>NC_133158.1:66247500-67497500 GCF_040802235.1 Manis javanica | reverse complement strand
TGTTGTATTTCTTTGCACTCAAAATCATGTTTCTTTGCTACCAGTGGAACTGTAGGAACTTGCCGCCATCTTCTCTTTTTGCCTTTGCTTTAGCAGGTAGGAAAGAAGCAAGGAAGATGGCTAGTTGAAGTCTCTTCCAAGTAACCTCGTTTATCACACATTGGCTAAAGCATTGTGTAAGGCAAAAAGTAAAGAAATAAAAAGGAAAGTTTCTAATAGAACCTAATTCAAGTGCATAGAAAAAATTGAAATTTATACTGGACACACAGCTTTAGTATATCTAGATGATGAGTTATTATTTCCAAGCACCTCCTATACTCAGTTACCAGAAAGGAAAAATACAAGAATATAATCATAAATACATCTTTTTTTCTTATCTGGAGAATCAAAGTCTTTATTAATGAGACATTTGCTTTTTTAACTCAGGTTGGTCAATCCTTCTTTACACACAGGTTGGTCAGTCCGTCTTTACAGAGCTCTCTCTGTTTTTCGCCAAGCTGGTGAGGTAGTCTTGCTACTCAGTGTGTTGGGGAACCTGCAACAATGACATCATCAGGGCGTTTGCTAGAAATGCAGTATTTCAGGACACTTCTCAGAAGTAGCATTTTCACTAGACTGCCGGATTATTCACATGCACATCAAAGTCTGAAAAATGCTGACCTAAAGCAGATATGGTAAATGGAGTGCACTAGAAATTCATCTCAAATGGTGTAAATGTTAAGCTTGACGAACCCAGAGGAATCTTACAGTATTGTGTGGGTGGTGATGGGTTGACAGTGTAAGTGAGCTGAGCTCTGCAGACAGAGCCCTGCTCTGGCACTACCCCCACTAATGCCTGAGATTACAGAAGCCCTGATAGAGATGCCTGCAGCCTTTCTCCTAGGCTCAGGAAATCCCTCCAATGTTTACATTCCACCCTTTAGCCCTCACTTGTTTCCATCACACTGCCCTCTTCCTGGACTTTCCCTCTCTGACCGTCTAGAGATGTCTGGATTAGACAGGCTGGAAATGTCTTCCTGCCACTCCCCTTGAGCAATGGTTCTCAACACTCTGCACTAGACTGGGCTCCAGGAGAGGAAGGGACTGGAACTATGCAGAACCCAGGCATGAATTGCCCTGGAGAGTGTTTTTCTCTAGTATATCATCATCTACTATTTTTACTCTGTCATTTTTCTCAAACCCTTCTGGAGAAATATAATCACTTTAAGCATTGTATTTATGTCCTATTGGGATCTGTTATTTTCCTATTAGGTTTTTCCTAAGTTATCTTTGTTTTGAATGGTAAGAAAAGAATGTTCCTCGTACAAAAGAGCAAACACAGCAGATCAGGCAGGTAGACCACTCAGTGTGTTGGGAACCTGCAACAATGACATCATCAGAATGCTGGAACCTCTTCAACACTGAGTACCAGCAGTAGCACTGAATGTTTTTACATTCATGCATTCACTTTCAACAAATATTAGTGGGCTCCTCTTTGTGCCAGGTCCTGTCCTATGAGGTACAGATATGTTGGTGAACAAAACAAGTCTTTCATCCTTTTATGATAAACATTCAGGGTGGATAAGGATAGGGAGAGAGAGAAATAAATGAGTAAAAATCAAATCCCTGGCCGCAAGTCTCCAGAGTAAGTGGAATGATCTAGGCACAGATAGGAAAAGGGAGAATTGTGGGAAAGCAGAGGAGAGGAAGGCAAGGAGTAGAGAAAGAAGTAGGAAAAGTGTGGGAGTGGTAGGAGATACCAGCCACAGGCCTCCCCAAGCACCCCCCCCCCAGTAGCACAGTGCGGTGAGTTCCCCACCCAGGGTCAGTGGCCAGGGAGAGTGCATTTCTTCTTTGGAGGGAGGAGAGCTGCAGAAGGAAAATACACTAACAAGCCAGAGGCAGAAGAGGCACTTAGTAACAAGAAACCTTCCAAAGAAGGGAAGTTAAGAATCAGATTATAACAGAGATATAAATTGGAATGTTAAAACTCTGGAATTTTCAGAGGTTCTGAGGACATTTCAGAGCCTCCTGCTACTAGAGTTCTCACTGCCCTGTGTGATATCCACACAGACATGTTGGTGTGTGAATATAGAAGTGTATGTGTATGTGATATGAGTTCAGATCATGGGGGGCACAGCACTAGCGAGAGGGAAAGAAAGAGGGGAAGGCCATTAAAAGCCTTGCTGAGAAAGGTATTTCTTGTGCACAAAAAAGAATTAGGCCTCTCGCTCCCTACTGAGCCCATTTCTCCTGCCTTTACCCGAGCTGTCAGGCATGAATCCCTGTAGCATTCCGTAACTAATTGACAGTAATGGGGGCCTTTGGGAGTCTAAGAATACATGGCATTGCCTGGCAGGCACTGGAAGGAAGGGGGAGGCTGCCTTGGGGGCAGCTGTGGGGAAAATAAAGGCTGTCTTGTAAACTTTTTTTAAATTTGGAGGTAGGAGGTAGAAAGTAGGGAGGAGCAGATTTAGGCAAACTTGTACTTTAACCTAAAAATAAAAGATTGTAAATCTCTTATCTTATCCTAAGCTAATATCCCAGGATACTAAGTTTGCTACAGAGAAGAAACAGATGGAATTTCAATTAACCCCAGGGCCCCCTGTGAAATCTATATTGTACCCTCTGGATTTACAACATATTGTAATATATGACTAGAGGCTCTGGAGATTCCATCGCAAATCAACCTTCTTTATTCCAGGGGTTCAGAAAACAGCTACAAAGGCCCACTTCAGAGTCAAAAGTGGCCAACTTTTTACAACTTCATCTTCAGAGTTGAAATCAAATATCTAATTTTACAATAGATCTTATTTATTGACCAGACTCTTGTTTTCTTAAGAGGGGATGCTTATTTTTTTCCTTCTATTATAATGATGTTAACATGCTAAAATTGTTTAGTCTAAAGAAAATTGGAAAAGATGCACCATTATCACACCTTGAAAAATGATTCACCAAAGACACACAGAAGATTATCTTCCAAGGATTTTTATGTTCTAGAAATTCATATCTTTTTAGAACATAGTCTTTAATAGTAAAGATATTCAAAATAAAAATAGAAACAATTACCTCTGCCTATGAATATCACACAAAGTCATAAACATTGAATAACTTAAGAATTCCAAGTTGTTTTTCAAAATCAGAATTGTTTATCAGGTACTTACAAACTTATATGACTTCGACTTTTCCTTTACTACTGGCCTCGCCTTTCTGCATTTGTTCTTCATTTCAAAAATAATATTTGTATAAACATTCAACTTTCCACAACCAATACAACTTTTAAAATTAATTTTGGCTTTTTGGTATTAGGGATAGATTTTCTGCACATTCTTCATAGCAGACCACTTTAAAATTGTACTTCCTCAAATCTTTAATGACCTTTGAAGAGATGAATTTTCTCCATGCAGCAGTACTGACTCTACTCCCCAGGTTGCTCCTCTGTAGTTAAGCATTGTTCAGCGAATATTTCCCTCTAGAATATTCATAGGGAATATCTAGGAAATTAGATAAACCAAGTTCCTGTATTTTGAGAAAAAGTACTTTTGGGGAACTGAAATGTGTCTTTTTCAAAGAAGACTGGGGGTTGAACTACAATGGGAAGGGTCTCCCTCTCTAAAGTAACCCTGAGGAAGTGAGGACTAGGACAATCTATCAGACTCACAGATGCTGAGAGCTGGAAGGCGTGCGGAGAGATTTTATTAAGGTAGCTAAGATACTGTGTGTCCCCACTGTTCACTTCTGTGGAAGTAAATATACAGAATGCAATGAGACAGTTGTGGTGACATTCCTTTCAAAATAGTCAGGATGGCAGAGTTCTCCCGCCAGCTGTTCCTTTTCTCCATGGAGCGCACAGTCCTGGATGAACACACCAGGGAGGCTCTCCCTGCATCTTCCAGCATGTGGCTAGCCCAGCAGGAGCCCACCTATGATGAAACTATCCATTCAAATCAAGCAGAGAGCCTTTGTGTGGCACAGGGACTCTTGTGTAGGGCCCCTGGGAAAACTCAAGGAACTGGTCAGCTTGCTCTTCCAGCAGGTTTGGGACACTGGCTCCATCACTGGAAGAGGGTTCTCCTAACGGCCTGAGCCCCTGTTTCTAGTGATGTTGGTTTATCCCCTTAAGCCAGTCTTGTAGACAAAAAATCAAAGTGTTTTTAAATAGTCTTGTTTTGGACATCTTAATATCAGGCAATCAAAGGTCATTTTAATGTAATTATTAAGGTTTATTTCCTCATCCGAACAAAAACATGGATTTGTTATTAAATCCAGACCGAACATTCATTTAACCTGTCTCCTTTCCAGCCTGGATATCATTTATTTTGGAATGAGCAAATATGTGGTTGCTTAAAAATAATATACCAACCAAATGCTAAGAGTGGCTGGATTTTTGTTTGCTTTTTTTTAAACTTTTGTGTGTATTTATCACACATGAATAATAAAAGTCAATACTATAGCATTTACTATGGTGCCAGGCACTCTTCTAAATGCTTTATATGCATAAATTATTTTATTTCTTTAATTAAATTTAAGCCTCACAGTACTCTCTGAGGTATTATTTTCCTCCTTTTCCAAAAAGAGAATGTCAGTGACTTAAACAGTGCTCTGAGTGCATACATGGTTGCTTCTCAGCCTTTGGAGGTTATGGCCAGGCATCAGATTTTCTGGTGGCCTGTTCATTTGCAGAGTTGAAAGTGACTTTCCTTTTAAAACACAGTCAACATAGTTATTCTTTCTTCCTCTCTCCAACTTCCTTCTCCATGCCCGTCCTGAGCTCTACACTATTTACAGCTTCCTATTTGATGCTCCCTTAGTTATGTTTGACAGCTTTCCTTCTGGTCTTCCTGCTTTTATGTTTTCTCCTATTAATTTCCCAATCCAATACCACCAGAAATTAAGGCAAAATAAAAAGAGAAGGAAAGGATAACATAGGAGGTATTCTGAAATCACTTGGTTTAAAGCTTTAAATCAGATGAAGTCGGGAAAGTTTACTAAGTATCTCAATTGAAAACATATGATCGGTGAAGTTTTTTACTATTATTTAATTTTTTCCTTGCTTTTTTGGTGGGTATGGAGGGGTGCGGGGATGGTTTCACTATTTCACTGTATCTTTTCCAGAAGAGTCAAACTGTCATTGTTTTTAATCACTTTGCTGGACCAAGGAAGGTGTGTACGTTAGACCGAGCACATTTTCTATTGGATATTGCACATCAGTGTTTCCCAGAAGTTTTCACTGACAAGCCTTTCCCACAGGTATCTATTCCTTTCTTTGAATTCTCTTGGCATTTATATATATGGACAGCACCTCACCAAGCCCTTATTTTTTATCTTGGCCTGGATTTGTTCTCTTTGTTTAACTTGTGTACATCTTAGCTTCAGAACCAGGTTACAAGGAAAAAGCCTATTCTTTGTCAATTCTTCAGAGCCTTATTTTTTAGGTCAGGCAAATTTGTTGAGCTGAATTAGGGAGAACGCTATGTATAAATGACATATTTTCCTGAAGTCTGATTACTTAGTGCAAGAACACTGAATTGATTGGGAAACAGGGCCACATAGACAAAGTATCCTAACAAGAATAGGAGATGCATTGGTCTGGGCTGAGCTAGATTCCAGCATGTAGGAAGATAAATACTACAAGGGCACAGGAATTCAGGCAGCAGTGGAGTTGAGAGCTGGAGTCAGCTTGGGCCTCTGTGATAGTGGGACCATATGGGGAAGATGATTCCAGAATTTTGGAAGATGTTGAAGTTACAGAGCAGAAGTAAGATTGGGTTTTCTCTAAACAAAAGAAGAGAGATTCTCTGTAATATTTGTAGAGAAGAGTCCAGGAGAAACATCTGCAGAGAATGGAAAGCAAACCCATAGGACACCAGAGGGAAAGATGTTCAAAGGAAAGTTTTGATGTGGCTGAGTGACTGCCAGGAATCTTTGATTGAGCCTTTATGATGAAACTGATTTCAGGATCTCACTTTTGTGGTTTCAATAACTCTTCAAGTGTCTGCAGATTGCCCTCCTTACTGTAAATATGAGTTTTAGCCTTTCATTCTCTTTGTCTCTGTCTTGACAAAGGTGTGGGGAAGTCATTGTTTAAGGAGGATCAGACTCTGCTGTGAGAGCAGAGTTGTGCCGCGGGGGGACGGCTCTGAGTTTGGGACAGGGCACCATTGCAATGATGGCTAGTTAGGGTTACTGACACTGACTAATAGTAACACCAACAGTGTTACTCTTTCAGGATATATGTTTTTCTATATATTAGCAAGCTGTTCTTATGTCTTCAGAATCTGCCTCTCATTAAGAATGGTAAAATGGGGGAGGGGTGGTAAGGGTGAAATAGGTGAAGGGGTAAAGAGGTACAAACTTCAGATTACAAAATAAATTAGTCCAAGTTTTTGCAGTTATGAATAAAAGCTATAAATACCTGAATGCAATTTTTTCTCATTTTGAAGTTGAGAGACAGAAGCAAACCTCTCAGAATTCTATATCCCCACACTTCCCCACCTGGCTTGTTGACTGACTGGTTCCAGGTCTTTGGTCACTCACAACTGCTCTTGGTTCTCCTCCAGGCTTAACAAAGCAGAGGTTAAGGCCATAGTTACGTTCAAATTGCATGATGTCTAATCTCAGACCTGGGCAAGATGAACTCTAAGATGTCACTGTGGAGAAGGAGAGGCAGTCTTGGCTGACCCAGAGGAGCCTGATCCCACCAGGGCCTCTGGCCCAGGGAACTTGGACTTCTGACTTAGAAGGCACCTGGAAATGCCAGCCACAACCCACAGACAGACCACTCTCATCTTCTGAAGCCAATCCCTAGCTAGCCATACACTGTACTTACACCTCACCCTGAACACCTCTCTACCGGTGTGTTTTTCAACTCTGCCTCAGTCGCCCGGAAATAGTCATCAAATTCTGTTTCACTTAGAGAGGTTCTTACTAATTAGAACTACTTTAGAGTTCTTCCATTGGGCTCTTCTCTATGTTAATTGGCCATCCTCTTGACTTCTATATACATTAAAATGCTTTTTTTCCCCGTGATGTGGGGTCTTCCACTAGCAAAGTTGCACAGGTGGGCTGTCTCCTCTGGCTCTGCTCTCTTCCTTTCACACCAAGCAGGAAAGGGCTGACAATAGCTTGAGCCTTTTCCTTCCCTTATTGCATTTCAAAAAGGGGTTATAAGGATCAGCCTGAGTAGAATAGCCCTGTTAAGTTTCAAGATACTTGATCCCATCCCGAGGTGCCGCCGTTCAGCCCTCCTGGGATGGTGAGCATGGGGTTCCTAACCACTTCAAACTTCCTCTCAGGTTGGCTCCTTACTTACAGATGTTCAGGCAGCTCTAGGAAACTTTCTCATTATGTAACTTACCTCTCGAAAATTCCCAAAAGAAGATCCATTTCACTTTTCTTGTGGTGATTCTTCAGGAATTCACACTCCACACTCTCTTTCAGAGATTCTGTTTCCAGAAGAGTTCCTAGTTGGAGAGTACAAGCAACATGCTGGCTGTCAGCAAAGTGGGCTTCTTCTGGCCAAGGACAAGCAACCTCTCCCTTCTTTGATTTTCTGTTGAATGCGGCCAAGAGCACTTCATATGAGATACTCATAAAACTGCACATTAACACTTTACAGAAAGTCTATATGGTATCTGTCAAAGACAGGAGGAGGAGGACAGTAGAAAGAGAGCTTTTTGAGACAGCAGTGGAAGCAGGAAAAGAGGTAGCAGGAACTGGGGATCAAATGCTAGCAGTCCTGAGGTGGAAGGGGAAGAAGCAATTGGGGCAAATGGAGTGGGATGGCTTAATTATGATGGATTTGGGGTATCAGGGTCTCTGAGGGTACAGAAGTAAAGAAAACAGTCTGCTCTGAAGATTTGGTTTGGCAATGAAAAACAGTTCTGTGTTTGACATTGAAATAGCAACACTGGGTTTGAGTAGGGTGACAGCCGTTGATTATCCTACTGCCAGAAAACTCTTGAGTCAGCACTGCGTTGTTTCCTAAGCAGAATAAGCAAAGAAGGAGGCTCTAATGTTTGCAGGGCACCTGCCATTTCTGCTGAGCCACATTTCAAGGGATTTACATATATCACCTCGGTTTAGGCAGTTTTCTCCATCTCACATAGGAGCCAATGAAAGCAAGAAAGATTAAATGACTTGCTCAAGGACAGCTAACTTAGAATTTTCAGAGTCCTGGTCCAACTGTTCCCCAAACCTCTCCTCATGCTATTTAGGTGGTTTGAATTCCGCTCTTCTGTTCCCCTACTCCAACTCTCCTCCCTCCAGGAAAGCTGTCCTCCCCCTAGGTAGAAGGGGCTTGAAATGCTACACTTACAGATTCATTCCTTTACTTAAACATTGTATTCTTTAGTACATTTCTGCTGAGAGGAACGAGCCATTAAAAAGCCTATCATTCATGTATTCCTTACTGAGAACATATTGATAAGAGAATTTCTGCCAAGGGCATTTTGATTGTATGCCTGTGGCGGTGGGGGGACTGTCAGAAAAGGAACAAGCTGAGAGGCTAGCCCAGAAGAGGGAGGTGGTGCTGGCAGACTCCTGTGCTTGCTCCTCCGGTGTTCGTGGGTGCGGTGCCCCCCAAGTGAGTCCTGCTCCTAATTGCTTCTCTCCCTCTCCCGGGAACCTGAGGGTAACTGACTCGTTACACCCCAAAGGATCAGCAAGTGGGAAGAGGCCCAAGAGGAGAATGCCGGCAATAGCAGCGATGGGGGGGCTGCGGTGGGGTGGAGACAAAGGGGGAAGTAACTTTTTAAATAAAAAATGATAAGTGATGAATAGAATGGCTAATCCTGGGGAGCCCTGAGAATGCCGACCGCCAAGCAAGGGCCTCTCTTTTTTCACTTTCCTTTTTCTTTTCTTTTTAATTTTCTTTTATTTAATTTCGCTGCAGCACGTATAATCAATTACAGCCTGAATTGGGATAAAGGGAGGGGAAGCACTTTAATTCATAAATCAATTTTATACGGTCATCAGTCAGGTTGTGAATGCAAATACCTCTGTCGGTTTAGGTTATTCAGAATTAATTGACTCCCACCGGGCTGGGCTGCAGATGGAGAGGGGCTTTCTCACAAAGTCTCCCTAGGCCCAGCATGGGGGCCGACTGCTCCCTCCCTTCCCCCCTCAGGCCTGCGGCCACCCCCCCTCCGCTCCTTTACCCGCTGGGCCCCAAACACGGGGATGATGGGGGTGGGCGTCAGCAAAGAAGCTGGGTGGATAAGAGCCCAGAAAGATTGTTTGAAGAAGGAAGGGGATACACAGAAAGATGAAAGCCCCCCAAACAAACCCTCTCCAGCCCAGGCCCTGCAGAGACACCTTTATGTGATTAGAAATGCTTAGCTTTCAAGGGTCTGCTTTTAAGTTCTCTTGAGCTTCTTAAATAAGAAAGAAAAAAGAAAACAAACAGAAAAGCCAGAGCCTCTGGGCTGAAGCTGAAGGGATATCATTCAGAAACCACTGGGCTGCAGGAGTTTGCGTGGCTGCCAGATCTGAGCAGCCAGAGATCAGTCCAGGACAGAGGGCCGAGTGCTGGCAGCGGCCCACAGAAGTGAGCATAAAGCCCCTGCCCGAGGCACCTTAGGCCAGTAGCCATGGAGATGGCCCTGGGTACGGCCCTGCACCACACACAGGATGGGGAGTCATGGTGTGGAGAGACCCACCAGGCTTCTCACCTGGGCAGCACCTGTCTGATAAATTCAGGTCATTCTAATTTGGAAAAGACACACACTCAGCCACCTGTAAGTTCAGCAGAGCCTGGCCTCTACTTTTCCAGTTTTTACCCTCAGCTAAATATACCCTAATTGTGCTGCTCCCAATCAGACTATCTTAACAGCTTTCAGCACTGGCCCCCACTTTAGAATCACTGAGGGAGTTGTTAATGCTGATGTCTGAGCCACTCCTAAACATTCTGTCTTCATATGTCTTTGGCAGAGCCCGGGGAATAGATGTTTTTTAATAGAGCTACAAATGAGTCCAAAGTGCAGGTAGTGTTGGAACCACTGAAGTGGCGGAACCTCCTTGGTCTCCGTGCTCTCCCCACAACCTGGAAATGTTTCTCAAAGTGATACATTAGAATTGCATTATGGAGAATAAACATTGTTAAGAAAAAAAAAAGAAAAAAATATAATATGAGATTATACATGTTGCAGGTTACCTGGTCCCCTGCAGACACACTGTATAGGAGAATCTCTGAAAAAATTCTCTAACTTAATACAAACTCTCAGTAAGCACGGGAACCCCTGCCAGGCAAAGCACCAAGATGTCTGAGTTGTCTTTATTTAAAATCAAAGCCTAGCTGTCCAGGTATGCATCATATTTTGCCTTGACAGAACAGTTAGTTCCATGTTTATGGGTTTTGCCAGAGAGCTCACATGACAGACCAAACCTGAATCCAGGAGCAGAAGGAAAGCCATCGTTTGATAGGATGATCTTAAAGAGACTGATGTTCCAAAGCACACATTCTTAAACAGAGCGAGCCTCTAAAAACTCAGCTGGCAAAATTCTTATATCTGTTAACCAGAACCCAAATGATCAGCCCCTGATCTTTAATATAGTTGTTTATATGCAAATGAACCAATATTTGTATATTTTAAAAGGCTAAGAGGAATTCTTGGAAATGCTCCATCATTCATTTGTATTACCATATGTTACTGGAGGCAATAAAACTGCCTTTCTTTAACAATTTCAGTACTTCAGGTTTCTTGCCCAAGTCAGACTAGACTTCCTTTCCAAAAAGTCTGTAGGTCTTAATGGAGATTAAATATGTGTTTTCTCCTGCTTTACTTAGCCAGCAGCAAAGAGAAATTTGGGAAGGGGGAGATTCAGAATGAAAGGGCACCTTGTTTGCAGAGCCCCATGTTTCTAAGGTAGAAGACATCCAGGCAGGAGAAAAAAATCCTTAAACCATTTAAGCAGTATAGCAGAGTGATTAATACACAAGCTTCAGAGTCAGTTCTGACCAGCTTTGAGACTTAGCTTCACCACTTACATAGGGCAGGATACATAACCTCTCTCTGCCTCAGTTTCCCCCTCCTTAAGATGAGGATGCTAATAGGAACTGCCACATAGCCTTGTTGTTAAGGATTAAATGATATGAAGCATGCAAAAAGCTGAGAAGAAAGCAAGCTCAATAAATGGTAGTGCTTACTTAAACTCCAAGAAACGATGAGTGAGTGCTTTCTGGTGAGAGGATCTGTCTGCCTGTTGGTCTCATGTGGTTCCTCTGTAACATCGGCATCACCTAGGAACTTGTTAGAAATGCAAAATCTCAGGCCCCCACCAAGAACTACTGAACAGAGACTCTGTGAGTGGGACTCAGCAACCTGTGTTTTAAGCCCTTTTGGTGATCTGAATCATGCTAAAGCTGGAGAACCACAGGGTGAGGCTAACGGCTGGAGGCTGGAGGCTTGAAAGGCAATTAGAAACTTCTTAGGGTTAAGCTGTTTGTGTTAAGGAAATTGGACCATGCACAGAGAGAGACAAAGGGCACTCAATCAGGGATCAGAAAAAACTGGTTTATTATGACACCAGTGCGGACTTAGCAGAGTAACCTCCGAAAGCTGAGCACGTGTGAGGTGGAGAGCAAGGCTTTTTTGTACAAGCAGTGTTCTGGGATGGGTGGGACCTTGGGGCAGTGCAGTGGGCCCCTGGTCAGGGAACCTCCCAGGGGACATTCCTTAGGTTTAGTGGGAGTAGGGGTCATTCCTTCACGTTTGTAGTAAAGAAAGGTTGGACTCAGCTCCCTCTATAGGAAACTGAGACAACGATGTCTCTGAATTTGAAATTGGGAGGAAAGGTAATTTAAAGGGCTGGAGTGTCCCACTGAAGGATAGCATTCTCACTGGTAACCATATACCTTGTCCAACAGCATTGTTTGCCAGGCTCTGCCACAGACATCACGTCGGGCCTCACAACCTCAGACCACCTTCCTTCTGCACGGCCCAGGCCCTCCCCTGATTCCGTTGCCCAGGAGTGACTGTTTCATTTCCCCCTGGGACAGCAGCAGATTGCACTACCCCACTCTGTCGCCAGATGACAGCAGCAGAGAAATCTGAGGCTTCCGCCCCAGACTTGTTCAGAGAAGGAAGCCCTGCCAGGAAAAGGGCCACAGAAGAGCGGCCTCAGCCTTACCCCTGTGAGATGCCAACCTTGCGAAATAAGGTTCCCAAAAGCCAGAAAGTGGAGATGGGGTGGCAGTCTGGAGGTGTGGGAGCAAAGGGATTTGGAAATCATCTGTATGCAGGTAATTTTCTTTAAGTCAAAAAAGAAAAAGGAAAGACAAGTCTGGAGCCTTCAGGGAAAAACAATGCATTCAGGCCTACAAGAGGAAAAGAAGGAAAGGAGGGACAAGGGAGGCTGAGGGGCTCCATAAAGGATTTCTGTTTACCTTCCAAAAGCAATAATTGAGCACCTACTGGGTGCCAGGCACTCTGCTAGACTCTGAGAGACAGAAATGCCTAAGACACTATTCCTGCCCTCAAGGAGCCTTTAATGAAACACAGAAAATAGAAAAACTTAGCATATTCCTCCCTAAATGACATCTGAAGATGAGAACAAGGCAAGTCCCAAAGTTCCTTTAAGCATTTGGCTTAATTAGATTTGGGGTTCAGCAAACAGTGGTAGAGCAAAGTATCCACTCCCAAGCCCTCTCCTTTCCACACCCACACATGTATGTGCATGCACATGTGAGCATGCACACACACACACACACAGTCACACACAATTGGCAGCAGTTGTGTCTGTGACCACCTGGCCCCTGAAGGATAGACCTGGTTGCTGCAGGCCCTGCCATTGTTCTTCAGTCTTGATCAGAAAAGCATTGGAAGTTAATGAAAGAAACAAACCTAGAGTTTCTGGATCATAAGCCAACTCCAACCTACCCTCATTTCAATAAGGTTAAAGGAATCTGACAAGCACAGATTTAATTTCCTGTGAAATGCACAGGGGTTTAGAAACAAAGAGGGAAGCAGGATTTGGAGAAATACATTTTAAATTTCATCACAGAGGTCACATAAAACCCTTTTGTTATGTTTATCAAGCCCCGGGCCCCCTGGGTTTCACCCATCCTGAATGTGCACATGCAGTCTGTCTGAGCTCAGCCCTCTGGGCCCCACTTCGGACTGTCTCTTCTTGGGGGAGAAGTTAAAGCAATTTTGTGTGGTGTGATGGCTGGGACTTAGGCCACATGGTTCCCAAGGTATCTGTCACAGTGGTCTCTTTCCCAGGTCATTGTCCCTCTTTCACACTCTCTCTAAATGTGAGTCAATTATCAGGCAGGGGCAGAAAGGAAACTCTTCAAGTGGCCCCTTTGCTACTCTTCCTGCCCCAGCCCCCGAGGTGCTCCTAAAATCTGTTCACTTGCTCCCTGAATGAGCTTTCATTCCCTCTCAGGAGATTGTTGATATTTATTTCCCAGCTCAGTTCCAAATAACCAGATGCATTTTCCAGAAAGACCACAGCTGGCTTGTCAGGGCCCAGGTAAAAATATTAAAATAACCTGAGAGAGAAACCTGTTGGGTATCATTTTCAGTTTTCTTCTGGGCATCTTTATATGCTCAGAGCTGTCCTTGTTTCCCTTCTCTTGCCTTTCTTGGCCATTTTCCTGACTCTTCTTTTCTCTCTATAAAGCTCCCCAAGGCATAAGCTCTGTGTCTGTGATAATGAACGAAGTTGATTCCAAAAGGTTTTTGTTGGATTTTTTTGATTAAGAAAGTTCCTTAGACCAAACACAACCCTGACTGCAGCTGGAGGCTGCTGGGAATTTTGTGCCTTGTTTGAATGCATAGCTCCTTTCATGAAACCCAGGGGCAGTTCTTGGTGGGGGGGCAGGTAGGAGAAAAAGGAGGGGGAAGAGATGTGTGCACCCTTACACCCAAAGTGGGACTTCAGAGGAATTTACAGCTTTTTTTTTCTGGAGACTGTTAAGATTTTATTGCCCTAGTGCCAGCAGTTACAATGCTCCATGGAGCTCAAAGCTGAGCCCATGCCAAGGATCCTCCAGCTTGCTGAGGCTGGAGAGAGGCCAGCCCTACTGCAAAGTTCACTGCAGGAAGAGAGGGGGAGGTAGCTTAAGTGGGAGGTGGTCGGGAGAAAGATAGAACCCCAGAAAGTAAGTATGGCATTATAAAGTCACAATTTAGGCTCTGCGGTCAAACCAAGCTGGCTTGGGTTGACTTTCCTCCATTTACTAGTTTATGATATTAAATAAGTGATTTAACGGCTCAAAGCCTGGGGTTTCCCATCTGTAAATTGGAGACTATGGTAGTACCTATTTTATTGGACTGTTGTGAGGATTAAATAAGATAAAGCCGGTAAAGAGTTTAGTACAGTGTCTGGTTCACAGTAAGAACTACTAGATATTGTTTTATTTTAATATAATTATAAAGAATGGCATTGCAGGAAAGGAGAGAACATCCAGGAGAGTTCACAGGTGCTCTAAATGTCAGTGTGGATGGACCAAACAGTTCCTTCTGGCAGCTCTTCCACCCAAGGCTGCTAGGTGCTGTGCATGGGCGGGGCAAGACTAGCAAAAAGGAAAAGTGAAAAAAAGAAAAAAAAGATTTATAGGGGAAAATAATTGGGGAAACATGCAAAAGAAAACTAAATGAAAGAAAAGAAAGTGGAAATTATCAAAGGTGGAAAGAAGTTTTGCAGCTGGATGTACACTGAGCAGTTAATGCAGACAAGGGACATAGGGGTCTGGAAACGTGCAGGGTTTGGTTTGTGGGCCAACACTGAAAGTGAGCTTTTGGGTATTTAAAAGGGAACTATGCAGCACAGTGAACCTTCCTACAGAACATATAACCCCTCTGTATACTTTCTGTCGATCGCAGTCCCTCCCTCACAGCTCCCGTGGAGCCACCCTTACCCACCTGCCAAATTTCCTGTCATCCTAAGAGAGACTTCACTCCCTTAGTGCTATGGGTACCTCTGCTGCAAAGGGTAGGTTTCCTTCTAAGCCCAGTGTTCCCCCTGCCTGGAGCTTGGAAGGTGCTCAATAGATATTCACTGAATGAATAAGTAATGGTGTATGCATGAGGAATCCCTACATAGGAAGGAAGCCTACAAGGCTGCTAATGGCCACAGGGTTTCTTTCTGGGGGGATGAAATGTTCTGAAATTAGACAGTGGTGATGATTGTAGAACCTTATGAATATACTAAAACCTGCTGAATTGTACACTTTAAAATGATGAATTTCATGGTATCTCAAGAAAATAAATAAAAAAGCATGAGCTATATACAGCCTTGGGAAAGCAAACAGTCATGACTAGCACCTCTCTTCCTATTCTAATCTTGACATTGAATCCTCTTCCCACCTTGTCGTGCCTTCTCAGAACATAAGGACAAGATGATAACCTTAAATATTCTTTTTCAAGTTTTTCTTGGATTTTTCAAGTCCTCTTGAAATCTAAGTGAGGCCAAGCATGTTTAGATCTCATTGAAATGAGGTGGGTAAATATGAAGGGTTCCGTTTCCTCTTGTACATTTCTCTAGGAGCTATGCAAACCTTCCCTGCTTGAGCAGTCCTGAAGACAGATTCACTCTCTTAGTGCACCTCCTCACATGGCCCCAGCTACCTGATGCTCAGCGCCAAAGAAATTTGAGGAAATCGATGTCAGTATTACCTAATCATAATGCAAGTTAGTCTGGAAGTGCTTTTTTGGAACACTGTATCTTCCCTGACACTCAAGGACATTCATATGAGCAGAAATGATTTTCCAGATGGGATGAAGAACAAAATATAGCAATAGATTCTGCTGTTCTTTCAACTTCCCTGTCCTCTCAGAGCCTGCTTCCCCACACATACCTATACACACATAGATAACTTCCTAGTACTGGAAATTGCTGTTCTCTATGGACACTTCAGTTTTGTGAGACTGTGTGGTAACTTATACACAGCACAATTATCAAAAGATTCAGGTGGAGCCTATTTCAGTTGCTTGTTTAGCACTGGAAAGCAAACTCCTGAATCTTAAGCACTATTCAATACATTAGTAACAGACTGCCTATATAAATAGGACTTCAGCTGTGGGGGCTGGTACTTCCCTATTCCTATAAAATATAGAGGGACTGAGTTCATGTCTGCACCCCACTCTAAGGTTTGGGCCAAATGCTGGGCCTCCAAGAAAAACTGGGGAAAGCAGGCTATCTTCTGTTTCGAGTTCCTTCAGCATCCTATTCTCAGCAGAATAAAAATGTGACAACATGAAATGCTACTTATTCATACCTAATCTTGGGCTTAACAAACATTAAAATCTTCATTCATTCATTCAGAGGCTTTACTTAAACCGAGAGGCAGAAATTAGTTTATTGCCACAGGAGCTTCTGAAAAGCCCACCCAGTCATTTTGTAATAACTTGTCACAATTCACTGACAATCTCAGTTATCAAACCTACAAGTGAGATTTAATCTAGGTCTTGGGTTCCCAGTTTTGTCACCTCTAAGGCTGCCATTCTTCTATTTTGCAACAATGTCACCATCAGCCACCCAGGGTCTCAAACCATCATTCGCTTTCTGCAAACATCTGGATTGCTTGGCATCATCATCAGTTGGGGAGTTTGTTGAAAGTCAAATGTATGATTCCTTTTAGGCTTTTTAAGTGACTTAAGAAAAGCTTTTAGAACCACTTTTTTGTTTGTTTGTTTGTTTTTTGCCTTTCAGGATCCCCTACCTGTTTAAGGCTCCCAGGTTAGGGAGCTGCTGATAAGATAATCTATGAGGCCCTTCCCAGCTTCAAGATTCTCCACGTCTGGAAAATTGAAGGTGAATGAGTAAATCATAAGTTATCTGCATGTGTTCCTCCTTTCATTCCACCTTGAAGATTCTCCCTGAAAAACAGAGCTGCTCACTGGCTGGACTGCCACTTAGAACCAGCTTTGACTCTCCTCTTAATTAGGGAAAAAACAATGCAAAACTAAAGAAATGGTCACTATTTGGATTTAAGTTTTGGTTGCTAATTTCCTCCAAATGCCTTTGGTCTAGAAATTTAAGGGAAACAGTTTTTCCTTTGTCTTTTCCAACAAGACTTTGTGAGTACAGGAGATGGAGAACAAGATTTTTATCTACTGTGTCCAAGATATTAGATCATAAAACTCTTAAGCTCAGAGGGACCTTAGAGAATTCTTACGCAGAGGGAAACAGCTGAAATTCAAGAAAAAGGCAAAGGAAGGGAAATAAAGACATACAGAATCTTGGAGATTCTATAGCTTCTTTCACTGGTCTCTCTCTGTCTTCTTGTAGGAGGCAGAGACCAAGACCCCACACTCATCTCATACCCTCCTTAGAACTCTTAATAGTGTGTTTTAGATTTCTAGACACTGTAAGTGGCAACCCTTTAATATTACACCTATCAGCCCCTTCCCATGTCACATTCTTGCCAGATTTCCATATCTCAGAGACCTGTTGAGGCTGTATTTTTGGCTGGGTTTTACTCCCTTTTATTAGGAAGAAAGAAATGAAGCACACCACTCACTATAGAAGGATATTCCAGGGTGAGAGTCTCAGGTCCTAGGTTCCAGTCCTCAGGGCTGATATCTCTTCTGAGTCTCCTTCTCCTGGGCCTGTATAGCTCCATTGTGAACACCCAGTATACTTCTGTCTAGCCCAGTGTTTTTAAGAGCATGATTGCGTTTGTGACTGATGGCTACTCATCTAGACACCCCTGGATGTAGGGGCTTGTGTAATTCAAACATCTTATTATTCTGAACAAAGGTCATCCAACTGGCTTGTTTTTCTCTTGCCTTTTGTTTCGATGGGCCCCTCTGTCAGCAGCAGGATTCAATTTTCTCTCCTCGATAGCCAAATTGGGAGATTTATATTACTCTGCCATGGCCTAAGTCTGCTTATTAAGAAGAGCTGCTTAGCCAGTTTGCATCAGCCTGCTGGGACCTGGATGAGAACTCCAGGATCAGCCCACGTGAACTAGTGCTTTGGCTTGGCTGCAGGCCTGTGTTCCGAGTACCAACATGCTTGTCTTCACTTTCTCCACAGGGTCGCTGCTAGGACAGAAGAGGCCCTGCACCTCGCAGGCTGGTAGGGGACTCTGGTCTGGGACTTATTGCTTCTTCCTTAAACTTTAAGAAATGGCATACTTTAGCATAAGAAGCATTGCACAGAGAGTCCTAACATTGATCACACCAGTTGAGATAAATGAACATGATAATGTGCCTCACATCAGTTTGTACCAGGTTTTTTTTCTTGCCAAAAGAGTTTTGAGAAAAAAACATTTTGTGAATTTTAGAGCTCTTTGGATGTGGAAATTGCAGATAAGGGATTATGGATCTATTAATGAAAAAAGCATACTACACCTCACTGCCAGAAGAATATAGATCAAATCCCATTGGTCTGATTCCCTCATCTGTAAAAATGACAGTTGTTTTAACAACCCTGCAGCATTACTTGGAAGAGTAAGTGAGACATTGTATGTGCACCACCTGGCTGGCATAGGATAAGGAAAAAAATTAATAACTTTATTTTATGATGTGCGGAGGGATGAACTAGAAAAAAATGAAGTGTTGGGAGACACAAGAAACTTAGATTTGGTGAGGACACAAACAATTATGGAAGATCTTGACCCTAGAGGAAAGCAGCAAGGGAAAGAAGAGTCTGAAAGGCAGAAACTTGATAGTGAGCTATTATTTTTCAAGGTTCCAAGGAAGGCTAGAGCCTCTAAAGTACTTGTCTTGAGCTATGGCAAGAACATGCAACACTGGAGCTAAAGAATGGGCTTTTCCATTAGAAAGTTGAGAAGGCAGGGAACCTGCCTGTAGGGTGTCAGTGTGTCTCACAACATCCACTGTTTTCCACTAGAAACACTTAACTTTTACTCAGCTGGATACATGTCTACAGCAAGATTTAATTGCACCTTGAGCTATGTGACCAATTCATGTTACATCAAAGCCCCAAAACAAAAATGAGAAGTAAATTGTAACAGCTGTTATGCAGTGCATACTTAACCAAAGTGCCACTCACTCACTGGGCTAGGGCATTTTACATCCATCATCCCCTTAAATTCTCACACACTGTGAGAATGTATTATTTTCTACATACTATAGATAAGGACAGTGCGGCTCAGAGAGGTTCAGTGATTGCCCAAGGTCACACAGCTAGTAAGTTACAGAGCTGGAGTTCACTCTAAGTCTGACTGACTGCAAGAATCACTAGAGTATCTTACTTCCTGCTGGGAAATGAGAAACATCAGTCATCCCTAACCTCTCGGATATTTTAAATGGAAGGCTGCAGCAGCAGAGCTCTGTGGGATGGGCGTTGGGTCTCCTGCACCACGGTGCCCCACCTTAGCCACATCCCAGCTCCACGCCAACACCCACTGGGTACAGCAGGCACAGAGCCAGGAACCCACAATCCAATTGGCAGTCCTACAAAAATGTTTTGATGTATTACAAAATCAGAAGAAAGAAGTGAATATAGCCTACACCAATGGAGTTATAAAGGATAATTTTTAATACTTCATATGCATGGGTACATGGAAGTCAAAGCACCTGGGCCCATGAAAATCATGGTGCAGCCCTGCCGGCTTTCTGGATATTTTACATAATCCTGAAAGTGATGGTGTGTAATTGCAATCTTTGCAGAGCATCTCTTCCTCCCTCACTCATTTGGGGAGCTATATTGTTCTAGAAATCCTTAAGTAGGAAACATATATTTCTCTTGGCATCTCTTTTCTTTTTTGCTAACATAAAAGTTGACACACATATGTCCAAATACCCAGATATGCAAATGTGAACAGACACTTAAAGCTCGAGATAGACATGCCATACCCAAAAGTTGTGTACCCCAATTTGTCCATAAATTCACAAGCACCAGGGGCAGCCCTAGGAACTTTACTGTAAACATTCACCAATACACACACACACACACACACACACACACACACACACACACATTCTTCAGCAATAAAACAAATAGGGAGCCAAGAAAATCAAATTACCATCCCATGAGCAGTTAAAAAGAGAAAAATCCCAGATTTGGAGCCCAATCTGTGGTAGGTAAAGAGGCAAGAGTGAGTGGGAAAAAGGATAAAGCTATGCAAGTGGAGCCAGTGCCTTTATTATTATTATTTTTCACCGTCCAAGAGCAGAGTGCTCATTAATGATGACTCTCAGAGTTTATCCAATTAGGCATCCCCTGCTTTGAGGGGTTCCAGATCTGCACGACCTGGCAATAGCATCGGATCTGAAAATTGAGTTGGGAGTAGATGGGAGGGGAGGGTGGAGAGCAGGGTAAAGCTTTGTGAGCGGCTCCGGCTCCGTGGTTAAATACAAATTCATAAACAGCTGAAAGGCCAAAGAAGCTGTCTCATTAATTGGACCCTTTCACCTCTTTCCTTTCCCATTCCACCCACAATCCTCCTCCACCCACAGAATGTGCCCAGGCAAAACAGTTGAAAGAAAGGGATTATCTGTCTTGTTCTTCAAAGTCAAGTTATTTTTGGTTAATTGGGAGTGAAAATGTGAGGCTACCTCTGGCAAAGACACCTTCTAGTGCTGCCTGTTTGGAATCCTGTCCCAGGTCCAGACTGATAAAATGTGTGCTCGTGGTGAGGCCTCAGTATGTTCCTGTAATACTCATCTCACCAGAATGTTGGGAGATTTAAGTCCACTGATTCTTTCCACAAAGACACAATGCCACCTGTTGAAATAATAATAGTAGTAATAAGTGATAACTGGGTGCCTGGCACTGTGCAAAGTGCTTTATCTGCAATTATCTCATTGAGTCCTCGAAGCTCCATGAATTAGGCACTGTTCACACAGAGAAGGAATTTCACAGACAAGGAAGCTGAAGCTTGGAGATGTTACATAATTTATGCAAGTTCTCACAGCTAGTAAATAGTTCAGATGCAGTGTAATTCAGATCTGTCATTGTGGTGTAATTTACATGTTTTCTTCCTCATTGTTATTTATCATGTAGATTTTTTTCCAAATTTCAACTACTAGAAATGATATGATGATGTACTTTTTATAAATAAGGCTTTTCTCTTGCTTTTGATTATGTTCTTAGAATAAATTCACAGGAGTAAGATGTCTGAGTCAACTGGTCTAAATAATTTTTGGTTCCCACTATATGTATTGCCAAATATGTTTGAAGGCGTTTTGATAATTTGCACTGAGAGTATCACCATATGAGTGACCAATTTTTCCCAAATCCTTTCCAACACTGTCTGTTTGCTGATAAAATACGGCTGCTCTCTGGTCACCGTTCCATGGTTCTCAGGAATTCTGTTTCCATGGCTGGGAGCATTCCAAGGATGTGAATATTCTGGGCTATAATGGGCCCCATGAAGGTCCATCACCTCTTACCCATTTCTTATCTTTGGCCTATACCTACAATTCTACCATTCAGGGCTCATCCTTTTGACTTAGGGCTTATAATTTTTCTAAAAGGCCCTCTGGAAGGTGTTACTTTTAAATGCTACCAGTTATTTATGAAAATGAGGAACCAGATTGTCTTGAGAAGAAAAGGAAGCCAGAGCCAGAGACTGGAGATTGGGTTGAGGAGCAAAGTGGGGAAGGGACTGAGGGCCAAGAAGAAAAAAGATGCAAGTCCCTTCCCTGCCCATCAAGCCAAGGGCAGGCTCTTGTTTCCCCACTAGTGCCACTGCATGGGAATGCCATTTTCATTCTTTCATTCACACACACACAAAACAATTTCTGGAGTGCTATGATGTCGACCCCATGATTGGTGCTGGAAAGGGGTATAAGAGCGAATAAAATAAAATCCTTGTCCTAGTGAGGCTTACATTTTAGGGACAGGAGACACTCTAGCAAAAAGTATGGTATGATGTCAGGAAGTAATAAATGCTGTAAAGTGCTGTCTCTAAAGAGAACAATTACGGGAAGCCACAGTCACTTCCAGGTAGATAATCTGCAGACTCAGGTTTAGGGGAATGTGTGTGAGACTAGGGGATGTGGCAGGAAAATAAAAAAATACAGGCAAATAAACCACTAACAAACAAGGCAGCTTTCTGACTGTGGATAAAATGAAATTTCCTGTGGCCAGGATTCTCACCTGGCCCTGGTTGGCTAGCTCACTACATGTGTGGGCAATATGTTGTTATTGACTCTATATAAAGAGCTCCGCCTGGTGCTTTGGGCATGACACAGTGGCACGAGTACAAGGCCGCAGGAGAGCAGAGCAGAGGCTGAAGTGGTGGCAGCACCGAGGACAGAGGCCCAGAGGCAGAGACCAGCTTGCTGCATGCAGGCTCACTCTGAGTGAACAGGATTTTAGTGATTGACCTGCCATGGTGGAAATAAGGTTGGGTATGACCCTTTCACCCCAAGAATGTTCTGCTGTCATTTCTTTGGTCACATTGAATCCATAGTGAACTTGCCCAGGGCTGGAACCCATTGGCAAGACACTGACTTCTTAGAAAGTACCCTAGACCCCCTTTATTTCTCCCAACGAAGATCCATGATTTTCATCAGCAGGTCCTTTACATGGCTGTAAGAATATGAAAGCTGTGCTAGGTGTGGTGTTGCTCTGCCACAGCCAGAGCTGCAGAGCTGTGGCAGGCCTCCCTCTGAGAAATGCCTTTGGTGGAAGAGGATGGGCCTCAAAACTGAGGCTTGCCCTGACCTGTTTCTGCCAGACGTGGGCCAGGCCCCCAACTGCTCTGCCCTGGGCCTCAATTACTCCCAATTATGCAAAATGAAGAGTTGAGATGCTAGAAGGAAGGTCTCCATCATCCATTCCAACGCTAGCCACCTTTTCCAACCCCACCTTGCATTTTTGCCTGGGAAGCTTCCAAGCACACAGCAGGATTAATCCATCAGCTCAACTGGGCTTGGAGAGAAGGGAGGAAGGCGGAGGAAGTAATAAGGGTATTGCACTCCAGTGAGCACTGAAGAGGCTCCATTTAGGGGCCAACAAAGCCTGGGAGAAGCCTCAGACTTAATCAGCCAAGAAGCAGGGACAAAGGAACTCAAAGCCTTCCTTGGCAATGCAGGCAGAATTCATGTGTTCTCCCTTAGACCTGAGCCCAGCAGCTCCCCAGCACATGCCCCAGCACACACATGCACACACGCAGGCATGCACAGACAGCTTGCTTGGATGGCAGGTTTCCAGAAGGAAGGGAGGACAGAGGAGCAAAAACAAAGCACTTGAGGAATTAAGCAGAGCTGATGTGATTGACCAAGGGCCTAGTTCTAACTACCTTTTCAGCCATGCTCTAGAAATGCTGACAGTTTAATTTTCTGTAAATTAAGATCCTTTCTATACTTAATAACCAAAGAGCACATTGATGAGGTTCAAAATGAAACTCTTGCATGGACTTCAGCCTGCAGTTTTTTGCATTTCTTACCATATTATAGCAGCTACAATACTGTGTACCATGCCTTTCCATGGAAAGGCTAGCTAGGTAATTTTTTAAAATATTCCAACATCCTCCTAATGAGGTAGGTGGAGATTATCCATAACCCCATTTTATAAGTGGGAAAACTGAGGCTGTGTTTCTTATGGCTGCTTATTATGACTGCAGTATGCTGCTGAAATCACCTGGGCCAACCTCACCAACAGGTGTGGTCATCGTCCCTGAGCTGATGGTGGTGAGGATGAGCAGACTGGCATCACCTTTGCATAGGCAAGTGCCAGAGGAGCACAGGCAATTAGGATGCTACACAACCACCAGTGGCATTCCTGGAACTAGAAGTCTGATGCTACCCCTCTCCATGCTAATCTGAATTCCAAACTCCATGTCTTTTTGTCAGATGCTGAAAGAATCTGGGAGATGATATTGTTAGGATGACTCACAAAATTAACTAATGACTTGTTTTTGTTTTGTTTTGTACACACTTTTTTTTTCAGTGACCTTCTGCTGCCCTGTGCTATCATAAATTGCATCTTCCTGCAGCAAGTCTGGGTAAGTTCACACACACGAATGTGTATCAGTAGCATTTCCACTAATGGATGTTGTCTATAAAAAGTTGCTGGAGTTGTCAGCAGTCTTTTGTGAGGTCTTCAGCCAAGGTTTACTAAATAGCTTTAGGGCAAATATTTTTAGCTGAAAAGTCTGATATATAAATGAAAAGAAGAATCCTGCAAGCAAAGAATATAGCTTACTGTGTTGGGTTGGTTCCCACAAGGAATGGGTAAGAGAAGTGGGCTCAAAAACTGTCCATTCTCATGGTCAGCAGGAGATGGCCATGGTTTCTCCTTTTATGCTATGATTCCTGCAGCCACAACTCACTGTAGGCAAAACCATGGAGAAGGTGTTTGTTTCTCTTGGGTTCAGTTGTTTTCCTTTCCTGCACTCTTCCCACTGGTGATTTTTCCTCCCTGTGAATTAGGAGGCTCTTGTCATTCCACTGAGAGGCCTGATTGTAGCCCCAGTCTTGAGCGATTCCCCCAAGCAGCTGCCCTTACTTGGAACCAAACCCACTTCTCCTCCCTTCATCATACTTTCCAGTCCATGTCCTGTTTTTTTAGTCTGGGAATGACTTCCTGATAATTGGATGATTTCAGGCATCATTCCCAGAACACAGAACTTTGGGGGCCAATGAGCCTTCACCACGCTCGTCTCAACCCCTTCTTGGAGGGTCTGCTCATGAGTTGAGCTTGGCCCCGTTAGATGTCTCTCCAGTTTCGTCACAGAGGGAGCCCAGGCTTTGGCCAGGCTTGCAAACAAAGCAAAAGAAGCTGTTGCAGTTGTAAAACTATTCTGGAAAAGGCCTTTGTGGGAAAGGTCTTTCTGGCTGCCCTGTTGCTTCCTAGTAGCTCTCCTTGCAGTCGCAGTGGTATGAATGTAAGTTACCCAGAAACCCCCAGACCCCTGCACACCACAGGCCTTGCCTTCTCACTACTCTCTTCCCAGGTTGAAAACCCAGCCATCGCAGACCTGCCAGCCCCCTCGAGGTGACCCTTCCCTCTCTGGAGGTGGCATCTTTCATTAGAAGGGATTGCAAGTGTTTCCCACAACCGGCACAGAGTAGACACGGTGTGTATGTTGGCAGAGTTAAACAGACTGCCAAGAAAAGGCAGGTGTCCTCCCACTACAAACTCCAGCGGAGGTGGCATGTGGCTGCGATGGCAGTTGTCCCAGGTGGTCAAAGGCTCACAGCGGGCTACAAGGGTCTGCCCTGTGAGGCTTGAAAGAATTTAAGTATATCTTTTTTGGGGGATTGGTGTCTTCATATGGTGGAGAAAGTGAGCCATAGTCAAAAATGGTCGACAGCACTGGAAAAAGGTATAGGCTTTCCAGAAAGCAAGGGCAGGGCCACTGTCTTTGAAGAGTGTCCTCTGTTGTACCTGAAAATGGGCAGCCCAGCCTCTGACACATGGGATGCAGAGAAGGCCCACCGACAGCCTGGGCATCAGAGACTCAGCACCATCCTTTCAGACTCTGAATCCCTGACATCATTAGAACAGCATTTGCCACAGCCCAGGTGCTGACACAGAAATTTCAAGACTGTGTGCATTCAAATGCGTGTATGCGCGCGCGCACACACACACACACACACACACGTGATCATACAATGCTGGTTTATTAACTGATCCTTAGAAACCCAACTGACAGGAGTACTAGTCTCACCCCTGGGCCTGATGGGTATGCTCCCTAAGCGTGGAGGGTGGCAGCCGAGCTTTGGAAGTGCCTCCCCCTGGAGAAGCTTTAGGCACTCTCTCCAGGTCAAGGACCAGGGAACCTCTGTCCAGGACAGTGCCTGGGTGGGCTTACCAGTGTTGCCTCTGCAGAGCCCCTTTGCTTTACTCTTACAGCAGATCATTGTCCCCCTGCCCATCCCACTCCCTAGACAGACACATTCTGTTCAGAGGCATTCTTCAAACAGTGTGCTCCAGTTGGTTGGGTTCTGAGTACTCTCCTACCTGCTTTCCTGAGATTTCTCCTAGTTCAACTTAATTGGTACTGTAGGAATTCCCAAGCCTTTGACTCACACATTTAAGGATGATTTCCTGGTTTACTTCCACAGACAACTAATCACATCCATTGTGTACTGGTTTGAGTAGTTTCACTCTTACAACGAACTGTATTTCCAGTCTTAGAACATATCTTACTGTGGCCTCTAAGCCCTGTGATCTGTTAGTAAGAGCAAACTGTCCCCAAATCACAGGTCCTGGGTGGCAGAGATGGACTCTGAATTGGTGTATTCCATCTATCATCCTGACCCTGAATTAGGCACAGCCTTCAACTCTTCAGGGAAGCCAGCTCTAGGTCTTCCACCCTGCACATGAGGAGCTGGGTTAATGCTTGGCTGAGTATTCTAACAGCAACTTTTTGAACATCAGAGGAATCAAACAAGAGATGAGAGCCTCTGCAGGTGAATGTGTGTGTGTGAACTGAAAAGTTAGCAACCCATGGTCTCAAGCAGGGCAGGGGAGAGACGTTCCATTCTCTTCTCTTGGGGTCAGTTTCCTTCTTGAAGCTTTAAGTGTGGTCCCAGCTCCTGAAAAATCACTTGCTCAGCAAACATCTACTAGTAGGCTCCAACATGCCAGGCATGGAGAGTGGGCATAGGCTGAATAAAAGATGAATGAGACATTCCAGCACTCACAGTCTAATGAAGGTGGGAGCATTAGCTTGCTGGCAAGTGGTTCCTGGAATAAGTTGTGGGATAATGACTGGCAAGGAGAAGAAACATTTGGAATTACCTGGAGAGGCGTTCAACCTTGCAGTCCTTCCTGCAAGCACAAGGCTGTTTTTGGTGCCAGGAGCCCTGGTCCCCTTCCTCCTCCTTCTCCTTGGCCTCCCACTCTTTCCTCCTGGCCTGTGGAGTCTGGCTGTGGGCCCGTCTGAAGGCTGTAGCTGACGCTTTATAGGATGAGTCATGTCCACCCATGCCCCCACATAGAGCAGCACCCCTCCATGAAAGTAACAAGAATCCTCAGATTAAGCTCATGTTTGGGCTGATTTATTTATTTATTATAAAGAGGTTAAAGAGTGAAAACTCATATTTGAATATGAGTGGGCTTCGGCACTCCTTTTTAAAATACAAGGATATTGTTAATTTTTAAAAATGCCTCTATCCCAGTAGCATGAAACTCCAGGGCTAGAGATCTTGCACTAGCAAGTGAGAAAAAGCAAGGAAATAAACTAGTCTGGTTCAAAAAGCTAACTAGGACAAGTGTATTAATTTTAGCTAAAGTGAATTCCAAAAACAAGTGAAATATTCCAAGAACAGGCATCCCTACAGATTTTATTGTTCATAGAATGGTAATCCAACATAGCATGAATTTGATGTTTAGGTCACTCACCTACTGAGTGCTGGAAATACTGAGCAGGACACGGCCTCAGCCCTCACGGTTCCTTGAGGATGTTTGTTCAGATTAAAGTCTTAGCTTCCTAAAGGTTGTGCCAGTACTAATATCTTTCTCCCTCCCCCACCCCACCCTGCCACCTTTCCTTCTTTTCCTCCCTCCCCTCCTCCTTTCTGTGTCCCCACCCCAAGCACACACACACTGATGATAGTCATGGGCAGAGTATGTTGGCATCTACGGAACTGACATCCAGGCACTGCTTTGCATGATCCGTAATTTGCTGCATAGTTGTATCAGTCAGGACAAACTAGGTTATGCTGTAGTAACAAACAATTCCAAATTCTTAGTGGCTTAAAACAACAAAGATTTGTTTTTCACTCAAACCACATATTCATCACAAGTCAGCAGGAATCTTTGCATTTTTGCAAAGGCTATAACTAGTCACAAAGCCCTATTAACCAGAAAGATGCCAGTAAGTTCAATCTTCCTCTATGCACAGAATTGAGGAAAATGAAATAGTTGTCACATGGCACCATTGACTACCACAGTGGTGTGTAGTGAATTTGACAGATGCTGATCCAAGCCCTAAGATGCTAAGCCCTTAGGCAGTTTCAGCCTCACTATAATGAATTCTGTCTCCTCAGCCTCAAAAGAATATAGGAAAAGCACCATTTCCACTAGGTCTCTAGAATAGTCTGATCTCAGGGTGGCCCTTCATATCATTCTCTGGCCATGTAGATAAACACACACACACACAATGGAGATAGGAGGCTAGAGTAATGAGATGATTAGATACAGAAGTTTCAAAGCCAGACCAAGTTGGATTTGCATCTTGGTTTCATCATTTCCTACCCATATGATCTTTGTCAAGTTTCTTAATTTTTCTGTCTCAGTTTCCTAATCTTCAAAATGGGACTAGAAAGCCTAACTCATAATTTTATTGTTGGGATACACTGAAATAAGTCATCTAAATCCTTTAACCTAGTCCCTGGTAACTGACAAGTACTCAGTGATAACCATTATTGTTAATGTTAGGATTGGAAGAATAGGCAAATATCAGTGCAATGTCTGAAAGAAATCATGTGGAGGGAATTTAAAAATTTCCCTTAAGATGCTCTCCTAAGTTTCAAGAAAAGGAGTATGGGAGAGATGGAAAAAATAACAATAAATAATAAACAGGAGAAGCCAATGGTATGAGATGGTAGAGATTTCCTAATATATAATCCTTAGGGATGCTATGTATGAAATTCTTCTATATGCTCTCCTAAACATCTAAGATCACTAATCTTAGACATTTATTAAGTGCCTGCTATGCACAGGCATCTCATGTATCTGATTCCATTTAATCATTGTGATAAACCCATCAGCTGTATTTGTATTTTATGAATGGGAGCCTTTACAGCAGAGTGAGTCCTGGTGTTAAACGGCCTGTATTAAAATCCAAACTCTACCAATAATCAGGTGAGTGGCAACTCAGGTAACTTACTTCACCATTTGCTCATCTGCAAAATAATAATAAGTATATGTCATGGGGTTGCTGTGTTTATTAGATGAAATATAAGTAAAATGTTTAGCCCAGTGTTAGGCATTAACAAGAGCTTGATAGATTTTGGTTAGAGATATTGGTTAGAATCAAGACTCCAAAAACTTAAGTCCCTTGCCCGAGATCACACAGGTAGTAATTAGTTAAATTTAAGCTCTGGTCTTTTCAAATTCAAAGCACATGTGCTGGCCTTTTACCACATTATTCCTCTATTTACACTCATACAGTTGCCCTTAGGACTGCATTAATCTTCTGAAATTTGGGTCAGGCAGTTCTCAGGCATAGTTGAAGAAAAGCTAGAAATCATGCAGTGGGAAGACTGCAAATAGTGGCAGTATGTGAATGGAGTCACTCCGTTTTCAATATTGGCCCAAATAGTCTCCTAAGGATGCTTACACTATAAGGAGCTAGCACCTCACAGTTTTTGATTACCTACTATTGAGTACCTGCAGTCCCTCAAGCACTGTGCTAAGTGACTTCCCTATATTTTCTCATTTAATCCTCACAGAAACCTTTGAAGGAAGTACTTCTTTTCACCATTTCACTCAGGAGGAGATTCAGAGGGTCAAGTAACTGACCCAGGGTCACACAGATGGAAACTGGCAAGGGCTCTGAAAGATAAATGAGGTTGAAGACAACCTTACACACTGAACAATATAATCTCATTTAAAACAATATTTTTTTAAGTCAATACTTTTCCAGATGATCAGAATAATAAATAAAGTTCAGAAAGTAATGCAAGCAAGAAAAGTATCCATGACTCTACCACTAGGGTCAATCACTGTTAAGTCTTTTAGTATATAGTTTCTTCACATCTTTTCTCTACCCTTCTTTTTCATTATAGTTGAGATCATGTTACAACAGTAGGTAATGCTGTTTTTCAGGAGACCAAAAATGAATTCAGTGGGCATTTCTATTGAAGGTAACAAAATCTTGGGTTATAAGAATTTAGGAACTAACAATAACAGCTGCCATTTATTGACTGTTTCTATTTGTCTGACACTATGCAAAATGGTTTTAAGTAATGCATCTCTTTTTATCCAAACCTAAAAAGTAGGTATTATATAATCAAATAATCAGGATACTTATGCAAACAGTATTTTAATGCACTCCATTTTTTAAGAAAAAGAGATTAAAAGACAACAAAGAAACTGGTAAACCTAACTTATTTTAAGAACCCAAACAAAACACTACCAGGCTGGGGCCTGTGGTCGCTGTAAATTTTCTTCTGTTTTCCACTCCTTTTTCACCTGCAGCACAGTGAGTGTTGGGGTCCACGATGATGGCCACAGTGATGGCTCACAAGTATGACAGGTTAGAGTCAACTACACTTTCCTTCCTTGGCTTTGTGTGGAGAGGCCAGCAGTTGAGCAGCTCATTTTATGGGACATCAGAAACAGGAAATGAACCACATACCTGCCCCATGTAACCTGGATCATGTTCTGATATCCTCCTTTGGTCATATTTGCTGGCTCTACAGTAGCCCTCTTGTCCATGCGATTGGAACTTACAGACTGCCTTCTCTGTATGGGGACTTCTCTGTAGCCCTCAGGAACTTCCTTGGCTAGCCACAGACTGGTTGGAAGATGGTAGCTGGGTTGCCTTTGTGGGGAGGTCTTGTCTTCCCTTTGGGGGGATAGGAAGAAAAAGAAAGGAAAGGAGAGAAAAGTCTCTTGAGATTAATGCAAGTACTCTCAGCCAAATAAAATCTAAAAATAACCTCCAGGTGATAAGAACACATGACCCTGAGGATCCCAAAGGGAAATGTTAGAGGAAGCTCAGGCTGCAGAGATGCTAAAGGTCAGGAGTGGGCTCTGGGGGGTTGTGTTTTTATGTTTAAATACTAGCTCTGTGTTTTGATAACTGAGCTTGCTAATAGCCAATAACTTGAATTGCTGCTTCCAGCTCTGTTTGTTTTAAAGATGGAGATTCTGCCAGTAATAATGGGAGGAGCTGCAAATGACTTACCCAAAAGGGAGTGCCTGCTTGTTTTTCCTTCTGCCTGGGCATGCTGATGTGCACGCCACACTCACAGACTCCTGCATTGGAGAAGATGGCCCAAGGGAACACTCAGTCTGTATGTTTATATAGGAATAGGAGGTGTGTTTAAGAGGGCGCTCAAGTATCAAAATACATAGGTATCCATGGGTGGAAAGAAGAATTCTGCTGTAGGAATTTAACTACATCACTTCTTGTATATTCATTTCTTTCCTCATTCATTTGGCAAACCTTTATTGAGCACCTACTGTGAGAAGCACTGTGCTACTTGCTGTGGGAAATGCTAAGATTCTAAAAGATGGACCTTTATTCCTCCTCTTTCAGAAGCTTACCATGTGGTGGGAGTACTATCTGATTATTTTTTAAAGCATATGCAAGTCACCTACAGTGAAAGATACTATAGGAATGAAAGTTTTTTAGGAGTGATACCAAAGATAGATGTTGTAGGAATCCAGATAAGTAAATGTTCACTTCTGTCTCAGAAGACATTAAAGAAGATAGGTGTAGGAGGAAGGAGTGGGCGAGGCATCAAACAGCAATTATCCAGAGTCAAAAAAAGGCATGGCACATTGGAGTCTGGTTTACCTACAGAGGATTCACATGGGAAGGTGTATTAAAATGAAATTGGAAGCTAGAAATCAGATTGTATAGAGCCTTGAATGTAAGTTCAGTTGACCTAAAAATATACAGATGGGAGAGGGTCAGGGAGGCACCACCCCAGGTCTCAGAAATGCAGGAAATAAGGGTGACATTAGAGCAGAAAACAGCTTCTCACTTTCAGAATGTCTGCTAGCCCAGCAAGCCATCACTATAGCCTAAGAAAATAAGTTCACATAGAATTTGTGAAAGTTGTAGAAAGGACATAACCTCAGAATAAAAAACAGCCCTTCAAATTAAACCAATTAAGAAAAGTTAATTAAACTATGCTTATTTATTCACCATGGTGGAGAGTAAAGTTCGTCACAGCCATTGATGTGGCTAGGTTCTTCTTCAGCTCCAAACTCACCAAGGAAGATTATGACTGTTACAGGAATCTATAGGAGAAGGCACCAGAAACTAAATTGGTGCATTAGCTGCCACCCTGGCCTTGCACACTTCTCACTTTAGAGATTTGCTAGCACAAATATGTGTTCTCAGATGGAATCAGGTCTTGGGACACAGGCCAAATCACGTTTCTGAACTTTTAAAACCTAAGACAAAACACTGGACTTTGGTGAATTCACTGAGGTAAATGGCCCTTTCTAGAGTCTGATCTGGGCAGCTCACCAGCTTTCTCTCTGTGCCTCCTTTCAGAGCACCTAATCATTCAAAATACCCACAGCTCTGGTTAATAGAAACATTTAGTTTGTAGACTTAACTGTATTACATACATAAATCACCGATAAGTGAATATAAGAAAATCAACTTGCACTAAAAGACCATAAATGTTTATGTTTGTTTTGATGATTCAAGAACTGTACCAAAAGACAAATCTAGAATATATTGGAACATAGTAGAAAACAAACCAAATTAAAAAAATAGATTAAACAATTGAACAGGCACTTCACCAAAGGGGATATTGGGATGACAACTTTGCAAAGTTGTTCAACAACATTGATTATTAGGGAAATGCCAACCAAAACTGATGAGCTCTCATTACACACTTCTCTAATGGCTAAAAAAATACTGACAACACCAAGTGCTGACAAGGATACAGAAGAACAACTAGAACTCATGCATTGCAGGTGTGAATGCAAAAGGGTAAGGCCACAGAGGACAATGGTTTGCCAGGTTTTTTTTAGTTAAACAGGCACAAACCGTATGACCCAGAAATCATACTCCTAGATATATATTGTAGGGAAAGAAAAGTTATTTTCACATAAAAACCTGTAGTACATGCATATTTATAGCTGCTCTAGTCATAATCACTAGGAATTGGTAACAACCCAAGTGTCTTTCATAGGTGAATGGAGAAGCAAAAGCTAATTCAGCATCTTACAATACTTTGGGGGAACATTATGATCAGTTTATGCCATGAGGGGGCTCCAGAGGGGGAAAGTGGGCATATGTTTCCTTCTACTTGTTAAGATTCCAGATAAAGTGAGGATTTTATGCTACTGCAAACATAATGAAATGTGTAAGCTGTTCACTGATGCTTGTCTTAGCCATACAGTTTGTGTATGTGTGTGAAGCAGGAATATTAAGTATGTATAGGTTGAAGTGTAGATTTGGAAGGAAAGTCAGTGAAGTATGTGAGTGAGAGGAGCAAGAGAAAGTCTCCATGTAAAATAAATGAAACAGTCTCTGTTAGTCATTTTGGCTTCAAGCCCAAGACTAAAGTGAGGCAAGCACCTGTGTGTGTGTGTGTGTGTGTGTGTGTGTGTGTGTGTGTGTGTGTGTGTGTGTGATTTAAATTAACACTCAAAATTACTTAGCTTTTTAAAAACTGGCCTTTTTTTTTGTATGGGAGAGAACCCTACATTTAGATGAACTCAAGAGAATAGAGGGCAGGGCAGCAGGCACTGCCAAAGGAAACCATCTAACTCCCCACGTCGATGCAGTCCTTGCCATTTGCTGTCCTATGTGCTGAGGGACCTGAGGTGGTGTCTTCCCACATCAGCCGCTACACCTTTAAACTAGTGACCACTTCTGAAGCAGCAAAGTTGTGTCGCTCTAAATCTCCGTATTCCAAGATGTGTTTAATCAGGGGTGGGAAAACCACTGACTGAATTAAATGAGACATAAATTTACCAGCAGGTGGCAATAGAGGTAATTGTGTATCTTGACAGATTAAGCAAGCATGTGTTCTTTTAGAAGTCGGAGGTGGGAACCTTCAGAACTTGACTGGGCCCCAGCTTCCCTTCTCTGTGCCTTATGCTAATGTTCTATGAGGTAGAATTGTTCAAGCCAAGATAACTTCAGCCAGACACATAACTTTTTCCTGACCAGCTGTACTCAGATTTCTTAGGGAGACTCCTCTAAGAGTTTGATGTTTTTAGTTGAAAAATTGGAAATAATGGCAAAATCATTTATAGTCCCATAAATTAGATTTTTTTTGAAAAACTACTCCTAGTTTCATCCCCCAGTCTCCCTGTTCTCCTGTGGTTTATTACCCTTTAATTTCCAAGTGTCTCATAACTGAAGGAGAATTTGGAATACATAATTTAGAAAACTTAAAGCTACTATTGCTATATTTCATCTTAAATTTAAAGGCTCATTCAATCTGTATTTCTGAAAATAAGAAATAAATAACTTTTTCAATTATTTAATTTAGTTTTTTAAAATAAATACATTCATGAAATTCAAAATTCCAAAGATACAAAAGGGTAAAACTGTTCTTCTTACCCCTTCTCCTAGCCACGCAGTTCTCCTTGGAAGCCACCAATACTACAATTTTCTGATAAATACTTTCAGAGATATTATATGCATATCCAAGTTGTTTAACATACATATTTATGTATGTGTGTATATATATATGTGTGTGTGTGTATAGATATGTGTGTATAAATATGTACACACACCCTTTTCCATGTTTTTATACAAATTACAGCATATTTTATACAAAAGCACCTTGTGATTTTTTTTAACCGAGCTATATATCTTGACAGTCATTCCCTATCAATCCAGAAAGAACTTTGTCTTCTTCACAGACTCAGAGTGTTACATTTATGGTTAGCCCATAATTTATTTAACCAGATCACCACAGATAGCAGCCAGGATGTTTCCAGGTGTGTGCCATTACAAACAATCCTGCCACGGATAACTTCGTTCATGTGTCATTTTGCACATATGGCCATATGTCTGAAAAATAAATCCCTAGAAGTAGAATTTCTGGATTAAAGGAAATGTGCATTTGTAAGTTTAATAAATATTGCCAAATTGTACTCCTTAGAAGCTGTACCCCCAGAGGTATGTGCCTGTCTCTGCGCTCTCACCACCCAGCCCTTCCTATGCTCTATTTGCCAGAATTCTTCTGAGTATTCTCCGTTTTTCTTACTGCATGAACTTTAGAATCAGATTTTGTCCCAAAAAACCTCATATAGTAGTTTTTATTGGAATTGTACTAAATGTATAGATTAATTTAGGGAGAATAGATATCTTTAGGATGTTGAGTCCCTTTATGGATGTTTTCATTTGATAAAGGATTCCTTTCTTTCCTAGATAGCAACTGGATATTTTCTTCATATAGAGTTCACACATTTCTTCTCAAGTTTATCCCTCAGGTTTTTATTATTATTGCTACTATTGTCAATGGGATATTTTCTTCTATCTTTTTTAACTGATTGCTGTTATATATATTTGAAAGCTTTAATTTCTGACCCCAGTTTGTACCTCACCACCTTCCTGAAATTCCATATTACTTGTAATAGTCAACTAGGTTCTTGGAGTGTAGTTGTATCATGGCACAATAATGATACTTTTATCTCCTTCTTTCCATTTTGTATCCCTGTTGTGGACTGAATGTTTGGGTCCTCCAAAAATGTTGAAGCCTTAACCCCCGATGTGCCTGTGTGAGGACATGGGGCCTCCACAGAGGTAATTCATATTGAATGAGGTCACAGAGGTGGGAGACCCCTGATCCATTAGGATTAGTATCCTTATAAGGAAGACATCAGAGAGCTCATTCTCTCTCCTCACCAGGTGAGAGCACAGTGAGCAGGCAGCCATCTGCAAGCGAGGAGGAGAGCCCTCACCAGAAACCGACCCTACTAGACCTTGATCTTGAACTTCTAGCCTCCAGAACTGTGTGAGAAAACAAATTTCTGTTGTTTGAGCACTAAGCTTATGGCATATTGTTATGGCAGCCCTAACACACTAGTGCAACCCTTATATTCTCTATTTTGTTAAATGTCTTGGCCAGTCAGAACCAGAACAACATTAAGTAAAAGTAATAATTGTGGCCATCTTTCTCTTATCTCAAAGGGGTGTTTCTAGTATTTATCCACAATCCTGGTTTGGGGTTGATAAATATCTACCATATTAAAAAAGAAAAGCTACTTCTATTTTCACTGAGTTTTTTAATTTGTTTGTGGTATTTGTGGAAAATTAACAAATGCCTTCTTAGAGCATTTATGATGAAAGTCATATGCTTTTTCTTTTTAGGTCCATTGATAGAATGCAATATCTTTTCTTGTTCATGTGTTCTGATAAACAAAAGCATGTATTTCTACAGTGTATATACAGATCAAAATTGCTAGATCGTGGATATTCATACCTTTTATTTCACTTGATGTTGGCAAGCTGTTTTCCAAAGTGAGCTTGTAATAACTAACAATTGCACCAGCAATGTCTAAGAATTCCTGTGCTTGCCAAAACTTGGTCCTGTCAGACTTGAAGCATTTTTGGCCATCTAGGTGGCTATGTATTTCTTTTTATTTTCCAAGTCTTAGGGTATTTTGTTTGTTTTGTTACCTTGTTTTATTATTAAGATCTAATTTTATAGCATCATGAATAGAGAATGTTATCTGCACTATTTCTACATTTTTGAATTTGTTGATTTTTTGTGGCTTAAAATATGATCAATTGTTATAAATGCCACACAACTCATGAAGAGACAATGTAGTAGTGTCTAGTGTAGAATTAGATTATATATATGTTTATGCTTATAAGTGAAAAGAGTTTACTACATAGCAATCTTATATAGCCACCTTATTAATTGTTATTTAGTCTTCTATATCATATTTTCTTTTGTTTCTACATGATTTGTCATGAACTGAGGGGCCCAAATTAGAATTTCCTGCTAATGAAGATCCAGACAATTCTTTCCTCAAGCATTAATTTGTAATTGAACTATTCATGCTTTGTCAACCAGCAGATTTTTGTCTTGTTTTTGTTTTTACCTTGATGACCAATATTTACTGCAATTCCTGAAGTAGAGCTAGAGGGCAGGTACAGCAGACAGGTGGGTTCTGTAGTAAAAACTGGCTCAGTGCTGGCCACTGGGAGAGGACACAGGACCTAAAGAGGCCTTAGGTGTCTGTGCATTTCTTCCCTTCATGCTTCTGCTTCTTCTTCCACCACCAGGTTGCCATGAAGAAGAAAACCAGATATATAATTTAAAGAATATGAGCAGTAACAATACTTTCAAACCAAAAATATGGACACAGTCATATAATCTGATGCTTAGTATTTGGAATGTAGGTAGTTCCCAGACTCTGAGAGGAATGGCCACTGGAAGATCTAGTCTTTCAAAAAGTTAGTCTATTTCATCTGTGTTTTCAACTTTGTGGGCATAGAGTTATTCTGAGTATTCCTTTATTGTTCTTATATGTTCACAGGATCTGTGGTGATGTCCTCTCTTTCATTCTGATACCAGTAACTTATGTCTTCTCTCTTTTCTTAGTTGACCTGGCTAAAGGCTTATTAATTTTACTGATCTTTTCAAAGAACCACTTTCGGTTTCGTTGATTTTCTCTACTGACTTCCTGCTTCCAGTTTCATTCATTTCTGCTCTAATTTCTATTATTTCTTTTCTTCTTATTACTTTGGATTTAATTTGCTATTCTTTTTCTAGTTTCCCTGGTAAAAGATTATATTATTGATTAAAAATTTTTCTCCTGTAATATTTGCATTCAGTGCTATAAATTTCCCCTTTAAATACTGATTTTGCTATAACCCACAAATTTTGATAGGTTTTATTTTCATTTTTATTTAATTCAAAAACTTTTATAATGTCTCTTGAGATTTCTTCTTTACCCACCTGTTGTTTAGAAGTGTTTTATTTAATCTCTAAGAATTTGGGGATGTTATTTATTTCTAGTTTAATTCCATTGTGGTTTGAGAGCAGACATTATATGATTTCTATCCTTTTAAATTCATTGAAATATGTTTTAGGACCCAGAATGTGGTCTATCTTGGTGAAGACTCCATCTGAGCTTCAGTAGAATGTGTATTTTATTGTTGGATGAAGTAGTCTATAGATGTCAGTTATATCCAGTTGACTGGTGCTATTGAGTTCAGCTATGTCCTTATGATTTTTTGCTTACTGAATCTGTCCATTTCTGGCACAGGGGTGTTGAGATCTCCAATTATAATAGTGGATTCACCTATTCCTCCTTGTATCTCTGCAATGCACTAAATGTTTATTACCTCCCCATACCCCTCCACCCCCGCAAAAAAAATTTTATGTTGAAATGCTAACCTCCAAGGTGATGGAATTAGGAGGTAGGGCCTTGGGTGGTTATTAGGACATAATGTCAGAACCCTCATGAATGGGATTAGTGCCCTTATAAAAAAGACCCCAGAAAGGTCTTTTGCTCCTTCCACCAAATGAGGTTACAATGGCCATCTACAAACCAGAAAGCAGACTCTCACCAGATGCCAAATGTGCCTACACCTTGATCTTAGAATTCTCAGTCTGCAGAACAACGAAAAATAAATATTTGTTATTTCTAAACCACTCTCTTTATAGTCAGTCCACACGGACTGAGACAAGTTCTATGAGTTTTTGCCTCACATATTTGACACTCTGTTGTCACAAACACATGAGGGATTGTTATGTCTTCTTGGAGGACTGATCCTTTTATCAGTGTGTAATGCCCCTCTTCATGCCTGATAACTTTCCTTATTCTGAAGTCTGCTCTTCCTGAAATCAATATAGCTATTCCTGCTTTCTTTTGATTAGTGTTAGCACGCTATATCTTTCTCTACCCCTTTACTTTTTAATCTATATGTCTGTATATTTAATGGTAGTTTCTGTACTCAATGTAGTCAACATATAGTAGGGTCTCGCTTTAAAGTGAATTTTTGTACTCAGTATAGAAAATATATAGTTGTACTTATTTTTGATCCACTCTAACAATATTTCTCAATATTTCAACTGATGTATTTATAGACCATTGATGTTTAAAGTGATTATTGATAAAGTTGGATTAACAGCTACCGTATGTGCTATTGTTTTCTATTTGTTGTCCTTTTCTTTGTTCCCATTTTAGTCTTGCACTCTTTCTCTGCCTTTTGTGTTTTTAATCGAGCCCACTTTCTTTCTTTTCTTAGTATATCAATTATACTTTCTTTAAAAATTTTTTAAACTATTTAAACTTTTTAAAGTATTCATGGGTAGTGTAAGCACTGTATAATAATAAAGCATTCTGAGTTTCTCCCTCCTGTTCCTTGTGTCAGTTCCTTACATCCATAAGCATTTATATACATACATATATAAATATATAAAACACATGCACATGCATAATCACCTACATGATAGCTATGTCTTATTTTGAACAAATGCTTATCAGTTACATCAATCAAGAATAAGAAAGATAAAAAGTTTTATTTTACTTTCACTTGTTCGTTCTCTAATACACTTCCTTTCCTTATGTAGATACAAGTCACTGACTTCTATTTTTCCTTCTCCCTCAAGAACTTCTTTTAACATTTCTTACAGTGCAAATCTACTAGGAACAAATACCTTCAGGTTTTGTCTGTCTTTATATCATCTCTCAACACTTTAAATATTTCACTCCATTTTCTTCTTGCCTGCATGGTTTCTGAGGAGAAAGCAGATGTAATTCTTATTTTCACCCCCCTAGAGATAAGAGATTTTTCCCCCTCTTTGGCTGCTTTCAAGATTTTTTTCTTTTTCTTTGTTTTTCTGCACTTTGAATATAGCATGCCTAGGTGTAGTGTTCTTGACATTTACTCTGCATGGTGTTCTCTGAACTTTCTGAATCTGTGGTTTGGTGTCTATCATTAATTTGGGGACATTCTCAGACATTATTACTTCAAATATTTCTTCTGTTCCTTTATCTCTTTCCTTTCCTGGTATTCCTATTATGCAAATGTTACACTTTTTGTAGTTGTTCCACCATTCTTAACTATTCCATTTTTTTTCCCAGGCTTTTTCATATTTGCTCTTCAATTTTGGAAATTTCTATTGGGATATCCTCAAGCTTAGAGGTTTTTTCCTTAGCTACGTCCAATCTACCAGTGAGTCCATCAGAGGTGTTCTTCACTTCTGTTACAGTGTTTTTGATCTCTAGTATTTCTATTTGACTTTTAGAATTTTTGTCTGTCTGGTTACATTTCCCATCTGTTCTTACATTTTCCATTGGAGTCCTTAGCATATAAACCATAGTTGTTTTAAATTCATGGTATGATCATTCCAACATCCCTGCCTTATCTGGGTCTGATTCTGATGCTCGCTTACTTCCTTCAAACTGTCTTTTGCCTTTTAGTATGACTTGTAATTTTTACTGAAAAGCAGACATGATATATTAAAGGAACTGTAGTAAATAGGCCTTTAGTAATGTAGTGGTAAAATGTGGGAGAAGCATTCTGTGGTCTGTGCATTGTATGTTATAGGTCTCTCTTTTGGTGAGCTTGTATCCCTAAAATACAAACTTCTCTAGTGCTTCTCAGGAATTTTTCCCTCTTAAGTGGAACAGGATGGCTAGAGAGGACTGGAGTTGGGCATCTCCTTTCTCCCATGTGGGCTGGCTTCTGATAATACCCCAGCATGTTAGGCTCTGGCAAAAAGTTTCTCCTGAGGGCAGGCCTTGTTAAGAAGAACAGTGTTCTGAGCCTATTTCAAAATGTTACTTTTCCCCATTCCTGCCAGAAGCACAAGGGTATTTTTCTCTGATTCTTACTATGAATATCTGATAGAGCTTCTGGAGTTAAATCTCACAAAAGACAAAAATGTGAGGGTGCCTTTCCTGCCTTCCAACCATGACTGGGATCCTCTTGGAGTTTTTGTCTTTCAGGTGTGTTCAAGCTGAGCCTCCAACAGGCATCACTTATAGTTCAGGTTTTCCTTCTCTGGTACCGGTTCCCCTGGAAGTTGGTGGTTGCAACCTGTGGGTTTCCGTTTGGTAAGCTGTGATTCTCTGTATCTCTCCATTTGCCTCTCCAGTTTTGGAGTGGCAGTTTGCCCTATGATTTCACTCTTCTGACTGATCTAAGAAGAGTTAATTTTTCAGTTGATTCAATTTTTTTCTTGTTAGGACAGAGTAGCAACTGTAAGATCCTTACATGCTAGACAAGCAACTGGAAGTTTTCATGTTAGTATTTTAAAATTACTGTAGAAGCAATTATCAGTTCATCTCCACAGAACATTTCTTAGACAAATCAGAATGATTCTAAGGAGATGGTTAAAACCCAGGTAACAGAGAAGTTAAGCAGGTCACCCAAGGCCACATAGAAGGCTAGAAGCTGAGTAAGGATTAGATCTGGAAAGTCTAATTCCCAGCCTTCTGTGCAAAAAGCTAACAGCTAAACCAGATAAATGTACATGAAGTGAACCACTTGTGGCTGCCAAACTTGGCCTCTTGTGCACAGTCAATAAGTCATGGATCCAAAAGTCAGGGCCTTTTGCACACATGTCATCATGAAAACTAAGCCCTGAAACACCATGCGCCAAGGAGCAAGGGACCAACTATTTCTGGGAGTCATTAGAGTTATTATCCAATGCATTTGTGTGGCCCTTCTCAGTTTTTGGAACACTTTTATGTGATTTATCTCAGATGTTCCTCCCAATCATACTAGGAGACTGTGAAATACATTTTTTGTTGTTGTTTTTTTTGTTGTTGTTGGTAAGCCAAGGAGGCCAGTAATCCAGCACTGGGAGCTGCATTTTGCCCTAATGAGGAAACAGGCAGAAGGCCTGGTCTGTAGATAAACCAGGAGGTGATCTCTGAGCGCACATCTGTGTAGGATGGACAGCATTGCCCTGGCAGGGGGCAAGGTGGAGACACAGCATGGGTAAGGGAGCCATGCATCTCTTGGTTACCAGTAGATGGTAAGGTGCAGCCTATGATAATCTAAGCCTAAGTAAATACCATGGCTTTATAATTTCTGCATCCTCTGTGTCTAGCTCAGAATGTGGAATGTAGAAGATGCTCAATAAATGCTTGAAGAATGAATGAGTAAAATATTTTCTGTATCCTACTGTCATTTTACTACTACCTCTTGTGGGGGAATAAATGGGTACTAAGCACTAATCAGGTTAAGAATTAGATGCTTTCAAATAGGTAATTTAATTTGTAAAACTTCACTGTGATGAGTTTTTTATTTTCTCTGTTCCTTACCATATCAAGTCTAACTGCCTCTACCTGGTGACACCTACATCTCTAATTTTGCACTCCTGTTAGTCTCCATGTGTCCTGGCACTCTTACTGTTCATTATGATCTTTTCCTCCTGGGCTAGGACACTTTTCTTTGTCCCTTTCTCTAAAAAAATCCTTCCATTCTGTAGTGTCCAGATCAAGTCACATCTCCTCAACAAAACTTTCTTTGATTATCTTGACTCCCAGTGAACTTCTGTTCTGAATTTCTATAACCTACCGAAAATTGATGTCATATGTTCTGTACTCATTTTCTTCTGTTTATTGTGTTATTTCATGTACATGTCATGTATGACTATTTGGATTATAAATTTTTTGAGGATAGAGTCTATATCGGTACATAGATCCAGGCACATAAGGGAAGCTCAGTAAGTAGCTTTTAATGGCTTAATTGATTAGTTTTAAATACATGGCTGAAGGAACTACCTATATTATCATCACTCTTTGAACACTTCCTGGAAGACATGTAATAATAAGGGTGTAATATTCTTGGCTATGACTGGGCTGTTCAAAAGTCAAACCTGAATGAGCCATCCTCCTGTTTCTTCCTGTCTCAGTCTTCTGCCCCTTCTGCTCTTGAGATCAGCCTCCACAGAGGGCCCGGGGCCTCATCCTCCCAGGTACCTAGGGCTGCCCCACCCCATCAGTCTCCTCATGCCTCCGGTTCATCAACTGCCGTGACACTGCCTCTCAGCTCTTGCTGCTCACTTACTCTTAAGTCCCTGCCCTGAGCTGGAACTACTCACCCAACTATCCTTTACTACAGTGGTCTTCCAAGAACACAAGCAAAGAAATTATGGGAATTTTATAGAAATCCAACCAGAGCTATGAACAATATTGGTAAAAAAAAAAAAAAATAGAAATAGAATTATGTCATGTGGCCAGTCTGCAAGTTATCTACTAAAATCCTTCCCTCCCTCTTCCTGGGCACAGAGCTAAACTACATTTCCCAGCCTTCCTTGGAGTTAAGTAGAGCCAAGGAACTAAATTATTTCCAATGATGTGAGTGTAAGTGCTGTATATCCTCCATAGGCCTAGCCCATAACAATTCTTCTGTGTTCTTCCTCACTTTTTCTGTGGCTGGACAATGTGGCCATAAGGACTGGCAGAGTCATAGGGTCTTAGAAGCCTGGCTCCTTTGGCCAACTTGTGGAATAGAGCTGCACTCCAGCCAGGAGCACCTGTTAGGAATAGTTACATGAGAAATACATTTCCATTATGGCTGAGCCATTATACATATGGGGTGTATATGTGATAGCAGTTCAGCCTACCCTAACTAATAAATCCATCAAGTGAATGAAAGCAGGTAGAACCATTACTCAGCACTTACCTGACTCCAGAAAAGCATACCGTTGAAAAGGAAAAAAACATTTGCCCAATAACAAAGGGAAAAAGATCCATAATGTGAGTTACATGTGTATAATGTGGGATAGGGTAAGTTTGTGTGGTGAAGACTCTTGTAACAGAGAACTGGGTTTTTAATTGCTAAGAGTCTCAGTGTGAACTACTATTCACAATGGATGAAAAAGAACTCCTTGAAGATGGGTTCTTTGTTAATGTATGTACCTGACACATATTAGGTATTCAATAAATACTTAACTTGCAGCAAATTAAGATCAAGGGAGGGAAGAGTCTCAACTGTAGTAAATTTCCAGAAATGGAACATAGCCATTTCTGAGGGCCATGCTTTAAAAGAGGCACTAACAAAGTCAAATGTCCAGGGAAGGGAAGGGATTCAAGGGTCATAAGGTCTGGAAACCATATCAGATGAGGATCATTAAGGGAATGTAAATATCTAATCTAGAGTAATATGTGCACATGTGCATATATGTGAAAGGAGGGAGAGAGAGGGTAGTGAGAACCACAACTGCCTTTCAGTAATTTGAGGAGTTGTCATGGGGAAAAGGAGCTGCATCCCATATCCCTTAAAAGGTAAAACTGGAGTGGAACTTCTGTTTTATATAAAAAGAGCTTTCCAACAAGTACAGCTGTTAAACAATGGAACAGCCTGCCTTGCAAAGAACTGACCTCACCTCAGAGGAAGTATTTCATCCAAACCTGGCCACTGCCAATTGAGGACATTGTAGAAGGTTATCCTGCACTGGGTGTAAGATTAGACCATGAAGGTCCTTCTGAAGGTTTCTGGACCCTCTGAAAGATGGTTCTCAAGAAGCTTGCATTAATAAGACATTCAGGAGATGCTCTGTTTTGGGATCCCCTCTGTCCCAGCACTCAGTCTTTCCCTTGAGGGTAAGTGGCTGGTTGCAAGAGGAAGGGACAAAGGAGGTCTGGGAGGAAAGAAAGCTGCATGCTGAGTCGCAGAATCCACAACCTAGATATTCCATTCAAAGTCTCGTTTCAGGGAACTGATAGAGACAGACAAAATCATTGGCCCCTATCTTGCCAATGGGTTTCAGCCCTGGGCAAGTTCCCTATGGGTTCAATGTGACCAAAGAAATTGACAGCAAAACGTTCTTTGGGGTGAAAGGTAATAAAACCCGGCTTGTTCTCCCAGCAGTAGGTCAAGCACTAGCGTCTCTGCCTTCGCCCAGAGCACTGAGCCAAGCTCTCTATATAGCACAATAATAGCTTATTGCCTAAAGGTGTGGAGGTGGTAGCCTAGCAAAAGGCCAGTTACATCATCAGGTGGTTTAAGTTCAGTGAGGATCCTGGCTATAGGAACCCCAGCTTCCCCACACTCCACCCCTCCAGGATTCTCGCCTTACAATCTATGCACTTTCAATCTTCCAGAATGGTCCCTGTGTGAGAAAGCTGGAGCACTGTAACCAGATTCCAAAATAGCAACAGTGGATAACAACAACTTAGAGATAATAACAAAAATTAAGATACAACAAGATTTTGATACAGATAACAAAAATTATAATAATCCTCAAGCCAGAGGAGGTTCCTAATAACAAAAATTATAATAATCCTCAAGCCAGAGTAAGTTCCCAATCCGCAAAGACCTTAGGGGTGATAAGACACATGTTTTAATGACACCAACATAGGCAAATCTTGTCCATCAAGTAGGATGCAAGCAAGAGAGTAGTCCTGTGATAGGATTGTAGCAGGAAAGGGGTCCCTTCCAGGTCTACTATACCATACTTTTATTCTTTTCCCCATGGGGGTTACTGAAGGGTCTATATATAGTGCTACTGGAGGTGCATGCACTGGCCATAATGATAAAACAAAACTCCCCAGTAAGATGCTCCTACTTTCTGACCATTCAGGATATAACTGTGACCTTTGGGGGCCACTCTGCTGTTATTTCAGGAAGACACAGGAGGCCAGCTTTCAGGCCTTGTCCCCAAGGTGCCAGGAGAGCCAGCCATCATTGGTCCATGTGTCGAAATGTTCAAGGCCACATCCACTCAATGTAGTCTCCCAGGTTCAGTGGAGTTGGTGTTGGCAGCAAGATGTTATTCTGGTGGCCTAACCTCAGCTTCAGTGATTCTTTCTTGACTTGTACTTGCAGTTGTATAGGGGAGGCAGCCATATGTCTTAACATGTCTACAGGGCTCAGGGCTCCCTTTCGGGTCTCTCATTCAAAAGCCATAGCATGGTCCATAAGTGCACTGACCATCCCCACAGACTATTGGTATCTGACTTTACTCTGGATTTTAACAAGCCATTGTGCCTCTCTATCATGCCTGCTGCAGTAGGATTGTATGGCACATGAAACTTCCATTTGATTCCCATCTGTTGCACCCATTCTTGCAGTGTATGTCCAGTAAAATGGGTGCCCTGATCACTCTCAATTACCTGTGGTCGGCCATAGGCAACATAGAGATCCTCCAGGCCTCATTTGGTCATCTTCTGGTCTGCAAAACAGGTAGGGAAAGCACCCAGAAATCCAATAGCTGTGTCCACACAAGTCATGGCATACCAATATCCTTCTGACAAAGGTAGAGGCCCAATATAGTCTATCTGCCACCTGACGAGGGGCATAGACCCCTTAGCTATTGTACCATGTTGCTGTGGAATTCGGTGTAAGTCCCTTTTGGAGCACATGACACAGTCCAGCCGGGCTCTACTAACTTCTTCAAAGATCAGAGGCAAGCCCCACCGACGGGCTACAGCCCACATTGTCTTTTGCCCCGTATGCAACAAATGCTGATGTAACCACTGAGCTACGTCAGAGGCAGGCTTTCCTTCCAACCAATGTATCCAGGCCAATTTATCTGCTTCGTCACTTCCTGGGGATGCCAGTGGCAAATGACCTGTCACATGGCATACTGTAATTATTTTGGTCTGACCACAGGCCCATAAGTCTTGCCACAATTCTTGCCCCCAAAGGGGCTGGTGACCAACCAGCCAGTTGGTATGGTACCAGGTTGATAGCCACAGGATCCAGCCCAGCTGTCAGTGCACACAACTATAGGGGAGGCTCCTGGCTGATCACAAGCCAGACGGCCCGCATCTCTGCCTATTGGCTGCTCTTCCCCCCACCATCTTCCATCCATATTGTCTCAGTCTTAGGATAGAAAGCTATGGCCCTCCATTTTGGGGACTGCGCATGGCTAGAGCCATCTGTGTACCTTGCATCTTTGGGTATAAAGGCTCTTCCCTCCCGATAGGGACTCTCTGCTACTAATGGTTCAAAAGCAAGTTCTTCCTGCTTTTTACTAGTATATGTCACTGGCCCCAATAAGTGTTGAAGTTCTTCACTCAAGGGGCTACTAGAAAGGGCACTACACTACTGTAGGTAAGCACCCAACCTGGCCAGTGTGGGTGTTTGTGCCACACCACTCCTTGGCTTTTGGGTCCAGTCCCATACCCATCCCAAGATGGGATAGGTGGTTATTAACTTTATTGGGGCCATTCCAGTGATGGATTCCGTAACCAGCAAGGCATGATACATGGCAGCCAGTTGTTTTTCTATCAAAGTATATCGTACCTCTGCCCCTTTCCAGAATTGTGACCAGAATCCAATAGGTTGGCGAGTTCATTCAAGCCGCTGCCAGAGACCCCAGCCATAACCGTCTTCAGTCACATGAACGTCCAGCTCACAGAGCCTTGATGGGTCTATCACACTCAAGGCCTACATGGCCTTGACTGCCCATTTTGCTGTAGTAAAGGCAGATGCACATGTCTCATCCTAGTTCCACCTGATGCCCTTTCATACCAACCGATATAAGGGCTTCAGAATTTGTGCCAAGTGTGGGATAAACACTCTCCAGTAGCCTAGAAGACCCAGAAACTCCTGTAGCAATGCTATAGTTGTAGGGGTAGGAACTGCTTCTGGTATAACTTTGGTCTTACCCAACCAGATGACCCCCAAGAATTTGACAGACAAACCAGGTCCCTGAACCTTGGTGCTGTTCACAGCCCATCCTTTCTCCTGTAAATGTTGCACCAGTCTAGGTGCTGCACCTTCTAGATCTGAAAGAGAATCGGATGTGAGCATGACATCATCAATGTAATGGTACAGCTGCACTGTTGGCAGTTTCTCCCATGTAGCCATGTCCTGGGCCATCCTGTGGAAGGATGGTGAAAGTCCACTGCTGTCCTTCCCACGTGAAGGCAAACTGTTCCTGACTTTCCTGCTCAATGTCAGTGGAAAAGAAGGCATTAGCAAGAGCTACCACATAATGTATATTCCTAGTTCATGGCTGAGGGTATGCATCAGGCCTGCAATAGAGGGGACAGCAGCATGCATAGGGGGTATGACTTTATTCAGTTCTATGTAATCCACAGTCATATTCCAGGAGCCATCTGGCTTTTTTACTGGTCACACCGGGGAATTGAAAGGACTATAGGTGGGCTTTATAATACCCAATTTTTCCAGCTCCTGGAGAGTTTCTGTAATCTCTTTATGCCCTCCAGGCAGTTTGTATTGTTTGGTATTAGAGGCACAGCTATGGGTGGGTGCCCAGCATGTCCCCTCAGAACTGCCTTCACCACACATACCCTCAGTCTGAACTCACCTGCAATGGTCTGCAGCCATAGACCCTGCAGGATATCAATCCCCCAAAATATACTCAGGGATAGGAGATATATACACAGTATACTCTTTTGGGGGAAGATGGCCTACTCCCAAAGGGATTTGGGCTTTTTTCACTCTGATAGCCTCACCCCCATACCCATGTATGATAGTGGGGGTCCCAGGGAGCTGCTCAGGGTTACTATGAATCAGTGAACATTCAGCCCCTGTGTCCACCAGAGCCAGGACATATTGTATGTTCACTGGGAACTAATGGATAGCTATTTCAACATGTGGCCTCCAGTCCTCCCTGGGCCCTCAGGGCAGATACCTCAACCTTCCCCTCAGTCAAACCGTGTTCCTCAATCATTTTCCTGTGTGGACTCAAGTGAGGTTGACTCGCTCTCCAGCAGGAAGTCTTACAAGCACACATGCCGGACTCATGGCTCTGTCTCTGACCTTTGCCTCTTTGATCTTAATGGCTGGAACTGCTGCTCTGGTTTCAGCTGGTGCCATAGCTCTAGTAAGATCCTATTTGACTTCCCATCTAATTTCCTTCCATCTGCTCCTGCCTGTATTAAATCAACCCACATCTGGGTCCCCATAACCTTCATGGGGCCCTTTAAATTCTTCTTGTGAGTAGCATATCTTATTTCTTTCCAGGTTCTCATTGCTTCAGCCTCTCCTAAGACTGCTACTGTACATGTCACCTCGCTTATGGGATGCCCTAAGTGAGAGGAAAGAATGACCACTAGAGACCCAAAGAGTGATGTGGGAGCCATTTGAAGCACAATATTTCTCATCCCAGTAGTGAAAATCTCTTCATCTGGGCTATAATTATCTGGACTATAGATGGCATTTCTTATGCTTAGCTCTTGTAACACCTGTTGGAGCTCAGCATACATCTGCCATCTAACAGGAGAGGATGGCAGATCACCCAGATTGGGTCACACAGCATGAAGTGCAGTCATAAGCCAATCGAGGAGGGAGTGACTCCTCAGGATCTGATGTGCATTTTGTAATCACTGCCTCAAGGCAGGTTGCACTGTCAGGGAAGCCAGCTTTCCCATCTCTGAACCCAACAGAGCAATTTCATCCACACCTAAATCCCACAGATGCAGGAGCCAAGCTGATATTTACTCCGAGGGCTTCTGCCTAAATGGGAGCCCAAATCCACCAGCTCAGTCTGAGTATAGGGGCAGACCATAGAGTGCTCCACAACCTGGGAAGGGGGCTGCTCCCCTCCTTGGGGACCTTTCAGCTGCTGGGTCTTTATTTTCTTTACAATCACTGGGTGTGCTTTCAATATAGGAGTGTTCAGTATCTCTGGCACCACCCCTTCATCCTTCCCCAGCTCCTCCATTTCCCAGGGCTGAGGACACCTTTCTGCCCCCTCCCCCAAGTGCCTCCTCTGCTACAACCTTTACCTTTTCTACTGTGTCTCACAGCAATGCCAGCTCAGTATTCAGCAGCTCTCTTACCTTTAGCTCAATGCTTCACAGCTGGCATTCTTGCCATCTCCCTCTGTGCTTCCCTCAGGAGTTCATCTTTTTCCTTGATGGCCTCCTTCAGAGCACCTGGCAGTGCTGCCATCTCATTTTGTAAGGAATCTTTTACCTCTTCAATGGCACCTTGCTGCCAGCATTCTCATGCTCCCCCCTTTAGCATCAGTGCCATTTCCTTCTTCAGGGAATCCTCAGAAGTTTGCAGCTCGCGTTCTCATGACGCTATTTCTTGGGTCTTTTTCAGGAGCATGTCCTTCTCCTCTGTGGACTTTTTCAATACTGTGAGAAGCAGCCAACCCACAGTTCCCACTGCCTCATGGGCACTCTGTCTCTCAAAAGACCTACTTACTATATACCAAGGGCTATCTCTACTGCCTCAGGTATCACCTCCACTTGCCTCCAGTCCTGGGGTGGGGCCCAGCCCTCTAGGAGGCAAGCCACCTCCGACCACACACCCATTGGGGGACAATACTCTGTCTCCCCATTCACAGGGGCAGCCCGCTGAAGCACCCCTCCCATAAGGCAGCTGGGCTTTTTCCTTGGTCAACAGTGAATCCTGCTGACTTCACCAATTATCTTGCCAATGGGTTCCAGCCCTGAGCAAGTTCCCTATGGATTCAATGTGACCAAAGAAATGGACAGAAAAATCTTCTTTGGGGTGAAAGTTTATTACCCGGCTTGTTCTCCCAGCAGTAGGTTGAGCACTAGTGTCTCTGCCTGTGCCCAGAGCACTGGGCAGAGCTCTCTATTTAGTGCAATAATAGCTTATTGCCTAAAGGTGTGGAAGTGGTAGCCTAGCAAAAGGCCAGTTACATCATCAGGTGGTTTAAGTTCACTGAGGATCCTGCCCATAGGAACCCCAACTTCCCCACAGCCTCTCAATACTTGCCTTAATAAATTATACCAGGTTAACGGAACTTTTAGTCCAGAATGACTCCTGGAAAGATAAAGCCAACTGATCACCCACAGCAGTTTTAAGAGACCAGTATCTGGTGAGAGGGAGGAAAGGCTAACTTTACTGTACAGGTTTCCTGTGATGATCAGGCCCACTTAGAGACCAGAGACAGAAGGCCCAAAGAGGTCAGTAGGGCTGGGGGTATCCAGGGTGTTGGGAAACTTCAGGGGCAGGAGAAGGGGTGAGGGAGTTTTCTCTACTTTGCTGGGGTTTAGCTTGGGGCCATGGTGTATCTCTGAGAACTTTCTCTGGGCTGATAACACTGTTTGCCAACACCCAGATTGGGATGTCAGAACTTGCTTGTAAACTACAAACACCTGCCTGCAGCTCAGCCCAATCTTCCCCATTTAGGCCAGTCTAGTCTCCTCGGGTTCACGCCTGCGTCTCCTTATCCCTCCTTCTGGGAGAAAGAAGGGAGAAGAAAAGAAGGATGTTGTATATATGAAATATCTTCCCATGAACGATAGTATAACAGCTGTCCATTCGCATGTGAATACCCTCCCCTCTATAATTTGTCCCTTCCATGTTCAATATGATTATTCTACAGTTTCTCTGTCAGGGGAGTTCTGAAACCAATCCACAAAGAATTCTAGCTGGCTGGCTCTTCAACACCCAGAGACATAACAAAAAGTAGTGGACAGTACAGAAACCTTCGGAGACAGACAGGACAGTACAGAAACCCAACAAAGTACAGAATAGTACAGAAAGCTCAGAAGGAGGACATGAGAGGCACTACAAATTCAAGGGGAAATTATGGTGAACTATACAGTCAAGGAAGACTTCATAGAGAAACAGGAAATGAACTTTGGTCTTAATGAATGAGCAGGACTGTTACGCAAAGAGATAATGAGGGAATTTCAGGTGGAAGAGACACACAGGAAAAGAATGCAAGAGATATATTTGGAGCCAATGGGTGGCAGAGTCAGACTGGACAGATCTGTTGAGGGAACTGAGTGCTCAGTATAACACTTCTCACAAACATCATGCACCATTCCAGCTCTGTTCATGACTGTTAGGGTATCTACAGACAGGAGTGAGCACTCCTTGGTTCAGGCTGGTAGATTAGGGACACATAGAAAGATTTATCTGCAAAAAATATGGCAAAACATCCACAAAATTTTCAAATCAGGTGGAGAGAAGTTGACAAAAATATGATTAAATTTATAGCTGATTGAATCACTGGACCAAAATTATACTCATTTCTTGCCCCCAAACCTGCCACTTATAGAAGTGGTGGTCAGTTTTTAAAAAGAAGTCATGTCACGCCCAGATCAGAGTACCCCTGGAGTTTCCCATGGTATGAGCTGTCACTGGTAAGAGGGACTTATTAGCCTTGGAGGAAATCAGCTTTCCCAGGACCAAAATGTAAACCATGAAAAATCATGGTCCTATATGTTTCACACAGTAATCTGGGACCCTTATATTTTTCAGTTCTATAGTCATGGTACCTTTTATGCAAATTGACATTAGTGTATGCTAGACCACTTGAATAAATTCATGTTTCCATTTAGACCAGTTCATGTGGTGAGAATAAGAAGTTCAGATGCCATACCCCACATATTTTTGCCATTGAAAAATATGGATTGTGTTGTTTCCTACTAACACTCACCAGCACAATCTCTGTGTGACCCACATCTAGCACTGTGTGTCAAACACATGCCTATGAGAAGGTAAGAAGAGAAGGCAAAGAGGGGACTGGCCATAAGGTGGAAGGAAAGGTGGGAGGTGACTTTTACAATTCATTAAGACACAAATAGGGATGGCTGATTGCTTTTTTTGTTGTTGTTGTTTTAAAGACAGTGGATCTACTGAGAAGTAATTAGAGGCTAAAAGCAATATATAATCTAAAGAACAACCTGAAAATGTGGCACAGCATGGATTAAAAAGTACCAGACCAGCAGAGTCTGGGACACAGAATTGTAAGGGTTTTTTTCTCTACCACTCTCTAGCATTACTTCAAAAGGTTGAGAATCACTTTCCTGATGGGTCTTGAAGAATAAGGACCCAGCAGCAGTCTGACCAGGAAGTCAAATTAGGGAGATTGAAATGCTCTCAAAAACCCCTTCTCTGTCCAACCTCTTGGAATTCCCGGTTGAGCTAATGGGCTAGAAGTTTTCACAAATCACAGGAGTGTATGAACTGTGGATGATCAAAACAGTCTTCATTTCTAAAAGACAGATGCTTCCATAGGCAAGATGAGACCACCACAGTGCTGTATGCTGCCAGTCTGACGAGGCTGTCTGTGACAGAACCTAGCTGACAATTTGATCAGGAAATTCTTCCCAAAGGGGCAGAAGCCAGGCCTGTTTTATTTTGAAAGTCTACCCATTTTTTTCTGAAGTTCTGAAAAGCCATAATAATTCTTTCCTATAGGAAAAGTTCCATTTTTGTTAGCATGAGCTTTGAACTGACTTTCTCTCTAATCCTTCTGGCACAAAAGACTTGCTACTGAGTTAATGAAGAGGGTCAACACCGTGAATGGGATAGACTAGCTCAGGAGAAGACCCCCTTGAGACAGTGGATCAGAGGCTTGTGTTTGTGGGTCAGTGCTGATGGCACATGGGACCCACTATGACAGACAGGCTGGTGCTATAGGAGAGCCAGGCAACCTCTTGTTTCAGGGGTAGCAGTGACATACACAATAAAACAAGAGGGAAGGACACAGTTGAAAAGAGAGTTCACCACCTGGGTCCAGCTGGTCCTTTCTTATGGCTCTGCCTCAGTTTAAAGGTCTATGACCTTTCTCAGTTTGGTGTATACCTGTGGGCTTGCTGGGTCATCAGGAGAAGGCAGTCCATTAACCAACCATGAGTCTATCTATTCTCCATGCTTGCTAACGCTTACCCGTCCCAGTGGACAATGAAGTCTCAAGGTGGCACTTTAGGTAGAAATGTTTAAAAGCCTAATTAAATGACTTTTGAAAATCCCCTAAATTGCCTGTTATACCATCTTTCAACAAACACAGGATAATTTGGTAGGTGTTTTCCTTCAGATGGGTAAGGGATAAAGTGGTGGACTTATATTGAAAGGATCATGTTTTATAAAATAAATTCTTGTTTCTTTAAACACAAATCAGTGCATATGATGACAGACATCTGGAAACCAAGACCAAAAGGGGACAAGGAAAGAAGAGAGTCACAGCTCTCATCCTGGCTCATCTGACACGGCCCAAAGAGTGGACAGACAGGCATATCATCCTCACTATTTAAATGGCTCACTTTCCTTTCACTCTTTTCCTTTTTTTCTTTTCCTAACATGTATCACTGAATTCATGTCAGTTAAGTACACATGGGGCTGGAGTCCATGGTTCACGATGGACATCCTCACCTAAGAAGCTAAGTGAGAGCTAGAAATGAAAGGTAGGCTCTGACACTTACATTTTAGCTTCAGGACAAATTCATCTCTGAAAAATGCCTCACTGTTGACCACTGTCTTACTGAATGTGTGCCAGGCTTCTGGCCCTTAGTTATCACACTTTTCTCACTGATGAAACCTCCTCCTATCTTCAAGTGTTCTTCATGGAATTCTTGGATGATACTTTTGGCCCCGAAGACCTTAATTAAGAAGGATACCCAGATTTATGAGAAAGGGACCTGGAAAATCTCAAATAGACACATCTTCGTTACAACCCTCTGGATCTGTGGGAGAGAGAGCAGGGCCCAGAAGGATCTGCTCCTAATTTGCTCCAACTCAAGGCTTTAAGGCACTTCCTTCTTTCCAAGCTCCCAACATAGCCAACATTTTAATCTTTCAATCTTTCCCCTCCTTCACCAGCCCCTGTTGATTCACCTTTTCCATCCCCTTGTCCCATTTTCTCATTCTTTCTGATCACCCCGCTCCCTCACACTCATATCCCCCCATGTATCATCTTTCTGTTGGAGCCTGTACTGATGGCCTCTTCCCAGGAGCAGCAGGTCTGAAGCAGCTCCAGTATGAAATGAAGGAGGGGGAAGCCACAGGGGTTGGAGAAGGGCCAGGAGGGGATACCAACTCTCCCCTGTCCAATGTACCCAACACACAGCCTTGCCCCAGGCCTTCAGCCCACCCCCACCCATCTCTTCTCTTCCTCTCTCCCTCCCTCCCTCTACCCAGACACCCCTCCACACTCAGGTATGTATAAGAGAAGGCCTAATACCCACTGCAGGCAAAACCAGAGATCCCCGCCTCCAATCAGGCAGCTGGTTTCCATTAGATGTTCCAAGTCCTATAAATATTCTCTTTTCTCACTTATCTTGTATGATTTTTCCTTTCCCTTTCTCATGTTTCCGGCCTTTGGATCCCCTCCTGGGAGGAGGCCCAAGTTAAGAAGCGAAGGCATGCCAAGCTTTGCATTAACCATCTTGTCATACCCCAGGCCTCGAGCAGAAGAGAGCCCAGAAATGATGGCTTCTTGTTGGTCCAGTTTGCTGCTCCACGCACCAAAGCTTGCAGCTTTCGCAGGAGAGCCAGGAACATTGAGCTAGAGGCTGCTGCTGGAGCCCCCAGTCTGTGTGTGCCTGGCTGAGCCTCTGAGTCCTCTGTCAAGGGTGTCTTGTGCTTAGCACTGAATGGTGTATGGTGCAGCTCTGAAGGCAGCATTCTGGGGGTCAGATCCCAGCCTCCTGTACAGTCAGGGTATCCTCAGGCTAGTTACAAAACCTTCCTCATTTGTAAAATTGTGCTGATAACACCTGCCTTGAAGGACTGCTGGAGATGAAAATTAAGTAACCTAATGTGAAAATATTCAGTTCAAGTGTGCACTTAGCAGACACCAGTTCTCTCCTCTTGCCCTTCCTATAGGATTCACTATGGAATAACCTGCTCTCCTCCTCTACTGCCTCCTACAGCTTCCAAGTAATTAACTGAACAATTAGAGAATTAACCCCTGAATACCCAAGGTCTGAACTGCAGACTGTAAAACGTTTGTTTCCTTACAAATGCCTGCTCTCTAAGGTAAAGCCAGAGGCAGAGAAAGAGTGAATGTAAAATCCCTAAATTAGGACAATGTTTACGATTGTCAGTACTTCTTACAAACCAGGCAGCAAGAAGCTTTGCCACTGTTAATCAGTGACCCCAGAGTAAAAGTTGCTCCAGGGGTGGATGGGAGGAAGTGCGGGGACCCAGGCTCCCCATCCTAAGCTCTGTCAGTTACTAATGCAGCCTCTGGGATCAGCGGGTCTCTGGGTCTGAATGCAAGCTGAGCTCCTCCTAGCTATTGGGCTTGAACAAGTTAGTGACCTCCCTGTGCTTCATTTCCTCCTCTGTACATGAGGATAATAACAGTACTGGCTTCATGGGACTGTTGCAAAAACTGAATGCGCTAAGACAGTTCACTGCCCTTTTTCCAGTGTCTGGCAGGATAAGTGTGCAGTACCAGTTAGCCATCCTTCCCATCCAGGAAATGAGGCCTGATTTCTTACAGCCTTCCTCCCCGTCATCATGGCCGTCTCAGACTGACCCACGTGCAGCGCAGAGATCCAGCAGCGACTCGCTCCTCTCACCTCTGCATGCTCCTCAGAAGGCGTCCAGCCACTTTAGCTAAATCCCTAATCTTCACAGTGCAACAGACTCTGGAAACTCTTTAACTGGCCTTCCATAGGGGGATGGACTTCGGGAGAACATGGACCATGGGCAGTAGGGATACCTTTCTGAGCTTAACCATGCCCACCCACCAACTCCAAAGCCCTCCTAGGCCAGAGCCTGCGTCTGGAAGTGCAGCCCATGCCAAGCGACAGAGACGACCATCCCAAAACCCAAAGTCTTCAGACTGCTTCAGGGGGCTGACGGTGCTAGGCAGGCCCACTCCGCAGGTCTCGTGGGCTGAAGGGAAGTGGAGAGTTCTGCCTTCCCAGCTCAGAGCAAGGGGTAGCACAGAATCCCAAGGTCTTTAAGTCCACAGAATTGAATCTCCTGTCTGCTGAACATAAACCTATCTAGACTAATGGCAGTTTAGGTAACCAATCTAGACTAATTAGGAACAGATTAACTTAGGTAAGGTGATTTTTATTCTTAAACTAATTTCTTTGCCTTGTAAGTCAGCCTTCTCATACACTGTGGAATAAGCTAGACCTGGTTCTGTCATTTCCTCACTGTGTGACCTTGGGCAAATCGCTTAACCTCTCTGAGCCCCCATTCATTCATCTCTAAAATGGGGCTAAAAAACTTACAACTTTACAGATATATCCCATCTTTCTTGATAGACTTTAGCCACAGCTACTCACCTTTATGATTACTTGTTCTGTCATTTTCCCACAAATATTTCCGCTTCCTCTTATTCTACCCTTAGTGCAGTCAGAAGACAGCTGGTCACCATCATTCCTAAATATAACTACCTCCCAGAGACCTGAAAACAGTTAATAAATCATTCTTTCAGCCTCTGAACTTCAGGCTAACCAATGCCAATTTTTTTACTCTTCCAAGATCCTATCTGAAACTCTTGAGTAATTTCATTTTTGCCTTATAGTCTCTCTCTAAAGTATTAACATCTCGTGTTTTAGTGCCTAAACATGAATGTGTTATTTTAATAAGGGCCTGAGAAAAATGTTGAGCATAGTAAAGTTTAATTCATATAATTCATGCTCAGCTTGGGGAGCCACTAGTACCCTTTATATATATACATATATGAATGTTAGACTACACAAATATGAACTAGAGAAAGGTCAGTGTTTGCTCCTTTAAGAAGACAGCCTTGCAACTAACTTATTAGTTAAATTTGTCCCATTTGCTGGGGGAGGAGAAAAAGAACGAATACCGAAAGGGACGCTGAAGGAAATCATTGAAGTGAGGAGAAAACCCTTAAGAGATGTTTTCTGCCCTCTGAACCTTTCGTGCCTGATTCTGTTCTCCCTTGGTGACAGTGCAGCTAATATAAGTCTGTGCTCCACAGGCCCCTGCTGTGCAGGGCTGGGGTAGGACAGGAAATCACCACTCAGAAAATAAATGACCTGTCCCAGCATCTTTTGTTAATGAGTCCAGGGCTTAATAAATCAAGGTGACCCAGTCTCAAGAAACACAAGCCTGTTTAAAGACAAAAAAACCCCTGAAACCCCAAGCCCCAGAGGTGAAGAGGAGGAGAAGGGAGAGAGGGGACTGCAGGGAGTCCTTATAAATCACACCCAGATGAAACTAGTGCAGATGTTTTCCAGTTTCAGACCCACTCAAGAGGCAGAGAATGGATGCATGTGGGCGTGAATGGAAGGGGCTCTCTGTTGGCGAGGGGAGATGTAGTCGGCGGCCCTATGGACACAGCCCCTGCTCTCACGCAGTGTCCTGGGACTTTCAGTGGCCAGGTCGGCAAGCTCTTACTGTGCTTCTAGCTGTCACAGGCCACTTGGCTTTTTCATCTCATCCCCAGTGTCCCCTAATCAGCATGGCAAGGGTCTGGAGCAGGTGAACTGCCTAAAAGCCCTCAGATGAGAGAACCAAAGCCTCTGTGTCAAACGTGGGTCCCAGCTTCCTACAGTGGCAGGCCTCTGTAAAAAGAAGCGGGTGGTCAGGTAAACCAGAGGAGGGTCTTAGCTTACCTAGTAAACCGCAAGCTTTCTGAGGGTGAAATTTAACAACAAAATAGAAAGAATGTCAGATTGGCATGACTCAGTTGTTTGCAGAAGGCTTTTAAACAAAGCCATAATAGCCCAGTGAGATAGATGTCATTGTCCCTATTTTACAAATGCCATTGCAAATAACAAAGGCATTTGTAATGCACAGTTTTCACAAACACTATTTCATGTGGATACACCCTGTAGGGCAGGGTAAACAAGTGTCCTTCCTCAGCTACAGATGAGGAAACCTGGGATGAGAGAGAAGAAAAGAACTTCCAAGTCACACAGCAGCATATGGTGGAACCTGGTCGACACTCAAGGCTCAGATCTGTCCGTTGTCCTTGCTGTTCAATCACAACATTTTGCCAGGGTTCCATGATAAGATAGGGAAAGGACCCTGATCAAAGAAAATCAAAAGAAACGACATCACACCAAGTTCTTTAAAAAAAAAATTATTGCCCATGCTGAATTCAGTTTTAACCACTACCACTTTGTATAGCACTTTATGTTTCTAAATTCTTTCATATCTGTTACCTTCTCTCAACCTCTTAATCAGCACCGTCACATAGCCTTGCAGAAACTGAGATCAGAGTGACTTGTCCGTGATCTCTCTCCATGGCAAGAACGGTTATCTTTCCCTCTAGCCTGGCCTGCCTCCAAAACAAACACAAGTAGCCAGATGTCTTTTTCTATCTTAGTTTCTTTCATATTGCCCCAATTCTTCAGTGACAGTTGTCACCTTCTCCATCCAGAGTTCTCCATAGACTTCCTACACCAGCTCTGCTTTCTTTTGAAATAAAATAATGAGCATTATGCTCTAATCCAAATGCAAGTCCAAGGGCTTGCCCAACCACACAGTATCATCGACCACAACAGGAAGATGCCACAGCAGGCTGCCTAAAATAAACCAAAATAGACCCACAGCTTTTAATTGGTTTATGACCTAGATCAGGAGGACAGCAGGCACACCCATGAAAATTAGAGCTGTTCCAAGTATTTTAGGTTGAATAGCAGCCTTCCACCAAGGCGGAACACAGTGTTAGGTTTCCTTTCCTTGTTCATGTTGGGTTTGGGGGCTTCGGTGGCGGGGGCGAGGGAGTTATTTTGTTTTGTTTTTTGGTTCTTCTCTGAGTCCAGATCTTTTATACTCAGATGCTGGCTCTCAGCTGGGTACCCAGAGGCAAGACCCCCAGGAGGTGGGCATTTCTATGAATTCTGTCATATGAGTTTTGTGCTATAAAAGAAACTAGTATTTCATTCAACAAATATTGAATTCCTATTGTGTAACAGGGACTCTGTTAGGTAATGAAGAAGATTAAGACTTAGGTTTTATATTATCTTGCCATTAACGAGCTGGGAGACCTTGGGCAAGACCCGCCCCCTTTGTGCACCTCTGTTCTTGCCTCTGTAGAGTGAAAGAGTGGATTGGCTGGCCTCTCAGTCCTTTCTAACCCTGCTGCCCTATACCTCATGGGAATCTGTGCTGATGGAGTCGGCCTGGGCACATGACCTAAGAAGAATAGTGTCCTTTTAATTTGCTGATGTCCTTTTAATTTTCTAATCTACTTAGAAAAGGAAGAAGTAGAAGTGGAGACTGTATTTTGCAAGGAAATCAGATTTTGCAGTGACTACTGAGTATAAAGAATACATTATGTCACAAAAAATTAACAAATACCAATATGTGTATCACTTCATGCTCTTTTCTGATAAATATTTTAGATAACTATAATCAGTTCATGCATAATTTTTTCATTCTTTGTTTTAACTAATGTTATTTTGTATGTACATTTTATATATCACAAAGTGTATATAGTCTTCTAATTTTTTAGTGGTAACAGCATTCCATCCTATCATACCATAGGTTTCTTATCTACTCCCAAATGGTGAGATGTTTGGAGTATGTCCTGCCCTTTCCCTTTTTAATAACTTTGGTATAATTTTTTTCCCTAAATTATTTACTTTGGACACTCATTTAAAAAAAGGAATTTCTAAATCACTGATGTAATCAGTTTCCAAAATACCCAATTTATAATGGCATCAGTAATTTATGAACATTTCTGTTTTCCTATGACCCCAACTACATTGCATGTAATAATTTTGATGACTTAGAAATCGTATAATGTTGATACCAATTTCTTTCAAGTTGTTCATATTTTCCTTTCATTATTATTGACACTGATCTGTTTTCTATCTGTTGAGTAATTTTCTTTATTTCCTCCTATTAAATAGTTTATTTATGTCTTTTTACCTCATGTCTAATGATTTTTGAAAAAAACGTGTTCTGGCTTTCATGGGCCAAATTCTTAAGCACTCTTGAAATTGTGGATACCCAAATGTGAATACATTTATCATCAAGAAAGTGGAGATTTTGTATGTTTTGTTCACTGAAGTATTCTGAGCACCTAAAACAATGCCAGGCACATAGTAGGTACTCAATACTTAATCACTGAATAAGTGAGTAAATCATTGCTTAATATTTGGGAGATGCCCACTATGCATTGGGACAAATGTGGGCATTCAATTTTGACATGGAAAATGAGAAGAAAATTGAGGTCAAAATAGCCAAAGGAGAGGCGATGTGTCTCACATCAGAATTTTAAAAATCCACACCAGGTGAAGTGGCAAAGTAAGAAATTACTGAGGAGTCCCTTTAGATAATGATTTGACATTGCCCAAACATGGCATAGGTATTTCTTTGTGAGTTCTTGTGTCCCCCACTCATTGCTGTGTGCATTGGTATATTAAACCAACTTCAATATTATCACAATGTGAACTTAATTCAAGCAACAAACATTTTCTCAGTGTTTACTATAATGTGCAAGCATTGAACTCTTGACAGGGCACACACTAGTGTACAGAACACAGTCCCTGTGGAGCCATGCACTGGAATACTATACATCAAGGAAAAGGAATAAGCTACTAGTGTAGACTACAACATATATACACCTCAAATACTTCGTGTTAAGTGAAAGCAGTGAGATGCAAAAGAATACATATGATATGATTCCACTTATATGAAATACCCAGAATAGGCAGATCTATCAAGATAGAAAGTAGATTAGTGGTTGCCTGGAGCTGGGGAAGAGAGGTGACTGCAAATGGACACAGGGGATATCTTTGTGGTGACGGAATTATTCTAATAATAGTATAGTGATAATTGCACAACTGTAAATTTACTGAAAAACCACTGAATTATATACTGGAAATGAGTGGATTTTTATGGTATTTCAGTTATATCAGTATCATTGGGTTGTACACTAAGATTTGTGCATTTTATCATATGTACCTCTGTCTTTAAAAAATTAATTAATTATACCTCAATAAAGCTGCCTTTTTTTTTTTTAAGAGTGGCTGCCATGACTTGTGCCTTGTCAGAGCAAAGCCAAACAGTCCCCAGAGCAGGAAGGCAATGAAAACACTGTCAGGTAAGGGCTGCCCTCAAGGTGAGCCCACAGAGCTGGGGGAGCCCTAGGGCACCAAACCCAGTCCTGGCACTCAAGGGAAGTTTGCCAGAAGAGATGTCTGATGGGGAGAAATTGTTGCAGTCAGAGTAAATGGGAGGTGGGAGAGTAGGCAGACACATACTGAGTCAGTGACACAATATTCATGTGATGGGATAGCATGGAGGCCCATGCCTACCTTGTTTTGAGTTTAGCAGGTTTCAGAGGAAGAAAAATACTGGAAAATGTTTTCTATATTGATTATAACTACCATCTTTCCAGCACCTTGCCATGAGTCAAGAGCTTAGTAACAACAATCTTGCAAGGCAGGATTACAGACAAAGAGACTACGGCCAAGAGAGGCTATGTTTCCCTAATATGAACACCAGAGCTGGAATCCAGACATAGGCTGAGTCTGAAACCCATGCTTTTCCCCCTCCTTTATATCCTTTTACCACTACACACATACATGACTATTACCAGCGTGGAATTAATGACTTCTGTTGAGAAGGATGTAGGTTTTGCTGATCTACTTTAAAGAATTCATAAAATTCATCTGCAAAGAGTTTGGCAAATGCACTTTGACAGGGTCTCAGAGCCAAGGCCGTGGTCATTTATCATTGTCTCTAGTACACTGTTCTGTATACAACAGGCAGGCATTTCAAATGTGCTGTTCCCTATTTAGGTTCAGAAAGACAAGTAAAATCCAGTAATCTTGGTTCAAGATAAATTAAAGGAACTTAACTTCTGAAGAGCTAGGAAATTCTGAAAGACCACAGAAAACCAGTCTGTGACATACAGCCCCAATCCCAAAGGCCTCACTAAACACCTTTCAAAAATGATTGTAGATGATTACACAAACTGCTTATGATGATATGACCAAGAAAGGAACATAATTTCTTTTAAAAATGTGTTTAGTTTCTCTTTCAGTATTTGTAAGAGCTCCTTCCTCTCACCTTTGGCTCAAATGTGTCTACCCCTAATGGGAATTGTGAGTCGGCTTGGGTGAGGCAAACACCACATTCTTCTCTAGAAAGAACAGATTTGCATTCCCATGAGCTAAATAAATTAGGCCCCGTTTCTCTGTCCATTAATTATGTGAAATAAACAACCCTGCTCAGAGAACAGCACAGGAGATCATAACACATTTCCTCCTCAGACTCAGGGGAAATCTCACTTGACCATCCAGGAGAACGCCTATGGTCTGTGAGGACTCAGAGGATTGGAACAGGCAAGGCTCTGCCGCCAGATGTTTGTAAGAAATCCACTGATGGAGACAATCCCATGATACAACACACAGAGGACTGCTGTTGTGGGGGGCGGAGGCTAGAATTGCACAAGAGCAACAGAGTGAAAAGGAATTTGCATCCAGTGTTGCCCCTCGGGATCATCCCAATCGTCAACCCTGAAGACAGCCTATGGAGTCTTGGAAATGTACTGCCGTGGGTATTTCTGTTATTTTAGTTAAGAGTAATAGAATATATCAGGAGCATAGGGATAGGGGGTGGGGGGCATAGGAGGTAATGCACAGCCTCTGATGGTCTGTAGTCAAGTTGAACCGGCTGGGATCTGCAAGAAAACAGCACGTCACGACTTGTGAATCTACACACAGGAGAAATACTGGAATGAGAGAAGTTTCAGAGTTGGAAATGTGTTGGTATTTTGGCCTTTACACACTTGTGACCAATACTGATGCTGTTCCTCCTCACTAAGAGAATCCCACCTTTATTAAGAGCTCCAGCAGTGCTCCCAGTTACCACACACAGCTTCCCAGAAGCCCTGCCTCCAGGGGGCACGTGACCCCCTCCTGGCCAGTGAGATGTAGGGGAGCCCACGGAGGTGGCTTAGGCGGTCACCCGCTTTGGCCTCTTGCCCTCACTTCCTCTCAGGGTGGGAGCGCGGACGCCCAGACCCATCTATCACCAGGAGAGACCAGAAGGACCCCTGAGTGCTACGAAATACCGACGCAGCCTCCGTGCTTGATGGTTCCCAGCAAACGCTGCGCCAACCCTGCCCTGCCACCTCTGTCCTCTTTCTGCAAGTCAGATCTAATTCCATCCACTGTTTGTTGGGTCTTTGTTGCGCGCAGCCAAACATAACTCCCAACTGTCAGCAATCTAAGTTCGGTTAAATTTGGCGGGGACCACCTATGACGTGCTCGTTTGGGACTACAAAGATGAGAGAGAAAGCTCACCACCCTTACCAAGTTCACGAGGTAGTGCGTGAGAGAAAATGCGTAAGCAAACCATTGCAGTGTAGTCCATACGTTCTAAAATGGAGGCTTGTTTAAAGGGTTACGGGAACAGAGGCATCATCAATATTAATGAGGAAGCAAAATACGCTGGGGTAAATTGTGTGGAATTACAAATTATTCTTGCACCTTTTATTACACGTAACTCTCTCGGTAGATCCGATAAACCCTCTGAGTAGCCACAATACATATTATTGATATAATCTGCCAAATCATGAAGTCACAGTTATTTTATCCCCCGTAAGTACCACTTTACACTTGTTTATTTTCTCTGGTGGGGTCAGAGGACCTCCATGTTTCCTGAGTAAATGTCTCAAACTTTTGTTAATTCTTTACACACAGGAGAAACCCCAAGAAGTCCATGGAAAAATAAACTCAAAAAGCAGTAGTAACAAAGGACCGTTGGGTCTGAAGCACACCCCGAGGTGAATGCCAAAGTGCAGGAGCCACATTTCCACCCACTGTGGGGCTCACTGCAGCTACTGCTGCCTGTCTGCCTCCTCTGTGATGCCTTCTCCCTCCCTGCCTTCCTCCTGCCCTGTGCATCTCATGCCTCACTCCCCAGCAGCCCTCTCTAGATGCCCGGATGGCATCTATTCCGCTCACATTCTCACATTCTCCATCTCTGTCTCCCTTAGCCAACCATGAATTAAGAATAATAGATTGTTTAAAGGTTATTTGCTGCATTTATTGAGATTTTTACCCAAGATTTTAATCTTTCAAGCTGATGGTTGGACTCATTGATAATCACAAAAATAAGTTTTAGCGTATTTTTTGAAGAAGTAATACATTCACCTGGTTCAAAATTTAGAAAGCTTGAAAAGATATATGTAAAATATCTCCCTCACATTTGTTAGTTCCCTTGCTGAGGTCACCAACATCACCAGTTTTTGTGTATCCTTGCAGAGCTATTTTATATACAAGACAGCTATTTCCCCACTTTGTTCCACAAAAAGATGGCATATGCTAACATATTTTTTGAACTTTTTTCTTCAGTTAATGAACCTTAAAAATCTTCTGTATCAGCACATAAAAAAGCATTCTCAGGACTTTTTTAAGCTGAAAAGTGTTCCCCTGTACATATGGATCATAATTTGGTCCCCTATTGATGGACACTTAGGTTGTTTTCAACTTTTATTATTTAAGATAATGATACAATGAATAACATTGTATATGAATGTTTCACAGATGAGAGTACATTTTAGGAAAAATTCTTAAAAGGGAATCAAATTGTATGAGCATGTGCAATTATGATAAATATTGCCAAATTTCTCTTCATAAAATATACTGCTTTATACATCTACTTACAGTGTATGGGGGTGCCTATTTCCCAAAACCCTAACTAACTCAGTGACTTCGTCAATTTGATAGGTGAAAAATAGTCTGTCAGTATATTTTTAGTTAGTTTCTCTTATGAGATTGTTCATCTTTCTCACATTTCACAAGTATTTGTATATTCTATTACACACCTATTGATATCCTTTACTTTTTCTTCTGTTGAGTAGGTAGTTTTTTATTGCTATTTACAAAATTCTTCATTTACTAGAGAAATAAACCAAATAAAAGAGGCTTATTTTTCCCCAGAGTGTCATGTGTCTTTTGACTCTGCTTCTCAGGGGTTTTTATTTTGCAGAGATGTTTAGTTTATATGTAGTTGAATGTATTAATCTTTTCACTTCTGATTTCTAGGTTTTGTTTTGTACGTAGAAAAGCCTTCTGATGGAAGAGGAGTTATTTATTACTTTCTTAATCATACATTAAATATAATGTCCTCAAAGATAACAATTCATGGGGCATACAGTAAAACCCATTACAGCTAAAAAAGGATGTGTTGTGGAGGGTGTGAGGGGAAGAGAGTCAGTCAATCAATGTGCACCTTCCGGCCGAGCAGAGTGTGAGAGGGAGCCGAGCTTTGATGTGTGTGTAATGAAGCACCTGTAACAAGATAGAGCCACCGCCTCTTCTGCCCTCTGCCTTCCCCAGGCACAGCCTCACAGCCTCATGGGTTCCAGTCCCATCCAGATGAGGCCATCGCCCGGACAGGCACCTGATGGAGGGAAGCGGCCCTCCAAAGATTAGAAAGCCACCACCAGCCAGAAAGGGCAGTCCCCAAGGTGGCGACATCTGAGATTTTGGAAGCAGTAGCCCATCCCAGTGTTCATAAAACTCAAAAGAGCAGGGAAGCTGGCCACTATGAACCCAAACTTGGCTCCAGAGCATCTTGACTTGCTTCCAAGGAGCACCACTCAGACTTTTAAAATCTGTCTTCTATTTCTTGTTTTTAGGGCATTTTGAAACAATGTCCCAGCTACATAGGGTTCTAAACTGAGAGGAGTGACCAGATCTGCTACCATTGTTCATACATGGTAGGTCACTCTAGGGATATTAGCCTCAGTCATCGGGTGCTCTCAGAGCTTGGGCTTTAGGGGGATGAATGGTGGAGCCACTTGGGGGACAGCAGAGCAGAGTGAGGCAGCCACAGATCAGAATGACATGTGGTGCCAGGAGGCCAGGTCACCCAAAGTCAATGTCATGGACTGCACCTGTGTCACGGACATGGACTCTTAGGGCAGAGTTAGAAGTAGGGGCTGAGGGATAGGGTAGCTCGGTGTGCAAGCCAAGATGATATAGGCCTGCAGGTGCTCCCCTGCCCTGCACAGTCACCAGCTGTATATGTGATAGTCATTTAACATTTGGGGGTGCCAGTTACCACACAGGTGAGACAGTGGCCAGCCTCACTGGTTTTAAGGGAGCCCCACCTGTTTCTGATTTGGCTGGGAAGAAGAGGGGATTCATTAGTCAGGAGACTAAGGACTGAGGAGGAGGAGGCTATGCCCAAATGGAGAAGCAGCTATGTTTGAGGGAATCCTATACTCAGGTCCTCTACTGTCCTCAGATTTGGGATTCAGTTAGTTTGAGGACATTTTCTACCTGCAACTATGGCAGTGACTTGAAGCTTCAGTGCAGGGAGACATCAAGAGCTGTGAGAGAAATGGCTCTAAGTTGTAAACTCAGAGGTAAAAGTGATCAGCCTGCAAGAAAGGGAAGAGGGCCATTCACTCATTTGCCTACTGTTCACTGAACCCTGGGTGCCAGCAACTGTTTAAGGTGCCAGAGACATAACAGTGAGCAGAACAAGGTACCTGTTCTCGTGGTGCCTGTGCTCTAGTCGGGGTGGCAGATGATAAACAAGACATACATTTAAAATAAATAAATAAATAAATATATATATATATATCCTCTGTCTGTCACTTATCTGTCTATCCCCTCTCTGGCTCTATGAGCTCATAGCCCTCCTGTTAGCTGGTAGACAGAAGGAGGCTGGATGCTGTCCTAGATAGGGGGCTGTGGAATGCCTCACTGGTAATGATGTGGCATGTGAGCAGTCAGAATGAAGTGAGGGACGGAGCCAGGAGAACCCAGAGGGAAAAGCATCCGAGGCAAAGTGCACGGTAAGCCCAGGGCAGGCAGGAGCATGCTGAGTGCTGCAAGGAGGCCCCTGTGGCTGGAACACATGAGTGAAGGTGGTATCACAGGGGATAAGATCACACAGGTTGGAGGGAGTTTGTGGTGCAGGCCACACAGGGCCTTGCAGATCACGGTGGCGATTTAGGGATACTGATTGCCTGATTGCAGGAGATGCCAGTAGAAGGCCATATACTCATCAGGTTCCTGGAGGGCCTAGAAGACTCTGTACCATTCATATAAATGTGATTCTCCAGTAGTGTACTTACCTAGCCATTCAAGGATTGTGCCTCCCATACCCCCGATTACAGGAAAACCAGTTTTCTCCTTCAACCACCCATTACGTAGTTCTGGGCTGCAGAAGGACCCAAAGAGGGTAGAAAGACACAAAGGCTGCAAATTTTAGGCCGCTTGAGCAGAGCAGTCCTCATCTGAATGGCAGTCACTACAAGTGCAGCCTCGTAGGTAAGGGGTGCCTGGGCTTCTCACTCTCAGAAGTGGCCGTTGCTCTAAAGTTCAAAAAATAGTTCCTGCTTCCTAGTCCTTGAATTCTTCCTAATCTTTCCATAGACCAGGCCTCGGCTTAACAGAGCCTAGGAAGCCACCTGCTATGTCCATTTTCCTCCACCTGGGACAAAGCACCAGCTGGCATCCAAAAGCTCCTTCCTGAAATCCCCCAAGTCCCCATACAGTGAAAGAATGAGCTTTGTCTAGAGAGTGTTTAGGCTCAGTCTGGAAAATCCTGCACTTCTCATAAGATGCACACGCATAAGCAAATATGCATAACGAAGCAACCCAGATTCCAGAAGCTGATTTCTTTCACAGATGCCCTTCCTTGAAGGTTTAGAAAAGGCTGGTGGTCTTGTCATTTGTACAGGATGTGTGTGTGTGTGCATATACGGGCACGTGTGTGTGCACTTTGGCTTATGACACAAAGGTTTATTTCTTGCTCATGCTATATGTCCATTGTAGATTCCTGTCAGTCCATACTGTCTTCATTCCCAGACTAAGGCTGAAGACCTAGTCCCTGTCTGCAGCAAACTCTTCACCATCATCAAAATCATTCCCAAACACTGAAGGTTTTTGCAAAACAGGGTGCAACCTCTGTGCTTTCTTTGGCAAAATAAGCCCATACTGCCTGCCCAGAATCACCATCTTGCTCTCGTCTTCTTCCTATTTGGTTTTTATCATAAAGTTCCTGAAAATACTCATGAAAGTCATTATAGTGTTGAAGACTGTTTAGTGACCTAGAAAGACAAGCATATGAAACAGTATGCTCAGTAGAGTTGCACAAGTGTATGTGTGTCCTAAGTATAGGTAAATATGCATAGATAGATCTGCCAAAGTGGTGGCACTATGGGTGACTTTCATTTTCATCTTTTTTATGTGTATTTTCAAATTTAAAATATATTGTAAAAAATCCTTACATCCCAACTACCTGGATATGTGATCAGAAGGTTACAGTCTCCACCTCAGTCCTCCCATTTAACAACCCTCTAATATTACAAGGCAGGGCCTTCTAAGTCCATCCAATAATCCTCTTTTAAATGGCACACATGTGTACAGTAAACATTCTTGGACTGACCGCCTGGCCCACTGACCAGCCTCCTTTTGTTATGCACTTGTATGTGGCTTAGAATCCTTTGCACACTAGATCACAGAATTGGAAGCCATTTCAAAAGTGATCCAGCCTGACTGCCCTCTCAGTGCACGGCTCTCCTTGCTGCATCCCTGACTGGGGCTCATCTAGTCACATCGCAGGAGGGGGACCTACAGGGCAGGAGACCAGCCATTGGTGGGGAATGGCCTGGTTAAGAAGGTCCACCTTATGGAGAGGAAGAATCCATCCCCCCAGAATCCCCACTCTTGGATCCTAAGCCCCAGACCTCTGGCCCTGCAGCTCAAAGAACTCCTCTCATGGGAAATAAAAGGGGGCATGTGATGAAGAATTGAAGTTCACATGGTTTGTTTTTCTTTTGTTATAAGAATCTCTTTTAGCTCCTCTCAGTTTCTTTCCCATGCTACCTGGCACCACTCAAAGATTTGCTCTCTTTTTTCGCGTCTGAGGTTTCTTCCCTGGGGAAAACATCATGAACTTCTCTCCACTTCGTCATGACTACCTTTCTTGATCAGATGTCCCGGCTCGCTTATGTCCTACCCTCTAGGTAACTGGCTTTCTTTGACTTTTCCTTTCCTGTTCCCATCTCCCTTCTTCCTTTCTTCATCAGAACTGTCTCTCTTTCCTTTTCAGAGTCATATTAAAACAGTTAAGGTATTACAATAACAGCCCTCCAAGTGTAAAGCAAAAAAAAAAGCAGTACCTAATGATAAAAGTTAAGGGAGAACAATTTGTTTCTTCAGATTTTCACAGTGATGATATTTCAGGGCTCTTTTTGCATTCTGTACTACATAATGCAACATAAAATTTGCCGTTTTAAAGTGTGCAATTCAGTGACATTAAGCACACTCACAGTATTGTGCAACCATCACCACTATTTAGTTCTAGAGCTTTGCATTACCCCAGGGGAAAACTCCATGCCTGTAGAACAGTCACTTCCCATCTCCCCTCCCCCCAGCATCTACAACTGCCTGGTGTTCTGCACAGTGGATTTGCCATTGCTGGGGATTTCCTATAATTGGAGTCATATAACCTATTGCCTTTGCATCTGCCTTCTTGGCCATGCATAATGTTTTCAAGAATGTTTCATCACTATTGTAGCATGCACGGGTCAGTATTTCTTTTTATGGCTAGGTAATATTCCTCTGTATGAATATACCATGTTTTGTTTATCCATTCATCAATTGATGGATTTGGGGTTGTTTCCATCTTTTAGCAACTGTGCAAAGTGCTGATATGAATGTTTGTATACAAGTTTTTGTTTGACTTTTTTTGAAGTATTAATTTTTTTTCTCCCAAACACAAGCTTGTCTGTTCCTTCCTGGGGCAGGGTTGGATGTGCCACTGCTCTGGGCTGCCCTAAGGGAACCTGCTCTCCCTCGGTCCTCTCCTTCTGTTCCCTGGGCTTGTGTGCTGTGATGATCTGTTCCCTTCATTCCATACCCTCTCTTCCCTGCGCAATTTGCATGTGTATGTGGATTCTCCCTCATGCAGACAATTTGGGATTCATATTAGCAAGTGAATTTCCTCCCTCTTATAGAGGTGATTTTTAAAAAATAAGTATAATGAATGTGTCCAATTCAGAAAGGCCTTAGGCCTCAGTTCTCAGCTTCCCCTAACAAGGCCCCTTTCCAACTCAATTCCAGGAAAGCTGGCTTCAGGAGCTCAAGCCAGGAGAGGCCCTTCCTCCATGCCTCAGCTCATAAAGCCAAGGTGTGTCTGGGCCCCTCAACTCTATCAGGCTTGGAACTCCAGCCTTCACTAGCTGGCTGCTGTCAGAGTGCAGTGCTGCCTGCCAAGCCCATGGAAAGCTGGGGGCCAGAGAGACCAAGAGAGGCGTCAGATTACTGCCCGCAGAAAGGAGGGGGCTGCCCAACGGACAGAGCCTGAGTATAGTGTCCAGTGCTGTGGCGAGCATCTGCACTGCAGATCACATCATAGCATGCCATCTGAGCATCTTGCCTCCCCAAGAGATGCAGATGCCCATACTCCTTTCCCCTTTGCCTCTTCCCTGGGTTTACCTCTCTCCCCCTCCTCCACCTCCCCTGCTTTCTCAGATCTGTTTCTCTGCTAATTTTCCCCCAAAGGCTCTCTAGTTTTTCCCTTTGATTCCCTCCCCTTTCATTCTCCAAACCTTTTCTGTCCACTCCCTGTCTCCTTGCCTTTCTCGGTGTGCCTTTTGGATCTGTTTCCTTTGACACTAGTCCCAGGCCCGCTGCCAAGTTTCAGACCCATTAGTGAGGTGCCTTGCTGACTGAAACACAAATCAAGACTGATCCGGGTACAATTAGCAGCTGCTCGCACCTCATCTGGAAAGCATTAGCAGCACTGAGAGTGGAGGCAGGGAGACGGGAGGGAAATATTGATGCCAAACAGAAAAGATCTCCTAGTTTAGAACATGAAAGGATCCTGACTAGTAGACATATGACTGAAAATAAGATACAAGTAGACAAAGAGGCCCCTATGAGATGCTAAGGTGAGTGGCCTGTTAACTGGATAGCCTTCAGCATCTCTGTAAGAGATACAGGCTCCTCTACATTCAATTCACATGTATAACTATCATCCAGGAAAAGGGGTGTCTGTTCCATTTAATACAGATGGGCAAACACTTGTGTGATCTGTGAGCCTTCTGCTCTTTTGCTGTATGCTGTATTTATCTTGGCACTGCTTCTAGAAATCTGTGCCTTAAAAATCACCTGGCATTCAGTTAAAAATGTAGATTCTGATGTGCAAGGACTGGTGGGGAGCCTGAGATTCTGCATTTATACCAAGCTGGTGGGTAGAGCACACTTTAACTAAGGTCTAGGACAATCAACTCATCTAACTTGGGTCAAATAACTCCACTAGAGGCTTCTCCTAGTACCCTGTCCTCTTTTTTAGCACTCAGAATTATAACAAAGGGTACATGATGTAATCAGCTGTTTGATGCTTGTGTTCCCAATTCAAAGGCAGGCTGCACAAAGGCAAGGCCCAGGCCTGTCTGGCTCACCTCTGTATCCCCAGTATGAAAGAAAGGCCCAGGGTGTTGCATATAGTAGGTATTCAGTAAACAAAAATGTCACACGTGAATTTTCAGAAGTGAATAAACCAGCTCAATCCTCAAGGACTATCAAAAGTCTCTCTTCTTTCAGAGAACCTTCCGAGTCCAGCATTTCTCATCTGTACCTTTCTGGTAGCATTTGATGATTTCCCAAGTGTCTTAGCCTTCAGCTAGATCATTAGCTGCTTGAAACTGGGTCTTTGTCTTCTGAGTTTCTGAACTTTTCTTATGCCCTTCCTCCTTCATACCTCCCACCCACCCCCAGTCTTAGTACTGCCTTGTTCTAGTAGGCATTTAATGTTAGTTGATTGATTGAGAGACCCTAGGATGATGCCAAGTTCTGTTTAGCCCTCAATTATAATGCCCAAGGGGTGGCTGAATTTTGGCTTGGACCAAAGCCAAGGTTTTATATGCCCCAGTGGAAAAACCTTTAATACTACCTAACACACTCATGGGGTGGGAAGGCTGAGACATTGTGTATGCTGAATCAAGAGATGGAATATTGTGAGGCTCCCAAAGCAGTTATAAATCAGGCCACGCTGGAGGTTTAACTGCACAGCTGTGGCTATTACCTCACTCCTATTTTCTCCCCTGAAAGCAGTGGCTCACATTGCAGGATTTTACTTTCCTCGCAGAGCTGGGGCTGTTGTTCTTTTTCAGGATTAGGCAGAACCATTTATCTTGGAAATGCAGCGTACTGGCTCACAGCACTCTGCCACACATAGGAGAACCTGGTTTTGTTCAAAATTCACTAAATGTCCTATTTTTCAAACATTCAAGCCTTTATCAAACCTAATGTGCCTTTCACCAAGCACTTTCTCTCCATAATCTTAAAACACATGAGTATTTTAAGGAACATTTAATGCATGTGCTTTTGATTTATTTACCCTTAAATCATCAAAATATTGTTATGCAAGACCTGTTTGATGTCTAAAAAACTTCATGAGCATAATTTGGAAGTTTGAAAACCTTGCTTTCACAATAAAAACACGAAGCTGCATTTTTCCAAAAATGCATTGCCTTTAACACAAAAAGATTTGAGGGTCTTTTCAGAATCCTAATTTCACAGGGCTCAAGGGGTTCAGAGCCTGCCCAGCCCAAGTTCACACCCCTATGTCTTCAGTGACTCAAAGTGTAGTTAGAAGTCCCAGGCTTGCAGACACAAGCTGCCACATTTGACTGAAGTCTGTGACCCTTCAGTACCCAATGGAGACAAAGTTTAATCTGTCTGGGGACTCCCAAAGCATACTGTACAACCAATACCCCAGATGCATGTTCAGTGTATATTCCCACAAAATGCCTGACTGTGGCTTAATTACCTTAAGCAGATGAGATAGAAATCCAGGGTGTCAGAGACACATTTTGAAATTTGAAAGTACCTGGCAAAGAAAATCTACCAGAATGCAGCTCAAAGATATAGTTCTGCGGAGTGGCTTTTCAGGGATCTGATTGATCTCAGGGTGGGTATGAAGCAGGGAATGTAGACTGTTCTGTGTTGCCTGTTAGGCCCTGTCTAAAATTGGCCCTGAAAACTGAGAGCCACCACTTTGGTCTCTGAGTTCTGATTCACTTACAGATGCAGTGGTGACATGGGTGGGGTGGGTGAGTTTTCAAAGCAATGCTGATATGCACACATGCTTGTATGCCAATGTCCTATGTAAATGCAACAAGTGAGTGAGCAATAGAGAATGTAAGAGATTCTCCTGAAAGAAAAAATGAAGAACACCTAACATAAAGAAAAAATTCAGTGAATAGTTGTTGAATGAGGAGTTGCTGCATGTGCTGAGAATAGGTAGCAGGAATCTGGATCCACAGCTGTCAATTCTCAGATAATAGGGTCACCTGTTCCATGTTTGGGGTAACAGGAGGACAGAACATGGCTGCTGGACAGGTAGCAGTGACCTTATCAAGCAGTGAGAAGCAGAGACATGGGGAGGCCCATGTTCCCCAGGCCACTTGGCCTGCCCTCCCCATTGTCCTCCCTCCTCTGCAGAACCCTGCCTGGAGAATGAGTCCCCCAGGAAGAATATTAAGCATCTGAGTTGTTCACTGAGCAGAGCTCACTGAGGACCTGCCATCTGTCAAGCGTGGCACTACCATCTCAGAGCCACCATGGTGGCTAAGATGCAGTCCCCTCCCATGGAGAGCTCCAATCTGGCAAAGGCAAGCAGCCAGCTTCCTGCCTGCCTTTCCAAGACTTGGGAGTGTGAATGGAAACACAGGGCAGAAGTAAAGACAAATTAGAGATGGAATGGACAGCACTAAGCCCTGAGCAGAGGTGACAGGCAAAGGAAAAGACAGCATTAAGGATGCCATTAAACTTTCATGTCTCAAAAGATGGTGGTGGTCCCAACAAAAATGGAGATCACAGAGGAGAAAAGCAGTGGAGTATGAAGGTGCCAGGGCCTGTTTGGAATCTATCTGCAAAGTCTGGTAGGACATCTCTGTAAAATGGCACCAAAGAGGCCTTGCTTTGTCCATTTTGGGAGAAAAAGTAGCTGCCCAGAAAGTTTGTACAACAGCAGCAGAGAGAGGGGAGCAAGGTGAGAGAAGTGAAGGCCCTTCTTGAAGGGTTCCCTTCTTCACTGGTGTGTGGGTCAGAGACCAGCAGGAGCAGTTGGCTCTCTCAGCGTGGGGGTGCCTGGTCAGGACTACATGCTGCTCTGTCTCACTCCCAATCATGATCATGCTAAGCGTTCTCAAAATAGTGGAAAAGAATCCCACACTCCCATCAACTGGATCAGATGTGTGTGTGCTTCAGTGGGTAGCAGTGAATCTACATACGGAAAATTGTATTCAGAAATGCCTGACTCCAGCACTTAAATTACATGGGCCACATGGAAGGAATTGAGGAGATAGCCAAATTTACAAATATTCCGCCCACCCCATGTAATATGGCATCCTGATGCCTTCTGGAAACCGAAGAGCAACATAGTGGGAAAACCTCTGCACAGCTAAACGTGGACACCTTGACATGAACTAAATTCTTTACGATATTTCTATATTGCTTGGGACTTTGCCATTTCCATCATATTCTGAAGAGAAATCATAGTCTATTACCTCTGGCTATCTAGAATGCTTTGGAAAATTTATTGTTTTGAAGAGCTAAACATTCCAGAAAGCAAAGGTTTTACCCCTTTAAGTGCCAAAATGTTATTTTAATGATTTTGAATGAAATCTTTCCCAAAGGCATATACTTTTCCTTAACTTCTTAAGCATGAATTTCCCTTGAATAAGGCCAGGTACAAACTATGGTATAATAAGAGAAATACTGGACTATAAGTTCCTTGAGAAATAAGGGTGTGCAAAAGCTGGTGAAATGCACGTAAAATCAGCACTCCATTTAATAGCAGTGTCTTAATGTCGATTTCCTTGCTTTCATAATAGACTATACTATGTAAAGTGATACCATTGGGTAAGCTGGGAGAAGGGTAGATGGAAACTAATTTTGCAGATTTCTGTGAGTCTAAAAATCATTCAAAATAAAAAGTTTTTTTTAAAAGAAGTACCCTCAGATCAGGGACTCTGTTTCCATTATCAAGTGGATGCATAGAAAAAGGCAGAAAGGAAGAGAGGGAAGGAAGGAGTGGGGGAGGACAGATGAACAGATGGACTTAGAATCTTTAGAGATCTAAGAAAATATATGGGAGAGTGTGGAGTATCGGAAATCTGGAGGCTTTGAATCCAGGCAGGCTCTGTGGTCATGTCCCCTTCCTAGCTTTGTGACAAATTTCTTAAACTCCATGAACTTCCATGGAGGTAATATCAGAGATAAGAACACACCTTTGTGATACCAGAGGTAAGAGTGCACACTGCAGAGAATGGCTGTAAATCGGACTAAACAATGATGTGGACAGGACTGACTTAAACAGGACGCCCTAGAGTATCCAGCCCTACTCAATAAATTGCCCTGTTCTAAGTGCCCCTGAATTCTGCTGTCGTATTTCTGTAGTTCTGGTTACTAATGAGCAGAATTCTGCTCTCATACTTTAGCACTCTCAGCATGCTTCCTGTTTAGTTTGCTGCTCATCTGCTGTGAGCTTCCTGAAGTTCTATATGCAGTATTAAATAGGCTCAAAAGAAGAACTTCATCTGTGAATAAAGTATTTTTGTTTCAGCCCACAGACCCTGATTTTAGCTGCTCAGAGACCTTTTTCTTTTGGACTCATTTTCTAGTCTTCCGCTGCATTCCATATGGATGAGGTTCTTAGATGAGTTCCAGTTAGGTGAGGAAATGATAGTAATAAAAATAACAATATCCATCATTTATGGATCATTATATAATGCTATGTTAAAGGATTTACATACATCCTCTCACTTAGTTCTTACTGCAGCTCTATGAGGTAACTATTTTAATCTCTACACTAGAGATGAAGAATTTCATCTCTTGCCCAAAGTCCCAGAGCTCATTATCTGCAAAGCTGACACCGCAAAAGGCAGCAGACTCCAGAGCCCAGACTCTGATCACAAACATACTGCATGCAACAACTCCCTGGTCCTCCACTGCAGTGGGAAGTAATTTTAAATGACCCCAGTCCTTATAGTGGGAGCTAGGCCCCTTTGATGAAGGAGGTAAAGAGAGGTGAGCAGGAAAGGAAGGAAGGAAAAGAAATGAGTAGGCAAGAATCCAGCTCTTTAAAAACCTCAAGAAGAGAACAGTCCTGGCAACAGTACTATTTTATACAGTAGATCCTGAATAAATATGTCTGAGTGTTGCAGAAAAAAACAGGGTTTCCCCAAACTGCCTAAAGAAAGGATTCTCTTATGGAAGGTTTCTCTCTTCTCTATCCTGAGACCCCTCATCTGTGCTTACTCAATCTCCTAATGTAGGGCAGAGCCAGCCAGGAACCTCTCCTCTCACAGAACAGGAAGCCGTAGGATTGGAATTACATAATTTCCCTTTACAAGCAATCTCTTAGGAATTGTCTACTTCGCATTTTTGAAGAATTCCTGTGAAAGATTTCAGACATTTGAAGAAATGTTAATGATCTTGCCCGATGGTAGGTGTTCCTTACTTACGTGCATAAGCCCTCAATGGGAGCCATGTAGGTAGACAGAAAAGAAGAAAAAAAAGGCAGAGAACTTGGGCTGAGGCACGAAGAGAATATGCCTATTCTATATGGGAGCGGAGGCCAGAAGCCAGCAAGGCTGAAGACCTAACCAGCTGTAAAGTCAGAGGAGCCTTTAAACAGAAGAGGTTGCTGGGTCTTGGCACGGATTTCGCAATGGGTAGTGGTGTAAGGGATGTTTGGAACAACTGTAAACAGGAACTGCTGTGTCCTTTTTAGGAATAATCACTTCTCCAGGCAGAGAAGCCGCTGTTGAGGCTGTGCTTTCCACCTCCTTCTTCCCTCCTGCCCCCATCTATCCTCCCCATTGCTCCTGTAAGCCATTGAGGCCATATTCCATGGTTGTTCTTGGAGATTGCTACTCAGCAGGGCCCAAGAAAAGAAAAAGCCAGGGATCCCATCTGGCTGGGCCCACCTTGATCCCAGCTGCTCACAAGAGCTGTTTATTCCCACCAACACTGAGCCTAGTGTAGCCCTCCTCCCTACAGGGTGGCCTTGAGGGCTGTCCAGCAGGCCTGGCAAATTTCGTCAAAGCCAGAACACTGGGCAGGACCTCAGGGGGTGGGTCTGGGTGCTCAGCAGCCTGGATTTGGAGAGGCAAGAGCTCAGCAGAAGGTTGGCTGTGGAAAGAGAGCCTGGTGCCTCCGCTTCCCTACTGGGAAGGGGCAGATGAACTTTCAGGCCTCAATGCCAAGGTCACTGCCCAGAGGCCACTCTGATCCAGTATCACCTGTGCAGAGGTAATTAAACACATAGGCTGTGGGAACAAACAACATGGATCAAAATTTTGGCTCTGCCTCTTCCTAGATGCATCTTACTGGGCATCAGTGTAAAACCTGGCAAGTAGCTGAATAAGGGGAAACAAAGAGCCTTTTAGAAGTCTAGGCATAGGCTGCACTGCCTCGGAGGAGGTGAAGGTCATTTATAAAATATGAGATTAAGGAGAATGAGCAAACTTGAAGATGAACATAGAGTCAGTTTTTCACATTTTGAGTTGCTAGAGCTAATGAAATAATCAAATGAATGTGCCAGTAGCCAACAGGCAAAACAGAAATGGAATTCAGGAGAAAGTTTAGAACCATACTTTTTTCATCATTGATCCATGTTTGGCCCCATTTTTTAAACTTCATTTTACCTTTAATAATATGATGAACACTATGAGCCTGTAGCCCAGTACAAGGATTGACATTATCAGCAATGCACACCTACCCAGGTACTTATCCACTTCCCATCCCTCCACCTCAGAGGAAACCGTGGTCTGGAATTCTGAGTCTATAATTCCTCTGCTTTGTTTTCTGTTTTATTACATGTATATTCTTGTCTAAAAAGTAAATTATTTTGCTTGCTTTTTAACTTTATAAAGAGGTTAAATTATAATGTCTGTTGGAACTCGCTTTTGTTACTCAACATCATGTCACTAAGATTCATACATGTTATGGTAGCTGAATGTCAATATTTTTCACTGCTGTTTAACATTTCATTTTGTGAAAATTCCATTTATATTGCTGGCATATGACTTGTTTTCAGTTTTTTGCTATTCTGAAAAGTGAAACTATGAACATTTTTTCATGTGCCTTCCTGTACATACATATACGAGTTACATGGGGCTTATACCTAGGAGTGGAATTGCTGGCTCATACAGCATGCATATATTCGACTCTCTAAGATAATGCCAAAGTGTTTGTAAAAGTAGTTGTGTCAATTAGACAAAGATTTAACAGGTACCACCAGGGAGGCAACTGTTAAAGTCAGAGAAGCAGCTGAGTTTGGCCATGGAGATAGTATAAAGCTAGAAAAAAAGAAGACTGAGGTCTGATTCTTGGAAAAATGTATGTTCAAGTATGTACTGGAGCACAATTAAGTGAGGAGAGAGTCAAGCATGCTGAAAGGGGAGAATTTCTTCCAGACTGGGGTGACCACGATCAAAGGATGCTGCAGAGATGACTTGGGAAGGATAAGGGTTAAGAGAAGGTCAGTGATTGCTAAGGAAGCTGTTTGTAGCTTTGTTGACTGCTGAGGGTAGAAGCTAGATTTTAAAGGATTTATAGTTGTGTGGGTGGATGGTGGTAGGTAGAGAGAAATACTGTGATTATGAATACCATTTGGATAGGTTTGATAGTGAGTTGAGGAATACATATAGAAAGAGGAGATAGCAGAGCTGAGACATGATTTTTAATTTGTTAATTTTTTAAGAAGGGGGAAGACTTGACATGTTTATAGATCCAGAATTGGAAGGCAAACCAAAAGCAAGAGATTGAAGAAGGCAGAGACATTCATTGTAGAGGAAGGTATTTTAAGGATCGGGAGACAATATAATCTGAAGCATATATTTGTTCTTAGCAGCTATTTCTCTAAGGCAGGCAAGATAAGAAAAAGCTTTAAAATACATAAAAAATTATCATTGCCATCATAGCAACTAACATTGACTGAGTGCACTATGTGAAAGATCCTGTTATAAACAGTTAATTCATTATCCCATTTAGTCCTCTGAACAGCCCTGTGACATGGGTACTTTCTATAATTCTGTTATAATTTCCACTTTATGGAAGAGGCAACCAAGGTTTAAAGACATGAGTAGACCAGGCAAGTTGATTGAGGCCTTGGGCTCTTAATCATTACACATAAGCTGAGAATTAGAAAAGTGGAATAAACTTGTATGAGATGGTGAAAGCTTAGGGCTGAAGGGAATCAGAGATGAGAGTGGAATGGAAAGGCTTGGACTAGGCACCCTTGGTAACATGTTAAGGAACCAGGGGAAGAGAAAAGGGAGGTGAACTTAGAGGTTCCTGCTATGTTTCAGGCTAAGGGCTAGGCCCTTTACACGTACCAACTTATTTCAGTATGAACAGATGACTAAGTAGCAGGGGCCCACAGACAATTAGATAACAGCCAAGTGTACAGAAACTCTGCAGGCCAGGCTTCCTCCAGCATGCTCAAAGGCCAGGAGCAGGAATCTGGAGAAGACAGACAAGCAGAGCATGGGTTGGGGATACACATAGTGGAAACCAAGAGGCAAGGGGGTGGGTGAGGCTGGAGAGAATCACTTACTGCCTGACCCTAGGGCTCTCAGGAAGGGAGGAAGGCAAATAAGGTCATAGGGGCTGATGAACTGAAAGAAGGCAGAAGATCCAGGAACTAAAGGTCACAAAGGGGGTGCACAGTCAGTTCACCATTGGCATGAGTGGGTAAGAGGTGGGAAGGTGAGAGCTTTAGGCACCAGGACTTGCATGGTTTGGGATCTTGGAGGGCAAGCAGCTGAGTGCTGAGACGTTAGCTTTGTGCTCACTTGGGTGGGTGCTGACAGAGAAGAGGATGTAGAGGAAGCCACAGGGACTGAGAAACTAGAAGGCACTTTTAGCTTATGCTCTTTTATAATCTTCATAACCACCATGGGTAGGTGTTTCTAGAGGCATTGCATAGAAGACCAAACGAGACTTCCTCAATTTGGAAGAAGCGGTCCTGGAATGTGAACTGAGACTTCTGTCCGCAGGTTCCCTTCTTCTCTTTTGTACCTTCAACTCCCACTCACCTCAAGAATCAGTTCAAATGGCATCTCCAGGAAGGTTTCACCTCTCTTAAGACTGAGTCAGGTACCCTCCTTCTGTGATTTCACAATTCTTTCTGCCACCTTGTATCCCAATTGCTCATATATTTATCTGTCACTTGTCTAAGGGAAAGTGTCATTGTCTTTATTTATTGCCAGTGCTTGGTACCATTTCTGGCCCAGAATGGACTTAGTAACTGTGGAATGAATTAATGTATTTGAAAACAATGGGCTGGGCCCAGAGACATACCAAACCAGAAGTCTCCATTTCTAATATTTGCACTTTACAGTCCATGTAAGTTTGGTTTGAAGAGAAAAAGATGGTTTTTCTCTAAAAATAAGGTCAGTGTGGCAGCAACTAATAGAAGGGCATCCAAGAGAAGCATTGGGACAGGACCTGGGAAAGGATGGGCTTATCTGGATAGGAATGAGATCAGAAGAGAGTAGGAGATAAAACTCCAATCCTGAGTATCTCTGTTGAATTCCTTAAGTCATTTACTAATTAAAAGTCTCAGTTTCTATCTGGAGGCCAACAGATGAAACTCTAGCTTGACCTCCTTCCATCGCTTCCCTCCTCACCCTCACCAAATCCCAAAGAAAGCCAAAGAAAGTAGGGAACAAGCCTCAGATGCCCCCTCCACTTAACCACCCACCACAGCCTTGCTGTATCACACATTCTTCATGCCAGCTTTCCCTCTCTCCTCCCAAGTCCCTCACCTTCCAAACCACTAGAGTGCCTCCCCTCTACACACATGTGTGTCCATGCACACACACACACACACACACACACCCCATGTCATTCCTTCCCCAGATGAACATGTGTGCTTACTTTGTCCCTGGCTGCTTCTCCTCCCTGTTTTCAGTTAAGGCTTTGGTCACACACAGATGCCTTTTCCATTACTCTTATTTTTCCTCTTAAAGTGTAACATTTCCAATTAACTCTCCACAGGGGAGGAGGCCTGCGTTAACCACGTTGACGTGGGCATGGGGGTGGGCCGGGTCCCGGGAGGCCTGCCCTGGACAGCCTGCAGCTGACCCCTGAGCAGGCCGTGACAGCAGCTGCCTCTGCTGGGGCTGGGGAAGGCCACCCTGAGGACACAGTCTGAGGCCATGTTGCAGGTGTGACCGCCTCTGCAGCTAAGATCTGTGAAATGGACACTCTGCTGAGCTCCTTCACTGATCCTCTGGCAGCCTGAAGACATGAAATTAACCTTGTCTGTGTGAGGACATGGCATTTATCTTGCTCTTAGAACCTAGGGGAAGAGCTGCATGCCCGTGCGAGCCAGAAGGAGCCTCATGGGTCTCCACTTTAGTACGTACCTCTGCAGCATAGCATGGCCCCCAAGTGACAGTAGGGTATGTGTGAAAATGCTAAGGGGTCCCATTTGTCCCCTGGGGAGAGTTTATGTCACTGCCCATGTGGCATAAGAAAATATACAAAGTTGCTTTGAAATCTGGATGCTGAGCCATTGACTCAGTTCGGTCACTAGTCCTCACGAATTAGCCCCCCACATAGGAAGTTCAAGCTTGGCCTCAAAGAAATGAAAGACTGGCATTTCATGGAGCCTGAAGGTTGGTCAACGTTGTCAAAAGTGCAAATGCTTAACTTGAATATGTCAAGTGTTGGCTGTGAAAAGTCCTTGGTGTGATTTTGGTGAATAGGCCAGGTGCTGTGCTCGGGGCTTGGCAGTCACAGAAACTTGCCTGGAGGAGATGGCCATGATCTTGTGTGGTACCAGGATTGCCATGGAGAAACCTCATCTGTACGTGGGGTTCAACTCTACCTCTGCCAATTTGGAGCTACACTCCAGGAATCCTTGATACTGGGCTTCATGGGCCAGAGCATCACCCGATTGATCCTGGTGCTGGGAAAACAGGACCCCTCAGCCGTGGGAAGAACAAAAGCCTTGGGAACTGGGTTGTGGGAAACAGCAGTGGGATGTGAGTAATTTAGTTTGAAGGGAGGGACTGGAGATTCCTGTCAAATTTGAGGCCCAGAGAACTCTGACAAGTGAAGGACACACGCTGTTTATAATCGTAAGTTAAGTAGGCTTGATTGCACCTTGAAGGCTCTGGGGCCCCCTCTCCCAGCACCTGGGTCCAATTATCTAGGGCCCCATCTGCCTAGAAGAGAAGCTGCATCTGGCTCTGATTCCCAGCCTGACTTCACTCTCTCCAGATACTCATCCTCTTTCTGATGTGAATTTTAAAAAATACAGGTGGTAGAAGGGGCCCAGGCTGTTGGCATACACCCTCTTGTGTTGTACCAAGATGTACCCTCTGGAAATATGTCACTGTTTCATATTTTGCATCTGCCTTAACTTATTCCTCTGCACAGTTTTTCCTGATAACAATGTCTGCACACTGAGATACCTCCCCCCACCCAGCTTCCTTGAGATATAATTGACATATAATATTGTGTAAGTTTAAGGTGTACAATGTAATAGTTTGATATACATACATCTTGCCAATGAGTTTCAGCCCTGGGCAAGTTCACTATGGATTCAATGAGACCAAAAAATGACAATGGAATGTTCTTGGGGTAAAAGGGTTTATACCCAACTTTATTCCCACAGTAGCAGGTCAATCATTAGAATTCCATCCACTCAGAGCAAGTCTGCATGTAGCAAGCAGGTCTCTGCCTCTGGGCCTCTCAGCCCCCGCAGCCATCTCAGTCTCTGTCCTCGGCGCAACCACCACTCCAGCCTCTGTTCTCCAGCAAGCTGTACAGCAAACATGCCACCATGTCGCCCAGAGCACTGGGCAGACCTCTTTATATAGAGTCAGTAACAAGGTATTGCCCATACATGTGTAGTGAGGAAGCTGACCAGGGCCAGGCGAGAATCCTGGCCATGGGAAACTTCACTTTATCCACAACATACATATTGCAAAATAATTACAAAATTAAACTATATTAAATAAATTAGTTAATACATTCATTCATCACCTCACATAGTTATATTATTGTGGGGTTGGGGGTGAGAACTTTTAAGATTTACATTCTTAACTTGAAGTATATAATACATTGACAGATAGTAACTATTAGTTGGGGTAAGGATTTAATGTGCGTAACTGTTGAACCCACTATATTGTATACTTGAAACCAATATAATATTGTATATTAACTATACTTCAATTTAAAAAATAAGGAAAAATATATAAATATATACAGCACAATATTGTTAACTGTAGTCACCATGCTGTACTTCAGAGCCCCAGAGCTTATTCATCTTATAGCTGGAATTTGTGGCACCATCTTCCCCCACATTCTCTCCCTGGGCCATCCCCCACCATCACCACCCTGCCCTAGCAACCACCAGTCTGCTCTGTTTCTGTGAGTTCACTTTTTTAGCCTCCACATGCAGGTAAGATTGTAAAATATTTGTTTTTCTCTGATTTATTTCATTTAGCAAAATGCCTGCAAGGTTCATCATCCATTTTGTTTCAAATGGCAGGACTTCCTTCCTTTTATGGCTGAATAATATTCCAGTGTGTGTGTGTGTGTGTGTGTGTGTGTGTCACATTTTCTTTACTCATCTGCCAACAAATGCTTAGGTTGTTCCCATATCTTGGTTATTGTAAGTAACCTGGCTGCTATTAACATGGGGATGCAGATATCTCTTCAAGATGGTGATTTCATTTCGTTCAGATAAATACCCGTAAGTGGGATTGCAGGGTCATGTGGTATTTCTATTTTTTTTTTTTTGAGGAACCGCCATACTGTTCTCCATAGTGTCTGCACCAATTTACATTCCCGTCAACAGTGCACAGGGTTCCCTTTTCTCCACATCTTCTCTGACACTGACTTCTCTTTAATTTTACTGAAGTATGTTGATAACTATTATATTGGCTTCAGGTGTACAACAGATTAAACAATGATATACACGACAAAATGCTCACACAATAGTTAACACCTGTTACCATACAAAGTCATCACAATATTATTGACTATATTCCCTATACTGTACTTTCATCCCCCTGACTTTATTTGTAATTGAAAGTTTGTCTCTCTTTATGCCTTCCACCTGTTCTGCCCGTCTTACCACCCCTTTCCTTAAGGCAACCACTGGTTTGCTCTCCATGTGTATGAGTCTCTTTCTGTTTTCTTTGTTCATTTGTTTTTCAGATTCTGCTTCTAAGTGAAATTGTACTTCTCTATCTGACTTATTTCACTTAGCGTATACCCTCTAGGTCTATCCATGTTGTCACAAATGGCAAGATTTCATTCTTTCTTATGACTAATATTCCATTGTAGGTACTACATCTTCTGTCTTTTTGGTAATAGCCCCACTAACAGGAGTGAGGTCGTATCTCATTGTGGTCTTGACTTTCAGTTCCCTGATGATTAGTACTGTTGAGCACCTTTTCATGTACCTGATGGCCATTGTATATCTTCTTTGGAAAAATGTCTGTTCAGGTCCTTTGACCATTTTAAAAAATCAGATTATTTGCTTCTTTACCTATTGAATTGTTTGAGTTCCTTATATGCTTTTGATATTAACCCCCTTATCAGGTATATGATTTGCAAATATTTTCTCCCCTTCAGTAGGCTGCATTTTTGTTTTGTTGAGATGATTTTCTTTGCTGGGTAGAAGCTTTTTAGTTTGGTGTAGTCCCATTTGTTTATTTTTGCTTTTTGCTTTTTGCTTGTGATTTTGGTATTATATCCAAAAATCATTGCCAAGACCAATGTCAAAGAGCTTTTTCTTTATGTCCTAGGAGTTTTATGGGTTTAGCTCTTACATTTAAGTCTCTAATCCAAAGTTAATTTGTTTGAATGGTATAAAATAGGGTTGTTTCATTCTTTTGTAGGTGGATTATTTTAATGATATAAAGGTAATTTAAAGTCCTTAGGAAAAGGCAAAGTGAACCAGGCAATATTCAGTGCATTCATTGTGTTCAGATTACAGTAATGGGCCCTTTGGAGAGAAAAGAGAAAATAATATGGTCTTACATGTCAGAAGCAAACCTTCCAGATGGAGAGGCAACATTCACCCCTATGAAAATGGTAATTAGATGCCTAAACATGGAGACTAGTTGGGGAGAGGGCCTGTATCTCAGGGATCTGGATCTCCATTTACAGGGTAGGTAAGGAAACGTCTCTGAAATGATATTTTTAAACAAAAACCCGAAGAATGAAAAAGAGCCACCCTTAGAACAGGTGGAAATTCTTTCCAGGGAGGGAGAGGAATCAGAATGTGCAAAGTCCCTGAGACGTGAGTTTGTTCAAGTAAATGAAAGACCACTGTGACCAAAGCTTACTTTTAAAAGATGGTGAGATAATACTACATATAAAATTTTGTATACTGTATTTTCACCTAATACACAAATACATTTCCTATGTTATTTTTTCAAAAATATGGTTTACTGACTTATAATATTCCATACTAGAAATGTTAAGTAATTTGCATAACTACATTTTTCAAAAAAATACTGTTTATAATTTTTTGCCTTTACAAATAATGGGAGCATAGATAGCTTTATATATAAATATACATATATACATAAATATTTGAATTTCTTATTTTTCTTCAGAAAAAATTGCCAGAAGTAGAACAACTATTTGGTGGATAAACATTTTCTAACTAAATTGCTCTCCAGAATGTTGACCTATCCTACTTTCACCAGCAGTACATGGAGTCCATTCTAGGGGCAGCAATAATTTGAGCAGACTTTTAAAATATTAACTATTAGATAGAAATCCTCAAATGTGAAAAACAATTAACTTTAAATTATTGATAAATGTTAGAAGTTGCTTCAAATTACATAAACACAAAAATATATAAATCAGTATAAATTAAAAGTGTTATCTCAGATCAATAGATGGCTTGAAAATTGTTTATTTGGAAAAATAAAATAAAATTATGTCCTTACATCAGACCATATACCAAAATACATTCCAGGTGGCTTACAGAGGTAGACCTTTTTAAAAAAGGTAAACCATTAAAAAAAAATTCTAATAAAATATACTATATACTTACAGGGGAGGAGAAGCAAGGGAAAAAAAAACAGGAAAACAGACAGGAGAAGGTGGATCTAACTGCACACAGATTCAAAACTCTTGTTTTTCAAAAGTCTTATGTGTCCTCTGAGAATAGAACATCTAGGAGTTTCTTAATAGTAATGGCCAACATGCACTGAGTGCTTGCCAGGCATTCACCAAGTTGCTTCTTACTATTTACTCCTACAAGGTGGATGCTATTACTATCAACCCTGGCTCAGAGGTGCCGAAGTCACAAGCAGTTAATAAACTGAACTGAACAGGGATGGTCTTAGTCAACAAAGACACTTAGACTCTTCCTCTGCTCCTCACTCTCCTTTTGCACAGCTTTTTGGGACATAAGCTTGGCCTGCTTGACAGTCAGCTGCCCATCAATGGCGGCAAAATAGTACATTGTGATCTCCCTTGCCTGAAGGCTGTAGACCGCCAATTTGTGAGCATAAACCTGGTCCCCTCTGACTTTCTCCTTTACTAAGCCAACCCAGAAGAAGTCACCATAGGAAAAGAAAATATTATTAGACTTTGTATCACAGATCCAGGGATGGTTTCCTCTGAGCTGACACAGAAAATTAATATGTTTATCAAGAAAGATTACAACTTGCCAGCAAACAGTCTTTTCTCAAGTCTGTAGGATAAACAGAGGGAGTCACTGATGGCCCTCTGGGCTGGTCCCTGGGCAGGGCGTCTGCACGAGGCTGGTAGTACGTGCTCTGTCCACCTCTGGAGTAAACAGGCTGCTGTTTTCAGTCCTGCCCCAGACAGGCCTGAACTCTCAGCCACAGGCATCTTCCTCCATGTATTTTTATTAAAAGAAGATATTCAAGGATGGCTAAGGGAATAGAAAGAAATGATTTCTCAGAAAATACTTTAAAGGCTAAATATGTATAATACAGTTAAACAATGACTAACACTGGTCCCTTCAGCTCCTTGGGAACTTCACTGGGACATCGCATTGTTTAGGCTGGCCCACGGGCCAAGGATCAGGAGATGGCTCACCCTCACGTGGCCTTCCTCCATGAGCCCTTTCGCTCCTTCCCCCTGTAGAAAGAGCAGAGACCTCAGCAAATCCTGATGCCACTTATTAGCTGTGTGGTCTTTAACAAAATCTTTAACCTTAGACTTAATCCCAAGTCTCAGTGTCATTACCTAGAAAACAGGGACAATATTTCCTACATCTGGGAAAGATTTCAAGGATTAGTGGTAATAATGTGTTCAACAAATGTTATTAACTTAGTTTCAGAATTAAACTTATCTCTCTCCTCCTACTATTTTTCCTGACTTCCCTTTCTGTCCCTCTCTTTGTTTCTTAATAATAAAGAAGATGATCAAAATCATAAGTACACATGGTTTAAAACACAAATAGTACTAAAGAAATGATCATAAAAAGCAATAGTCACTTCTCTCACCCTTCCTAAAACCACTCATGCTCTACAAAAGTAACTATTGAATATTTCCTTCTGGTAATTATCCCCATATCTCCAATAATGTGCCTATATATCCTCTTTTATTCCTTTTTTAAAATATGTACATGGTAAAAAAAAAATTTTTTATTACAAAAAAGATCATCTGTGGCTGCCATGAAAACGTGCCTTTCAGTGTCTGAGTTATTGGCCAGGGATCCCAAGTGCTATGCTCTGCAATGCATCTCCATGCACAGAGGCCATGATTTAAACATGCAGGGACACTAAGACAGGCCCATTCTTGGGAGAAGTGGGATTCCTCAGAAAGGCAATTTTCGCCCAAGAAATGCCCATCCGCTTTGCTGAAACTTCCTTAGACCTCATCTAAGATTTTTCATGCCCAGACTTCCTTTCTTCACAGACCTGGCCTCCCAGCCTCCTCCGTCTCCTCCTCATCCTCCCCAATGGAGGTTCCCCAGGAAATCTCTTGCACATTCCCTGCCTTGGAATCTGCTCCTCAGTGGACCTAAACTCACATAGTGGTGCCAGGAGTAGTCCAAGAACAGGGGCTGCAAACAGGGCCACGAGGACACCATCATAAGTGATGTGAGCAGTGTATATGGTCACATGGTGGTGGTCCAATTGCTTAAGATTTCACAGGAGGGGAAAATGTCTTGGTGGAGGGCAATGCCGGCAGGTGAGATGAGCCAAGTATTTGAAAAACCATGAGGGAAACATTGTCTACAAAATCAGTGGATTTTCTATTTAGCACTAGGATGTATTGACTCCCTGCAGAGAGCTAATGAGAAACAAGACCATTATTAAGCAGTCAAGGACTAAATGTGAGAGCCAGAGGCCTTTTTGATAGCTTACAAAGGTGCAGCTAAGAGTAGAATGAGCAAAAAACAAATCTCATAGTTTCTGAGCTCCAAAGACACATGAGTGCCCAGCCAAGGCAGCTTTGCTGTGCAAAAGTCAGTGCCCTCATTGAAAAATACTAGGTCCCTGAAGTATAATGTGGGATTAGTAGGACAATTGCCCCTGAAGATTTTGATTCTACAGTTGCCACCTGCTTAGACCTTCAGAGTTTGTGGAGTTGGCTCAGTCCTAGTCAGAGGCAGCATTTGGAAGATGTTGCTGAGGTTCCCTCCCCAGAGGATATATCCCCTCAAGAGCTGTACCCAGCTCCTTTTCTGGAGGATAGGCCAATAACTAGGATTAAATCTCGTGTAAGTGGGCCGGGGCAGTGCTGTACTTACTAAAGGTTGAACAAGACAGAGTACATTGGGAGGCAACAAGGATGCTGCTTAACATCTACAATCACAAGGAGACAAGAATGGAGGAGCAGGAGGCTGGCAGCAGTCAACCTCATAAAAAATTGCCATCTCTTGCTCAGTTTCCAGACCTGAGCCTGTTTTCAGATCTAGAACACAGAGTCATGGGATGTGACATCATAGCACGTATATATTGTGATCATTCCCCCCATCCTTTCCCAAAGGGATCTATGGCCATTTACTCCAGTGACTGTACACTGCAGAGGGGGGTACCCAGATATTCTAAAGACTGTTGAATATAGGGAGTGGATACAGTAGATATCTGAGTGGACATTGATACCTGGAGACCCAGGGTATCATCATGCTCCTGCCATCCCATTAGAATAGGGGACTAGGGGAACTAAGTAATAATGGAGTCTTGGCTAAAGTGTGGCTCACAGTGGGCCCACTGAGTCTGTGGATACTCCCAGTGGTAATTTCCCTAGTGTCCAAGTGTATAATTGGAAATGATACGCTTGCATTTGAACCCTTCATGGGGTCCTTAGCCTGTTGAGTAGAGTTATTATAATGGAGAAAGCCAAATGGAAACCTCTGAAACTTCTCCTAACCACTTCCAATATAGGACAAGACACAAGTCAAAGCCTGTATAATATCCCAGGGAAGGAGTGTGATGAAGATTTATTGCCACCTTTGAGTCACAAAAATAGTAGGCCCCATCTCTACTGAGTTCACCACTGGCCCCAGAAGGAGCTGGCTGGATCCTGAAGAGCGAGTGTGGACTACCTACCCCAAGGACAGCCAAGGAGCAGCCCGGAGGGCAACTGCTGGACAGACTGGTGTTCTTTTTGCAACAGATACCATGACCACAAGTATGTGGTATATGGCCATTGACCTGGGCAGTGCATTCTTTTCAATCCCATTGAGAAGAGAGTGGAAACAGTTTGCATTCATGTAAAACAGCACTATTTACTTAGAGTTTGCCTTTGCGCTATGTTAATGCTTCTGCTCTGTCATAATACAGTCCAAAGAGATCTAGACTACCAGGCCATCCAAAGAATATCACCCCTTCCTTGGATGACCATGCTGATTAGGTAGGAAGAACAATAGTACTTAAATTCACTGGAGGTCTTAGTAAAACTCCTGTGCTCCAGAAGATGAAAAATAAACCCTGTGGAGATTCAGGGACCTACCACTTCCAGGAAGGTTTTAGGGATCCACTGATCCAGGGCATGTTGGGAAAACTCTTTCAAAGTAAAAGACAAATTGCTCTATCTAGCATCTTCTAGCACAAAAGTGGAGGCCAACTGCTTGGTAGGCCTCTCTGGGTTTTACAGGCAATACATTCTGCTCTACTGTTTCTATGTGCTGGAGGACACAAAAGGCTGCCTGCTCCAAGTGAGACTCAGAGCAGAGAAGGGGCCTGCAGCAGGGCCAGGCTGCACTGTGAGCAACCCTGCTTCTTACACTGTATGATCCAGAAAACCCTACAGTGTTGGTAGAGGGAAATCTTCCTGCAGCAATAGACGAGAAGTTAGATGACTTATGCCATCCACCATCTCTCCTCCTATTTTTAGTCCCTCTGTTTATTTCCATTATAAATTTAAATTGTACCTTTTTACATAGTTTTATCACCCACAGACTGCATTTCTTGGCTCCTTATGTTGAAAATAAGGATATTAGTTAGCATCCTTACTTTCTTCCAGTTTTCTAATCTCCAAGCCTCTGTCCTCTGTACTTTTACACTGCCAATGTTGGTAACAGTTACATTCTGTTCATCAAATGAAATTAAGTCTCCCATCCTTTATCTGTAGATTGACCCTGAGTTTAAAATCAATAACTATATTAACAGTATTATGGCCATGTAATAATTATTCACTACACAACAAGTGCCTCACAATCATTACATCTCCTTACGTTCTTAATTGTTTGACTTTTCCTTAGTTTCTAATTGCCTTGGGGGGGTTCCCCTCTTTTCTTTTTGCCTTTGCTAGAGCTGCTTTAACAAAATCTCTTCATTATAGCCTTACTTCTTTTGATACAACCCACTTTTTTCCTGAATGTTTTTCCCCTAGACCTGCTCCCCTACTCTGCTTTAGACTGCCTGCTTTTTTAATCTGCTGCACAGTTGTTATACTGGGATTTCACTGATCTTCTGGTTTGAATCCATTGTTTTTCAGATGCCATATATTTCCCCTGCCCCCACCTCCTCAAATAACATCTTATGAAAAGGTATACAGGAGATAAATATCTGAAAATATCTTCATTCAACCCTCATACTTAACTGATGGTTGGGCAGAGTATAGAATAGGTTGAAAATCATTTTTCTCATTATCTGAAGGCATTGCTCTATTGTTCTCTATATTCAATAATTTCTGTTGAGAGATCTGATGCTGTTTCTAGTCTGAGTCACACTTTTTGTAAGTGTTCAGTTTTTATTTCTTGGAAGCTTGTGGGTCTTCTATTTTACCTTGATATTCTAAGAACTCACAAATAGGAGTGTAAGTGAAGTCTGTGCTTAGTACTCAATGGGACCTTTAAATAGGATGGTGTCCCTCAGTTCTGTGAAATTCTCTTCTTTTATATTTTTTTTCTTCCATTTTGCTGTTTCTTATCTTGATATTTCTATTGATCAGAACAATTGAGGTGATCATTTTTGTCTCTCGTCTTTTATACATAGTTGTCTTTTTACTTCTACTTTCTGTGAGATTTCCTCTACATTTTACTTTCTAACTCAGAAGAGAACTTTACTATTATTTTATTTTTTTCAGGTAGACATAGTTTAAAGGGTTGATCAACAGCATCCTGTTCTTATTTTACTCAAAGCTATTACAAATTACTATATCTCAGATTTGAGAAACCATGGCATTCACAAAGCAAGACTTGCAGGTTCTTTTTTGATTTTACGGTTCTATTTTGATTCTCTGAATTTTCTCCTACTTCCAGTCTTTTCATATTATCTTATTTTCATGTTTCTCCTTCATATTATAAGATCTCTGGCTCCTCATTCATATTTAAATATAAGGCAACAGGTAGATGGATTGTGAGCTCTGTGTACACAGAGAGCAGGTCAAAAGAGAGTGTCTCCTCCAGGGTCAAGGAAAGGCAGTAAACTGGTCATTATGCTTTGAGATCCCTCAGTAGAAGAGGTGCCAACTCCCACACTGGTTCCTTTAGCTTTTCCCAAAGAGTTTGTTCTGTTTCTACAGAGTAGACCCCTCCTTTCATCCACTGTAGATACACAGCTGACTGCCTGACACTTTTGAACACAGTTGGTGGGGATGTGTTGAAAGTTCAGCTGTTATATCACTAGATGTTTGATCTTTCTTCCCATATCTAGATCCTGGGCCCCCCTCCTGATGTCTGAAGCTTCTCCAAGGCTCTGCAGGACAGACCGACTTTGTCCTTTGCTGCAGCCCTCTCAACCTGTACATTCTTTGCTGTCTCCCCCACACTGCTTCATCAATCTTTCATATATTTTAGTCTTCCATAAGTATTTAGAAATTCCTTGTGCCCTGATGTCCTGCTTCCATCTTGGTTAAAGAGGATAACTAATTTTTTTATTATCTCTTTGGTATAAATCATTTCATGTGTTTTTAATAGAGAAGACATAAATGTGCATGCTCAACCAACCATCTTGAACCAGAGGTTTCTGGCTTAGTATCATTACTCTCCAAAGCTTCAATCATGATTTTACCACAGCTTATAGTACACATCAATTAGAAACTAATGTCACTCATATCCACCTAGTCTTCTAATTCCCATCTCCACTATCCAGTTCTGACTCACTACATCTCACCTAGGTTGTTACCTAATTAGTCACTCTAGCTTGATGTCTCTACCATCTTCTATAAAACATAAATCATATCACTTCCCTGCTCAAAAAACCCGGAATGCTCTGTAATGACTGTGAAAGAAAAACTAATATTTGCTTAGCACTGAAAGTTCTCATTACTCTGTTCCCTGAGCAATCCTCTCTCGTGTCATTTATCATTCATCCTAGAATGTCCCTACTCGCTATCTCTAGAACTAAAACTCTAGATTTTTTACCCCTTTATTCACATCACAGCTCACTTCCTTAGAATACCTACCTAAGGTGCTACCTCCTTCTGGAAGACTTCATTGAGTTTTTCAACTCCCTTCCCATGCTTTTCCCCCAAACTCCCAAACTCTGGGCTCTCCCAGAACACTGGTTGAACCTTTCTCAGAGCATCTGTTTTGGAAGGCCTATATGAGCATCCTCAGGGCAGACATCTGCCTTCTTCACCCCATGTCTCCATGACCAAGCAGAGGGGCACATAACAAGAATTTTTTATTCAAGTGAAATAACTGAATTTGCCTTTCTGTCTTTTGAAGAAGTAACTTGATTCTAAGGTTGCCGTGCAGACTCTGCATTTAGTCTTGGCACATAATAGCATCCAAAAATGATTTGATAAGTGATTGGATATTATTACTGCCTTGTTTTTCCCTAGAGGAACTTTAAAGCCCTGCAATTTATCACCTAGCTAAATCTAATAAATTAATTTATGTTAAAGTACTGGTAGAAAAGGGCTGAAATTCAGGCTCTCAAGAAGTGGTAAGTATTTGAACTGAGGCTGTTTAGAAACCCAGCCTTTATTATCTCAAAGATCCCAACTGTCAGCCATTAACTTGCCTGGGGCCCCTGTCTACCTGGAAAGACCAAACATGAAGGAGAGAGAGGGAGGGCCAGAGGCAGACAGCACCAGGGGGGCAATGTTCAACTAGGCTACAACCTCATGAACCAGGAAGGCGATGCCTGTGCTGACAGCCGAATAGTCACTAGCATAGAGGCCTTCAGGATGGCAGTGGGATGGCGAGAGGGAGGGGAGTAAGTCCAGGGGAACCCAACATATCCTGGGAATTATCCTGATCTTGATATCTCCTCTACAGAGTATTTCAATCATTATTTGCTGGGTAAAAATTACCCATCTGGATAAAAGTTTGTGGGGTTTCGTAGACCAAATCCACTAGGTCATCAAATCCAAGTGTCATTTCTTGTTCTACCAACAGACTCTTGAGCTTGGCAAATTCTTTTTAATTTGATGTTCTAAGGAGGGGGCGGATAGAAGCTAGATGCACATTTATGATTGTTATGCACGTGTTGCATAAAAGGATCTTTTTTCTTACCATTCATCTTTCTGCGAGCCAGAAGCAGGTTATATGAGATCCCCCAAGGTGCTTTAGTTTCCCTTCAACAACCCAGGGCTTCAAAGTTTGTGGCCACTCACATTTGTAAGTCTGAGCCTTTCAGGTAAAGGGCCAGAGAATTTGGGCTCTGAGGAAAAGTCTCTTGATGGGGTGCCAGGAAGGGAAGGAATCTTCCTAGTTTCACCACTTTTCTCCCTGGGCTTTTCGAGGTATGATCCCGTTGTGGGGCCTGGTGGCCTGGAGCTGGGAGAGGGACGCTTCCTCTCAGTGTTTCTGAGAGATTCCTGACAGAGCCCAATGCAGTTCCCTTTTATCACTGCTGCACGCTTTGGTGCACCCATCAGGGCTGGCAGACATGTGATCCCTGCTGGTTTAATCCTGCCTGCATTCATACTCAGGATGTGGGATGCAGGGAGGGAGGGGGAGGGCAGAGAGGGAAGGGGTGAGATGAGGAAGAAAATAAGGTAAGAGGAGAAAAAGCAACTTTGAAAGTACCAAGTGACAGACAGATATAGGAAGAAAAAAAACAAAGAATTTGCAAAATTAGGGGAAAAATACATTTTTGACAAATGGTAAAAATCTGAAGAAAACAGCAAAGGACTGAAAAAAAAGGGGGTAAACCCAAAGACCCAGAATGTGAGGGAGATTCAGTATGGGAACAGAGGGACACAAGTTCCAGGCTAGTGCTGTCAGGGGTAGTTTATTATTTTTTTTTAAAGATTATGAATCAGATTGTTCATTCATGATTGATTCTTTTCACTTGGCACACATTTAGAGAGGGCCGATGCTCGTGGGCCCCATGCTCGCCCACACTTGCAGGAGCTCATGTGCTCAGTTCTGCCATGAGCTTACTCTGAGACCCAGAGAAGGAGACATACTACATCAGACTCAGTTTTACCCTCTGTAGAACTTGAACCCAAATCAAACCTATTAAAAAGTACTTTGGCCTTCTGGCCGTGATAGTTGTTTTAGGGAGAAAAGGACTGACTGCTTACTTGAACTCTGGCTATAAGAGTGCCTGTGCATCTCAGTGCCACAAAGAGCCTCCCCATCCGGACTGGCTGGCACTTCCTTCTCTTCCAGTGCCCTGGTTCCGAGAGTCTAGTCTCTCACTTGAGATCTCTGTCACACTGAGAGAGTGACTTGAAGACAGAGGCTGAATCTCGTTCATTTCTACTTCCTCTCTGTACATTGACTGATACTTAGTAGGTACTCAGCTACCTTAATTGATGTTTAAGAGGCATCAGGAAAGGCATCAGAACCTGTAACTATGAGCTGGGCCTTCCCTGAAGTTTAGTGTACAGGCAACATTTGGAAGGTACTCAGTAAAGGAAGCTTAATAAGCTGGTGGAGAGGAAGAATAAGGCAGAAGGACCGGAAACAGAATGCCTGCCAAATTCAAGGAACAGAGAGTTGTTGAGTGAGGCTAGATGAGTGTCTCCCCACCTTCTGTGTTTGCAAGAATCACTGGGGAAGCTAGTTTGGAAGTGCAAACTGCTGAGGTCTCTACCCTCAGAAATTCTGATTCGGTAGCCCTGAGGTCCTGCAGGGACATCTGCATTCTAAACAAACACTGCAGTTTATTTTCTTACAGGTGGTCTGCAAACCACGTTCTGAGAAGCACAGGCCCAGAGACTCCGGAGGTGGGGAGGAGGTGGGAGTGGCGCGCATGTGTAGAAAGATGAGACTAGGGTTGGTTGAGAAGTTTGGACTGTGTCCAGAAGGGGAGCCCTCCAGGGTTTCTAAGCCGGGGAGTGACAGGGCCAGATCCGTGATGGAAATCAACTGTTCTTATTACAGCTCAGGGCATTTTCTCTTTGCTTCTGCTCCATTAGATATCATTGCATCAAGGGCCCTGAACAAATAGCGTTCCATTAAAGACTCCAGTTTTTGTAGGACTCAGAGTTCAGTTACCAGTGGAATGTGAAGTTCACAGGCCTCGTTCAGGCTTGCAAGGAGAGGATTAATTAGGTAAAAAGGCAGTTGCACACATAAGTGGGTGCCCACACCCCAGTCTGGCCTAGTGTTTTGGTGTACTCATTCAAGCATACAATACTCTTTTCAGTTCTAAGCGCTACCTCTCGAAACAAGTTAAAAAGCAAATTTCAAGTGAGATGCCCAAGTGCTGTGTTTTACACAGACTAATGATCAACAGCCTTCTGTGTTTATGGTCCTGGCAACCAGGCTCGGCTCACACTGCTGAGGACGCTATAGAAAAGAATCACTGCATCTTACTTCCAATAGCTAAGTGTGGAAAAATGTGTTTTAAGTTAAAAAAAAAAGTGATTGCTATTATGAAATCATCTCTTTCTAAAAATTTGTGCCTTGTGGGGTTTTTGTTTTTTACATTTACAAAATGCCATGTTTCATTGTATTAGGACAGCACAACTAAACTTAACATTTCATTGTGTTGGGACAGCGAAATTAAAATAAACAGGAAAGTGTTTCATCTTTGGAAAGCATTTTTGCATGTAATATCTCCATTGATTCTCAAAGTAATCTGTGAGATAGGTGTTATCATTATCTTCATTTTACAGATGTCAGACTCTGATTTTTAAAAGCCATCCAGTTGGAACTTGTGGTACCAGGAGCCAATCTGAGGTTTTCTGATTCCATGATTCATGATTTTATGGTGACTGAGGGCCCCTGGCTCTTAATGGGGAATGTAGATACACCACTTACCACTCTCACACCTCAAAACCAGATGATAGCTCAGCTTCACAGCTAGTTGCCTTGACCTTTTGTTCATTTCAAATGCCCTTGACAGAGAGAGAATAGATGAGGTCATGGACACCATGTCTCATTTGATGCTTGACTGGACAGGAAACAAGATTGCCTATGAGAGTTAAACTATAAAGCTAACTGTAATAGACAACAAAGATATTCCAAGTCACCTTATGGGTAGAATGGCTTAATGTGCCTAAGAAGTAATATGGCAGACAGAAAGGGGAGTTGGTTACCATCTCAGAGGCAAATGTAGCAGGACGCACTTGAGCTCTGCTTAGGCGAGGAGGTGTCATGGCCCAGAGCTTGACCCATGCAGGCCTAGTGGCATGGACAGCTTCACCACAGTGGACTCCATTCAACATTTGAACCAGAAAACCTAACCCCTTATGTCATTTCTATGCTCACTGAGGCAGCATTTAATGTCTGTGGGACCTCTAGGACACAGGTTCCTAGGCTGTGACCGTCGCCCTGGCTGCTGACCAAGCACTCACTTATTCTTTGGAAACATCCAGAACAATTCTTGGAGGTGATGCTCATTGCTCCAGAATAGACCTTAACATTTGTGAAGGCCAGCCCTGGCCCACGGCTGCTTGAATGGCGGCCTCTGGTCTTTAAAGGAGTAACTTAAAATGAGAAACAGTGGTTTTTCCATTATGCTTTTTAAGAAAAAAAATTAATGAAAAAAAATGTTTTCCATCTCCTTGCTCTGTTGAGCCATTCTGAGCTCTCCTCCATCCCCACAGTGCATGTTGCTCCCTCTCAGAGGATTTAAAATGTGCCAGTCCCCCTTTTCTCTCTTGTCCTCCTCTTCCCTGCTGTCTCCACTCATTTCTTCAATTTTGTATCTTAGGTAACTTTACGGACAAGGTGCACAGATAGTACAATGAGTTCCCATATGCCCTTCATCTGTTCTCCCTTATTGTTTTCTTTAACACCCAAGTCCAGTAATCAAAATGAAGAAACTAATAATTAAAACCATATTAACTAAACTATGGGCTTTATTTAGATATCACCAGTTTTTCCACTCCTGTCTTTTTTCTGTTCTAGGATTCCATCTAGAGCCCACATTGCATTCAGCAGTCACATCTCATTGGTCTTCTCAATCTGCAGCAGACCCTTAGTCTTCTCTTGACCTCGACAGTTTTGAGGGCTATTGGTCAGTTATTGTGTAAGTATGTCCCCCAGCTTTGATTTGTCTGATGTTTTCTGTTTGGGGGCAAGAGTACCACAGAAGTGATATGCCCTTCTCAGAGTGCCATACTGGGGGTACCTAATGGTAACATATCTTATTACTAGTGACATTAACATTAATCACTTGGTTGATATGTTATCTATTGGGTTTCTTCACAGTAAAGGTAGTTTTAAATAAATACCTTGGGGGTAATATTTTGAGACTGTGCAGATATCTTGTTTTCCTCAAACTTTTGAGCACTACTTTCAGCATCCATCAGTAGGTTTTGGACTGAAAAATTATTGCTGCGGTGTTCTAATAATGATTTTCTATTTCCCTAGATCCTTCTACATTTATTGTTTGGAATTCTTCTGTAAGGAAGAGCTGTCCCTTCTGCCTTATTTATTTGTTTATATATTTATTCATTCATTCATTCAGTTGTTTATTTATATCAGTATGACTCATGAATATTTATTTTGTTCTATGGGTTGTAATCCAATCCAATTGCTAGTTATCTTGTTAGTGAACTTGTTCCAGCTTTGAATGTAGGTTTGCTTCTTTGCCCTTTTCACAAACCCCCATCCTTTTTTTGAGTACTTCTGGCATTTTTGGCAACATAAGATTTGCCTGGATCTTCTTGTGATTTTTCTGCTATAGCCCTGGAAACACTTCTATAAATTTCCTACATTTTTGCATTGGAGAATAATAAGTAGAAACTAATACTTGAGTGCTGGGTATGCTCACTGTTAGCAGATGGTCATTGCTCTTAGGACCTCAGCAGATAGAGTCAGAAAATGTGTGTATGGACACAAGGTGCATATACACATCTATATTTATTTCTGTATCTTTCTCTCTGTATATATATTTTAAAAACCATGGTTTTATATCATACTCTGACTCCAGTCCAACACCACAGAGTTCATTCTAGTCTTTCCCTTTTCCTTATTTGTCATTTCTTTCTCTGACAGCAAGAGGTCTTGCTTTCATTATCTGCAATGTATTTATTTGTTCAATCTAGTATATACACAAAGTAGTTTCAGAATTGCTAATCCATAGCCCTGGGAGAAATAAATTTACTAACTAGAATGCAATATTCGCTTACAGTTCTTTTTGTCTTTAGCCTTACACTATCCAGTCAAAACACTATTTTCCAAAGTAACTTGGGTTAGTTCTTATCTTCCCCACCCACTATATCATTATTATTCATTATTATATCATGCATTTGTAATTTAGTTAGGTTCAATAGTTACAGTTTGTATTCCATTTTGGATTCTATTCTGCAAACCCCCTCCCATCCTGCTTGATTTTTTAAAAAATTTATGTACAGTAAAATCCTCTTTATGGAATATAGTTCTATGAGTTTTCGCTATTTGTTTTTCTGTGTCCATAAAACTGGAATGTTTTTTCTTGCTTCATTTATTTAGTTATTTCTGCCTATTTTTCAAACTGCTTTATAATGCATCTATGAATTGATCTTCCTGAGGGAGATAAGTATCAGCATCTCTGTGTCTGAAATGTTCCAGGCTGAGAGGCCAGACTGTGTCGGTACAGAGCTACCACTTCAGATTTGGTCGAATCGTTATTTTCCATCACCTAAGCACCCCATGCCCACACAGTCAGGTTGGCTGTGCTGTCCATCTGTATTGGCTCTTATGACATCAAAGAGCTGATGGGCGCAGGGTGTGTGGGAGCAGGTCTGAGAGAGAAATATTGCAGGCTAACAGCTACATTTCTTCCTTTCTTCCTCTCTTCCTCTTGCAGTTCTTTCCTTTCTTCAGCAAACATTTACCTACTGCCTACCTTATTCCACAAGTTGTACAAGGCAATTGCACTACACTGGTAATTGAAGTGTAGGTCCTGGGTTCAGTGGTTTCATATCCGTGAGGGGAACTGGAAACACACCACAATGTGGATGGCATCCCCCTGCAGTTGAGAATGTTATAGCCTGATAATACTTAATTATCAAACGGTGAGGAAGATGCTATGATATAAGAGAAAAAAAACAAGTAATATGGGGCCTTGGATAATAAGCACCTGTTGCACATTGGGGAAGTGCAGTGGGAAAGGAGGACCAGAGGAGCAAACAATTGAGCTAAGTTTTATAGGACGAGTAGGAGTCTGGTGCAGAAGGCAGTAAGGTGCTCCGCCACACACACCAAGGCCCACAGACTTGAACTACCCTGGAACATTCTGAAGGAGTTGTGTATGGTAAGGGAGGGAACAGGGTCAGGGTGGGGAATGGTTAGAGACCACATTGCAGAGGAGTTTGATTTCATCTTAAAAACAGGGAGGTCACTGAACAATTTCAGGAGGAGAAAGGGATGTGGCTGATCAGATTTGCCATTTATGGAGATGTCTCCATCAGGAATGTGGAAAATGAATCGGTGATCGGGGCAGATGGGAGGTAAGGCAATTAATGAAGAGGCTTTTGAAATATTCTACATAAAAAATGATGAAGGTCTGGGCTAAGGCAATCACAGAGGGGACTGAACTAAGGTGGTGGATTCTGGGAGACTCTGGATGTGGAGCTCTAGGACTTGGTGACCACTGAGGGAGAGAAGTGAAGAAAAAGGAAGCCTGGGGCTGATACCCAGGTTTCTTGCACAGACGTCTAAGTGGGTCCTGGTGACACTCCTTAAGGCAGTCTGATTTAGGACCTTTTTTTCATCAGACATAGAGAAAGAAGCAGGTTGTCTTTCTGCTAAGTAAGGAGGGCTTTGCTAAAATTACTCAATTCATTGAGGAGGGATCAAATATAAGAATGTTGCACTCCTCCCTGCCATTATTCCTAGACCCCACTGGACAAGAAAGGAGAGGATCCCAGTCCCAAGAAGAGTGGACAGTTGTAGTCTCAGATAGGTTTGGGTTTGGTGTGTTCAGGCAGCTTCATGGGCATGTTACAGAGAGCAGTTACACAGAGCCTTGCACTCAGAAGGGCCTCAGGCTTCATTTTAATCTCTGTGGTCACTATCTTGAAATTTGTGTTTTGTAAGGGAAGTTCAACTGGACAATGAAGCACCCACTGGAGGCTTGGAGTCTCAGCTCACAGATGGTCCTGCCACAAGCTGCCTCCCTGGGATTGCCTGCTCCCCTGACCCCTATGCCCTGGCCTCCCACAGCCTTCACCTCTCCACACCTGCTCCATGGCCTCAGTCACCCACTGCCCCTAGTGGAGACATGGGCAAAAGTGGGGAGGGGAGGAGTGTCATGTACCTCATTGCATCTCAGGGAAAGACAAGGCAATGAGGGCATTCCCCACTTTGGGCTGTCATTCCCACAGTGCCTCTAGGAGAGAACTGGGCAGGGAAGGACCCTTAGCCCATCTCCTAGTCCCCTAGTGTGTCTTGCTGTGGCCTGGGGTCACCTATCTGCTGTGGGTATAAGGAAGGGATATCAACTACTTCATTCCTGACTGGGATGCTGCATTTTTATTTTGCACTGAACTCTAAAAATTATGTAGCCTATTCTGGGTATGTTGGCCTATGTCCAAAAACAGTAGATGGAATTGTTCCAACTCATCATGCATCCTCCAGGAAACTGGGTCCTTTCTTGTCCTGTCAGAGGAGGAATAAGACATTCCACAGTGGGGTCTCAGATGGCACAAAGCAGAGACTGGATCAGGGGTGAATCCCGTTGCCATAAGCTTTCTGGGAGAGACTCAAACCCTTTCTTTAAGGGCCAGCTGGGCATGGTCCTGACTCTTGTTGACTGTGGTCAGACATTCAGGGACTGAGCTTCAGGTTGACACAATAACCTACAAATCATTTCCAGAACAAACAGGTACTCACAAATAAGTGTGTAAGTATAACTGGCAAAATCTGAATAAGGGCAATGACTCTATCAGAGTCAATTAATTAAGATATTGTTAAGATATCTTTAAGGAACTACACTATAGTTAGGCTAGAACTTATCCTGTAGTTAGGGGGAAACTGGGTGAAGGGTATACAGGATCTCTCTGTATTATTTCTTCATCGTAGTGTGGTTGATATGCAATATTATTTAGTTTAAGTGTACAACATAGTGACTTGACAATTATATACATTGCAAAATGTCACCAAAGTTATTACAGTATTACTGACTATATTCCCTATGCTGTACTTTTCATCTGAAGACTTAGTTATTTTATAAATGGAAGTTTGTACCTCTTGATCCCTTTCACCCATTTCACCCCCACCCCTCCTCTATGGCAACCACCATAAGGCTGTGTAATTTATTTTCTTAGTCCTTTCTTAACTAACAGAGGTTCCTAGGTAAGGCACTTGTGAAATTAGGCCCTCCACGCCTCAAACAATTCCATTTCCTAATTGATGAATCCAACCAAAAGAGAACAAACCAGTTTGTTCTCTGTATTTATGAGTCTATTTCTGTTTTGTTTGCCTGTTTGTTATTTTATATTTTTAGATTTCACATATAAGTGAAATCACATGGTATTTGTCTTTCTCTGACTTATGTCACTGAACATAATTCCCTTGAGATCCATCCATGTTGTTGCAAATGGCAGGATTTCATTTTTATGGCTGAGCAATATTCCATTTTATATATATCACTGTATTATTTCTTATAACACATGTGAATTGATAATTATCTCAAAATAAAAAGTAAAAAAATTACAGCTAAAAGTCAGTCATATGCTATCATTTCAAACATACCATTAGCATATTAAATAAATGAAAATTACTGTATAATAGCATCTAGTTTTGCATCAAAGATGAATCAGTCTTCACTTGCTTTAGGCAAGGGTCTGGTTTTTGGTTTGAAAATTATGCTTCCCCCTAAGACTCAGTATCAGTTGGTATCCTTCAACATTCCAGGCCACATAGATCCATTAGGCTTCAACTGCTATGAAAGAGACACTTGATTTTATTAATTCTTCATTCATTCATCCCTTGGATACATTGACATTGGGCATCCAGTATCATGCTAAGCACTAGGGATGGAAAGATGAAACAGGGATTGCCCTTATGCTTGAGGATATTGCAGCAGAGAGGAGAAGTCAGGTGGACCCACAATCACACCTACAATGCTCATGACACATGCCACAAAAAAGGTGGAGTTCCATGGGAGGACAACTAGAGCTGGGAAGGGAGGATTCAGGCAAGTGTTCCTAGAGGAGCTGATGTTGGAGGAATGCCTTAAGGAGTAGGTGAGTGTAAAAGAGAAGAAAGGGTTTAAATCACAGGGACAGAAATTGGGCAGGCTGGGAAGCGTGAGAAAGTATGGTATTTAAGGGAGGGCAAGGAGCTGCTGGAGCACAAGATACAGGTAGGTGGGCCATTGGGGGGCACCAGGCTGGAGAGGCGGGCTGGGCCAAGGCAGGGGGCACTGTCCCCTATATCAAAGGAGCTGGGAGCCCCCAAAGAACTTCAAGGTAGTAAGGTGACATCTTCAGGAAGTTGATATCTTCAACTCTCCTAGATAAACAAAGACAATTTTTATGGATTTTTTGTTTTTTTAGAAATAAGGAAATCAGTGGGCTGTGTGATTTATTTTCTTAGTTCTTTCTTAACTAGCAGAGGTTCCTAGGTAAGGCACTTGTGAAATTAGGCCCTCCATGCCTCAAACAATTCCATTTCCTAATTGATGAATCCAACCAAAAGAAGACAAAACAGATGAAACTGGTTTCAGAACCTGAGTGGGACAGGTAGTGGGGAGGCTTATACACCAGCCCTAGCACTTCTCTTTGCCTTTCAACTCCTCTCCCTTCCTCGAGCAGGCTCTCTAGAACCCAAAGAGGTGGGTGGGTGGAGTCGGGTGGCGTATAGCTGGTTTTCTGTTGCTGTGGCCAGAAGTCTCAGTGAAGCCCTGGTATACCTCATACAGGAGAAAGAAAATAATCTAGTGGGAGAAAAGCAAGCCAGCTCACTACCCATCTGTAAGCTTGCACCAGGAGCTTTGGCATTTGATTCTGCCCAGGGCCCAGAATATTGATTCCCATCTGTGGAAGCATTCTATAGCTAATGTGAGAAACTCCTTCCATCTTAAATGGCTGACTGAACAAGTTTAATGGAGGCTGTTACCCACTGAGTTTGGTATCAAAGCTCTGAGGTCCAGTTCTCTTCAAGTTTTGCTTTCCTCTGAAGTCTTTTGCCCCCTGCTCTTCTCTGCCGTCAGCTGCACAATATCAAACAGCTGGAGTCTGAGCAGCGCCAGGATCCAAGTTCCTCAGCCTAACACTTGGGGGTGTTAAGGGGGAATAGACAGAGGGAGTTAATGAAGGTGGGGGTTTCATGTGGGACTAAATGGGACTTGCTTGCTTCAGAGAATCTGATATCCTGGAAAAAGTAGACTCTCTTAGAACTCAGTGTCAACACATAAATTCTATTTGTCTGGGACTTAAGTATATAAAATCAAGCATGCAGTTTTGGTCACAGAAATGACCTTGGATTACCCTATTTTCCATTCTCTGTCCTCTGACTCAAACTTATACTAATATAACTGCCACTTATGGAGTACCCACCAAAAGTTATATTAAATACATATATGAGTATGGCATGGAATTGACCAATCAGAACGAGTGCTGACAATATACAACTGGTATAGTTCTATAGTTCTATAGTTCAGATGACCCACTAAGAGTCATATATGGGAGCTACTTCATATATATAATTTCTGATTTTCACAGATGAAGAAACTGGGACTCAATGTCCAAGCTCACTGTTTATTTAAGAATGAATCCAAACCCAGATTGGTCTTGATTCCACAATCTCTTTTTTGTTATCCTCCCTCTAGGGTACCTTTATCCATAGGCAGCCTATCTAGGGGATCTGGAGACTGATCCCTTAAAGTCAACAGAACATGTGGCCAGTAGGAATGCCTGAGTTGGTGGTGCTGGGCTAGAGAAACCAGTCCCAGCCAGCTCAACTTGTATGGGGAGTTAATGGCATTGTACCAGACTCATATGTAATTCTGCCTGAACCATGCAATTTAGGGTTTAATTACATGCTGCATTGCACTGTTTGCTAATTGTTGCAGAGATCAATCTTACACTGTCATTCATCATTCTTCATTCAGTCATCAGATATTTTGGAGCAACTGTGCATATTCCTTCTCCAGCAGCACTTGCAATAGCTAGCATGGAGAGGTGGGTCAACTCAGATAACTAGCTAAAGACCCACTAAAGAGCAAAGGAGGGCTAGTTTTTCCTAATAATAAATTAATGAATTAACTTTTACATTTATCTTAAAAATGTATTGAGATATTGCCTTAATAAATAAAAACTTTATACATCCAACAGCTAAAATTTGAAACTGGGAAGTTGGATTCACATTTTATTTCCATCACTTCTGATCAAGATTTAAAAATCTCTATTCAAACTGTAGCTTTGAGAATAGGAATTTGTACAAAAGCCAATTTGCTAATTACTGTTAGTACTGTAAATTTTAGTCTCTAACCTTTAATCTTCACTCATGCATCAAAACTGCATTCTCTTAAGGTGTACAATCCTGGGACTCTTCTATTAATTACAATTAGTAAGTTACCCTAGCTCTTTGAATCCACTTAGATGCCCTTTTGAAAAACAGTCATTTGGAAGCCCATGAAAGATTCCTTAATGGCTTAGCAAAATTCAAACATCTTCTAAATGTCTTTCTTACCCCACCAAGTAACCTACCTGTAACTTGTGAAAAAGTGTGTTGCATTGGAAAAACCTCAGGTTCTGAAATTAGTACCACCAAACGTAAATGGAGATAATCAAACCCACATCAAAAGGTTGTTGGGATTCAAGATCGAATGTATACACAGAATCCAGCACAGAGGCTATGAGAGGTAATTGCTCAATAAATACTAGCTTATATCTCAAAGGGTTGTTGGAAAGGTTAAATAAGATCATACATACAATTGAGCTCACATAGTAAGCAATTATTTATTAGCTCTTCCCTCGTAAGCACTGTCTCCACCGCAGTGAATATTTGGCAGTTCTTTTCTTTATCTGGTCAGTGTAGTGATCCAAACTGGATAATTCAATCAAGTCTCCACTTAAAGCCTTGTATTTGATGATCTCATTGTTGCTGAGATCCAAGAGATGAAAATGTACTTTGGAGCCATAGAAGACTATTTTCTGATACCAACCAAAAGTCTTTAAAATGTTGTATCTGTTGATCTAAAACTCCAACTCCTAGGAATTCACCCTTAGGAAACAATCAGAATTATAAATAAAGATTTAGGACACAATGTTTAGTCAACTGTGATGCATGATCATAATAAAAATGAAAACAATCTAAATATGTGACAATAGGAGAATGGTAAAATAAATAACCATCTCTCTTTTTGATGGAACAGTACACAGCTGTTAAAGTTCAACTTTGGAGAAGATTTAATGACTTGGAGGAAATGATCACATTAGAATGTTACATTTAAAAAAGTAGGATAGCAACTTGTATATATAATGAACACAGTTTTGCAAAAGACAAAGGATAAATCAGTGAAGAAACTTGCTCCTGCCTAAATTACCAAATGCATGAGAAAAAATTTAATATGAAATACCAAATAAAGGTATTCATTTGTGTTGCCCTTTTAAATATCTTCCAATTCTACTAAGTTAGAATCATTTACTTAGTGTAGACAAACTATGTATTTGTATTATGTGAAACAAAAAGAGAGAAGAAATCCTAGAAAAAACACCTCTGTTAACAGTGTCATCCCTGGGCAGTGAGTTTAAGATGATTCCCCCCTTCTTTGTGCTTTTCTGTATTTTCTAAATTTTCTTCAATGAACACATTTATAATCTGGAAAACAGATTATATTAAAATAGAGGGAAAATTATCAAGTCCCTATTTCTCATGTCTACATCTTAGTAATTTTCTCAGCACAATCCTTTCCAGATATCCTTCTTGACCGAGGAGTTCCTGTTTATATGCTATCGGGAGAGTGTCTGAGGCACACTGAGGAGGGAATGTCCCTCTCTTCATGTCACTCACTGGGATTCCTTCCAGTTCACTCTGCTTGGTTCAGCAATATAGTGGCTTATATAGACCTGCAGTTGCTGCCTGCCGTCCCCTAGCCCCCCATCCCACCACCGCACCACAATAAATGTGGTGATCACTTTCATGCTAAATGCTTCCTTTTTAATGGGGGCCCAGAAAGCCCCCAGAAAGCAAGATGCCCATAGGAAATCACCATGAACGGAGTGGAGGGTATCAGAAAGCACTTCACCACAGGCCCAGACTCTATCTGTTTTGAGTGACTGGGGGCTAGAGTGGGATGGGGAAGGTCAGGGTGGAGAAACTAACATGGGAGGGAAGAATTAGGCAAGGAACCTGCTCTAGACAAAGGGGGAGAGTTCAGAGATACAGTGTTCATACAGGAGTAATAATACTAAACACAATTAACAATTATGTTAATACAAAGAGCCATAAAAACAATAAACACATCTGAGGTGCCAACAGTATGCTTGAATTAAGCCCTCTCAATTAAGCTGTGATCTGCCTTCTGCCTAAACTCTGGGAAAGATGAGCAACCATGTGAACATCCTGGGATGGAGGGAAGTACAAGGCTATGGGTCTCTCTCCTGACTAAACAGGATTGGTAAGAACTGAGATTTTCTGTTTTCTGTTGTGCTCTGACTCACTAGCTTAGAGCCCAGGTGAGACCCAAGGCCAGAATGGAGGGAATGGAGAGGCCTAGGAGAAAGTCCTAGGCAAAAAACAGTGTGAATGAGTAAGGGTCATCTTTGAGATGTTGAGCCATGAGAAGTATATATAGGAATATAAAGAATCAATCTGAGAACTTCATGTGCTGTGCTCCCTTGGGAATCACACATTGCCAGTGGGAGTGGTACTTGGAGTCATCTTTGAAAAACAGAGGACGACACCGCTCCCAGGGCTCTGGGAAGGCTGGCTGACTCTTCCCTGGGGACTTAGGAGTGCTGAACTCAGGGTGGACCCCAGGTCTAGTCGTCCTGAATTGTGCCTCAGAAAGAAGACCATAAGAAAGGGAAAGCCTAACGTGGTCATCGAATGGGGAGAAAAATAGGTCTTACAGAATGCTGGAGATCAAACAAGAAGGAAAGTAGAGAGAGAATTGGAGAAGAAAGGAGAGGAAAGAATATAGGTACATAGTTCAAAGATGGGGCTCGTAGTCTTCTTCAGCTTCTCACTGAAATGGATGGTTCACTTTATCCCTTTTGCTACAGGGACAGGCTGAAGGATCCAGGCATGCAGAGCTGAAAGTATTAGATAAATTAATAAGGCACCGGTTCATGCCTGAATTACCAAATGCATCAGAAAAAAAAAACAGTATAATAAAAATACATTTATAAATACGTTTTAAAATAATGTTTATATTTTAAACTTTTGATTGAGATTCAATTAAAATTGTATACTCAGTGAAAAGTGGGTATTTTTACTGATGAGAAAATTGAGGCCCAGAAATGTTCAGTGACATTCTCCAAGTCACATTGTGGCTTATGGACTCCCAGTACAACTACCTGCCTTAGAGGTGAGGCCGCACCTTCGTTTGCCCTGTCTTGCCCTGCCTGACCAACTCCCAGCACAGCTTCCTTCTCACTTGGCACAAGCTTGAGGTGCAGTTTGAACAAACAGGTCAGCTCGTCTGGGTCTTGTTTTCCTCAGCTGCCACATAAGGGTGTGCACTGGATGAGACTTTGCCATCTGTTTCATTCCTGAAGAACAGGAAGGGGATCCACTTTGCCACCAACTCGGCAGGTATTTTGACTTCTCAGTACCTTGGAAAGTGTTTAATCAAATACTGCCTTGACCCAGCCTCAGTGTCCCCTGGGAACTTCCTTGGAACACAGATTATTGGTCCACCCCAGACCCTGGCTCAGAAATTGAGGGTGGGCCCAGCAAACTGTTTAATGAGACTCCAGGGGTTCTGCTGCAACTCGAGTTTGAGAACCACTATTGTGACTGTTTTCTGCCCAACACTAAGGGGAGAGTTTAACACCACACATACACCACGGAGGTAGCGAACTTCTCTGTGGCGTCTGCCCCTCCCTGGCCCTGCCCTCTCATCCTTCGCCCTCCTACATCCTGGGATGCTGAATGGAGGTCAGGTCAGGGCGCTGGGAAACCCTCGCCGCCTCCCCACCTAGTGGGCAGCGGTAGGTAGCGTTGGGGCTCCCCCAGACCCATTTATTTTTTCGACAGCCGCTGTCCCATGTTTTTTTGGGGGGGGTGGGGGGTGTTGGTGGGTAAGTAGGGAGTGCATTTAACAACATAAAATTTTATTTGAATGATATATCCAATAGTTTACAGAATGGAGCATACTGTTGCGGGGGGAGCGGTGTCAGGAAAAGTCTTGGGAAGAAGAGATAGGGGGAGAGGAGAGGAGGGAAGGGCAGTGAGTGCATGAGAGCAAGGGTCTGATGAGAATCTAAGGAGGAAAATGGGATTCAGGGGAGCCCAGTGGAGTGGGAGAAGGGCAGAGGTTAATTCTGGGATGGGGAAGTAAGAAGGTGGGAGCTGAGCGCGGGATCACGGCGCAACAGAAAGAAACGCGTGTTAAAACTGCATTTGGGGAGCTGTTTTTTTTTTCCTTCCAGTTTCCTTTCCTTCCCAAGACTTTTTCTGGCTCCGTTTTGCTCCTCCCCCTCCTGCCCGCCTCCCCCGCTGCCTCGCGCGGCAATGGGAGGCTCCTAGGCAAGAGAAGCAAAAGAAGGAATTGTTTGGGAGTTCACTCATCCAAAAGAGCGTCTTCCATATGGAGGGACCGGGTGCGCTGGGCGCGGCGTCCCCTGCCTTGTCCTCCCGCTGCCGCCGTGGTCCCCGCTTCCTGCCGCGGGGACCGTGAGCCCCGGGCCGCCGGTGTCAGCTGCCGCGCGCGCACACGCACTTTCACACTTAAAGACACGCACGCCCAGCCCGCCGCGGCCACACGCGCCCGCACGCGCCTCCCTCCGCGGCCGGCAACTCCTCGGTCCCGGCCCCTTTGTTGCTCCCGCCGCGGCCGCTCTCCCGATCCGTGTGTCCGGGTGTCACTGTGCGGGCTGCGGGTCCGTGCGGCGCGGTGCGCGTGGCTCTCTGCGTGGCCACCGCGCTGGCCTGTGGCCCCGGGCTCGTTCTTCCCAGGAGCCGCTGCACCAGAGGTGAGTCATGTCGCTGGAGTTTGTTTTCTTTTCGCAGAAAGTTGTGTTTATTTGTTAGGGGGGCAGGAGGCGGCCGCAGGCCGGACGAAGCCAAGGCAGCGCCGGCGGGTGACTGGTGGGGACGCGCCGGTGGCGCAGCGGGTCTGAGCGCTCGGGGGTCGGCGAGCGCGCGGGGCGCGGGGACCGGGAAGGGCGGCGGGGCGGGCGACGGGGTGCGGGGACTGCCGCGCCCCGGAGCCTCAGCGGGCCCGGCGCCACCTCTCGTTCGCTGCGGCTGCAGCCTGGGCAGCCATCCCCGGAAGCTTCTCGGGTGGAAGAAGGGCCAGACAGCTTCCCAAACCTTCCCGGAGGCTGACACCAGCTCCGGCTCCGCGTCAGGCGGCGGGGAGAAGCCCACCACCGGGTCGGCAGACGCACAGAGCCGCCCAACAACCCATTGGGCCTCCTCGTGGGTGAGGGCTCAACGCATTGGCTAAGATGAGGGACCGAACGGACCAGGAGCGAAACAGCCCCAAAAGAGCTTCCCTAGCGGAGGCGTGCAAGAGGCGAGGCTGGAGACGGACGCCCGGAGGAGTCTGTGGAGTTGGGCAGCGGTGAGCGGGGGTGTGTGCGTGTGTGTTCGCGCGCGCAGCATCGTCCTCGGGGTGTGCTCTGGGATTTTTGTCGGTGTAACTGTGAGCACGTAGGGAAATGATTCTCTGGGACAAGTAAGAAGGGGCTGTGGGGAGGGTTAGGGAACCCAGGAAGAATTTTCTGCTGGATTTTGAAGGCCGTGCCAAACGTTCAGGTTCCCAATGTTAGTTTGCTCTTCCAGGTGACAGAATTTTGATGGCTGGGGGACAGGCTGGCCTGGAGGAATTGAAGGCGACCTGGGGATTTGTTTAGTTTTGTTTTGAGGAGGAGGGTAGCAGTGGCAGGGTTGAAAGTTGTTGTGTTCCTCCAGAGATGTGGCAGTGGAGCTAAGAATACCCAAACCGCACCAGCAATCCTAAACCGGCACTTTCTGGGTGTGGTGGAGTGTTCTTCCGCTTCTCAGCAAGTTCAAATGGGTTCACCTGAGTTTCTGACCCAGAGTTACCTCTGTGAGTGGACAGAGTAAAAAGTCTGTTTTGGGTTCAGGCCCTTATGCCAGCTCCAGGTGCCCTGTACCCAGCTCTCATCTGTCACTGTACTTTGTTGCCTAGAACTTTGCAAAGATGCATGAATGTCATTTTCAAATTCTCGAATGCGCAGACATTTCTGATGTATTCCAAGACTGGGCCCTAAACAGGAAGCCCAGCTCTGTGATGGTTTTGTCACCTCTCTGGTTACAGACAATAAATCAATCTCCATTTCCTCAAGGGCAGCATGGACAATATTAAAACACCATCCAGTAGGACTGAGTGGGAGCTGGGGTGCTCATTCATCTGGGTGACCTGTTTTCTGAACTTTAGAAGTGAATCTGAGGCAAGAGTTTGACCATTTTGAGGTGCACAACAGGTTTCCCAGGAATGTTTCTGAGGTCTTATAATTGGCACTTTTTAATGGTCTCATAATTGAAACCCATAAGGGTTCCCATGGTAAGTTTGAAGCACCTTGGGATCAGTGGGACGGAGGCAGGATGGAAATAGAGAATGTTTTCCTGCTAGATGAGTTTTTGGAGTGGGTTTATGGAAAGAGGTAAAAAAAAGAAGTGAGAGCTGCCTCATCGTGTCACTTCACTGACACTGCCTGCCCCTATGCATTATTCAGAATTTGGCCCTTCAGCAGGCGGGAGGCCAGCTACACCTACGAAATCTGAGGACTGAAGACATCAGACACTGTCCCTTTCATCCTCTTTCAAGAGATCACAGAAGAGTGACATTACAAGAGACATTTTCTGAGGACAAATTGCTCAAACCACAGGTGTTTGCTTTAGTCTGGAGAGGAGGTTGAGGGAGGCCAGGATGGTTAGCCCCTTGACCATAGCTGGGAAGGGCAGGTTGGCAGTGGGATGGGAAAGAAACCAGAGTGGACCTGCTTAGCTTTGATTGGTTGGCTGACTTGTGATAAGAGGGTGATTTATGTTCCCTCCATTCCCCAAATGGGTCGGGAGATTTTCCTTTCTTTGAAGTGCTCTTTGAAGGGTGCCCAGCTCTCTTCAGCAACTGATCTGTGGCCTCCATGCCTAAGAAGTAGAAGATTTAACTCATGAGAGAATGCACTGACTTCCCCGAGGACCTGAGGGTTTAAGCAAGAAGGGGTAGAAGAGAACCTAGAAGAGGACGCTAGGGGGTCTGGTTCAGATTTTGGCAAAGTCACTGGTATAGTTAATGAATAAGGGTTTCTCTGTGTGTCTTTCAAACAAGTGGGAAGAAGCCAAAGAAGATCTAAGTGCACCAGATTATTGATACCAGTATTTTCTGGCCTCTGAATAAGAAAGTATTACCTGGCACCAAAAGATAATATACATTTGGAGTTTGCTTTCTTTCCTCCAAACTCCAAACTTCTTTGCTATCTTGGGAAATAATAGTAAGGGGAAGGGAATGGAAATTGGAGGAGGAGAGGAAAGGAAGTGATTTGTTGCATTAGAAAAATCTGCTTACTCTCACCTAAGGAACTTCTTGTCAACTCCTTACTTGAATTCAGCAATAGTACATCAGACCAAAGGCTGGGAGCTTTCTTATCCCAGGGGAATGTTTTCTTAGTCAAAGGTTAGTTCTCCAAACTACCCTCCCTCTCAATTTTTATTTACTGCACAAGTGTCTACTACTACTAAATAACATGTTTTTGAAAATTACCCACACTCCCATACTTTAACACAACTTGTTTTTGTTCATCCATGTACATACTTACTTTCACAGAGTTTTGATAAAGCATAGACTCTTTTGTAATCACACTGCCCTGAAGCATCTCTACATTTTTTTTATTTTGTTATCATTAATCTACAATTACATGAAGAACATTATGTTTACTAGGGTCCCCCCTTCACCAAGTCCCCCCCACAAACCCCATTACAGTCACTGTCCATCTCTACATTTTTGATCAAAGACCCACAGAAAACAGATATGTCCAACCACTCTGCTGTTGGTATAAATGGCCTGATTCCTAAGGGTGATTCCCAATGGAGCCTTCGTGTGTAATATTTTCATCAGTTTTGAGGCTGAATCAAATATTTCGGGATAGGGGATGGCATGGAAGGGGTGTTTCTTCTTAGTCTAGAAATCTATGCTTACAAAAAGCCTCCCTAACTAGGGCTTTTGCCTCCTTGAAACCCTCAGGGTTGATAATGGGTAGAGAAGGGGAGGAGGAACAAGAAAGTTTAAAAGATCTATATCAGGTGCACTGCGCTGAGGATTGCAGAGCTTGGGTTGGAACCCTAGCTATGCCTATGGACTCCATTCACACAGCTCAAACCACTGAACTAATCTGTCCCTGTATGTCCACAACCGCCGAGTTAGACTCCCTCTCCCTCTCCAATCTTGCCCAGTCTCTCCTGCCCTTCCTTTTATTATTCCACCACCATCTGCACCATCTTTCCATTCCTGGTACCACCATTTTCTTTGAGCCCTTGCCAACCATTGCTGACCCATGGCTGGACTCCCCACTGACTACCTATCACCACCCCTCCCACCCTCCATCAGTCCCACAAAAAGTCACCACCCAGTTTAAAAACAGTTTAAGTTTACAATTCACATTTCTCAGGCCTTTCACGAGTGGCTCTGTCCCAACTCATGATAATATCTCAGTAGAAGCCTTCTGTTCCAGCCTGACCTATCTAGTAAGTGACCTTATATCTTTGCTGGGTTCATTCCTTGCTTACTGCCTTACCACCCTAAGACCACTTTATTCTGTATGAGGCCTGCTGATACAGTTACTTATATCTGCATCTCTTTAGAGGTATTGGGTAAATACTGATGAAAATGAGCTGCTAGATGCAAAGGTAATGGTTTTGTAAGATCAACAGACTGTTTTCAATGTAACCATTGTCTTTAATTCACTGTTGATTTCGTTTCTAGCAAGGGGCCAGGCAACTGGAGATTTAAGGAAGCCTATGGTTTTAGAAAAACTGCCTTTTCTCTGTCTCTTGTTTATACAATGGGTTGATAAGGAATTGCTATGGTTTATAGCAATGCACCTTACCAAAAGCAAATACTTCAGAACTCTGTTTTGTTGTTCAAAAGATATAGCACTTTTCTTTCTTCTTCATCCCACAGCAAGCTTCCTGGAACCCGTGACCCATGAAGTCTTGTCAACATCCACAGCATCCAAGCATAGCAGCAATGAAGTAGAAGCAGCAGGTGAGGTTTTCTGCCCCATCTACTATCTCTGGAACAGCCATTTTTTTCATGTTTTTTGTTGCCACCTGATGATACAGTGTTTCTCATCCTTTTGTATTAAAAGGGTCCAGCTTTGAGTGGCATCTGGACCGAACAGGTTGTCTTTAGTTCAATTCAGAGACTCTTACAGTCTGTGGTGGCCGCTTGCCCTGGAGTAGCCATGTGAACCCCCTTTCCTTGAGTTACACTCTGTTCAGCGTGGTGGGTACACACCATTTACATTGGGATTTGAAGTCTGAGGCTACTGTGGAAAAGTCCTGCCCAGACTGGGGGGAGGAAAGCCCTGTGTTTAGATCTCTGTCAGTGATACTACAGTGAATGCCTTGTGATTTGATAGTCTGGGCAGCAGTGTTTATCTCATAAAAACCAGAAGATTCTTTGTAGTCTTACCTTCTGAAATAAAGTTAGGAAATCATTTCTCTTTTCCAAATGGTGAGTCTAGCCTTCTCTTCAAAGAAGGCTTTTGCTATTTGGCACAAGGATTATTGGGCTGTAGGAGGAAATCACAGGAGAAAGGGCAGAGCCCATAGAGTACAATCAACTTCATTTGGTTGTCAGAGGAAATGTTGAGGAAAGTCTCAACTAGTGCTCCTGGTTAGTGACAGAAAAGTACATAATATGGCCAGGGTTAGCTGGGTTGAATAAAAAATATAACCCAAAAGGAGCTGAACAGCAGAAAGTATGGCCAAGGAACGTTTATTCTTCTCCAAAATAAGTTTGGACTGCATTGGACAAGATAAAGGTGATGACGCATGTGTGGGTCGTAGCCTGCATTCTTTCCACCAGCTTTTCCTGAGTACTTGCTGTGTGCCTGGACCAGTAGCAGAGCCTACACTGTCCTGAATTCCATTACTGAAGGGAAGGAAAAGGCAGAGCACCACAATACAAACTGTAGTGTGACAGTGCTGGATCTGGGTCAATTAAGGGAAGCTTTTTGAAAGAGGAGAGTCGATACCTCAGGCTGAGTCTTAAAAGCAGAGATGGGACTGGCTGAAAGTTTATTTTTAGTTCTTGAAAAGTACTGAAATGTTCTTTTACCTATTTGTGGTGGGCATTATTTTTCCCCCTGAAAACGTAATTTTTCCCGGGATGACAGGCTGAAATATTCTTGAGACAGGAGATTTCAAGTTCATAGTAGTTTTTTAATTTTAGGAAAATTAAAAACTGGAATCTCTTCATTGAATGCAGAATCTCAGACATTTGAATCTTAGGCAATTTTCTAAAACCAGTTGATGAATAGCTTTTCAGGGGGAAAAGTAGAAATGTATAATTTTTTTTTCTTTCTTGTCATGTCAGGGTTTAGTCCGAGAATTCTTAAAACACATGCCTGAATTCAGCTTCTTACCTAATTTCATTTGCCCTTTTCTACTGTCTGCAGTAGGTTTGCTCAGCTCAGAAATCACTCCCAGAGTAGCACGTGAGGGGACATTTATTTTAGGGACAAATAAAAGTTACTGGACCCCAGTTGCCCAGGAACCTCCTTGGCTGCTGAGAGATAACTGTCACACCGGATGGGAGCTGCAGGTAGGAGGAGGAGGGTATGTGGCACTGGCTGGCCCTGGGGGCCACCCCAGCTTGGGCTGGAATTGGACTCTTGCAGGGAGCCCTCCCCACCTTCCCTGGCCCTGCCAGTATGTTTCCAGATAAGTCCCAGCCAAGCGCCTTTACTAGTCTGAGCTTACCTAACATTATAATCCTAGCAGGTTTAGTAGGTATGGGTCACAGTTAATTGGAGAGGAAAACGGGGGGGTTCTGGGTTTACTACTTTTCTTTGAAAGCAGAGGCTGCTTTTAATTATTTCACATATCATCACCACCACTTTACTCCTTTTCTGCTCCCTATCTACTGACTGTCATCCTAAGGCATTATGGCAGCTCTTCCTTTGTATGTACCTGTGCCCACGAGAGGCGGATTTCATAAGGCATCAGGCAGCACTGCAGCCTCTTTGGCCGGTGAGACCACATAAAGCGATGGAAATTCACAGCTGTTTACCTCTGTCATTATGAATGGATGTTCAAAATCCTCTGCATTACAGCCAAGTGTTAGATTCTAATGGCTCTCCCAATGTACAGGCCTCCCAAGCAATCACCTGCAACCCTTCCTTGACACCGTTGGTGGTCTGCCGTCATGAAGCCGTGTCAGCTCCAGGTGGAAGCCCCAGGTCAGGTGCCTTTCGTTCTGTAGCCTTCTGTTGCTGAGACAGAGGCTGGGCAGTCAGGCCCAGCTCTCCCCTGTCTGGACTGTGGCAGCTTGCCAGCGAGTTTCACTGGGTGGTCTTTGACAATAGAGAGAGGAGGGGTTGGAGAGCTCAGCTCTCCTGCCCAAAGGGGAACAAGAAGGTTGGCAACCAATCCCCCATCACTGAAACACCACAAAAGTCTTGAGTGTGGGTGAAAAGGACAGAGTAGACTGCTGTAGGTGGTATTGTGATGGAGTTAATTTTTGTTCCCCAGTTTTAACAAATGAAGCCTCGTGTTGATGTGGCAAGTCTCCATCAGAAGGGTGAGCACACATGAGCAGCAGGCCCCTTCACCACAGGAGGGAAGAATTATTATTCTCACGCCATCTTTCAGGGACTCAGCTGTGGTCCTGGAGGGCAGGCAGAGAACGGCATGTCCCAGCATCAGAGAGGCAGCAATGCCACCTCTGTCACCCTTCTGGTGATGTGGAGAATGACAGCTTCTGTCTAATGCACCTACTGTGTGCCGGCCCCTGGGTGAAGCAGTACACCAGGATCCCTGCAACCTCCAGGAGGCCTGTGAGGATGGCCGTAAAATCTTACTCTGCACATAAGGAAGCTGAGGCTTAAATAATTGTAGTGACTCGTTCTGGTCTCCCAGCTGGTAAGCGTCAGAGCCAGTATTTCACTGCAGAGCTGCTGAGTCCAAAATTCAGACTTTGCAGAAAAAAGAATGCCCAGGTAATGTCCTCCTCAACAGACTCCCCTCAGCTTGGGGGCACTGTTTCTTTTGCAACTAACAAAGTATAAGGGGCAGGTAGAGGCCTTTATAAGACTTGCGTGAAGAGACACACATTGACAGCTGGGACCACAGCTGGAAGGTTCTCACTGTTTCAACAGCAGCAGAATGAGGGAAGCCAGGCCTTATGGCACAGCCAGTGTCAGACTGCGGGCTGTGCTGACAGCCGCCTCACTTTGGGTCTCATCTCAGAACATGTCTCCTGACTTCTCGTCTGCTGGGACATCATCTAAATTGGCTCTCTGAATCTCCTGCTCCCACTCTAGATGCCAGCTGAATCCATTTGCTCCTCAGGTCTCTGCAAGTCTGATCAAGCAGGTCCTCTGTGCCCTCAGTGGGGTGAGGCGGGAAGGTGTTTGGCCCAGTGGATACTTTTACTGGTCAGGATAAGTGTCAGCTTGCATAGAAAAATACCCTGGGGAAGGGAGTAGCAGCTTTGACAGACAGGTAACTGACAGCAGATGGTACTTTCCAGGCAAATACTCACAGGGCAGGCAGCAGAAAGAATTCTACAGGCAATTACCTGCACAAGAGCAAAAAAAACCTCTCCTTGCTGGCTGAGAAGCATGGTGGAGCCTTGGCTGCAGAGGACACACAGTTGGCCTCAGTTTCTTGTTTTTCTTTAACAAACTTGGAGAGCCTGAGGCCTGGATATTCCAGGCTGGGGATGGGGGGCAACATAGGACACCTGGATTTAGGGTATAAGTAAGTGACCAACTAGTTGGGTAACTGAGACATTATGGAAAGCTCTGAGCCTTTGTTTCCCCATCCTCCCATGCTACCTTCTCAGAGCCCCATGAAGATGCAGGAAGGTGGCACAGGGAATCAAAATGCTTCTCACCTCGGAAGCCCAAGGCTTCTGGCATCCATGCTCACGCAAGGTAAGTTAGAAGATAAGACATTCTAGGGAACTGGCCAGCCGCCAGGGTCTGGGCTTCTGTGGTTGTGCTTCTGTTATCTAATGGCAGGAGCCTGGGCTGGAGGCAGTTTGGTCCTAATGCCAGAAACCCTTCGGATCTCTCCAAACAAGCTGCCTTTCCCTCCCTTGTGGGAAAAGACAGTGAAAAGTCTCAGGGTCTGGCAGGAGTTGGAAGAAGAAAAGATCACATGGCACCAGGATCCTGGTTAACTTTCTTCCTGAGAAAGGAAGGCCCAGAGGAGTCTGGGGGTGTCTGGGCAACCCATCCAAGAGAGGACAGCAGTTGAGAGTGACTCTTACCAGAAGAGAGGTGAAGTGCTGGAGAAGGATGGGTGCTCCAGGAGGGGGTGGTGTTTCTGGGGCCATTTCCAGGTTGGAGATTGTGTGGTATCCTGGTGGTGGGCTTTGGAACCAGACAGGCCTGGGTGTGCATCCTGGCCTTGCCAATCCCTAGATATATGTCTCTGGGCTCATTACTGGAACCTTGAGACCACAGTTTTGCAAAGACGAAGCAAGATACAGCATAAAAAGTACACAAAATGCACTGTGAGCATTTGGTAGAAGGTGGCAGTTACAGGGAAAGAGAAACAGAGTGAAAGGAGGGTTATTGATGGATTGGGCTCTAGGAGTAGGTGGAAGGTTGTGCTGGGAACCCCCACTGGCTCGAGACCCTACAGAGATAAAGAAATGAGAAGATAGGGGGAGCCCAGAGTGGAGCAAGGCCCTCCCCCGGGACTACCAGTCCTCAGGCCTGTCACTGGGAAAAGAATTCCCACCAGCCCTCTCCCCTGCTTCTTCCCCAGTTCAGCATCTTCAACCAGTTAGGCCAAACACCTTGGAGCCATCTTTGACTATATTTTTTCTCTCAAACTTCCATTTGTGGGCAAATAATACTGGCTTTACCTTTAAAACGTATCCAGAACCCTACCACTTCTTATCACTCTGGTCTTCCGCCAGCACTTGTTGCCTACCCCTTGCAACAGCTTCCTGTGTGTCTTCCTACACCCACCCTCCTGTGACCCACCTGCCCTCCAGTCTGTTCTTCACAGAGAAGCCAGGCGAAGTCATTTCTGTGTTCAGAACTCCCACTGTGTCCCGTTTCATTCAGAGGAAACCCCCACATCCCCCCCACCTGCAGCTCCGTCCTGGCCTCCTCCCTGCCCTCTGCCACAGCCACACCGGCTGGGCCTCCAGCTAGCTGGGCACCCTCCCTTCCCATGTCTTGCACAGTGAGTGCTTTGCCCTCTCCTGGAAAGCTCTTCTCCTGGATCCCTGCCCCACCCCACCCCTCACTTCATCAGCATCCCTGTCTCCAGGCTGCCCTAACCCGACTGCCTTGTATTAACTTGCACTCCCACTCTCATTTTCTCTCCCTTCAACCTAATTTATTTTTCCTCAATGTTATCATCTCCTGAAATGTGTCTATGTGCTCATTTGCTTATTGCCCACTTCCCCTCTAGAATGAAAAATCCATGAGACCAGGGACTTTATTTCCTCAAGGTTGTCCAGTGCCTAGAATAGAATCTGGTATGTAATTGGTGTTCTTTTTTTTTTTTTATTTTGGACAAAATGAAATGATTACATATGGATTTATATAAGAAAAATGCATTCTGCATGTATGCATATAAGGGTATGTGGGAGAGAGATGCAGAGAATTCTGATATCCTTTGAGCTCTGGTTTCAGGAAAGCACAGAAGCAGTGTGCTGAGCAGTGGCAGAAATAGCTGACTCCTGCCTCTTCCCCAGGCGACTGACTACAGGAACACCTGTGGGAATGCCCGGATTCCCATCTGCAAAGGGAATCTAAGAGTGGATGCCCTCTCTGGCCCTTCCTCATCACTCACTTAGGAAGATTTATCTATCGAATGTCTGCTTCATGGCCAGCACGGTGCTGAGCCTGGCTGGGAGAGGCACAGAAGCCCAGCACAGCCTCCCACTCCATCAGGCATTTATCGTTTAGGTGTTCATCTAGACTTCCTGCAGGTACCTGGGCCATCCACTTCAGTGCTCCCTTCCGTTAGCACAGTTACCTGAGATGGAAGGTCTGTTCAGTCAGGTCTGGAACCACAAGCCAAGGGGCATGAGTAACACTGGGTGAGTTTAAAAATAGTCCAGTTCCTTGCACGTGTGCAGGCCTGGAGGGTCAGGCCCCAGACTAGGTGTACAGGACCCAACAGTGAAAGCCATGGGCATATGAGGAAGAGCATGACTAGATGTCTGCCCGGAGAGGGAGAGAGGTGACTTCACATTGCATCTCAGTCATTTCTGACTTGGTTCTATATTTAGAACCTAAGGAAGAATAAAAATAGGGATAAAGATCCCAGGCGGTCTCTTGTGCTGACAACAAATGTGCCTGGGAAATTACATGCCCAGACCCCCAGACCCATCACTTACCCCACCCAAGGGAGCTGAAAGCCCAAGCCGCCACCTCCAGTTTTCCGGATTTTAGCTCTTAAAAACATTAATAGTTTTTGTTGTTTCAGGTTTACAGAGTTATGTGAAAAATACAGAAAATACAGAGTGGTCCTATACCCCTCACTCCCAACCAGTGTCCCCTATTATTAACATCCTATGTTGGGGTGGTAACATTTCTTACAATTGATGAGCCAATATAGACACATTGTTATCAACTAAAGTCTGTGGTTTACACTAGGACTCACGTTGCGCATTATACATTCTGTGGTTTTTGACAAATGCATAATGAATACCCACCATTACCATATCATACATAATAATACTTCACTGTCTGAAATCCCCTGTGCCCCACCTATTCGGCTCTCCTTCCTTCCCCACCTCAGTCCCTGGCACCCACTGCTCTTTTTACTGTTTTTGTAGTTTTGTCTTTGCCAGAAGGTCATGTAAATGGAATCACACAGTATATCCTCACTATAGGTTGGCTTCCTTCACTTAGCAAGCTCCCCTAGCTTTAAATACGGCCTTCTCCCCCCATACACGCATCCAGCCTGGGTGCAAGGGGCTGGCAGAGGAGGAGCCCAAATCTAAGAGCTGAGCTTCAGGGTCTGCACCATCCCTTTATCATCTTCTACTGCACATGCCTGGCCTAGTGCTACCGGAGTTTAGCCCAGGCTGGTAAACTGTCAGGAGCTGCCTGTGTTTGGGTTCCACATCTGGAAGTATCAGCTGTGCAGACCTTCCCATCCCACTCCTAAATAGAGAGACGGGGCAGCACGTGGGGCTGTTTGCCTTCCTCCTCAGTAGTTTGTTTTACTTGCTTGGAGCTGCAGTGAGCAGTGGGGAGGCCAGCTTCCCCCGGGCAGGCAGCACTTCACAGCCACGTCCCCCAGCGGCTGCAGCCACAGGTCCCTGAGTCTCTGCAGTCGCCACCCTCAGCCCCGCCCAAGCTCCAGCCACGTCAGTGCTGAGCCCTGGGAGTGACTGGGCGCCCTGCCTGTCCTGTGGTCATATAGGGAGCAAAGGACTGAGAACATTTTCCCTGCCAGGAGGTGCTTCTTTCTCAAGTCAGCCTCATAAATGGGGAGGATTCCGTGGGAGTTTGCTGGCATGAACCCCAGTGCTGAGTGTGCTTGCCAGTCACTGAACAGTGAGGCTCAGGGGATGGAGATAAGTGATGAGGATGGATTTTATAAAGGAACAGAAGGAGGGAGCTCCTCCAAGCCTCTCCAGGTCTAGACCCCAGTGAGAGGGAAGGACATGGAGGGTCATGTGGTTCATCTGGTTAAACCAGGCGGACCAGTTCCAGAGACTGAGAAAAGGGGTGCATTAGTAGAAAGGGTTCCCACTCTGGGGAACAGCAGAACAGCAGCAGCCACCCGATTCCCACTGCTTCCTGTTTAGGGTAAACACAGAGCTGAGGCCAACTGGTACCTTCTCACTCCAGAGGACACCAGCGAGGTGTCAGAGTTCAGCAGGAAGAGTCCTTGGAAAGTCAGCTTCTAGTCTGTGGCAATTCTATGCTGATGATCTAAATCCAGACCACCTCGTCCTCTGCTGTCCTTTCTTCGCCTAGCCCACCTTCCAGTCTGTAGCCTGAGCAGTGGCTCACTAAGAGCCCCAGGCCACCATACAGTGGCTCTAAAGAGTTCTCCCTTTATAAGTGGAGAGTAATACTACCTGTCCCAGCTTTTTCGCTCAGACCAAGAACTAGGGCAATGGTATATTCAAAGCTCCTTAACTTTCAGTGGGTGACACTTTCTACAGGCAAGCTCTTCCTGATTTTGTTGTGAATTATGGAATCAGAGTGGAGCCTCCTGGCCCCTGTCTTCCTGGGTCTATCTCCAGGGAGGTTGCGACAGTGATTATTGACCATCGACACATTGTAGGCCTTGGCCTTTGCCTCAGTTTGCCTGGAGAGGCAATGACAGAGAAGTGCTGAACTGAGGGTAGGACCCATTTTCCTCACCAGATCCAGCCTTCACCCGTGTCACCCTCCTCCCGTTCTGCCCCTGACTCACCCCAGGCAATACAGTGAGAGTCCTGAGAAAGAGTCCCACACCAGCTTCTGCAGGCACACGCCAGACAGTGTGTGTCTGAACCATAATAGTAGGTTTTCTGAACCATAAGAAATGTCTGATCTGACAAAACATGTAGGACTTTTTTCTCCTGATTTGGGGGGTGGAGGTGTATCTCAGAAAAACTTATTTTACAACCTTTATATTTATAAGAATATAACTTTATAAATGTGATGCATTAGAACAAAATCACCTTTCACATAAGGAATGGCATTCTGTACAGTGGGGGCCATGGCAGAAACTCCCAACACTGAGAGCCTTGCTCCATATGGGGAGCCTCACAAGTGCCCATGGAAGTCTCCAGGGCAGGCTGGGTCTTTGCTGGTACATCCTAGAACAGTATGTAGAAACCAGGGCAGGGTTCCAGTTTTTCCCTCTGCCACTGTACTGCCCTCTCCTGAGAAAGCCAGCCCCCATGGCAGTAGAAACAGGGGGTCTCCTAATCACTGAGTTGTACATGGTCTCAAAATCAGGAAGTACAGGGGAACAGCATGCCCAATTGAGATGGAATCTCAGGCAGGCAGAACTAATCTCCCTTCATGGAAAATTCACAAAAATGCCTGTGCTAACGTCCTTGGTCTGGATGGCGGAAAGGCAGCAAGACCTTATTCGTTTGCATTTCAGCCAGGATGAGGTGTGTTTTCCCTGCCCCAGCCTGAGGGGTTCTGACCTTTCTCCCATGTGTGAAGAATGCCACCCACTGAAACTTAGGATGCCCAGGGCAGCTTGCCTCTCCTCAGTCACTTGAGGTTTCATTCTAAGCGATTTCTGGTTATCTAAAAACCCAGCAATACATCTTGCCCAAGAGCACAGCTGTTCATGCTTCCTTGGGCATTTTCCACATGGGCCCAGAGACATGTGTATGACCATCAGAGTGGCCTGTCAGCTGACCAGTCAGCAGATTGTAGAGCACTGTGCCTGCTGCCCACAACACACTTAGGACTTAGATTCTGAATATTCCCCAAATCGAAATAAGAGGTTTTTTTTCACACATTGAATTGCATCACCCACATTCTCTCACTGAAAGAGCACTTGGCCAGAGTAGGTGCTAGATGGTCACCATTATCACCTCATCACTTTGACTTGAGATGAGCCTCTCTCCCAAGAGATCATATTCTTGGAGAATTTGGCTATTTAAAGAGAATTCTCTCATCTGTGGTATGTTTGGAGATGCTATAGGTAGAGAAACAGAGACCCAGAGAAAAGTGGTAGGTCCAGAAGTCCAAGTTGGTTTTCTCAACAGTCTTTCACTTGTTCTTTGAGGGCTGTGCACATCGTTGGTTCTGGATTCAAGGAAAAGCCAGCCAGAGTTGAAGACATGTTATTGGAGAGAGATGCTCAGGGACCTTCTGGACAAAGAAACCCCAGAAACGAAGCAGAGGGCATGGGGGAAAGCCGGCTAGCTCTGGGTCCCTGCACCAGAGAGCCAGGGAGATAGGCTTCTCAGGGTCTCTCTAACTGCGACCAGCTACCCTGTCAGGGCCAGGGCTGCCTCTTTGACCCAGCACTGGGGAGCCTGTGGAGGTAAAAAATCGGGTATGTTTCCCTGCTGCCAGGACCTGGGCACTCGCTGAAACCTTCCAGTCAGTGCTCTTTGCCCTAACCGACTGGACACCGGTAGGTGAGGGATGGTGGTGGTGGTATTGACTGGAAGTTGGTGCAGGATTGGGAAGGTTGGGGAGGCTCTTGTCTTAGTTACCCAATTGAAAAACCAAGTTTTGTTATTATACGTTTATTTAAAAACTCAAACACATAAAAGCAGGAAGAATAGTATCGTGACCCCATGTACCCATCACCCAGATTCAACAACTATCAAGACAAACATAAGGGTTTTTACACGTACTAATTTGTTGTCATTACTGAGCTTTGGTGCCACATGGGACAAGGATGGGTGCCACAGCACTGCTCTTTCCAAAGGATGTGTGGAATCCCATCTTGCCAGCACCCTTCCCGGGGCATGGAAAGGAGAACAGCAGCCCAAGCCACTGGGTTTGGTTTCCAGCTGTTCTGCAGGGCCCTGAGATGTTCCAGTGTTCCTCCCTTCCAAAAGCTGAGCTCTTAGAGAGGGCTCGTGCTTTGTCTCAGGATTTCGAGGGCCTAGTCCTGACCCAGTGTTCAGTAAGCATTTATTGACTTATAAGGCAAGCAAGTGATTCCATGATTCAGGGTGGGCCCCATCTGGACAGGTGTAAGTAATGAGCAGTTCACCAAAAGGGGGCAATGATGGGATTCAGAGGTAAGAGGCAACTACCTGAACTCTGGGGGATCCTGAGTGGGTGAAGGGTAGGGTGCGATCATTCTAGAGTGCAGGGGCTCCTGACTTTGCCCTTGCAAAGGAGAGAACTGGATTAGAGGTGTATCCGCAGGCTCTGGGTATGTTGGGATGGGTTCTGAGAACAGAGGCTTCAGCTCTAGACCCATTTTTCCAAGTGGCCACAAGCAGCACACAGGCCACGCACACCACCAGGACCAGCATATCATTCTAAGTACTGTTTTATTCACTCTGCAGTTGGCAAGGAATGGGGCTCCTCCAAGTGTGGGGAAGGGAGTCTGCATCTGGCCCTTGCAGCGCTCAGCAGCTCTCTGCCCTCTGGCCAGGGGTCAGGGGCTGAAGGGTATGAAATGAGTGTTGGAGGACCACAAGGGAGATGCTGCAAACACTGCCTTCAGCTCCAACCTGCTGCCAGTAACCAGCAGGGGCCTCAGCCAGGGTGTTCCACGGCCCACGATGAATCCCAGGGCATCTCTGGGCCCTGACTTTCATCAGTGACCTACCTCCCCTCCCCGCCTGGTCTTTTTCAGTTTAAACTTTCCAGCCCTGTCCTTCCCTCCCATACACACATGATGTGTGTGTTAGTGTTTTAATTTTTATTCTTGGCAGAAGTTAAGACACAAAATGGATTTGGAAGGAGATGAAACCGGTCTGGGTATATGTTGGGCAGCAGCAGCTTCATTCCTGGAGCGGGAGGGGTGCGGAGGGGGAGGGGCTGGGGCACTCTCTAAGGTGGGGGTGGGGAGCTGTCTCCTCTCCTGTAGGGACCAAACTGAAAATGGACTCCTTTGGGTAGGCTGGAAGCTAGAGACCGAGCAGTTAACCCGTTTGGGAGGTCAAAAAGCAGGTTGCAGTGAAGCCAAAGCCTCTAGCTGATCTGGTGTTAAGTGGATGTGGGACCCCTGATAGCCAATATCTGTTCCACTTCCTGGTGGTCTGTGAGCCCCTGGAGACTGTTCTGGCTTTAAGGCATCATGGATGGCATTTCAGGTTTTGATGTGCAAGTGCTAAAATGTGCATATAATCGGAAAACTTCCCTGTCTCCTGCTAACCTCTCTGTCCCCAGAAGTGGTGGTGGCCCCAGCCTGGCAGGGTGCCTGTGGCCCAGGGGCCTGTGTGAGTGTCTCCTTTGCTACTGTGGAGGCTGTCTTGGCCCCCAAAAGTAGGTGCTCTTTGCAGTGGTGGCCTCCTCTTGGGTTTTAATTTCTGTGTGAAAAGGAGAAAACTAGGAATCAGAAAGTCCAGAAAAATCTGGGAGATTCTGAGAAAAGTTTTGGGAATATGTCTTCTTCCTTAAAATATATTAAGATATTTAGTTTGTGGTACGAAAAAAACTTTTCAGCTTTAAAAATTACAAGAATTTCTTTAGAATAATAGTAGGGAACATCTTCATGCAAAACTCTGCCTTCCAACCACAGCATCCCAAGCAACTAGGGCATTTCTGGCAGACATCCTTCAATCAAAATGACCCTCAAATCCATGACAGAGACACTCCATGGTTCCCAAACGTGGCTGCACATTACAGTTCCCAGGGAAGAGTTTTGAAAATACTCATGCCTCGGCTCCACCTCTAGAGGTTCTCAGTTTGTCTGAGGTGCTGCCCAGGCAGTGGTGTGTTTTAGTCTTCGCAGAGGATTCTTCTGTGCAGCCAGAGTTGGGAACTCTGCTGCTTGCGTAAAAACAGTAAGGAAGATGACAGCGGCCAAATTAAGAAATGGAAGAATTTTATTGTCTCTCAATGCTGGTGCATGTAACTTACATCCAGACTTGAAGCACTGCCACCGACCTCTGGATGGGATCCAGGCAAGGACTTCTGGGTGGGTGAGGGACAGCACATCTTCAGGAGCAGAACACAGAGTGCCGTGTGGAACCTGCCAAACCAATCCCTACTAAAACATGGTGGCTGGTGCATGACTGATTCAGACTGACTGGTTTTTTTCAGCCGTTCTCAGTTCTTTTTTGGAAAACATTTTATTGTATATTGGCTTCAAGCTACCAAGGACACCAAGATTAGCAGGCAGGGGAAGCAGATTGGCCTGGCTTTGAGTCCTTTACTTGAGCAAGATGCTTAATCTCTCTAAGCCTCCATGGCTGCATCCCTAAAATGGGCATGACAATACTACCCACTTTGTTTAGAGGTTAGACAAGATAATGTATGTACATTGCCTCACACAAGTAACTCAAATGGTCAAATACTTTTGTTTTACACTAAGATTGATTATTTCTTCCAATTCTAAAAATTTGTCTTAATCTCATATTGTAAAACCTGGCATGTTACATTCACTAAATCCCAATGACTTTTAACTACATTTACAATCAGTTAAATTAGGAAATTAGTAATTTAGCAAGAAAAAGGTACACTTTAAATGTTAATATGCCCAACATGATCATTTCAGCAAGCTAAATACTTGATGAGTATATTATACAACTTACTAAACAAAGTCATCTCAGACCTGTAAAGGTTAAGAGAACATTAAATGTGTTTTAATTTTTCCCAAAACACTTGTCCACACTGTGTGGAAGGAACAGAATCCTGGAATTAGGGGAAGTGTTCTTTACAAGTCAAAGTAGTTGAAGGCTGGCACAGGAAACTCTTTAGATGTAATAAAGGAGAAAAAGCTACATTTTATGGCTCAGAGAAATGAGGCCCCCAGGCCTATGGGGAAGATAAGATATCAGTAATGACATGATGATATTTGGGGATAGCTTTTTTTCAAATTTGGCTTTGTAATTACAAAAATTATAACTACATACCCACTTTGAATATTTCTGAAGTGTTTAATGTAAAAAGTGCAAACTCCCTAATCTTCAGAGATAACTAATGTCAACATTAAGTGTCTCTTGACTTTTTCCTATGACATTCAAATAACTGTACATCATATATTCATCTGTGATTTTTTTTTAATCACAAAAATGGGATCATGCTATTTTACAAGATGCTTTTGGGTTATTCTCCAGGAACCTCTTAGGCTAACAACATTTCCCAAAGTGTATTTGATGAAATTCTCCTCAGTATGGTACTCTGAGAAAAAAAAGTAGTATGGTCAAATAAGTCCAGGCCTGTGATTCAGGCTTCGGTGTATACTCCCCCTCTTGGTGATTCATAATGCATAATAGCATGCTAAAGGTTCTGAAAAGGCCTGCAGTAAAGAAACCTAATTGGCTTTTCTTAACATAGCATTTCCCACAGTTATTTTTCCAGCACATTAACATCCAGTAGGTTTTTAGAAGCCTTGTTTTAGGCATTCCTCACTAACCTCCCCTCCACCTATTCCCCCTCCTCCATCTGTAATCTTGTTGGATAGGCAGGAAGAAAAAAGCTCATCTGTTCATTTAATTAGCAAATACTTACTGTGCACTTACTATGTGCCAAGCACTGTGGTAAATGCTGAGGATACAGTTGTGAGCAAGACAGCAAGCTCTGTCCTCAGACTTTCAGTTTCCCCCCCGCATAGTGATGGTGTTAGTCATACCAGGATGGCCGGCACCTGGAATGGCAGCACTTCAGCAGCTAATTCTCTTTACAACTGGGGGAGCCCGAGGCAGGAGGCTAGAATCCCCACTCCTTCTGCTCCTGACCCTTCATCATGCCTCTCCACTTCCCCACACTTTGCTACTGCTATAAATAGTGGTGCCTGACCCAGCTGGCAAGAGTCCATGTGTTTGTTTTCTCTGCATGTGCCAGCCTCTCATGGAGGCTACTAGGCTTCACAAGCTACTGAGGGCTGATGGGATGGGGCTCCAGACTTCCCGCAGGAGGCAGGACTGACAGACCGACTAGAGTATGCTTCAGGTTTCCAAAGTGGTATTTATTTTAAGTTTTAGGTGGTTTAAAAGAGCTTTGCAATTGAGAAAGACTGTGGGTGGGGTGGGGACTGAATGTATGTATTTGGGGGTCAGGGAGGTGGTGAAAAAAGTGGGTTTGTATGAGGTCAGGTGGGAAAGAAAGTAAACTGTCATGACTAAGGCATACTTACCAACTGGAGCTAGGGTTATTGCTGTGTGAATACACGTGTGTGTGTGTGTGTGCATGCCTGCGCCTTAGAGGTAGTGAGTGCACATGCCCAGAGCAGGGTGCCTGGAAAACCCTGGTGGGGGTGGTAGGCTCCTGAAATACTACGTATTCTTAAACCTCGTTTGTTGAAATACTACAGAAAAGTCTGCAACAGGGATTAGACTAATGAAAATATTCCTGCAAGTAACCCTAGAAGGTGTTACTCATATTTAGTAAGTTGCTGGTATTTATTGAACTACTTTGTAGTCCTTCTTGTAGGTGATTTACTAGTGTAATCTGTTTACTCTTCAGCATCCCAGTGAGAAAGATGTTACTGTCCTGTGAGCATGTGGCTGCTCCTAAGTTCAGGGTAAGGGTTTCTTGTTCACAGGCAAGTCTGTGAGAGACATGCTCCTGTCACAGGGCGGTCAGATATCGACTAAAGAGGGGTGGCATCTGCTCTCCCATCTTGGCCTGACTTTAGCAGTTCAGCCATATTACCCCAAGGCTTAGCTTTTTATTTGAATGCTTCACATTTCCTGCCAGCATGCAGGAGCCTATACGGGGTTGGGAGGGTTTGTGTGTGTCAGTGTGTTGGGTTGAGGCTGGTTTTGCGTGGCATTTGCTTGAATCAGCCCCGGAATGAGACAGGCCAAGCAGCAGCAGTCTGACCCTCATTCATTCTGAGTCACAGAGCCTGAAACCAGGCTGAGTCACACGGAGGGAGGGCTGTGGACGTGGGCCTCCTGCTGCCGGCTGCTTACTCACCATGAAGAAGGGGCAGAAAAGGAGTGCAGGTGACAGCCTAATTGGAATTGGTGCTAATTACGTTACCTAACAGTAAATCCAAGGCATGTTTTTTCAGTCCCCAAAGCTGCCTCAATGCCCAGCTTCTCCTTCTCCCCCTCCTTGACGCTGTGACTGCAGTTCTCTCTGCCGTTGTTCCCACTCACCTTCATGCCTTGGGTTGGTATTCGTTAACACAACAGGCATTTCTGGAGGCCTAGAACCTGTGGGACATGGATGATGCCCTTGTGAAGGAGGTGGCCATTCCTGACCCCTGAAGCCATTGTTCCAGCAGTCAGGCAGACTGTAACAGTGTGCTGGTCACAGGGACAGCGCAGGGCTCTAAGGGCACCAGAGCAGGATGGTTAACCAGACTGGGTGCCAGGGAGCCGCTGTCGAACATAAGCACGTTTCCTCGGGCGCCTGCTTCTCTTCATGTTTTCCTTCCCCATCTCCTCCTTGGTGAGCCCACCCCACTGCCCTCATGCTTGGCTGCTAATAACAGGGCCAGTGGCCTGCCAGCCTTCCCCACTCAATAAAATCTGCGGCGGGCTCCAAGCCAAATCCCGGAGGGAGACAGGACGAGGACCAGAGGTATCAGACATCCACGCCACCATCCCCAGCTCAAGCTTCACTTGCAGCGCGAGTACTACTGGGGCTCATCAGATCTCAGTGCCAAGGACCAGACAGAGTTAGGCTTGGAAAAGATCTTGGAGGGGCGTCTTTATAGCTTAGCACACATTCATTGTGTACCTATTAAGTGTGCAGAAGAGAGACCTATAAACAAGTAGGTTGTAATACAGTGTGCAAAGTGACCAGGATGAAGCAGAGCTTTAAGAGAGTCCCATAGGCCTCGCTTAGCCATAAGCCCTCTTCCCACCTTAACTGATAGACCCTGAGGAATCTTCCAGGGCTCTGCCAGCAATGAGCATGGATGATAGGAAGGGGAATTATCTTAGGACTTGTGAAAGGTGCTGTTGGAGGACTGACCTTCTGTGCTGAGCAGGGCCTGAGTGTGCATGTGTGGGTGTGCACATGCGCTCAAGTATGTGACACATTTCTTCCGTCATCCTCCCACTACCTGTGCTAGCACTTCTGGTTCCTTGTCAAGACTTAGTAAAATCGACAGTTTGTGTTTTATCGTTCCCTGAGGCCATGATACATTTTGATTTTGATTTTGATTTAGTAGAAAGACATCGTCAAAGCTGAATGTTGACTGGGATCCAGGGCCTCTGGTGGGAAGCTGTGCCCTGTTTTCCTCCACGTGCCTCTGCTCACCACCAGTGTGTGGCACCTACTGGGCACTAGGTGTGGGTTTGCTGAACCCACCTAATTCTGCCCCAGCCCACCCCCAGAGACCTGCACTCTCATCAGGAGTGGCTTCAGGGTTGCCGGGTCTTCTACGTGCCCTCCTCCACATGAACACTGAACAGAATGCCCTTTGTCATCCTATTCCACTTCGAAGCCAATCAGGTTACCTCTGTGGATGCTTTGGGGAAAATGCCTTTTCTGGGACTGTCTGTCGCAGACTGAGCATTGCTTGCTCTCTAGTGTATTTCCAGACATAATCCATCCTATTCTTCTGGGGGCTCCCCCAACCCACCGTGCCTTCAGTGGGTACTTCGGGTGGAATCAGTGAGTGTTGCAGCCTTCCCCGAGCCTGCTCGTGGTGAGTAGTAAAGGGTGTGTTTACACACTAATCACTTGTTGAGTGGGATCATTTGTCCCTTGTCCTGAGAGGACTGACAGCTCTTAAGATCTGCTCTGAGGGCTGTTCTGGTCCTGGGAGGGCTTCGCTCTTATCCTTGCCAGCTGTCTACCTGGGCTCTAATCAGCGCCTCTGACTTTGGATCATTTGTCAGCTGTGAGCACCAGAAGGCTTGGAAGTAGATGAGCCTATCTCCTGTCTGGTTACTGTGTTACCATTTCACTTAATTGTTTATTTGTGTGGATAGAGCCCTGGCCATAGGCTGTAAGCAGAAACAAGTAGGTGGGAAAAGAGCAGGTTATTTTGTTGCTTTGAGCATTTGCTGATGAGGGGCTGGGAGTGGGGCTCAGAGAGGGATTGGGGTTTGTTTTCTTTTCTGTAAACACTTCTCCAGAAATTCTTGTGCCAAATGACAGACTGTCTGATAGGGATCTTTTCCTCTTTCTCTCTGAACAAGTAGAGACACTGTGGAGAAATTACGATCATTATCATTATCAAGAGTGCAGACAGAGGGCATAAGCAGGGGAGGGGAGGAGGTGGTGGGCGGAGGTTATTAGCTTAAGTGATATAAATGTTGACAAGCGTTGGGTGGAGATTAGGAAGTAGAAACTAGTTTTAACCACAAACTTGGGAACACTACAGCACTCTCCATGGATTTCCTGTTCCACAGGCCTATGGTGAGGTTCTGTAGAACACTATAAAATGTAGGTGTGACAGTTTTTTTGTTAACAAAGAATACTTCCTGAATTTGTGATGCATGTGTGTAGGGCAGTAAAATCAGAGCATTGATTAATTTTGTACAGTTTATAAGCAACCCGAAGCAAAGAGATATCATGTTTCTGGAGTTATTAAATGCAACACGTCTTCAAGTCTTAAAGGACATTAAAAGCCCAGTAGGTGGCAATGCCACTGTATAAAATTAGACTTCCAGGGAATGGCTTTCAGTAGCAAAGTTTTCTGACACCTGTCTCCCCATGTTATTGCACTATCCCTATGTGCCAGGCTGCTCTCACGAGTATTCTCACTACTCTTTATAGCAGCTCAGCAACACGCATGTTATCCTCCTTTTTCACAGAGTTAATTGACGTTCTGAGATTAATTCACCCTAAACTGCCTTCTACCAAGTGTAGAAGTAGCAGAGCTCATATCCAAACCCAAAGCTCATTGTTCCTTGGTACCTGATCCTGATCCTGCTGAGTTCCATCACTGTCACTTAGTAGAGAAGCTATTCTATAAAAAAAAAATTGAGATGACTCCTAAAATACATGATAAAGCATGAAAACAGGTTTTGGTAACTTCTCTCCCCATCTGTAAAGTAGGGACAGTAACACTCCCTGCATTGTGAAGATTAAAAGCGGCCATGTCTGGAGCCCCCTGCACTGGGCCTGGAGGATAGTAGGGGCTCCGCAAATGTAGTTAGTTGCCTTTCCACCTCTTGGCTCTCCTCCCTCCTCCCTCTCCCAGGCCTGAACCCACCCCTTTTTTCCTGCCTCGACAGCTTTCTTACTTCTTCTTCGCCCATTCCTCTCTGCCTGCCTCCTCTCACCCTGGCCTCAGGCTCAGGGCCAAACTGAGCTGGCTATATGACACCCAATCACGGTATCCTCCTAGGTTAGATTCTTTGCAGTTCAGTGGCTGCCGGAAGCCAGAAGTCTCAAACTTAGTTGGGTGTTTGTTTTGGAAGAAGAGATCGAAAGGAAAACAAAGGTCCTTGAATGAAACCCCAAACCATAAGAGCATCTTCAGGGGCTCTGATTTCTATCAGGCAGCTTGGCCCTGCCCTCCAGGGCTGCCTACACTGATTTAAGGGCCACTTGGAGTTGAAAAATAAAGGCCATAGTTCAATTATTTCCCTCTAGAAAATCCCTTGGTTCCACCCTTAGTAACAGTGTATTTCTCTCTATGCATCTCTCGTATATATCTGTGAGTCAGATTAACATTCCTTCTCAATCCCAAATTCCTGATCTGAACAAACCCTTCAATTCAGCAAACGCTGACTGAGCCCCTATAATGTGCCAAGGCTTTTCTGGGTAAATTTGACACATCCTTGCCTTTGGGAAGTTTATATAGTATTGGGTCAGAGGGAAGAGATAAGAGGCACATTATAGACAGACACATGATCAAATCCAACGTGGAAAGTTATAATAGGGGTGCAAAGCGCTATGGAAATTGGGGTGAGGAATAGTCACTGGGGGCATCATGTGGGGATGTTTGAGGTAAGTTTGAAGGACAATTAAGAGTTCCTCTGATGGAATGAAGGGATAAGCGGAAGATGGTTTTGGTGGAAGGAAGAGCATGTGAAAATGCGGCTTGACCAGAATTTAGGGTTTGTGGGAAGAAGACATGTGACAAGTTGACTGCCACCCAGTCGTGAAGCCCTGTGAGGCTGTGTGAAGGGGTCTGAATGTTACTTAGTATGCTCAGTTGGGGAGCTGTCAAAGTGGGTCTGTTAGTTCATCTGTTGATTTGTTTTTACCTGTTCTCAAAAGGGGAATAAAATCACTCATAATTTCTTCATATTTTCACATTAGCTGCTTTTGTCTCTTTGAGATTGCCTTCCAGGCCTCACCAAACTGCCTGCATGCTTTTTACATAATAAAATCAATGTTTTTTTTCCCCTTAACATCTTTTAAACATTTTTCATGTTGTTGATTGATATTTATAATTATCACTTTTAATGGCTGCATAATAGTCCATCAATTATTATGCCATAATTAAAGCAGTATGATAGAATATAAAGAACCAAGGTTCAGAGAGTAACCATGCCTATGGTGGCGAGCACTTTGTAATGTATTTAATTGTCAAATCACTATGTTATATACCTGAAACTAATGTAACACTGTATATCAAGTATATTCCAATAAAAAACAAAAACAAAAACAAGGGTTTTAGAGTCAGGCAGACCTGGTTCGAATCCTGATTCTGTGATTTACCATCTGTGTGATCTTGGACAAAACATTCAACACTCAGTTTTAAATTCCTCATTTATAAAATAGATTGATCATATGCCTACCTAAAGGACAGGGCCATTGTGAGAATTACATCAAATTAGATGAATTAAGTATTATGGATAGATGAATTATGGAGAAGGCCTATGGGAGGCACTTGGTGAATGTATGGTAGCTGCTCATGTATCATCTTTCCTGCTTGGTTGGGCTTGATAGCCTAGGAAGAAGGTGGGTGGTAAGGTGGATTACTGATTAGACAGGGAGAGGTGAGCATCAGGGGGCTGGTTTGAGAGCTCTAGACCTCATAACACATGCAATTATTGGGCCTCTGAAATGTGGCTCATCTAAATTTCAGAGGTGTAGTCAATAAAAAAATACACATTATATTTGGAAGGCTTAGTATAAAACAATAAAAAATATGCATTAGATTTGGAAGGCTTAGTATAAAACAAATACAAATCCCCGTTAATAAGTTTTATATTGATTATATGTTGATATGATAATATCTTGGATATATATTGTGTTTAAAGATTGAAATTACTTTCACATGTGTTTTGATTGTGAGTACAAGAACACTGAAAATGACACAATGGCTCGCATCCTATTTCCATTGCGTTGTGTTTCTGTGGCTGCTCATGCCAGTGTTCGAGTCCGTATGATTGATCAGAGCTTGGGGAAGAACTGGGCAGAGCCAGGAAACTAGGCTGAGTCCAAAGTGGGGCAGCTAAGTGGATGGTGAGTCTTTACATGGTTAGATGGGAGGCATAGGTGAGTTTGAGTAATGTTCGTGTAAGCAGGTCATTAGCAGACAGCCTATGAGCAGCCAAATGAAAAGCAAGTATTTGGCCTAGACCAGAAAGCTGTGCCTGCGTTCCTTACCAGTTGGCCATTTTGGCTCTCAGTACAAATGCACGTGGCTGGTGAGATAGCTGACCCAGTGCTCATCGCAGGGAAGGCTGGGCTGAGTCTGGCTGTTCTCCTGAGCTCCCCGAGTACACAGGCCTGACTGCCGGGGAGCCCAAGGTGTCCCTGCTTGCTCCTTTGTGGAGGCCTCCTCAGTGATACATGCAGTGTGCTGAGGACAGAACAACAGGCACTAGGACTGCCTAGAAAAAGAGCAAGTCCACAGGGCAAGGCCTCTCCTGTAGAGCGGGTCAGTGCCCTCAGTCCTGAATGGCCCTGCCGCGTTGTGTTTCTGCATACTCTGGGCTAGCGTCCACAGGAGGAAGGAGGTATTACTGCCTCTTGGGTCCCTAAAAGGATGGAAATGGATATGATGCTGAGACTGGCTTCTGGGTAGCATTTTGGATAACCAAATGCTATTTAGGTTCTAGAGCCAGGAATTAAAATTGGCCCTGGTTCTTGAAATATCCACTGTACCATACCCTGCAGGACTGGTGGGATACAGGGCCTTAGAATCAAGATAGAAAATAGTAGCCAAAAAACAAAATTGAGAATTTTCCTATACTTTCTTCCTACAGTCAGTTCCCCCTGGATTGACTTGAGAAAACCACAGATTCATGATGCATCTTATGGGATAAGAGGAGGGAAAGTAGAATATATCAAGTTTGGAAGGCAGAAAACAAACCGCAATAAGCAGTCCTGCCTCGGTTTGCGCAGTCCCCTCTGACAGCCCGCCTGACTGGCGTTGGATGACCAAAGCCCCCGTGTGAGGGACTGGCATCTCCATGTCGGCAGGGCCACTGCTGCATTTCCACCAGGAGCATTTTGCTTCTTGTTAAAGCCATTGTCACCCACCTGACCTCTGACTGTGTTGTCCATTGGGTAAAGGGTTTCAAGTTCTTAGTCAGCAATAGTAAAACTACAGGAGCAAATATATGATTCACTCACTCAGAAACAATGTATTGAACTCTTCCTATGTGCCAGACACCATGGGATTAAAGTTTCAACTGTAGGAGAATATGTGAAAGTTTTTTATAGTTTTTCTTAGCTTGTATTTTCTATCTTGAATTTACACAGAATAGCTTTATGTTTCACTACTTATGAAATAGATTCTTTGAGGACCTCTTTTGCATGTCGATTATTTTTTCTAAGAAGTTGGGAGAAATGTACTGTGTTCCTGTGGTGTGCCCTCCTTGCTTTTTAGGCCCTGGGGAAAGATCACGTCTGTCCTCAGGGAGCCCCGAGTCTCACTTCCAGCAGATACACTTACAAGGCTTCATCTGCTAGAGAGCCTACTCCCTCTGAGCAGAGGGCCATTTGCCTTAACTGTCTGTGGCAGACCCCAGCTGTCACTTCTTCCTCGACACAGACCAGCCAGAGGAGGAACTGGCTTCACTTGGCAGGCTGGTGGGTCTTACCAAGTGGTTTCACCCCATTGTCACCCTGCAACATTTCAAGAAACTGTGGGAGCTGGGAATCGGCCACAGGCCTGACACCTCGGGGAGGTGGATGTCTCTGGCTTTAATGACCTTAAATTGACTGAGATTGGCCATGGGGCCAGGGGGTCCTAGGTGGGAGACCTAGGCATTGAGGGCTGATTAAGGCCCTAATGGCCCACACGCACTCATCCCACTCTCACACCAGAGCCCAGACTCAACCTGCGCACATCTGCTTGGACAAGACCACACCCCTCTCCAACTCTGCTTTCCCCGGGGGCTCCCACTTCTCACCTCTCCCCACCACCTCCAACCCCACTTAAGACCACCATCACCTTCCTCACTCTGAGTCCCAAAGTCCAGCATTTCAGCCAGCCCAGCCCTCTCCAGGTGAGAGCTCTATGGGGACCCAGTCCCTTTGAAAGGAAGAAAGAGAGAAAAAGGGAGGAAAAACAGAAAGAAAGAGGGAAACAGAAGAATGAAACTGGTCTGAAGGGGCAGTGGTGCCTTGAGCTATCTCACTGCATCACAATGAATATGGACTCTATTAAGCTCCGTTCTGCCTGTTAGTGTTTCCCGGGGCAACCCAGCCCCCATATGGCAAGCATGCAGCAGATTAGGGTGGGCCCCAGGGCCTCATTGAAGGCCAGGGGCTTGACTGGCAGTTGAACCCCCTTCCCGCCTCCCCCCTACTCCTCACACTTGGCACTGCCTGTGTTTATCTAAAGCGGGGGAGGGGGGAAGGCTGGGGTGGGAGGCATTTGTTGGACAGTTTTTGTCTGGCTCTGAGAGAGGGAGAGGAGGCTGGAGGCAGAGCAGGGTGAGGGAGGTTGGGGGAGGCAGACCAGCGGAGGTGGGGTGGAGAGGGGAGGCAGGAGGGAAGGCTTCATAAATATTCAAGAGGAGTGGTGAATGGAGAGAGAGAAATAAAGCAGATGGAATTCCTGTTAAAGAACAGCACAATCACCCTGTTTTGAGCCCTCCAAAAACAAAAAAAAAAGAAAAGGGAATGGCCTTCTAGGAGTGTGGGGAGCTGCATTTATCCAATTAGCAGGGTTGTCAAGTTGAATTTATATGGAACAGGGGTGGGGGAATGAGATGGGAATGCAGAAGAAAGGAAGTGGTTTTCTTTTTCTCTCTTCTTTTTTCCAGTTTAGCAGTAAGGTTTATGTTTTCTTCCCTTCTCTCTCTTTATGGGTCGATTAAAATAAAATATCTCTTTAAAGAGATGAGGCCATTTTCAGGAAGGGGTATGTGTGACAAACAAACGGGACTCCCCAGTAACTTTTTCCTCCAGTGGTGGAGGTAGGAGAGGGTTGTATCTGCCCAGTGGGCAAATCCAGAGACCAGAACTTTTTTTCACTCAGAAGGCAGAGGTGGCTTCTCTCTGGGGAGGGCAGGGGAGGTGGGGTTCCCAGAGCCAGGATGCCGGGTCCAGACTCCTCCTCCCATGCCTGGATGGCAAAGGGGTCCACCTGCCTGAGTGGAAATAGGCTCTGTCCATGCTGGCTAGCAGTTGGTTGTAAATTTGGGGGTTCAGGGTGAGTGAGGAGCCCAGGTTTTGCTAATCTCCCTAAAATGCCACTTGGATTACATAGACCTATCTCAAAAACCATCATTAGCTCCCCTTTGTCTATGGTGGTGTGGAGAGAATGGAAGTTCCTATGGCCAGGATCCTCACCTGACCCTAAACTACTTGATGATGTAATTGGCCAATTACTAGGCTAATGCTTCCACACCCTAGGCAATAAACTATTACTGACTGAGCCACTGTACAAAGAGCTCTGCCCAGTGCTCTGGGTGGAGGCAGAGACGGAGGTGGATTACAGACCTGCAGACTGCTGGATGCAGACGTGAGTCTAGTGTTTGACCTACCGCCTGAGAGTAAAGCTGGGTATAAACCCTTTTACTCCAAGAATGTTCCATTGTTATTTCTCAGTCTCACTAAGTCCATAGTGAACGTACCTGGGGCTGAAACCCTCAGATAAGACAGGTGCTGTGGTGTCATCCTCAGCAGGACCAAATCTCAATTTCCTACCTTGCCTTTTCTCATTCTTGTAGAATAGTCTCCACTGTGGAGTACAAGCTCCAAAGGGAAAATATAAGAAATTCCACTGGTGCACTGGAAGAAATTAATAAATTAATACAGATTCTCTTAAGGTTTATTTCTACTTAGGGGAATAGGAAAGAAATTCAGCTTTCCTAATATTTAATACCAAGATTACAGTGGTGCCTTTTTGTCTGTATGTCAGGCAGTGACATGTCACACCACCACCAAGACCTCGCCACTGTGTGGAGGGCTTGGAGGTGGGCACCTCACTTGCTTCTTCATTCATTCCTCCAGTTTTCTGTTCTCTATTAAGTGGATTTGTATACTATATTACTTAGGTTTAACTAAATTAACTCTTACAAAAGGGTGACTTCTAAATAGGCTTTCTGTCTTAAGGTATTAGCTTAATGATATTATAAAACAATCATGATGAACAAGTCCTTAAAATATGGTTTCACTTTTACCTGCATTTTTTTTTAGAATTTAATTTGGTGGAACATACGTTTAACTTATAAATAGACATGCATGTATTAGAGATACTTACCCAGAATATTTTCCTCATAAGGGACCAATATCAGAAAAGTTTGGAGACCACTGCTCAAGATAAGCCCTCTGTGACAGCCAGATGGCTTGATGCACCCCTCCTGGGACAGACCTTTGCCACCAAGTCAGACTCATCCTCCTCAAAGTGTCCTCAGTCTCTCCATATGCACATCCCAGAAGGCCCAGTTTCAAACCCCATATCCAGAAAACCTTCTCTGAAGACCCAAAATTGCAAACCCTCTCCTCCCTCTGCTCTTTGCTGTTCCCCTTTCGTGACTGAATTGGTGATCAGCTAAGGTTTCAGAGTAAAGGATGCCAAAGTTGTTATATAAGAAGAATCCCCACATTTCAGTGGGTTTGTGCAACAAAGATTTATTTCTTCTCCTGTCACAGAATGTGTGGCTATCTTCCATCTTGTAGCTATGCCTTCAGAAACACATGACATGTGGTGACATGTGGTCACTGGGACTGCAGAAGGGAGAGATGGAAGCAGCTTTCTGTTTCTCTAGCTCCTAACTGCCTTGGCCCAGCAGGACATGTTCCTTGCATCTCATTGGCCAGTGCTAGTCACATGGCCTGAGCTAACTGCAGAGGAGGCTGGGAAATGAGGAGTTTATGGATATTTGCTAAACACTAGCTGAACTTACATCCCAAGCTGTTTTAAGCTCCTCAGGACTGATCCATCTTCTAGTACAGTGCACTGCATGCTGTTTTATATGTGTAGGTAGACCACAGTAATATTTTTTCCTCCCAATAACTTAAAAATCACAATACACATAAATTTTTAATAGAAGACACACAAACTTTGGATAAGGAATAAGCTGGAAACATATTTAGAAGCTGGCTAGAGCATGGCTCATACTGAAGAATTGTTACTCTCCCCTGCTTGACATCAGGGAGTGATCTGAGTAGATGTTCCAGGTGTTAGTCTAGAACTGTATGGCTCAATGTGGTAACCACTAGCCCTGTATGACTACACTGAAGTTAAAAATACAATTCTTCAGTCACATTAGCCACACTTTAAGTATTTAATAGCCACAAATGGCTAGAGGCTACCTAATGTTTTAGACAGTGCAAATATAGAGCATTTTCATAAATGCAGAAAATTATATTGAAGGGATTTATGTGAAGAATAGTAAGAGATTATTCTAGTTTAGGATGTAAATGGTGAAAGGACAGTGACCACATAGAAAGTGAGTGTTACAGATTATGATCCAGGTAACATTTTTTATGCATAAGAAGTAAATTTAAAAACATTCTAAATTTAGTTCTAAAAGTAGCTCTAAACAGTTGGTTAATATGACCTCAGAAACAATTTGTTGAGAGGCAGTCAGGTTAGTGGAAAGAGCACTGGACTAGGAGTCAGAAAACCTGGCTTGTAGCCCTACATCTCTCTTCTTAATTAGCTGGGAGGCTTTCTGCAAATCACTTAGCCTTTCTACACCTTGCTTTCCTCATCTTTAACACCCAATATCTGTGAGGTATTACTCTAATTTTCTCTGATGTCCTTCCTGGGTAAAACTGCAACTTCATAAGCAAAAATGAACTTTCTTTCTTAAATCCTCCTAAATCTATCTCAATTCACATATTCAGCCCTCTGAGAATTAAACTCCTTGTTTCCCCAAAATTTCCCACAATGCGAGTCTTATGTGCAGGATTGGGAAATGTGAATCTTACTCTACAGAACTGGAAACCTACAAAAAGGTAATTTGGGATCAGCAATATTTTTTTTTCATACCAATGGAACAAAACCTTTGTCAGATCTCATTCTTGTCACTGAAAAATGCATTTTAGAGAGTCCCTGTGCTACCTGCCAGACCACATGCTCTCCTGCACAGCTCACCTTGCTGTTGGTCACGGGACATCCAAAGGATGTTTGTGCTCCCGACCACGGAGGCTCCCTCCCTGCAGCGCTGCAGGCACCTGGTGCCAGGGCTGCGGGTGGCCTGCTGTGCTCCAGCCAACCAGCTCAGGAGAGGGTGGAGCTGGCCTCCTACTGATGATCGACTCTCAGTTGTTTGTAATTTTCTCGCAAAATAAATACTCCAAGGCTGTAATTTCTCCTGCTCGGTCTCAACCCCAGAAGCGTATAATCTGTTGTTGTTGTTTTTGGAAAGTTTCAGAAACGTCTGCTTGGAGATTATTTCAGTGGGAACATGTATGTCAGCAGTTAAACTCCTCAGACACATTTTTGTTTTTCATTTCCAAAACCATTAAAAATAGCACGTACCTAAGCGTGAATGAGTAATTCATGTCAAGAATCCATTTTCCCTTCTCTGCTTTGGATTTATTTTTCCCAATCTCTCCTCTTTTTCTGAGAAAATGCATAAAAAATAAGGAGTGAGACATACTTGGCATGATCCAGAAAAATAACAGCTTTTTCAGAGTTCTGTTCACCCAACTTTGAAATTGTACCTTGTTCCTTTCACAGTGGGACAAAGTTACAGTGCAGTTAGGTATTCCAATTAAGGTTTAGCTGTGTTTTTTTTTTAATCATTAAAACAAAGCTCTCGAAACTTTATCTTTGGAATTATCTTTCTAGACCAAGTCACTAGGTAACTTGGTCCAGGAAGTGGGGCAGTTTCCCCAGCTGCTAATAAGGTACATCATAGCTGCAGGGATCTCCTATCCCTGTCACCCTTCTTTCTGTGAATGAGACCCCATGTGTCCTCTTTTGGCGTCTTTAGATGGCACCTGCCTAGAACCCACTGTGGGGATTAGTGAGTTAACCCCTTTTGCCCTCTTTGGATACCTGCTTCTTCTTACTCCCTCTCCCTCTCCAGCTACATTCTTTTTTCCTTGTTGCTTTTAAAAGCACGATGGTGGCTGGCAGGAGTTGTGGGGTCGGTTTCCATTTGGAACCGTATAAATTACCAAGGGTGCAGAAGTAACGGGAATTGTTTGGCTGGTCCTCGTTAAGCAGGAGGGGGTCTAGGCTAAATTTCCTCAGTAAAACCTTTGTCAACTTTACAACCCAAACACCTCTGTAGCCACCCTGTGCTCAGATAAGAAACAGCCCTCTTGTTCCTCTGTCTGCTTGTCTTCTTTTTGCCCTTTATTACTTTGTAGTTTTTTGCCTCCCTGCCTGACTCCCTCCATCGCTGCCTCCCCCTTTTTCTTCTCTCCTCTCCTCTTCTCCCCTCCTGTCCCCTCCTGTCCCCACTCCTCTTTCCTTCCTCTCACAAGGCAGGGAAGGAACAGGTGTCAGCAACCTCCTTAAGGAACTGGGGTAACTGAAGCGCGTCATGAACAAGCAAGTTCCCTAAAATCCTATAATTAGTAATTCATGCACTGTTTTAGATAAATACATTATATCTTTAGGGAAAAGTAGGGAATTACAACAATCCTCTCGAAAACTGAGAAGACACCAAATGTTTGCTTTTTGGTGTTGGTTTATAAACATGTTCATGAACTTTTCCCCCACAAATCACAGTGAAAAATCCTCACTGTTCCACATCACCCTGTTCCAGCTCTGTTAAGTGCCGAGTGCAAAGCAGGGTGCTGATAGAAAAAATGTGAAAAGGCTACTTTTGTGGTCAAAAGCACAGAGCTTTGAAATGAGCCCAGCCTCTGGGTTTCAGTCCAGGCCTACACTTATGTGGCCTTGGGCAACTGACTTGACCTCTGGAACTCAATTTCCTCACCTGTGAAATGGGTGACAGGCCCCCACCCTCGTAGAGTTTTTATGAAGATTTAAAAAAACCTTGTGCAAAGGGCTTTAGCACACTAGCTGTGGTGGTAACAGGCTCGCCCCACCTCTCCCACCACGGCTGCCCTTCTCAGCCATACTCTCATCCATTGCACTTTCCTGAATTTCACTTTGCTAATAACATGACCCTTTGATTTACTGGATTGTCTGACAAAGAGTAGAAGTTCCCTCCTCACCAGAGGAAACTATTTTAACTTGTCAGGAAAGAACTTTTGTAAAAACTTCTTTTAAGATTTTCCTTTAAAACTCTTTCAGCAAATGTCCCCTTGTCCTTTCCCAGAGCAGTGGAGGACTCTTGGAGGTCCTCTGATGTCACAGACATGAGGCAAAGGGAGGCGTGAAAAGCCAAAGGGAAGGAACTCTTCCCTGGAGAACATGCTGAACATCGGTGTGGGGCTGAGTCTGAGATCCTGTCTCAGGGTGCTTGTTGGGCACAGTGAACATGGCCCTCTTGGCGCTCTCAGTGGCCAGCAAAAAGCCAAGGGAGCTTGGAGAAGGGAGAGGTTTAGGCCAGTCCCAAGCACTGCCTAGCACAGAGCAAGAGCCTTAAAACCCTGCCTTCAGTGCACTCTGTCGGAGCAGTGGGGCTGAAAGGCTAATGCCCGTCTCCTACAACAGACTGCAGGCAACCGGAACGCTGGAGACTGGCGAGCACAACACGTCCCTCAGCTGCACAGCCTGACCACTTCCCCTGGGTTTTTCACTGGTGACTGTAAGTCTTTGAAAGAGGTGGGTGGTTAGATAAAGAGGTCCAGAAGGGTGAACCTTGTGAACATCTGTCACCTCCTTGGGAATATACTGTTCATATTGCCATGTGCATGAGTCAGGAAGATGCATCTACCACCTCCATCCCTGGCATGTTACCTTCAATGCTATCTGCAAGTCATTCTAATGCATCCGCCTAATAATGATGTTGACACACCTCCTTATCAGCCTAATGTCCTGTAAGTACAGTGAAAAGCATAGAAGCCAAATCTCGGCTTAGGCTGTGACGGAAGTGTGTGCTAAATGTACCCTTGCCTCTGTGTGATTTGGATGAATCTATTAAGGACCAGAGTGTCAGGAAGGCATAAAGCCCTGTGATCATGGAAGGGGAGGAGTGAGCTCTCCGCAGGCAGGAGGAGGGCAGCTGACAGCTGAGGCAAGTCATCAGGTGGCTGGAGGTGTGGCCCAGTCTACAGCCCCAGAGGAGGGTTGTCCTGGGTGGAGAGGCAACACAGACAATTGCCAAGAGTACAGATTTTGTAGAGATGGAAAATACCAGAATTCCAGCGCGAGGAGCAGAGGGAAGGTGAGGGAACTTGGCTGATGTGTGATTTTTGTCTGTGTTTGGTTTTGGTGGAGGAGAGGTTACAGATGGGCTGAGGAGGGTAGGTGGATTCCAGGAATCAAAGAGAGTTCACAGGGATCTAAGTGAGGAGCAGGGGTGAATCAAAACAGGAGTGCCTCCATAAGTCTCTGAGATTTTAGAATTCATTAATAACATCCCTAAACAAGGGATTCAGCATGCATTATGCATATGCTGGCATTGCCCACCGTGATCTGTACCTGCAACATGGCATGCTGTGTGTCCAGGACATTTGACCTCCCATAAGCCAAAGGCAAAGCAAGCTTCGCGTGTCTCGCATCTGACCCAGCCTTCCTACCCCGAGCCCTGCCCGCAGCGGCAGGCCCAGCCTCTCTCTACCCTGGGCTCCACTGTCCTCAGTGCTGTCACTGGGCTGGGCAAGGCTCTAGCCCTCTTACCGTAATAAAGTCACCTTGGAGCTCAAGGGGACTGCTTAGAAGTGCCTTAGATGAGAAGTGGCAGGAGAGTGTTCTCTGGTGTCTCAGCAGCATGGTCGGGTCCCCATGTTGAACACTGCCAGCATGTGTAAAGGAAGCAGGACAGACCTGGGGCTGTGCCTGCCGGAGGGGTATCCCAGGCATTCTCACCGAGGCCACTTCTCTCTTTCTTTCTCAGAGAAGAGTGAGCCAGGAGACTGAAGTACTCTTTGAGTGACTGCAGTGGCTTATGGGACGTTGGCTTCAGTGCCTTTGCAGTACACCATGCTGCGTGGGATGTCGGCGACTCCGAGAGGACAGCGGCCCGAGGTCACACTCACGTGCCTTCTCCTGGCCGTGGCAGGCTGCTTTGCTGACCTGAGTGAGTGCTTCCCTTGCCTTTCTCAGCCTGCCCCTTGGAAAAACACTTTGCCCCTAGTGCCCAGTGGAAGGTCTGCACATTCTACAATAACCCTGCAGAGAGGCCGCCTTCTTCTTAGATTTCAAAGACTACTTCATTCTCACTGGCCCTCCGAGACACCTCCATTAATACAAGATGAGAAATGATCCTGGCAAAGTCACATTTGTTGTGTAAAAAACTGTCTTTTGTTGAGCACCTATGGTATGAGATTACAGCAGGCAGTTTATGTATACTGTAAGCTTCACAACAACTCTGTGAGAAGGGTGCTCTGAGTCCCATTTTATAGGTAAGAAACAGATTCCAAAAGGCTGAAGCCACATGGTTCACAAGCAGTGGCACTGGGATTCAGACCCCAGGTCTGTCCAACTCCAAAGTCCAAGCTCTTCCTTTGCACCACACTGCCACTGCTGTCTACTTTTTGGGATTAAGAACAGGCTGGAAAATGAACCCAAGGACAGTAGAGAGCTTCAGAGAAAGCTCAACTCCTCTGGGTCGCTCAGCTCAGAAAAGCTGCATAGGCATTGCACTTCTAAAAAGATCACATTGTTGGTTTCCTGGGGGTGTCAGTTCATGGCCACATCCCTGCTCTTCCTCCAGATGAGGTCCCTCAGGTCACTGTCCAGCCTTCTTCCATCGTCCAGAAGCTTGGAGGAACTGTGATCCTGGGATGCGTGGTGGAACCCCCATGGATGAACACCACATGGCGCCTGAATGGGCAGGAGCTGAACGGCTCGGATGATGCCCTGGGTGTGCTCATCACGCAAGAGACCCTCGTCATCCCTGCCCTCAGCAACCACACCATGGGACGCTACCAGTGTGTGGCCCGGATGCTTGCAGGGGCCGTGGCCAGCGTGCCAGCCACAGTGACAATAGCCAGTGAGTGCTGCCTTCTGCCCCCCTGCCATGGTGCAGTCTCTCTGCCTATTTTCTATTCTCTCTCTACCCACCATGAGTCACACCCCTGTTATTGGTCTTAACAGTATAGGGGCCTTCAAAGCTAAAATTCATAATCTGAGCAGTAGCTGCCCAGTAGTCCCCAATGACAGGGGTCCACTTGGGAAGCTGCTCTCTGAGTAGGGGCAGTGTCTAGAAAGCAGGAACTTGACACGTTGACCAGTTTCTGTGGGACCCAGAGCTGGGCCATTCCATGCCTTCCTACGTGGTCATTCTGTGGTTTAGCTGTGGTCATGCCAACTGCTCTATGTGTCACTCATTTTCTGCCCTCTGTCCTCACAGTGGTTACGGTCAGAGCACTTACAGTGAGGGCTAAGTGAGGTCTGAACAGAGCCTGCCTGGCCCACACCTGCCTTCTGGCTCTCTGAGGGGCAAGCATATTCCAAACGCCTGCTACATAAACAGTAGAACACAAAGGGAGACTGTGACAGAGGAGTAAAGAGGAAAGAAAAGAGGAAGAGATCAGGTGCCAGTGTGATCGAAGGAGGATGTCACCCTTATCTATAGGTACCTCTGGGTATACCAGGTGACCAGGCCCAAAGACACATTTTCTGATTTCCTACCCATGGTACATATAGGAAATGAGACCCAACTGATTAAATAAACTTCCAAAGTCTACAGGGCAGCCCCAACACCAAATCTTATATGCTGAGTCTATAGCCAGAAAGTATTAAGAATGACCTCTTCCTTCCTGGAACCTTAAGTATAGGGAACAGGTAAACTTGTTGCGACTGTAATGGTATTTGGCTTTAATTCTGAGCTCCTGCAGCTCGCGCCCTTATCCCTGACAGCCCTGCTTCAACCCATGTCGCCATCCTCATCACCCTCCTGGATGATATGTTCTGGGAGGTTGGTGGCCTTTATGTCATGGGTCAGGCCTAAGGCAGCAACTTCTAACATGCTCCTTAAGGGCCATCTGGGTCCCTGGGGAGTGAGAGATGGGTCCTGGGAGGAGCATGGTGAGAGGCAGGGAAGTAGAAATCAGGAAGAAGAGACCTTGCCCTTTGGTCCAAAGTCCCACAGGGGCTTCATTTTTGGGCAGAGAATGGAGCTCCGGCTGCTAGCAGTATTCCTGTTTCCTCAGGAAACAGTCCAGCAGCCCAGCCTTCTTCTCAGCAGAAGGAGGAAGGCAGGATGGGTCCCCTGCTATCTCCCTAGGGACCAGGCTGAGCCTGGGCTGGGTCTGAGAGCCCCCCACACAGTGGGAGCCACTTTTCTTTGACCAGAAGGAGCACCCACTGCTTGTAGGGTGGAGGGAGAGGGGAGAGTGAGGCGGGGTCGTCTCATCATAACAAGAAGGGCTGAGTGAGAGCTACACTTCCTGCCATCATACTCCTCTTTTATATTTTAACTTAAAATTACATTATAGGAAGTTTAGATATAGAAAATAATGTTTTCCCCATACCCACTATCATCAGAACCACCATTATCATTCTGGAGTACACCCTTCCAGTCTTTATCCATACCCATACTTTTATTTAAATTGAGATGCAACTGACATACAATATTCTGTTAGTTTTAGGTGTACAACATAGTGATTCAACATTTTATGCATTGTGAAATGGTCTCAGTATGTCTAGCTACCGTCTTTCACCATACAAAGCAATATTAATGACTACATTCCCTGTGCTGTACTTTACATCCATGACTGACTTATTTTACAACTGGAAGTCTGTACATCTTGATTCCCATCACCCGTTTCTCCGTTCTCCCTGCTGGCCCCCTTCCCCTCTGGCAATGACCACTCTGGTCTCTGAATCTATGAGTCTGGGTTTTGTTTTGTTTGTTTTGGTTTTTAGATTCCACTTATACTTGAAATCATGTGGTATTTATCTTTCTCTGTATGCCTTATTTCAGATAGCAAAATATCATATCCATACTTTTACACTGTTATAATTATACCAGAAATATACAATTTCTATCCTTTTCCGTCCCCCTTGACATTGTATGACAAGATTTTTCCATCAGCCATGTGACATTTGCTTTTCTTTTTTTACTGAGTATAGAACACATCCTGTAAAGTACACAAAGGGCACTAATCTCAGGTGAACCACTGATTTTTAAATATGCACACACTGTGTAACCTTCACTCTAGCATGTTCCCTCCTGTGCCCTCCTAGTTAGTCTGTCCCCCCAGCCCAACCAGAACAGGGTTGCAATTGCTAATGGCCCTGGAACACCCCCCAGATGTACTCCTATCCCTCCTCCTATGGTTAGGCAGTTAGGTTGCTTCCCATTGTTCAGGAGTACACATAAGGTGTGCCTTTTAGCAACATTTGTACCTTCGAAGGGTAAAGCTGCCCATCTCGGAGGACTACTCATCTGCAGATGGTCAGCAAGTGTCTGAAGACTCAGGAAACTCCATAACCATTCATTTGGCTTAATGAGGAGCCAGGCTGAACCTTTCAATGTTTGCAGGAAGGAAGAGTTGGAGAGCAGAAGATTCATGTTGGAGCCCTCCTTCTACTTCAAGGTGTATCTGTGTGAGGAGAGACATTATACAGCCTTTATTTTTAGAGAATTCCTGGCCATTTCTTTCTCTGGTGCTTGGCAGGATCTGCAGTTGGCAGTGAGGACCAACGGAACGGTTTGGTTGCAACCCAGGAAGGCCCAGTGGGTGAAGAAGGGGCTTGTGCAGAAGCCGAGTGAGTCTTGTTTGAAAGCCAAGAACTATTGGCTTGTCAGTTAGACATGAATCAGAAGTGAAATGTTTGGGCCTGACTCGAAGGCTGGAAATGGAGAGAGCAAGCTTAGTCGGGGTTGTGTCATGGAGAAGAGGGAGTTGGAGGAGAGGAACCACAGCCTCTCAAACTTGGAGAAGTTTGGCATTGGGAAGGCAGGAAAGGCGGGAGAAAGGGGTGCTGTCTTTGGGTTCATGCCATGGGGGATTTGGCCCAGACTCAACAGCTAGATTAAGTTTCCGAAAGCACATTCCTGAGCAGAATGGGGGCTGTGTTTTGCTGGTTGTCTGATGGTGGAGGGAGGCTGAGTGGCAGAAGGGATTACCAAAGGCATGGTCTGCCTTCGGAGGCAAGGCTGGGCAGTGGCGTGCTGGTGCACACACATGCACACCCACCCGCCCTTGGCACTTAAATCCCCTTTTCCTCTGCCCTCTTCCCCATGTGTTCAGATGTTCCTCAAACAAAGAAAGCACTTGCTGTTAGGCCTATGTGGCAAGACACTGCCGCCTGTGTCTTACTGAATTCTCTGAGATCACCAGGAGCTTTCAATGATGGAGGCTGGGACCTAGCTTGAGGATCCAGGGGCTGTTGGAGGTCTCCAGCAGAACTTTCCTGGTTCAGACCTCGTTCACTCTGACACTTGGGATGCACTTGGCCTTTGCCCGTACCTGGTGAGATCAGCTTCTGTTGTTCAGGTAAAATGGAAGCACCGGCAGAGTCCACCTGCACAGCTGACCCTGTGCTGCAGGTCATCCTGGCTGTGGAGATAAGGGCCTGTCCACTCTCTTCTGTGGAGAGGTTTCTTCCTATTGAACCTAAACTTCATTTGTGGTAGATCTCTCTTGCTGCTAACAATTACTTCAGACCACTTTGTCTATTCCTGCTTTTTGAAATATTTTCCATTTTGATCTCCTTTTTTCCTCTTACCATTTTTTTTCACAAGCTTCACACCAGGAGGCCAACCACTCTACATGGCTCCCATCCCCCCGAACCAGCAGCCGACAGTGTCAGTGGTGCTGGGTTCCTTCTTTCTGAGCCTCGGGCCAGACTTAGAATCATTCTCAGTGCAGCATAGCTGCTTTATCTGTCTTCTCTTACCTCCAAATATACGCCATTCAAATAAACTCCTACACAATTCTTCACCTTTAACTTTTTTCTATTTTTTTAATTCTTTATTCTCCCAGTTACCCTATCATCTCTAGGTCCCAGTCGTAGTTGGAAATAAAACAGGTAATGGGGTAGTAATTCTAATTCTGGGAATTTTAGCTCTCAGGCTAATGTCTCGAGTTGATGCTGGTGTAATTGAGAGTGGATCTGGGTTCTTAGTCTCCTGGATAAGATGAACTACAGTATCATATTATCCATAAAGCAAGTCAGACCCATGAATTGCCTAACAGAGATGTAAACAGTTTTAATGGGAGTTCAGGCTAACAGTGATTCATTTCAACTTCAGGTCATCAAGAAAGACTCAGGCGTTGAACCTTGAAAAATGTGTATGGGACAACCTTTATCTCTGATTTCTGAGTCCGTACATACCTTTCTCAAACCTTCAACAACTAAATGGAGCTCTCAGCTCTGTGCAGTGAGACCTAAACCTTAGTGTGGTTTCCTGGACGTGCAGATATTTCCACAGTGTGCTTAATTTCCATTGTGAGGTATTTCCATAGTGAGTTCCATCAAATCCTCAAAACCAGGTGATGTCTCTCTCCTGCTATGCCATCCTTTTCCCCATCCCTGCATTTCTCACTGTTCCTCACCTCTTTTCCCTTTAGGAATATATGTTTTGTGATTAAAAAAGGAAACTTTAGTGTTTTCCCACCATCACCACTCTCCCCAGTCTGGTTCAGCCAGCCAGTGACTCCTTGACAAAACAAGAAGGAACGGTTTGCTCCAAACAGGAAAAACATTTGTTGTTGGCTCGGGTGTCTCAGAGAATCCTGGGCAAGACCTCTGCTTTGGGATGAAGGGGTGGAAGCAGGATGGAGAGCTGGGGAAGGAGAAAGACACAGGCGGCTTCCAGAGCTGCCCTAGCAGGGAAAGGGGGTCTGCAGCTGAAAGCTGGGGCTGAAGGCAGCTGTCAGACTCAGTGCTGTCTGCCTCTGCAGGGAGAGACAGAGGCAGCTCCACATTAGGGTGTATAGTTGGAAATGGGGAACAAGCTTGAGCTTGAACGGGACTGCTTTATACCATAAATCTTCTGTCTGACTTTGCCAATTGGACAAGAAAATTATTGAAAGACAGCTTAGACCCAAAAGGTGCTTAAATATCTAAGTAGGAAATGACTAAGGAATACCTTATAGATTTAGACCAAAGTCACATTAATCTTCAGTTTTCTACTGGATACAGACAGAAATTCACACCTCATAACAATTTCCCCTGATATTCTGGTGATATCTTCAGGTGACATTGGCAATACTGATCCCATCAGGCCTGGTGCAAGTACCCAGACAAATGCATGGTGGAAGCTCTGCCCAGGGCTTCATGGCGGCAGTTGTCTGCCTCAGATTCCCTATGTAGCAATGGTCAGTATTTACCAAAAGAAAACCTCCAGTCCAGGGTGCATCTCCTACAAAGTTTAGAACTTTTAACCTACTACGTGCCTCTCCTCACTCTGGTCTTTGCAGACACAGCCACATGCTTAAATAAAATTGTAGGTCCATTTCTAATCTAGGAGAAAAGGGGAGGACCACGTAGTGGGTTACGAAGTATAACGAGCCTGAATGGACTTTGAGAAGACTTTGTGCAGCAAGATGAGAGAGGAGTGATTAGCTTGCTTGAAATCACTGGAATCCTTTAAGGAACATAATGCAAAATGGTTCCTTTAAAATGAAAAAAGAATCAAGGGTGCAAATTGAGTCCCTCGGCTCCCCACTTTTGTGTGTGTGAGAAGCTAAGGAATTTCTACTTGAACCTTGTTTTAGACTTTAAACGATTTTTGGAATCTGGTAATAACCCCAAGAATTATAGAAATGAGTCTGTCCTACAAATGGGACAAAGTGTTCACGTCTAAGATAAAAGACTATTATTTAATAGTGAGAAAAAAATGTAAACAAAAGGAAAAAAGCCTGCTAAATGCAAAACAGTTTTTTTTTTTCTGTAGGAAAATTGTGCTTAATTTTGAGTACCTGTGCTCCTCCTCTAGTTAAAACATTTGAAGACGCCAGGGATCACAGAATAAGACTCAGGCTGTAGTGTGATACTTAAGCCTCTCTCCCTGCCCCTGCTCCCATTCCAGACCCAGCAAGCTGTGTTTCCTTGCCTTACCTTGCACTTTCCCCTTGTCGTCCTTCCGTGTTGTCCTGTGGCATCTTCCTTGCCCTTCCCATCCCCCAGAAAGTTCCCAACCCCCTTGGGTGAATGAGTTCCTTCTCAGTTTTCAAGTCACAAGTGTCTTCTCCTCTAGGACTCTCTTCTTGTCTGGAGTAGGGTTTCCCCTTCCCAGTGTCCTCACCATCCTGTGTTTACTTCTCTAGCCCCCTCCTGCCGTGGGTTCCTTACCCACTCCTCTCTGCGACCACACTGGCTCACACAAGGCCTGGCACACAGTAGGCCTTCAGGGAGTGTCTATAAAGAAGAAGACTCCCAGATAAGATGTGTTTAAGGTCTAGAAGACCAGAAAGAACATGCAGAAGGCAAATAATGATCTCTTCAACAAATTCTGATACATGACACGTTTTAAGGAGATACATAAGAAAGGATAAAGCAAGAACTCAGGGTATAAAATTGATGGATGTCAGAGGCATAAAGGTTTCTATTAAAAAGAAACTGAGATGTTTGGAGGAAAATCTGGAAACTTTGAAAGGAGATGCCAGTGAATGTGGCTCCACATCCTATCAGACACCTCACAGGACACTATCAGAGGCGGTGAGTAGATGGCATCATTAACTGCCACTGTTTATGGGAATATGTAGTTCCCAGGTGTGGGGGCAGAAAAAGTGCAAATGCTGTGGACCCCACTGGCCTTAGGGACAGTGCCCAGGCTCTCCACCTAGAATTCTGTTCTCCAGGGCCCTCTCCCTTCTTTCTCTGAGTGTCTTGGTCTCCATCTTCTCTCCTCTCTCTCTTCCTGCACAGGCTGCCAGCCTGCCAACGACTGTGCCAGGATCCAGCTCTGGCTCTCATGAGCCCAGACCACCAGGATTCACATTAATTTTCCCACTGCTAAGTTTATAGTTTATATTTGGTTGATCAGAGAAATATGTGTGTTGTGGGTTGCTGGCAAGTAAATCTTTTTTTCCTTCTTCTCTCTTTCTGTAGTGTATTTTTTCAAACCATTTCATTCCTTCATCTAGTCCAAAAGAAACTCCTCAGTTCTGCTCTCCAGCCCTACCTCACAGCAGCACTGAAGTCAGATAAATGAGACATCTTCCCTGTTCATCTGGCAGCCAGACTCAGTGGAGACATGGCTCCCATCCTTGACTTCAAGGATTTATCACATTTCTCGTTCTCTTATTATGTCTTTTTTTCCCCAATATTTTTAATTGGTTCAAGCCAAGAAATTCCTGAAGCATTAGGCCAGTTTTATTACAAATCATTTAATGACACTGCAGACTAAGTTCTTTTTATTTTCCACTCCTCCCTTTATGCCCCTTCTCCTCTTCTGCCCTCTTCCCCCCGCTCTTTAATCTCTTCTCCATCCCCTGCTTTCTCCCACTACTCAAACCTGGTTGCAAACCCCACCAGAACTCAAAAAAAAAAAAACACAGGCTTTAACAACTAATGTGTTTGGCATCTGCAAAGGGTTTTTTTTTCCCCATGGAGACTGTTTTTATTTAAATAAAAGAGAGCATGCCTTACTTTCATCAGAAAGCATGTTTGAGAAATTTCATGTCATGTTTCCATGGTTGTCAGGAGAGAGGTTTGGAGCCAAAATCATTTGTGCAATTGAACAGGCAGAAAAAAATCCTAAAGCAAGCAAACGTATGATCCACTCTCCCAGCTCGCACAGGCGGGAACAGTACTCCCTCTGCCAGCCCCCTTTCTGACTTACTCCAGAGATAGAGGTGACCTGACCTAGGCTGGCGGAGGTGGTAGGGGCTATGTTCGGGGACACCACTCTTGTGAATACTGTGCCCTGCCTGTGTGTTTGATCTGTCTTGTCTATTAGAATAAAGCCCTCATGGTTAGGAACTCCGTGGTACCTTCTGTGGTGCATGACATACTAGCCAATTCTGCTGGTACAGGACTGAGTGAATGAATCAGTGATGCCTGGATGGACGGTATTGTACCAAACGCCAACTTCAGAGGATGCCGTTCTGCCCAGCCTTGTGGGCTGCAGCTGGGTCTGGCTTCGTGGTCTGTGTGCTAGGGCTACGGATTGGCAAAAGGCTCCGTCATGGCCCTGAACGTGTGGCTTCTGGGATGTCTGGCCATCCCACAGCAAACCCTGTCCACTCCCAGGTGCTAGGCTGTCTGACCTAACGGAGGCCCAGTCAGGCTCCAGCCTCTGCTCTGCTTCTGTACTAATCGCTGTGAGTTTTCACTTGCAGAACACTTTATTTCAGAGGGGTCATGCCAAGCCATGGTTCCTCAGGCGGCTTGGAGGTACAATGCAGTGTTGTGATGTTCTGCCCATCAGTGAAGCAGTTTGGGGCACAGGAGAGCCCCTGTGTTGCCAGAAGCCACACAGGGAAGCAGTGCCCAGGACCTGTCAGCTGCTTGGGCACCAAGTCCACCTGTACAGCAGTGAGCCACAGGCTCTTCCTTTTATTCCCCTTGAACCTTTGCCAGCTTTTTGGGACTAAGGTGCAGAAAAGGGCACAGGGTCAACATGCCCCTGAGGAGTACTCCATCAGGGCAAACTCTTTCTGTGCTTTGGAACATTAGCCATAGATGCAACCAGCTATCACAGAGCCCAAGTGAGCCTGGAGATGTGAGAGTTAGGGAGCAGAATTACCAGTCAGCCCAGAGACTTGCTGGTGGCCAAGAGGCTACTGAGCCATCTGGCCCCACTGCAAGTGAGCCCAAGACGGTGCCCTCACAACCTGATGGCTGCCATCCAGACCTCAGCAGATGAGTGCAGACTTGTCTTGTGATCCCCGAGAACAGGGAGGAGGGCAGGACAGGACTGACTGTACTTGAGAAATGCCTGGATGGGTAGAAAGCAAATTATTAAGTGTTGAGCTGAGCTCATGGAGATAGGATGTTGGTAACTCCATGCAGCCTGCAGTCAAACACACTCAGACAGAATTGAACTTTGATTTGCAGACTTGGGGAGAAGAGGAGCAAATGAGAAGACTCCCTGAAAGTGATTGTGAGGTTTATGGATTACACTGAGGGCATCTGCAGCACAACACCCCCTGTACCTGGACGGGTAAATTCTATAGAAAGGTTGGGGGTTGGGGGATGAGCCTACAGTTTATAGATTTGGTGATTTTGTGTTAGGGGACTGCATTAACATATACTAAATATGGTAGTTTAATTCATAGCTCTACTGAGCCTTTTATTAAATAAAGGAGGAATAAGGCCAGAAGATGATGAGAAATTCAAAAGGGGTTCAAGATAAAACTTGTCAATTTATAGTCTCCTGTATGATTCTGGTGATGGCTGCCACACCCACATGCCTCTAAAAGTTACTTTCTTTTGGCCAAGAAGGTAGGGGCCTGATGCACCCTGTAAATGTGAAGAGGACACACAGAACACATCCCATGATTTGTGTCTGACCTAGTGTCACTGTAATCTGAATATCCAGGGGTCCTATGGAAGTGATCTATCAGAAGATCCATCTTCTCTTAAGAAACTGAGTGCTTAGAAGGAAGGGGCTGGGCAGGGTTCTGTATGGAGCTGACCTATTATGGGCTTACTCACAAAGCACAAAATTCTGTGACAAGAAAGGTTGGTTAACTGAGAGATAGCCCCAAAGACCTGTTGAGAGCTGAGAAACAAGAGGGAGCCTTTTGGCATTTAATTAGTCCAGACAAGTTAATAAAATAGTTGAAAGAATACACAAAGAAAGGATGCAAAAGAGGGGTCTTAGAGAAGGTAAGAGGATTAAAGCTGCAAAAACATTTCTCTAATGGATTTCTCAAACACACCAGCCCACAGGCAAGGGCAGGTGTCCTGTCAAACCATTTCCCCATGAAACCTGATCCATCAGTCTGCAGCCAGGCCTGCTTACCCCATTTGTAACTAAAGGGCCTGCCCCCTATTCCTACTGAGGCCCTCTGAGCAGCCTCGGGGCTCGCCAGGAAACCGGCTGTGCAGACAAAGGGGCCTAGGAACAGGCTGGTTTCCTTCACAGGCAGCCAGCTAGATCTCTGCGTCTGCCTCATCTGGTGGCTGATTAGGCTCTTATTGATCATGAAGTCGCCACCCCTCCCGGGGCCTCCTTCCTGCTCGAAAACATGAGCAAAGCGGGTGCTCTGATTTTCAGATCATTCATCACATCATTGCTCTGCCTTTGATCCCTTAGTGAAACGCAACTTTGCTCCAGCAGCCAAATTGGGAGTGTTTGCCTAGTGAAGCACCAGAGAAGGCTTAAGCTCAAGAGACACAGGGAGGGGGCAAGGCCACCGACCGAACTACTGCTTATTTGTTTTGAAGCCAGGAAGGCTCGCCTGCCAGTAGGCCCTTGTGGAGAGCTGGATGCCCATCTGGGGTGTCCTCCATCCTGCCCGCGCCGGCTGTTGTGCACATGTTGGCATCAGAACAGAGGGGCTGTCTGGCTGCATTGCTGACCAATATCCAGCTTTGTGCCTCCCCCATTGCACAGCCTTCTGTCTCCAACCAAGCAGTTGTCAAAGAGTGCAGAAGGAGCCAAGAAGGGCTGGAGGGGGGGCAGACTGTTTTCTAGGATTGGGTCGGACAGGTGGGTGCATGGAGGAATGCATGCTTCATGCCTGGATAAGCCTTCAGTTACAATGGGGCAGCCGCCCGGGGCCAGTAAGATAGAGATGGCATTCTGGTGCCAAACCCCTTTCAGTTGCTCACATCTTTTGCAAAATGATCTGTTAGGTTTAAGTATATTCTTGCTTGAGGCAAATTTCCTTGGAATGAGGTAAAGAAAAGGAGAAAGAAAAAAAAAACCCTCAAAAACTCTTGGTGGAGTAGTTTTAGGTTTATCAGACCATGGCAGAGAGGGCTCCTCGGTGACAGGAATTTTCCAGGTCTCTGAGCCCACAGTTGCTCATGGCTTGCTTTGTGGGGTGCCTCCTGACTTAGCAGGTACAGCACGTACTGTGCTGAGGATTAAGGCCTGTGCATTGTCTCTGAAAAGCAATTGGCAACATCTAGCCTGAGCACAGGCCATCCACCTCTTTCCAAGTCTGTACCTTTCTCCTCTCTGGGAGAAAAGGTGTCCACTGTGTTGGCTCAGAAGCTCAGCCAGGTCTGGGTTACATAATTTGCAGTGTCCAGTGCAAAATGAACATATGGGATCCCTTGTTCGAACATTAGTAAAAATTTCAAGACAGTGACAGTCGATCATTAAACCAAGGCTACTGGAGCCTTCCAATAGTGGGGCCTGTGCTACTGTGCAGGTTACACAAGGGAAGCTAGCCTCGGGCTCAGCCTTCCCAACTGTTGATTCATTCAGCAAGAATTGAGAGAGCATGAGCTCCACCCTGAGTCCTGTGCAGTGGGGCATGGGGTTGGGACACGGACTGAAAATTTAGTAGGCCACCCACTAGGAATTTACAATTTAGTTAGGGTCAGATATCACACACACAAAATATAATAGTAGTGAGATAATTCTTCAAAAGCTTGGAAGCTCTACACCCACCCAAAGGAAGGAATCCACTAGAGATTTCACCCTGACCAGGCATCACTTGTGTAGCCTGGAAAGTGAAATGAGGCAATAAAATGAATCAGACAGTCTGTCATCGTTTTTGCCCTACCACTCATGCAGAGCATATATTTCTTATTTCACATTCATTAAACCTATTTCACCTCTTTCTGGTGACCTGGAAGTACCCTGTCAAGAAACATTTTATTTTCAAAATAGCCACACTTAGATAAAAGGTCAGCTGCACTTAGAAAAGGTTTATAGAAAATATACTGTGCTAGGCCCTTGTTTTGACTGAGCTCACATTGTAGACTGAATGCAACTAGGAAATTTGAGTTTGTAGGTAAAAATGGTCACCTTGTACCTGACTTGAGGGGCCCAGGTTCCAAAATAATCAGTCATTCAGTCATTTAACGTTTACTGAGTGTCTATATGGGCCAGGCCCTGGGTTAGTTCAGAGGACACATATATGGACAAGACTTGATCCTTATCCCTAAAAAGTTCACAATCTAATACTGTAATCAAAGGGACAGTGATCCTTTCATAGAAACCAAGGGGCTTTCCTGACCTGACTTGGCTTGACTAAGAGCTTCTGGAAAGTTCCATTAAGTGGGAACCCTCCTGACCTGAGTGCCTTGCCCACTGGGCTCTCCTGTGGTGACAGCAGTTTGTTTTGGTAATTACCTCTTGCTTCTGGGAGAAACCTGACTCCCGCCCACTCCTGTTGCCTTCCCTGGGTGTCAGTGGGAACAAGGCATGGGCAAATGGAGTCTTGTGGTGCCATGGCAGTGAGCCCTGATGGGATCAGTTCTCAGGAGCTGAGCAGAATCTGGGGTGGTCAGCATTCAGAGACGGAGCCTCCAGGACTCTCTATGCACCTTTATGAAGAGAGGGTCTAGGTAAATACTTTCCTCTTTCTTATCTTATTCTACATTAGCTTTATTTCCTCTCTTAAATTAAATTCAGCTATAATCCTGACAACCAAATTTGGAATTTGGTTTTGTTACACAAATGGCCTATTTTGTTAAGTAGCATCAGTGATTTGACTCATACAAAAAGAGTTGTGTTGTTTGGACTATTGGAGTGTTTGGGAAATATGCTTCTCTTGTTCCAGAAGGATCTCCGTCCTCTCCCAGTTTAGATCCTGGTCTTGCCTGAGCCGAGTTAGGAGAGAAAGCCACTTGCAGCCAGAGACGGCATCCTGGTGTCAGGACCCTGGGCTGTCCCACGTTGCACTGCCACTAAGCCACACAGGGAAGATCCCTCTTTGTCTTAGGAAGCCCAGAGGGCGTCCACAGACCCCCCCCCCATCCCCAGCCCTTAGAAAGGAGGTGCCATGACACAGAGCATAGCTCCTGGGTAGCAGCCGTCAGCCTCTGGTTATAACTGTGGTTGGCAAATAAGCACAATCTCGGGCCTGTCACTCTCAGTGGACATCTGAGAAGAACTGGGGAAGGCTGTTCTTGGAACTAGAGAAAAGACATCACATTCTGTTTGTTGTTCCCTCCCCTCTCCATTAGCTGAGCTGTGCCAGCACATTTGTGCCTTGACGGTGACCCATTTCTAGCCACGTTCTATAGGGCCAGCAGGCCTGGCTAGCTCACCCCCAAGTCTCAGTGTAACAGGAGGCTGGTCTGTGTCACAGGCACCTCCTGATGGATTCTCTACACCCGCCCCCACCCTCCAGCTTATTTAGACGGAGCTGGGCTCCTATGTGGTGATAAGGGCCAGTTCTACAAACTCCTGTAGACAATAAACAGCTGGGGGAAGGACTCAGAGCACCCAAGAGCACCTTGCAGCTGTTTATTGTGACTAAGGACACCAAGGCATCTGCCCCCTGGAACGCTGCATTGCCTCTCTCCTCCAGCGAGGCCCAACTGGTACCCATCCCTCTCTCTGCAGATCTTCAGGACTTCAAGTTAGATGTGCAGCATGTGATTGAAGTTGACGAGGGGAACACAGCAGTTATTGCCTGCCACCTTCCTGAGAGCCACCCAAAAGCCCAGGTCCGATATAGCGTCAAACAAGAGTGGCTGGAGGCATCCAGAGGTAAGTGAGCAAGAGGAGCCCGGAGGCCCAGGCCAGAGGGACACCGGCTGCGTCTGACGGCAGCCTCCCAAACACCCATCAGCATATCGGCAGCCCCTCTGCCTGCTGGCCATTCACCCTCTACATTGGTATTTAGCCCTCTAGGACCTATAAGGATTGGCTTCCCTTGTGGGGTCCTCTGCCCTGTCATGAGGAACTTCTCCATTCTTTGAGGCCCTCTGAGCTGCTGCCATTTGATCAGGGCTTCCTGCACAGGGGTCCAGATCCCCCCTGTGTGAGCTCCCTGCCACCACACACCCATGGAAAGGCTGCCTGATGAACCCAGCTGTCCCTGAGGCTCCAGGGTCACCCGGTGGGAGGCAGAGCCCTTCCCACACAGCACAGCAGTCTGTGGCAGAACTTGAGCTCTTCACTCTCCCCATCTTCCTGGTCTTGCAGCTATGGCAGCTGCCACAACTTCCCTCTCAGGCCACAACAGAGGCCACGCTTTGGTCCACAGAGTGCCAGCAAGGAGCGTTGATGTGTCCCAAGACAGAGTCAGCTTCTTGCCACAACACCCTGCACTCGAGGCCAAGCAGACCCTGTTTGACTGGCCCCACAGCTCAAAATGTATACCTTTTAAATATCCTGTGGATTTTAAAATATTTTTAACTTTTTCTAGTTATGAAAAGAATGTATGTTCCCTATAGAAAACTATTTTTTGAAAGGGTAAAACCCCTAATCCTGCCACCCAGAAATAACTGGAGACTGAGAGGAGAGCATTAACCTCTGTGGTCCCTAGAGAAGCCTGGCAGCAGCCCCTGGGGTCCCCCTGGCACAAGGGCTTTGCCCATTCTGTCTGGCATTTGCCTGCACAGCTCACACTGGGGTAGGCCCAGTAACAGGAAGGCACTGGGTGCAGTGAGCCTGGATGGCAGAGACACCTCGACTCCCAGGCAGGCCACCAGGAAGCTGTGACAGCCAGGGCTTTGCCTCCTGGGAAGCTGAACACCAACCCAGTCGCTGGGGTGTCCAGAAGCTGTGAATCTGTCTCCTGTTGAATGAAGCTGAACACAACCCTCAGGCCCCACGGCCCCTCTGTCCAGACCAGACAAAGCCTAGCAGGCCAGCGATGCAGTGAAGGGCTTCAGTGGACATTCATGGAGTGGGCAGTGACTGGGGGTTAGGATATTCCGTCCTGGTCACAGCAGTCCAGTAGTGAGGTGTCGCTGAGCTGTGACCGTGACAGAGACTGAAGGGAAAATCTAAAGGCAATTCCCTCCTTCCTGGCAGCTTGCAGGAAAGATGACCTTATCTCCCCTATACACAGCCCAAGCCCCTCAATTCTTACGTGACTCGGAGGCAGCACACAATATGCCACTTTATAAATGAGGAAGCAGGATCTGAGAGGTTAATTAACTTGCCCCAAATCACACAGTTAGCACACAGCTGTTCCAGAGGTTGAGCCCAGGTCTGGCAGCCCCCGAATGCTTCCTTTCCTCCCTACCCCAGCTCCCTTGAAAGTGTACAGTGCTCTTCCATAGACCCATGTGCTAACTTGGGGGATCAGGCCGCCAGCCGGTATGGTAGCTGGGTAGCTAGTTTCCCATCCCTGGCACTTCTGTCCCACTAGGTGAGAGGTTTTACAGAGAAAACAGCATTTCCACTTTGCACTTACTGGGATTCGGGTGTACAGCCCAGGGCTCCTGCCCTACCTGACCCCCAACCTCTGCAGGAGCTGCCGCGTGCAGTATTCCAGGCCCACACTCATCCCATGCCCCCTCACCCTGTCCTCTGCTCAGGTAACTACCTGATCATGCCGTCGGGGAATCTCCAGATCGTGAACGCCAGCCAGGAGGATGAGGGAATGTACAAGTGTGCTGCTTACAACCCAGTGACCCAGGAAGTGAAAACTTCAGGCTCCAGTGACAGGCTGCGTGTGCGCCGTAAGTAGTAGGGGGCCGGGGGGTCGCTGATGTTGGTTGGGGGACACCTAGCTGTGCGGGGAGGAGGAGCCTGCGGGGGCCAGGGTGGGGAGGGGCACAGCTGTGCTGCCTCCAGGTCTGTGTTCAAGGTAGGAGTTGTGGTTGTGGGGCCCAGGCCAGGCGGACATCCAGGACTCTGGACTCTGACAGGGTGGGGAGGCTCTTCTCCCCTCCATCCAGACCACGTTCTAGTCTCTCGTAGCACATGGCCCTCACCTGGCTGGTGGGTGGCTATGCTTACTGTCATATCAGGGCACTGTGAGGGACACTCCCTTCCCCTGCTTATCCAGTGCTATCCTTCACTGTTACTTTCAAAGGGGGGGGATCTGTTGGGATGTGTGTGCTGGGGCAGGACAGTCTGGCACTCAGCAGCTGACCGCATGTGCACAGAAAAGGCTGTGGTGCATTTGCGCCTCTGTGAGGCTGCCAGCGCTGTCTGGCACGGGGCCAGGCTGTGCCTCCAGTGGTCTGCACTGCTGAGGTATACCAGTGGTTTGCACTGATGAGGTGTACCTAACACCATCCTCTGGTGAAAGTCCATGGAGGCCCACATACTCCCCCATTTATGTGAAAACAACTGCTACCTGTGCTGAGCACCTCCTGTGTATCAGGCACTTTTCTAGGCTCCCTACATATTCTGTGGAGTGACATCTTACGTGGAGTTAGGTTTTAGAGTTGGCCCCAGAGATGGATTTACTATGAAGCTAATGAAGCAAAACCAGTCGTCCCTCACTTGCCAATTTTATACCTATGATTTTGCAATCTTTTTCTGAAAGAGGGCCTCCCAAGCTGTGTAAGGTTCAGGTCTTATAAAACCTGGATCTGACCCTGGTTGGGACATAGAGCAAAATCACACATAGTCAACCTCTCCTTGGGGATCCCTGGGAGATCAGAGAGCAACACGCTTTTCAGTAAGCTCTGTGTGGCTTCTCCTCCAGCTCCTTCCTCAGCTGAGCACTGAATGAAATAGGTGATTTTCTTAGGGGATCTTGCAGTACTGTATGAGAAATGCATATCTTTAAACAGTGTGAGCAACACTTGGGAACTGGGACCCACGATTGGGGCTTGAGAGACCTGTGGGATCCTTGTATCTCATCCCTGGCTTCAGGCACGCCTCCTGAGTGCACGCAGGAGAACCCCCCCCAGACCACGTGAGCCGTCGGCCTGCCGGCCTCACCCTTCCTTCCTGCTCACTCACAGCCATCCAGACCATGTTGTGTTGCTGCTGCTCCACTGTGCACATGTTTTACTCATGACAGCTGTCTGCAGGAGGGCCTTGTTCCCCATAAGGAAACCAAAGCCCACAGAAGCAACTTGCCCCACTTTACGTAGATCACAAGCCCCTAAAGGGCTGTTTGAGTCCGACTCTGTGCTCCAGGACTGCCTCCTGGGCTGGGCCACCCGAGGCATGGCAGAGGGTTTCCTCTGCACCAAGTCCTGGTCCCACACGCTGCCCTGCCCCTCCTTGGCCCTTCAGGCTCTACCGCCGAGGCTGCCCGCATCATCTACCCACCTGAGGCCCAGGCCATCATCGTCACCAAAGGCCAGAGTCTCATCCTGGAGTGTGTGGCCAGTGGGATCCCACCGCCGCGGGTCACCTGGGCCAAGGACGGGTCCAGTGTGGCTGCCTACAACAAGACACGCTTCCAGCTGAGCAACCTCCTCATCGACACCACCAGTGAGGAGGACTCAGGGACCTACCGCTGCATGGCCGACAACGGGGTTGGTGAGCCTGGGGCGGCCGTCATCCTCTACAACGTTCAGGTGTTCGGTGAGTGTCTCCTGCAGACTTTCTTCTCCTCGCCCTTCTCTTTCACCTGTGTGGCCTTCCTAGAAGCTCATAACCCAAGGCTCAGAGTCACGTGCCTCATGGGTGGTCATGTGCCGAGTGAGTGATGGAGGAATACAGAGAGTCGGAGATCCTTGGGGCCTAGGGACTAGGGTGTACAGCCTGGCAGCCCTCATTCTCCCCTTTCCTGTCATGACTGTTGATAGAGGAAACACGGGACCTTTCCTTCCTTCTACCAGAAGCCACAGGGAAGGAGGGACCCGTTCCTGACTGCAGCCCCTGCAGCCCCTCCCCCTGTCTGGCCCTAGATGGGAACACTCAGCCGTTCTCACTCCTGGTCTGGTTTCCTGGCAGAACCCCCTGAGGTCACCGTGGAGCTCTCCCAGCTGGTCATCCCATGGGGCCAGAGCGCCAAGCTCACCTGTGAGGTGCGCGGGAACCCCCCGCCCTCCGTGCTGTGGCTGAGGAATGCTGTGCCCCTCGCCTCCAGCCAGCGCCTCCGCCTGTCCCACAGGGCCCTGCGGGTGGTCAGTGTGGGGCCTGAGGACGAAGGGGTCTACCAGTGCATGGCCGAGAATGAAGTTGGGAGTGCTCATGCCGTGGTGCAGCTGAGGACCGCCAGGCCAGGTGCGTGCAGCGCAAGGGCTGAGATTCTAGCTGAACATTTACAGAACCCTTTTTCAAATGAAATCCAGCTTAGAACCCCAATATAAAAAATAGATGAAAGTGGCTTTTAGTTGTGGGTTCAAATTTACATTAACGATTACAAAAGTTGGAAGTGCACAGTTTCACTAGTAAAAATGGCCCATTAAAAACCCTCTTAAATTATTTTGTCTATCTGAGAGGTCCTAGGGTTCCGTGAACCCAGTTTGACAGCCACCACTCTAAGGAAAAGCCAGTCTGTCCTTCTCAGCTTGGTTCATTTCAGTTGACATATATCAATTGAGCAGCTACTGTGGGCTCAGCACTGGGTTAGGCAGTGTGGGGGATGCAGAGACACATAACAAAGACCTTGCCCTATTTCTGAAAGAATTTGAGAAAATCATGACAATAAATAATAGAAAGGCTGAATCAGCATGGTCAGATGCCCCCCATCCTGCTCCCTGTTGCAGGTGGTCTAGTAGAGGGAAAACTACCATCGGCAGAGTCTGTGGGTGCTCCCTGAAGGAGGCATAGCCTCTCTGGGCCCCTTGGGTTCTCAGAGAGCATTTACAGTTGGCTTCACATCTCATGTCACATCCAGGTCACTGCAGTGGAGCAGGAAAGGGCCCACGTTGGGCCGTGTTGTTAAGATCCCACAGTGAAGGGACATGTCCCAACCCCCAGTAGGGACATGTGAAAAAGGGCACAGGGCTCCTGCCCCTCAGGAGCAAATGGGGATCACTCAGGATGGGGCTGGAGTGTGGCTCAGGGGGAAAAGCAGTTTGCTGGCCTCAGCAAGAGGCCTTTCGCTCCTGGCAGGGCAGGGACACAGAGCCTGGCTGTGTGTTGAGCCATCTCGGGTCCCGAGGGCTCTTCCTGTCCTGGCAGATCTTCTCTCTGCCCTCTCTCTCAGGTTTCTCCCTGGGGCAACAGCCCAGCAGGTGACCAGGGGGACTAACATCGTCTTCCTTCCCTTCTCCTTCCTGCTTGGTCCACCAGGCACAACCCTGAGGCCATGGCAGGACGCTAAGCCGGACACTGCCACACTTCCCACACCACCTTCCAGACCTGGGAGCTCTGACCAGATGCTGAAGGGGCACCTGGGCCCCTCGGCGTCCGTGCAGCCAGCTTCCCTGCAGTGCGGAGAGAAGGGGCAGGTGGCTCCTGCCGAGGCACCCATCATCCTCAGCTCACCCCGGACCTCCAAGACTGACTCGTATGAGCTGGTGTGGCGGCCCCGGCATGAGGGCAGCAACCGGGTGCCGATCCTCTACTATGTGGTGAAACACCGGAAGGTATGGTGTGCTTGGCATGGCGAGCTCGTCTCAGTGAGCTGGGTGCGGGTTCTGCCTGCTGGCCATCTCTCCTGGTGCTCCTGAGGCCTTGCCCAGCAATCCCCATGCTAGTCATGACCTCCTGTCTCCTCCATGGTACTCTCCTGCGCCTTCCCTGGAAGCTGGTTGTGAGGTGGGTGCTGGGGATCCTAAGAGGCCCAAGAAAGAGCTGTGTGTGTGCCTTCAGATCTGAGCTCTACATGCTGGTTTTCCAGAGGCTGCCGTCACCAGCTTCCAGTCCCAGGGAGCATTACCGGTCTCCCTGTGAGCCCCGCACCATCCTTCCTCCTCCTTCTGTCATGCTTTGCTAAAGTTGTCTTGCTATGTTTTAACCAATGTAAGCTCTGCTAGGTCCATACCTGCAGGAACTCTGGCATGGCCAATCTGCCCTAGAGCCAGGAAAACAAATATCTGTGAACAAGTGTTTTCTCTGAGGGTTATAAATACCCTCCTCAGTGCTCAGGATTCATTATGGCTTGGGTTCAACAAGCAGGTATTTGAGCTGGAAGCACCTCATATTGGAGAGACCTCAGCTATTTCTCCTGGACAGAAGGAAGCCTGTCCAGGTGAATGTTTCAGGAGCTGTCAGGGAGGGAATCTTAGGCTCTGACAGGGTGTGGGGACAGAGCTGAGCTGGCCCATCTTCCTGAACACCATGTCTCTTGAGGCAGGTCGGGGCCCCCAGCCTGCTACCTCATTAAGGCTCTGCTGTCATCTCATGATCCCGCAGGGCAGAAGGCCATAAAATTCTCTTTAAGCAAAATGTCCTTGAAAAACATTTCTGTTCATCCCAGGTGCATGCTGCTTCCTTTTTAAGGCTATCAGACAGTAGGAAATTATTATTCTTAAATGGATTTTTATTAATCTTGAGAATAATGCATTATAAATGCTAGTTTTATTACGCATTCGTATTATTTTTGCTTATAAAAGTGCTATGTGCACTCGGTAGAAAGTATGGAAAATAGAAGTACTTATCAACTCTTCTTCCCCCTCCAAAACCAACCACACTAACTGGCCCTGCACGATGGAGATCACTGGCTGTGCAGGAGCCGTTTCCCTCTGGGCCCTGGCAGCCCCTCTCACTCAGTCCTTTCCCTTCAAGTGCTCTCCTAGAAGGCTGTGGCTTGGGGCTGGTCCCCAGAGACTCTGAGGTCATCAGTAAGACACCTATGGCAAAGCAGCCTGCTCGGGTGGGGGCCTGGGGTGGGCAGTTCCTCACTAATCCCCCGGCTGCTGGCCTCTGCAGACACAGTCAGCTAAGGGGGGTGAATCAGTTTTTAACAAAAAGCCACATTGTTCAGCCAGGGTACCGGGCAGGCCTAGTCCTAGTCCTTATTTCCCCATGTAACTGGACACCTCCCTCCCGGACTTGTAGACAAAGATCAGGGCAGGCCAAATGCGCATGGTCCCCAGGAGACAAGAATCAGCGTGCGAGCAAGAATAATACTTTTCAGGCCAATAGGTGGCCAAAAAACAGCCTCACCAACAGACAGCCTGGCAAAGGCCTTGCATGGTGATCCGGAAATGCCAGGCTGAGGCTGCATTCACCCTCTCAGTGTGTGTGACAGTGACTAATTACCAGTCCATTTCTTATTTTCATTTTTGAGCCCAGTGGAAGTGTGAGGCCAGCGCTGGGCGGGCTGAGGGAGAAGCGGATGCAGGGGAAGCGGCGGCACAGTGCCCCCACTGGGTCTGGCTTCCCTTCAGCTCCAGCCTGTGGGGCCCTTAGAGCGGGTAGGTGGACATTGCCAAGGCAGAAACTAGGTCTTGAGAGCCGTTCCTTTTTTGAGGAGTTAAAGATCCCTCAAAAGATCATCACACAAGGAAAGATTCTGAAACAAAAATCAGCATTTGGGTTGTGTCTTTTCCAGCCCCCTTCTCTTGCTGGAGACTGGGAATTATTCAGCTCAGTTTCACTTTTCGCATGTATGAAGCAAGTTTCATTTCCTGATGCATCTGCAGACCCTGGACTACTGTGTTTGGGTTTCCAGTACCACTGGGAATTCTCAGTTTGTAAAAACTTCTCCCCTTGGAACATATCCTGGAAGCCTGACATGAATGAGCCCAGACCATCCCTGTCCCTTGAATAGCAGGTTTTGTTCTACCTCGGAATATTCTGCTTGGGGAGAAGAGCTCTTCTGACCAGCTGCTTATTCTTTCAGCAAACCCCAGCTCGAGGCTCTGGCAGGCTCTGAGATGGGCACCGTGGGCGGTTCAGTCTCGCATCCTGATAAGTGGGGTGGGTAGGGTGAAGCCACCTCTTAGCATCCCCTGCTGGGGAGCCTAGAGCTATTATATTTTTTTCTTTAGATTTCAAGAGCTGGAAATTTGAAGCCATTAAGGAGTAATCCATAATTCATCCACAGTTTTTAAGTTCTAAGCAAGGTCTGAGGGCAGGAGCAGAAAAAGGGAGGATAGAAATGGCCGAAACCTCACCGAGTAGAGGGTATGGGGGACATCAGGAGAGGAGCTGGGCATTTGCTGGGAACCTACTGCATGCCAAGTCCGGTGCTTGACACATATAAATGATCGAATTTAATCTTCAGAGTAACCAGAGAGGTTTCATTTACCGCATTTTAGAAGCAAAAGGCTTAAGGATCAGAGAGGTTAGGGAACTTGCTCAGGGTTACACAGCTACTAAGATAAAATCAGGATTTGAACCCAGGATTTTCCGACTCCCCAACCCATTTTCTGCCTAGAATAGGTTGGTCATGAGCACGCTCTCTGGCATCAAGTCACGGTTTCTGCACTCACTAGCAACATAGCCTTAGGCAGATTACGCATCTCCTAGCCCTTAGTCTCCTCATTTGTGAAGTAGGAACAATATTAACACCCATCTCTTGAGCCATTGTCATATAAAGCGCCTAGTTTATAGAGCATATAAAGTGCTTAGCTCTGTGCCTAGCACATAGTAAGCACTCAGCAAATGTGGCTCTTTCTAGTGGTGCTGCTACTTTTTATCATTATCATCATCATCTCATTAGAATATAAACTGATGGAATTATGTTTTGCTTTGAAGGGAGCAAGGAGAAAAATACAGGGATTTTTGGAATTGCAAAGAGAGGTGGTCTTTGGAGAAATTCTCAGCAATATCAGACCTCGACCCCCACCCCCCCAACTGAGTGTTTTTGCTGGGATCATTAAATGAGGGATCAAGGAGCCTGACTTTGCTGTCCCAGCGAGGATACATGTCCCAGAGCCAGCAGACCAGTCTGCTCTGTGGCACCCTTCCCCCAGCCTGGCCCAGTCTCCTCTCCCTCCTCCTGCCCTCTGGGACTCAGTTCTGCTTTAATTGCAAACCACAGCCCACCAGTACCTCCAGGCCAAGATACTGGTTCTTACACCAGCCGCTTCTCCAACAGGTCACCAACTCCTCTGACAATTGGATCATCTCTGGCATTCCAGCCAACCAGCACCACCTGACCCTCACCAGACTGGACCCTGGGAGCTTATATGAAGTGGAGATGGCAGCTTACAACTGTGCGGGTGAAGGCCAGACGGCCATGGTCACCTTCCGAACTGGTAAGGATCAAACATTGCCCCCAGCATAGGGTTTCTGTGAGCCCAGGTGGGAAACCCGCTCACCTTGTCACAGCTATTCACCGTGAACTTTATCTTCTTTTCAGCTGTGGCCTCTCTGTGATTTGTGTGCTCAGACTGAGGTCCTACCTGTCATCAAGAGAGCCACTAGCTGGCCTCTCTGGCATCCTGCCTCATACTGGGCAATACCATGACAATCAGGCAGCCCACACTTCCAATGTCCCGTATTTGCATTGCCTTGTCAGACCCCCTGGCAGAGTCTCAGGCAGAAAGCAATCTGTGGAAAGGGAGACGTAGTGCATGCTTGCTGCCTTACTGATCTCAACCTGCTTCCCCCCAGGACGGCGGCCCAAACCTGAAATCATGGCCAGCAAGGAGCAGCAGATCCAAAGGGATGACCCTGGAGCCAGTCCCCAGAGCAGCAGCCAGCCAGACCACAGCCGCCTCTCCCGTAAGCCCCCAGCAACCCCAAGGGTCGGGGTGCCGAGCAGTCCCAGCCGGAACACGGCCCACTGCCTCGCAAGGCTCTTTGTTGCAAGTTGAATGGGGTCTTGGTTCTGTGAGTACGGGAGGCCTTCTGACATTTTCCGGGCATCTCCCCAGTTAACCACAAGAAGAAAACATAGATTAGAACTCTTTAAATACACACTGGAGCCCATCACTGGGGTTGCTGACCCTGTGGGTCCAGAGAGCATGGAGGAGAGAGCAGGGGCTCTTGGCTCTCCACACTCTGATGTTTCAGAAGCAGAGCTTTCAGAGGTCTTAGTACAAGCGCTCCTCCCAGGAGAGGGTGACCAGCCTTCAGGAGACCTGAAACGCAGCCACCAGGGAGTGGAGGGCTGTGGAGAGGAGCAGGCCTCTACCAGGAAAAGGCCCTGGCCACTTGTGATACAACTATCTTCTCATCGTGTCCCCTCTCCTGCTTCCTCCCGCCCTCATGCATGGCTTCCCTCCCCCAGCCCCAGAAGCTCCAGACAGGCCCACTGTTTCCATGGCTTCCGAGACATCCGTGTATGTGACCTGGATTCCCCGCGGGAACGGGGGCTTCCCGATCCAGTCCTTCCGCGTGGAGTGTAAGAAGCTAAAGAAAGTGGGAGACTGGGCTCTGGCCACCAGTGCCATCCCTCCCTCCCGGCTCTCAGTGGAGGTCACAGGCCTCGAGAAAGGTAGGGGCCAGGCTGTGTGCCCTGCCTAGTCCCCGGGCTGCCCCCGACCCCTGGGGAGCCTTTGCAGGCTCTTCTCCCTGCCTGCTGTCCACCCTCCATCGTGCTCACGTGGAAGCCCTTGGTGGTGGCCCTTCAGTCCCATAGCCCTTCCGCTTTCTCCGTAAGGGTCCAGAGCCAACTCCTGTGTGGATCCTCTCTGAGAAGGATGGGAATCCTAGTGAGTTCTTTGGGGACTTGCTTTTGGGAAAAGGCTGCCCAGAAAATCCCTCCATGTCCTGGGCCTGGATGGGCTGCAAAGGTATTTCCTAGTTGCAGAGTTCAGGAAATGTCTCTCACCAGGCACCTCCTACAAGTTCCGAGTCCGGGCTCTGAACATGCTGGGGGAGAGTGAGCCCAGTGCCCCCTCACGGCCCTATGTGGTGTCGGGCTACAGCAGCCGCGTGTACGAGAGGCCCGTGGCAGGCCCTTACATCACCTTCACTGACGCCGTCAATGAGACCACCATCATGCTCAAGTGGATGGTACGCGGCCTTGCTCGGCCTGCAGTGGGAAGTTGGGCTGAGCTGTGTGCAGGGCGGGAGCTGGCTGCTGCAGCAGGGACAGGAAGGAGTCATTCCTCTACTCGGCCCTTCTTCTAAGACACCTCCCCGCTCAAGTATTACTTTACCCATGAACCTGGGAACAGAGGGACTCAGCCTCATGATACCCAGGCAGGTTCAGAAGGGACTTATGTCTTCAGAGAAATGGCAGTTTGTTTCTTGTCTCCAAAAGCTGGGAGACCTCGTGACTAAATACAATAATGATGCCTCCAAGCATTCTCCAGAGAGCCTCATCATCAAGGTTTGCCAGGATCCCCTGGTGAACGTTAAACTCTTGGCTGGGATAAAATTTCCATCCACCTGTGGTTCTGCTCACATGCAGATTTCTCTGCTCCATTTCCTGTAGTATATTCCAGCAAGTAATAACAACACCCCGATCCATGGCTTTTACATCTACTACCGACCCACAGACAGCGACAACGATAGCGACTACAAGAAGGATATGGTGGAAGGTGAGGCACACTTTGTGCGATACCATTTCCCATGCTGGCACGGGGTGCTAGGCATTGGTAAAAGTATAAAACCTGGGCTGCTGACACAAGGATATGGTGGAAGGTGAGGCACACTTTGTGCGATACCATTTCCCATGCTGGCACAGGGCGCTAGGCATTGGTAAAAGTATAAAACCTGGGCTTCTGACACATTGTGTCTGTACCCCATATCACTGACTCTTCTGTGACACTGGGGTTATCAAGCTCATAAGCCCACAGGCTTCCTTCCCTGAGTGATGGGACAACAGGAAGTTGGGTGGGCACCACGAACACTCTCTCCATTGTTCCTCCACCGTATGGCCTGCTGTGCCAGTAAATGGCACCAGCCCAGACACACAGCCCTGTCTGAGTGTCGCTGCAATCAGAGGCCAAGCAAACTGGAGACAGATGACCATTGCTCTCTCCTAGGAGATAGATACTGGCACTCCATCAGCCACCTGCAGCCAGAGACTTCCTACGACATTAAGATGCAGTGCTTCAATGAAGGAGGAGAGAGTGAGTTCAGCAACGTGATGATCTGTGAAACCAAAGGTGATTCTCCAGGGGTTCTCTGCCCTCCTCTTGATGTTTTCAGCCAACTAGGACAAAGTCACTGCTCTGTGACTTTGCTGGGTAGCTCTTCCCCAGGAAGATGCCTTATTTTCTAAGCACCCCTAAACACTGTCATTTTTAACCCTTCTGTTCATTTGCCTGTGCCTCATACTAAGTATGAATGGGTTTCCATCATGATAGCTTTAAGGAACATGGGAATTAACTCACATAGGTACTCATGGCATAGAACCCATTCCTAAGTTGGGAACTTTCCGTAAGCACTGTGTTCCTCTGGTAACATTTGGTGCTTACATTTGGCTTATTTAACTGCAGCCCCATGAGACGGGAGAGAAACGGAGCATCAGGAAATGGTACAGCCTGACCAAGCTCATGCACCCGGTTAGCAGTGGAGCATATGCTTTGGGCCAAGTTCGTCTAACTAAAGCCCAGACTTGTCCTCTGCATTATCACGTGTTAAACATATTCATACAATAGCTTGTTAAGTTTGCACATTGGCCAAGTGGATAGATACCATTTTCTCCACTTTGCAAATACTGAAAGTATATACAGCAGTTCTACTACCAAGGTAATAATCAGGGGAATATCACAGAGGAATAGGAATGGAGATAAGAAAACAACCCACTTTTCTGTCATTGGCAACCCTCTCCCTCCAGCTCGGCACTGACCCTGAAAACAAGCAGGGTCACTTGTTCAACAAACAGTGTGCATCCTCTTCAACATGTACGACGAAGTGAGGGGGCAGGTTTATACACACAAAGTTCTGTGTGTTTGACATGCAGAGGACCCAGGGCAAAGGGCAGGGACTTCACAGAGGCTTTGCGCTGTTCTGGAAGGACTGACTCTTCAGGCCAGACTGAGGGAAGGGGCAAGGCGGCACGTAGCTCCGGATGGTTGGAGCGTGTGGCACCTGGAAGGAGGATGAGACGGAGGAGACCAGGGACATTGGTGGCACTGGCTCATCGAGGTCACTGTGGGCTATGAGGCGGGGGAGGGACCCTGCTCAGTTTGTCTGTCAAGCAGGGTCACTGGTGTCTAGGCAGCAGTGGGCTGAGGAGACAGGCCTGGGGCCGGGAAGCATAGATAGAAGGGGTGGCTTTGAGTCTCTTTTCTGAGGACTCCATCTGATCTCACTGAGGAAGCTTGGGTGGGACCAGACACTGCTGGCATGTTAGGCTGGGAGGGAGTGAAAGGAGTTCAAAGTAAACGTTCAAGCTTGAAGTACAGCCCAGGTGAGGCTCCACTGAGTGAAACAGGCAGGGCCCAGGGAAGCAGATGCCTGTGAAAGGAACGAGGTGCAGCCACCTGGAGACTCGCTGAGCCTGATTCTTCTGAGCCCCTAGAATGCGGTTCTCCTGCCTCGGGGAGGGCCCTGGGCAGAGGGCAGTCCTTGACAGTCATTGCAACAGAGGTTGACATCCTGGGAGCAGGACAGAGTGCAGATTGAGGGGACCAGGAAGACCTCCCGGCATCTGAGGAGACAGAAAGAGAAGAGCAAGAAAAGAAACATAAGCAGCAGCAGAGAGGTGGGAAAACCAGAGGACTGTAGTGTCGGGAAGTCAAGGGGGCTGAAGGCTGTGAAAAGGAGCTAACGATGTCAGACACTCCCTGATAATAGCAAAACCCAGACGAGGGGGTTGCCATCTTGAATTGTCACCCTTGAATTGGCAGTTCGCCATGACAGTCTGTCCCAGGAAGTCCCAACGCGTCCACCCAGCTGTGCCACCCATGCTCAGACCTAGTACTCCACGTCTCTTAATTCACCCAGGAATAGCAGGTCCACGGGTAACTTCCATTCCCGGTTTTTTTGCTGGGAAAATTTCATGCACTTTTTATATTTTCTTCCAAAAAGTTCACTACCTTATTCCTCCAAAAAACCCCTACATCACTTCAGCCCAAAAAGAGTCTGACTCTAGTGCCTGGCTCACATATATTTCAGGTTGTATTTTGAAATGCAAGATTCCGCTTTCTTCAATAATATCAAATTTCACATGAGATGCCAATTTCATGCTGGCTTGGACACCACACTCATCTAACTGAGGGTTTGGAGTCTTGTGAGTGTGACCCCATTTCCCACACCCATGGAAGAGTACTTTTTTTTTTATTTCTTGTGAAAGAAATGTCAGAGAAATAGATGCTGAGGTGAGTTTTGTCTGCATCGACAGCCCGGAAGTCTTCTGGTGAGCCCGGTCGCCTCCCGCCCCCGACAAGGGCCCCGCGTCAGCCACCACCACCTGAGGCTGCAGAGCGGCCGGGAGGCGTGGGGGCCATGGCAGCGCGCGCCAGCGACCTGCCCTACCTGATTGTCGGGGTTGTCCTGGGCTCTGTCGTCCTCATCATCGTCGCCTTCATCCCCTTCTGCCTGTGGAGGGCCTGGTCTAAGCAAAGTGAGTGTGTGACCCTCAGCACAGACAGGAGGGACCCTACGGAGGGAGGAGGCGCCTCCCAGCCCCCAAGGGAGGCCTCTGCCCGGGACGGGAGGGGACAGACACCCTGTCACACTCACTGGAGCCCACACTTCCGGGTCCCCCAGAGGGCTGGGAGAGAGGCAGAGAAAACTCCAAGCTCCCTTTCCCTTTAGCCCATGGACCTTGGCAGATGGAAAGTATGAAGCAGACGTTGGTCTGTCCTCTCTGCCTCTCTGGAGCTCAGTGCTTATCTGGCTCCAGCTCCTTGTAATGTCTGAAGCCGCTGCTCAGAGCACACACTCTTGCTTGCAGCTGGCCCTGCCTCCTCTCTGGGTCTTTGGCTGCCTCTTGCTTCCCTCTTATCCTGGGCTAATCTGACTGCTAGCCACTAACTTCTGCTTCCAACGGCAGCACATCGGGTCGGCTTCCCTCATTTAAATGTTGCTCCTCCTGTTTGCTCACCACTCTCTTCCCCCAGACCCTTCCCCCTGCATCTCCTTACCCTGATCCCCACTGTAAAAACATCTAGGTGTTAGGAAGAGCAGGTGGCAGGAAGAGTACTTTGAGAGAAAGTATCTCATCCCTCAGCAGCATCATGAGAGCCTGCTGACCTCATCTGACCCCATGTGTGGACAGGAGTTTTCTGAGATTCATGTGGGACTTCAAGCCCCCCCAGGCCTCCTTGGCCTAAGCATTCCCCTGTCCTTTTGTCCTTCCAGAACATGCAACGGACCTGGCTTTTCCTCGAAGTGCCCTTCTGTCTTCCTCCTGCCAATACACTATGGTACCACTCAGAGGACTCCCAGGCCACCAAACCAATGGGCAGCCCTACGTCAGTGGCACTAGTGGACGGGCCTGCGCCGGTGGGGTGCATGGGAACAGGGGCTGCCCAGCAGTGGCCATGGGCTATGTAGGCATGAAACCTCAGCAGCATTGCCCAGGGGTGCCTCAGCAGGTAATGTGGTTCTGGGTCTGTGGGCCTGCAGGCACAGGCCAGCACGGGCAGAGTGGCTGGGCTGCAGCCCAGCTGTCCTCCCCTCCAGCCTCCATCCTGGGCTGCTGGGCCAAGCTTTCCTTAGAAACAGCTCATCTGCTGAACAGTGAACAGGAAAGTTACCTGGACTCTGATGTGATCTTTTTGTTACTCTTTCTTTCGAGCAGCAGGATGACACCCCCAGCCTGCTGAGGCAGACCATTCTTGGCAGCAGATATGACCCTCCCCGTCACCAGATTCCCAGGTAACCAGGCCCTGCCCCATCCCTGTGTTCCACTCCCACGCCCCATCATTTTCTCTTTCCCAGCATGGGTCCCTAAGGTGAGAGCTGGCACTTCCCCAACAGTCCTGCTCAGACAGCCCACCCCACTGGACTCTTGCGCTAAGGGGTAGTTGTCATGTTCGGCCCTTTCTGCTCTGGAGCTACTCACCTGGCACGCCAGAAGAGCCACACAGCTGGCTCTGCCCAAAGGCCCTGGACGACTGACTCCATGTCCTCTCACACACTCAGGACTTTACAGAATAAAGTGGAAATAGTCTAGAATTACCCGTGGAGATGAGTGTGGCGCCTTTTGGTGTTCAAAGGGGAGCAGCCCTTGGCCTGGCTGAGCACTGACCAGCTCTAGTGCCAACAGGGAAGCAGCCAGGGCGGTGGGGACGCGAGCCCACTCCGCACCTACCTCATTGCTCCATCTGATCTCATGCACGCAGGAGTCCCAGGTCTAACCCGGATGAGGGCTCTTTCTTATATACACTGCCTGATGACTCAACCCGCCAGCTGCTCCAGCCCCGCAGGGACTGCCACCGCCTCCAGGAACAGGGTGCTGCCACCGGCCAGCCAGGCATGAGGGCTGCAACCCAAGGTCCTGGGCTGGAAGCAACGCGGGACCCTCTTTTTCACCCAGGTCTGTGCTAGGGCAGGGTGGGAAACTGAGCAGGCTGGGACCCAGGAGTGGTGTGGATAGTAAGTGGCCCGCCCACATCTGTGAGATGGAGGAGGGCACGTGAATGCCCTTGCTGGGTCTGGCTCTCCTTCAGGGCCAGCACAGACACCTGTCACAGACAGCGACTGGCGGCCCCAGCTCCCCTGGTGGTGGTCTGGATCTTAATGTTTCCCACCTCTCTCTCCCTAGGGCCCCCATGCTGCTTGGGGCTTGCCCCAGTTGAAGAGGTGGACAATCCTGACTCCTGCCAAGTGGGTGGAGGAGACCGGTGTCCTCAGCGCCGCACAGGGTCCCGTGTAGGGCAGGAACTCTCGATGCAGCTCTCCCCTGGCCCATCAGTGCACGTGGCTTTTGAAACACCACCTCCTGCAATTTAGGCAGAAGCCAGTAGCCCAGAAAGACTATACATTATGGTTTTTAAAAAGAGAAAATTGGTATTTATTTTTCTATAATAGCCATATTTATATATTTATGCACTTGTAAATAAATGTATATGTGTTTTTGTAATTCTGGAGAGACATAGGGAATCCTAGCCATTGAGGTATGAGAGGAAACATAAAGAAGTCACAACATAACAGAAGTCGCCCGGAAAAGAAGAACCCAGCAGGAGGAGGCAGCCTTCACTTAGAACCCCTTGCCAGCCTCAGAGGCTGCATAGGCCCAGAGAAGCTTACGAAAGGAAGAAGCCCAGGCACGTTTTTCATGATGACTGTGAGGGAAGAGCAAGGGCCACAGGCTGCAGACACCTGTGAAGACGGCTGGATCTGGTGCTACAGGAAGCGTTTCCAGAAGATGCCCATGAGAATAGATTAACATGTGTATAATACTATAAACATTAACAAACCTTCCAGAATCAGTTATCTGTGGCAACATATCTCTGTAAAAACAAACACTGTAACTTCTAAATAAATGTTTAGTCTTCCCCGTTAACCTTCAACTTAGTCACATATGACTCAGCATTCTCTTTAGCAGTTAGGATTCAGTTGAATATTTGAAGAAAACACCCACTTAACAACATTTTCAAATACATCAAGAGATAAGATCTGGAAAAGGTAGTTTTGTCTTTTGAATACATTCGTGTCAGTTGTGTTTTTATTAATGCAGAATGCATGAGTAACTGTTTAGTCCAAGAGGGAGACAGGGTGCAGGAGGCAAGAAGCAACAGATTCAGACTTCTCTTACTGCCCGAACTTCAAGTAAAGCTCTGGTCATAGCAAAGGAATGAAACCGATCTTTTCTATAATAGGTGTGTGTCGAAAACTAAATATTTTCTCCAAAATGCTATAGGTGAACATAGGATACCTGATGAAATTCACTTCCCTTCTTTCCAGAGATACACCAACATTGCCAGAGGAGTTGACTCACTAGTTGTTTAAAAGCATTTACTTACACAGGATCAACCTTTTTATATGCAACTGGAAATAGATGGAGGCTGCAGCTTGCAACGAAAGCCCTCACACACTTCAACTGTTTTCAGGACGGAAACAGATTTTCTGGATCTCAGTAAAGGTGAGTTACAGATGAAATGCCACTTGAGACACTTAATCTTGTTAAGAGTCCTCATGCCAGACCCCTGGCCTCACAATCAGGAATGGATAAACAAGATCCCAGGAAAAACTCCAGGAATGAGTCTTCCAGTCTGGGACAAGTGCTCCCTCTGCTGGCCAGAAGAAGCACAGCGCTCGCTCTTAGGTGGTTCTTTTCTCCACCAACAGCTCCCCTGGGAACAGAACACTCATTAAGGTGCCGCATGATTTCCAGAAAAGCAGTATTTTAAAAATATTTTAAGAAGTAATATGACGGATTTGTAGGAAGCATGAAATGATAGGAAAGGAGAAGCAGAGCAGGGACGCTGTGACTACAGACACCTGGGCACTGGGCCTGGAGGCCTCTTGCTATGACCCCTGCCTCACTGAGCCAGTCCTGCGCCCTCAGATCCAGGCGGCAGCTCACCTTTGAGTTCGTTGGCTTTTTAAACACTCTCCCTTTGTTTTCTTCTTGATTGCAGGTGGTTGACCAAGGGAATTTTGGTGAACTTTACAGAAAGGATATGTTAAATTGCTTTCTACACAGCACTGGAACTCTTAACACTGAACGGTTTTAGCTCTCAAAAAGTCCTAGAAAAGAAAAAGCACTTCCAAGGCACATTAAATGAGATGCGTGTGCATATTTACCCTAGTCAGTTGTAGAGAAGGACAAGTAAGGGCAGCAGGCTTTAAAAATTAAGGGTAGAAATTGAAACAGTTCAGGTATTCAATTTCACAGCATTTTGTATTTCTTTAAATTCAGGTTATTAGAATGCCTTTTTAAAGTCTGACTCAGTGGACAAAGGCTATGTAAGTTACCAAAGGAAAGAATAAGACCTAGTGGTCAGAGCTGGTGGGGGTCAGAGTTCAGCTCACGGGCCAGCCCTCCCCAAGCACGGCAGCCCTCCCAGGCAGGACCGGCTGACTTGGCAGGAATCAGTAACCCCTCTTCCTGTGCGGTGACAGAAGGGCTGGACTCTAGTTTGGGATTTTTTCCAGTGTTGAGAGTCACTGATAGAATGGACAAGTGTTCAAATTAGTCAAGTTATATTAACAAATAAGTGTAGACTGACTTTGGGGCTCACTCTCAGCAGTGAGGCTGCCTTGTCTAAGAGCACAGCAGGAGGCAGAGAACCATGTGATCAGGAGACCAGGACAACTTTCCACCCACCCCCAGCCAAAGCTGCATCGGGCTCCTGTGGAAGTTGAACTTCCCGAAGACTCAGATGCTTATATTTAATTATGGATTCAAAACTAAGTCTGGAATCAAGTAGAAATGAAACTAAGGCTATCTGTATATCTTGTCTAATTCAAAATAAAAATAATTGCATGTTAACTACATTATCAAATTCCATACATACTAGATGAAGGCCTAAATATTGTAGCCTTAAGTAGTGATATAGTCTAGTTCAGTTTGGGGAAATATAATAATACTGATTTGTTTTGCTCTAAGTTGAAATGCACATGGAACTCTTGACACGGCTCATCCACAGCTGGTAAATTCACTCTTGCTGCCATTAGAATCACGAATTTCAGAGTGGGAAAGAGCCTTAGAACTTGTCCAGACCCCTCATGTATCAGATGGTACAATGAGGCCCAGGATGACGCATAACTTCCCTTAGCTCTCACCACCACCAAGGGGGTAGTGTCCCTTAGAGACAAACCACTGTACTCAGCAGTTGCTCACTGTGGCAGCCAACCAGTGAGGAACAATCCTCCTGCCAAACAGCCAAGGCAGTGAGTTTGGAAGTAGCCCGTGCAGCTCCAGCTGAGCTTCAGATGGCTGCAGCCCCAACTCACAGCTTGACCACAAGCTCATGAGACCCTCCGAGCCAGAAACACCCAGCTAAGCTGCTCCCAGACGACTGACCCTCAAAAACTGGGTGAGATAATAAATACTTGTTGTTTAAAGCTATTTTCAGGGATAATTTTTTTGCGGCAATAAATAAGTATAAAACAGTTGTGACTAGCATATCTTTTTAAAGACTTGGAAGGCACCCAGAGTTGAGGGCATACTGCAGAGAAAGTGATGAAAGGGTACTCTTGTGAAGCAGCTACTACAGCAGAGATTTCTGATGACAGGCATAACCTATTTGGACCTCTTAAAAAGGGATGTCAAAGAATCTTAGAAAATGGGCCAAGGGGCCATCTCTATCGTATATAAATTCTAACATACAAAGAAGGCAAATCCTGTCTAATTTTAGGGGTGCAGATTTACGAGACTAGCCACAGTTAGGAAGATTTGACATGGCTGAGTCACTTTCTGCATTGATGCAATATTGCCTCCTGCACCTTTTCAACAACCAGATTATTATATTCTGGGACAGTCTCAATGGAGTAGCTCATTAATACAAATCCAGAGAGCTCAGAATCTTAAGTGCTATGTTCTATTACTGACAGGAATGCAAATACCAGTCAGATCATGTTTAGATGGGTTCAGCCATAAATTCCAAAGGCCATTTACTCACAAACTAAAGGCTACTCTCAAATTAGTTGAGAAGGTTCTGCACAATCAAAAGTGATTGTCAGAGGTGATCTTTCAGACTGATGTGATCTCTTTTACTACTTCTCGATCAATGTCAAAAACAGCAAATGCATCCAGTAGAACCTGAAAGAAAATAGCACAGCATTTGCCAAACAATGGGAACTTAGAATACCGACAGAGTCGCGAACACCTTCAGAGAAAAGCCTCTTTATCGACCAGTTTGCAAAACTATTCGACTCAGAACTGATGAGTTGGCTAACACTGGTGATTCAAGGAGCTGGTAATCTTCCTGCTTTCGGCCAATCCAAAGCAAACTGCTCTGCTGTATCTGATCTGTCTTCATTTCCTGAACCCTGAGCCCTCAGATAACTGCTTTATGAAGTTAACCATGTCAGAATTCTGATTTGCATTTTTTATTCTGAGATCTTGTTGGCAAAATAGTTGTCTTTTTCTCTTGTGTCCTCCCAGAGAATACTTAATAACATCAAAGTTTATTTTCCAAGGATCCAAGAATTGGAAAAGTTTTCTCATGGATTGCTGAATTACAGTTTTTCCTGCCAATGGCTAAAAAAAATTTCAGATAACAAGAAAACAAATTTCCTAAGACAGAATATAGTACAGATGTTTTCTTGCAGTTTTGAGATACAGTCTTATGAGACTCCATCTAGTAGGTTCCAAACATATCTAAAATGCTTCAATTCAATAACAAATAGATGTTGGGTCCTGCAGTCAGTTCTAAGACAAATTGGAAACAAACTATTAAAAATATATGACTGGATTTGGTTTTAAACTTTTAGGCAAGTTCACTTTAAAAGGATTGTTGCAGACAATAAGGAAACAAAGCTTCTGGTGAAGTATATGCCAGAAATCTTGGATAGATTTGAGAAAAAAGCAAATTTAAAGGCTCTCGGGCTTCATCTGGCTCTCTAGTGGAGGCTGAATGGGTGGAAGGATGAGGCCACCTTTCTTACGCAGAAGAACAATCTCTTCCTTTAAGGCCAGAATCCTTTGTGCCTGGGCTTGGATCAAATCAGTGACCTTCTCTCTTGCCACAATATCTGCTTTCCGAGGGCCCTGGAAGGCATTACCCTGTTGAAAGAAAACAACTCTGCTTTAGGCATCATTTGGAGCATGAAAAATTCCATCCTTATCTAATACCAGTTAGGAGTGCCTGCCTTACAGTCAATTTAGACAGCCAGTGCTTCTTATTTTAAGGGGCTTTCAATTCCCCTACTGAAATCTCACCATTAGAAATGTGTCCTTTGGGCTAATGAACAACTCTTAAAATGTGTATCCCGTTTAGACAGTAAAACATTAAGCTAGCTATCAGTCATTTATACCCTAGAGGGCTCATCACTGGAATCATAAAAGGTGAGGTAACTCCTTTTTTTAAACAGCTCATATTTTGTTTTCCAAAAGATCTTTATTTCTTCATCTGATTCCTTTCCCTGTCCAGCCAACTCCTGCCCATGCTTCAGATGTCACTTTCAAGGACGCCTCTTTGCCCCATGGATGAGGTTAGGATTTCCTGCTCTATGTCCTGTCAAAACATCCATCATATGTCATTGTAACGATCAGACAGAACCAGTGGAAATTCATGATATTTGACTGCTTTCTTAACCTAAAATGTGAGTTTCATATGGCTCAACCTAAATGCTTATTTTATGTAAATGCCCATTCAGGTTGAGCTTATCTTTCATGTGAGATCTTGTGTCTCTTGAAGACAGGACCCAGGAGACCCAGATCTCACTACTCTTCCCAATACCCTAGAGCTTGATCACATAAATAGATGCTCAATAAAATGTGAATGTACATTAAAGGAAGGAGGTAACACTTATCTAGTATCCACTTATGCCAGGTGCTTTACATATGATATCTCACTTAGTCCTTACAACTTTATGTCCTAGATGGTGTTACTCTAATTGTACAGACACAGAAATTAGATTCATCAAAAGCAACCAAGTCACTCTGTTACTAAGGAGTGGGAACAGCATCAGAACTGAGCCAAAAGTCCATGACACGCCCATCACCCTACTCACGATGGCAGACCTTCAGAGTAAGTGGGGGTTTCTGCTACCCAATACCCTCTGCCTCTTCTCGCTTGCCTACCTTCACTTTAGAGGCTGTAGAAGTTAAACACTAACCTTACCAGTTTTTCTTCCAGCTAGGGGTGGTCAAGGGGATTTGAGCAGAAAACATTTGCCTTGTAAAGGGACAGAAGAGGGTGGCATTTGTATGGGAAACGCAGAGCTGAGGCAGCCATCTTGGGACTTTGAAGGCAACTTCAGAGAATCAAAGAGACAACGGGCCTGCTAAACCAAAACCCCTCAGAATCTCCAGACTTTCTATTAAGTGAGTAAAATGACCCCTATTTGTTTGAGCTACTTTCAATGAGGCTTTCGGCTATCTGTAGCTCAATGCATGCATGACCAACTCATGCCCGGTCACTCCAGCCAGTCACTTTGAAGTCACTGTAACTTTCCCCTCATTTTCTTCACCATAACTTATCAAATGTTTGCTATTCTTACTTTGAAATATCTTTTGACACTTGCTTTTTTGTTCTTGCCATCTACATCTAAATTCATGCCTACACTGTTGGAAGATGAACAGCAATGGAGTCAGCTTTGAAAGAAGACAACATTGGTTTAAAAACTAACTTCATTATGCATTAGCTCTGAGCTAGTTATTTAACTACTCTAAGTGTTGGAAAGTAGTGTTTTGAGAATTAAATGAGATACCCTGTGTAAAGATACTATTTTATTACTGTAAGTCTTATATTACATCAAGATACATATGTAAAGAGACATACTATTAATTTTCTTTCCCCATCACCTGATCTACCTCCAAACTCTTTTCTCTTCAGTGTATCTGGACTTAGCACAGTACATCAAGACAACAAATACCTGCTGACTGCTTCTCTTGCTTAGGCATTAACCTTCCAGAACACTGCCTTGATTCTTCACTCAAAGATTCTTCAGTGGATAAAGGGCCCTTGGTATCCAGATTCTACCCATCTTCTCATATGGATTCTCTAAATCTCCGATTACAAACCTCCCAGATCCTCTAATTCATTCTTCCTTTTGGGCTTTTGCATAGTTATTCTTAAACACTGGAACCACCTGGCAGGCTTGTTAATATAGTTTGCTAGGACCCTCTCCCAGCACTTCTGGTTCAGTAGATCTGAAGCCCGAGAATCTGCATTTCTATCAAGTTCCCCAGGTGCTGTCAGGGGCCTGAAAACCCCTGGCTTAGACCGTTTCCAGTATGCATAAGGAAAACATCAAACAAAGAAAACCAAGAGAAATGATGGGCATGTTTCAGATACTATTGTAAGAATATGACAAATAGTTTATAATTGCCACATATCTATTAGGTTCCTAGAGGGCAAGGCTTGAATCAGGTGAAACCTGTGTTAAACAAGTGTTATCTACTATATACTATGTATTAAATATTATGTTAGGCTCAATAAATATTACATAAGAACAAGTATTTTAATAAAGTAATGTGAGATCCCACAATTAGAGATAACCCTCTAAGTCAAATGAATTCACAGATATTGGAAATGGATACTTGACACCAAATTCAGGATATTGGCATGATAACTTATACCTAATAACCTTACCTCTCCAGATCGAAGACAAATACCATAGACTAGTGCTTTGGCAAATTCATGTCACCCAAAAGGCATACAATAAAGCTGACCCCTCAGGCTTGCCTTAGCAGAGCTACTATCAACACAAGGGCCCTCAGGGACCCAGGTACGTGGGAGGTGGTCCCAGATTAAGGTTCGTTTAAATGCCAGTACTTCATATTTTTGTGACTAGCTCCCTTCCCCAATTCTGAGAAAGGGTCTAAAGAAAAGGGACATACCTGTTGGTTCTGCAGAGTATTCAACTGAGAATCAAGTTTCATCTTTTCAATGCACAGGTCGTTCATCTGATGCAGTTTTGTGGTGTGTTCTTTTGTCTTCGTCGTCAGTTCCCATTGTACTTGAGCAATCTTCTCCTGACGGCAGGAAGACGCAAAATGGATTAAGCGAGTAAGAGAGGAGACAGAGGCAAAAGATATCCAAATTTGATCAAACTATCAGGCAAATGCAACAATATGCACATAGGAAAATATTATCAGGAGCTATATGAAAATCCAACCACAAGCAACTGCATTGGGTCTGGTTTGATTAGAGAAAAGATAAGAACATAAGCATGCTCAAGGGTAAAAGTCGATAAAAGACAAACATGGATATCCCCCCACTGTTGAGGAATGAAATTAGTAGGCATACTGAGTTCTGGTATTCATTACTTAAAAGAAAGAACAATGGTTTAAGGTACAAACTTCATTTACTGCTCTTTCCCCATTCTTGGCCCAGAATCCTCAAGGTAGGGAGCTTAAATAGCCATGAATCTACTAGTGGCTTTCCTTTGTCTTATTGCTCCAAAAAATCATTTTAGATCACACATACTATCTCCAGCATTTCCCCGATAGAGACCAGTCCCATTGACATGAACACTTAAATAAGTTTGCTTCTTCCAAGTACAGTGGTGAATCGGCATAATCAAAAGATGAGACAAGACTGCACTAGGAACCTCTCCCCCTTCCCTATCTCCTAATGAGGTAAGACAGGAAACTGGAGAAGTAATGATTTGTAGGCTTATAAAATCTTTGTAAAAGCTTCTATCTTCAAATCAGGCTGTAACTGGGATACTGCCTCATCTCATAGCTCTAGTAACGATGTAGGCATTAATATTTTCTAAGACACTACCAGCTACATAGTCCATACTTGGTTATAGAATTTGTTACTTAGAGATCCTTTTTCATTTCCAGATTGTAATAGCATGCAAAGCTGAATAGAACTAGGATCCTCATAGCACAGCAGTTCCATTTCTAATACTATTAGAGCATTTATACATTAATGGAGACCTTAAAGTGAAATCTCCCTGCAATCTTTCTTGCCATTTTGCCATCATATATACATGTACCCTGCACCCCCAAATCCAGTGCTGGTGCCTTCACATGAAGATAGACAATTTCCTTCAATCAAGTGAATGTTAAGGAAGTCAAGACAGGCATAGGATCATCGGGGAGCACTGTGGGGCTCACTGACTCATTTCCACCTGCACAGATGCTTCACAGAAACCACCTACAGCTCAGCAGGATTTCTTGCCTTGACCCAGATTCAACCAAGGTAGACCACCTGTCCTTTCATCCTTACCTCCCACATTTTCATTTCTTTTGCATTCAATAGCTCCTTTCGAAGTTTTTTGATCTTTAGTTCTTCCAGTGTTGTACTGACAGTAAGTGTCTGAAGGGCTTCTAGGTCTATCACACGGCCAAACTTGCTGATCATTAGCTGACGGACTGTTTCTTCCATTTCTAAAAGAGGACAGTCACTGTCAGGTTGTTCAGTGGCTCCCATTGCTATTAATGGACAGTACTAATAACATTCTAAGGACCTGCTTTTGCAAGAAGATGGTAAGTGATTTTATATTACCAGTTGATTTTTCCTTGTGACTTTTTACCTCCTTTCCTCACTTACAATGCCCATTCCTGTATTGTCTTTTCATCTAATTCAAAATCCTGTGTAAAATGGACTCAGCTTCCCTACCTGGCTTATACACTCGGATCTACCCCTCCTTAGGCTCTTAATGGGCCTCAACTGGATTATGAACTCTTCTGTTTTTTATTTTTCTAAATTACTGATCTCTACAGCATTTAGTGCTAAGAATACATCGGTCACTTAACAGAAGTGTCCATCTCACTCCCAGGAAAGCCTGCAGTGCATGTGGAGGCTCATAGGCTCTCCATGGTCTGCCCTGCTTTGCCCCTGTTCTCTCTCCCACTTCCTTTCCCATGCCTCTCTCCTCACTAACTCCAGACATGCTGGCCTCCTTTTTGCTTCTCAAACTTTCAGGCTCTTGCCCATCTCAGTTCCCATCTGGAATATTCTTCCCCAAACAGCCACATAGCTCACTCTCCCCAGCCCATTTTCTGAAAGCAAGTTCCAAGACTGGTGAAAGATTCATTTCCAATACACTCAGTTCTGAAGGTATAAACCAAAAGCAGGTCTTTGTCCTCTAAATGGTATGTCATCTTTCCAGGGAGGAGTTCCTAGCCTCATACAGACCTCAGCACTGTCTTTCCCAGTCCTTTAATTTTTCTTCTTAGTAATTACTTCCGTCTAACATGCAATATATTTTACTTCTGTTTGTCTTTCCTCAACATGAGAATATCAGAACACCAAGGGAAAATTCCATCTGTGTAGTCTAAGCTCCCCAAGAAAATGGAATTGTGTAATAAGACTTTCTCAGTCAGCAGACTGTCCCCTAAGTCAAGTCTGACAGCCTAAAGTATGATAAGATGATATAATTTGTTCCTCATTGTTATGGTTGAATTATAATGGCATAACTGCCATGGCTGCTCTTTTGCACAGTCTGGGGAGGGACGATTCATTGCTATGCTATATGAGTGGTGTCTCTGTGGATTTGTACACCGTGGTAACCATGAAAATCAGTGATGCAAACAAAAGGATGGTTAGATTACTTGAGAAACTTGACTTTCCCAGCTCATGCCCTCTCCCCTGGAGCCTTATGTACAAGGCTATGCACTGTGGTCCTTGCCATTTCCCCTGTGCAGCCAGCCTAATGCCCTTCTCCTGACTTAAGGTCAGCTAGTGTCCACTGGGGACATAAAGGCTTCTGGAGCACTAATCACCCACCTTCCCCATGGCCAAGTGCTCTTCGGAGTGCAGTGAACCCACCCCTTCCCATGTTCTAGATGCTCCTCTTCTTCCGCCTTGGGTCTAGGGGCAGAGGAAGGGAACAAGCAGCTAGCTGTGGTGCTTCTCATCACCCGTAAGCCCTTGTTCTGTGAGCTACAGGGAAGGCGCCCACTCTGATTCTCACCTTCAGAATCAGGAGATCAGTGTTTAACCTGACTCGCAACTTGCTTTCAGAAAGTGGAAGAGGAACTAAAAGTCACTGAATAAAACTTCACCACATGGAGCTATTTCTTTTCATTTCAGCTGATACTCCAAACATTTGAAAACTTCATTTCATCTTCTTCACACATTTTCCCAAATCAAGAGTTTACCCAAACTGAAGCAAGCTACTTTCCTTGTATTCATTCTAGTTTATTCCCTGACTTAATGACTAATACTTTGAAATATAAACAACATTCACAGGCTACTGAAGTCACAGGACTGTGGAGTGCAGGAGGAACACTGGGATCTTGAGGCTTATACCTGAGAACAACTGCCTCAAATAAGTGTCATTTGAACATGGAGTCCTACCATATACTTTCTTTTTTACAATCTAGCCACCAATGAGGGCAGAACTATCAGCACTCATTAGAAACTGACCTCTACAGATCCAAGCAACTTGGATTGGCAGACCACTGTATTCTTCCCATTTCTTTTTCCTTTGTAAAATTTTCTTGTGGGGGAAAAAAGCTTACATTGAATTGTGGGAAAATACTCAAAATGTACCATTTAAATCATGTTTAAGTGTACAGTTTTGTGACATTAAGGTAGATGCTACTGTATTGGTAATATTATTAAAGTTGGAATACTTCATAACTTACACATACCAAATATTACAAGAAGTATTTTAAAAGATAATTGTCTTTTTGCTATGCATCTCATACCGTCTACCTCAATTCCAGGTGGATTATAAATGCAGATGTGAAGAACACTAACAAAACACAGAAAAATATCTTTATGATCTCAAAATAGGAAAGAGTTTCTTAAACAAGACACATACACACAAGCAATGCACAAACCATAAATCACTGATAAAATTAACTGTATAACAGGTGAGTTACAGAAAAGCAAACATAAGGAAATGGCAAGTAAATGTATGAGATGTTCAACCTCATCATCATTAAGGAAATGTGGATAAAAAACCACTGTGACACACATTCAACATTTACCAGGTTGGCAAAAGTATTAAAATCTGATAGCATCAAGTATTGATGAGAATATGGAGACTGGGCAATGCTCACACTGCCAGGGTGGGGAAGGGGGTAGGTAAAATGGTACAACCACCTTGGAGAGCAACTTGTCAACATCCAGAAGAGCTGAAAATGCACACATCCCCCTAGAACCCAGAGACCATTCCTGGGGACTCACCTTCTCACACACATGCACAGGGAGATGTGTACAAGAAGGGTTATATTGTAACGTTGTCTAATCAGGAAGAATTAGAAATGCCCTAAATATCTATCAATGGGAGACTGAAGAAATATTCTTTAATAGTTTTATAATAGAATATTGTAGTAACAGTTTAAAATGAGTAAATTAATTATCTGTAGCAATATGAATACTTCTCAAAATTGGTTTAACAAAACAAATTACAAAAGATGTGAACAATATAATATTACAGTGAAGAACATGTAGTTTCCTATGTCGTGTGTGGGAACGTACATCTGTCTGTGTGCTCGCCTGGTGGGTGGTCCTAGAGAAGGAGGTACTCTAGCATTAGAAAGATGAAGGACTTCCATTTTATCTTCAGTGTTTTATTTCTAGGCTTTGTAATGGTATTTACATGTTCATGGGTACATGGGTATTATATTATTCTATATTTCATGATATATAAAACATCTTAAAGTTAGTTTCTATTATAAATATTTATCCTTTTAAAATATAAAGGTGATCATTGAATGGTATCAGGATAGAGAACAGGTTGGAAGATGAGAGACATTGTTTCCTCTTCCAGTGGTTCTGCTTCTGTGATGACTTACTGTTGTCAAAGAAGGAGGCAGCTACCTGGTGGTTCCCTCTCTTATCAATAAATATTACTAGATGACCCATTGGCTTAGGTACTCACTGTTTATAGTTTTTGCCATCTCTCTCTTTTCTCGGATAAGCTTTTTACGCCTCTCCCGGTATTCCTTGTTAAGTTTTTGCTGCCTGGAATTTTCTTCATGGAGCTGTACAATTCGTTCTTGCAGCTGTCCCAGAGAATGATTAGAAAAGACCAAAGTTCCAGAAAGATCACTAGGTAGTTCTCCAAATACCACGTGCTCCATCTATAAAAGCAAAGCAAAGCTCACACTAAACGTAAGTTCATAGGAAGCAGGAGGGAAGCACTTCTGTCTCTGTCTCTCGTTTAGGTCCTTGCCTTTGGACTTGGGTCTTCCGCACCTCTGATACGTCAGGGCAGGAGGCTGCCACATTATGCAAACCTTCCCACACAGACCATGCCTAATACCTACTGCACAAGGATGGAACAAGCATTTCAGGGTTGGCATATTAGGCAAATTTCTACATTTAGCTAATCCAGTTTGAGTCAGGTTGCACAAAATAAGTGTAAGGCTGATCTGAGGTTTTTCTTCTAAAATACACTGTTCCCTCTTTACCTGATAAAATAGGACACGATGGGCCTTTTCTCTCACTGATATGTATCTACATTTTAATGCAAGTTGTAGTTCTCGTGGACTGTAAAAATAAAGGAAGGAAAGAGAACATTCTCCTTTTGTCTTGACCTCCCTCATTAGCAAGAAGAGATTAAGGTAATTTGGGCCTCATTAGTTCATGTGTATTAGTTCATGTGTGTAAGATCCAAGATTTCCACCTCCAAGCCATTCCATCCTTGGGTCATAGGCTCCTCATTTCTTCCGACCCAAGACAACTCAACTTTCAAAGTGATAATGGGCCACAGGCAAATACACGTTTTGATGTTACTCTTTTATAACAATCTGAGAATGGATAAGAAAAGTTGGGGTGTCCTTCTACAGATAGAATTCTCAGCAAAGGAGCCCACTTCTTCCCAATGGGGACCCTGAATCTGTCTGGAAAGGCCTGGGCCTAGTGGCCCCTCAGCTCAGACGGCGTGGGGCAACCTCTCCACACCCAGCACCTGGTGGAACTTGAGCGGAATCACCACCAGCAGTTCATTCAGCCGCTGCTGCTTCTCTCGTTGATAAGCCTCCAGGGCCTCCTCTGCTGCGTCCAGATTAGTCGCCACAACTTTCACCTGTGGAAAGCCCCAGGTGTGAAACGTTTACAAGACTCAGTGAATGTACACCTCAGGTCATGAACAAAGGCATCTCGGGAGGAAGTGAAAGCGCGAGCTCGGTCTGCTGAGTTGGGCTGTGATTAACCAGAGGATCCCAGTTTGCAGCCCATGAGTGCATATTATTTTTTTCCTTCTAAGTCATGATCCACACTTTTTCAGTCATTCCTATGTCCCCAGAGTTGTAAAGATTTTGTGAATAAGAACTCAGAAGACATGCCCTCCCTCATCTCCCTTTTATTTTCTGCATGAAAAGCAGCTATCAGCATGGAATGTCTATCAGCATGCTGAAATCTCATTTGGTCAGAATGACCTCACTATATTAAAGGAAAAAGTCCTTTAAAGCAACTAAACTACTAATTACAGTAATCCTAAAGCACATTCTTCAGCTCCTAAAAAGCCTGAAGCTTTTCCAAATCATTTCCTATTTGCAAGAGGAGAAGCAATTTATCAAAAATACTTGTGAAGATGAATCAAGGGATGTTGCTCTAGGAAAAAGTTCCCCTTGCTACCTAAGAAGGAAAATGAGCAGATAAGGCAGAAATCAATCAACATAATGACACCAGAAGCGTAGCTTAGTGGTCTCCAACATGGAGTGCACATGCCCCAGATGACCAATAAAGCTAAACTACTGGGATGCAGAAAGAAGATATCAGCATTTCTATTTCTATTTATTTTTATTTTTGATTTCTGTTTTTGAGAATGCTTCAAGTGTACAAAATATATGAATGCAATAGTTCATGAATGTAACTTGTAAATAAATAAGTACTTTTTGTAGAGACAGATGGTCCGTGATTTTTTTACTTATAGAAGTATGTAATAAAAAAATTTGGAGCCCCATGCTTTAGATAAAGCAAGTCCAGTCATCAAAAGAACAACGGCCCCTACCATGACTGTGCTTGAAGAGAAAAAACTGGATGTGATGTTTGAAATGTTTCTTCTCTGGGGAAAATCCTAATGTATGTCACTGTAATGAAATGGCAATGCTACAGCTGGCAGGATGTATGGCATGTCAGGAGAGGATACATAAGTAGGCTGACCACCATACTTTTTTGGATAATGCATCATATTCCTTTTTGAGATTATCAAGAATTTTCTTTTCTTCAACTAAGGCCTCCTCAATGTCCAGTCTTTTCTCTCGAAGTTGAAGGGCCAGTTCAAAAAGACCCACATCACAATCTGAAAAGACAATCAAAATAAAAACGAAACCTCATTTGCTATGGGAAGTAGTAATACTAGAAGTATGGACTTTGGAGCTTCAGAATTAGTGATGTCCATTTGTGAACCCACTGTAGCAAGCTTTCACTACACTCAGGGCTCCATAATTCCAGATAGAATTTATTAATAATATTAGTAATTATGATACTAGTATCAATGTTCTGAGCAGTACTGAGCAGTTCTGAGCCAAGCTTTGTGCCAAGCCTTTTGTGCACATTCTCTCACTTGAAGCTCATAGGTTCGGCAAGGTAGAAACTACTGTCCCCATTTTATAGATGAAGACCCTAAATCTCAGAGGTTCCAGAGCTGATATATGGCAGAATGGGATTCAAGTACAGTGTCTCTCTATTAATTTCACTATATCACACAACATTTATCCTTCAAATAATAGAGAATGTGGAAATACAATAGAGTACTACAGTGGAATTTAGGAACCTCAGTTATAAAATTTTTAAGTTCCCTTCTACTCATAAATATTATGACTTTAGGAAGACTTTCATTCTCAAGATTAAAACAAGATTTAAACTTCATTTGAAATTAAACATTAAAATTTTAAATTTATATGAAATGCCTACAAAAATTAATTTCAGACCAAAAAGAAATTGTTTCTTCTCTACTGACTCCTTCATCTATTGAGACTGTAAGAATATTGGTCTGGCTGCTACAGACTCGTTTCACCAGTGGAAACAATGAATATAAATTGCTAAGCATCCCCAGGAAATGATACAAATTGCCTTACAAAGCAGATTTGCACTATGAAAATCTGAATGGGTTTGTCAAAAAGGGAGAGCTCTGTGTAAAAAAAGTGTGCATGTGTGTGTGTATATATATACATACATATGTATGTATATATATACACAACATATACAACATACATACATATACATATACACGACATACTATATATATACTATAATCTGTTTCTCTATAAAATGAAACTTGCTGCATAATTTATGACTTCATCAACTATAGATACAGATTATTTGTCACTCAAAATGGCTGCCTAAAGGAACAGAAACCATCCAGAGAGCTCTAAAAAGTATTCATCAGACTATACTTCATACATCTTAAACCATCCTTTCCTTAAATTTGGTTATAAGACAACTCAAAAATCATAAAAAAGACCTTCTTGGTATTGTCAATGCATGTGCACATTTCATAGCAGACGTGTGGTTTCATCCAACGTACTTTCCGGGCAGGCAGAATCATCAAAGACCTCCTCCTCAGTCCCGGACTCATCCTCGCCGCTCTCCAAACTGGACTCCTCTTCGCTTGAGTCATCACTCTCCTCATCTCCATCTAAGAACAAAGGAAGACAATGAAATGGAGAATTTCCTATGCTAAGCTGAATACAAGAGTTTTTTTTTTAATGGGTTGGTGAGATAAAGCAGGAAATTACTCAGTATTTTTAGGAGAGTTTTCACTGTTAAGGAGACAGAGACCACAAACTCAAATGCTTGCAAAAGGGTGTGCAAATTAATTTCACTGCATCACGTCAAAGAGGGTTGAGACCAAGCCTCCGGGCTGCTTATGCTGTGACCCAGCTCACACACACTTGGCTGTATGGGTCCACGATTCCTAAATCACAGCGCTCTGAAAAAAGAGGATTTTCATAACTTATCTGAACTGAAGTAATGCTATTTGTAGTCTTTATGTAACTTACTTAGTGTGAATGTTCACGTCTTGCTGCAGAAATATTAAGGTGTTTGATTCAGAGATCCTGCTCCAATCCTGTTAGGGATGCTGACCAAAAATCTCTGCTTTGACCAAACTCGAGTCAGACTCCTCTGAGTCCTCTTTCTGACCAGTCCTTGACCTTGGGTTCTGTCCTTGGCCCTCTTAGTCCAGTTTTAGCAAGAGTCCTGCTGAGTCAGTTTAGTAAATCTCCCCCACCTTGATAGCTGACCAAATTCCTTTTCTCCTACCCTCAGTATCTTATCACTGTGGCCTGTTTTCGGGAAAAATCCTGTTGGAGCAGTTTACAGAAGAATTACACTACCTCTTCATAATTTTCTATCCACTGGCCCTCACCCTGTTCCTTGGTTATAAATCTCCCCTTGTCCTTGTATTCAGAGCTGAGCTGATCTCTCTTCCTACAAAATTCCATTGCAATAGTTCCTGAATAAAGCATGTCTTAGTGTTCTTTAACAAGTGTCATGGGTGATTTTTCCTTTAACAATGTCATATACAATATATTTTATAAAATATAAAATCTTTTGAATACTAAAACCCATCTGCCCCCAAGAGTTTTAAAAGATTGTAGACCTCACCCACCAATTCTGTCCCATTTTCTTTAAAATGGCTTGAGGCCATCTATGAACCATAGATCTCTGATTGGCAATTTCCATTTTATGGAACATCAACTTAGAGATAAGGGGTGGATTTCCTATTCTCTAGAAGATTTCTTAAATTTAATATCTCTTAAGATTACGTTAAATGATCTTACCACCTTATGAAATAAATCAGCCAAGTTTAAAATTAGACTTGAACATTTTAACATAGACTTCTGCTTTCAGATAGAATTGATCTACTTTTCCCTATTCCTCCTGCTAAATACAGCTAAAAACCCTGGGCATTATACATAAAACAATCATAAGACAATTCTGAAAAGTGACGAGAAGAGAGGCCAACTATGCACCTCAGAACCTAAGGAACAACACTGAGGTGAGATCCTTGGGTCTTCTTTTCCCTTCATATGTCTCAGACTTGGAGATGAATTACATCAGCATCCCAGAACTACCAACAGGTGCAGATACAGAAAGGCTCAGCAAGAGCCCATTCTCTCTAGCCAGACGACCAGAAGAGACAGTCTCCCAAGGCAAAAAACTTAGACAATACTCCAACCAAACACCACAGAAAAAAAAAAAAACTGTGGCCCCATGCCCACCCACATCAGCAAAGGCCAAGAGGAGAAACTAGACATCTACCTTTGCAAAGCTGTAACTAGGCACCCCAACATCCTTATCAGGATGGTGTCAGAGAAGGCCAAGCAGGGAACCAGACGTTTGTTCCTGCTGGCTGACAGCCAGCATCCCCTGCCGAGGTGTTTGTGGGGATCTCGAATAACCTGGACTCCTACTCTCATCTGGCAGTAACAAGGCTCCCTTCCCTTTCCCCACAGAGGTGGTGTCTGAAGAGTTCTGTGGAGAGTCAAGACATCATTGCCCAGAGGTACCAAGGCCATCCCGACTATGCTATCAGTAGAGACTGTGCAGAAAACTGGAATTCCCATCCCCACGTAGCAGTAGCAAGCGATCCCCCTTTCTCTGAGTGACACTGAAGACTGAGTACCTCCACCTGGCATTAAGGAGTAGGCACCCACCCCTTTCTCTGGCAAAGCCATGTTTGAGAAAGCCAAGTAAAACAGAAGATTTAAATAAGATTCAGAGTCTTATTACATAATCTGAAGGTTTCCAGGTTTCAAATGAAAGTCAGTCATCATACCAACAGCCAGAAGATCTCCAACCGAACGAGAAAAGACAACTGATGAATTTCTACATTAATATGATAGAACGTTGAAATTACCTGACAAGGTATTTAGAATAGCCATGATAAAAATGCTTCAGTGAGTAATTATGAACACACTTGAAGCAAATGTAAAAATACAAAGCCTTAGCAAAGAAATAAAAAGTCTCAAAAAGAAAAAAGATATAAAGAAGAACTGGTTGGAAATTTTAGAATGGAAAAATCCAATAATTAGGATAAAATCACAATGAATAGGCTCAATAGCAGAATGGAGGGGACAAAGGAAAGAATCAGCGAACTTGAAGATAGAATAATAGCCAGCTTGAACGATATAAAGAAAATGGACTAAAACACAAACTAATCCCAAATGCCAGAGCTTTAAGGACTTATGGGACTATAATGAAATATCTAAATTAATGCCATTAGTCCCAGAAGGAGTGAAGAACGAGGGGACTCTCAAAACTACTTGAAGAAATAATGGCTGAAAACTTCTCAAATCGGCAAAAAACAAAAGGCTACAGATTAAATGAGTAAACCCCCATCAGGATAAAACCAAAGAATTTACTCCAAGACATATCATTGCCAAACTTCTGAAAACTAAAGATAAAAAATACTGAAGGCAGTGAGAGAAAAATGATACTTTATCTATAGGTGATAAGCCATTAGAAATATCAGACGGTTTCTCATCAGAAACCATGGAAGCCAGAAGGAAGTAGCACAGTATTTTTCTGGGGCAGAGAGAAAAGAAATATGAACCTAGAATCCTATATGCAGCTAAAATGACCTTCAGAACTAGAGGGGAAATCAAAACATTCTCAGAATAAGGGGAAATAATAAGAAATTTTATAAATTTAGGTATACCTAACTTAAAAGAATGGATAAAAGAAATTCTCTACACAGAGCAGAAATGATTTTTTTAAAAAAGGAACCTTGGAACATTAGGACAGGAAAAAGGACTTAGTAGGCACAAATATGGGTAAATGCAATAGGCTTTTCTCCTCGCTTTGAATGTTTAAATTATGTTTGATGGTTAAATAAAAACTATAACATTGTCTAATGTGGATGTAAATGTATGTATAGGAAATAGAACAATTACAAATAGGGAAGATAAAGGGATATAGAGGTAAATAAGGATTCTATACTTGACTTAAACTGGTAAAATTATGATACTAGTGGACTGGGATAAATTATGTATATAAAATAATATATAGAGCAACCACTAAAATGTCATACAAAGAGATGCACTCAAAAACACTAGAGAAAATTAAAATAGAATTCTAAAAAAAATATTGAACTAATTCACATGAAGGCAGGAAAAAGGAAAAAGAAAATAGAATAAGAAAAAAAAATGGCAGACTTAAGCCCTAAATATATTAAATGTACATGGTTTAAATACACCAATAAAAGAACAAAGAATGGATGAAAAACATTACCTAACTATATGCTGTCCTACCAGAAATTCACTCCTAATATAATGATATAGTCAAATTGAAAGTAAAAGGAGAGAAAATACATATCATGCAAATGGTAATCAAAGCCAGGCAGGAGTGGCTATGCTAATATCAGATAAAGTAGACTTCAGAGAAAAGAAAATTACCTAAGACAGAGCAAGACCTATATAGTGATAAAAGTGCCAGTTTACCAAGAATACATAACAATGCTAAATGTTTATGCATAAAACAACAGAGATGCAAAATAGGTGAAGCAAAAGCTGATAGAAATGAAAGAAAAGGTAAATCCTTCATTATATTTGGACTTCAATCCCCCCCTCTTTCATTTAATGGAACAGCTGTACAGAAAATCAACGAGGATATAGGAGACCTGAACAGCACCAGCAATCAATGGCATTTAATGACAGTAATAGAACACTTCACCCAAAATAGCATAATATACATTCCTTGCAAGTGCCCAGAGAATGTATACCAGATAGACTACGTGTTAGATCATAAAACAAATCTCAACAACTATGAAAGAACTAAAATCATACAGAGAATGTTCTTTGACCACAATGTAATCAAACTAGAAATCAATAACAAAAAGATAACAGGAAAATCTCAAAACACTTGGACTTACACAACACACTTCTATATAATCCAAGGCACCCAGAGGAAATCTCAATATAAATTTTAAATCTACATTAACCTGAATTAAAATAAAAATGAAAAGGCAACTTTTCAAAATTTGTGGAATACACCTAAAGCAGTGCCAAGAGGGAAGTCTACAGTACTAAATTAGAAAAGAACAAATGTCTTAAATCAATAATTTAAGCTACTACCTCAGAACTTAAAAACAGAATGCAAAATAAACCCAAAGCAAGCAGAAGGAAGGTAAATTATAAAGATAAGAACAGAATCAAAAAATCGAAAGCAGAGAAAATCATTTGTACAAAGAGCCAGTTTGTTCTCAGAAAAAAATCAATTGAATTGATAAAACTCTTGTAAAACTGGAAAAAGACAGGAAGAAAAAGTCACCAATATCAATAATGCAACAGGTGTGAACCACTGTGTTCTACATTTGAAAACAACGTAAGACTGCATGTCAAAGATCATTCAATGAAAAAAAGAATGTAACAGGTGTATTACTACAGACCTTGCAGATAATAAAAAGATAACAAGGAAATGCAATAAATATCTCTAATCTGGCAATTTAGACAAAATAAACCAATTCCACACAAAAAATACAAGCTATCATGATTCACCCAATATGAAATAGATAATTTGAATAGCTCTGTAGCTATTAAGAACATTGAATTTATATTTTTAAAAATCCCCTGAAGAACTATATAGGTCCAAATAATTTTACTGGAGAAACTCAACCAAGCAAAGAATTATCACCAATTCTATACAATATTTTCCAGAAAATCAAAATAGTTTTCCAGAAGATCAGAGACACTTCCTGATTTGTATTTTGAAGTGAGTTGTTTCCTGATAGTAAAACCAGACAAAGAGAGTAACCCCACACTCCCACCAGAAAAAAAAAAAGCTGTGGACCAAGGATTCTCATGAATATAGATACAAAATTTCTTAATAAAATTAGTAAATAGAATCTGGCAGTATATAAAAGAATTATACAACCATACTAAGAGGGGATAATTTCAGGGGTGCAAATCTGGTTCAATGATCAGTAATTAGCCAATATAACCCACCATATTAACAGGCTAAAGAAAAAAAATCACATAATCAACAATCAGTACAATAAAGCAACTGACAGACTTCAATAGGACCTCATGAGAAATAGGAACAGAGAAATACATACCACCATCTCCTTTAACTTCTTTTTTCTTCACTCGCTTAATCTTCTTCTTTAGGACCTTCATAAGGAAGCTAGCAAATTTATTGTTTTCTCCTATGGCTGCTTGAAAACCAGTATAGAGCGCCTTTTCTTGGTCCTGCAGCTTGGCGATTTCGTGCTTTTTCTCTTCCATCTCTTTGAGAGTTTCATTTATTCTCCACTAAAGGAACAAAAACAAGAATGAATGATAAATAAAATATTTCTGATGAACCAGGTTCAGAGAATAATATGCATTACAATGTCAGGTTATAGTCTACAAACATTGTTTGAAGCTAGCTTCTTAATAGAATTTTACATCTCTGATGTTTATGGAGCCACCCATTTATTTAGTTAAAATTGTATAGTTCCTCAGTGAACATCATTTACATTCAGAATCAGATAAGATCAGCTTTTTAATGTTTAGCTTCCACAAAAAATCTCAATTAAATAAACAGAAAATTTTACTGTGGATGTCAAGTAACATTTTTGGATGTATGCTCCTGAAAATTGATTTTTTTTTCACATCAGTATGCGACAACTAAGACAAAAAGACACATATGTCATCTCTCAGTGAATCTGATACATCTAAAAAGTGTTGTCACTATTCAGTAGTAATACCTATTTAAGAGAATCCTTTTTCCTTTAAGATAAGGATAGGTAGTATAATCTATCTCTTTAAATTTAACATAAACAAATTTAATTTCCTATGATGAATCCAATTATATATTACTCTGAAATTAGCGACCATATATATATATTTTTTATTAAGGTATCATTGATATACACTCTTATGAGGGCTTCACAAGAAAAACAATGTGGTTATTACATTTACCCTTATTATTGAGTCCCCAACATACCCCATTGCAGTCACTGTCCATCAGTGTAGTAAGATGCCACAGAGTCCCTATGTCTTCTCTGAGCTACACCGTCTTCCCCGTTATGCCACACACACCATGTGCACCAATCATGATACCCCACAATCCCCTTTTCCCTCCCTCCTCACCCACCCTTCCCCACCCCTCCCCTTTGGTAACTACTAGTCCCTTCTTGGAGTCTGTGAGTCTGCTGCTATTTTGTTCCTTCAGTTTTCCTTCATTGTTATACTCCACAAATGAGGGAAATCATTTTGTATTTGTCTTTCTCTGCCTGACTTATTTCACTGAGCATAATACCCTCTAGCTCCATCTGTGTTTTTGCAAATGGTAGGATTTGTTTCTTTCTTATGGCTAAATACTACTCCATTGTGGATACGTACCACCTCTTCTTTATCCATTCATCTACTGATGGACACTTAGGTTGCTTCCATTTCTTGGCTTTTGTAAATTGTGCTGTGATAAACATAGGGGTGCATATGTCTTTTTGAATCTAAGAGCTTGTTTTCTTTAAGTAAATTCCTAGGAGTGGAGTTCCCGAGTCAAACAGTATCTCTATTTTTAGTTTTTTAAGAAACCTCCACATTGCTTTCCACAATGGTTGAACTAGTTTACATTCCCACCAGCAGTGTAGGAGGGTTCCCCTTTCTCTGCATCCTCACCAGCATTTGATGTTCCTTGTCTTACAGATGTGGGCCATCCTAACTTGTGTGAGTGATATCTCATTGTGGTTTTAATTCACATTTCCCTGATAATTAGTGATGTGCAGCATTTCTTCATGTGCCTGTTGGCCATCTGAATTTCTTCTTTGGAGAATTGTCTCTTCATATCCTCTGGCCATTTTTTAACAGGGTTATTTGCTTTTTGGGTGTTGAGGCATGTGAGTTCCTTATATATTTTGGATGTTAATCCCTTGTCAGATATGTCATTTACAAATATATTCTCCCACACTGTAGGATGCCTTTTTTCTGCTATAGTGTCCTTTGCTGTACAGAAGCTTTTTGGCATAATGTAATCCCATGTGCTCATTTTTTTTTGGTATCATTAATGTACAGTTACTTGAAAAACATTATGGTTACTAGATACCCCCATTATCAAGTCCCCACCACATATCCCATTACAGTCACTGTCCATCAGTGCAGTAAGGTGCTATAGAATCATTACTTGTTTTCTCTGTGTATACTACCTTCCCCGTGTCCCTCCCACCCCTGCTACATTATGTGTGCTAATCATAATGTGCCTTTTTCCCCCTTATCCCTCCCACCCAACCCATCCTCCCCAGTCCCCTTCCCTTTGGTAACTGTTAGTCCATTCTTGGGTTCTGTGAGTCTGCTACTGTTTTATTCCTTCAGTTTTTGCTTTGTTCTTACACTCCACAGATGAGTGAAATCATTTGATACTTGTCCTTCTCCACCTGGCTTACTTCACTGAGCATAATACCCTCTAGCTCCATCCATGTTGTTGCAAATGGTAGCATTTGTTTTCTTCTTATAGCTGAATAACATTCCATTCTGTGTATGTACCACATCATCTTTATCCATTCATCTACTGATGGACATTTAGGTTGCTTCCATTTCTTGGCTATTGTAAATAGTGCAGCGATAAACATAGGGGTGCATCTGTCTTTTTCAAACTGGGCTCCTGCATTCTTAGGGTAAATTCCTAGGAGTGGAATTCCTGAGTCAAATGGTATTTCTATTTTTAGTTTTCTGGGGAACCTCCCTACAGCTTTCCACAACAGTTGAACTAATTTACATTCCCACCAGCAGTGTAGGAGGGTTCCCCTTTCTCCACATCATCACCAGCATTTGTAGTTGTTTGTCTTTTGGGTGTTGGCCATCCTAACTGGTGTGAGGTGAAATCTCATTGTGGTTTTAATTTGCATTTCTCTGATGATTAGGGATGTGGAGCATCTTTTCAGGTACCTGTTGACCATCTGAATTTCTTCTTTGGAGAAGTGTCTGTTCAGCTCCTCTGCCCATTTTTTAATTGGGTTATTTGCTTTTTGTTTGTTGAGGTGTGTGAGCTCTTTATATAATTTGGATGTCAACCCCTTATCAGATATGTCATTTATGAATATCTTCTCCCATATTGTAGGATGTCTTTTTGTTCTACTGATGGTGTCCTTTGCTGTACAGAAGTTTTGTAGTTTGATATAGTCCCACTTGTTCATTTTTGCTTTTGTTTCCCTTGCCCAGGGAGATATGTTCATGAAGAAGTTGCTCATTTTTTTAGTTTACTTTTGTGTGTGGGGTTAGACAATAGTCCAGTTTCATTCTCTTGCGTGTAGCTGTCCAGTTTTGCCAACACTAGTTGTTGAAGAGGCTGTCATTTTCCCACTGTATGTCCATGGCAACTTTATCACATATTAATTGACCTAGATGCTTGGGTTTATATCTGGGCTCTCTAATCTGTTCCATTGATCTATGGGGCTGCTCTTGTGCAGTACCAAATTGTCTTGATTACTAAGGCTTTTTAGTAGAGCTTGAAGTAAGGGAACTTAATTCCCCAAGCATTATTCTTCCTTCTCAGGATTGCTTTGGCTACTCAGGGTCTTTTGTGGTTCCATATGAATTTTAGAACTATTTGCTCTAATTTGTTGAAGAATGCTGTTGGCATTTTGACAGGGATTGCATTGAATCTGTAGATTGCTTTAGGTAGGACGGCCATTTTGACAATATTAATTCTTCCTACCCATGAGCATGGGATGTGTTTCCATTTATTGGTATCTTCTTTAATTTCTCTCATGAGTGTCTTATAGTTTTCAAGGTATAGGTCTTTCACTTCCTTGGTTAGATTTATTCCTGGATATTTTATTCTTTTTGATTCAATTGTGAATGGAATTGTTTTCCTGATTTCTCTTTCTGCTAGTTCATTGTTAGTGTATAGGAATGCCACAGATTTCTGTGTATTAATTTTGTGTCCTGCAACTTTGCTGAATTCAGATATTAGATCTAGTAGTGGATTCTTTAGGGTTTTTTATGTACAATACCATGTCATCTGCAAACAGGGACAGTTTAACTTCTTCCTTGCCAATCTGGATGCCTTTTATTTCTTTGTGTTGTCTGATTGCCATGGCTAGGACCTCCAGAACTATACTGAATAAAAGTGGGGAGAGTGGGCATCCTTGTCTTATTCCTGATCTTAAAGGAAAAGCTTTAAGCTTCTCACTGTTAAATATGATGTTGGCTGTGTGTTTGTCATATATGGTCTTTATTATGTTAAGGTACTTGCCCTCTATACCCATTTTGTTGAGAGTTTTATCATGAATGGATGTTGAATTTTATTGAATGCTTTTTCAGCATCTACAGAGATGATCATGTAGTTATTGTCCTTCTTTTTGTTGATGTGGTGGATGATGTTGATGGATTTTCAAATGTTGTACCATCCTTGCATCCCTGTAATAAATCCTACTTGGTTGTGATGGATGATCTTTTTGATGTATTTTTTGAATTCAGTTTGCTAATATTTTGTTGAGTATTTTTGCATCTATGTTCATCAGGGATATTGGTCTGTAATTTTCTTTTTGTGTGGTGTCTGCTTGTTTTGGAGTGATTCTGTCCTCGTAGAATGAGTTTGGGAGTATTCCCTTCTCTTCTACTTTTTTTGAAAACTTTAAGGAGGATGGGTATTGGGGCTTCACTAAATGTTTGATAAAATTCAGTGGTGAAACCATCTCATACAGGATTTTGTTCTTAAGTCATTTTTTGATTACCAATTCAATCTCCTTGCTGGTAATTGGTCTATTCAGATTTCTGTTTCTTCCTCGGTCAGCCTTGGAAGGTTGTATTTTTCTAGAAAGTTGTCCATTTCTTCTAGGTTATCCAGTTTGTTAGCATATAATTTTTCATAGTATTCTCTAATAATTCTTTGTATTTCTGTGGTGTCCGTAGTGATTTTTCCTTCCTCATTTCTGTGTCTGTGTATGTGTGTAGACTCTTTTTTTCCTTATAAGTCTGGCTAGGGGTTTACCTATTTTGTTTATTTTCTCAAAGAACAAACTCCTGCTTTCATTGATTCTATTTTATTCTTCTTGATTTTATTTATTTATGATCTAATCTTTATTATGCCCCTCTTTCTATTTTATTCTTCTTGATTTTATTTATTTATGATCTAATCTTTATTATGCCCCTCTTTCTACTGACTTTGGGTCTCATTTGTTCTTCTTTATCTAGTTTCATTAATTGTGAGTTTAAAGTGTTCATTTGGGATTGTTCTTCTTTCCTGAAATAGTCCTCCATTGCAATATACTTCCCACTTAGCATGGTCTTTGCTGTGTCCCACAGATTTTGTGATGTTGAATTATTGTTGCCATTTGTCTCCATATATTGCTTGATCTCTGTTTTTTATTTGGTCATTGATCCATTGATTATTTAGGAGAATGTTATTAAGCCTCAATGTGTTTGTGGGCTTTTTCGTTTTCTTTGTGTAGTTTATTTCCAGTTTCAGGTATACTTCCATCTATAGCAGTCCCTCCAAAATACGCTGTAGAGATGGTTTGTGGGAGCTAAATTCTCTCAGTTTTGTTATCTGTAAATTGTTTAATCTTTCCTTCAAATTTAAATGATAATCTTGACAGATAAATTTTTCTTGGTTCGGGAGCCAGGATGGCGGCATGAGTAGAGCAGTGGAAATCTCCTCCCAAAAATACATAGAGCTATGAAAATATAACAAAGAAAAATCTTCCTAAAATAGAGACCACAGGACACAGGACAACATCCAGACCACATCCACACCTGCAAGAACCCAGCGCCTTGCGAAGGGGGTAAGATACAAGCCCCGGCCCGGCAGGACGTGAGCGCCCCTCCCCCTGGCTCCCGGCAGGTGGAAAGAAACCGGAGCGGTTTTCTTTTTGGCGAGTGCTTTCTGGAAGCCTTAAAGGGACAGGGCCCCCGTTGCTAGGGAGGCAGGGTGGTGGGACCGGTGAGCGGGTACCTGGGACCGGCGCCTGAGGACAAAGAATATCCCGCGTTTTTCCCTGCGGGACTGGTGGACGGGTGCCTGAGACCGGCGCCTGAGGACGGAGGAAATCGCGCATTTTTCCCCTTTTCTCTTTTTGGTGAGCGCTTTTTGGAAGCCTTAAAGGGACAGGGACCCTGGTGCTAGGGAGGCAGGGTGGCAGGACTGGTGAGCGGGTGCCTGGGACCGGCACCTGAGGACAAAGATTATCCCGCATTTTTCCCTGCGGGACCGGGGGGCAGGTGCCTGAGACCGGCACTTGAGGACAGAGGAAATCGTGCGTTTTTCCCCTTTTTTTTTCTCTTTTTGGCGAGCGCTTTTTAGAAGCCTTAAAGGGACAGGGACCCCAGTGCTAGGGAGGCAGGGCGGCGGGACTGGTGAGCAGGTGCCTGGGAACAGCGCCTGAAGACAAAGAATATCGCGTGTTTTTTCCCTGCGGGACCGGTGGGCAGGTGCTTTTTGGAAGCCTTGAAGGGACAGGGACCCTACTGCTAGGGAGACAGGGCAGTAGGACCAGTGAGCGGGTGTCTGGGACCGGCACCTGAGGACAAAAAAAAAATCGCGTGCTTTTTCCTTTTTTTTTTTTTTTTTTTTTGTTCCCTCTCTCATTGTTGCTGTTGTTGTTTTGGTTTGGAGAGTGCTTTTTGGAAGTCTTAAAGGGGCAGGACAGGTCACTTAGACCAGAGGCAGGGAATCTGGGGATCTCTGGGCACTCTAACCCCCTGGGCAACAGGGAGCACAGAGGCCCCTTACAGAGAAAAATAGCCTCCCGGCCACTCCCCCTCCAACGGGGCTCCACCACTTTGGAGGAGCACTCCCAGCCAGGTCACGCCCACAGCAACAGCGGAGATAAACTCCATAGCAAACGGGCAGGTAGCAGAAGCCCTGTCTGCGCACAGCTGACAAGCATAAGCCACTAGAGGTCGCTATTCTCCCAGGAGAGGAAGGCCACAAACCAACAAGAAGGGAAACTCTTCCAGCGGTCACTCATACCAGGTCTGCAAACTATCTCTATCACCATGAAAAGGCAAAACTACAGGCAGACAAAGATCACAGAGACAACACCTGAGAAGGAGACAGACCTAACCAGTCCTCCTGAAAAAGAATTCAAAATAAAAATCATGAACATGCTGACAGAGATGCAGAGAAAAATGCAAGAGCAATGGGATGAGATGCAGAGAAAAATGCAAGAGCAGTGGGATGAAGTCCGGAGGGAGATCACAGATGTCAGGAAGGAGATCACAGAAGTGAAACAATCCCTGGAAGGATTTCTAAGCAGAATGGATAAGATGCAAGAGGCCATTGAAGGAATAGAAGCCAGAGAACAGGAACGTATAGAAACTGACATAGAGAGAGATAAAAGGATCTCCAGGAATGAAACAACACTAAGAAAACTATGTGACCAAGCCAAAAGGAATAATATTCATATTATAGGGATACCAGAAGAAGAAGAAAGAGGAAAAGGGATAGAAAGTCTCTTTGAAGAAATAATTGCTGAAAACTTCCCCAAACTGGGGGAGGAAATAATCAAACAGACCATAGAATTACACAGAACCCCAAACAGAAAGGATCCAAGGAGGACAACACCAAGACACATAGTAATTAAAATGGCAAGGATCAAGGACAAGGAAAGAGTTTTAAAGGCAGCTAGAGAGAAAAAGGTCACCTATAAAGGAAAACCCATCAGGCTAACATCAGACTTCTCAACAGAAACCCTACAGGCCAGAGGAGAATGGCATGATATACTTAATGCAATGAAACAGAAGGGCCTTGAACCAAGGATACTGTATCCAGCACGACTATCATTTAAATATGATGGTGGGATTAAACAATTCCCAGACAAGCAAAAGCTGAGGGATTTTGCTTCCCACAAACCACCTCTACAGGGCATCCTACAGGGACTGCTCTAGATGGGAGCACTCCTAAAAAGAGCACAGAACAAAACACACAACATATGAAGAATGGAGGAGGAGGAATAAGAAGGGAGAGAAGAAAAGAATCTCCAGACAGTGTATATAACAGCTCAATAAGCAAGCTAAGTTAGGCAGTAAGATACTAAAGAAGCTAACCTTGAACCTTTGGTAACCACGAATCTAAAGCCTGCAATGGCAATAAGTACATATCTCTCAATAGTCACCCTAAAAGTAAATGGACTTAATGCACCAATCAAAAGACAGAGAGTAATAGAATGGATAAAAAAGCAAGACCCATCTATATGCTGCTTACAAGAAACTCACCTTAAACCCAAAGACAAGCATAGACTAAAAGCCAAGGGATGGAAAAACATATTTCAGGCAAACAACAGTGAGAAGAAAGCAGGGGTTGCAGTACTAATATCAGACAAAATAGACTTCAAAACAAAGAAAGTAACAAGAGATAAAGAAGGATACTATATAATGATAAAGGGCTCAGTCCAACAAGAGGATATAACCATTCTAAATATATATGCACCCAATAAAGGAGCACCAGCATATGTGAAGCAAACACTAACAGAACTAAAGAGGGAAATAGACTGCAATGCATTCATTATACCACTTCAACACACCACTCACCCCAAAGGATAGATCCACTGGGCAGAAAATAAGTAAGGACACACAGGCATTGAACAACACACTTGAACAGATGGACCTAATAGACATCTATAGAACTCTACATCCAAAAGCAACAGGATATACATTCTTCTCAAGTGCACATGGAACATTCTCCAGAATAGACCACATACTAGCTCACAAAAAGAGCCTCAGTAAATTCCAAAATATTGAAATTCTACCAACCAATTTTTCAGACCACAAAGATATAAAAGTAGAAATAAATTCTACAAAGAAAACAAAAAGGCTCAAAAACACATGGAGGCTTAACAACATGCTACTAAATAATCAATGGATCAATGAACAAATCAAAATAGAGATCAAGGAATATATAGAAACAAATGACAACAACAACACTAAGCCCCAACTTCTGTGGGACGCAGCGAAAGCAGTCTTAAGAGGAAAGTATATAGCAATCCAGGCACACTTGAAGAAGGAAGAACAATCCCAAATGAATAGTCTAACATCACAATTATCGAAACTGGAAAAAGAAGAACAAATGAGGCCTAAAGACAGCAGAAGGAGGGACATAATAAAGATCAGAGAAGAAATAAACAAACTTGAGAAGAATAAAACAAAAGCAAAAATCAACGAAGCCACGAGCTGGTTCTCTGAGAGAATAAACAAAATAGATAAGCCTCTAGCCCAACTTATTAAGAGAAAAAGAGAATCAACACAAATCAACATAATCAGAAATGAGAATGGAAAAATCATGACAGACTCCACAGAAATACAAAGAATTATTAAAGACTACTATGAAAACCTATATGCCGACAAGCTGGAAAACCTAGAAGAAATGGACAGCTTCCTAGAAAAATACAACCTCCCAAGACTGACCAAGGAAGAAACACAAAAGTTAAACAAACCAACTACGAGCAAAGAAATTGAAACGGTAATCAAAAAACTACCCAAGAACAAAACCCCGGGGCCGGACGGATTTACCTCGCAATTTTATCAGACACACAGAGAAGACATAATACCCATTCTCCTTAAAGTGTTCCACAAAATAGAAGAAGAGGGAATACTCCCAAACTCATTCTATGAAGTCAACATCACCCTAATACCAAAACCAGGCAAAGACCCCACCAAAAAAGAAAATTACAGACCAATATCCCTGATGAATGTAGATGAAAAAATACTCAATAAAATATTAGCAAACAGAATTCAACAGTATATCAAAAGGATCATACACCATGACCAAGTGGGGTTCATCCCAGGGATGCAAGGATGGTACAACATTCGAAAATCCATCAACATCATCCACCACATCAACAAACAGAAAGACAAAAAAACCACCTGATCATCTCCATAGATGCTGAAAAAGCATTTGACAAAATTCAACATCCATTCATGATAAAAACTCTCAGCAAAATGGGAATAGAGGGCAAGTACCTCAACATAATAAAGGCCATATATGATAAACCCACAGCCAGCATTATACTGAACAGCGAGAAGCTGAAAGCATTTCCTCTGAGATCGGGAACCAGACAGGGAAGCCCACTCTCCCCACTGTTATTTAACATAGTACTGGAGGTCCTAGCCACAGCAATCAGACAAAACAAAGAAATACAAGGAATCCAGATTGGTAAAGAAGAAGTTAAACTGTCACTATTTGCAGATGATATGATACTGTACATAAAAAATCCTAAAGACTCCACTCCAGAACTACTAGAACTGATATCGGAATACAGCAAAGTTGCAGGATACAAAATTAACACACAGAAATCTGTAGCTTTCCTATACACTAACAATGAATCAATAGAAAGAGAAATCAGGAAAACAATTCCATTCACCATTGCATCAAAAAGAATAAAATACCTAGGAATAAACCTAACCAAAGAAGTGAAAGACTTATACTCTGAAAACTACAAGTCACTCTTAAGAGAAATTAAAGGGGACACTAATGAATGGAAACTCATCCCATGCTCACGGCTAGGAAGAATTAATATCGTCAAAATGGCCATCCTGCCCAAAGCAATATACAGATTTGATGCAATCCCTCTCAAATTACCAGCAACATTCTTTAATGAATTGGAACAAATAATTCAAAAATTCATATGGAAACACCAAAGACGCTGAATAGCCAAAGCAATCCTGAAAAAGAAGAATAAAGTAGGCGGGATCTCACTCCCCAACTTCAAGCTCTACTACAAAGCCATAGTAATCAAGACAATTTGGTACTGGCACAAGAACAGAGCCACAGACCAATGGAACAGATTAGAGACTCCAGACATTAACCCAAACATATATGGTCAATTAATATTTGATAAAGGAGCCATGGACATACAATGGCAAAATGACAGTCTCTTTAACAGACGGTGCTGGCAAAACTGGACAGCTACATGTAGGAGAATGAAACTGGACCATTGTCTAACCCCATATACAAAGGTAAACTCAAAATGGATCAAAGACCTGAATGTAAGTCATGAAACCATTAAACTCTTGGAAAAAAACATAGGCAAAAACCTCTTAGACATAAACATGAGTGACCTCTTCTTGAACATATCTCCCCGGGCAAGGAAAACAACAGCAAAAATGAGCAAGTGGGACTACATTAAGCTGAAAAGCTTCTGTACAGCGAAAGACACCATCAATAGAACAAAAAGGAACCCTACAGTATGGGAGAATATATTTGAAAATGACAGATACGATAAGGGCTTGACGTCCAGAATATATAAAGAGCTCACACGCCTCAACAAACAAAAAACAAATAACCCAATTAAAAAATGGGCAGAGGAACTGAACAGACAGTTCTCCAAAAAAGAAATACAGGTGGCCAAGAGACACATGAAAAGATGCTCCACATCGCTAATTATCAGAGAAATGCAAATTAAAACTACAATGAGGTATCACCTCACACCAGGAAGGATAGCTGCCATCCAAAAGACAAACAACAACAAATGTTGGCGAGGCTGTGGAGAAAGGGGAACCCTCCTACACTGCTGGTGGGAATGTAAATTAGTTCAACCATTGTGGAAAGCAGTATGGAGGTTCATCAAAATGCTCAAAACAGACCTACCATTTGACCCAGGAATTCCACTCCTAGGAATTTACCCTAAGAACGCAGCAATCAAATTTGAGAAAGACAGATGCACCCCTATGTTTATCGCTACACTATTTACAATAGCCAAGAAATGGAAGCAACCTAAATGTCCATCGGTAGATGAATGGATAAAGAAGATGTGGTACATATACACAATGGAATACTACTCAGCCATAAGAAGTGGAAAAATCCAACCATTTGCAGCAACATGGATGGAGCTAGAGAGTATTATGCTCAGTGAAATAAGCCAAGTGGAGAAAGAGAAATACCAAATGATTTCACTCATCTGAAGAGTATAAGAACAAAGGAAAAACTGAAGGAACAAAACAGCAGCAGAATTACAGAACCCAAAAATGGACTAACAGGTACCAAAGGGAAAGGAACTGGGGAGGATGGGTGGGCAGGGAGGGATAAGGGGGGGGGGAGAGAAAGCAGGGTATTAAGATTAGCATGCATGCGGGGGAGGGAGAAAGGGGAGGGTGGGCTGCACAACACAGAGAGGACAAGTAGTGATTCTACAACATTTTGCTAAGCTGATGGACAGTAACCGTAATGTGGTTGTTAGGGGGGACCTGATATAGGGGAGAGCATAGTAAACACAGTATTCTTCATGTAAGTGTAGATTAAAGATTAAAAAAAAAAAAGAAAGAAAGAAAGAAAAGGGGGATTACTCCTTGATAGGATAAAACTATTGGTAAATCAAAGATCAACGCATGCTTTAAATATCCTTAATGTTGATCACTTAAAGGGTGTCAGATGATCAGGTATGGAGGTACTCTTTTCTGATAATATTCCTTTTTCTTAATAAAGAAAAAAAAAAGCAGTTACTGTGTGCTGACCTCCAATGAGTTCTGCACAGTGGTATAGAGGGCATGTCAAAGTGTGGGCAAAGGGTCTGTTTGTTTCTATGCAGAAGATCAAGGCCTAGCTTGGATACCCAGAAAATGAACTAAGTTACGATATGAGGAGGAGCTTCCGGCATCAGCACTCTCTGGAAGACTCGTGCCGGGGGATGATCATCAAAAAGCCTCTACAGGGATCCGGACAATGCTGCGGTTGTGGTTGCATCCAGCCCACCATCTCCTGGACTTGCCATAGGAATGAGGAGGGAGATGTCTAGGCTGGCATGTGCATACAGTGAGACAATGAATTTGACCGGATCTGTACTGTTGGAACTCAACCAGGAGTTGGGAGGGGTACAAGGTGTAGCGCTCCAAAATCTTATGACTATAGACTATCTATGGTTAAAAGAACATATGGGATGTGAACAGATCCCAGAAATGGGCTGCTTTAATTTGTCTGATTTCTCTCAGACTGTTCAAGTACAGTTGGACAATATCCATCATATCATAGACAAATTTTCACAAATGCCTAGGGTGCCTAAATGGTCTTCTTGGCTTCACTGGAGATGGATGGTAATTATAGATTTGCTTTGTTTATGTCACCGTATTCCTATTATGTTAATATGTGTGTGCAAATTAGTTAGTAGTTTAAAACCTATACATACTTAAGGTACTCTACAAGAAGATATGTCAAAGAAATAATCAATCCTCCCATGTTTTCTTCCATATGCTACCTCTATAGCTTTTCTTCTTCCTTCCTAATTACAACCCTTAAATAGAATTCGTGCCTCATATCAAAGTTACCGAGTATCATAATTCCTCCAGGTGGTAAAGATACCTCGAGACAAGTGCTGGGCATAGAAGCCACAGGGCATAAATCTGCAAAGAAGTAAAAAGCTAACCTTTTCAAACAATATGGCTTCTCTCTCACTTACCAACTTTACATTTCCCTGTATGGCCCCGGAAGATGACTGGTCAGACAGAGACGGGTAAGATTCCTCAAGGGAGGAACAACCTAAGACAGGCACAGTCGCAGGGGGGCCATCAGGTGAGAATTTGGGGATCAACAGAGGTGAGGCTCAGAACCTCAACCCCCCTACTTTGAGAGAAATCTTCTGCATCCGTGGATGTTTTGCTGCCTTTGTCCGGCCTGGATTAATACTTAGTCCATAGGCACACACCTGATCATCTGATCATCTACATTTGCCCTCTTACAGCACTAAACTATGTTTTCTACCTTTATCTTGCATCTACCTACCACTTCAGCATTTTATTAAAAATAAAAATAATAATAATAATAAAGGGAGAAATGTGGGATCAACGTATAAATCAAGTACAAAAATCAAACGAATATTCATATTTGACCTGATTGTTCATTGGTCATAATGTGTGATCAAAACCGAAAGTTTCGGTGATGAATGCCCTTGTACTGTTCACCATGTAAGAATTTATTCACTATGTAAGAATTCATTCACCATGTAAGAACTTGTTCGTTATGCTTCAGAAGATTGGAGACTGACGAGAATTAGGCTTGAGATGGATTAATGATTGTACATTGAGCATTGACCCCCCCTATACTGAATTTTATTGTTGTTAACAACCATTTGATCAATAAATATGAGAGATGCCCTCTCAAAAAAAAAATTATTTTTGGTTCGATGTCCTTCTGCTTCACTGCATTAAATATATCATGCCACTCTGTTCTGGTCTGTAAGGTTTCTGTTGAAAGTCTGATGATGGCCTCATGGGTTTTCCTTTGTATGTGATATTTTTTCTCTCTCTAGCTGCTTTTAAAAGTATGTCCTTATCTTTGATCTTTGCCATTTTAATTATTATATGTCTTGGTGTTATCTTCCTTGGGTCCCTTATGTTGGGAAATCTGTGTACTTCCATGGCTTGAGAGATTATCTCATTCCCCAGATTGGGGAAGTTTTCAGCAATTACATCCACAAAGGCTCTTTCTGTCTATTTTTCTCTCTCTACTTCTTCTGGTACCCCTATAATGTGAATATTGTTCTGTTTGGTTTGGTCACAGCTTTCTCAACTTTCATTCATTCTTAGAGATCCTTTTTTCTCTCTGTGCCTCAGCTTCTTTTTGTTCCTCTTCTCTAATTTCCATTCCTTTTGCTGTCTCTTCTACTACATCTAATCTGCTTTTAAATCCCTCCATTGTATGTTTCATTTCAGATATGAAATTTCTTAATGATTGAATCTCCAACCCAAATTCGTCCTTGAGTTTTTGAATATTTTTCTGTACCTCCATGAGCAGGTTTATGATTTTTATTTTGAACTCGCTTTCAGGAAGATTGGTGAATTCAGTTTCATTTGCCCCTTTCTCTGGTGTTTGTGAGATTTTGGTTTGAACAAGGTTCCTTTGACGTTTCATATTTGTATATGGGGCCCTCTAGTTCCTAGAAGCTCTAGTCTCTGGAGCTTCTCAGCCCCTGGAGTGATGTCGGGGGTAGCAGAGGAGCGGCACTGGTGCCTGGAGGGAGGAAAGAGCTACTTCCTACTTCCCAGCTGCAGTGCCTATCTCCACTGTCAGACCAGTGGGCCAAGCACACAGGTGTAAGCCACTGTGCTTTGCATCTGTAGCTGCCACAGGTGGGGCCTCCCACTGGCTGGCCTGATGTCAGGGCAGGGACTGCCAATTTGTGAGCTGTGCCAGCAGGCCAGGCAGAAGGCACTACAGGCTGCGTATCACTGTGGGGGCCTTGAAGCTGAGTAACAAGCCAGGGTGATGGAGTGCCTGAGGTTCCTGAAAGTTCCCAACCTGCTGTGCAGAGCATGCCCAGACAACCTTGTTCACCTATCCCTTTTCCCATGCAACAAGCTCTGTACAAACCCCGCTCCTTCAGCAGCCCTCTGCTGCTAGGAAGCCTGTCAGACCGCTTGCCTTTCCTTTGTCCCAGAGCAGCTGGATGTGGATCCCTGTCCTCCACAAATGGTTAGAATCTATCTCTCCAAGTCTTCCACCTGTCTTAGCTTTCCAACCCCACTTATCTCCAGAGCACCATGCAATGTAGGTTTGTGAGAAATTAGCTGTCATATTTAAGAAACTTGACTTGTTTTTCAAGTATGCCCATATAGATAACCTACAGTCAAAACTCAACTTCATACAATAGCTAGTGACAACACAAATATAGACTTTTGAAATTCACAGATAAACTAAAGCTTGCTTTTGAAAATTTTATTATCTTGCCTTATAAAATATCAGATAAAATTCACTAAAAAATCTGATTTAGTTCTCTGACCAAGGATACCAAAAACAGAAGGCAAGTAGGAATAATAGAAAAAAGGAGGAGGAAGAGAAGACAAGACCAAGATAAGGACTAAAACAAGGGCAGAAATTAAGGTGAGAAGAAAAGAAGAATTGAGTCCCCTCCACAACCAGGTGTGCAGCCAGGGAGCCTTTTCCTTCCTGTTCATACCTGCAGGTCCTGTTGCTCTTCATCTAACAAATTAACACGCTTTTGAAGTATGTTCTCCTGTTTTTCAAAGTTCTTGAGGAGAAGCATTTCTTGAAATAAGGTGACATGGTGCAGGTCAGATAATTTCATCTGCGTATCCAGTTTCAGTTTCTGATGTCTCAGAAGACGAAGTTCTGCATCAAAAGTGACAATCAGTTCTTTGATCTGAGGAAGAAAAAAGATTAGAAGTTAAAAATAGGTGACTATATTTTCAAAACTAACTAACAATACTAATTTGTTTGGGTAAAAGCATTTTCTCATTATGCCCTTATTATAGATGTGGAATTATATGTGTGTGTGTGTATGTGTTTGTTCATATAAATCAATTCATATATGTATGTGATGGAAGGCCTCAACTGTTAAAAGCCTGTAATAGGTGGAGGCTCAGCTGGGGCTGAGAATGAGGAAGAGATCTGTGGGTTTGGGGCAGTGAAAGTACTGGAGATTTTCAGAGCTAAAAGAAAATGCACATAAAGAAAAGAAAAAATTAAGCTTTTAACTATGGATGTCTACAGACTAAGTGGGCCCTCCTTTAATGTTTGTTCAACAAATTTGCATTATTTTAAAATATCTTTGGAGGCAGGACTATTTTCTTTAGAGCAATACCATTCTGAAACTGTACCATAAAGGTGCGCAAATCTACAAGGGTTACACTTACTCAATTCTTACTTGCCCTTGATAGCCAGAAAGCTTTATGAAGATAGAGAATCAGTCTAGTTTGGATATTGTTGCATCCCTACTAGCTAGCACTTCCTCTGTGCATTGACTGTCCAATAAAATAAATTAGTTGCAATCAAATCAATCAAAACTTTTTACTGAATATCTACTATATGTCTGGCATTGTCCTAAACACTGTGGAGGAGTCAGAAGAGGTGTATGTGACCTTTCCCTCAAGAACTGTGTAATTTAATTTGCAAGACAAAACTCACACACATTAAAGAAGAAAAATAAATGCAAAACATGACGTGTTGATTATAGGTACAACTGAAGTTTAGAAAAAAGGAGAATATATAACGTGCGTAGAAGGTTCTGGAGAGAGTTTGGAATTGGGCTGAGTTTTGAATGATTACTCAGGCTTGGAAGGAAGTCATTGCAGTGGCAGGAAATAGCAAAGGAAAAAGCAGAGATATAAAACTCAGAATGAAAGCGGAGAAGGGAGTGGAGAGAAGCAGGACGAGTGAGAAAATAGGGCTGGATGAAGCACAGAGAAGGCATGAAGGGTGAGATTGGAAGCTCTAGGTCATGTCTTCACAGGTAGAGCTGGAAAAGACACAGGGAGGAAGGGGACTCTATACGGCTGGCAGCAGGAAGTTATCTATCCAGGAAAGATCAATTTCTTTCCACAATTGGAGCCACCTCCTGCACAATTGGCCCCAGCCTTGTCCTGATTTTCCTAGAAATAAAAATAGGCCATTCTAGCTCCACAAATAATTTTGAAACCAGTCATCACCATGAACACTACTGGAACAAATCACACCTTAGAAAAAGAGGAGGGTGTAAAAAGCAGAGGGTGCCCCATTCTCTCTGGAAGATTTTTAATTATGTTGCACCCATCATCTGAAAGCTTCTCCATCACTTGCTCTTGACTATGACTTCAGCTAGATGTCAGTTGACATGAATTTGCCCTTAATTCTTAGCTCTCCAAAAAAGAAAACAGTTATAAAGCTGCAAAGTTCAGGGCAGAGTGCAATGATTTTTCAGGAGACCAGGGCTGGGGAGGAAGCCAAGCTGTCAGTGAGTTGAAGACTGGTTGAGATTTGGAGAAGGTTAATGCAGAGAAATTTTAAATAAGTTAGAAATTAGACCTAGTTCTTCCCTGCCCTCCTCTCTTCCAGCCCTCAGTAGGCAGTCCCCCCTTACCCTGCTGATCAAATACTGTTGCATGTACAGGTGTTTAATCTCATCCCTCTTCATAATCTCCAGTTCCACATCAGTTGGTTCTGCTTTTTCAAATTCCGTGAACTTTGGAGTATCTAGACTGAATGTGCATGCCTTTGGTGATCTAGACAATGAATCTCGTGCTGTCAAATCCCCATCCTTTCCAGAAGAGAGTCTGAGGAATCCTCCACCTAAGCCTGAAGATCCCACCTGTTCCACATGGGGAGCCTTTTCATCCTCACTTTTCATCTGTTGTCGCCTAAAAGCAAGGAGAGTTTCCTCATCGTACTGAAACCTCTTCTCTGGAATTTCTTCTGGGTGTATCTGAGGGATCTGGGGGATGGGAACATGCTTGGAAATGGGCAGAGTCAACTGAATGTTCTTCAGTTCTTGTACCAGGCACTGTATTTCCTCAATGACAGCCATTTTAAGGTCTCGAAGAGACAGAATGCACTTGTTCATGTGACTTTTCTTTGAATGGGCCTAATGAAAACAATAGGAAGGAAACAAATGATAAGACCTCACAAAAGACAGTTCAAAATTTGCTTTTGTCCTTTGACTGGTATGCTAGCAAAAATTCAAGATAAAAATTTGTCTGATCATTCCAATTCACTACTAAGTTACTCTTTTCTCTAGTTTCTTCCCATTTAGCCTCTCCAAAAGAGGGAGAGAGTCTGGATGTGACCTCTTGTATCCCTTAGCTGGCTGAGTTCCTCAGCCTCCTCCCACCACTCAGTGGAAGTCCTTCCTGAAGCCTTGTACTCAGCCAGATCCCAGGGAGGGGAAGGTCAGACTTTGGTCAGGAGCGCACAAGTAACTGCCCTTCCCTGATGTAAACTCAAATCCCATTGGCTTAGACTCACTTAGGGTCACCTGCCTAGGGCCAAACTACATGTTAGCCTATTTTTCTTTACGTATTTTGGCCACATTATCATTTTTACTCTTCATGCAGGCAAGGTCATGATCCTGAATTTCAGTATCATGTCACATCAAGAAATTGCAGGATACTTCTTTAGCTCCTTTTTCATTTATCTGAGCCAAGCTGTGCCCCCTGCCTCCAACCACAGGTACCATGTGGGCCCACTATGCCCTCTCACACTGGTCTATGTTTCCTAAATGCCTTACCAGAACCTATAGGCACACACAGCCCTACTCCTGTGTGCAATTAGGCGACTAGATAGTCCAAAGACTATTAAGAGTTACTTTGCATAAATTTACAAGTTAAAAAAAAAAGATCAAAAGGCACTTCTCCAGACAGTCTTACAAAACTTACCTGGGTATTTACTATCTATGAGGCAAAAACACTCTAACAAAATAAAGGAGATGCTTTACATACTTAAGGACAAACCTTTACAACACTAAGGTTTAAACTCAAGCACTTGGGTGAATAGGGGGACCATTTCTAGGGCACCTGGAAGATTGGGAATTAAGCTTAAAAAAACAAATCCAAACCAATTTAATGGCTATAAGGCAAACCTCTTTGAAGAACTCTCTTTACATACCAGCCCTTTCTAGTCTTCCAAATATTACACATACCTAAACACCACCACAGGACAGGAGGTGTATAATACACCATTTCTAAAATGCTTGATACTTTCATGATTTTTAACTTAACGTTACAACACTGACCATTTATTGACTTTGACCATTACATTAACCCTATGAGGTAGACTAGACATGTCTTATTGTTAATTGGTATTAATACCCTTTTACAGATGATATAACTGAGCCTTAGGAGATTTTTTACATGGCTAACAAAGTTTGCGTGGCTACTAAGTTGCAGAGATGGTAAGAGAACTCTATCTTCCAACTTGTAGAATAGTGTGCTGTACATTATTTTATGCTGTCATTTTAATAAAATAGATTACAGTTCAATTGTAACATAATTCAGTTCAAGACATAACACCTGTCCATCATCTCTAGCTACACTGTGAAATTTCAGGTTTGATGACAAATTATGGTCAAAAGAACATTTCTATGATGGATGGAGCATGATAGATGTAACAAGATTTATCTTAGATGAACAGCTAGAAAAGCAATCCAAGTGGTCACTAATAAAATGTTCAAAATGTCTATTTAAACAGAAAGGCATCATTTTGAGCTATAAAATTTTGTTTGTGCATATGAATTGCCATAGCAGGATCCTAGTACTGCTGGCATAGAGAGCACCTTTGCTGGAATGGAAAAAGATCCTTTTCTTAAAGCACTTTGTCAGAATATTATAAAATATTCAAATATACTGTACCAGTGGGATGCCTTCAAATGCAATCTGCATAGGCATACTAGGTAGCCATGTACTGAATTCTCCTAAAAATGATAGCTTAGATGCCTTCTGAGACTCTAAATGCAAAAGGTCATTTGTCAATTTGAATTAAGGAATTCCTATGACAGGGAGCGTAGAAATTGGTAAGAAAATGGGGATGAGAAATCAGGATGATTGGAATCAGTTTGGAAGAATGAAGAGAGAATCAAAAATGAATATATTTATTAGTTAGTATTGAGTCACCTACAAAACTTTGGAAGTCCTCAGTTAATATATGAAAAAGGAGCCATGAATATACAGTGGGGAAAAGACAGCCTCTTCAGTAACTTGTGTTGGGAAAACTGGACAGCTACATGCAAGAGAATGAAACTGGATTGCAGCCTAACTCCATACATAAAAGTAAACTCAAAATGGATTAAAGACCTAAATATAAGACATGAAATCATAAAACTCTTAGAAGAAAACATAGGCAAAAATTTCTTGAACATAAGTGTGAACAATTTTTTCCTGGACACATCTCCTCAGGCAAGGGAAACAAAATCAAAAGTGAACAGGTGGGACTACATCAAATTAAAAAGCCATGTACAGCAAAAGACATCATCAGCAGAATAAAAAGGCAACCTACAATATGGCAGAATATATTCACAAGCAATTTATCCAATAAGGGGTTATTGGATCCAAATATATAATGAACTCACACGCTTCAATAACAAATAACCCAGTTAAAAAATGGGCAGAGGTGCTGACATTTCTCCAAAGAAGAAATACAGATGGCCAACAGCACTTGGAAAGATGCTCCACATCATTAATCATCAGGGAAATGCAAATCAAAACTACAATGAGATATCACCTCATCCCAGTTAGTACAGCCACTATGCAAAAGAGAAGAAATAACAAGTGCTAGAGAGGATCTGGAGAAATGGGAACTCTCCAACAACTTTGGTGGGAATGTAAATTGGTACAGCCACTGTGAAAAGCAGTATGGAGGTTCCTCAAAAACTAAAATTAGAAATACTATTCAACCCAGTAATTCCACTTCTAGGAATTTACCCAAAGAAAACAAATCCCTGATTCAAAAAGATACACACAAACCAATAGTTTATTGCTGCATTATTTACAATAGTGAAGATATGGAAGCAACTTAAGTCCATCAATAGATGAATGATTAAAGAAGATATAGTACATTACAAATGGAATATTATTCAGCCATAAAAAAGAAATCCTGCCACTTAGAACAACATGGATAGATCTAGAGGGTATTATGTTAGGTGAAATAAGCCAGGCAAAGAAAGACAAATACCATATGATTTCACTTATTTGTGGACTTTAAAAACAAATCAAAACCAAATGAAAATAGCAGTAGACTCATAGATACTGAGAAGAGACTGGTGGTTCCCACAGGGGAGGGGTTGGGATGGGCAGGTGGGGTGAGGGTGTAAAGGAGTACAAAAATTCTCAATCATAATATAAGTCGGTCATGGGGATAGTAGTACAGCATGCAGAATATAGCCAAAGGTTCTGTAACCTCTTCCTATATTGACAGGTAGTAACTGCACTAGTGGGGGTGTGGATTAAATAATGTGAGTAACTGTTGAACCACTGTAATGTATATTTGTAACTAACAAAAGATTGTACATCAACAATACTTAATTTTAAAAAAAACTTTGAAAGTCCCACAAAGAAAGGCTAAGCAATGGCCTTTTTCCTAAGCCTTTGCCACCCGTGGCAGCTAAAAACTATATATGATGAGGATGTGTTTGAGTTTCAGAGGTTCAAAGACTATAAAACATAATGCTATCACCCACAAAACTGGTGCTGAGCTACGTAATTAATCAGAAGGCTGCTTCTGCCATATTAGCTAAATATTCATTGACAAACCTCTTTTCCTCCCTAGGCCTCAATTTCTCCATCTGTAAAAAAGGGGCATGATTCTAGACGTTCATGAAGGTCTTTTCCAGTTCCAAAGTTCTATGACCATATGCCCTTATAGATGAGTTAAGGAAATGGGTGGTTTTAGCAGAATAAAAAGCCCAGGGTGCCTCATTGTCATGAAAGTCATGGGTAAGTACCAGGGTGTCTAGGTGTTCCAATTCCTCTTCCTTCTTGGCAGCGTTTATTCTCATGTGCTCAGGGATCTTGTAGTCTGGGGCTGTCTTCAGATTGAAGCCTCCCATACATAACTGGGCCTCTTTAATGGCTTGAACATCTTTGGGATCTTCATAGTCATCATCAGGTTTACTCTTGTACCTATCAGAAAAACAGGCAACCCAGCCACAAATAGAACAATAAACTAATTTGTCTACTTCAGTACATGTACCTAATCAAATGCAATCATGTAGCAAAAGTATAATTGAGTCTGTGACACTTTATAGAACCCAAGCCTTTTTCTTAGGCTAAGTACTACAACTATTCCTTGATTATGGACCATCCCAATAAACCCATCATAAGTTGTCAATATCATAGGTTGAAAGTGCATTTAATACACTGAACCTACTGAACATCATAGCTTAATAACCTAGTCTACCTTAAATATGCTTGGAACACTTACATCAGTCTATAGTTGGACAGAATTACCTAACACAAAGCCTGTTTTTTAATAAAGTGTTGACTACCCCATGTAATTTATTCCATACCATACTGAAAGTACAAAACAGAATGGTTATATAGGTACAGAATGGTTAAGTGTAACAGCTGTTTATCTTTGTGATCATGTGACTGACTGGGAGCTGTGGCTCACTACTACTGCCCAGCATCATGAGAGAGTCTGGTACTGAATACTGCTAGCCCAAGAAAATATCAAAATTCAAAATTCAAAATAAAGTTCCTACTGAATGCATATTGCTTTTGCACCATTGCAAAATAAAAAAATCGCAAGTCGAACTGTTGTAAGCCAAGGTCAGTCTGTATTTTTAAAGCATCCCATACAAAATAAGAAAAGTAAATAAAAAGCAATCAATCACCAGGCAATGCTGAAATAATCTGAATCCTTCTTAGACTTTGGTTCACTTCTAAGTAATTTACACTTACATTGTTATTTATTTCCTCAATAGAAATTAAGCCATAAAGCTGGAGTGAGGTTTTTTTTCAATCACTAAAAAGTTAATTGAATTTTTCTTATGACATAAGTAATTGTCATAAAATTTGTCATTGTTATTTTCAAAAAAGGTATCTAGTTAAGATTATCCTGAGTATATGTATTTGTTTCCCCCTCTGTCTCCAGATTCCATGGAAATGATGATCTAAGGGTATAAAGGGAATGAATCATTAGGAAAGCTGAGAATGGGATAGAAAGCCATGGGCAAACCAATGGCAGGGATAGATTTCTAGAAGACCGAGAAAAGATGAAATTGTTTTAATGGATAAGCCATACCAGAGAAAACTGAAGCCCAGAATACCACCAGGGCAAGACTATCAAAAGGACTGGATATGGTCTTCCTGGTAGAGTGCCTAGGAGACTCCAAGCACAGAGAGGGCAGATATGGAGCACGGAATGGAACGCTAAACATTATTTAGCAAAATTAATTAAGTGATTGAAAAGGAATGCCTGAACCATATGGCCCTCCCAGCTTTTTCATCTCTGCACATAAACCGCAGTACCAACCTTTATACTTAGGCTAAAACTGAAGTACTGCTCTCTATGGAAACTGACCTCTCTGCTTGGGAACCACTGAGGCATCTAGGATACGGACAGGGTTGGCAACGTGCTGTAGGGATCTCCACTGGGAGACCTCAGTCTACTAATTCTTTAAAATGAAGCCTGTCAGTCAACATGAACATGTACATACAGCTTTCAGTCAGCCCTTTAGGAAAGCAAACATGCAATAGCAGAGGAAACACATGTCATCTAATGTATTAATTGACAATCATTGCTTTGTGCATGATAGCACTAAAAGTTCACATTTTAAAGAGAAAGGGAAGCGAACAAAAAGGAAGGGAAGAAAAGGGAAGCGAGTAAAACAGGAAAGAAAGAGAGAGAGAAAGAGAAAGAATATAATTCTGATTCTGTTCTGGCCAAGGGAGAAACAAGGCCCAGAATTATCTTCATGCTATAAATAACTAGAAAACTGAACAAAAATTATGAAACAGCTATATTCAAACGTTGAATGATAGGTAGCACAGGGCTGTGATTCATGAGAAAAGTGAAACAAAATAATCCTTACTATCTCCTGGTGTCTGCATGAAGGAAATTACCAGAATGTGGAGTAGGGTTGGGATCCACATATTAGCCCAGTGATCTCAATGAGAGAGGAGAGAGAGATCAGAGTTCAGAAAGGTCAAGGTGGTAAGAATTCCATGGAAAAGAAAATCAGTGCTACACAAAGAAATACCTCCAGAAATCTATATAAGGCTCTCAGGGTTTTGACTGAGTATTAATGTGTAGATGTGTAATGTGAAACACCATAAAGTTAAGCAAAGAACAACATTTGGAGAAAGCACAATTATTGGGAAGCTGTAGGACAAATAATTTTCATAATTCACATCTGGCTGGGAATCATGTGCAATCCCATCAGCTGGAGAGACCTCAGTAAATGGAGGGGTCATCAGTAGACACCCTAAAAGAGTCATGCCTTCAAAGTGGGAAAAACATAAGATCTTGACAATATTATCAACCACCTTGCCCTGACATTCATAGAACACTATACCCAAGAATGCAAGAATACACATTCTTTTTCAAGTACACACTGGACTTTCACTGAGATTACTTATGCAGGCCTATGTAATTCCCAATAAATTTAAAAGAATTTAAATAATTCAGACTATTTTCTATGACCACAAAAAATTAAATTAGAAATCAAGTACAAAAATATTTTTTAAAACCCCAAAATATTTGGAAACTAAACAGTATACGTTAAACCGTAAGTGAAGAAAGTAATCACAAGGGACATTAAAAAGTATTTTGGACTGAATGAAAATGAAAATACATCAAAACTTGTGAAATGCAACTCAGGGTCTAGGGAAATTTGTACTTTAAGTGCTTATTAGAACAGAAGAGAAGTGCAAAATGAAAACTTACACTTAAAATTTAAATCTCAAGAGGAGACTTAATTAAACCCAGATTAACTAGGATGAAGGAAATTATATAGAAATCAATGACATAGAAAGCAGACAAACAGTATTTTAAAATATCTATGACCAAAAGCTAGTTCCTTAAAAAGATCAATAAAATTGATAAACCTCTTGCTGGAATGATCAAGAAAAAGAGAAGATACAGAGTAATAATATCCAGAATAAAGCAGGGGAAAACAAAAACAGATACTACAGAAATTAAAATAAGGAAGCAGTATGAACTATTTTATACCAATAAATTTGATAATCTAGATGAAATGCACAAATTCCTTGAAAGACACAAATTACCAAAACTGACCCAAGAACAAATAGAAAATCTGAATAACAGTATAACAATCAAAAATTTGAATTTGTATTTATAAAATTCTCCCAAAGAACACTCTAGGTCTAGATGACTTCATTTATAAATTCTGTCTAATATTTAAGGAAGAAATAATGCCAAGCCTATGCAAAGTCTTTCAGAAATCAGAAGAGGGAGGAAAACTTCTCATTTTATGAAACCAATATTATCATAACAACCCAGAAAAGATACTACATAAATATAAAACAAGAGACTAATATTCTTCATTTAAAAAGATATAAAAGTCCTTAACAAAATCCTAGCAAGTCAAATCCAGCAATATTACATATTTTTGGAAAATATCAAAAGCCTGTTTTATTTTTTTTACAGATTTGTTGAGATATAATTGACATATAATATTGTATTAATTTGAGGTGTAGAACATAATGATTTGGTAATGTACATGTGGCAAAATGTTTACCACAATAAGTTTAATTAAATCCATCACCACACAGTTATAATTTTTGTTTCAATTAGTATAATGCCTTTAAGGTCCATCTGTGTTGTCGGAAATGACAGGGTTTCCTTCTTTCATGGATGAATAATATTCCATTTCATATATGTATCACAACAACTTTATTCATGCACTGATAGAAACTCACAGTTGTTTCCATGTCTTGGTTATTGTAAACAATGCTGCAATGAACATGGGGTGATATCTCTTTGAGATAGTGGTTTCATTTCCTTTGGATAAATAACCAGAGGTAGAATTGCTGTATCATAGGGTAGTTCTATTATTAATTTTTGAGAAATCTCCATACTGTTTTCCATAGTGGCTATACTGATTTATGTTCCCACCAAAACTATGAAAGAGTTCCCTACTCTGCACATCTTTATCAACAATTCTCATCTCTTGCCCTTTTGATGACAGCCATTCTAGCAAGTGTGAGCTTAGAATTGAAGTTTTGATTTGCATTTCCTTATGATTAGTGATGTTGAGCCCTTTAATATATCTGCTGGCCATCTGTATATCTTCTTCAGAAAATGTCCATTCAGTTCCACTCTCTTTTCTTAATGCGAATAGACAATTGCCAATGCCAGCCACAATATGAAAGAGATGTTAGAATAATCTGACAAGATTTAAAGCAGCCATCATAAAGAGCTTCAACAAATAATTAGGAAGATGCTTGAAACAAATGAAAAATAGGAAGTCCCAGAAGGAAATGGAAGACACAAAGAACAAAATGGAAAGTTTACAACTGAAAAATATATTAACCAAAGCGCAAAACTCAATGGATGGGCTCAACACCAGAATGGATTAGACAGAGCAAAGATCAATGAACTTGAAGACAGAATAATAGATATTACCCCATCTGAACAACAGGGGGAAAAAGTAGTAACAAAGAAAAAAAGACAACAACAAAAGTACACAGAGCTTCAGGCATTTAACATTTTTGTCATTGGAGTACCAGAAGGAGAGGAAAAAGAGGACAGGGCTTCAAAATAACTATAAGAAATAATGGCTGAAAGTTTCCCAAATTTGGCAAGAAACACAAGCATACAGATTCAAGAAGTTTAATAAATCCCAAGAAGGATAAATTTATCAACGTGCCAAGAGACATCATAGTCAAACTTCTGAAAACTAAAGACAAAAATCTTGAAAGGAGCAAGAGAAAAATAACACCTTATGTATAGGAGGAAAACAATTTGAATAGTAGCAGATTGAACATAGAAACCATGAGGCCAGCAGGAGGAAGCACAATATTTTTCACATGCTAAGAAAAGAGAACTGTCAACACAAAATTCTTTGACCAATAAGAATATCCCTTAGGAGTGAAGGAAAAACCAAACCATTCTTAGAGAAAAGATACTAAGAAAATTTGTCACCAGCATGCCTACCATAAAAGAATGGCTAAAGGAAGTTCTCTAAATGGAAATGAAATGATAGAAGAGAACTTGGAACATCAGGAAGGAAGAAATTAAATGTTAATAGTAAAAATATGGACAAATATATTTTACTTCTATTGTCTAAGTTATGTTTGATGGGTGAAGAAAAAACTATAACACTCTGATATTGTTCTAAAATATGTGTAAATATACAATTATAAACAGGAGAAATGAGAAACAGGGTAAAGGGACATGGAGGCAGGTAAGGTGTCTACACTTCATTCAAGCTAATAAAATGTCAATTCCAGTAGACTGGTAAGTTGTGCATCCATAATGCAATATTTAGAGCAAACATTTAAAAAGCTATACAAAATAATACACTCAAAAACATTATAGACTAATCAAATATGCCACAAATCAAATTTATCAAGTAAACCACAGGAAACAAAGAAAAACAAAAACAGAAAGAACATTCAACAAAATATAAAACAGCATATATAAGCCCTAAATATCAATAATTACATTAACTATAAATGACCTAAATATATAAACTGAAGAACTGAGATTAACAAAGTAGATTGAGAAACATAACCTAACTATATGCTGTCAATTAAACACTGACTTCAAATACAGCAGTATAGATAGGTTGAAATAAAAGGATGAGAACAGTTATACCGTTTAAATAATGTTTCCCCCTAGAGAAAATAATCTTATTTGAACATGGGCAAGAAACATGAAGAGATCTTTCACCAAAGATACAGGTGGCAAATAAACAAATGAAAAGATGTGCTTATATTAAATAAAAGTACTCCATACCAGATTTTTTTTAAGTCAGCTTCAGATAATTAAAGACCTAAAAGTGAAAGTCAAAACTACAAGATGTTAGAAGAACATACAGAAGAACATCTTCTAGATGTTGGGAAAGAAAAGAATTTCTTAATCCTTAAAAATCATTCTGAGTATATTAGTAAAATGGAATTTCTGGATGGGAAACTCTAAGGATCATATTAATTCTACCAAATTCTCACTACCCAGATTCAGCTGATGTATCTTCAATATCTCCATCTCTGTGTCTATTTCAAATGGTATTTTGAGACTCATATTAAAATGAAAGAGTTTATGTAGAAAACTTACAGTTCCTCCCATTCTTTTTTTCGCTGTTGAATCTTAAGTTGGGCCCTTGCTGCTTTTAATTTAAGTTTCCTTGCTTTCTCAATTTGATTATCCACCATAATTTCACTTAGGGTTTTAGGCCGAAATTTCTTCCCTTTTTCTATAATTGATTCTTCTGGCATGCTAACACTCCTACCTGTATGGAAAGTCAACATTTTTTTCCAATATTTTTGAAACATCAAAATGAAATTCTCAAATATTGTTTTTAACCTGCCACATTTAAAAAAAACAGAATATAATGAATCTGTAAATCACAGTATTAAACAACTACCATAAATTCAACCCCATAACAAGTATTTTAGAGTACCAAAATAAAGATATCTAAGTTACAATATTTGCTCTTAAGGAACTTATTGAAAAGTTGGCAATATATGACATATATTAAACAACTGCAGAACAAGACAAACAATGATGGACCACTGACATATATTGGGAATCTGACAAGCAGTGCTTGTGATATGATGATGGAGGGTGAAAGCAAGTGAGCCTTAATTTGACATGTGTAATTTTAGGTGACATACACAACTGCAGTGGTCTGCGGCCAATTAAAAAACTGGCCGGAAACACAAATGTATGATTCTTAAATTATTGGCTTTATGAATTAAAAAGTATCTAGTAGCACAAATTACTCAACTCATGTTCTAGCTGCATACATAGTGAGATGCACTTTTGAGATGCATGAAAAAAAGTTACATGATAATATGGGATGACCACATAGCTATAACTCAGCATTTCATATTTCACATGTCAAATATATGCTAGCACTAAAAAGGAAGAATTTAATGCGGCCTGGGTGGTCATGGAAAAACTTTACAACAAAAATGTAATTTGATCTGGATCTCCAAGAACCAGTAGAATTCAGAGGGAAGAGTGAATTGGTCACTCCAGCAGGAGCCTTGAGTATGGAAGGATCAGGCATTATTAGAACACACTATTAATAGGAACAGAATAGGGATATGTTGTGGAAGGATTAAGTGCCTGGATTGCGGTTTCCTATAGGCAGAAAGAAAACTATTAAAGGTTTCTCAATGAAGAGGATGAGGCAGCATTAACATCAGTACTGTACCAAGTGGGCGCTTGCCCAGAGCTAGCCAGGCTGCAGTGCCCTGTATTTATTCTTGAGTGGGTTCTCCGAGCCGTTGCCAGAGTCTTCCTGTGGGCAGTTACAAGAGGCAGACTATGAGGATTAGAGGCACTATGTTCACATCTGTATTCTCAGCTCCTCCTCCTGCTGGAAGCATGTGCTCTCAGAAAATAGTTTGGAATGTCATGTTCTAGCCCCATACTGTGAGGTGGGGTGCAAGAATCTGGGAAGAAACACTGCCTTGAAACTAATACAGGAGAGATCCTAGATTTAAGAACAGTTGAATGTGGGAAGTAAGAAATCAGCAGCACTGAGCACCCATCCATTTTCAGCCACACAACTAGGGTGGACTTGCTTTAGCAGCCTGCCGCAAAGAAGAAAGCTGGTGTGGGACATTTGCTGAAGAAACATAGTCTTTCATTCTCAGCCATACCACACACCCTTTCCTCTTTTAATTATTTATTCTAAGGGAATAAAAGAAGGGAGACAAGACATTGAGCTAAGCCATCAAAAAGGATTCAGAGATCCTGCCCACAAAAAGACGATTCAGTATGAAATCGTAGTGAACAAGAATCTAAAAGCCTTCTTGTCATTTAGGCTACCTGTATCTCTCAGGCTATCCTTTCTTCCAGCTCCTTCTTTTTCAAACCTCTCCAGTTTGCTTGGTCTCCTATCTGACTGGCTTGGCCGTTTCGACTTGGAGTACTGAGAAGGCTTCACAAGCCTATAGGAGGAGATCTTGTGGTCACTTTGTATGGCATGAACCACGATAGTATCACTTTCCAATGAATCACGAAATCTGAAAAAACAAGTATTTGCAATAGTAACCATTTCAATCATTTAATTGCACCATTTTAATCATTATGCATGACTACTAAATAATAAAATAAGACCACAGTATACTATGCCTATAAATAATACCATTATATTGTGCTGGATCCAAAATTTAACCACATACATACTAACAAGGGTGTGATAGAAGTTGGAGAGGACCCGATTAAAGAACAAGCAGAATTTTCTTTCTAATAAAAATACTAAAAAACTCATTATTAATCAGCATAATATAGTATTTTGTAATTATGTAAAAAAAATGAAAAATTTTCAAGCAGACTTAAGTTTAATGATAAATGGATCATATCAAACTCTGAGGAAATGTAATCCACCTCCCCACCTATTATCTCTCTATATTATATTATATTTTATAACATTTACTATCTCCATAGTAAATATATTATCTATGTATAAATATGCACATAATATATAAGCTATATGATATAGAGTGTACACAAAATGTTTATTACAATACACAATAAATGTATATGATATATATTTGTAATGTGTAATATATAATGTATATAACATGTATATTACATACATACAGACATATTATAGAGATATATAAATATATACTATATTATATACATTTTTATATTATATATTTCATAATTATATTTTATAATCATATATAAAATATAATCTACTTACATATTACACATTATAGAATATATATTGTCTCCCTAGATTATCTATTATATAATTATATATTACATGATATATATGAGATAATAGACAATGGCAACAAGTACAAAGCTATCAATAATCACCCTAAATGTAAATGGACTGAATGCACCAATCAAAAGACACAGAGTAATAGAATGGAAAAAAAAGCAAGATCCATCTATATGCTGCTTATAAGAGACTCACTTTAAACCCAAAGATATACACAGACTAAAAGTGAAGGGATGGAAAAAGATATTTCCTGCAAACAATGGGGAGAAAAAAGCAGGTGTTGCAGTACTTATATCAGACAAAATAGACTTCAAAACAAAGAAAGTAACAGGAGATAAAGAAGGACGTTACATAATGATAAAGGGGTCAGTCTAACAAAAGGGTATAACCATTATAAATATATATGGACCCAACACAGGAGCACCAACATATGTGAAACAAATACTAACAGAATTAAAGGAAGAAATAGAATGCAATGTATTCATTTTAGGACGCTTCAACACACCCCTCACTCCAAAGGACAGATCCACCAGACAGAAAATAAGTAAGGACACAGAGGCACTGAACAACACACTAGAACAGATGGATCTAACAGACATCCACAGAACTCTATACCCAAAAGCAGCAGGATACACATTCTTCTCAAGTGCACATGGAACATTTTCCAGAATAGACCACATACTAGGCCACAAAAAGAACCTCAGTAAATTAAAAAAGATTGAAATTCTACCAACCAACTTCTCAGATCACAAAGGTATAAAACTAGAAATAAAATGAGATAATAGAGAGGTGGAATAAATATATATCTCTTATCTCACATGTATTATATTGCCCTATTTGCATCTACTAAAAAAAGCACATAATTACCAATAGCTCAGGAATTCATACTAACCTCTAGTTCACCTTTCTTTACACAGACCAGAGAAGAAGCTCTTCATAAGTTAAATTGTTGCTGTATTTTGGAACTGGCCTATAATTATTCCCTCATCTTTTAATTTTATTATGAATGCAGCAATTATTCCTAACTTGTTTGCTTTTCTTACTATTTTTCTAACTCAATCCTTTTAATTTTATTATCCTTTCAAAATGGCTTACTATTTCTTTTACTTTTCCCTTTTCTCTTATAGCATAGTCTCTTTCTCATCTCCGTTAAGACTTACTCCCTTTATCTTCTTGCCCATGGAGTTTTACTCTTTAAATTTTAATCTTTCCATGAGACCCAGATAGTATGAAGGAAATGTGGATGGTTTTGAGCACATCAAAATTTCAAACTTCTGCATGGTTAGAAAAATATGAACAAAGTTTAAGGCAAATGACAGAGTAAGAGAAAGCATTTACTATATGCATAATAAAGGCAAATATTTATAATATAGAAATAGAAACTAAAGCCACAAGAAAAGCAGAAAATAAATAATACATCAACAGTAGAATGTATAAATAGGTGGTAGTATAACCACTTAACAGGATATTACAAAGCCATGAAAAAGAATGAACTACTGCTATCTGCAACAATGTGGATAATCGTAAGCATGGTGCTAAGAAGCCACATACTAAAGAGTTCATACTGTAAAATACCATTTATATGAAGTTAACAGACAAAACTAATCTATGCTGATAACATCCGTCTTTGGAGGGTGGATATTTACTGGTAGGGGACATGAAGGAACTTTTTGGAGTACTATAAATATTCTTAATTTGGTTGGTGGATATACGTGTTTATACATCTGTAAACATTTATCAAGCTGTTCAATTAAGATTTATATACTTTACTATATGTCAATTATACCTCAAAAAGACAAAAAAAGCAATTTCCTCTATGAAGTCATATTGGTGCATGAGAAGGATTGGACAGGAAGTGGTTGTCTATTATTTTAAGCCCTTTGGTTCTATTTTTGATTTTTTAATATGTACATGTTCATGTATTAACTAGAATATAAAATGAATTACCAAAAACAAAAAATATATACCCGTTACATAATTTGGCTTGTAAAAAATCAGTTGTTAAATAAATTTCCCAGATTTCAATGAGGAAGGAGAGGAAGGAGAAGCCTCAGGAAGACACCAGTAGCAGGGACCTTGTGATACGGAGTTAGTGGGTCAGGAAACCTCCTATCTGACCGCTTTGATTAAGCCCCTGTAAACTACTATATTCAAATAGATGCCCTCAAAAGCCCTAACTTCTAGGAAACTTGGATCCTACCTGTGCTGTAGCTTCATTAGGCCAAGGTGATGTTTCTCTTTTTCCCAAGCTAATTCCTTTTCCACTTGTTGAATTTTGTAAGCTGTTTTTCTGTGAATCTCGGCACGAATTTTGGAATCTATGCCAAAATCCTGCAAATAAGTATATTTTCTCATCAAAATGGGTACTTTTATCAGTGTGCTTCATTAGTCCTATTTCATACATAGCAGATTTTTAAGTTTTGTACTCAATTTTATGTTGCATCGTAACTCTCTCCCAAACATCATAAACTCCATCCTAGAAAGAAATAGCATACTTTTGATCTTATTTCCACAAAATATGCAGAAAAGTTCTCAGAATTAACAATAATGCAAATAAGGTTGCATATTAAAGTATTTTCTCCCAGAGTAAGAATAATGAATGCTGACAGAATATTTGGAGAGTGTACAAAATTTTTTTAAAATGCTCCCACATCCCAAAGCCACTACCATCACAAATCCTCTGGGCATAGTGTAGAAGTTCATGACAGGTGATCACTAGCTGAATGTCCTCTCCCATGTGACCACCCCCCCAGGAAAGATAACAAAATCTTCAGTGTCTTCTTGGCATCCTCAAACATGGCTGAATGTCCTTCACCAAGGGGGCCATTTTTCGTGTAAGGAGACTTAGAGACCTCATGTTTGTGACCTTCACTCCCTGGAAAAATATCAGGGGCTTCATTCACACTAAGTTGTAAGAAGAAATTATTCTTTCCAGAGGTGTGTGTGTTTTAAGTAATGGTGAATATAAATGCGTAGCCACAGAACTTGCCTTCGGTTGTTGCTTATTTTGAATTATGTTATCTGTACTCTGTGTCAACCTTTTTCTTAGTAAAATAGCATAAACATCTTTTAATCATTTTGAGTTGGTCTATTAACCAATACAGTGAGTTAACCATTATAATTCCACCAAAGCATTTCTCATGTGAAAATGGCTAAGTGCTTGTAGAGTTACAGGACTTAGCAAACCACAGGTATAGTAGCATGAGAAATTTCGGGTTTTCATTTGACTAGGCTCTTGACAGAAATTCCATTTAGGAAGAAATACAAAATTAAAAAAAAATAATCACTAGCAAGTAGATGAAGCTTTGCAATAAGTCACACACAAAAATTAATATAAAATTAGCTTAATTGAGTGGTTGTCCCCATAACTACAACTATACTAAGTCATATTTTAGAAACTTTGTGGATCAACCAGGTACTATCTTTTCAATAGATCTGATGAATTATAGAAATAGGATCACAGAGAATCAAATTATATACACACCTATCTAAAAGTTATATATCTTGGCTACATATGGTAAGGGAAGATAACCAGATTCAAACCTGTACTTATATCTTAGGTTGTTACATAAAACAAATGAGGAGCTAAATCCAGAAATAAACTTTGTATTATGTAAAGAGGTTCACCCGTATCCAAACCAAATTGTGCGTCAGGTCGTACAACACTTTAATTGCTGCTGACACACTGACAGGGCAGATAAAGGGAAACCTAAAGGTGAGTTTAAATGTTTCTAGTTGTTGGCAAAATAGCAGTCTTGACCCAAAAACAGTATATGTTAAAATTAATATCAAATTTGTTCTAGGCTTACTGTCCGTTTAAACTGCATATGCTTTGGCAATTCTTTGTTCATTTCTAGTAATTTACAAAATTCATTCCTCAAAACTTTGAGTTGCTCTCTCTTCCCAGCCTTTATTTCTTCTACTTCTTCCATTAACTTGTCATGTTCTCTTTTTCTTCTAGCATTCTCAATGCTGAAAACAGAAATTTAAAGGGTAATAGTTGAGGATGCAGAAATAGCAGAAGAGAAAATTAGTATTTAATCATTTGAAAACCAACATGGTCAACTTCCATAAAATGTTGATTCGTTTTGCAAAAGCTCAGGCCCAGTCAGTATTTATCAAAAATTCTCATACCTGTAGGCTTTGGGATCTTCAATATCTTCTGGAATTGGCTCTGTTTCAATTCCAAACTGTGGAAGGGGAATAAAAGGTAGCCATTTTAAACTTCATGTTTCTCTTAAAATATCTAGTAAGTAGCAAATTGAATAGTTTTTCTCCTTACCAATTTTAACAACTGTAGGCTTACGAAGTACTTTCACAAAAAATAAACTAGGGGAAAATTTTCAGTTGACTAAACTTATTTGTTTCTGCTTCATTTAAAGGGATACGTAGAAAAGTCTTAAAACCTAATATGAATGTTAAATGTCAACATCACTATAACTCCTTTCTAAAATGTGACATACTAGTATTATGTGTTTTTAATAAAGAAAACATATAAAAATTTTCTAGGTCATTTATTTTAAAATGCTGTTACTTAACATACATACATGATTTCCCCCAAATACCTCATGAGTATACTAGGAAGAGTTTTAAAAATATGTATATATATATATTTTATATATATAAATATATATACTCAAGACAAATGCTGGGCATAGAAGCCACAGGGCATAAATCTGCAAAGAAGTAAAAAGCTAACCTTTTCAAACAATATGGCTTCTCTCTCACTTACCAACTTTACATCTCCCTGTATGGCCCTGGAAGATGACTGGTTAGCCAGAGACAGATAAGATTCCTCAAGGGAGGAACAACCTAAGACAGGCACAGTCGCAGGGGGGCCATCAGGTGAGAAATTGGGGATCAACAGAGGTGAGGCTTAGAACCTCACCCCCCCTATTTTGAGAGAAATCTTCTGCATCCGTGGATGTTTTATTGCCCTTAGCCAGCTTGGATTAACACATAGTCTACAGGCACACACCTGATTATCTACATTTGCTCTCTTACAACACTAAACTATGTTTTCTACCTTTATCTTGCATCTACCTACCACTTCAGCATTTTATTAAAATAATAATAATAATAATAATAAAGGGAGAAATGTGGGATTCACATATAAATCAAGTATAAAAATCAAACGAATATTCATATTTAACCTGATTGTTTATAGTTCATAATGAGTGATCAAAACCGAAAGTTTCTGTGATGACTGCCCTTGTACTGTTCACCATGTAAGAACTTATTCTCTATGTAAGAATTTGTTCACCATGTAAGAACTTGTTCGTTATGCTTCAGAAGATTGGAGACCTGATGAGAATTAGGCTGGGGGTGGATTAATGATTGTACATTGAGCATTGACTCCCCTATAAAGAATTTTATTGTTGTTAACAACCATTTGATCAATAAATATGAGAGATGCCCTCTCAAAATATATATATATATATATAATATTTTAACTAAGCATTCACTTGGCCTTATCAAAAGAAGGCTACAGTGGGAAATGCACAGAATAATGTAATTCCCCTCCTTGAGAAAGAAAGGTGTGAAATAAGAAATAGGAATCTCCCTTTAGAAAGGAAACCAGTTTAAATTAAGGGGAACTGTAAAGTAAATCACTTAAAAATACTCTGTTTATTCAGGTGCTGTGTTGTAAAATTCTTAGGCTGTTAAGGAAGAAGAATTATGACCTGGTGAACTAAACAGAGTCCCATCTAATCAGCTGTTAAGTAAAACTGAACTTGTTTATTGTCTATTCTCTTTCATAACAGATAGCTCTGTTTTGCTGTCATGCATTGTAAAGCAATAAAGACTGTCTTTTGACCAAGTTGTTTTATTACTATATTAGTCTTTATACATATGAAATGTAACTACAAGTATGTTTGTAAGACAAGGTTTATGATTTTAGTAAAGGTGAAGTCCTAAAACATGACCAATGCAAGAGACAATGATGGCTAATACATTGTAGTTACTGTTAATCACTTAGCATGTAACTTGATTGAATTTTATTTTATTTTTTACTTTTGTGTTGCCCAGAGCTAAGCCCCTTTGTTCTCTAATAGCAGTGTGATTTCCAAGATTTGGCACTGATACTCAGTCAACTATCTCCTGGCCTCAGCTGTTCACAGTATGTTTGAGTTAAAACAACGGTGCTTCCAACAGTCCCAAAATACATGCCAATTGTTCTCAATCCTCACTGCATATAGAATCACAGGGGCAGGGGGAGGAAGAGAGATGTTTTATAAGATACTGAAGCCTGGGCCTCACCTTCAGAAATTCTGATTTACTTGATCTTGGGTAGTACTCAGACAGCTGTACTTTTGAGGGCTCCCCAGTTGATAATAAAGAATAGTAAGTACTGTAAGTACAGTAAGAAGCTTTGACCTATGCAGAGCTTAGCCCTTGTTTATTCAGTTCTTTTTTATTTTGCCTTCTTAAAAGCAGACTCTGCTTCAGTGACTTAAGAAATGTTGATTATGACTGAGAAGGAAGAATAAAGCAGGGGGGATCTCTCATCCCAACTTCAAGCTCTACTACAAAGTCACAGTAATCAAGACAATTTGGTACTGGCACAAGAACAGACCCATAGATCAGTGGAACAGAATAGAGAGTCCAGATATTAACCCAAGCATATATCGTCAATTAATAATGATAAGGAACCATGGATATACAATGGGGAAATGACAGTCTCTTCAACAGCTGTTGTTGGCAAAACTGGACAGCTACATGTAAGAGAATGAAACTGGATTACTGTCTAACTCCATACACGAAAGTAAACTCGAAATGGATCAAAGACCTGAATGTAAGTCATGAAACCATAAAATTCTTAGAAGAAAACATAGGTAAAACTCTCTTCAATATAAACATGAGCAACTTCTTCATGAACATATCTTCCTGGGCAAGGGATACAAAAACAAAAATGAGCAAGTGGGACTATATCAAGCTGAAAAGCTTCTGTACAGCAAAGGACACCATCAGCAGAACAAAAAGGTATCCTCAGTATGGGAGAACATATTCATAAATGACATATCCAATAAGGGGTTGACATCCAAAATATACAAAGAGCTCATGTACCTCAACAAACAAAAAGCAAATAATCCAATTAAAAAATTGGCAGAGGATCTGAGCAGACACTTCTCCAAAGAAGAAATTCAGATAGCCAACAGACACATGAAAAGATGCTCCACATTGCTAATCATCAGAGAAATGCAAATTAAAAGCACAATGAGATATCACCTCACACCAGTTAGGATGGCCAACACCCAAAAGACAAACAACAACAAATGTTGATGAGGATGTGGAGAAAGGGGAACCCCTCCTACACTGCTGGTGGGAATGTAAATTAGTTCGACCGTTGTGGAAAGCAGTATGGAGGTTCCTCAAAAAACTCAAAATAGAAATACCATTTGACCCAGGAATTCCACTCCTAGGAATTTACCCTAAGAATGCAGGAGCCCAGTTTGAAAAAGAAAGATGCACCCCTATGTTTATCACAGCACTATTTACAATAGCCAAGAAATGGAAGCAACCTAAGTGTCCATCAGTAGATGAATGGATAAAGATTATGTGGTACATATACACAAATATTATTCAGCCATAAAAAGAAAACAAATCCTACCATTTGCAACAACATGGATGGAGCTAGAGGGTATTACATTCAGTGAAATAAGCCAGGCAGAGAAAGACAAGTACCAAATGATTTCACTCATCTGTGGAGTATAAGAACAAAGAAAAAAACTGAAGGAACAAAACAGCAGCAGTCTTACAGAATCCAAGAATGGACTAACAGTTACCAAAGGGAAAGGGACTGGGGAGGATGGGTGGGAAGGGAGGGAGAAGGGGGAGAAGGGACATTATGATTACCACACATAATGTAGTGGGTGGGAGGCACAGAGAAGGCAGTATAGCACAGATAAGACAAGTAATAACTCTATAGCATCTTACTATGTTGATGGACAGTGACTAATGGGGTATGTGTTGGGGACTTGATAATGGGGGGAATCTAGTAACCACAATGTTTTTGATGTAAGTGTATAATAATGACCCCCCAAAAATAAAAATAAAAATAAATATTGATTATGGTCATAAATGAACAAATGTGTAATGGATTTTTTTTCTATCCCATATGGGTTTCCATAGAGAGAGCTGGCACTAGGTAGAAAGATGTTCTTCTTGTTTATATACCTTGCCTTCTGTAATTCTTCTTCCTCAACTGGACCTCTTTAGACAACTGTCCATTCTCCAAATTTTGCTGCTATTAGTGACAATCTACCTGCTCAAATTTTCCCTATGTTCTTTTGAAGTTGGCTACCTGTTAAATAAGAAGCCAATGTGTTCATAGGAATTTTAATTTTGGTCTTCTTAACGTAAGTCTTCATTCTTTGGTAACAATTCTAACAATTGTTAATGACTTTTCTCCAAAGAAACCACTTTGATCATAGAATTTCAAGTCCTGTGACAGGGCAAAAGATATAATTTGGGGCTCTGAACCCTCAATCATCATTACAAAGCCAATAATGTATTCTTCCTAAGAACAGAATAATTTACCTATAATATTTTATCATGACCCACATAGTCATTTTCTAATACTAAAGACAATAATATTTTTATAACTCTTTCAAAGGCACAAATTATTGTGTACATTACATATATGCCCTTTCAATAAATGAATAAATGAAAAACAATATATATCTGAAAAAAATTGTATTTTGAAAATGAAAACTTTAATCAAGAAAGTGATTGATACAGGAAAATTAACTCAGTCTTTTTAATCTGGGGACTTCTATGCTTTTATTAATAAAGGGAATTCAACGCCTTTAATATTTGAAAATAGAGGTATCAGAAAGTCAAAATTATTGTACTGGTAGGAAGAGTAGAATATAAGGTAAATGTGCCTAAATAATTTTCAATTTTTAAGGGATATGAGCAATTATAACATCACAACTTTAAAATAAAGTGTTTTTTGTTATATAAGTTGGTTACCTACCCTGGGAGACGGTACTTTGGCTTTGATGCCTTTCTTTAACTCAAATTCAGAAATAATGCTGAAAACAAAGATATTACTATCTGCCCCAACAGTCACCAAGAAACGGTCATCAAAGCTAGTAGAGATGCCTTTAATACATCCATAATTATTGTCATGCATATTGCAGTTCCAGTAGCCCACCATATGATTCAGTGAAAGATCATTCTGACTTAGGATGTAGATGCGAATTGCTCCATTCTGCATTCCGCAAAACATCATATCTTGATTAATACTATAAAACAAAAAAAGTCAATCTGAAATTTTTTAATTAATTGACAAATGTCTAAATTTTTACTAACAAATGTGTTGTGAATTAATTATGTCCCCCACAAATTCATACATTGAAGCCCTAGCAAACTAATATAAAAGGATAGAAGGGAAAAGGCCAACTTGACATTTGGAACTATTACAGTTAGTCTTCAATAGAATGACTATATATGCTTAACTTTCAATTATTAAGGTCTAATAATTCAATTTATGATTTCTCTAGAATCATTCTAACCCTAAACCATCACTATCTGACAGCAAAGTAGTATCTGCCTAAGTAATAGGAAGTAAATCCATATGGTTGTGCAATAAGCAAAAATTCTGACATAATATTTGATACAGGGGATTGAAATATAGTTTCAGAATTACCTTTGATTCTATTTGTTCATTTGATTTAGTTAAGTAAACAGTTTCAGTAACCCTCCATTTGGACAGATCCTTAAAAATTAGTAATATTCATAATGGACAAAACCTGGACACTAACTGGATATAGTTTTTTTAAAGCATTCTGAAACTCTGTTCACCTGAAAGTGATAGTTTGGATGGGATTATCCTCTGTATCCTCAAGAACACGAAAATCAAAAGGCTCATCATTTTCTTCTGTAAAATCACAGTTTTCGTTATATGGGGGGAACTGACAGTGATATAGAAAACCAGAATCATAGCCACCCTGGAAAGAGATAAATAACATAGAAGGTGATGCTTGATTATAAGATATGAATGACTACATGAGGATTTTTTTATTATTTTGAATTTTAAAACGTAAGATATATATATTAAAGCAGCTATTTTGATATTATTTCTCTGATAGGTTTTATAAAGCATCTCCATTGTACATTTATATGCAACTATATAATAAAATGATTGGTGATGATTTGTTCATACTTAATAGTCAATGCCAGAGAGATTACCTCTGACTACCTACTAAATTCCGTGTTATTTCAAGTATTATTCTGAATAAGCAGTGCTTAATGGAAGAGTTTTGTGGGTGTTGGCTTACAGAGATGGTTTTCAGTCTCAGCCATTGTTTTCTCCTTGAGGCAACTTCAATCCTGAATGTTTCAGCTAAGAAGCTAAACTCAGCAGAGCTATTTGAGTCTCACTGGCTTAGAGAGAGGGAAAGAATCCCAGGGCCCTCCAAGGAGGAGGAGATGACATAACACTTCCACTGGGCTTTCTATTGCAACTCTGGAGCACTATCCCCTATATGTACGAGTAAACTAAAAAATACACTGGATCTCACAGAAAGTAAAGCCTAATTTCAAGTCATCTTAATCACTGACTAGATGAAATGATTTATTTTTGGTTCTGAAAAGCAGCTAAAAATCCTAAATCTCTAGGGGACAGTGGCAACATACAGAGACTCAAGTTGGTGTTACTGTTTTCCATATTAGGCATACTAGGGAAGACAAGACTTGATAAAAAGTTATAAAAAACAAACCAATTCTCAAAAAAATATTAGCAAACCAAACTCAAAAATACATTAAAAGGATCATTCACTACAACAGTGGGATTTAATCCACAAATCAATCAAAGGAAGAATAAAAACCATATAGTCATCTCCATTGATGCTGAAAAAGCATTTGACAAAATTCAGCGTCCATTCGTGATAAAAACTCTCAACAAAATGGATATAAAGGGCACATACCTTAATGTCATAAAGGCCATATATGACAAACCCACAACCAACATCATGCTCAGTAGTGAAAAGGTAAAAGCTTTTCCTTTAAGATCAGGAAAAAGAAAGGATCTCCACTCTCACCATTTTTATTCAACGTAATACTGGAAGCCCTAGCCATTTCAATCAGGTAAAAAAAAGAAATAAAAGGCATCCAAGTTGGTAAGGAAGAAGCAAAATTTTTGCTATATGCAGATGACATGATACTGAATACAGAAAACCTTAAAGACTATAGTAAAAAACTACTAGAACATATGAATTCAGTGAACTCATAGGATACAAAATCAATCTACAGAAATCTGTTGTATTTCTATATACAAATAATGAACTGACAGAAAGAGAAATTAAGAAATCAATCCTATTTATAACAATCAAAAAGAATTAAGTACCTAGAAATAAATTTAACTGAGGAGGTAAAAGACCTATATTCTGATAAGATGTTGATGAAATAAATTGAAGAAGGCATAAATAAAAGTTATTCCATGCTCATGGATAGGAAGAATTAACACTGTTAAAATGACCATACTACCCAAAGCAATCTGTAGTTTTAGTGCAATCCCTATCAAAATACAAAAGGCATTTTTAACTGAACTAGAGCAAAAAATTCTAAAATTTGTGTGGAACCACAATTATGAATAACCCCAACAGTTTTGAGAAAGAACAACAAGGCTGAGTGTATTACACTCCCTGATTTCAGACTCTATTACAAAGCTATAGTAGTATGGCACTGACACAGAAACAGATACATAGACCAATGAAACAGAATGGACAGCCCAGAAAGAAAGCCATACCTGTATGGCCAATTAATAAATGACAAAGGAGGTGAGAACATACAATGGGAAAAGGTAGTCTCTTTAATAAATGTTGTGAAAACTGGACAGTTACATGAGAAAGAATGAAACTGGATCACTGTCTTAAACCATACACAAAAACTCAAAATGGACTAAAGACTTAAATATAAGTCCTAAATATAAAACCATAAGAAAACATAGGCAGTAAACTCTTGAACATCAGCACTAGTAACTTTTTTGTGGATATGTCTCCTGAGGCAAGGGGAAAAAAAGCAAAATAAACCACTGGGACTTCATCAAACTAAAAAGCTACTGCACAGCAAAGGAAACCATCAACAAAACAAAATGTCAACCTTTTGTATGGGAGAATATATTTGCAAATGGTATATCTAATAGGGGGCTAATATCCAAAACATATAAATAACTCGCACAACTTAACCCCCAAAAATAATAATAATCTGATTTAAAAAATTGGCAGAGGGCCTAAACAGACATTTTTTCCAAAAAAAGATATACAGATGGCCAACAGACACATGAAAGTTACTCCACACCACTAATCATCAGGGAAATAAAAAAAATCAAAACCACACCTTACACCAGTAATAATGGCTAATATCACCAAGACAAGAAATAACAAGTGCTGGCAAGGATGTGGAGACAAGAGAACCGTCATACACTGTTGATGGAATTGCAAATTGGCGCAGCCCCTATGAGTAGTAGTATAGAGGTTTCTCAAAAAACTAAAACTAAAAATATCATATCACCCAGTAATTCCACTTCTGGGAATTTACTTGAAGAAAACAAAATTGCTAATCCAAAAAGATATATGCACCCCTATGTTTATCACAGCATTACTTTCAATAGCCAAAACAACATATTGATAGATGAATGGATAAAAGAGATGTGATATATACAACAGAATATTACCCAGCTATGAAAAAGGAATGAAATATTGCCATTTGTGACAACATGGATGCACCTAGAGAGTTTTATGCTAAGTGAAGTAAGTCAGAGAAAGATAAATACCATATGATTTCATTTATATGTGGAATCTAAAAAACAAAACAAAATTAAAATGGACTCAAACACAGAACAAACTAGTGGCTGCCACAGGGGAGGGAGGTGGATGAAACAGGTGAAGAGGAAAGAAAGAACAGATCAAAGAAAAAAATCACAAAACATATCAATAGTGGTATTTTCTAAAAGGACTTAAATAACTACGATTAATATATTTAAGGATTTTGAAGGCAATATAGAAAATTTTAGAAGTCAACTGGAATCTTTAGAAAAGTAAATAATGAAAAAAATGAAAATTCTAGAACTGAAAAATAAAATTATGGAAATCAAAAATTCAACAGATTGTTTAAAAGCAACTAAATACAGCTAGAATTATGAAGCTAGCACAGAGATCAGAAAAAAATAGTCTAAATCAGGACAGAGAAAAGAAGGATTGGAAATACAAAAAGAAAAAAATAGGAACGTAACATACTTATGGGCTGTAGTGATAAGGGTTAATATATGTAAAATTGGACTCCCAGAAGAAGAAAGCAAAAAGGTGGGCCAGAAGCAAAACGGCAGTAGATAATGGCTGAGAATTTTCCAAAACTGAATAAAAATATGTTGGAATTCAAGAAATGCTATGAACCACAAGCAGGATAATTATGAAGAAATTATACCTTTTAACACAAAATCTTAAAAGGAAACAGAGAAAAAAGATATGTTAGGTTTCAAAGAAATGACAAAAAGATGCAGCTGGCAGAATAGAAGACAAAAGCTGATAAAATTATATCAAAGTTGTGAAAAGAAAACATGCTGCAAAAATGTAATTTTATAAAGGCAAAATAAAGACTCTTCAAAACCAAAAATATAAGAGCCCCAAAACTGAGAGAATTTGGCATCAGCAGACCTACACTAAAGAAAATATTAAAGACAATTTTTTAGGTAGAAGTTATAATTACAAAGATATAGACAGGAATTAGCATGAAAATGGGTAAGCCAAAATGCTATCAACAATATAAAACAGTTGCAAAATGCCTTTTGGGGATACAAATGGTTATATAAAGAGGGAATGGGGAGGGAAGGATCCATAGCATTAAAGTATGTAATGTGCTCAAAGATCTCTTTTTCTCTGGAACTAGTAAAAGAATAAATTTACATCAAATTGTATTAATATAGTATGATCTGTAAGATCATCTGTAAAAGGAGGGGAAGGAAAGTGGTTAAGGAAAATATTTTAAGATGATCAGTTCTAAAACATGTTTATATGCTGACAGTAAGAACTGAGTAAACAGAGAGAAGCTGATGATACAGGTGGTTTATTTCAGCATCAAAATCTTTGGAAGTGAGAGAGGTCTTTTGGAACAGTGTCTGGAAAGATGCAGGGGACCATTCCCCAGTTCTAACAATAGGCAAAGCAGACATGGATCCCTCATGGTAGATGGTTGGATCTGATTGAGGCAAGATAAGGAAATTCCACCTGATTGCTTTAGTTTATTTTCTCAGTGAAAAGTGAGATAGAAAATGAAGGAAAGTGCAAAATGTTTGAAGGAAGAAGAATGAATTAATGTGATAATTTTTAAAGTGAGGAAGTGAAAGTGGCTGGAGGAAGTGACCTGCCTGCAGTATGAGTACTGATTTGAGAACTGTGCTCATGACTCTAAACAAAGACTGGTTTCCTGCAGCATCCGCTTGGTTGAGGGCAGACATCTGGATCAAGCAGAGTTAGTGTCAGGGTCTCTGTCAGCTATTTAATTTCCTTCCCCATGCCTTGGTTTCTTCTTATATGAAATGCAAATTATAAAAGCACTTATTTTACAGGGTGGTTAACAAATCACTTAGAAGAGTGCCTGGTACAGAATAAGCAGGTTTCCATATTTAGCAAATAAAAATTCAAGATGCCCAATTACATCTGAATTTCAGACAGACAATACATTTTTAGTCTAAGTATGTCCCATGTAATATTTATCCAGAAACCCTAAGTATGTTTGTTAAATAAGCCATCTGTGTGTGTATGTTTCCAGACACTAGACCTCTATCACACTGTATTACAGCTGTTCCTATGCCTCTCTCCCTCATGGTATGAGGAAACCCATCTTTTTATCCCTTCATCCCTTGAGCCCCATACAACAGCAGCCATCAATAATGGTTTCAAAAAGCAGAGCAGACAAAGGGTAAAGGCATGAATAAATGGAGTTGTAAGGTAAGGTTCTATCCCTCTTGCTACTTGCCTTCTTACAAGTTGCTATCAAAGATATATTTCTAGGACAAGCTGGAGAGGAAAGGAGTTAATGCTCATCACTCCTCATCACAATCACCCTTCGCTAGTCTGTGTCCTGGACTGGACAAAGATTTGGGGCCAGATATGAATTAGTGATAATCTTCTACATATGCTTTTGTCAGTTACTGCTTTTTTGGTGAATGGAGCTGAAGTTTGCAACTAATTTATAATGAAGGAAATCTTGCTTTGCAATAAATCAATGCAATGTTTTATGTTAAGGGCAGAAAATATATAATTAGAGGATATAATTGTCACAACATTATGACAGTCCCTGAAATTTGTCTCCCTGATACCTACTCTTCTCTTCTTCCTTATTAACCAAGTCCCAATTCTGTTCAGGGTGGCAACATGACTATCTAGAAATGTTATCTTCCCAGACTTCCATATGACCACACAACATAGTTGTGGATAGAAAATGTAAGCAAAATTCTTCTGGATAGTGCTGCCATTATTTTCAAAATTCCAGTTATTTTCAAAACTGAAAAACAACAGACTTGGCTGGGAAACCCCTTAGCTTTTGCCCTTCTACCTTTGATTCTTCTTCCCTTTGACTTCCTGGAACATGTATGAATGTCACAGTTGGTAACAGAGATAAACAGACATAAAAGAGATATTACAATATGAAAACAACTGTAACTCATTCATTCATCAAAATTCACACTTTCAAAAGCAGTAAGTGAAGTCCTACCATAAAAGCAAGAAAGTAAGAATGTAATGGAAAATAATGACTACAAGCTATATTAGATTAGGGCTGAGATAAAAATTATGTATTATATGTTTACTCACCAAAGAAACCCAGAACTTCCCTGGCTCCGAGTAGAATCCACAGAGAATCTGACAGGGTGTGGATGGGATAAAAATTTCAGGTAATGGCTCATCTTCCTCTTCTTCCCCCTCCTCCTCCATCTGGAATTCCTTCCCTTCACCTGCTTGCATCTGTGCGTCTAGCTGCTTCTTCCTTAGTTCCTTCTCCTGCTCCTTCAACTCCTTTTGTTTCTTTCTCTTTTCAATTTCTATTAACCTCTTTTGCAAAAGAGATACCAAGAAGATATAGAAGCAACTGTAACTCATTCATTCATTTGCACTATTTGGGAAGACAAGGAAAGCAGAAGGAAGATAGAATCCCAGGAAAACTCACAGCTCTGATGGAACAATGTCATGTAAAAATAATTATCAATTTGGGGATATTTTTTATGATTAAAATTTTCAAATCATTGAAATGACTGCATTTCTGTATTACCCCCATTGATCCTAGTTTTATAGAAATTCTGTCACTTTTTTTTCTTAACAGAGGAGCTAAAACAGTTTCTCTCAGAGTCTATCCCTGTTGGTCCATGAATTGGGTGGATTAGAAATAGTCCGGGAGGGAAGTTGTTTCTATCTTTAGTAATATTGTGATTCAGGCCCTCAGCATCTATCTGCCAAAAGCCTCCTAACACTGGCATCCCTATATCCTATGTTTTATCTCTTTATTCTTTTTATCCTTCAGAATTATTTTTCTAATTTATATGATCTCATCACATCAATTACCTCCTCAAAATCTCATAATAGATCCAATGGTATAAGAATTAAATCAGAACATCTCTGGTGGTATTTAAGGAGCCCCATGCATTGGTCACAGACTCCTGGCATATCCCTCCACAAATGGTATCCCTCTGTTTCACAGGCATTTCCTGAAAACATCTGAAACGCTTCCAACTCTGCCTTCCCTCAGGATGTTCTCCCAGCTTTCATTGCCTTCCTCCTCACTGTCATCTCTCAAGTCCTTCCCCTCCTTTAGGTGCCAAGTGTCACCTCCATGCTGATCTCCTCTCACTTCTTCATCAAAACCGTATAAGTCTCTCCGCTGCACACCCCAACATTGTTTTCTTTGCACTATGACATAGTATCTATTCACTACTGCCTTTCATACAGGTAGCTGCTGTCTACCAGGTTCTAAGCTCCTTAAAGTCAGGATCCATGTCAACTTCTTTATTATTTCCCCAAGAATTTAACATAGGGTATTTTATATGCTAAGAAAGAAAAAATATTAGAAGATAATGCTTCAGTGATATCTCATACCAGAATCTTAGATTTGACACTTGAGAAATGGAAACATTTTATGCACATGTCGGTGATTTCATAGGAAACTACATCGCGATCTTCCTCTTCCTCCTTTATGGTTGGAAATGGAGCTTCAAGAACATAGCCGTTCTCACACATAATCAGTAAAGTACTATCAGGCTGAAACAAGAAGGAGTAATCATTTACATTTAGGCAAAATTTTTAAAGCATTATTTGAAAGATTATAAACCAAGGAAAATATAATCTCTATGTATATCAACCATTTTAAAGAGATACTAATTCCTCATTACATTTACTGTTGAAAATAAGCTAATCTTATTAATCACCACATATATTTATTAAGGCCAATTATTTTATTATGTCATTATTAATTAATAAATGTTAAAACTAGATTTAGATTTGTTTCCCTTATAGAAATGCAGTTGGGAAATATGAAATGTACTCAAAAGGCAGAAAAATAAAATGAGACCTGCCAAGGAAATGTGCAGTGTGAGGATGGTGTGTGTACACAGTCTCTGCTTCCTTTAAGGAATCATTCTGTCGACCTGAGTTCATTAAATGTGGATGTTCCCAAGGTTTTTGTCCTCTTCTCTCTTCTCCTCTCTCCATAAACACTCCCTGGGAAATCTCACAGCTAACCCAAGGCTTCATTATCACTCACATGCAATTGATTCCAAATTAATCTCTCTAGCCCCGACTTTTCTCTTGAGGTCCAAAATCATGTCATTTAACCATGTATAGGAAGTCCCCATCTTGATATTCCATAGACAAATTATTCAAAATGTTTACTCACTCAGTCATTTCATTCTATATTTTCTATGCACTACTACATACTTGACAGTTTGTAAAGTGCTGGGGTAAAATTATAAGAATAGGTACAGTCTCTGTCATTATGGAGTTTACTTCCAATGGGAAAGCCCTTCATTTAACAAATCAAAAAAAATACATGTAAATTTTAACTGCAACAAGAGGTGCCACAAGAGCAAAGGAGGCTGTGCAAACCTTCCTGAGAAGGAGCTACTTAAGCTTCAGGGTGAAGAATGAGAAGAAAATTACATGAGGGAGCGTGCTATGTAAGGGAAATACCATGTGCAAATACCCTGTGATTTAGGATAAGGAAGTTGTGGGCTCAGATGTTTCCGCCGGGTCCAGAGAACAGAGTGAGAACAGGTACTGGGCCAGAGCCTTTATAAAACTGCACAACAGCTGCATGAGGGAGACTGGGAAGGAGCGACAAGATGTTGAAGGAACCAGTGAGTATATTGTCACAAAAGTCAAAGGGAGATGGTATTTCAAAGAAGAAAAAAATATCAACAGGGTCAAGTGAAGCAAAGAGGTCAAGAAAGATAAGAACTAAAATGCCAAATGGATATAAAAATTGGTGTCTTTAGAAGAGCTGATTTGGTGGAATGAGACTAGAAACTAGTGACAGCAGGTACAGGAGGGAATGGATGTAATGAAATGGAGCCCATGGGAATAATCAATCCTCTTGAAAAAATCAGGAGGTGGAAGACGGGGTACTACCTGGAGGAGAACATGGGGTCAAGGAACTTTTTTTTTAAGTGGGAGAGACTTGAATATTTTTAAATACTGATGGAAATGATCCAGGTAAAATTTATATGACAGAAAACAGAAAACAAATAGTGTGAAATCTTGAAATAAAGTGGGAGAAAAGAATCCAAAGGACCAGAGGTAGAACTGGCCTCAAGGAGGCAGGGAGGCAGCACCTCTATTGTAAAGGCAGGAAGAGGACCAGGTGGGTGCAGAGGTCACAGGATTTTATGTTTGGCAGTGGGAAGGTGAAGGGATCCTGCCTGTGGGCTCCTTGTTTTTCAATGAATTAAGTGACGCTAACAGTGGGCATGGGAGGCTTGCAGCTTCAAGAAGAGGAAAAGTTTTAAAATGGTCACTGTGGGTGAAAGGGAGTTGATAAGAGCAACATCACAGAGTTGTTGAGCCCCCCCAAGACATGTGTTGAGGCCGTTTAAATCACTCAGTTTTGGAGGAGCTGATCTTCCCTAATGTATTATCTCCAGCTGTCCTTGGCTAAACACTGCAGGCAAATAAACATCAGCTGGGAGCACTCAGGGATGGAATACAAAGAAAAGAGGGCACAAAAGTAAGCAGTAAATAAGGTGGTAGATTTAGTCCAGATTATAAAAGTGATTACATATGATTGTTTAATACAAATTATAACAGTGATTATAAACGAATTAAAGGCTTCAGCTAAAAGACAAAGATTATCTGGTCCATGATTTTTAAACCTCCCACTGTTTACAAAAGAGGCACCTAAAATGGAAACATTACTGTAGGCAAACAAGTCACCTCATAATAACAAAATGTTTAATTCACCAGAAAATTGATAATTTAAATTTATATTTATCTGGAACCTTGGCCTCAAAATATATACAGCAAAGAGTGACAAAACCACAGAGAAAAAATACGCAATCAAAACAAAAGATTTTAAAACATCTCTTTCAGTAACAAGCAAATAGAAAATCAAAATCAGATAGACAATTTAGCTATGCCATTAAAAACTTGAGCTAATAAATGCAAAAACTATAAAGTTTTAAGAATACATATTCTTTTCAAGCACATGAAAAGCATGTATTAAATTTGCCTCAACCAACTTCAAAGAATTAAAGTAGTTTGTTCTCCAGCTAAAATGCAATTAAGCAAGAAATCAATAATAAAATGATAACTAGAAATTCTGCATGTTTACAAATTAAGTAAATACTTCTAAATGGCCCATAGGTCAAAGACACTAAGAAAATATTTTGAACAAAATAATGATGAAAATACTACATTATCCAAACTTTTGGGACACAGACGAAACCTACAGCTTTATAAAGGTGCATGTAAAGATGTATATACAGAAGATTAATAATTAATAGAGTATAAATGTCCATCTTTTAAAATTAGGGGAAAAAAAAACAAAATATGTAGGAACATAATAAAAGAATTTAGCTAGTGAAATAAAAAACATAAAATAGAATAAAGTCAAAAGTTCTTTGAAAACACTAATACTGTTGACAAACCTCCAGCAAAATTAATTAACAAGAGGGAGGGAGAGAAGGAACAAATAGCAAACATAAAAAGCAAGAACAGCATATCACTACAGATCTTGTGACATTCAGGTATTATGAGAGGTACGGACAATACATCTGAAAATTCAAAAGAAACAATATTTTTAGGGGGAAAAATGTGCTTACAAAAACTGAATTAAGAGCTAGAGTTGAATATTACTATAATCACTGAAGACACTGAATTGGTTCTTTAAAATGTCCTTAAGAAAAAAGAAACCAAAATTTCATGCTGAGGTGACTCCATTAACAAAGTCTTGCAAACATTCAAAATTCTAATATAATACAAACTCATCAAGGAAATGGAAAATGAAGAATATTTGCTAACTCATCTTTGGAGAATAACCTTAATAACAAACATGATGAGAACTTTGAGAACAGAAATAACCACCCTACCTCATTTATGAACATAGATGCAAACATCCTAATACAGTGTTAGTAAACTGAATTCAGTACCATATGAAGTTTGCTAAAACATCTAGTGTAAGACATTAGAGAGAAACCAGAGCAGCCATGAGCCTAAGGGCCAAGATCCCAGAGAGAAGGGAAGCTAAGTGAAGTGAGCTGCATGTTCTCTGCAACTTTTTCTTCTAAGGACATATGCCAAATTACTGCTTGGAACCTAGAAGCCAAACAGAATGCAATGTCCTAGAGCTTTAGGCATTCTCTCCGAGATGATGAGACAGAAGTTGAAGCTCAAAGCTGCAAGAAAGTTAGGACTTGAGGGGGCAAGATCTCAGAGAAAAGGAAAATGCAGAAACATGAGCCTGACATTCTGCAAAGCAGGTACACAACCCTAAGCTGTGGGGGAACACAATTTGTTCATTTCCTCCAAATGGTCACATTATTGTTTATTGTTTACTTTACTTTTGAAAGATACTAACGACTGTGTATAAAATTGTGAGTTCGAAGTTATCTTCTCTTAGCACTTTATAGACCTACATCTATTGAAAAAATTTAATTCATTATTAAAAATCCTCCTATGTAGAACAATTCGGGTCCAAAGAATAGAAATGACCTCTTTTTTTATGAAAAATACTTTTATTCCAAAACTGTCAAGGACATTACAAATGGGAAAATTATCATTCTATTATGAACATAGATGCAAAAATGCTTAATAAAATATTAGCAACCTGTGTGTGAAAAAATAATGAATTGATAAATGCCAAGATAAGAAGAAAGAGTCATTTTAGGCAGAAAATATCAGGTTCACAGCATAGTGCATGAAATGTGAGAACCCAAAAGGACATAGAGGAAACAGATTGAAGAGATGTGTAGGATGCATCATCATCAATATGACTTGGCGAACCACTGAAGGGCATGGTGCTTAGGGCTCAGGAAGGGACTAGAATGACTCTCAAGATTTTCTGGTTGGGTATCAGGGAGAATGGTAGTCCCAGAATAATGCAGAAGAATATGTCTCAAGAAACTCTAATGAGTTCCATTTAGATATCTCAAAATTATCCCCAGAAATTCAAAAGATCACCAAGTGCTATCAGTTCTACCTGCTATATATATCTTGTCCACATAGTCATTCAAACCCTGGGTCATGTCTTATCTGGAACACAGCTGCCCAACAGATCCACCTGCCTCTCATCTGACTCCCTTGTAAATTCTCCACACTGCTGCCAAAGTGATCGTGGTAGTGATCGTGGTAGTGACCGTGGAAAGCATAATGTTCCTTTGTGTATATGTGCTGAACCCTTATTGCAAATACAAAACAATGGGCAGAAGCTTCAGTGGATTCAGGAAGGCAGGAAGTCTGACATTGAGCTGATGGGGGCTAACAGATACTGCTATTTGGAGAATCAAAGTATGCAGCATATAGTTACATATGGCAATTTAATTTTTCCTCTGGCTTTACTGAGATGTAATTTAAATACAACAGTGTATAAGTAAGGTATAAAACTGTGATGATTTGATACAAGTATATATCATGAAATGAGGGTAATTTACTTTGATATTGGTACTTTCCAGATAATATTAGAAATATAAAACCTAGTTGGTAACATTGCCTGAAATGACTTTTGAATTATGTTGGGGGCTTTTAGTCTCTAATGCCTACTATTTTTTTAAACTTACTTTTAAATAATTATTGATTCCCAGCAAGTTGCAAAGATAGTACAGATACATGTCATGTGCCCTTCACCCAATTTCTCCCGTTGGTTACCTCTCATGCCATATCAAAACTAGGAGATTGACAAAAGCATGTAATGCGTTTATAGTTCTATGTCATTTTATCACATGTGTAGATACATGTAACCATCACAGCAATCAATATGTAAAACTATCCCTTCACCACAAAGATCTCTGTGGAGCTGCCCCTTTATAGGCACACCCACCCCCTTCCCACCCAGCACTCCTAACCCCTGGAAAATGTTGGTTTTCTTTTTGACTTCGTACCTAGGGAAATGACTGAGGGGATACACATAATATTACATGCTATGTTCATGTTTTAACACAACATATGCTAACTTTCCCCCTTTCTCAATATGTCTCTGCTCTATATTCCCAGCATATATGGTCTGTACCCCTGATATTTGAGTCCCCAATTCCCTATTGAAATCTTGTATTGTTATGATAGTTGTTTAACTTCTTAAATGTGTATTTTTTTCTCCTTCAGAAGAGACTGTTTTCTAGTATTTAGTGAATCCATCACCAGTACCTAGCAAAGATGAAAACAATGAGTATTTAAATTTTTTTCTAGATACTTTTCTAGATGTATTTTCATAGCCCTTTTCTTTAGAAGGGCTTAAAGTAGATTTCAGATGTTACCCCAAAAATCCTGACAACACTTTTATGCAGTTCATCAGTATTATTATTATTATCCTAGAACCTAGTACAGCACCTGGTTTAGACATTGAATATTCAGATGACTGATTTACCCTATGCTCAAATTTAGGGAAATTGGTGGCATTGACTGAGATTAGTAATCAATACTGAATCGCTAACTGTTGTCAGAAAAGAAGCAATGGAAGTTAAGAACAGAAAATGGAGGTGGAATGAGGCCAGAAGAGAGGAAATAAGTAGATGAGGACAAGCACACTCAGGTCCTAGAACTGGACTTCTGAATGTCAAAGGGACTGACAGACCCAAATCAATACATTCTGACATATGTATTTGGCCAAGTCACCATTGTTGAAACAAAGCCTGATATAACTCAGGGTTTTGAGAGAGAGTCGTGGCCAATTAACCAGCGTATGGAAGCGACAGAAAGTAGAGCTCCTGAGTGGTGGTGCTCTGCTGGCCAAGCTGTGCGGCATCCTCGGCCCCTCACTGCAGGATCCAGGTAGGGAGCTAATAATTCCACCTGCTAGTCTCCATCTTCCAGATCATTTCATTACGTAGCAATTGAGATTTAAGCATGAAGATAAATAATAATAACTTACATGAGAGACTGAAGACCACGTTAACTGGCAAACAGGTCCAGGAGTAGTAATATAACCAACTGGCTTATAATTCTTTTCCACATCAAAAAAGAAGACGGTTTTATCTTTACTCTAAGAAAAAGATAAATACCTGCTAAATATTTGAAATCTATTCCATGGAGTAAACAGAAACATGCAATAGCCATAGTACTTATGTGTACTTATATGACTGTGTACTTATACCTGCAGTGACCACATATCCCAGATTATCCTGAGAAAATTCTTATTTCAAATATTTGCTTCATTTTCTCCATGAGAACATTTGACAAACCATTTGTTCTAGCATGTGGTTACGAAAAAATGATCACCAGACTTGTACATAGGTGAACTCACAAAAAATTCCACAAAGCATATGCTCACCTATTAATGCATTAACATTTGCATGCTACTCTCTGTAGTTATGGCAATTCTCTATATGAATATAGCCATGCTATAAAATATTGATTATATATAAGACATAATGTGTGCTTCCCAGTCAAAATTTTCTATTCTCAAAATAAGCATTAGAACTTGATTTATAAGAATATTTTTAAATGCCATGCAAAAACTACACTGAAAGAATATGGGAACAAAGAAAACAAAATATGGGTATATTCTCAAAAATTAACATTAGCAAATAAGGCATCATCAAAAATAAGGCAAGATTAGATGGACAGTGACTGTGAAGGGGTATGTGGGGGGACTTGGTGAAGGGGGGAACCTAGTAAACATAATGTTCTTTCTGTAATTGTACATTAATGACACCAAAATAAAATAATGAAATAAAAATAAAAATAAATAAGGCAAGATTATTATAATAAATATGATATAATAAAGCAATCTTGCCTTATTATAATAAGGTTCAATAGGAAACAAAGGAGATCTACTAACTTACCCCTGTGGCTAGAATTTCTCCATCACGTTCATAAGCTAAAGCAGTGACAGGAGCAGTGTGGGGTTTGAAAACCTGTTTCAAATGAATATCTGCCTCTGAAATTTTCTTGCGTCCTGCAAAAATTGTGAGTCCCTTGGGATCATAAAGTTCAAGAATTCGAACAACCCCATCTTCGAATCCTGCAACAATCTGTGCTCCAGTGTAGCTTACCTTGACAAAAATTAAATGTAAGGGACCTGAAATTAGTTAAATAATAAAGTACTACATAACAGAAACTCTTATTTAGGTTTAAGTAATTTAACATTGACCAATGACAACTCCTTATTCCACTTCCTGGCAACCTCTGTCTAGGACAGTTCCTTATCTCTGCTGACCTTGAGAAGGGTTGTCAATGGCAATTCAAACAATGAACAAATGTTGGTGGAGTGTTTATCTCATGTCAGGAGCCTATCACCAGCAACCCAAGTGTGAGCTTAAACAGTTTCAGTCCCTGGTTTCATAGAGGGTGTGGTCTAGTGGAGAGGACAGACATTAGTCACACCAATGAGGGTGGAATTATGAAGTGAAATAAACTCTACAGGAAAGAAACATATTCTCTGAGAGCATTTAATACAAAATAAGCTGACCAAGACTGAGGACTTCCTTAAGGAAGAGATGGTGGAGCTGAGATCTGAAGGATGCCCAGGAACTAAGTAAGCACAGGAAGGTAGGAGAAGCACTCCTGGGAGAGGATATGGCTTGTGCAAAGGCCATGAGGCAGGAAAGAATGTAACTCAGGAAAAAGTTACAGTTTGACTGGAGCAGATTGAGTAAGGGCACATTGCTTCCACAAGAGGCTGGAGGAGAGAAGCAGGCGCCAGGTCATGAAGAGGCTTACATGTCCATTAAGGATAATTTTCATCCTAAGAGCAGTGGGAAGTCATTAAAAGGTTTTTAGTTGGGAATCTGGGGACAGTAGTGACATGACCCAATTTGCTATTTCAGAAAACTTGTCCTAGCTGCAGTGTGGAAAACAGAGCTGGGATGGCCAAATAGGATGGAGAGAGAGACCTTTGAAGATGCGGCTGCCTTGCTCCAGGACAGTGACTGTGCTCCAGCAGCCTACGGTTCAATGGGGATGAGGCATGTGGACACAGTTTAGAGAGGGGTATAACAGACCTAACTGGTGTGACCTGATATGCAGGATGAGGCAGAGGGCAGTGTCAAGGATGACTAGGACAGGCTGAGACAGGAAACACTGGGAGACAGGGGTGGCTTGTTGTCGCCATTATGTTTTGCAGGGAGACGTGGCTGGGGTCAACTGAAGATCAGGAATTTTGTCTTGTCCATGTTGAATTTGAGATCTCAAAATGGAGATCACATAGTATGCAGCTTAGAGAAGTCTGGGCTGGAAATACAAATCTAGCAATGTCTGATGTACTAAATCTGCTGTTTTGGAAACCACCAGGAAAAAGATGAGCACCCTGGTATTTTACAGAGCAGTGATCATCCCTGAGGCCAGTAGTTATGAAAATATTGGGCATAAGAACCCTGTACTCTATCCAACTCCAGTTGAATGCTGTTCATTCATCAAACATCCTTACTGCATCTAAATGCACCAGTAACTGTAGAGTAGAGGCACTGGAAGTGCAAAGAATATAGTATGGTGACAAAGAATATAGTATGAAGAACAGTCTGGTGGGATAGACAGACAATAACGAGAATCATGATGTTTGACTAAGCTGAGTTTAAAAGAATGTTGTGGAATTTTCCAGAAAGGCAAGGGGGTATAAAGAAGGGATGTTTCAATTCTACCATACTATCCCGTGACTACCACTTGGATATAAGGCTGAAAAGGGAAACTTCTGCAGGCACTACACAACACAGGAGAAGCGTTCAATTACATGGCTGTATCTGAAAGATTCAGGTAAAAGTGTAAATAGATTAGGACAAAGAATGAGCCACATTTGGTAATAATCTAAACACTCTGTGGCTTCTAATTGTTCTAGCCTCATCATTCTGCCTCCATTCCCTGGCCTGAATTGTACTTCTGGTTGTCCCATCATGAAATTCCCCTCCTTCCCAGCCATGTCCACTTCTATTTTAGGCCTGGAACATATTCTCTTTGATTTCAACTGAAAACAGTAAGGTTAAGACATTCCCCAAGAACTCCCATGACATTTTTAAAACATGGATACAAATTCTTTGATATGCATCCCATGGAGAGATGGGGTTTAAGCCCCTTCCCCCTTGAATCTGGGTGGGGCTCATGACTGCTTCACCTAATCGAGTGTGGTACAAGTGACATTATGTGATTTCCTAGGCTGGGTCCTGAAAGACTAGCAGTGTTGCCTGTTTCTTGAAACACTGGATCTTAGAGCCCTGAGCTGTCATGTTAAGAAGTGCGTAACTGCTCTGAGGTCATCATGCTGTGAGGAAGCCCAAGCCACATGGAGACACTATTGGGTAAGCACTCCTGTTGACATCCCAGTTTAATCCAGGGTTCAAGCCAGCTGTCAAACTTGTGGAGAAGCTTTTAAATGATTCCGGGCCCCAACCGTTCAAGCCTTCCCAGCTGGGGCCCCAGTCACTATGAAGCAGAGATAATCCATCCCTGTCCACCTGTCTGAATTCCCAGTCCACAGAGTATATGGGCAAAATAAAATGACTGCTTTTTTTGTTGCTACATTTTGAGGTAGTTTAATACACAGCAATGGATAACTGGAACAACTCCCTATCTCTACCTAATTTTTTTCCATAGCTTTTATTATTATTATCTAACATATCACATATTTTACTTATTTTGTTTATGTCTATCTCTGCCTCCTGTCTCCACTGGAGTATAAGAATTATGAGAGCAAGTATTTTTGTCTTTTTGTTCATTGCTATATTCCCAGAATGTAGAACAAGACCCAGCACATTATAGGCATACTGGAAATATAAATAGAACGAATGAAATCAGAATCAGACAGATAGAGGATACCCAAAGTTCTGTTGGGTAATTAGTTTGCAATATGGAACTATTACTAATCAGCAGGTGGCATGAAAATTGATTTAATTAAAATGGGACCAAAACCACAATAGCAAAGTCACAATAGTTTATTCTCTTAGAACATGATGGAAATCCTAAATTAAAATGTTTATTCTTCTCTAAAACCCAGAGTCAGAAAATATCTGCATTTCCAAAAAAATTGGCACTGATATATCATATTGACCAATAGATTCTAGTACAAGTTCGTTTATAATAACAGACTCACCAATTGGGGTACCCAAGTGAGGGCTGTACCTCCTTGTTTGAATTTCATTTGAGCCAAAGGAGTTTTGCTAGCAAAATCATAGATTCGAACAGAGCCTATAGAAAGACAGTTTTAAAATAAACTAATTATATACATAGCGTCTTTTAAATAACTTTGGCTCACTTTACATGTTGAGCAATATAACAAGAAATTTCACAAATGATCAACTAATGATCTAGGAGCCTTTCTAATATCTTTGGTGACAGATGGTAACTACACATACCATGTTGAGTATTTACTATGTAAATCATTATCAAATTGCTAGGTTGTATAACTGAAACCAATATAGTATTGTATATCAACCATATTTCAATAAAAACAAATAGAAAAAATAATGTATCCATTTACCCTCAACCAGGTAGTTTGTAAACATTGAAGAATAAAGAAAACAACTGATGACTGACTGGATCAGTTTCCCTCCTGCACAGTCCACACAGATTCATGGTAAATGGAGGAGAGAGGAGTTGGAAAGAAAAGGAAAGCACGGCTGTGGATAATACCAAAATGAGCAGTGTTTTCTTGAGTAACTACTGGTGTGTCCTTCCTCTCAGTACACAGGGTTGTGGTATTTTGGGTTCTCTCCCCTGTGACCCTCTGAAAAAACTTACCTCCCTGGTATCAAGAGGCTTCCCTTTTGGAGAAATTCTCAAATGCTTTTAATCAAACACTTATAAAAAATTGTATTTGAAAACAAAAGAAAAAGTGCCAGATACATTTTCATTAAGAGTTCCTACTCACAGTCCAAGGCAGTAGTGGCCATGAGGTAAGTGTGCGGAGAGACAGCCACAGCTTCGATGGCTCCAGAGTGGAAGGAGAAGAGGCATTCTGGATCTTGGGTCTGATAATAAAAGACAGAGGTCCTTAGATCTCAAAGATAAGTTAACATAGAATTAAGGTCAAATTTAACTAAACACAAATAGCACCCTATAACACATGTGATATTATATCTGAATATACATTGAAATATATGTATTTCACTGAATATACACTGAATATAAGAAAAAGCATAATAGGTTTAAAGAGTGCTGGACTTTGGAATTAGGAGAAACAGAGTAGTAGCCTTTCATTTGGCTGTGTGATTTGGCACAAGTCACTTCAAAGGCCAATTTCATTTCTTCCTCAAAGAGATGATGGCAGCTGCCTGCCTGCTAAGCAGGGCAGGTCTGAGGGTCACACGAGATAAACAAATGGAAATGCCATTTGTCTATGAAAACTGTGATGCACTATACAGTTTTAGGCATTGCACTGTCACTTTTCTGGCAGGTTTTCCTATGAGATAGGCCTTTTCCTGTAAAATCACAAACAGGAGGGAGGTAGGAGGAAAGAATTCTCAGGAGCAGGACTCAGGGAACATGTTTTTGATGGGAACAGTGATCAAATATGGAGAAAAAAAAGTATCTTTTAAAGAAGAATAATGGATTTTATTATGAAAATTAGGAAAATATAAGGAAAACAAGCAACTTACAATATTTGAAAAACTAAGGTCAAGCTTCCATATTGCTCCACTGGCATCCTAAAATTAAAATTAAATACATAATAATACATTCTTTTACTTTGAACTCTCATCAGATTGAAAGACCTTTCTTCCTAAGATCTAGTTAAAGTAAGGACAATTATACCAAAAGCTTACATATATTTTAAAGTCAGATTGAAATTTAACAAAAGCAACTTCTATACAGCTTAGAACACACCTGCACAATAAACAGAGCAATCTCATGATACTTTTAGTCAATCTAATAGAATAAAATACCCCTATGTGGTTATCTGTACATGAAATACAGGTCTATTAAATACCAAAATTCAGGAATTCTTCTTTGAAGTATCAATAGTAGTCTTAATAGTAAAATGGACTTTTAGTGACAATAAATTATACTATGAATCTAATTTTATGTCCAGCCAGTTTTAAAGAGCCAAGAGAGGAGTGTGACTTACCTGAGCCAACCAAAAGTTATTTCCAGTTTCATTCATTTTTATCATAGAGAAGAGTTTGACATTCTTGTCTACCTGAAGTTCATTAATGGGCTCGATCTCTAACAATCCAGTATCATCGGTAGTGTCAGCAGTGTCTATTGTCTCAAAATCCCATATCTTAAAAAATTAATAAGAAAATACTTTCATCAATCTCCAGCTTCTGAATTTATATTTTCTAAGCCAGAAAATGAACCCATTTTTTTCAAAAGTCCTTTCTTTTTCTTTCATGAAAATTAATAATGAGTAAGCATAGGACACCAGCCAACAGGCAACCCCTGGGATTTTGTTCTGAACTGGGGGATAATAAATTATCACAGTTGCCCTTGTATTAAAAGAGATTAGTGAGGAAATACAACAGACTTTGTAAAGGGAGGCAAGCTTAGAAATTAGCAGTGTTCAGGAAAGTATCCTCTGTGAAATATCTGTTTTTCTCTTGAGGTTTTCCTCCACTTGGTATTTTGACTTTTAGGGTTACATGTATCTTGGAAGGATAGTGAATATACTGTATAACAAAATAAAGGACATAAGCACCTCCCAGAGCAATGAGTAAAATCTAACAAGATTAAATTTAATATGGTAAATGTAAAATTGTATACTTTAGTTCAAAAGCTAATGGTAAGAGGACAGACTGTGGGAGATATGGCTTAAACAATTATTAGAAATAGTGAGCTCAGTAGGTATCGAAGTGACCAGACTGTTTAAAAACAATACACAGTCTGCTAATAATACTTCCTAAAGAATGTCCAGAACATACTACCACTGTCTCATGAAAGGCTCCCCTAGGAATGCATAGCAAGGGGAACACAAGGCAAATCACAGAACTCCAGGCTCGCCAGCAAGAGCAGGGAACAACCACATGGGTGGGTGGGAGAAGAGGTGTGACAGCAAGGGAACAACAGGGGAACTCAGATGCTGGAGCAGTGGTCCCACACTTTGGACAGGAGAGTATTAAAGGTGAGGATGAGAGAGCTCACTGGTGTAAGGAGCAAGGGGTGGGAAGCATCTACAGGCAAACCTATCAGCTCAGCTTTGAGTGTATTTCTAATTTGCAAACTCAATAAAAAATAGCTCACAATGTTTGGTTTTTTGTCCCTAGAAATGACTTATTCATACCAGGCATTTTGGAAGGACACCTGTGTCCACTATTTATATTGTGCTAATGTGGGTTTTCATTTTCTGAAGCTACTATTTCAACAGTGGGATCAAAACTACTAAAGTTCCCCTCAGAAGCTTTCAGTGCTGAGATGCTATAAATTTTGACTAGAATTTAAGGGTTTACCACAAGAGAAGCATTATTAAAGTGAGCTGACCCTGGGAGTCATTAATGGGCTCAATCTCCTTCATAAAGTGAACTTTGTGAGAAATAAAAATTTGATAGAGCCAGTAGGGTGATCTGCAAGGGTCTGTGGTGCTACTGTCCAAGTGTCCAAAAGCACTCACCCGGACCCATCCGTCAGACCCGGCGGTGATAACCTCACCCTCATCCAGCATGATCTGGTTAATGGGGCCCTGGTGACAGGATTTCTTTTCAGCTCGACAGAGCTCAGCTTTGATGAGGCCACCTTCCCAAACCAGCATGTTGCCCCACTCTGACCCTGACAGCACCTAGCAGGTATGTGGAAAGGAGGGAATGCACATTAAAACAGACACATGTATATTTCTGCCTCAAATAGGAGAGGACAATTATTTTTTAAATATTACTTAAAATTTTTACTTTCATAATCAAGAAAAATAATACAGGAGTGAAAACTCACTACCTCAGAAACTACCGCTAAACACATTTTAATATATTTCCTCCTAATGTTGTACATAGTTTTACAACATTGTGACTAGACTGTATGTTGCTAGTAATTTTTTAAGTGTATCGGTAACAGATTTCTTTGTACGTCTCTTAGAGGCACAGTCCTGGAGTGCAATTACTGGATTAGAAGTCAGAGACATGTTTAAAGTTTTTGACAGAGACGATTCTACTTTTTAAGAATGATAATATCAAATGTTACAAAGTTTGATGAGCCATGATGCCTTTACTGAACTCAGACTACAGAATAACAGTATCCAGTTTCAAACAAGGATAATCATTTGAAACCACCATTCCATTAATTAAATATTAATCCATTTAATCCTGTACCTCCCAAAGTAAGTACTGAGAAACACGAGTTCTTAGGATGTTTACCTGGTATTCCACAATAACTAATCTAATGGGGTGAAGACTCTGTGACAAGCACCGCTTGAGCACTTCACATACATTAAGTTATTTAATACTAAAAACCATATTAACTGGACACATTTATTGGGGATACAATGTACAATTGTGCAGGTTGGGTACTTTATTTTCCCAGAAGACAGTTTTTCTCATTCACACAAAGGAACCATATGGGCCAATGGGAGCCCTGACTATTATCCCCGTTTTACAAACGAAAAAACTAAATTACACAACAGTTAAGTAGCTTGCTCAAAATTACCCTGAGGAGTCAGGATTCTAAACCAGGCACTGTGACTTAAAATTTCTATTCTAACTAACACTGCCTCAGAAGACATATGCTACGATATAAAGTCAAACAAGTTTATTTTCTCTAGGATCCCATGGTAGCTTTAATACAGAAATGTTCATTGGTAATCACCTAGAGGAATTTCTAAATACAAAGGAATTTGACCAGGGAAGTCTTATTTTCATAGGGCTTCTGTGCAGACTTAAGTTCCATAAAATGCCCTTTGGGAAACTGATCTAATCCTTGTCTGCCCCTGCTCTGGGATTCCACACCCCCATTTCCCACTCACCTAGAGTAACTTAGACCTTACCCAGTCTTTCCTACCTCTTCAGCTTACCTGTTCATATTTATTTTACCTATTCTTAAGCCTCAGCCCACTTGTATTCAGAATTTGAAGCTGGAATGATTTGATCATCTTCTAGGTTTAGATATGCAATTCAGCCAGCACCTGAGGCTTTTTGTTTCCTCCCATTTACTGTGATTTTGAATAGAGAATGTTTCACTAGGTAGATACAGACCATATGGTTCCTCAGAGTAGTATCTATACGCTGGCATTTACTTATTATTGGGATGATCACAACACTATTTAACTCATTCTAATAGGAAGCCAAGTACAATATTAATAGAAAACTCCTACAGGAAACATTCTTATAAATTTTGTCAGAGGAAGAGAGGAAATAAACTAACTCTGTTAAAGAATAAACTAACAGATTAAAGTTAGTGTTGCAGATGCTGCAGCAAAGTGACTCAGTCTTCCTAAATAATAATCTAACAATAAAAACCAAAGCCACAAGACTGTATATAACCTTTGACCCAGCAGGTCCTCTTGGAGCATCATGGCAAAGAAAAGAGAGGGAAAAGACAAAATTATAAACATAGCAACTCCATGACATAATTAAAAGTGACAAGTGTATCACTATGTTAATATAGTCAAAATTCTTGCATACTTTATATATCTGTGGATAATATTTAGTAAAAACAAAATGATGTGTACATATGGATTATAATTTCACAGAAATACATTAAAATTGATAATCTGAGGCTAAATTAAATGTTCATTTATGATTGTGGTATCTGTTATTACTAACATTGGCAGTGCTTTTGGGAATCTACAATGTGCTTCCATATTATAACAGAAGAATGACAAGGTCACTTGAAAACAAAACTTTATTATGTAGAATAGCAGATACTCACCTTCCTATGTGGGAGCTCCATGTAACCTTCTATATCAGTAGTGACTGTTTTGCCAAATCTACCTAGTGAACCTTGAAGCTTGAGACCAGTGAATGTTAGAGCCATTTCCCAGAACCTGCAAACAAACAAGAAGGAGACTTAATATACCTCAAAGAAGCTGCATCTCCCATGTATCTACATATGTCATAGTATTTGTTTATTCATTTATTCATTCATCTCAACAATATGTATTAAGTATCAATGATCTGTCAGGCAAAATACTAGGCAATATGAATCAGAATTGGGCAAAACAGACAAAAAAGAAATACCCTGTCTCGTGACTCTTATATTTTAGAGTTGTGTTGTGCTATGCGGTAGCCACTAGCCAAGTTTGACTATTGTAATTTAGATTTAAAGTAATTAACATTAAATAATATTTAAATACCAGTGTTTTCATCACACCAGCCTGTCTTGAATACTCAACAGCTACATGTGGCAAGTGTCTACTAGACTGGACAGCACAGAACATTCAACCCTGGCAGAAAGTTCTATTACATAGTACTATGTAAGAGGATATAAAAGTTTCCCCAAAGATTTAAATTTATTTGCTGTATAACTTCTAGTGATTTCCTTGATCACACTGCGCCTTCATTCTCTCACATACAAAATGAGAATGTTAGTAATACCCACCTAGTAGAATTACTGAAAGACTCTTAGAATGGTACCTAGCCCATAGAATCAATAAATGTTAGTTATTATTAATAGTTTCTTATTAATAGTTTAAATGAGTGAATAGTCACAATGATGAAAACCATGTAGAGAAAAGAGTCTGGCCTATTGACTGGATGTAAAATATATAATGAATGGTATCAGAAGCATTGTTCTAACTGTAACCAAAGTCTCAATGACCAACATCCTCCTCTGAGGCTATGATATGTCCCATGATCATGTGTTTCCACATGCTCTGTGTTTTTATTATAGCACTTCACACATGAAATTGGTCAGTGCCTACCTTTCACCAAAGATAGAGTCCATAGAAAAATGCACTTTACTATATGATGGGAAAATGTAAGGAACTGGACATTTGTAGCCTATAGCTAGCATAGAATAAATAAATTTGATAATTCCTCCAAGATTACATTTAAGAATCTGTTTAATTATTATGTATTTCTAGTGAACGAATAAGAAAAGGACCAGGTTTAAAATGGAATCAGATGAATTTAGGATAGGTAAAAAACATCTTTCTCATAAAGAGATGGTAGGAATCAAGTTATGGGCAGCTTGAGGAGAGTGGTAGAAGGTTGTTAAATAAATGCATAAGACAGGGTAGAACAAAAATAGAGAGACAAAATCATTCCATCCTGGATATAGACCAGAGTATGATATATTGAAAAAATATAGAAGTTAGAGTCAGAGACCTGAGCTCAAGAGTAGGGTTGGCTACCATTTAGTACTGAAGGTCCTGTGTCAAAAATGATTTTGTTATAATTCTTGTTTTACAGGTAAAGACTGAATTCACAGACATCAAAATGACTTGTCCGTGATAAAATATTGCTACAACATATTTTACAGTGGGTCTGAGAGTTTAATGTGAATTTGGAAACACCGTGCCAATATTAGTAAGACACACAAACTCTTTAAGGAGATGAAGCCTACTAGAAGGTAGCAGGCTAAATTTAAAAGCCCTTTTTAAATCTATGCTGTCTTCAGTAATAAAATACCCATGTCTAATTAGAAAACCTGCAGTACAGTTTTGAAAATAACACATTTTAAAATTATCCTAATGTTAACATCATCAGAAAAAACTTCAGCTGGTTGATCCTCCTAGAAAACATGCTTATGATAATCTACTAGCACCTGGACTGGTCGCACAACCTACTTGATGTGGCCTGATCCACATGTAGTAAGCTGCTCTTCATTGTCAGGATTGAAAGTAACCTTAAAAACTTCCTGAGAAAAAGCTTTTGTCCTCAGTATGGGCTGCTCTTCTTTCCAGTTCCAGATGGTCAGTGTGTAATCAGGGTTGCCACCAACAGAAGCCAGCAAGTTGCCACTGCTGTTAAAGTCCACATAAGCATAGCTCAGCTCAGTCCCATCTGAAAGGATGAATGGAAATCTAATGAACAGGGACAACATTTCATTTTCAAAATATATTATTTTTTTAAAAGAGAGAAATAGAGCCCTTGGTGATATATATTGGTGGGATAATTCCAAGAATTCCCTAAAGAAACAATTCCAAAATCAAAATCATCTCTGACCATTGGCTTTAGAATGAATTACACGATATGAGAGGGGAGGGTGAAGAAATATTAATCACATTTTGGATGAGGAAAAACTGAGAACATATTCCATTTTATGAAGTGGGGAAAGGAGGACACAGAAGTGTGCTAGATAGCAGAAAGAAATATCTACAACTTAAAATTTGCCAGCAAAAAAATCACAAAGAAAAACAGGTTTCCAGGTATGTATGCACATAAGAAGTTTGGAAGCCACCTAAACAACAAATCAACCTAACAACATGTAAAAAGCTGAACAGATTGAAAAAAAGTCAACAAGAATCCACAAGAGAGGGGAAGACACAGGGCAGACCACAACCCCCAAGACGGGAGAGATAAACAGGTGAATAAAGAGATTTACAGCTGTCTTGCCAATGGGTTTCAGCCCCAGACAAGTTCACTATGGATTCAATGTGACCAAAGAAATGACAGTAAAACATTCTTGCACTGAAAGGGTTATACCCAACTGTATTCCCACAGTGGTAGGTCAATCATTAAAACCCTGTTCACTCAGAGCGACTCTGCATGCAGGAAGCCAGTCTCTGCCTCTGAGCCTCTCTACCCGCACAGCCGTCCTCTGGCTCTGTCCTTGAGGCTCCCATCACTCCAGCCTCTGTTCTGCTCTCCTGCAGCCTGCAGCCCTGCCACTGTATCACCCAGAGCACTGGGCAGGGCTCTTCATAGAGAGTCAGTAACAACTCATTGCCCACACGTGTGTAGTGAACCAGCCAACCAGGGCCAGGTGAGAATCCTGGCCACAGGAACCTTCACTTTATCCACAGCAGCTTACCAGAGCAGAGGCTCAGGAGCAGGAAGAGTGGAGGGAACCACTGCCGCTTGTAAAACCTGAACTGTAACTGACAAAATTGCTGGAGGCTCAGGGTACACAACTCTGAGTTAAAAACTCCAGGGGGGCCCAGTCATAAGGTGGCCCCCAAAATATTGTGAGATTTACCCAGTAACTTGACCAGGTTCCCCAAGTAAATATCTGGAAAATACCCTCAAGCATGAGGCATGGGAAAGGGAAAAAGAAACATTTGAAATACATGAGAGCACATGGCTCTTCCTAATAAAGTCTGCCAGCAGGGGAAACTAGTTAACCAGAGCCCAGCTGGCTGAAGCATTATCAGAGCCTAGCTAACCTGGGTGTGGATAAAGTAAAGGTTCCTGTGGCCGGGATTCTCACCTGGCCCTGGTTGGCTAGCTCACAGCACACCTGTGGGCAATATGTTGCTAGTGACTCTATATAAAGAGCTCTGCCCAGTGCTCTGGGTGACACTGTGGGATGGCTGCATGGCTGCAAAGCTGAAGGAGAGCAGAGACTGGAGTGGTGGCAGTGCCGAGGATAGAGACTGGGACAGCTGTGACGGCAGAGAGGCCCAGACAGCTTGCTGAATGCAGACTCTCTCTGAAATGGACAGGATTCTAGTGATTAACCTGCCTTGGTGGGAATAAAGGGGTATAAACCCTTTCACCCCAAGAACTTTCCATTGTCATTTTCCAGTCTCATTGAATCCATAGTGAACTTGCCTGTGGCTGAAACCCATTGGCAAGACACTGGGAAAGGAAACATACCCAGCACACTCCAGGCATCCTGTCCCACCAAAGCAGGGGAAATGCTGAGAAATATCTGTGAGGTTCACAATCCAGAGGCATAGTCTCACTAAAAATCTTGGACCTAATCACAGTACTAAGAATGCTTCCCCTTCCCCAACACCTTAATAGCATGCCACTGAAGTCCTACTTACAGCAGTTCTTTTTACTCAGTACATCATGTCTGGCTATCAAGAAAAAATTACAAGACATACCAAAAGGCAGAAAGCAGATTGAAAAGACAAGAGCAAGCATCAGAAGCAGATATGGCAGGGATGTTGGAATTACCTGACTGCTAATTTAAAACAACTATGATTAATAAGCTAAAGACTCTAACAGATGAGGTAGACATCATGCAAGAACAGAGGGACAATGTAAGCAAAGAGATGGAAATCCTGACAAGGAACAAAAAGAAATGCTAGAGATACAAAAAACACAGACACAGAAATGAAGAATGTCTTTGATGGGCTCATTAAAAGATTGAACACACTTGGGGAAAGAATCTCTGAGCTACAGAATATATCAACAGAATCCTCAAAAAGCAAAAAGCAAAGAGAATAAAGACTTGTAAAAACAGAACAGAATATCCAAGGATTGTGGTACAACTACAAAAAGATGTAACTTATGTATAATGGGAATACCAGTAGAAAAGAGAAAGAAAGAAACAGAAGAAATACGGGAAACAATGATGACTGAGAATTTCCCTCAAATTAATGTCAGACACCAAATGACAGATTCAGGAATCTCAGAGAACACCAACCAGGATAAGTGTCCAAAAAACTACAGAATACAAGAGGTAAAGAAAAACTCCTGTAAAAAGCCAGAAGGAACTTTGTAAAATTATCCTTCAAAAGTGACAGAGACCTCTTCAAACACTGAGGCAAATAAGCATGTGAAAAGATGTGCCACATTGCATGTCATTAGAGAAGTGCAAATTAGAACAACAAGATACCACCACACACATATTAGAATGGCCAAAAGCCAGAACAGTGACAATATCAAATGCTGGTGAGGATGTGGAGCAATGGAACTCTCTCCCATTCATTGCTGATAGGGATGCAAAATGGTGCAGCCATTTTGGAAAACAGTTTGGCAGTTTCTTACAAAACTAAACATATTCTTATGATAGGGTCCAGCAATTATGATCCTTGGTATTTAACAAAGGAGTTGAAAATGTATGCCTACACAAAAATCTGCACTCAGATGTTTATAGCAGCTTTATTCATAATTGCCAAAATTTGGAAGCAACAAAGATGTCCCTCAATAGGTGAATAGATAAATAAAATGTGGTACATCCAGACACTGGAATGTTACTCATCATTAAAAAGAAATGGGCTATTAAGCCATGAAAAGACATGGAAGAACCTTAAATGCATATAACCAAGTAAAATCAGACATTCTGAGTAGGCCACATACTGTGCAATTCCAACTATATTACATTTTGGAAAAGGCAAAACTATGGAGACAATACAAAGATCCATAGTTGTCATGGGAGGGTGGGTATGAATAGCTGAGGCACAGATGATTTTTAGGACAGTGAAAATACTCTGTATAGCCTTATAATGATGGACATATGTCATTATACATTTGTGTAAACCATAGGAAAAACAACACAAAGAGGGAACACTAAGGGAAACTAAGGACTTTGGGTGATCATATTGTACTAATGTGAGCTCATCCTCAGTGATGAATGCTCCACTCTGATGAGTGATGTTGATAGTGAAGAGTCTATGCTGGTGTGGGGGTACAGTGTATATGGGAAATCTCTCAACCTTCCCCTCAATTTTAGTGTAAACCTACAACTGCTCTGAAAAAAAGAAGTCTTTTTAAAAAACTGATTATTGAAATTTATTATTACATGGAAAACAGAATTGTAAGATAATTGTGATGGTTACGTTTTTTCTATTCAACATTAATATAGATGTTGCAAAGGTGTTTTGTAGGTGCAGTCAGCATCTATAGTCAGGTGACTTTAAGTAAAGGGCATTATCCTTGATAATCTGGGTGAGCCTCATCCAGTCAGTTCAAAGTCATCAAAAGCAAAACTGAGGTTTCCCTGAGGAAGAAATTTCTGCCTGAAGATGTAGCACCAACTCCAGCCTTAGAATTTCCAGGCTGCCAGCCTGTCCTACAAACTTCTGGCTTGCCAGCTCCCATAACTGTATCAGCCAATTCCTGTAAATACACTTCTTTCTCTCTCCCATGAGTTCTGTTTCTCTGGAGGACCCTCGCTGCTACAACAATGCTACATCTTCTTCAGACTGCTGTCAACCTGGATCATGGTATGTTAAAGATTCCTGGACTCACCTTGAAGGATTCTGTAGGGCCTCAAAGAAGGATATTCATAGATGATAATCTTTGGAAAAATTCCTTTTTCAGCTACTGTGAAGTATGTTTGATCAGGGTGAACCTATAAAAAAATAAAGTCTCACTAAAATATTAAAAGGAAGATTTTCATGTAAATAGTCCTATTAATGAAATACTTAGCATCTGTTATTTTATCATTTGTTTTTTGGAATCTGCTCCAATAGAATACTGAAAAAATGGACATCTGATAAATACTTGATGATGGATATCATTTTAATGGAAAACTAGAAGAACACTAATTTGAATTTTACTTTTATTAATAGAGTCATTTCAAACTACAACTTTTTAAATTGCCAACAGAAAAGCTAGAACAGTGGTTCTTAATCTTTAGCGTCCATCAGAATCCCTGGGAGGGCTTATTAAAACTCACATTGCAAACCCCACCACCAGAGTTTCTGACTCAGTAAACCAGGGTTGGAACCTGAGAATGTGCATCTATATTTCTAACAAGTTCCCAGGTGGTGTTGCTGTTTGACCCAGGGAGCACTCTTTGAGAACAGTTATGTTAGATGAATTGTTTCCCCTGCATATAAATCAACCTAAGTTTTTGTATAGAAAAATTCATGTTTCCAGAGTAGGTTATGTTTAAAATTTTTCACCTTGGACAAACTTACCACCTATGAATGTAAACTTATTATAAGTGAGAAAGACAATATTTCCAAGCCAGATGCAGAGAAAAATATACTAAATATTCCTTGGGTAAACTATTTATGTCAGCATTTCAAATGATAGCCATATAAATTGGATAGAATCGTATGTTGTCCTGTTTTTTTGTTCATTGGTAAAAAAGCAGCCAAAAAAATACAAATAAAAATAAAAATAGGCTGTTATAAATATAAGCTATTTAAAACACATTTTGTACTTTTAGAAATTCTGTTTGTTACTGTTTCACAACTCCTGATTACATACCCAGGAGAAAGGAGCTTTCCTTGGATATAAAAAGCCCTGGAAGTCCTGGTACCCAAGATAAGTAGCACTTTTTCCCTCCGCACATGGGGCCATCAGACCTATGATAGACTGGACTCCTGCTGACAAGTTGCCTTTAATTCTCCCATTCAAGTAAATACCCATCACTTCAACTCAAACAAGGCTTCCATTTAGAGGATGGACACTCAGTGAGATAATGATAATGCAGAGCACAGCTAACATTTACTGAGTGCTTACTATGGGCCAGACACTAAGTTTCATATTGATTAATTCTCTTAAGTCTCACATCAACCTCCTGAGCCCAGATACCATTATCATTCCCATGACTGGGAAACTGACACAGAGACGTTAAGTAACTTGCAGTTATACAGCTGATATATATGAGAGTGAGGACTCAAGCCAGGTGTTGAAGCCAAGAAGAAAATGGAACTAAAAAATAGTAGATCCCAAGGACTTAGAGGGAAATGGGTAAAGACTGTATCTTTCTAGATCCCTATTTAAAAGGAATGTTGTGTAGGACATGTGGTCACAGAAATCTGAATGGGATTTCAGGCAAATCTTTCATCTGTCTAGATCTTGTCTATAATAATTAAAATTTTTCTGCCCTTTCCAGAAGCTGCTGTGGGGTCAAGTTCAGTGTTTTGCTTTATTTTCAGTGGAGACCTGGAACTAGCAAGTCATTTACTTTACACTCTGTATTTTCTGGAGGATAGCTTATATGACCCAAACAAAACACATTTCTCACAGGCTTCTCACAGCCATGCAAGAGTTTTTCTCATACATGAAAGGATAACTGTTTCAGAAAAAATGAAGTGATGTGAGCGATGTGAAAAGGCCCCGCCACAATCCAGGCACCAACAGCCCCAGGGCCCATGGGGAACAGCCCCTGTGCACACACAGCTGAATGAGGATTGGGTTAGCATTCCTGACCACACTACACCTCTAATTACTGATTACAAATCAAATCATTATACAACAGGGTAGAAAAAGAGAAATTTTTCAAAAAGGTTATGGGCTTTAATGTGATAAGAAATAAGTGAGAGTTGGGTGTTGCCAGTAATGTGGGTGTGGACCCAGGGCTCATGATACCCCATGACTTCCCTCTGCAGGGTCTATGACCCTCACATTGGATCCATGGACATTTGCACACAGCTGGGGCCACACAGTATCATGTGCTTGTATATACGTGGTTTTTTGGGTTTTGCTCTTTAATATGGGCCTCATCTCTTTAGATGGATTTTAAACTATTTGAATTCATAGAGGTCCTGAACTCTTCACCATTTAAATCCCTGCACATCGAGTAGTGTTGGACACACGTTATATAATAAATTCTTGCTGAATTAAGTAGTCTTATAACAAAAGCCCCTGACAATAGGGACTTTATCATGTACACATGCTATATATAGATAGATGTTCAAGAAAGAAACAAGCATGAGATTACCCACTCTTTCATCTCACCATATCCTGTTTCTAAGTTCTCTTTGTGGGCCTCAGATTCTCCTTACCTTCTCCATTCTCCCTGACATTCCTGCTTCACTCCTCAGATCAAGAATCCCCAGAACCTCCTCACTCACCTCCACTTCTAATCTAAACGCCCTTGTCAGGTCCCAGCTAACCTAATCAAAAGTATTTCCCACTACTCCCTGCTGACGTGGCCCAGTGTCTCCGTTAGAGCCCATCAGCCTTTCCGCCGGAAGCCCTCCTCCTCAGCAGGGTGCGGTGAGGTGGGCCCAGAAGCTTCTAGTTCCCTCTGGTCTGCTCACACCCGGCAGGAAGGACAAGAGCAGGACACACTGTGTTTGGATCATGGTCCTTCTAGAAACCCTCTTGGGCATCTCATATAGAACTGCTGCTTGTATGAACCCCAAATCCTTCCCCTCACTCTCTCACTACCCTCATCTGAGCAGATGCCCCTCACGTGACACCAAAGAGAGGTGTCCCTCAGGCTGTTTGTGACTGGTAGAACACCTAACTTTAAGGAGCACATGGTAGAAAAACAGCCAAGGAGCAAGCTCAGGCCAACTGGTATAGAGAGGTCAGGTAAGATACAGTTAGAAAGGGCTCTAATCAAATTCCTCACATTTGGCTACTAGCAGGGCCACCAGCCACCTTAGTAAGGGTGACTTCAGCAAGGGATAAAGACAGCAGAAGCCTGACCTTAAAGGGAAGATCATAACTCACTGAGTGAAGATAATGCATGGTTAGAGAGGGCCTTTTAACCAGAGAACAAGTCGACTTAGCATGTGTTACACTGAAGGAGAAAAGCTGAAGCAAGTAGAGACAGAAGATACAAGAGAGAAGGCAACTGACAGAGGCAGAAGCCTGAGAAAGGAAGAGACAGGCTCAATGTCACACCAAAGCCTTTGTCGACTGTTTGAAGTGACCGAATATGCAATCTATACTTCATCTCCTAATGTTCAATTATATACTTACATCGTATCTGGCACTTACCTCGAATTATTATTTTAATTATCACTCGTGTTTTTCAGCTCAGTATTTCGTCAGAACAGCAACAGAGTGTCTGATGTGAAAAAAACCTGCCTGACATTGGGGGAGTCACTTAACTTCTATTAGCCCCAGTTTCCTCATACACAAAATGAGATAACAATATTAGTAATATAATATTACAATATTGCACGGAGATAATGGCAGTGAGACTAATAGTGGTAATCACTGAATTGAAGATGCTTTAGAACAGACCGTGCACCACATGTAATCTCACAATACCGTGCCTGGTGTTGGCACCTAACAGTCTGGCTGGTGCACAGAGCAAACCGCCAAAACCGTGCATTTTCTTCTAAGTTACCGAAGGCATACCCCAATGACACCAATCCCTCTGTTGCTGCTACTTCGCAGGTAGCTCTGTTCCTTGGTTTTCAGATTCAGAAGGATCAGCTGGTTCCCAGCTATGTACATCACGGTATTGCTGTCCAGAAGTTGTAGGTTGGCCCGCTTTCTGCAGTCATAACCAAAGGAATGTCTGCCGGAAAGCTGCTAAGGAAAAGCAGTGAAACAAAGTAACCACCCTAGAGACAGGAAAAGCAAAGAACTAAGTATGTTTTTTAAATCCACACCCTAAGATAAAGATTCAAGGAGGAAGTAGTTGAATTTTACTCCGAAATGCAGAGGGTTTTTTTTAAATGTATTAATAATGCAACTTTGTTTTTAAATTAGATGAAAATTCACATACTCTGAGTTGCTCAGTATTTTAATTTTCCTAGGGAAATCCTAAAAGCCCATTTTGTTTACAGAAAAACTTTCAATTGGGGTACTATAGAGCAAAGTTGTCACCTAAATAATTTCATTTTCCTCTACCCTGCTAAAACAAAATCACACTATAATGTGTGAAGAAGTCTGGGTCTTTGTTAGCTTTGCACTCACAGGGCCTGCTCGGTTGCTGACTGAATATAGTAAAAGTATCCTATGTGCCTCTTCCTTGATGCTGAAAGACAAGATGTTTAAAATTCTGACATGTTTGTGAAATTCAGGAATAATGTGACTACTGTAATAAGTTCACATAAATATAATGGAAATTAAATTCATAGAGCAAATTATGAAAAGTGACTAATGGACAGTATATAAAAATACATGTAATGAATAGGCTAACATTTCTCTTCTGAGCTCATTAATGTGTATGGGTGTGGAGATGAGTGTGTGTGTATGTGGGTATGCATTTATGCTATAGAGTAAGACCACTAATTCAAAATAGAGGTTAAAAAGTCTGAGTTCTGAAACATCTTTTAAATGTACATTGTTACTACATTCACATTCCAATTAATACAACCCAAGATATAATAAGTAAATAAATGAGATCAACCTATTAAAAAACTATGGCCTGCAAATGAAATATATTACAGAGTATATCTTTAATAACTAGATTCTTATTTTCCAAGAATCTATTGCTGAACACAAAAGTTGAAGAATCAGTGGGGAAATCTTTATTTCTTGAGTCTCCATTTAAAAAAATTCTGATTGCAGATGAGTCTCCTTATTCATAAGTATTTTCAGAGAAAGAAATTATGTGGACTTCTTTACAAGAAGAATATGTAGAATGTAAAAAAGAAAAGAAAAATTTAATGCCATTGTGAACTCTATACAAATTATAAGCAACTATATGTAACTATACCTATCTCGTTGCTTAATAGTTATAATTGAAAGAGAGAGAAAACATTACATGGCATTTGTTCTGTTCAAGAAAGAGGAATTTTATAAACTTTAAAGACATAAATAGACATAAATGCCTAAAACTGAATTTTATATAGAAATGTGAATGAATCTGTGATCTGAAGACCTAGATGAAGCTGTTCATAGAAGAGTACATAGGGGATACACGACAGCTCCTCTCTGGAGCTTCTCCAAGAAATAGAGATTATAATTGTTCCAACTCTAGAGAATAGACTAAGTCATTACAGAGAGGCAGATTTTGGATCAAGGCCTGTAAGAGCTCTCTAATTCTGTAAGCTATTCAAAAATGGGATAATCTACTCTGTGACTTCCTTGGTTTTGGAAGTGGTTAAGAACAGTCTGTAGCTTATATAGCCACTCATCTGACAGGAGGAGAAAGGATTCATATATCAAGGCAAAAGTCAAGGTCCCTCTGACTCTATTATTTAGGATCTAGGCATACCTCTCTAATACAGAGATCCTTGTAACCTGGAGTAGCGGGTCCCTACTGCTGGGGACTGCAGAAGGCACCACAATCAAACTACTGGGGAAGCTTTTTCCAAGTACAGATGCTCCCACACCCCTCTCCACACAGAAATAATGCAGTAGGTCTGGAAATGTAACATAGCACTTGTACTTTAGGTAATGCTTTGGGTGACTTGGATAAACCACCTCACTGGAAAAAAAAAAACTAGAAAAAAGCATAACTTTTATGAGTAATGAGTCCAAAAACCATACACACATACACACATAAGCCCTCAAGAGAGAAACTCCAAGTTTCAAGATTCAGGGTGAATTTGTTTTAGTTACACCTGGAATTGAAACAGAGTCAGAGCTATAATAATAAGGTGTTTATTTTTATATAAAAAATAAAATTGAGTCAGAAATACACTGTCCTATCTCTGTAAGCCCACCTTTTATGAAAGGCCAGCCAGTGGTCATAACCACAGCCCCTCTGAAGTAGGTGCACTAAATTGCTAGCCGAGGGCCTTCGTGGAGACTAACTACCCACCTTACAAACCGAACACCGTCAAGTGATGGCAAACCATAAATCCCCATGCTAACCATCACCACCTTCACACTTATTTACAGACTTTTATTCTCTAGACCAATTAAAACTTATTATCTTGTGCCCTACCTCCTCAAGACTGTCTTCCCTGATAACTCATCTGATAACTAATGTGAAAATACTAAAGCCTGAGCATGGCCACATCAGTGTTTCAAGGACAATCAATCAATGATTTTAAGTTGACAGGCATTGAAAAAGGGATGCCAGGCTGGTAGAGGCGGTAAACAGGGTTAAGAGGCCTTCAGTTCCCTTCACATCATACTTCATGGAAGGACAGCCAGCAAAGCATAATTTCTTTATGATTATTTGGCATCAAACAAAAGCTTAGATTAAGTTAAGATCATGCATTTTTATCTCAATTTCTCTAAGGGCCAAGCTTCTTAGAATCACCAAAACAGGGGTTGGCAACCTTTTATGTGAAGAGCCAGCTAGTAAATATTTCAGGCTTTGTGTGCCAGATGGTCTCTGTTGTAACTACTTAATTCTGCCCTTACAGAGTGATGGTCACCACTGACAAAATGTAAATGAATGAGCATTGCCGTGTTCCAATAAAACTTTATTTAGGAAAACAAGCCAAAGGCCAGATTTGGTTCATGGGCTGTAGTTTGCCAACCCTTGACCTAAGAAGCTAAAATCCCAAAATTATATATATGCAACCAGGGTGGATACACAAGTGTGAGAAGATCCAGTGGTATGTTCAAATCCGGAGTCACAAAAGGCATCGAAACGAGCTCCGTATAATCGTAGAAGATCTCAGGTATTTTCTTCTTAACTTCCTCCTCTGCCTCTTCTGCAGCTGGGACAGAGGTTTCCACATACCGAGATTCTAAAAAAATTATACATTTTAACTAAGAAGAGCATATGGTGAATCCTAAAATCGTATTTCACAATGGCAGGAGTGTATCCTGACTGCAATGCTCCAGCAGTTAGGACCACTTGTGGCCCAAACCGAGGGTGCCACCCACCAGCGCAAGTGCGAGGACGGGCCGCCTGCGTGCTGTGCTCCGGTCACAGTGTTGGTAGCCTCAAAGAGCGACTCCCAGCCCCTTCCAAGGAAGACGTATTACCCCTAATGTGGGTAGAGCGTTCTTTTGACCATCCGTTCACCAGGAGACCAAGTGTGAGAGCTCTGTACGTGCTCCTCAGAAATGGACTATACAAATCCAGAGCTGTAAAATCACCCATCAAATATATAAAACGCTTTCCCTCTTATCACCCCCACACATCCTGCAAAATTTTCTTTCTATGGATTTACAGCTGTTCAATTGGGGTGATTCGTCTTTAAAACAGAGACAATTACTAATATAAAACTAATAGAAAATAAAATAAGAATTACTAATAGAAAATAATAACACCTACCTCCAGTGCTTTGCACATAATCATCTTGAGATGAACTTCTTTCCAAAGGTTCCTCATGTGAGTCATTGCCCGCTAAATATGATTCTTCCCCTTCAGTAAATGTTTCATCTGTGGTATCTTCTAAAACTGTTTCTTCTTTCTCAGTGACTGCTAAAATAATTTGTTTTAATAATTTCTAGGTTTTGAATTAAGTGCTGACTTATTTTCAAAGTAGCTCATACTTCCAATTTGTGCTGTAAATTGAATGAATTTTAATAGTCAAAAATTCCTAGAAAAATAAAATAATTTTATTTGGTCACCATGTAACTTTAACTCACAGGAAGGGCTTTTTATTTATTTCTGTACTCTTCATTATCCTTTCATTTCTAAAATATTTCCTATCACTGCATACTGGCAAGGAAGAAAAGATAAAGACAGATTGGTTAGTATGCTGCTATCACTTTTTCAATTCAGTTTGATTTCACCAACATTTGTTATTTGTTAATGACCTTTTACGTCAAAATAAATTATGTTTATTGGGAATAATGTTCTCTGAGTATAACTATTTCACTCTGAATAATATCCCAGGAACAAACTAAAATATTTGCTTCAGGACAAGCTGGAAGAAAAAGAGAACTGGAATAGGAGTAGAATGGCCCTGTGCATAAATCAACCTTCAGATCAAGTCTAAACATGGCTACAACACACTGTGTCAAGCAGGTGAAAGGGCTGTGTGAACTTTCAAAAGGACAAGACAGAAATGGCAAGTATGCCAGAATCAAGTAAAACCACCTAGTAGATCTGAGATGAAGGTAAAAGATTAGAATCAAGGCCAGTATGAATGAAGTGGGAAACCTGGGCCAAGCCAATTACCTGGACAACAGCACAGGGTTCTGTAGGATTCATGCATTTGGATGGACAGAAAATAATCCCGGGTACCTAAATGGGTCACACTGCCTGAAGTCCCCCAGGGGAGAATCCTACTCCCCAACAATACCATTTAACAGTATCTTAGCTCTGTCTTGTCGAAGACTACTTCCCCATCTTGAGATAAAGTAAGTTTAACACTCCATCTGCCGGCCTCCCCCTGGGAAAGAACTTAAAGCTGCCGTTAGATGAGTTAGGTCTCCATCCAGAATGGCGGCGTGTCGATAAAGGAATGGTAACATAGGAATGGGAGTGAGTACAGATGAAGGAAGTAAAAAAAAAAGAAGAATGAAAAAAGAAGGGATATTCTGAGCCTGGTAGAAGGGTTGTGGCCCTGATCAAAAAAGTGGAGTTTGGGGGGAAAAAAACTAACTTGGCAAGGAGTAGGCACATTAAATCAGACTGGCAAAGCGGCAGATCCAGGCAATATGATGATGACTGAGGATTTCTATGATTTTTTAACCCCAAAACAGACTGATGGAAAGCGTATGGGCTGAAGTGTAAATCGGTGTTTAGCTTTCTATTCTTTGAAATGATTTAGAAACAACACTGACAATGAAAGCCAAAATCACAAACTCCATTTTCTATAGAACTAGAAGCCAGTAAAACCTGGATGGCAGGGCCAGCCGGTAGAAGAGCTGACAGATTAGTGGAGACAGAACAAGGATGGGGGCAGGAGGAAACACAGTGTGGGGACCAAGGAGTGGGGCATGGCAGCTGCAATTCCAGAGAAACACCAACTGGAATTTCTGTTTTATGACCCATCATTTTATACATGAGCTTCTGTTTCTTCTTCCCTTTATTCAATGGACCTGATCTGCTCTAGGTGAATAATTAAAATTACATCATATGTGTGTGTATATACACATTTAAATAATATTATACATTATACAATATAAACTATATTTAGGATTAGAGCTAAAAAAGGCAAGGTTCCATTAAGAGACCTAGCACCGTGATGCCCAGTTAGACAGAGCTAGCCATCTCTTAAAAATCCTATTACAAAATCCCTCACCTTTCCTCCTATTTGCAGTCTATGATATCCTTTCACATATAGTATCTAATGTAATCCTAAGACAGCTCACACTTATCATTTTAATGGGTGAGAAAATTGAGGCTCAGAGAGATGAAATAATTTACCCAAGATTAAGCATCTTTAAGTGGCAGACCCAGGGCTGAAAATCAATGTCCCTTCCTTCCCACTCCACTGTATTAGAAAAGTCCATTCAGCACTTTGTAGACCTCACAGGAGAGAGCAGAACCAGATATGCAGATAGGTCATTATCAACACAGAGATGGTGCAAGTACTAAGGGCCAGGAGCTGGAGGTAACACAATTAAAACACAGACTCCGCTCTTAAAAAACTTAGAGTTTAGTAAGGGAATTAAACAACCATTTTTGTTGTATAAACATAGATATGCACCCTCTAAAAATTATTTTACCTAAGTTTAATGAAAACCCTACGTGTATATTATACTTTTTACTTACATCTTGATGCGGATTTAGAGGACCACTGAGACTGCTTTCCATCATCCTTTGATCTATCTGATTTCCCCCCATCAGTATCCTGATCATCTGGTTCCTTCATTTCATCTGTAAGTGAAAAATTGAGACAGAGAGAAGGGTAAAGCTGTAGATCAGACATCATTAACATATTTCCCCTCCTAACAAACTCCAGAAGCTACAAATACCATGTGTCAATAATTGTGTGTTTGCACAGTTATCTGAGATGACATCACCAGCAGGAGGGTACAGCCACCACGAGAGACCTCTGCAGTATGGCAAAATATACTCAAGCAGTCCCTTTCTCCAGGCAAACAAGTCATCGTGGTTTTCCAGAGGTCCACAGTGAAACACCACCCACATCCACCTTTTCCCTAAAAGTGTCACCATTAAAATTAACCCTCTGCCGAAGGCAAATAGTAAATCTGTGGCATCTTACTACACTGATGGACAGTGACTGCATTGGGGTATGGGTGGGGACTTGACAACATGGGTAAATGTAGTAACCACATTGTTTTTTCATGTGAAAGCTTCATAAAAGTGTATATCAATAATATCTTAATAAAACACTTTTTAAAAATTAAAGAAAAAAAATTAACCCTCTGCCATCCTTCCATGAACACTGTTCATCCCCACCTCTTCCTCTTTCTCTTCCCATCACCAAATTCCCCCGGTGTTACTAATCATTTCCAGTTTTAAAATATTTGTTGAGGCCACCTACTGTTTCAAGTCTTATGTTCGGCACTAAATTACAGTCCTGAACTAGAGAGATATGATGCTGCATTTTGTGTTGTTGTTGTTTAGATAGATATTAAACAGTTAAGACCTAATAGTGCTACAAAAAGGAAAGTATAGCAAGAACATTAAACCATGCTTTGTGGTTAAGAAGAGCTGTTGAAGACACAGGTGATGGATAGAGGCACAGAATGGGGAAGTGTGTATTAAGCAGAGGGAACTCCAGAGAGGGCAGTGGCTGTGAAGGGTTGAAAGCACCTACTGCCTAGAGTAGGAGAGCAAAATGGGTATTGAAAAGGAGGCAGGAGTAGATCCTAAAATTGTCTCTAAACTGTGCTCAGGAGTTTAGAGTTTATTTCTATGGCAACTGAAAGCATGGAAGGGTGTTAAGGAGGGGAGTGATACATAGGTTCTCTCCATCCTCTCTCTATTGCAGCTCTTCCTATCTTTGAAAACACCTACTGTATCTTCCTTCTAAGTCTTCACTTCTCCACACCAAACACCCCAATATTTCCTTGACATTCTTCAGCGGCATGGCTGGCAAGCAGAATACAATGGTAGTTCTATCTGAATCAGATTGGTGGTTGCATTCAGGTTTGAATCCCAGTCTTGCACATAACTAGCTAATTAAACTTTACATCAATTCTTCAAATACAAAGTGGAAATGAAGAAAACACTACTTACAAGGCTGCTATGAGAATTCATTGAACTAGTGCATTATTATATCTTCCTGGTCTCTGGAGAAAGTCTAGTATGCCAAAAGCAGATACGATATACAATACATGATCAGTGGGGAATGCAGTATGACTGCTACTCCGGTTCCCTGGACATTAGGGCTCATTCTATCTGTTTCCTTGCAGTGACATCATAATGATACTCTCTCCTGATTTGGGGGACAATAGTACAATATCTCAATGTTTTCCCTATAAGCTATTATCAAGGAAGACTCAGGTTATTGAATTCTGTGGTTAGTACTTTGAAGTCATTTTTGGGAGTTACCAAGATGATGTTTTATTTTTAAAAGTGTGTGTGTGTGTGTGTGTGCGCGCGCGCGTGTGCGTGATGTGTTTTCTTTTCCTTTTAGTAGTTGTTCTTTCCTTCCTTCCTTCCTTCCTCTCACCTGATTGTAAAATATATGCCACTGGGGTTGGGGGCTAAATAGGAATTAAATGACAGAAAAATGTTAATAGCAAGATGTCTTAAAATACAAATTCTATCATCAGTGCATTTCCAAATTTCTGCCAGTTTGGACACACAGGCTTGCTTTCTATGTTTACACAAGTCAGTGATTTTAAAATAATTGAATAACTTAAATAATTAAAATAATTGGCATTGCTATGCAATATCATTTATTATAGCTTGGTTGCAGATTATCACATACTATGAATAAACTCATTCAGATAACTACGAATATACAAAAATTGTCATTTTTCAAGGTTCTTCATAATTTAAATCAATCCAATTTTTAAAGCTATTGAGCATACTTACACACAAATGGCATTATGCGAGGCATTGCAGAGGATATACAGATGAGCAATATAGAGCCCCTGACCTCAAATCGTTTACAATCTAAGAAGAAATGGACAATTCTCCTTTAAGATAGTCTCAGAATAAACTTCTCTTCTAAATCACTGATTCACTTCCATCTGAAGCTGAGCCCAACTAGGACAGTCTGATAGCCAGGATTGAAGTGGCAATTGTAGATAAAGCTTTTCTTGATAAAAATCAACATTTAAGGTAGGGAAGGAAACTAAACTACTCTCTAAGTTGTCTGCTGCAGGCCCCAGATAAGTAGAGATAAGGCAGTCATTGGGTTTGCTAACAGAACTAAACTGATACTCTATTATTGCTAATCAATTAAGATCTAGATGAAAATTTTTATCTGCAAGCTTAACACTTTAGTCTATAAATAGGTATTGTTTTGGTTTACTGTTACAGTCATACAAATTTAGCAGCTTAAAATAACACCCATGTATTATCTCCCAGTTTTGTGAATCAGAAATCCAGGCACAGCTGTGACTCTGCTGGATCACTGCTTGGAGTCCCACAAGGATGAAATCAAAGCACTGGCACAGCTGCCTGCATTTCTGAAGGCTCTGGGAAGAATCTATTTCCCAGCTCCTTCAGGTGTTGGCAGAATGCAGTTCCACGTGGTTGTAGGACTGTTTTCTTGCTGCCTGGGGGTTGTTCTGAGCTTCCAGAGGCCACCTGCATTCCCTGGCTTATGGCCGCCTTCAGAGCCAGCAGTGGTAGGGCAAATACTTCTCAATGATTTAAACTCACAGTTTTCTTTCCTGATTCCAACCAATAAAAGCTTCATGGTCATTTTCCACCCTTTATTTTTCTCTTTTCTAAATACATTTATTTTTAGCATACTATAACTGAATGTTAACTGGATATATATTCTATGAAGGAGCCTGTTAAATTTACTCACAAGTTAATCATAAAGTGGGTAAGAAACAATTATGGTAACAAGCACTCTGTGAACAAAGGATTTGAACCACAACAAAACATAAATTTGTGTCAAGACAAAAGGACCACACTTCATCCTGTGCTATCATAAATAATACATCCCTCAGGGGGCTAATACTACCATGCAATAAACTTTAATATCACAAACCTAGTTAATGTCAAGTTGTGCACAGTGTGAACAAAAGTACTGGAACCCAAGGAGTGTGTCTCATGTTCTGAACCAGCAATAGCAACACTGGGGGGAAAGAATACTGAGATCCTCTCTTAGCTTTTTTGGGTCGTAAAAGGCAACTGAAGAACCTGTGAGAAGCAGTCCAGAAGGCCAGGTAGCCGGGCTCCCATCTCCTGGAGATAAGCAATATAATCGGTGATATGGAATAGAGGGTTTCTGTTTGATTTTTGTTTTTGTTTTTTTAGAATAACAGGATTGGGAAATTGTATGTAACCTACTGAGGCTTTGGAGCCAGAACTTGGGTTTTGGCCAAGGAAAAAGGTTAACTTAGCCAAGTCCCTAGGGTCTCTTACTCTTTTTATTTGTAAAATAGGGGTGATAGGTTGTCTGGCAGACCTATTGTAAGTATTAAATGAGATCTTTTATTTCCATAGTTCTCTGTGGCTGCATTTTAGGATCCCCTGGAAAAATTTTTTACAACATACCATTCTCAGGGTCTCACTCTCTTTGTAATTCTTTTGTGCAGACAGGGATAAGAATCCGGGTCAAGAACCATGGGTTTATATAAAGCACCTAGTAGGTACTGAAAAATGGGAGTTGCTTTTACTATAATTACTCCGTATTCTCTTTAACACAGCGGAGGCTCAGTGAATATGATATGGGATCTTCAAAGCTGAAGATGTCCGGACTGGCCCACCCTCCCACCAGACCCCTGCTCCCGGCGTAGCCGCGCCTAACTGGCTCTCCAGCTCGCGGCTGCCTTCCGCCCCGGCGGGACTGTGAGCTCCTTGCAGGTAGGAACCGAGTCCACTTTGTGCCCACCGTGTCTGTGTCCACGCATGCGAACGCTAGTCATCCCGCTGCCCTGACCGCAGGAAGAACGAAGGAACCTGTGTCAGTAAAGTCTGGAGAACACTCGTTCAGCCTAAGAGAAGACTAAGTGAGGCTCACTGCTCCCTGACTCGCTAACAGATTTGAGGGCGAGGTTGTGGGAACTGCCCGGCTGCCGGGTCCAAACTTACCGAAAGGACGGGCCGCCGCCCAGCGTTCCAGGCACAGCAGCAGCCGGAGATCTCCGTTTACTGCGGTTACCACGGCAACGCCACCCCGCCTCCGTGTGGGCGGAGACTGACGGGTCGTGGGGCGCATGCGGCCTCCCCGCCTCCCGAGCTGCCTGTGAGGAAATCCCCGCGCGGTGCCACTGGGACCCTCAGTCTCACTCACCGTTTGGTCCTGTCTAGTTCGTGGCCCAGGTCCCAGATTCAAAGCCAAACACAGAAAAGCCTAACATTCTACTGGTTTACTGTCCTAGCTTAATTTTTATATCCAGTTTATTATTGTTATAATTATAATTATCCTAATTATGTTATCTTGATAGTTAAACGAAATGTCTTTTGAATACTTTTGAAGATACCTGCCCACTAAAGTATAGGCTTAGCTTAAGAGAGTTGTGGGTTTAGCAGTTTGCTCTGCAGCTGCTCTGCGGTGCACAACCAAAGCTCATGCTGATTGTTAAATACCTAATGTCACTGGCTACAAAACAGTTTTAAAATGGCTACAACACCGCAGTAATATGTGACAAAGCACTTTGTATCCAGAATATAAAGGACTCATAATTCAGTAAGAAAAAAAAGGAGCAACCTAAATTTTTAAATGGACAAAGGACTTTGAATACTGACTGCACCACATCTGATATGTGAGTGGTTGATAAACACATGACAAAAAGATGCATAATGGTAGTTCCCAGGGATGTGAACACACACTCCACTCCCACTGGAATGGATAAAATTTTTTAAACTGCTGGCACAGAATGTGTAAGGATGTGGAGTGACTGGAACTCTCATATACTGCTCTTGGGTATGTAAAAGGTCACGAGCACTTTGGGAAACCGTTTGGCAGTTTCTTTAATAGTGAAACATTTATCAGGCCATTCCATGTCCAAGGTATAAACCCAAGAGAAACAAAAACTTATTCATACAAAGCCTTGTATATGTGAATGTTCACAGCAGCTATATGCACAAGGGCCAAAAACGTAAACAATCCAAATGTCCATGGACAGGTGAACAAAATAAATAGACTTTGAAATGTAAAACTACTCGTAAGTAAAAAGGAAGAAATTGATACAACATGGATGACTCTCAACAATGGTGAAAGGAGGCAAATACAAAATAGCACATGGTATATGATTCCATTTATGTAAAATGCAAACAAAACTGGTGACTAAAACCAGATCAGTGGTTGCCTAGCCCTGGAGCAAAGGGTTGTATGCCCCGTGAAGAGACAAGAGAAATCTTTTGGAAGTGATAGAAATGTGTTTTAATTGCCATGGCAGTTTGTGTGTATATATACTCTTTAAATGGATGTTGTCTATTACATGTAAATTATTTCTTAATAAAATTGATTTTAAAAGTGGCTGTTATATTTTACTGGTTTCCATGATGTTATGCAACAGTTTTGTGTGTACGAAGGATAAACTTGTTTTTAAACAGCATGTTAGTTACATTTTCAAATAATATTCTCCGTATGTTCTTTCAACCTCCAAACATCTCTTCAGGTGAAATCCCTCTAAATGTAAAGCACTGGGTTGAACTGTTAACCTAAGAAAAACACAATAAATTCACTACAGAATGTCCTTAAAATCTGGAAACACAGAAGAAATGGTATATTTATTTGTACACTGAAAAACTGGTAGTCATCATCACTGGATGCTGACTGTGAGTCAGGTCCTGTTCTTAACATACTTACATATATTTACCTCACTAATCCTTACAGCCCCATAAGAAGGATATATTACTAAATCTAACTTTCAGAAGGGAAAGATGAGATTAATTTGCCCAAGGGACACAGCTCAGAGGCAGAGATGGCACCTGAATCCAAGCTTTCTGATGGCAATACTTACTCCTAGCCACTGTGCTATATGTTATTTCTTATAAATAAGAAAAAGTCCAGCAAGTATTTTTTAAAGGTCTTCAAGTCCTGGGTTTCTTATAAGTACTCAGACACTGGCAACTTACTTCACCTCTAGGACTTAATTTTCTCATCTGCAAAGGGAGATGGGTGGCATTTAAGCATGCTTAACTCGGGTTTACTTTGAGATTTAAATGAGATAATAGGGATACTGCATCTTAGCACAGAGTCTGCCCCAGGCACAGCTCAATAAAGGAGACCTATTACTATCATGGTGCTGCCGTCCCCCACACACTGTAAGAGGGCAGCACAGCCTGCTTTGGAGGAAGACTGCCTATGCATGCTCCCATGCCAGGGCCACCACTCCCTAGTGTGTGACCTTGAGAGAGAACTTACCCGCTTGTACCTCAGTTTGCTCATCTATAAAATAATACCCCACAGTGGTGTTATGAAGTCATGTGAAGTGGCTAAACAGTGCTTTGTCCTCAGTAAATGCTAAATTATCATTAAATTCTACTAACCCAAGTGATTTTGCTGTAAAATATAAGAATAGTTATATCATAACTATGGGTTTAACTGTCAGTCTGTTTTCTCTGACAAGCTGCAGTTGGGAGAACTGTAAATCTTATTAAAGTTCAGCAAGTGATTAGCAGCTTTCTGGGGCAGATTGGAGAAGTCATGTTACCTAAAACCTTGAGTTTAAACACAAAGAAACAGAAGTCCTGAGTTAGGACTGTTAAAAGTAAATGTAAATGTAGTGCATCACAGCCAGACAACAGGGCTCACCCCTCTGCAGTGCTACAGATCGGTGGTTCCCAAACTTGAGCATGGATCAGAGTCACATTGAAGGGCTTCTTAAACCAGACACCAGAGTTTCTGATCAGTAGGTCTGGGAGGGGGCCAAGAATGTTCCTTTCTAGCCATCACCCCCGTGGTGTTCTTGCTACTGGTCAGGGCTCACACTCTCAGATCCACTGGTTCTCTTGGCTCTGAAAGCTACGAACGAGGGCCCAAGACAGTTTAACTGGTAATTAAAATCAAACATGAACACATTTATGATTTGGGGACAATGAATATCTTTAAAGGGATGTTTTCCAGTGTTGGCTCCAAAGTAGAATCATCTGAGGGGCTTCTTTTAAAATATTGATGTTGGTGTCCTTCCACTAGAGATTCTAATTTAATTGGTGTGGAGTGAGACCCTGGCACTGAGAATTTTAGAAGGTCCCCAGATGACTCTAAATGGCAGCCAAAGTTGAGAAGCACTGCTTTACAAGGCTAAGAAAGAAAGGCTCTTTTCTCTACATCTATCATTCTCGGGGTTTTCATCTATTTTGTATCTTATCAGGAAAAAGAAATATTAACAGGATGGGTACTTAAATGCCAATTACACTGGGTGCCAATGTGCTAGTGGTAAAAGGTTTTGTGATGGTTCCTCACTCTGGCTTCACGTTACATCTCCTTTAGCAGCTTTTTTAAATGCCATGCCAAGGGTTCACTCCCCAGGAAGTTCAGTTTGGTATTTTTTTCAATTCTCCCAAAATTGAGAATCATGGCTTTTGGGGTTTTTAAAGGAGGATAGAGGAGAAAAATAAAGGGCCAACCAGTTAGAAAACAGTAAGAAAAACTCACGTCAAAAAAATACATTTACAAACCAAGCAGATAATTGACATTTCAATCATAAAAGGAATAGCACTGAAATGGTTTTGTACTCAGACAGGGCTAGTATTTATTAAATACCAAGTTTCAAAAAGTACAATACATTTTTTGAAGTCTCTGCAATAATGCAAATGAATACAGATGACTTCCCATAAATAACATCAGTGATACCAGAAGAAAATAATTTTGTTTGTGCCACCACAACAGAACAAGCCCAAATGAAGCTGCATAGGACCCTTCCTAGAAGAGCATTTTACAACTACAGGTGGAGGGAAGCTGTCTGAGAAAGTTCCTCAAGTAGTTTCAGTGTGCTTCCCCTCCCTGACTCCCACTGCACTTAGGTTGAGAATTCTTATCATAGAGCAAAGGGACAGAGATAATTCAAAATACAAGTCTAAAGTAGAAACCAATGTGTGAGAGCCAAACAGGAGTCTTGAAGAACCTACCCTGAATGCATAGTAGAATCAGGATTGGGAAAACTGACAGCAATATTTTGTATTCAATTTTGTTTCAGACATTAAGTATACCAATAAATCAATGTTACTGCATTTAGACATTTGAGCTCTGTGATCATTATTTATTTGATGTACATTAGCATTACTGATGACATTTTCACATTTTTAGGCTATGTAAGAATTTTATAATATATACAACCACTCTTACCTGCTTAAATAAATATAAACAAATACTCCCAAGATTATTTTTTTAAGATGTGTATTCCACTTGATGAAAAAACTGATGGACAACAATGACTTTCTCAAAAAAAAGAGGGTGTTCAATTTTTCTGAAAGCCAGCACACAGAGGCATTTTATTGTAAGTTATATGCAAAGCAACTTAGTTCTTCAGAAAAAAAAGAAGTGAAATAGATCAACATTTAAGATACACTAAACAAAAAAAGAAAACCTGAATATGATAAATATAAAAACATATTACTCAAAAAAAGCCTTAAAATACTTATAAACTATTAGAACATAAAACTTCGATTTCCCTATGATTAAAATTTTATTCAGAGGAGGTTTTGGTTAGTTGTTAGAAATCTATTTGAAAAGGTCAAATATTAAAATAATTGTTTCTTTCTTTGTTCTATTAGTTCTAAGTCACAAGATCTTTGAAGGTTTTCTCTGAAGAAGGGTATAACATGAGCAGAGAAAGGGGAGTGGAGGCTTAAGAATATATTAGTAAAAACAAACTCTGTAAAGCTTGACTTCACTTATGCCACGTGGGTAGACAGGGCAAACCAGCCTTCTTCGTTCTGTTTGTCAACCTATTGAAAACAAAGAGGCAAAATGGATTTACAAAGTAACCAGGAACATGAGTCCACTCAAGATTTATAATTATTTAGACCAACTACCCAGAACCAAACTTATCCTATAACATTGAAGAGTGGTGAAAATTAAACTGCTACTGACAATTGTTACCTTCTAACAGATACTCCCAAATAACTGACTCCCTGGTCAACAGATCCCCTTACTGATTTAGAAAATGTAATTTTTTAAAAAAGAATAAGTCCATAGCATGTATAATGTGGCGGGGGGGGGGAGCATGGGGAGGGCTGTACAACACAGAGAAGACTAGTAGTGATTCTACAGCATCTTACTACACTGATGGAACAGTGACTGTAATGGGGTTTGTGGGGGGGACTTGGTGAAGGGGGGAGCCTAGTAAATATAATGTTCTTCATGTAATTATAGATTAATGATAACAAAATTTTTTAAAAAAAGGATAAGTCCAGTATTTTATACAAATCAGGTACAACTTTTTAAAATATTAAGAAGAGTTATGTGATCTTAAATTTGTTACTGAATTCCAGACACTACAAATTACATAAAACAGTTTACTTCAAAGCCTTTTCAGAATATAAGAATCAGCAAAGGACAAATCTAGTGCAGGACAATTGGGATATCGGAGCCTGTCAACTACTTTGGACTATAAATACTCACTGTTTATTGAAGCACTCACTATGTGATCTAATCACTAAAATTGGTAATAAGAATGGCAAAGATCACCTTCCCCCATATCAGACAATTTGTCAGTTCAAGTTTACAAATGTAATGTTTAGAATTTCGAAGATATCCTCACAATTTGCTATGACCAGATACTCAAAGGAACTGTATTTTGCTGTATTATCGACACAGAATACTGCCTACTGCAAAAATTTTGGGTAGATTATAAGATGCTAAGTTTCTATAGATTCCTATAGCAAATCAGCACACATGAAGAACACGTAAGACATTTATTTACCCTTTGTACCATAACTTCTTTAATGAGTAACACACTCAGATACGGCTAGCTAGGACAAAGTGACAGGGAAAATGACTGACCCGGGGTTCTGGCTCCCCAAGCCCTACAGAGCCACAGCAAGGACTGAGGGAACCAATATCCCAGTATCCCTGCAATCTCAGGAAACACCTGTGTGTCCTGCCACACTATTTGAAATGCTCTGCCTGAACCGGTAATTTCCAGTCTTTGCTGGAAACTGAAGGGCTTATTTGTTTTCTGAAATCAAGGTGAATTAGTATTTATTTTCTTTGGGAAATTTTATATCATCTTTAGGATAACTGGAATAATAATTAAGCATTACTAAATCAACAGATCAGCCTCCATCAACCCTGACTCCCTTGACCCCTACACACATTTCACAACTACATTTCATCACATACCTTTGCCCTTAGGGATCCTCCACTTCCTGAAGTGGCATTTAATGGAGAACAAGAATTACTAGTAGCCCCTGAAGATCTATTTATAAGAAATAAAACATAGGGAGAGAGTGATCTATCATTATTAACCTTCAAAATTTATGTAAGACTGACAGTTCTCAATACTGGCAACAGCTTGACTGGGAATGGCTGAGTTAAGCCCAAATGAGGTAAATTATCTGTAACATATTTTCACCAACCTATGTTTTTAGAAGAAAAATTAACAGGCTTTCTCTTTTAGAGCAGCTTTAGGTTTACAGAAAGACTGAGAGTAAGGTACAAAGACTTCCAATACAGTCCTCCCCTCCACCCCTTCCAAAGCTTTTCCTATTATTATCACCTTGCTTCAGTATGGTACATCTGTTACAATTAATGAGATTAAATTGATACACTACTATTAATTAAATCCATAGTTTTCAATAGGGCTCATGCTGTGTTATATATCCTGTGGGTTTTAACATATGAAATCTCATGTAGCAACCATTACAGTATCATAGTGGTAAGTTCTTAACATTAAAGGGGAACAATGGATGTAGGGGGTGGGGAAGAACCCCAAGGTAAAGGAGAAGTAAGGAGACTTGGAGCAGCAGTACAATGCAGCAGTAAGCATGGAGAGCAGAGATGGAAGAAACAGGTACATTCTTTGGGTCACCATTTACCAACCATGTGATCCATCTAAGCAATTAGGAACTTCAGTTCCATTTATTATAAAGGAAGAAAATACTAGTGGTCAATTTACCCACTCTGTCATCTATTATCTCCTAATTCTGTAACGGATTAGGCATCCCATGTATGTGCTATTATCCCACTTTTGTTTCAATAGCCAACCCATGGTTTTCTACTTAATTAAGACTTGTACTTCACTCTTCCTCCTTTTCCCCAAAAATCTGCTCTCCAGTTGTTAGAGTAGGCAGTTAGTTAGGCATAAGCAGAGAAAAGGGCCAGTCTATCACCAAGGAAGACTCCTCCCTGGCCAACCCCTAAGCACCCCTTAGTTCCCAGTTCACAGTCAAGGATGCCTAGTTTGTCAGGAGGCCCAGACAGTCAAGGACACCTAGATTGTCAAGAGGCCCAGGACCACAAGGGTTTCCCTGATTATAGGGCATATGCAAGGTCCGAAGATCTGGTCTGAAGTAACCCCACCTCATTAAAAAACACCTAAATCTAATTAGCATTTTGGCCCCTTTGTAGGCTTCACTTAGGTACTTATGAGTTAGGTGCCTGCACACTGAGAAAAAGGTTACATAACCTAGAGTTGTCAATCAAATGACATAAGATGCAGGGCAGGCTCTTCTGCGGCAGCCTGGTCAAGAGAGAGACGGAAGACTGCTTAAATGCTCAGGAAGTCAAGAGTTTAGCTGCTGGAAGTCTGTAAGCAATTGCATAAACTATAGACGTTTTAAAAATCCTCACCATAAAAGGCTCATTTAAGGTTATTTTCATACTTAATTCATGATGAATTTATTTTTTGATTAGAAATGAGTTAAACCAAATCAGGTTAGCAGGAACATCAAAGGTAGAAGACAAAGTTCCTCTTCAAGTTTTCAGGCTGACCAAGCCCTACAATGCTGGGTTTAGCCTGAGCAATTCCACCCTCTGCCATTATTCTCTTCTGTGGTTTTTGCCAACCTTGGCACACGGACCTTCAAGCAGGGTTTAATCTGGTTTTTAAAAGTAAAGGGGAGATTGGATTAAAGACGGCGGGGTGAGAGGTGAGAGAGAGACCTCCTCCTCAAACCACATATAATATGAAAATATAATTAATATAACTAGTCCTGAAAGAGCAACAGGAAAGAGGGCTGCACTGGACTGCATACACATGGAGAAAAGAGCAAGGTACCAAAGCTGGGACCAGGCAGGACCCAAGCCCTTCCCCCACCCCAGCTCACCGGGCAGGAGGAAGAGAAACAGAGCGGGGAGGGAGTGAAGACCTGGACTGCTCACACCTAGCCCTGGAGATCTGCTCTGGGAGCACAAACCCATATTGCATGGTGCTCTGGTGATTAGTAGCGTTGGATAGCTAAGACAGGCAGAATACCTAGAGAGACAGAGATTCCAGATGCCTGTAGAAAACAGGAATTCATATATGGCTGAGCTGAGCAGGCAGTCTGAGAGATTTCCTAACAGTGAGAGGGCTGCTAAAGGTGCAAGGATTACACAGAGTTTACTGCTCAGGAGAAAGGACAGGTAGACAAAATTGTCCGGGTGAACTCTGCCCAGCAGGTTGGGAACTTAAATGATCTTCAGGCGCTCCATCCCCCTGGCTGGCCACACAGCTCCAAGGCCTCCCACTGTGATACACAGCCTGCTGTGTCTTCCTCTCAGCTAGCCTTCACCTGGCTTGCAAACTGGCAGCACCTGCCCTCACATCAGGCCAGCCAGAGAGAAGCGCCACCTACAGCAGCTACAACCACAAAGCATAGAGGCTTACACCTGTGTGTTCAGCCCACTGGTTCTGGCTATGGAGACAGGCATAACATCCAGAAAACAGGAAACAGCTTTTTCCTCCCCACAGGCACCAGCACCACACCCCTGCCACCCCCCAACATCACTCCAGGGGCTGAGCATCTCCAGAGAGTAGAGCTTTTGGGCACTAGAGGGGGCCACACACAAATATGAAATGTCAAAGGAACCTGGTTCAAAGCAAAATCTCAATACCGGAGAAAGGACTGAGTGACACTGAATTAATAAACCTTCCTAGAAGAGATTTCAAAATAAAAATCATAAACATGCTCACGGACGTACAGAAAAATATTCAAGAACTCAGGAATGAATTTAGGACAGAGATCCATTCATTGAAGAGCACAATGGGGGGTATTAAAAGCAGATTAGATACAGTGGAGACAATAAATGAAATAGAAACTAGGGAAGAGGACTACAAAGATGCTGAGGCACAGAGAGAAAAAGGGTCTCTAGAAATGAAAGAATACTGAGAGAACTGTGTAACCAATCCAAACAGAACAATATTCGTATTATAGGGGAACCAGAAGAAGAAGAGAGAGAAAAAGGGATAGAAAATGTCTTTGAGGAAGTAATTGCTGAAAACTTCCCCAATCTGGGGAAGGAGATAGTTTCTCAGGCCATGGAGGTGCACAGTTCTCCCACGACAAGAGACCGAAGGAAGATAATGCCAAGACATATATTAATTAAAATGGCAAAGATCAAACAGACTATTAAAAGCAGCTAGAGAGAGAAATAAGATCACATACAAAGGAAAACCCATCAGGCTATCATCAGACTTCTTATCAGAAACCTTACATACCAGAAGGAAGTGGCATGATATATTTAATGCAATGAAGCAGAAGGGCCTCAAATCAAGAATAATTTATCTGGCAAGATTATCATTTAAATTTGAAGGAGGGGTTAAACAATTTACAGATAAGCAAAAATTGAGAGAATTTAGCTCCCATAAACCATCTCTACAGCGTATTTTGGGGGGACTGCTAAGATGGAAGTGTTCCTAAGGTTAAATATCTGTCACCAGAGGAAATAAAAAGGGATAGACAAAGAGTACAGAATATGATACCTAAAATATAAAGAATGGAGGAGGAGAAAAAGAAGGGAAAAAAAAAGAACTGTTAGGTTGTGTTTGTAATAGCATACTAAGTGAGTTAAGTTAGACTCTTAGACAGTAAGGAAGTTACCCTTGAACCTTTGGTAACCATGAATCTAATGCCTATAATGGCAATAAGTACATATCTATTAATAATCACCCTAAATGTAAATGGTCTGAATGCACCAATCAAAAGACAAAGAGTCACTGAATGGATTAAAAAACAAGACCCAACTATATGCTGCCTACAAGAGACTCACTTCAAACCCAAAGACATACTAAGTCTAAAAATGAAGGGATGGAAAAAGATATTTCATGCAACTAATAGGGAGAAAAAAGCAGGTGTTACAGTACTTATATCAGACAAAATATACTTTAAAACAAAGAAAAGTCACAAGAGACAAAGAAGGACATTACATAATGATAAAGGGGTCAGTCCAACAAGAGGATATAACCATTATAAATATCTATGCACCAAACACAGGAGCACCTACATATGTGAAACAAATACTAACAGAATTAAAAGGGCAAATAGAATGCAATGCATTCATTCTAGGAGACTTCAACATTCCACTCACTCCAAAGGACAGATAAACCAGACAGAAAATAAGTAAGGACACAGAGGCACTGAACAACACATCAGAACAGATGGACCTAACAGACATCTACAGAACTCTCCACCAAAAGCAACAAGATACACATTCTTCTCAAATGCACATGGAACATTTTCCAGGATACACCACATACTAGGCCACAAAAAGAGCCTCCAGTAAATTCAAAAAGATTGAAATTGTACCAACGAGCTTCCCACACCACAAGGGTATGAAACTAGAAACAAATTACACAAAGACAACGAAAAAGCCTACAAACACATGGAGGCTTAACAACATGCTCCTAAATAACCAATGGATCAATGACCAAATAAAGACAGAGATCAAGTAATGTATGGAGACAAATGACAACAATAATTCAACACTACAAAATCTGTGTGATGCAGTGAAGAGAGTGCTAAAAGGGAAGTATATTGCAATACTGGCCTACCCCCGGAAGGAAGAACAATCCCATATGAACAGTCCAAACTCACAATTAATGAAACTAGAAAAAGAAGAAGAAATGAGGCCCAAAGTCAGTAGAAGGAGGGACATAATAAAGATTAGAGCAGAAATAAATAAAATCGAGAAGAATAAAACAATAGAAAGAATCAATGAAAGCAGTAGCTGGTTCTTCAAGAAAATAAACAAAATAGATAAACCCCTAGCCAGACTTACCAAGAAAAAAAGAGAGTCTGCACATATAAACAGAATCAGAAATGAGAAAGGAAAAATCACTATGGACACCACAGAAATACAAAGAATTATTAGAGAATACTATAAAAAATTACATGCTGACAAACTGAATAACCAAGTAGAAGTGGACAACTTTCTAGAAAAATACAACCTTCCAAGGCTGATCCAGAAAGAAAAAGAACATCTGAACAGACCAATTACCAGCAACAAAATTGAATCGGTAATCAAAAAACTACCTAAGAACAAAACCCCTGGACCAGATGGCAGGAAGAGAAAATAAAAGCCAACCTAACTCTAAGAGCAACGCTCTTCTGGTTTCCAGATAGCCTGCTCTCCACCCTTCTTGAGAGTGCACTTACACTTTGCTTAATAAACTCTGGCTGTTTAAAACTGCCCTAAGTCTGTCTCTTGACTGAATTCTTTCCTTTGAGAAGACAAGAACTGGGGAAACTCAGCGTGTTCCACTGGTAATTACAATTACTTTATTTTTTCTACATGAATGAGTCGGCCTGAATCTTAGTCAGATTTTTTGCACCTCCTTTTTTCACAAAGAGATTAAAACAGATGCCACATTCTTGATTTTTTTGAAGTAGTTATTCACATTGCAACTCTACCTTCTTGTATTCACCCCACTGGTAGGAGAGACAGTACTGCATTTTGAGCTTTCTGGAGCTTCTGCTCCTGGAATAGATACCTCAATTGTCTTCTTCCCTCCTTCTAAAATATAAAAATAAATATTAGTTTCATTACCTTTCATTAAAATAAAAATAAGAATTTAACTTGATTTCTGTCTTACTGTAAATTTTACATTATAAATTTGGGTTTTCTTTCTATGTTTTTATCATCATGGCCTAAACACTTGATGGATTTTTTTTTCTTAAATGAACTGTGAGATAAGAAACTTTAGTTGCTAGTGTCAAGTCAGTAGCATGCCAATTCACAGAAAGCCAGAATCTTCAGACAAGTAGTATAATGTCAGATCTGGAAGTGAAAAACAGAACAACTTGAGGTTTTTGTCAATTCCAAAAAAGGAAAAGGAGAATTTCTGCAACCATTCAGTAAAATTTTAAATATTTTAAATCTATTAAGTTATTACTATTACCAAAGGTATTAAAATAGGAGGGGAAAGCTGTTTAAAGAGCTCATATGGCCAATGACAAGTATAATTATGTTTATTTTCAGTATTTCAGAAAGATGTTATTGATCAACAAATATTTACTAAGTATATACTAATCAAAGACTTCATGTCCATCCCAGGCAGTTTCACAGAGGTTCCTATGAACCACTGCTTAAAACTAGCATTTTCTGGGCCATAAAAAAGGGGGCAATGAAATCATATTTAATTTTATAACATATTCCTTAGTTGCCCTAGAGAATAAAAGAGGTTTTGCATGGCATATTTATTTTTATTTTTATTATTACAGCCCATAGAGGTTCCTATGAAACCAAGAATTTTACTTAAGAAAAGAATATCTTAGAATATAACTACTGGAAAGGAAGAACACAGCTGTAGATACACCAATTTGTTTTAGAACTTCAAATCACTTAACCTCTTTTGCCTCAGTCTACTTATTTACCAAATTAAGTATAATATCAGCTTTGTTACTGTTCTATTATTTACAATCCCCTGTAGCTTTTCACATTCCTAAATGTAACAATAGAACAGAAAGCTAATTTACAAATGAAAATGTTTTAATGGTTTTAACAGAGTAAAAGCTTGTAATTTGTTGCTGAGGAACTTCTAAAATATTTTTTTGATTCTTATACTTTATAATTAGCCTCTACATTTGTCCTACATGAATCATATACTGTAACGATTCCCATTTACATGTAGGGCACCTTAGGAACTCAGACACCAAAGATAAGCTGCACGTATCATGAGATAACTTTCTATCAGGAGACCAGTCCTGTTTCTGTCCCTTATTCTGTAACTTGGGTCTGTTTCTTTCTATGTAAATTTGAAGGCACTGAAATATATGCTCTCTGAGCAATCTTTCAGTTCAATGTATACTTGCAAAATCTAGAAAGTCAAAAGTCTCAAATGTCTAGTTTTTAAACATGAATTTGTGACCAACCTGTCCATGCTCCAAGAGGTGACTGAGTAGGGGATGCTGGTGGAGAGGAAGCATGAAAACCAATAAGTTTCTGCTGTTCTACTAACTGCAAGAGTTTTCCACGTGCCTCCATACTCTGCCGATTCAATTCTGCAATCCATTCCTCCATGCTACTTGGCATTAGAGGTTGTGCTGCTTGAAAAGTCTTTTTTTTAAAAAAAGGCACAGATTTCATATTAAAAATAGCCCAAACAATTTTGACTTTTTGTAAAAATAAACTCTTCCACTAAGAGCCAGCAAGTTAGTATTTGTAGCCCTTGCTATAATAAAGCTTGAATAGATTTACAAGTTGCTTAACTGAAAAACTAGGGCTAAAGTAAAGGGATATTAACCCTCTTAATATTGGTGCCACATAAACCCTCCAATCCTTTGTCCATGGAATGTGATGTGGGACAAAGGTTTCCTGCATTTCTTAGTATTTGCTGAGCTGCATAAAAGATCACACAAGCGAAGACCCTACTGCCGACTTCTAATAATGTTATCTATTAATGGCAGGTCTGGGGTTTGAATCACAATATACAAAAGAAAATATGCTGTAGTTGAAAGAGATGCTTCTATAATTATAATTCTCATATACACGTCATGAGATATTTGACAAAGACTTCTAGGAACCTTACTACTGCTTCTGGCCAGGTGTCAGCCTCTCAGGACACTTTTGCCCAAAGATAGCTGATTCAAGAAGTTGGTGACTGGAGAGGAATATTTGAGGTAAAGTAAAAAGGAGCCACCCAAGGAATATAACATAAGTTTAGTTTGCAAATTCCTGAGGGAAATGTAGTGTTATTCTTAATTATTTCACTTATTTAAATATGTCCCTTTGAAGAAACAACCTCCCATAGAGATCACTAATTTGTAGCTTAGGCCATTAGTAAAAAAAGTGATAAGCAAAAATATAAATTCAGATCATTTTGTATTCTGACTATAACAAAAAATGGTAGTGAGGGCAATAATATTAGATTGTCCTCTTTGACCTGATAAATACATACTAAGTAGAAAAAGAGGCAAGCTCAATTTCTAACTCTGCTGTCTTTTTTTTAAGCCAAGAGTTGTTTCAAATAATCTTAAAAACTACAAACATGGAGTATCTCCAATGACTCAAAATTGAGGTAGTTCATACTTAAATGCATCTGTATTGATCTGCTGCCCACCTGTAATACCCCTTCCTGGCTCCTCTTCTGCCAATCCCTTCTGACCACTCTGTCTGCGAATCGATACCCATACTGCCCCTCTTCCCCACAAGCCAGTGCTGACAGCGATGGCCCTTATCCCCACCCATCCCCACTTCCTCATGGAAGCCCTCAATCCAACATTGGTAAAGCCCTTATGGAAGCAGTCCCCTCCGGAACCCCTAACCCAGGAAGCTGCCCAGCTCCCTCCCACTGCTAAAACAATTAATTAAATTCCTAGATGTCCCTAGTCAACCCTCACTGGTACTCACAGCAGTCATGTCACTTGCATGACTTGTCTCCTCTCTGTTTAACTCCCGAAGTCCATCCCCTTGCTCTCCCACTGGCCCAATATTATTATTCAGATGTGCCTTGATAGTTGAATTCTGTAGTGTCAGCTCAGCAATCCGTGCCATGATGTCCTTTCTTTGTATTGCCCCATTCGTTCCAAGCTGTTGCCCATCTCCAAGTCCTGGGGGATCTTCTGAAAACACAGGGTTTCTCGCCTGCACAGAGTTTGGACGGGAACCACAGAGGGGTTGTGAGAGGCTAACAAAAGGAGCCTGGGTTTTATTCTCCAGGTCTTCTCTCATGTGAGAGACCCTCCACCTCTGAGGGAAGAGATGGCTCTCTTCACTTGAATTCTGAATGTCTGTGCCAGGAGATAAGGTCTTCTTTTCCCAATTTTGCTCCTTCTCAATTATTTCCACAGCTGGAGGAACTCGTGGAGCAGGGTGAGTTTGAACAGTCCTCCTCAATACTGTAGATAAAATTAAAACATCAGAAACACATTTCATTTAGCCATAGATTGGCACTATAGTCATCTCATTAGCTTTTGATAAAAGGGTTTGGTTTCTGAATACCTCAATTATTTTAACAGGGAATATACCAGCAATACCAGCTCTGACAACCAAGCACAAAGACTTTTATATTCCTTAAAGCTTTATGAGTATCCTGTGAAAAACCATCCGTCAACTTCACGTTTTAACACATATATTAACTCATATCTGGGAATCTTGGGGATTTAGATAACCTGATGTAAACTGAGGATGATCAGGAAAGGCATCTCTAAAGGAGTAAAATTTTAAAATGATTACATATGTGGCAGAAAGTAGAGCAAAGTGAGAACAAGACAGTGAGAACAACATATGTGAAGACCCAAAAACAGGAAATAGAGAGGAGGCCAGTCTAGCTGTGGCACAGCCATAGGAAGAAATGGGAAAATTTGAGATTGGAGAGGTATGCAGGGGCAAGTATTTCTTACAGAGCTTTTTAAGCCATACTAGGAATTTTTCAATTCAATCAAAGAGCAATGAAACTGGGAGGTTTGGCAATGACTTGATTTACATTTCTTGAATGCTATGGATAATTGGAAGGTCCAGGAATGGAAGTAGGGAGACCAGTAAGCAATTGCGGTAGTCTAGAAGAAAGTTCATGGTAGTTTTGACTAAGCATGTTGGTTATAGCCATGGAGAGAAGTAGATAAACTTGAGAGGCACTAGGAGAGAGATGAACTGGAAGGGGGAAATAAAAGAAACACACAGATCAAGATGGCATGCACAACTGAACAGTGGTGATGTCATTTACTGAGAGGGATACATGCATCAGGAATTCAAGAGAGTCATCTAGGCTAAGACAAAACTAGAAGTCACTGGCATATAGAAAGTACTGGAAGGCATGAGAATGAGTAGGACTATTTAAAGACAAAGAATAGAGTGAGAAAAGAAACTAGTACTAAGACACGAGGAACTCAACATTTAAAGTCAGGTAAAGGATGGGAAGCTGGTGAAGCAGACTGAAACAAAACAGCCAGAAACAATGAAGCAGTCCACGAAACTCCTGAAGACCATCCATGAGTCCCAAGTTAAGAACCTCTGAGCTAAGGATTAATGGTAAAATTTTTTAAATTTTATTCAGAACTCTACATATGTGCTGTCAAAGTGACTCTAAAGCTTTTTTTAATTGTCTAATGATTTTTGTTAGAAAATTCTCCCAAGTGACTGCAGTAAAAACTTTTGAGGAGGAAGTTAATAACCAGACAGGACTTTAAAAATCTGTAAAGCCACCATTCTTACCTTCCCTCAGTTAAACTTTCATTACCCTCTGGAATACAATCTCCTCTGGGGTCAGGCCCCTCCTACGCTCCTGGACCATAGGGACAAAGAGGATTCCCCTTACTCCACATTGTAATGCTGAAGACTTGGATCCTTTCATCTACATTTAATATTTACAATGTCTAATGGAACAGATATATAATGAAATGCAACATCACATTTTACCATACGTGCAACAAACATTACATAAACCACCCTGAAAAATCCTCCTTCAGGCTAAAGGTTTTGTATGGTAATCAGTATCTTTTTAAATTGTTTATCAGGTAACCACGAACACAATACATTACATATATAAAGCATAAAAAACAACTGCCAATTACCTTTAGAAGAAGCCTGCTTACCTTCCTGCATAGGAGAGAATTCTGAGTTGCTCTTCTGCCTCGGTGGTGTCAGCAACAGAGCTGGCTCAAACATACGTGCTGGGAAATTGCTGGGCAGGTTCACACCACCTAGAGGGTTTGGCACCTGAGAGAACTTCACAGGCAAGTCTTCCTGTGGGAATTCAACCACTTCTTCCCCTCTGAACCTCGGTGGCATGGAGACATTAGCATTTACGACGGAACCCTCTGAAGAAGATGAGAGCCTATCAGCACTTACAGGAACTAGGGGCACATCGTGTATTATACATGTAAGTATAAGGTGCTTACCCTTAACTGCATTTCTGTAAAGGACAAATGTCCCACAGACTGCAGAGCCTCTACCTTCTAGGCTATCTCCTCCTTCAGCAGTAACTCACAGGGAGGCTCCAGTGGGGCCAGCCTGGCAAGGAGTGACTGCCTCTGAGAAAAGCCCTGAGGGCCCCAGTCCTTGAGACCTATGCTAGCCACTGAGTTTATCTCAGGTAAGTTAAATTTTCATCAGCCATTTCTTAGAATCCCCCTTCCTGAGCAAACACTCCTAAATACATAAAGCACTTTCCCCCATAAAAACAGTCATCAAAGCACTACTTAGAAGCAAAAAACATGAAAAGGCTTAAGTGTCCTACTTAGCCAATGGCATATGACAGCACAAAATGAAGAGAGGCTTTCAAACATCACCATAAGTGAACAAAGTTATGAATTTCCAAAGCTCGTTTTGTTTTCCTTCCAAGACCATCCCTTCTCCTCCTGAGCCTGGCGCATGGTGATCAAGAGGGCTGCACCAAAGCCCCACTGGTATAGGAAGCTGGTTCTGCTGCTCTCTGTGTGCATGACCACTGAGCTACCCACCCTCCCTAAGCCTCGGTTCTCTCATCTCAAGAATAGGGATAACCCCAATACCTACCTCATAAGACTATTGTGAGGATTAAATAAGATAATACACATAAAACACTGAAAAAGTACCTGGCATAGAACAAGTATCCGATAAATATTAGTTGGAAATAGTAATGATAATTGTAATGGCAATGCTGTATGTGCATAAACAGCCAATAACTCCATGTAAGTTTACAGCTTTTATTTGTTTATAAGTACTTTTTTATCAACCTGGGGTAATAAGACCACACTCACCTGGATTGTCTATAATTCTACTTGTGGCTCCCCTTTCTGATGCCTGACTTTCTTTGTGGCTATTTATCACTGGACAGTTCTTAATGGCATGTGTGAGCGATATAAGTTGCTCATCTGTTGTGACCACATACTGCTGTAGTCTTGCCTAGAGAACAAAGATGAAGTGACACCACTGGAACATCAGACATCAAATCACTACCTACATATGTATAAGCATATCATTATTTTAAATACTTCAGGAATTTTAGACTTTCATTCAAATACCAAAACAGAGCATTCATAAGAATACATAATTATAAATATTTTTAAAGCCCCATGATAGAGGAATGGTTAAATATATCATGGAATATTATTAGTAAATATACTTTATAACAAAAATAAGAATTACTCTTTTCATGGGGCTTTTGATTTATAAAACTTCTTTGTATAGATGTTATCAACTGACTCTCAAGCTACCCCAAGAGACATTCCTAGCAGGTGGAGGAAACGCAATAGAACATTACACAGGCATTGAAACTGATAAACATAAACACTATAAAGATTTATAATAATGCATGTAAAATAATGTTAAGACAAAAAATATAGAGATATTATATACACATGCAGATACATATATCTCTCCAACATGTGCAGACATTTGATATAAATCAGATGCGGTCTGAAGTAAGAAATATTATTAGGAGGACTACTGAATAAAGTATACTGAGCATTTTTATTCAGCCCAAATTTTTCCCCAGATTCCACACCCATATATCCAATAGCCTACTCAACATCTCCACCTAAAACTCACATTAGTTTCTCTTAAAATACAAAACCAAACTCCTGAACATCCCCACCTCATCAATAACAACTCCATCCAAACTTTGGTATCACCCTTGACTCTTGCTCACATCTTGTTCACATATCCACACATCAGCAAATACTATTGGCTGCCTTCAAAATATAGTTTGGTTACTTTTCACAACTTTTCCCACCTCTACCCTAGACCAAGCTGCATATTTCACCTGAATTACTCCAATAATTCTGGTCTGCAATACTCTGCCTCTGTGGTCGACCACCTAGAGTCAAGTCCTGTATTGTTCCCAAATGAGGCAGAGGCACCTTGGGCACTAGAGTGAACTCACAGGGGCACCACAGGACATTTTAAAGTTTTAAGGGGACCAATGAGGCTCAACATTTGTCTGGCACCAGTGAACTACTACTAGCTTGAGGCAGCTCACAAACTCAACATTAGGTCAAAATATGTACATTTGATGATGTCATAGCCTCATGAAGCAGGGCTTTCAGTAGTTTCTTTGCCTAAAAGCAATACTGCATAAAAATTATTGTGTAATAAAAAACAAGAGTGATGGTGTCCAATATGATTCCAAGCTGCAGGAAGCTGTTCAGTGCCCAACAGGTGGATCTATCCCATTAGTAAATAATTGTGGTTATTTAGTCATGAATAAAAATATGCTTTTTCCTATCATTTTACAAGTTTTCCAAACAGCATCAAAGTTGTTAAGACAAATACTAAGTTGTTTGAACCTAACTACTTAAGAAATGAACTGCTGGGTACTTCTTTTGGCCTACGGGTGTCTTGAGACACTAAGGATGCCATGAACCAAAAAAGGGCAATGATCTCTGATCTCATGTCAGCATAGCAGCCCACAGGGATCCTCTTAAAACCCAAATCAGATCACGTGCCTGCTCTACTCAAAACTCTGCAGTAGTTTCCCATCTCACTATGTGTAAAAGCCCAAGTGCTTACCTGGCCTGCAACGCCCCGCAGGATCTGCTCTTGCTCCTACTACTTTGCCTTTCCCACATTCCGCCCCAACAACACTGGTCTCCTTGCTGTTTTTTAGCAAAACAGCCATACACCTACATCAAGACCTCTGCACTCACTGTTCCTCCACCTAGACTGCTCTTCCCTCAGCTATCTGTATGCTTGTCCCCTCACCTCCTCAGGCAGGCATGGCCCAACCAATTTATAACTTCCCACCCTAGGCACTTCCTGTCCCTTTTACCTGCCTTATTATTCTTTATAATAAGTGTCACCATCTAACCTACAATATATTTCACATTTTTCCCCAGGATTTGTTTAGAATATAAGTTCCATAAAGGCAAAGATTACTTCTTTGTTCACTACTGCATTTCCTCACCTACAGTAGTGCCAGGACCCCTGTAGGTGTTCATTAAAATCTACTTTACAAATTAGTACATTTTAAAATTTCCCATCTTCCCAGGAGAATTTAAAACATATATTCAAACAAATATTTATACATGAATATTCACAGCAGTGTTATTCAACTATAATACACAAAAACTGGAAACAACTGAGATGTCCATCAACTGAATAAATGGATAAGCAAAATGTCATATATCTATACAATGGAACATGACTGGGCAATAAAATGGAAGGAGGTACTAATATGCACTACAACATGGATAAACCTTGAAAACATCATGCTAAGTGAAAGAAGCCAGACACAAAAGACCCTGTATTGCATAATATCATTTATATGAAATAACGAGATTCAGCAAATCATAGAAACATAAAGTAGATTTGTGATCACTAGGAGTTGGGGAGGAGAGAATATAGCGTGACTACTAGTAAGTATTGGGTTTCTCTTAGGGGTAATGAAAAGGTTCTGGAATTAGGTAATGGAGCTGGTGAACAATTCTGCAAATACACTAAAAACCACTGCACTTTGGAGGGTGAATCAAACAGCATGTGAACCATATATCAACAGAAAAGTTGCATATCTCATATCTACATCCATTGGCACAGACACAACTTGCCACTAATGATTGCTTTTCTAGACCCTTTTGGTTGACAATTAAAAGTAATAATAGCCTGGCTAATAATTAAAAATAATAACCACCATTTGAGAACAAAAAGATGAATAAAACCATCTCTGCCCTCTAGCCACTCACAATCTTGATGACAGGTGCTTATGTATGTGTAACACGAGTTGGTAAATGTAATGACGGCAATATCCAGAGGGTGTGCAAGTGCACAAAGGAAGGATACTTAATGCAGCATGAAGGCAGATTTTCCAGAAGAAATACTGTACAGGTCTTCTTTTAAGGAAGAAGCAATCAGACAAGTGACAAGGAGGACTTACCTAATAAATATAAAGCTACTGTCAACAACTTTAAATTGTATGTGCTGACAGGAGAGGTCCTCAAATGGTATCCTCTGCTGTTTTGAAATTAGAACTAGCATAACACTCATTTCACATTTTGGGTAAACTATTAAAATATTTGTAATCATTTAAATGTAGAGTCTGTCTTCCCCTCTAAACAGTAAGTTTCTTAAAGATAGTAGAATTATTCTATATACTCCTTGCAGTCCAAGTTTCTACTAGAGAAACTCCAACACATGTTCCATGGAAGCTGCCACTGAGGATAATAAAGAAGTGATGAGTAATCACACCAGCACAACTAAGTTAAAGGGAACTAGAAGAGAAGCTCATACATACTTAAAGATGCTTTATACAACTAAACAGAAAAGTTTGGGATTGCATTTGAGTACCTGGGTAGCAGTATTTTCCTGTCTAAGAAGAAGAATTTCAGCTGTCAGAGCATCAATGAGCTCTCGATGTTCACCTAATACTTGTTCCAGCTGCCGCCTTGTCTCTACTTCTTTACGCAGTTGGAGCTCACTCTACAAAAAATATTGAACTCCCATCAATAGTATCACACGTTGGAAACTAAAAGTTTCTATGCAAAATTGTCAAAGAAGATAATACTTACAAAGAATATATTATGTGACAATAATAAGAATTAAATATTTTTATTAAAAAAAGCTTGTATTTCATTGTAATGTGTTGCTTTCTCCTCTTCTCTTCTTTAAATAGAACACAATAAACAGAATGACATATAGGATGAAATAACTACAGTTTTTATAGAGGAAAATACATACAATATTGCTTGAATATACATAGGCCGTAATCTAGAAGGATACACTGGTGTCTGCTAATAGTTGGCTACAAAGAAGCAAACAGGTTAAATGGAAGTTACAGGTGGGAGCTGAATTTTCTATGGTACACCCTTCTGTGTCTCTGAATTTCACACCATGTGAATGCATCACCAATTCAAAAATTAAGTTTGTTAAAATATAAATTGGGCTAGCTTTGTAAAGCAAGTGATTGACTAAAAAATACATGCTTCTAAGCCTGCAATACTTTCAAAGAACCAAAAGTACAGTTCTCGAGACTCCTGACTGAGGGGTGGAAGACTTTCTTAGATCTGACAGCATAACAAATCTTTCACCAAAAAGCAATTCTAGTTAGATGGCTCCAGAGAAATTGAAACATCTGAATTAGAGTGGTTAATCAACTTTTCTGAATAATATTTCCTGAAACATTTTTTGTCATGTTTGTTTAACAAATTTAAATACATAAAAAATAGTTTACATAGTTTAAATAGATCTTTTAAAAATGAAATATATAGCTGACTCTAATTCTGAGGACTGATTATTACAAAGACATCAAATTAACAATTGTTGCTTGGTTTATAAATCATTTTCACAACAAAACATCTCCCACTCCAGAGACTGAAGCAGAAGCCCAAGTTACCAGTCATACAGATAACATGAAGAATTTGCTCAACCTGTGGCTAGATTATAGACATGCTACTCCCTAAACAGAACTAAAGTGGAGTAGGAAGCAGAGAAAAGCAATACAGTAAGGACACATTTAGTAGTTCTATTTAATCTCTAACTGCCAAACAGTAACATTCATGGATTAGCACAAGATGTAAATTTACAGCAGATCTACCTTACTACATATTTTACTAAAGCTCATATTAAAATCAGTATCACTTACCTGAGCATGTATCAACATGCTAGATGATACATAAATTAGCATGTAGAGTGAAATTAAGAGGATAAATCTGTACAGCAGATAATATAAAACTGAACTATCTTAAAGCTATTCAAATTTGACTGTACTTTATTCAGAGGTTGCAATAAATTAAGTGTAGAGGGAAAAAAAATACCCACACATTTCTGCCAGGACTCTTAACAGGAGATTCTAGTAACCTCAAGCTCTTACCTCTTTAAGGTATCGAACCAGACGGCAGAGGGAGCTCACTAGTGACAGAGTGAAGCCTGTGAGACCTTGACTACTCTGCAGTCCCTTGACCTCACGTCCTGTCAACCGTTCATATTCTTCCATTTCATGTTCCACTTCCTGTATCATGCCTTTGAGGACATCCAGGCTGGTATTATTGCTACTTGGTAACTCTGTGGAGGCACTGCTAGCTGATAATGTGTTTTTCTTTGGCTTGGATGAAGCACACAAATCTGGTTTTCTTTTCACTGATAATGACAGAAGTCATTCTATTTTAAAACCATGAAATATTATACTAGAAAATGACTATAAAAACTTCTGACTATTGTTCACAATTTAATAAAAGGTTTTTACAGAAGCTATCACCATTTTCTCATAAAAAAACCTATGCAGTTTAGACCAAGTTTATACTACCTATAATGAATATACTAGAACCATATTTTTACAGTTACAGAGAATGAAAGGAGGCATTTCTTAGCTACTATTCAACAAACTCTTACTGGAACTAACTGAAGTTTAAGGAAAAAATAATTTACTAAGAGATTAAGATAGCTGAATCAAGTTACATGTTTAATAACTCATCTTTGTGAATTAAGGGACTGAACCTTTATTTAACAGCTGCTTTTGCTTCCTTGAGTTCAGTACTTGTCCCACAACATAGCTTGAGTCTACAGTCTCAGTAGAGTCTTTAGATTGAAGTCTGGTGTGGATTCTCTTGACAGCATTGGTAGCATTCAGAGCAACTAAAAGGAAGAATACTTTCAAAAGTATCTCAAGTGAACAACAACAAAAATTTTTTAAAGCATTTCAATTGACAAATCAATCAATATATTACTCAAACAGGCTAAGACAGTCAAAACTCAAATAACATTACTTTAAAAATTACTGTGTTAAGAAAGAACATAATAAAGCAAGCTGCTGTCCTGTGAGAAATAACACAATGGGGAAACAAACCTTTTTGTTCCCCTGGTGAAGGGGTGGATGACGGAGTTCCTGGAGGGGTTGTTACTGGTGACTGTGTTGCTCTTTTTCGCTGAGTATCAGTCCACAGTTTATTAATTAACTCAGGACTATCCTCCTTTAGTTGAGGGAGAAACCTATGAATTAAGGAACAAGCTATATTAGAATTAATAAATGTTATAATTTAAACTGTTCAACTGCTTACATGTTTGATTTGAAGAAACTTTTCTAAGTTTATAATCAAAGAAAATTTATAATAAAAAAAAAATACATTTTGCTTTAACTGATAAGATAGCTAAAATGCCAGTCTTCTTTGTGTTAAAAGCAATCATTCCATCTTCCAGTTTCCTACCTATGCTGGCTCCTCAAACAGGCAGAATTTTCCCTCTCTGAAGTTTTGTGGCAAGAGACCCGTCCTCTTTACTCTTTCTCTAGAGAAGGCACATAGCTGGGTCCTTTCTCATTTCTCTCTCCTATGAAGGAGCCTGTCCTCAGAGCACCGTCTCTGCTCATCCCCAAAGTAGTGACTGGAGAAGACTCTCCCCAGGTGTGATGGGGAGCAGGGAGAACAAGGGGGAATAAGCGCTGCATGGTAGAGGGCTAGAGAGCTATGCCTTTTACTGTAATCATAGTTGCCATTGATACAGTTGATATTCTAATCTCCAATTAAAATGTATTCCTCTGTCTACTTTAGATTGAAGGTCATGAAGCCACTAAATAAGATTTCCCTCTTTCCTCTTTTTAATAACAGTTTTATTGATTTATAGCTCACATAGCCTACAGTCTACTTATTTAAAGTAAAATATTCAGTGATCTTTAGTATATTCACAGAATTGTACAACCTGTCATTAATTTTAGAACATTTTCATTACATTAAAAGAAACTCCATATTCTTTAACTGAGACTTAAAAGAGGTAGAAGGCCAAAGAGCGAAAACAACCCAAATGTCCACCAGCTGACGAATGGATACATAAAATGTGCCAAATCCACACAGTGGAATACTATGCAGCCATTGAATCTTGCAAACATTATGAAATTTCATGTCTGGTAAAAGACACCAGACACAAAAAACTACATATTGAATGGGCTTATATGAATGAAATATCCAGAAAGGCAAAGCTATAGAAGTAGAAAACAGATTAATCAAATAGATGAGGTAGGGATTTGGGAGGACTAGCCCCTCAAAAGAAACCCACCACCTGATCTCTGCCACCGTGAATATTACCTTGTCTGACTAATAAGGGGCTTTGCTGGTGTGATCAGTTTAAGAAGGATCTTGAAATAGGGAGATGACCCTGGATTTTCCAGCTGAGCTCCAAATGCAATTACGTGCATCCTTACAAGAGGGAGACAGAGGAAGACTGTGACACACACACAGAGGAGGTGATGTGAAAATGGAAGCAGAGATTGGAGCTATGCGGACACAAGTCAAGGAATGCCATCAGCCACCAGAAACAGGAAGTGGCAAGGAATGGGTTTTTCTCCTAGAGAATCCAGTGGGACTGTGGCTCTACCAACACCTTGATTTCAGACTAGTGAAACAGATTTTTGGATTTCAGGCATCCAGAACTGTGAGAGAATAAACTTCTATTGTTTTAAGGCATCAAGTTTGTGATAATTTGTAAAAGCAACCAAAGAAAACAAACACAAATTTTAGTACCTAGATACGGAGTGCTGGGTAACAAATACTTGAAAGAAGTAGCTTTAGGATTGGGTAATGGGTAAAAGCTGAAGAATTTTTAAGTGAATGATAGAAAAAGCCTCGGTTGCTTTAAAAAAAACTACTGGTAGAGGGAGGAGGAAAAGATGGCAGCGTGAGTAGTGTGGAGGAAATCTCCTCCCAGAACCACATATATTTTGAAAATACAGCAAACACAACTCTTCCTAAAAGAGTGACCAGAAGTAAGATGTCTAAGGCTACACAGCTGTCACCAGAGAAAATAAAACCACAGCAAAGTAAGTAGACCAACTAAATACTACCCAAAAGCAAAATTAAGCCTGCTACCCAAAAAGTCAGTCAAGGGATACACAAAGAGAACAGAATATGAAATCTAAGATATAAAGAGTGGAGGAGTAAGAAAAAGAAGGGAGAGAAAAAAGAATCATCAGACTGTGCTTATAATAGCATAATAAGTGGGTTAAGTTAGACTGTTAGTAAAGAAGCTGCCCTTGAACCTTTGGTAACCATGAATCCAAAGTCTGCAGTGGCAATAAGTCACCCTAAATGTAAAAAAGTCACCCTGCATGCACCAATCAAAAGACACAGAGTTACAGAGTGGAATAAAAAGCAAGACCCATCTGCATGTTCCCTACAAGACTCACTTCAAACCCAAAGACATACACAGACTAAAACTGAAGGAATGGAAAAAGATATTTCATGCAAACTAACAGGGAGGAAAAAGCAGTAGTTGCAGTACTTGTATCAGACAAAATAGACTTCAAAACAAAGAAAGTAACAAGAGACCAAGCATTATATAATGATAAAGGGGGCAGTCCAACAAGAGGATATAACCATTATAAATATCTATGCATCCAACACAAGAACACCTACATATGTGAAACAAATACTAACAGAATTAAAAGGGGGAAACAGAATGCAATGCATTCATTTTAGGAGACTTCAAACAAACCACTCACTCCAAAGAACAGATCAACCAGACAGAAAATAAGTAAGGACAGAGGCACTGAACAACACATTAGAACAGATGGACCTAACAGACATCTATAGAACATTCCAGCCAAAAGCAGCAGGATACACATTCTTCTCAAGTGCACATGGAACATTTTCCAGAATAGACCACATACTAGGCCACAAAAAAGAGCCTCAGCAAATGCAAAAAGTTTGAAATTCTACCAAACAACTTCTCAGATCACAAAGGTATAAAGCTAGAAATAAATTGTACAAAGAAAACAAAAAGACTCACAAACACATGGAGGCTTAACAACATGCTCCTAAATAATCAATGGATCAATGACCAAATTCAAACAGAGATCAAGCAATATATGGAGACAAATGAAAACAACAACACAACACCCCAACTACTGTGTGACACAGCAAAGGCAGTTCTAACAGGAAAGTATATAGCAATCCAGGCCTATTTAAAGAAAGAAGAACAATCCCAAATGAATAGTCTAAAGTCACAATTTTTGAAACTGGAAAAAGAAGAACAAATGAGGCCCAAAGTCAGCAGAAGGAGGGACATAATAAAGATCAGAGAAGAAATAAATAAAATTGAGAAAATAAAACAATAGAAAAAAGTAAAAGAAACCAAGAGCTGGTGCTTTGAGAAAATTAACAAAATAGATAAACCCCTAGCCAGACTTATAAAGAAAAAAGAACCTATACACAGAAACAGAATAAAAAATTAAAAAGGAAAAATCACTATGGACACATCACGAAGAATTATTAGAGAATACAATGAAAAATTATATGCTAACAAACTGGATAACCAAGAAGAAATGGACAACTTTCTAGAAAAAAAACAACCTTCCAAGATTAACCCAGGAAAAAGCAGAAAATCTGAACAGACCAATTACCAGCAATGAAACTGAACTGGAAATAAAAAAACCTACCTAAGAACACAACACCAAGACTAGATGGATTCACCACTGAATTTTATCAGACATTTAAAGAAAACATAATACCCATCCTCCTTCAAGTTTTCCAAAAAGTAGAAAAGGAGGGAATACTCCCAAACTCATTCTATGAAGCCAGCATCACTGTAATACCAAAACCAGGCAAATACACCACAAAAAAAGAAAATTACAGACCAATATCCCTGATGAACATAGATGCAAAAATACTCAACAAAATATTAGCAAACCGAATTCAAAAATACATCAAAAAGATCATCCATCATGATCCAGTTTGATTTATTCCAGGGATACAAGGATGGTACAATATAAGAAAAACCATCAACATCATCCACCACATCAACAAAAAGAGGGACAAAAACTACATGATCATTTCCATACATGCTGAAAAAGCATTTGACAAAATTCAATATCCATTCATGATAAAAACTCTCAGCAAAATGGGTATAGAGAGCAAGTACCTCAACATTATAAAGGCCACATATGAAAACCCACAGCCAACGTCATACTTAACAGTGAGAAGCTGAAAGCCTTTCCTTTAAGATCGGCAAGTGCCCACTCTCCCCACTATATTCAACATAGTACTAGAGGAACTCACCACAGCAATCAGACAACACAAAGAAATAAAAGGCATCCAGATTGTCAAGGAAGAAGTTAAACTGTCCCTGCTTGCAAATGACATGATATTGTATATAAAAAACACTAAAGACTCCACTCCAAAACTACTAAATCTAATATCTGAATTCAGCAAAGTTACAGGATACAAAATTAATACACAGAAAACTGTTGCACTCTATACACTAACAATGAACTAGCAGAAAGAGAATTTAGGAAAAATATTCCATTCATCATTGCATCAAAAAGAATAAAATACCTAGGAATAAACATAACCAAGGAAGTGAAAGACCTATACTCTGAAAACTACAAACCCAACCACATATGGTCAATTAATATACAATAAAAGAGCTATGGACATACAATGGGGATATGACAGCCTCTTCAACAACTGGTCTTGGCAAAACTGGACAGCGACATGTAAGAGAATGAAACTGGATTATTGTTTAACTCCATACACAAAAGTAAACTTGAAATGGATCAAAGACTTGAATGTAAGTCATGAAATCAAAAAACTCTTAGAAGAAAACATAGGCAAAAATCTCTTGAATATAAACATGAGCAACTTCTTCCTGAATGCATCTCCTTCAGCAAGGGAAACAAAATAAAAAATGAATAAATGGGACTACATCATGCTAAAAACTTCTGTACAACAGACACCATAAGCAGAACAGAAAAGCATCCTACAATATGGGAGAATATATTTATAAATGACATATCCGACAAGGGGTTAACATCCAAAATATATAAAGAACTCACATGCCTCAACATTCAAAAAACAAACAACCCAATTAAAAATGGGCAGAGGATATGAACAGACACTTCTCCAAAGAAGAAATTCAGATGGCCAACAGGAACATGAAAAGATGCTCCACATCGCTAATTATCAGGAAAATGAATGAGATATCACCTCATACCAGTTAGGATGGCCAACATAGAAAAGACTAGGAACAACAAATGCTGGTGAAGAAGCAGAGAAAGGGACACCCTCCTACACTACTAGTGGGAATGTAAACTAGTTCAAACATTATGGAAAGCAATATGGAGGTTCCTCAAAAAACTAAAAATAGAAATACCATTTGACCCAAGAATTCCACTCCTAGGAATTTACTCAAAGAAAACAAGTTCTCAGATTTAAAAAAACATATGTACCCTTATGTTTATCACAGCATTATTTACAATAGCCAAGATACGGAAGCAACCTAAGTGTCCATGAGTAGATGAATGGAAAAAGAAGATGTGGTACATATACACAATGGAATACTATTCAGTTATAAGAAAGAAACAAATCTTACCATTTGCAACAACATGGAAGGAGCTAGAGGATATTATGCCCAGTGAAATAAGTCTGGCAGAGAAAGACAAACACCAAATGATTTCCCTCATTTGTGGAGTATAACAATGAAACAAAACTGAAGGAAGAAAATAGCAGCAGACTCACAGACTCCAAGAAGGGACTAGTGGTTACCCAAGGGGGGAGGGTGGGTGAGGAGGGAGGCAGAAGGGGATTGTGGGGTATCATGATTGGTGCACATGGTGTGTGTGGGGTCACGGGGAAGACAGTGTAGCACAGAGAAGACAAATAGGGACTCTGTGACATCTTACTACACTGATAGACAGTGCCTAAAATGGGGTGTGGTGGGGACTCAATAATAAGGGTGAATGTAATAACCATATTGTTTTTTCTTCTGAAACCTTCATAAGAGTGTATATCAATGATACCTTCATTTAAAAAAAAAAGAAAAGTGAGGCAAAAGGAGATTCTGACACACACACACAGAGAATAAGGTGGTGTGAAGATAGAGGCAGACATTGGAGTGATGCAGACATAGCCACGGAAGACCAACAACCATCAAAAGCTGGATAACATTAGGAAGAGATTCTCTTTCAGAGACCCTGTGGGAAGTGTGGCCTGCTAACACCTTGTTTCTTGATCCAATAAAACTGATTTCAGTTTCTTGCCTCCAGAACTGTGAGAAAATAAATTTCTGTTGTTTTAAGTCACCAGGTTTGTAGTAATTTGTTAGAGTAACTCTAAGAAACTAACAGCAGTTTTCCTTGTCAATTAGTTTTTACCACTTGGCATTTCCTCCTCTCATATTTTCCCCCCTTTTTTCCCCATGGATGCCCCTAACATCACCTCTCCCTCTCCCAACCCTAGCCTTAGTTCTCTTCATGCAATGGTCTATAGAGGGAGTAAGACAGCAGCAAAGAGAAAAGTGAAACACTTAAGAATCACTGCTTCCTCATTTGGAATACACTGACCTCCAGACACATCAATAACCCAGTAGAGGCTTTTGAGGGTTGGGTTAGGAACTTATTTATCATGCATAATATTATCTCTATGAGAAATCTATTCTGTGCTCACAAGAACATATATTCATAGAAATTTCCAAACCAGAAGATACCTTAGAGATCACATGTTCTACCCCTCATGTTTTAAAACTGAGGAAATAAAGACCCATAGATTATCTTACTAGTAAATAACCAAAGGCTTAGTCTCCAGATTCCAAGTCTAATGTACCCAGTAATACCTTGTTATAATAAACATGTTTATTATAACAATATTTAATGTTAACATTTTGTGATATAAGGTGTTCAAAGTTGAAAACTGCCTGTTCACACAACCAGTGACATAAAACTAACCTTAACCAACCAAATAAAAACAAGAATTTGATTCAAATGTAAAGAATAAAGGCAATTCTGTACAAGTTTTCTTATATCTAGGTTCTGAAAGATAAAGTACTTATATTTCCAGGTATCCCTAAGAAAATAGTGACCAGCTAAATTTGAATCACTCTACATATCCTCCAAAATACTATATAGTGCAACAGGAAGAGCAAATAAGACAGCACTTAACCTTCTACATTACTAAAAGACAGAAATTGTTGACTTTGAACTATCTATAAGCAGAGAAATACACACCAAATTCCAGCAAAGATATTTCTTAAATTCCTGTTAGAAGTTGGAGCAGAGAATGGGGGCAGTTCAAAATGAATGCACAGAGAAGCTAAAAACTTAATGGTAAAGAAATTCACCCCCAGAAATAAAGAGTCTTCGCTAAGTATGCAAATACTTAAAAAGAAATTAAAAACTTGGGCAATCACAACACTACCAAGAAGTGTGTAGAACCCAAGGCAGTAGTCTTGGAAAGACATCACTTCTTAAGAAAAAGAGAGTAAACAGGAAGGGCAAGGTGCCCTTTGGAAGCTGAGTGCTAAAGGGGAAAAGTGCATTATCTTAACACTAAACTACAGAGAACTATCAAGACAAAAGAGAACAAGAGGACAAACCAATCTTAACCCACCAATACTTAAATTTTTTAAAAAGCACCCATTAAGTAAACTGTGCATCACTGTAACTGAGAGAAGAACCACCCTAAACTCCCAACCATCTCCACGAAAAGTACAGACTAAAAGAGTCTACATCTGTACAAAGGACTGTATAACAAAACAGAAAACTTAACTGAAATATTTGACCTGATGAAAATTTCTCACCTCCCAAGAAAAAGCAAAAGAAAACGACTTAACTTTAAAGAAATTAAATATATGTAAACAAGGATCTGTATTTATCTATCTCTCAATCTATCTAGCTATCTAAATATTGAATCTGAAATTTCAAAACTAAGCCCAGAAATGGACAAAGGCCAAAAAGAAACTAAACAGGAATTGACAGAACTCAGGAAAGAAAACGAAGAAAAAGAAAAACTCAAAGATTAAATATAATGTGTCCAATGAAGAATTTTTAAACATTTAGTAAAAAACATTGAAGAATATTAAGAAAACAACAAAGAAAAAAATAAGGTTAGTGAGGAAATACTTAAAATAGTAGACAGGAAAGATCAGTTATAAATATAAAAGCAGTCCCTGAAAAAGAAAAACAAAATAGTGATAAAGATCTATTATTTAAAACTATAAACCAGGAAAACTTTCCAGAAAAAGAATAATAATAATAAATCTATAGATGAAAGGCCCAACTGTGTTGGGAAAGGAAAAATTGACCTGGAAAGGTAAACTCAAAGATATAGCTTAGAAATATTTAAATATTAAAGATAAAGGAAATATATTTTAAAGATAATAGAAATCAAGTCACTATATAAAAATGTCAATGTATTTATAAGGGCAAGAAAGTTATCCTAGCATTAGACTTCTCAAAAATAATATTCAAAGGAAACAAAGTAAGAGTATTCTCAAAACAGTTAAGGAAACAAAGTATGAACCAAAGATTTTATATCCAGCTAAACTGTTCTTCAAGTACCAAAGTTACAGAAAAACTTGTAAGCTTTCAAGAACTCACAGAGTACTCTATTCACAAACCCTACAGCATAAAGTTTGTCTGCGAATATCCAAGAATTAACTAGGAAAACACCATAAAAGGACTAATGATGAGCACTTCATATATTTAATTGTACCATTAATATTAAAACAAAAATGGGAATACACAAGGAAGAATAATATGTAAATGTTTTATATCATGTCAAAGCAAAAATATGCAGCTAAAAAAGAAGGATGGAGAGAAAAAAGGAAAATAATGAGAACACAGAATAACTCATCTGTTGCATAGGCAGTAAGTGGAATTAAAAATAAACACCATTTAAAACCAACACACCAGACAGTGAATGTTTAAAGAAAACAGGGGACTAAAGGCTCAGTAAAAATTAGAAACAAAAGCAACCAACTAGAACAAAATTACAAACTTCCTAAATATCAAAAGAAATTTTTTAAAAGAAAAAAATATATATACTAGAATTATAATACACATGGTACTATAAAATAATATGACAAAGGTGACACCAAATATATCAGCCATATCAACAAATGTTAAAGCTTATTTCACCAATTAAAAGAAAAAGATCTTCAAAGTGGCTAACAAGGCAAGACCCAACTGTGTTGAATATAAGAGGCACACCTAGTACAAATAATTCAGAAAAACTAAAAATAAAAGAATGAACAAAGATGAACTAGGCAATTAGAAACAAAGCAGAGGTTTCATTCCTGATATCAAAAAAGTAGAACTGAAGCAAAAGGCATTAAATGTGACAAAGGATACTTTATAATGCTAAATATTTCACAATGAAGATACAGTACTTACGGATTTCTATATAGCAAAAAAAACATAAAAATCACTTTATAAAGATGGTGGCATTTAACACCAAACAGAATTAAATATACTTAAATATCAAATTTAAAGAAACATAGAAACACACTAATACTAAGAGGCTTTAATACACTATCAATATAAGATGATGGCAAAAATAAGTAAACAACACAGTTTACAGAAGAAGTAAACATATTCAATAAAGTAGATCTAATGGATTTACATATAGAACTTTATACTTTGTTAATAGAGAATATACCTTCTTCTCAAGCACATACATGGAACAGTCACAAAAATGTGATCCCATGTCAAGTCATATAGAAAACATCACTAACTTCAACAAGAACTATTTCAAAGCACATTCTGAATGCAATATAATAAAACTAGAAATAAGAAAACAATAAAACAAAGAGATTCTTCTATATGAAATTTTAAAAAATAAATTTTCTTTTAAACAACTATTAGGTAAAAGGGAAAATATAAACTGAAGTAACCTAATTTCTAAAATAACAACAGTAGAGAACATATGGTACACATTTAAAGCAATGATGAAAAATAAAATTCAAAACCTTAAACATGTTTATCAATTAAAAATAAAAGAATGAAAACATCAAATTTCCAACTCAAAAAGTGAGAAAAAATCAAGTAAAAGAAAAGAAAGCACAAAGAAGAGAAAAAGATAAAAGCAAAACTGATGAGGAAGAAATCAGAAAAATAGTAGCACTCATTAATAAATCAAATTCCTGTTTCTCTACAAATTAACAAAATAGACAAAGCATTAACTGATTTAATTTTAAATAGGGGGAAGGACCCAAAGAAATGCTGAGTGGAAGATAAGCACTGGAGCAAAAGACATTTTTTTTTAGAAACATAAAGCTTATTTATATCCTGTATGGAAATATATTGATACACCCAGATAAAATGGATAATTTCCTAAGAAAATACAACTTACCAAAATTGACCTGAGTAGAAACAGAAAGCTTAAATAATCTAATTCTCATAGAATAAATTAGGACACATCTCCACAAAAAAGCACCAGGCTCAAACAGTTTCCTAGTTTGTGATTCTGCCAAAAGTTCAAAGAACAGATACTCCCAATACAACATAAATTGTCCCAGGACTTAAACAGACAGATGTTCTTATGAAATCAAGCATAATATTGTTACCTCAATCTGATACTGCATATTTTTTAAATTATAGGCTATGAATATCACTTATGAATATTGATGCAACAATACTAAATAAAATATTAACAATGTCCAATACCACAATAATAAAAAATAACACATGATGGCCAGGTAGAATTTATTTCAGGAATGCAAGGATAGTTTAATATTAGGAAATCTGTAATATAATACTCCATGTTAATAGGTCTAAGGAGGAAACTCATAGGACTATCTTTACAGATGTTGGAAAAAGACTTTGGCAAAATTCAATACTGATTATTGACAAAAATGCTCAAGAAAGTAGGAAATGTTAGATTTTCTTAGCATTGTTAAAAAAAAAAAAGCAAAACCTCATTACTGAAGCCAGCACTTTACTTAAGAGGAAATAATAGAGTCGTTTTCACAGAACAGGAATGCAAAGATGCCCACTATTTCCACTGTTACTTAACATGGTCCTATTTCCACTATTATTTAACACAGTCCTATAGCTACTGCAACATATAAAGGAAACCAATTAGACAAAAATCCATCATCATCATCCACCACATCAACAAAAAGAAGAACAATAACTACATGATCATCTCCATACATGCTGAAATAGCATTCGACAAAATTCAACATCCATTCATGATAAAAACTCTCAACAAAATGGGTATAGAGGGCAAGGATCTCAACATAATAAAGGCCATATATGACAAACCCACAGCCAACATTATACTTAACAGTGAGAAGCTGAAAGCTTTTCCTTTAAGATCAGGAAAAAGACAAGGATGTCCACTCTCCCCACTTCTTTCAACATGGTTCTGGAGGTCCTAGTCACAGCAATTAGACAACACAAAGAAATAAAAGGCATCCATCCAGATTGTAAAGGAAGAAGTCGAATTGTCCCTGTTTGCAGATGACATGATATTGTACATTAAAAGCCCTAAAGAATCCACTCCAAAATTACTTGATCTAATATATGATCTAATATCTCTAATTTCAGCAAAGTTGTGGGATACAAAATTAATACATGGAAATCTGTTGCATTCCTAATGATGAACTAGCAGAAAGAGAAATCAGGAAAACAATTCCATTTACAATTGCATCAAAAAGAATAATACCTAGGAATAAACATAACCAAGGAAGTGAAAGACTTATACTCTGAAAACTACAAGACACTCTTGAGAGAAATTAAAGAAGATACCAATAAATGGAAACACATCCCATGCTCATGGATTGGAAGAATTAATATTGTCAAAATGGCCATCCTGTCTAAAGCAATCTACAGATTCTATGCAATCCCCATCAAAATACCAAAACATTCTTCAACAAATTAGAGCAAATAGTTCTAAAATTCATATGGAACCACAAAAGACCCCAAGTAGCCAAAGCAATCCTGAGAAGGAAAAATAAAGCAGAGGAAATTACACTCCCTGACTTCAAGCTCTACTAAAAAGCCACAGTAATCAAGACAATTTGGTACTGGCACAAGAACAGACTCATAGACCAATGGAACAGACTACAGAGCCCAGATATAAACCCAAGCATATATAGTCAATTAATAAATGATAAAGGAGCCATGCTACATACAATGGGGAAATGACAGCCTCTTCAACAGCTGGTGTTGGCAAAACTGGACAGCTACATGTAAGAGAATGAAACTGGATTATTGTCTAATCCCATACACAAAAGTAAACTCAAAATGGATCAAAGACCTGAATGTATGTCATGAAACCATAAAACTCTTAGAAAAATACATAGGCAAAAATCTCTTGGACATAAAGATGAACAACTTCTTCATGAACATATCTCCCTGGGCAAGGGAAACAAAAGCAAAAATGAACAAGTGGGACTATATCAAACTACAAAGCTTCTCTACAGCAAAGGACACCATCAGTAGAACAAAAAGACATCCTACAGTATGGGAGAACATATTCATAAATGACAAAGCTGATAAGGAGTTGACATCCAAATTATATAAAGAGCTTACACACCTCAACAAACAAAAAGCAAATAACCCAATTAAAAAATGGGCAGAGGAGCTGAACAGACACTTCTCCAAAGAAGAAATTCAGATGGCCAACAAGCACAAGAGAAGATGCTCCACATCACTAATTATCAGAGAAATGCAAATTAAAACCACAATGAGATATCACTTCACACCAGTTAGGATGGCCAACATCCAAAAGACAAACAACTATAAATGTTTGCAAGGATGTGGAGAAAGGGGAACCCTCCTACACTGCTGGTGGTAATATGAATTAGTTCAGCCATTGTGGAAAGCAGTATGGAGGTTACTCAAAAAACTCAAAATAGAAATACCATTTGACCCAGGTATTCCACTCCTAGGAATTTACCCTAAGAATACAGGAGCCCAGTCTGAAAAAGACATATGCACCCTTATGTTTATCGCAGCACTATTTACAATAGCCAAGAATTGGAAGCAACTTAAATGTCCATCAGTAGATGAATGGATAAAGAAGACATGGTACATATACACAATGGAATATTATTCAGCCATAAGAAGAAAACAAATCCTACCATTTGCAATAACATGGATGGAGCTTGAGGGTATTATGCTCAGTGAGATAAGCCAGCAAAGAAAGACAAGTACCAAATGATTTAACTCATCTGTGGAGTATAAAAACAAAGCAAAAACTGAAGGAACAAAACAGCAGCAGACCCACAGAACCCAAGAATGGACTAACAGTTACCAAAGGGAAAGGGACTAGAGAGGATGGGAAGGGAAGGGAGGGATAAGGGGGAAAAAGGGGCATTACGATTAGCACACATAATGTGGAGGGGGGGACACATGGAAGGAAGTATTATACAGAGAAGACAAGTAGTGATTTTATAGCATCTTACCACGCTGTCGGACAGTGACTGTAATGGGGTATGTGATGGGGACTTCATAATAGGGGGAGTCTAGTGACCATAATATTGCTCATGTAACTGTACATTAAAGATATCAAAATAAAAATAAATAACTAAAGAAATTAATAAGAAACCAATTAGAGGTATAAGACTTAGACAATAAGTAAAATTATGTCTATTTTCAGATGACATGATAGATTACCTAAAAAATCCTAGAAAATCAATTCTAAAACTAACTCAACTAAGATTCAATAAAGTAGCAGGATATCAAGATAACATGCTCAAATCAAAAACCTTCATAAACAAAAACTAGTTAAAAGGTGTAATGGAAGAGAAAATCCCATTTAAAAGAGTAATTAAAATTAAAACATAAAATATCTAGGAATAAACAACAAGAAATGAGCAAAACCTATATAAGAAAAACATTAACACACCCTGCAAAAACAAAAAAAGTGGAATATAACATATGCAAAAACATACTGCATTCTTAGATAGTAAAACTCAATAAAGATGTCAGTTCTCCCTAGTTAATTTATTTATATAACAAAAATACAATAAGCTTCTTTTCATGAAGTTAGATAAATTTATAGTAAAGTTTATATGGAAAAATACACATGCAAGAATCATTAAGAAAACTATGAATTAAAAAGAGCTAGGAGGGAAAATCCATTAAAGTATAAAGTTTCTCTAATTAAAACAGTGTGGTATTGGAACACCACTAGAGAAAAAAGGCCAATGGACTAGAATAAAAAGTCCATAAATAGATGCAAGTACACATGGCAGTTTATGTACACAGGCAGCATCTCAAATCTGTGAGGTAAGAACAATCTTTTTAAAAAATGGTGGTGGGGCAACTGGATAGCCATTTAGAAAAAGATAAACACTATATCCATACCTCACACTATATACCAAAAGTAAACTTTAAATGGATCAGAGAATTAAATGGAAAAAATAAAACCACACCAAATATTAGAAGAAAAGAAAACATAAGCAAATTCCTCCAAAACCAATTTAGGAAAGAATTTCAGAGTATGATTCAAGATCCATGTGCAAAACAATGAATGATGAATTCCAACTCTACATATATTTTTTTAATCTTTGAATGAGTTAAAAAAAAATGCCAGAGCAAATTCAAAAAGACAACAAAGTTGGAGAAAATATAACATATTACACAATAAAAGACTAATACCCTTAATATGTAAACAATGCTTACAAATTGAGAAAAAAGGACCAAAACCCTAAAAGAAAAATGGGAAAAAGAAATGAACAGACAATTCATTGTAATATCCCTTAAATAAATGAAAAGATTTTCAATTTTACTCATAAGAGAAATGCAAAATAAACTACACTAAGATATAATTCTCACATATGAAACAAGCAAAAATCAAAGAGTCTGAAAACACACTCTGGTGCAGGCATTCTTGTATATTTCCAATGAGAGTGCAAAATACTACAACCTTCATGAAACAGAATTGAGCAATTTCTGAACAAAATTACATAGCATTTACCTTTTAACCAAAAAATCCCACTTGTAGCAACTTACTCTACATATGGACCTCCAATAATACAAAAATATATAGATACACATTACTCATCGTAATTAAAATTTTTGTAATTGGAAAATGGTGGAAACAACCAAAATGCTTATATATAAGATGTTGGAAAAACACATACATTAGAATGAAATTGAACCCCTATCTCACACCATTCACAAAATTAACTCAAAATGAATTAAAGACATTAATATGACATGAAATGTTAAAACTCCTGAGAAAAGCTCCTTGACACTGGTCTTGTTAACAAATTTTTGGATATGACCCCAAACGCATAAGCAACAAAAGCAAAAATAAATTAACAAAGACTAATCAAACTAAGAAGCTTCTGCACAACAAAAGAAATGGTCAACAAAATGAAAAGGCATCCTGTGAATGGGAGAAGATATTTGCAAATCATGTAAGGAGTTAATACCTAAAAATATAAAGAATTCATACAACTCAATAGCAAAAATAAAAACCACCTGATAAAAATAAAATGGGCAGAAGAATTGAAAAAACATTTTTCCAAAGAAGATATATATAGCTAAAAGATATATGAAAAGTGCTTGACATCACTAATAATTAAGGAAATGCTATTCAAAACCAGAATGAGATATATGTTAAATAGCTCGCCTGTTATAATGACTATCATCGAAAAGTCAGAGATAACAAGAGTTGGTGAGGATGTGAAGAAAAGTGTATGTACACCATTGGTGGAAATATAAATTGGAGCCACCACTATGGAAAACAGTATGGAGATTCCTCAAAAAATTAGAAATATAACTACTATATGATCCAGCAATCCCACCTGTGGGTATATATCCAAAGGTAATAAAAACAGGACCTTGAAGAGAGAACTGCACTCTCATGGTTCATTACAGCATTATTCACAATAGCCAAGATATGAAACAACCCAAGTGTCTGTTAACAGATGATTGGATAAACAAGATGTGGTGTGTATATATACACAGACAATGAAATATTATTTAGCCATGAGAAAGAAAGGAATTCTGCCATATGTGACAACACAGATGGAACACTGAGGGCATTATGCTAAGTAAAATAAGTCAGACAAAGAATGGCAAATACTGTATTTATATGTGGAACTTAAAAAAGCCAAAAACACAGATACAGAGTAGAGTGATGTTTACCAGAGGTCAGGTGACAGCACTGGGGTGGTGGGGTGGATAGAAATGGGGAGATGGTAAAAAGATACAAACTTCCAGTTATAAGATAAGTAACTTTACACTGTACTTCATGTACAGCATGGTGATTATATAGTTGAAATTTGCCAGGTGAGTAGATCTTAAATGTTTTCACAGCAAAAAAGAAAGGGTTATTACATGTGATGAACATATTAGCTAATGCTATGGTAGTAATCACTTAGCAGTATATGTATCAAATCAACACGCTGTACACCTGAAACTAACACAATATTATATGCCAATTCTATCTCAATAAAGAAAAAAAAAAGAAATGGCTCTGGAAAAAAGGGAAGCACTGTAGATATTTATGTCCTATATCCATACCTGTCTGCATTCGTGTTTGACTGAGACTTTAGAGAGCTATCCAACTCATGCTCGCTTTCTTCTGACTGGCTGTTAACAGTTCCTCCTTCTTCATCATCATCTACTTCATTAAGAGCCTTTCTCAACACAACAATAAAAATAGCAACACAAGTTGGTTATATATACACTCATTCTTTCTTTCTGCCATAACACAGAAGAGAGGTCCCTCCTTCTAAAGCTAATCCCTCTACAGTGTCCTAGAACCTAAACCCTCACCTCTTTCCACTCCATCAATTTCGTCTTTTCTCTCCTGCATCTACAGTCTCTCTCTGGACTGGTTTCAGCTCATCCACATTTAAATGTGAGCAAGTCTCTGCCATTTTATCCTGACCCTAACCTTCTTCAAGCTACTATCTTCTCTCTTTCACCACCAAATTTCTTGAAAGAGTTGTCCCCCACTTCTCATTTACCATCTATTCCCTGTAACTTTGCTTCTGCCCTACCATTCCACTCAAACTGCTTTCTACAAGGTCAACATCGACACACTTCCTCCTAAAACAAATGGATAGTTCTCATTCTTTGCCTTCCCCTACTTCTTTGACTCATTCAGCATTAATGACCACTCATCTCTTTTCTTCAAAATCTTCTTGACACAGTCTTCTTTTATTTTTCATGGTACCATGTTTCCTTGGTTTTTCTTCTATTCTTCTGGCTGCTCCTCAATCTGCTTTATTGGTTCTTCTTTTTCTATACTTCCCTTATATCTGATGCAACTCATGGTTTCCCTTTCGGATCTTTTCTCCTCTCATCTGACTCACTTTCCAAATGATTCTAATTCCAAAGCTGCAATTACAAGTCAAATGCTGCTAATTTCCAAATCTCTATCTTCATCTAGATCTCTCTCAAACCCTGGACATTTATATACAACTGTCTGAAAGATATACCCCTAGTCAACTATCCTATTACTCAATATGTCCAAAACTGATCACCTTCGAAGGCCTCTCCTACTATTGTTCCAGAAACCTTGTTCCTGCCATATTACCTAAGACCATGAACAACATCACCATCTACTCTGATACTCAAGCCAACAAACTGAGAGTTAACCCTTCTTTCTCATCTGTCACATTCAATCAGCCACCCAATCCCGTCAATTTTATCCCTTTTTAATCTCTCAAACCTGTCCCTCTTCCCCTCTACCCCCTTTCTCATTGCCACTGTTTGAGTCAGGCCCTCCCTTACCACTTCTCCCTGAGATTCCATCCTAAGTCTTCGACCCAGATCCTCTCCACCACTCTTGCCCCTCCCCAGTCATCTTCCACACTACAGTCAATTTCATCATGACTCCACTCTCCTTAAAATGCTTTAGTGGCTCTACTCTCACTTCTGCTCCTGATCTCTTCATTATTATCTAGCTCCTCCCTGTTTCTGTAACCTCAGCTCATGCTATTTCCCCACCCCACCATGATAGAAGCCACAATTACCTGAAAGCTAACTTATTAAGTGCCAAAACATAAACAGTTTTTGGCTAGGATAGGCCTAAGGGGTCTTGGCTATTTAAATTACATGTACGTTCTACTTAACTGCCTTTGTAAGTAGAAAACAGTATACCTAGTATGTCTTTTATGAGTCTGGGTCTTGCAACTCCCTAGGATCATCCCTATAATTGATAAATCTCCTTTCTTTCATGGAAGATATAAATAACTTAGGAAATGGCATTAAACAGGTACTGAATCCTACTTATTCATAAAAAGTTGTCTTATTTTTATATTACATTCTTCATGCCTTTTTAAGGACATGCTTCCTATCTCAAAATTTTTAACATTTTGACTAATTAAGAGTCCAAATTAGGCTAAGATACAGCTAATTAATATTTTCCTATTATAACGTAATTTTACCATGGAACTAGTCAATAAATTCCAAGTTTCCTGGGTGGCTACTTTTTAAACACACTAATACATTAAAAGGGACTAAAATACATTAGAAGGGACTAATGTTCAGTGAGAAACTTGTATCTGGTGTTGTGCTACACACATTACATAACTTATCTCAGCTGATCCTCACAACCATCAGAGCATCTATACTCTATTCCCATTTAACAAAGAACAAAAACACTCTGAGCCAACTCAGATACTTTAAGAAATCAATTCAAGATCAAACAGCAGGAAGTAGCAGAATATGAACACAGACCCACTTGACTCCAAAGTGAAAATGGAAAGACTCCCTGCTATTTCCTTACTGGTGGCTGATGGCACAGTCTCATGGGACCAGACAGCCTAGATCTGAACACCATCTCTGATGCTAACTAGCTAGTGATCTTGGACAAGTCACTTAATTTTTCTGAGCCTCAATTTCTTCATCTGCTAAATCAAGATAATAGTACTACTTCCTAGGTAAGCACTCAATAAATGGTAACTATTATTATCCACTCCTATCTTGTTTAGTACAAATATTACAGAAAGTGCATTATGCTCAAGTAAGAATAATTCTAGCAACCACAACTTGGTATTTGTTGATATTTAAGCTATTGAAATATTTACAGTGCCTACATCAACTTAAACTGAATTTCAGCATGAGCATTATGGCTGTGAACAGAGCATATTTACCTGGGGCACTAACACAGATTCACTAAGGATGGCCTGGGTGACAGGGTCTTGATTTACCACAATGGGACCTTGAGAGGAATCAGGAGCCATTGTTACATTTGGAAACCCTGCAGAAGGAAAATAAGTTATGATGATTTTGTTTTAATTAAATTGACTTCACAAGCACTATATACTGCCATAGGTTTGTGTCATATGAAAATCTTAAATAACAGTAAGAGCAGCTCACACTTAAATAGTGCTTACTATATGCCAAGTGCCATTCTTAAAGGCTTTTACATATATTAAATTATTTTACCCTCACAAAATCCTATGAGATCATTAACTATTATTATTTTACAGATCAATAAACTGAAACTCAAAGACAGGAAGCAACTGGCCTACACTAATAAGTGGCTGAGCCAGGATTCAAACTTTAAACTAAAAACTAATGATCTGTTTTTAAGGATTAAGATGAACAATGGGTTATATACACATTAAGGTGAATAATGCTATGTATCTGACAAGAGGCAAAGTTCCTTTCAGGAAGAAACTGAAGTTGTTTTAGGTTTCAAATTAAGCTTTACTCAAATTATATATAAACAAATAATTTCTATGATAATTTAATAAGCTGAAAAGTCATATATTTGAAATTATAAAATCTTATACATTGTACCATACAAAAATTTACCTTTCCTTAGCTCAGTGATTTGTAGTAGTTAATATTCTTAATGAAAAGCAAACAAATTATAATGAATCTATGCCTAACAAGTGCTATATGCTATCCACTCCAGAGTACTTGTAATATAAATAATATGATGCCTGACAAAAGATTTCAAATCTTTCCAAATAGCCAGTTGTGGGTTACGGTTACTAAGAAAAAGAAGCTTTTGTTTGAATTGAATACTTTTACCTGTGCGCCTACGAGGAAAATCAACAAACAAATCTTTTGCCGCAGCCATCAAGTGATCAGATTTTTCCAATACATCCTGCATCTGGTATTGATCAGAAAGAATCTAGACATGTGTTAATGACAAAAACTATTATTCAAAAAATATATATACTTACCAAATCACAATGGAAAAGTTCATACAAGGCACAGAACAAAAATAACCATAGGCCAACAACCTTCCTAAAATCTTTCAGTGGCAATATCCTTACGTACCAGTAGATGGGGATATTACAATAATGAGTGGATGTCATGCTTGGCTACAATCCAAAGAAACACATCATTAAAATGTGAACCCAGTACACAGACAAATGTAAAAATGTAAATGCAAATGTACTTGTATCACAAAATTAAAATTTTACTTAATCTTACTCTTTGAGAACCACTCTATTTTCTTTTTAGTTTCTGTTCTCTGTTTTTAAATAATGGTTGCAACCCACTTAACTTGACTTCACAATTAGCAAGTTCTGTACCACAGTTTGAAAAACACTGATTAAAGATATGAATCTTTGAGCCATAAACTCAGAGGTGTTTCAACCACTGAAATGACTTCATAATCAACTAATGGGTCATGGTCCACAACTTAAAAAACATGATTTAAGACATGAGTTTGGGAGCATCAAACAAAAAAGTGATGCTTCTATATTTACAAACCAGTCAGAGGTTTTTAATCTTGGAGAGATAAGAATTCAAAAAAAAAACCATTACAGTAGGGCCTCTGATTATGCACTTTCAATGCACTTTCAATTTAGGAACTTTCATAATGACAAGCAAGGAGGAACATGCTAGAGTAAAAGCAAGTCACCTCTAACCACCACCACCAGATGGCATTCTAAAGTTGAAAGGAATCTCACTGACTCAAAAACAATGAAACACCTGGTAACAAATGCTCTTACCAGGATTTCTCTAGACCATGGAAAACAAGTACATACTATGACCTCAATTACTGTTTTAGGACGCTGAGAAAAGTAACAAGAATCGCGTTCTGACTTTTTCTCCTTCTTCCCCCACTACAGCCCAGCAGGCTGACTGGCTCTGTTGGTGAGAATTAAGTCCTGAATTCATGCCTTTCACAAGGAGTAAAATTTGTAATGGCATAAAGCAAAAAGCACATTTGGAGCCAGAAGACTGGGATCTTAGGCTCAGTCAAGAGATACTAAGCAAAATCCAACCTCTTTCACTTAGCTTCCTGATGTGTAAATGAAGATCTGACCATCTCTCCAACCCCACGGGGTTGTTAGGATGACACACTGAAAACCTGTATACCACTCTAGAGATATTTGAGAACACTGTTACAACTTAAATTATATTATCCCATGAACAAATTTCTATCCTTGGTTAGCCATTTTGCAAGTATATGCAATTAGAGCTTAGGAAAGAATAAATGGAGCATTATGATTATCACCTCTACTAGAAAAATTAGACACAAAATATTTCCTAATGGCAGTTTTAAGAGCTTAGTATTTTTTTAAAAAAGCATTGACCTTGGTATGAGTGACAGAGCAAATTGAGTGACAGAGAAATAACTCTATCATATCAATATCTGGTATTAACTATAATAAGGCCTCTAGTAAAGCCACTGCCCTGCTGTCCTCTGCTCCTTCCTGCCCAGTCTCCTTAGGGCAGATGATTTGAGTGGCAAGAAATCAATGTATTGGCTCTCTTTTATTCTTTCTACATTTCTGTATCACTTTTCTCTAATAAAACTCATCCTCTTGATAGGTAAACCAATCTCTGCAAGCCCTTCTGTATATATTACTTCCCCTGATGGTCTGCAGAGAACAGAGCCGAACTTATGAATGGTGGGTTACACATCACTTGGATTTTCAAAGGATCAGTCAAGGTCCCTTCAAAAACATTATTGGAAACTTCTCATCCCAGCACTTTTTTCTCTGGTAATAAAAAACAGATGGAATTGGGAAATTACAAAAACTTGAGAAATTATTATATTCATGGAATTTATAAAATCTTTATCAAAGCCTCCCTCTCTGATTTGGATCTGAACCCTTATTTGCTTGATTCCCATGACATGAGTACATCATGCAGCAAATGCAATCTAAGATTATGCTGGCCAAAGAGATTTGCTCTAAATTTTTGTTAACCTAGGAGCCCAGCTTCTCAGGGATGCATCCTGGTAGCTCTAATAATGACAAAGCCTAGGTGCACATGCTCAGGGAAGCCTCTTCCTTTGGTCCCATTACATTCTTTAACAGAGACATACAAATCTAGCAACACTGAAACAACAGATGTGTATATCCTTTGACTCAGCAATTCCTCTTTTAAGAATTTATCCTACAAATATACTGTACTTAAAAACATATTCAATATATTATTATAGCGTCAAAGCAGGTAACAATCTGTGGGTGTCAGACACTGCTACTTACCCACCAGTATCCTTTATTTCCATTTTCCCTTGAACATGAGAACTCCAAAGTTTTAGCCAAGTACATAGCTAGATTTCCCAACCTTCCTTGCAAGTGAGAATGGTCAAGTGATCTCTGGACAGTGAGATATAAGTCAGAACTTCTGGGTGGTATGAAAAAAAAGCAGCATGAATTCTCTTTCCCACTTCATGCTGGCTGGAATATAGCAGAAAGAAGCTGCAACAGCCATTCTCTACTCACAGGTGGAAACCCTTGTAATGAAGGACCACAGCGCCCCCTACCAACTATCATTTACCTCTGAACCGTTTCATAAGAGAAAAACAGATTTCTGTTTTCTTTAAACCACTATATTTTGGGGTCTTAATTTTGCAGAAGCTTAAATGATAATACACATCCTAAATGTCTACAAATAAAACACTGGATAAATAAATTGTGATATACCTGTATACTACCTGAACATTAAAAAGAAAAGATAGATTTCTAAATACTGACATGGAATAACCTCCAAAATATATTGTTCAATAGAAATACCTGATCCCACTAAAAGCAGAGGCTCTTAAGCCTGGCCACACATTAACAGCACATAGGAACTGTCTAAAAAGTACGTAAGTGTGGCCATAACCCAGGTCAACAAATAAGAATATCTGAATATAGATATATCTGAGTCCAAATATAGTGAATGTTTTAAATGAAAAGTTCTCAACCCTTAGATTCCACTGTGCAGTCAGAGCTGAGAACTGCGCTAAGGCCTGAGGAAATGTCGCTACAGAGGGAAGGCAAGGAGACTCCCCAAGCCTCTCTCCACTCTTCCTTCAACCCCTACTTCTACTACATCTATTACTTGTATAAGAAATTCAGGACACATCACCATTAATTAAATAAACAGTAAAGCCCCTAAAAAAAAGAGAGAGATTCAGAGGACGAGCAGGAGCCCCTGGAGAGGGGAAACAAAAGCCCTGGTTTCCTCAAAGGGACTGCCTTTTTTCCTGGTCAGATCTGTATTGTTAGACATTTCACAGAGAATTGCCACACAACATTTAAATGTATACGACTTGTCCAAGAGCACTAAAAGATACTTATCTGTAAAGAACCATTTTCTCTCATTCCACTGCTCTTGGTACACATTCATGCAAACATTTATTTGGGAGATATAATTCAAGACTTTTGTATTTCACCAAGAAGTCTAACGAATAACCCTGTTATTCCCATTTTAAAGACGAGAAAATTTTGGCTAAGAAGCTAACAATTTAAGATCACAGAGCTAATAAATTGTATTTCTCTAAGAACCCTAATGAATAACTATGTTATTCCCATTTTAAATATAAGAATTCAGACTGAGAAATTAATAATTTGTTTAAGGTCAAAGAGCTGAAAAATTATACAGCAGTAATTCAAAACACCAAACTAGATTCTAATCATCACTGGGCTTTTTTGAAAGTCCACGTGTAAATCATTGTATAAGAAAACAGTTATTGCTAGAGTCTCCAATGTGAAACAGATTTAGGAGAAATGAGAACCTACTTATCTCTTCTCTTTCTAACTCAAAAGATTATGCAATTTAATATTACCTCCTTCATGATAGACAATCTTCTTCTCTCAAGATTAGCAATTTCTGGTTTCTGCTTCTTCCATTTTCTTTTCAAAGCTTTTTCTTGGAGTTCCCAGTGTACTAATGCTCTATTCTTCGATTTATGTATTTCATGACGACGTACCTATATATAATATATATATATATATATAAGAATGTTTCAGGAACAAACAAGTTACCTACTCAGATGGTGGAAGCACCTAATCTAGTTCGTTTTTTTTCCTAGTCCAACATATGCATATTTATGTATATTCACAACCAAAATTTTCAGTCTTCTAAACTTTAAAAAATTCTTTAAAAAAAAGAATACCTAGAACTAGTAGATCTAGCTAAAGACCAAATGAAAAGAATATTAATTTCTACTTCCTTTGCACAAGGCTATCCAATAAACTAGCATTTTTCAAAGTATAGGTTGGGATTTATTTAATGAGTGGTAAAGCCAATTACTGGGTCATAACCAACATTTTTAAATAAGAATATAGAATGGACAATATTAAGACCACATCACATATAATAAAGTTAGCAATTGTTCATTAAACCTTTCAGTTACATATTGTATATATACATGTAATTACATACACACATGCATATACACACACTGTCTGAGCACAGTGTAAAAGGCACAAAACTCCTGAGTCACCTTTGGCAAAGAGACACACTTCATGATACTCACATCACAACCAAGAACAATGCGGTATTTTTATAGCCCTGTAATGGCTGCATGTGGAAGTGTATCACTAGAGAAGCATGACTCCAAGGAAGTGGAATTCCTGAAGCAGAGCAGGGATGTGACCCAGAGCTTACAAGTTAGAGGGCAGGAAGGAGTTTGCTGAGGTGGCTAGAGAATAAAAGCAGATACTGGCTTTACAAGCACTCTAGTACTCAGAGCTATGAATACGAACAAAATCTGTATGTCATCTGATAAAATGTACTGCTCTGTCTTCACCTTGTAAAGAAGAAATCAATCCATTCAAAGATTAACAACCAAATACTATGTACAAAAATGAAATGAAGATGACATTTCTGAGACAATGAGGAAATATCTGTGTATGGACTGGGAATTGGGTAATGCCAAAAAATTCCTTTCTTTTGTTAGGTGTCATAATGCCACTGTGGTTATATAAGAAATTGTCTGTGTTTTTTAAAATGCAAACTAAATATGTCAGCACAAAATGACATGGTTTCTGGGATTTGCTTTAAAATACTTCAGCAAAGGAAGGATATGAAAAATGAAGCAATGATGGGAAAGTTTTAAAAACAATTATGTCTGTGCTCAAGTTACTCTACAAGAAGATATGTCAAAGAAATAATCAATCTTCCCATGTCTTCTTCCATCTGCTACCTCTATAGCTTTTCTTCCTTCCTAATTACAACCCTTAAATAGAATTCGTGCCTCATATCGAATTTACCGAGTATCATAATTCCTCCAAGTGGTAAAGATACCTTAAGACAAATGCTGGGCATAGAAGCCACAGGGCATAAATCTGCAAAGAAGTAAAAAGCTAACCTTTTCAAACAATATGGCTTCTCTCTCACTTACCAACTTTACATCTCCCTGTATGGCCCCGGAAGATGACTGGTTAGCCAGAGACGGGTAAGATTCCTCAAGGGAGGAACAACCTAAGACAGGCACAGTCGCAGGGGGGCCATCAGGTGAGAAAATGGGGATCAACAGAGGTGAGGCTTAGAACCTCACCCCCCTGTTTTGAGAGAAATCTTCTGCATCCGTGGATGTTTTATTGCCCTTGTCTAGCTTGGATTAACACATAGTCTACAGGCACACACCTGATCATCTACATTTGCTCTCTTACAACACTAAACTATGTTTTCTACCTTTACCTTGCATCTACCTACCACTTCAGCATTTTATTAAAAATAATAATAATAATAATAACAAAGGGAGAAATGTGGGATCCACATATAAATCAAGTATAAAAATCAAACGAATATTCATATTTGACCTGATTGTTTATAGTTCATAATGCGTGATCAAAACCAGAAGTTTCTGTGATGACTGCCCTTGCACTGTTCACCATGTAAAAACTTATTCACTATGTAAGAATTTGTTCACCATGTAAGAACTTGTTCATTATACTTCAGAAGATTGGAGACTGATGAGAATTAGGCTTGGGGTGGATTAATGATTGTGCATTGAGCATTGACTCCCCTATACAGAATTTTATTGTTGTTAACAACCATTTGATCAATAAATATGAGAGATGCCCTCTCAAAAAAAAAAAAAAACCAATTATGTCTGGGTAAACAGTATATGAGACATCTTTATGCTTGTCTCCACTTTCACCTGTTTGAATTTTCATCATAAAAAGAAATTTTAAGTTAGTAGGGTATCATTATTGTCTTCAACAAATATTTACTGAGCAACTATTAGGACTAAAATTACGAGGTCCACAAAGACATCAAAGAAGGTCCTTATCCTTTAAAAGCATTAACAATCTGTCCAGAGAGATTGGGCATATATATATATAAAGATAAATGATATGCATTACGTCAATGACTTATGTAAATAGTTAAGTACAACAGTTCAAAAGAGATACCAACTGTTGGACAGCTTCAAAAAGTAAGACTTCAAACTTAGTACAAACAGATAATAATCAAGACAGTGCAGTACTGGCATAAGGATAGACATATAGATCAGTGGAATAGAACTAAGTAGCCAAAATAAACCTTATATTTATGAACAATTGATTTTCAACAGGGTGTCAAGATAATTTCATTAAATCCAAAAAACAGTCTTTTTAACAAATGATGCATGAATAACTGTATATCCATTTGAAAAACATGGAGTTGGACCCCTACCTCCCACAATAAACAAAAATTAACTCCAAACAGATCAAAGACCTAAACCTAAGAGCCAAAACTATAAAATTCTTAGAAGTAAACAGGAGTAAATATTTGTGAACCATGGGTTAAACAATGATCTCTTAGATGTGACACTAAAAGTACAAGTGACAAAAGAAAAAAATAGGTTAATTGAACCTCATCAAATTAAGAACTTCTGTGCTTCAAAGGGTACCATCAAAAAAAGTAAAAAGACAACCAATAGGGGAAAATATTTGCAAATTATGTATCTGATAAGCACTTTGATCCATAATAACTCTTAAAGCTCAGCAATAAAAACACAACTAATCCAATTTTTAAATGGCTAAGAGATTTGAATATCCAAAGAAGATAATATAAATGACCAATAAACATGTGAAAGGATATTCAACACCATTAGTCATTTGGACAATACAAAAGAAAACCTCAATGAGATTCCACTTCATAATCACAAAGAAAACTAAAACCAAGAAGATGATAAGTGTTGACAAAAAATATGAAAAAATTGGGATCCTCATGCATGTTGGTGAGAATGTAAATACTATAACTACTTTGGAAAACAGTTTGGCAACTGCTCAGACAGTTAAATATAGAGATATCATATGACTCAGCAATTCTATCCCAGGTTTATACCCAAGAGAACTGACAATGTATGTTCACACAAAAACTTGTACATGGGTGTTCATAGCAGCAGTATTCCTAAAGGTCAAAAAGTGAAAACAACCCAAATGTCCGACTGACAAATGGATATATAAAATATGGTATATCCATACAATGGAATTGTATTGAGCAATAAGGGATGAAGAACTGATACATGCTACAACATGGATGAGCCTTGCATACATTACTCTAAGAGAAACACACTAGACACAAAAGGACACATATTATATTACATTTATATGAAGTGTCCTGAATAGGCAAATCTATAAAGACATAAAGTAGATTAGTTGTTGCCAGGGGTTGGGGGCAGGAGGAGGCTGAATAGCAAGTGATTTAATGGGTTCAAGATTTCTTTTGGTAGGTTAGGAAAAAAGTGATGATGGTTATATAACTATGAATAGACTAAAAACCAATGAATTGTACATTTTAAAAGGGTAGATTTTATGGTATGTTCATTATATTTCAATAACTTTTTTTAAATCTATAGTAGAAACTTTAAAAAGAAAAATTAAGACTTGAACTAGGATAAGGAAACAATGTAAGTTTGTACAGGTAGAGAAGAAGGTAGACAAGTTGTTCCAAGTAAGGAAAATAGCATGAATTGGCACTCAGATGTGGACATATATGTGGCATGTTCAAGGAATAAATTACTACATTGACTACAGAGTATGTTTGCATAGGGAAGTAAGAGTATATAATGCTGGAGATATCTATAGATAGTAAAAGACAGTAGAGTGTACAGGACATTACTGGGCCAGAAAGATGTGAACTATAACCAAACTTACCTAATGAAATTCTAACTCACACTACCTGACATTCCTAGGTAAAATCAGGAAGTCCAAAGATATGCTTTTTGATTTTACATAGATATAAGCAACATTAAATATAACTGAACAACTTTCAGGAAGAGCCCCTGGTTTCTATTCTTAAAAACCAAACATCATATAAAACACTGAAGAAATCTTAGCTTTTGATATTAAACTTACCAAATCTTCAGGAGTTGCCCGATGAACTGTTAGATCACTAACAGTACTCTGCAAAAAAGATGAAATTTCTTAAAAGAAAAAAAAAGGTTTCTTACAAAATATCAGTATTACTAGATTTTTTAAAAATAGGATTTCAATGTTTAGTCACTTTCTTTGGATAATTTTCTTGCAGGAAAAAATTCTCTTTAGACAGGTTTAAAAAAATGATTTACGAAATTAGTTTTAGTTTATTTTTGATGAATTGATTTTCCTTTACTTTCGAACACCTTTTTTCATTAGATTAAGCCTTCTGTGCCTTTTTCCCTATGGGACAGATGGGTCTCAATTAAAAGACTATGCTTTGAATTAAGCATACTTAATTAAAAGAAACCTTTTAATTAAGAAAAAAAAATCTTTCCTTGAAGAATTAAGGGGTTTGATCATCTCATTTTAGCAAGCTAAAATTTTTATTTTAAATTGAAATAAAACTTGTTATTTTTATATAAAATAAATGTATTTATTTAAATGAAAATATTAGTTTTATGATTCAAACTTATTACCATTTTCTTTCATATTTTTCAGAAAGTTATGCCCTGTCCATGTGTATATTTAGGCATGAATATGTAATGGATTTTAATGGGTAAAAGCAGATTCAATATCCTGGGACCAAAAAGACTTTATCATTCCAGGAACCAGTATTCTCAATTTAAATATTAGTAACAAATACTTTTAGACATCTTGTAGAAAATAACACTATTTTTAGGTGTCTTACAGAAAATAAGCACCAAATTCATCAATCAGGCATACATTACATTTAAACAACAAAACAGGGTAGTATTCAAAGTTTATAACTTAAGCTTAAGTTATACTTTTCAAACTGTATTCCATGGAATGAGACACCTCTAAAGTTTCCTAAAAGATAAACTGTGAGAAATAAAGACAGGTTCAGTGTGTGTCCATGAAAACACCTTAAGTATAGAATCTATCATAATAAGAGATGAAGTTTGAGGCCACTGTATAATCTCATAAAATATGAAAACGGTCACTCAAATGAAAAGGCACTAAACCAGCATGGCAGGGCTACCACGCTGCACAACTCCAGGAGGCACCATTAGAATCCCAGTCCGTGTAAATACAGTATCCCTCGGAATTGTGCCGTATATAGCCTACACGGCTCTCACTAGCTGTCCTGCAATTTGGCCCTCTCCAAAATAACTTCAGCTCTTTTGTTTTAGAGATTTGGTAAGGCAGGAATAAAACAACTTAGAGTTTTACCTCTATGAGAAATTTAGAGAACTGAGTCTGATGAAATAGCTTCTAATGTATTCAAAAGCCTTAACTTTTTGGCCACAGTTTATATTTAGTTCAAGGCTTTTTTCAAAACTAAAACAGCTATTCTTTTCATAATGAATTACAAAAGTATAAGATACAACTATAAGATCATGAGAATTCTCTTTAATAATCAAAATAAGGTTTAAGCATATAAATAAATGATATGCTTGGCTTTAGTTTTCATGGGAGAAAATATATTTTCATTAATACTATTATTGCTTAAAACTATTTTCTTTTTGAAATTGCCTATAAATCTAATCCACAAACCATTTCAGAAAACATCTCACTGTTTTCATCAAAATGGTATTATTCAGTCTGATCTCTCCCCTTTATAAACCGTTCACTCCAAATGACTTATAACTACTTTCAAGTTCAGTTTACAAAAAACAAAGGTTTTTCTAGCACCGGAGATAATAAAAAGTAAATTCTGATTGTAATTTCAAATGATGGGTTTTTCAAATATGTTTTGAGCAAGAGCAGTGCATCAGAATAAATACTGAACTTCCCAAAGTAATCACTCTGAAGGAGACAACTTATGTGCATTTTTTCTCCATTTACTCAGAACCTTATATTAGAACCACACCCTTAAAATATTTTATAACAGATGGCAACAAAGTAATATAAACACAAAGAAATCCCCGCTGTCCCACTTCCAAATGCTGTCAGTTTGGCCAAGATGTCTGGCTAAGGTGATTGGGCCAAAACCCGAAGTTTCCAAGTCTGAAAGAATCCCTGAGATTCAAACTAGTCCATAACTAGCTCTCTACAACAGAGTGTAAAGGCATCTAAAGTCTCATGGTCTAAACTTAAGTACCAGGCTACAAACAATAAAGATATCCTCGGTAATTCCAAGCAGTAATCAGGGTGGGAGCCAGGGACCATACGTCCCACGTGTCTAAGACTTGCTTTCTATCTTAAGAGAACCTTTGTACTGAAACTGACCAGCCTCTGGAGATGAGCAACAAACAAGTGAGGAGAAGGAGAGCAAGGAGCACCCACTTATTTCAACCAAAAATGCCACTCGCATGATTATGGTATCATTGGTTGCTATGGGTAAGTCTAAAAAAGGATGAAAAAAAATTTAGATTTTACTAGTTGCCTTTTAAAGCAGTGTGTTCTCCTTTTTTTAAAAAAACACACTCCCACCCCCTTAAGATTCCCACTTTTCAAAAGAGGTAGAGGTTACAGCCTCAACATGTACATTCTAAAAAGATCCCCAAAAGATTCTGCTCTTTCCTCCAAGGCCTAGAATACAACATGCCCAGAAACTCATTCCACCCAATACATGCTGAGCCTCATTCAGAGCACCATCCTGAGTGACTAGGGCCATGTCATCACATCTATTCCTTCAGAGTGATGTTACTCTATTAACCCACCTACTTACATCCCATTCTTGCTTCACTGACGTTTTCTTCTTCTTTACTTTCAGTGCTTTCCTTCCTCCTCCCCGGGGAACGTAACGGTTCACTCTGACAAATGACATCTAGGAGTAATAATCATATCAGGTTTTTAAAATACAGGAAAAAGTATCAAGTATCACCAGAGGGGGACAAAGACATCTAGGAAAATAAACTTTAAAACACCAGAAGGAAAATTTAAGCAGAGAGCTTTAGGATAGCAGTCATAAGCTTTGCATCAGTTACACAGATCCACAAATAGAGAAAATGTTGATCACTAACAACATGAATGCAAGAGGAGAAGGGCAAAGAGAACTGGAGCTCTTTTTTAAGCATTCGAACACTCAAAATCACCAGTGGACACGTATGTGCTTAACTTACAACTAAGGTGGCTAAACTTTAGAGAACACATGAGTTGTACCATTTCTAGCACATTTTTCATATACAGTTCACCTTTGAAAAACAGGCATTTGAACTACATGGGTCCACTTCTATGTGAATTTCTTCCAATATACTGAAAAATTTTTTGTAGATTCGTGACAATCTGAAAAAACATTTTCTTCTCTGTAGTTTACTTTATTGTAAGAATACAGCATGTAATATATCTAACAAACAAAATACATGTTCATTGACTATGTTATCCATAAAGGCTTCTAATCAACAGTAGGCTATTAGTAAAGTTTCTGGGGAATCAAAAGTTATATACAGATTTTCAGCTTCACAGAGCTCAGCACTCCTAAGCCCCACATTAAGTGCCAACAGTAATAGTAAATGGAGATGATTATTGATACTAAACTAGAACATACAAGCTTGTCACTCTTAAATTAACAACACTAAGGACATTGGACTAAACACTATACAAAATTTTAAAAAGACTTACAGTCCCTGAACACTAGAATTTTACAATATATATACATATGACTTGTAACAAGCAACGCATATACCTGATTCCTATTTCGGAACTTCTTTTGTGTGTGTTTATTGAAAGGTCAAGCTCCCGGATTCTATTTCAGCCAATCGGGACCCGGATCCTACTCCAGCCAATTGGGACCCGGATCCTACCTCAGCCAGTCGGAGCTTGGACTCTCTCCTCACCAGTCAGCAAGAAGCCTACCAACCACCCTTATACACTGCCAACTGACCAGAGCCATGACCTCTCACCCCACCAACTACCCCTAGACCCAGCCAATTGGCCAAGGCCACACCTCTCACCCCACCAACCACCCCTAGATCCCCAATAAAACCTTTGTACTTTTGAAACTCGCTCTTTCTCTGTCATCTTGCTACTGCGTTGGTGCAGATGAGAGACTGAGCTCAAGCTAGCTTGAATAAAGGCTCTTTGCTTTTGCATCGGTGTTGGTTCCTTGGTGGTCTTCTGGGATTCGCGATTTTGGGCACAACATTTATTATTTTACTGAAGTATAGTTGATATATATTATATTGGTTTCAAGTAAACAATAGTGATTCAACATTATTGTTGAATACAGTGATTAATAAATAATACAGTGATGACACACATTATTAAATCCTCACCACAAATAGTGCAGTTACCATCTGTCAACATAGAAAGATATTACAGAATCAGACTATATTCTCCATGTTGCACTTCCATTCCAATGACCAACTTATTATGATTGAGTTTTGTGCTTCTTTATCTCCCCACCCACCACATTTCAGAACTTTATTTACACACCCAAATCATTACAGAACTTTCCAACTGACCCCCTTACTCCAAATTATCCTAAAACAAAGACTCTATTATTTTCCTTAAGAATATTTTTTAAGTCATTTAGTCTACTGTAATGAAAACGCCTAAATGCAAGAATTTTCAAGAGTCCCCTCAATCCTCTTTGTTCTCTGTCCTATCTTGCTCTTATCAATCACAATTACTCTTTAAATATGGTACCTAATTTCAGGGTTTAAAATCCAGCAGAGGAGATAATGAGACAGGGACCATAGACGTAGTCAGAAGAGAGTGAAGGCCTCCAGCAGGGGCAGGGCAGGATATTTGCAGTCAGAGCAATGTAACTACATGCAAGGAAACCCCCCCTGCTAAAACTCTATGTTAAACATTGAGCTCTAGAATCATTCTTCAGTGAAATCAGTTAATGTTCCCCAGATAAAGAAGAGTAGCACGTTTTATTATGCTAATCATTTGTAACCATGTGTAAGATTCACTTTAGCATGCTAAAAGGCCCAGGCCCATGTGCTGTCTTTTCTCCTTCAGATCTGACAAGGTGATTCTGCAAACTGAGCAACTAAGCATGCAGACCCAGCTGTAGACAGCATAGTAAAAGGCAAGAAGAATTCCATCTTAAAGATAAGATTGCATTTTAACACCCAGGAAGTTCAAGAGGCAAGATTCTTTAGCAAGTAGACAATACCTCAGCCCACCTTGGGGGCTGGGCAGGCAGCCTTTTGATGTGCTCCCAGACCAAGGCACCAGTGTCCCAGAGAGAAATCAAGGCAGGAAATTCCTTATGTTAAGTTAATTTTTAATATTCAGGGACCACTTAACAAGTCCACACCCCTAAGTTTTTCCATGTTCTCGAAAAATCCTCAACTACCTATAAAACGCCCTAGACAATGCACCACTACTGACTCTCTTGTCCCCTCCTGGCATGAGCCGGGAGCTCTGTCCTTTCACTTTATGTCTAATAAAAGCCTGTGCCTTGCTCTCCTACCTTGACTGTTTGTGAAGCTCATTCTTCGGCTCCACAAACAAGAATTCCAGCATCAGTAAGTCACACAGAAGTTAGACAATAACATTTAGGTTTTACTGTGATGATGATGATGACCACTGTGGTGGTGGTGATGATGGCATCAGCTAACATATAGTGAACGCTTCTGACAAAACAGGCTCTTGCAATATATTATCTTAAAAGAGATCTTCATAATAATTGCATGAAGCATTTACTATTTATACTCATTTTACAGATAGGAAAACTAAGGGACAGAATTAACCAACTGTGAATGTCACACAGTAAGTGACTAAGCCATAAGCACCATTTTAAGATATAAAATGGAATAGAAGTATGAGTCCAAAACAAACTCTTTATGGTCAGTTACTTTTAAACAAGGGTACCAAGAAACCATTCAATGGGGAAAGAACAGACTTTTCAAAAAATGGTGCTGGGACACATGGATATCCATATGAAAAAAGAATGAAGCAGGACCCCTACCTCACAATATATATAAAAATTAAATTAAGTCACAGACTTAAATATAAGACCTAAAAGTAAAAAACTCCTAAAAGAAAACATAAACGTAAATCTTCATGAACCTTGGGTTATACAGTGGTTTCTTAGATATGACACTGAAAGCATAAGCAATCAAAGAACACATTGGACCCCATCAATATAAAAAACTTTTGTGCTTCAAGAACACCATCAAGAAAGTGAAATAACAGCCAAAAGAATGGAAGAAAATATTTACAAATATATCTGATACAGAACTTATCCAGAATATATAAAGAACTCTTATAACTCAATAATAAAAACACAAATAAGCCAATTTTTATTGGCTACGGGATCTGAATAAACATTTCTCCAAAGAAGATACTACAAATGGCCAATAAACACATGAAAAGACAGTATCATTAGTCATTAGGGAAATGCAAATCAAAACCACAGGAGATACCACTTCTTACCCACTAGAATAGTTACAAACAAAAAGATGTTAATAGCAAGCATTGGGGAGAATATGGAGAAATTGGAATCTTCATATATTGCTAATGGGATATAGCTGTGTAGCCACTTTGGAAAACAGTTTGGCAATTCCTAAAAAGCTAAGCACAGTTACCACATGACCCAGCAATTCTAGTCCTATGTATATACAGAATTGAAAACTTATGTCCACACAGAAACTTATAAATGAATATTCATAGCAGCATTATTCTTAGTAGACAAAAAGTTGAAATGAATGGACAAATAAAAAATGCAACCATAAATGGAATATTATTTGTCAATATGAGGAATAAGGTACTGATAGAGACTACAACATGGATGAATCCTGAGAATATCATGCTAAAAGAAAGAAACCGGACACTAAAGGCCATATATTGTATGATTCATTTATATGCAATGCCCAGGATAAACAAAGCCAGAGAAACATAGAGAAGTAGCCAGCAGGGTTGGAGGGAAGAGGGAATGCACAGTATGGAGGGTGACTGCTAATGGGCACGGAGTTTCTTTGCAGGATGACAATGTTTTAGGATTTAATAGTGGTGATGATTGCACAACTCTGCAAATATACTAAAAAGCTCTGTATTGTACACTTTAAAGAGGTAAACTTTATGGTACTTAAATACAACTCAGTAAAGCTATATGAAAAATGTAATAGTTCTTCAAAAGAACAAAATGTATACAATTAGCAGACATAATGTGGGCGGGGGGTGCTCGGGGAGGGCTGTACAACACAGAGAAGACAAGTAGTAATTCTATAGCATCTTACTATGCTGATGGACAGTGACTGTAATGGGGTATGTGGTGGGGACTTGATGATGGGGGGAGTCTAGTATCCATAATGTTGTTCATGTAATTGTAGATTAATGATACCAAAAAAAAAAAAACGAATGTATTTTACTCTTTATTTTTTTCAATTAGATTTTGAATTAACTCTGTGGAAACAAATATATTAAGAAAAATATTTAATGACACAGGAAAATACATAAAAACTTAAGTATAAAAAGAACATGTATAGTATGCGCTCAGTGATGTTAATACACATACATTATTAATAAGCACTTATCTGTGCCAAGTACTTCATATTTAATCCCACAATCCTATGAGACACATAACTATCTTGAGAGACAATATAGTTTAGTTAAGAATACAATCTGAAACCAGACTATCTGGGTTCATATCCCAATCTGACACTAACTGTAAAATGGAATTAATAAAATATACAAGGTGCTAAGAATGCCTTTCTAGCACATACTAAGTTCTATTTAATGACTGATGATGATGATGTCAATGACAAAAACTATTAACCCCTTTTCCCAAATGAGAAAAAATTGAGATATTAAGTATATTGCTTAAATTCACACAAATAATAATGGCAGAGCTGAGAGCAGACACTCAAAACCAGGTCCGCCTGACTAAATGTCATGCACCTTCTAGAAAAGTGTTCTAGAATTGAGTTCTCTCTGGTTGGTTCTGTATTTCCCAAACTTTCTACAATGAACCCTTGTTACTCTTAAAATAATTTTACTCTTAAAAGTTAATCTTCAAACTTTTGTAACATGGGGACCACCCTTGCACTGAAAAGTACTCTCATGAAAATCAGCAATAATGGTGACCATATTTTTCTTAACCGAGGATCAGGATTTGTAGTCTAACAAACAGGTTTTGTGTCACTTACAGAAAACACGTATCATGAAGGCGCTATAGTTCACATGCTGAAATATGAGACTGTAGAGATATTTTCTGACGGTTTACAGTGATAAGGAATCAAGTAACAAAATTGGCACAGACCAGAAAATCCAGGCTTGACTGGAAAAAATATAAAATATTACTAGCTTCCTAATTAATAAAATTATCCCTTATTTCTCAGGCCCCTTGTAGCTCTACAGACTCCCACTCCTGGAAGCCCTTCCCTCCCTTGGCTTTCATGACATACTTTCTTCTGGTTTCTCTCCTATTCTTTGCAGGTTCTGTTGGCCCCTCCTCACACCCTATAGTCAAGGAGCTTTGCCCGGTTCTATCCCAGTGCTCTTGTTTTTCCATTGGACACCCTCTCTCTTCACCAATAATTGTTTTTGAAAGTATTAAATGTCAGGCACTGGAGATAAAATAGTATTAAACAGGTCTAATATGGTGCCAGCTCTCATGGAACTTACTTTCTAGATCACCTGATTCTCGGCTTCCATCAAGTGACCTCACCCATCTCCTTGGGCAAAGCTATAAATGTCCTGCGCAACAAACACACCGTGAAGGTGAGTCCCAAATCAAGGATTCACACCCTTCCTCAGAACAGCAAATGCTCCTTCCCAACTGCCTTCTGTGCATATCTCCTAAATATCTCAAATACAGTATAGTCAAAATACAGCTTACCACCCACATCCCACATACTCCTTCTACCAACCTCCAGCTCTTGACATGTAATTGGCTTGCTCAGTAAATGTCTCCTGACTTCAGCTAAACTCACAAAACAACCATTCTTTTAGTTGCTCCAGTTTAAAACCTTAGCATCATCTTCTGTTCCTTCTTGTCTGATAGCCAGTTAAATACCAGAAGCCATTATTGCCCTGAATTATCTCTCTCACCTGTCCTCTCTTCTTCATCTCGAATACAAATGTGTTTATCCATTGTTCATTTTTCCCAATTGAACTTCATTTTACTCATTCGCTCACTCATTTCATCATTCATCTATTATTTCAACAAAGTTTTAAAGCACCTGCCAAGAGCAAGACACCAGATACCACCAGAAAGTGGCATAGTCTGCACCATCACAGACATAGTTTACCAAGGGACCACAATTAAATGAGTAATTACAATAAAAGGGTAACACAGGAAGTAAATTCAGTGTCATGGAAATACCAACTTATTCTACACAGTAAGGAAAGGCCACCTCCTCCCTCTAATTCCCCCAAAAATGTTTAAGCTGAGAGCTAAAGTATGAATAAAAGCTGGAAGCTGAGGAAAGAATGTTCCAAGTGGGGTAAAAGTCATTATTATAAACGGTTTAAGAAGTTCACTTTGACTAACAAAGATTTATGAGAGGGTAAGAGACTAGGAAGAGGATATAATGAAAGCAGAGACCAGATCATGGCTTCCTTAACCATAATTTGAACGCTATCCAAAAGACCTACAGGAAGTCACTGCAGGATTTTAAGCAAGAAGAGTTTTGATGAGATTTAGCAAATCCACAGTGGCTAGTGGAAAATAGATCCAACGAAAACAAGACCTCTTTGCAAATGCTGTCCCTTAAATCAATCCACTAGCTGCCCCCTGCAGAGAGGAATCAACCCAGCTTAGCACTGAGACCCTCTCCCCACTTGGGGCCCGGCTGACTTTCCAGTCTTTTGTCCTTCCACAACTCCCACACATCCTAAAACAAAGCTCTCACTTCCATACATAGTTACAACCATTCTTTTCGCCCTGCTTGGAACACCCTGCAGACTTTCACTCCCTTCTCCGCGGGGTTAGATCCCACTCACTTCTCAAAACTCATTCAAGCGGCCCCTCTGGATAAACCCGGCCCCAACCATCCAATAGACGTAAATGACGCTCCCCGTCCCCAAGTACCCTGAGTAGTCTGTCTCTCTCCTGCTAGAAAGCCACAACCGTGTGCCCCCGACTTCTGGCTCTGTGCAAAAGGGCCAGAAAGCGGTGCGCACGCGCACACTCAGGGCGCTCCTAAAGGGAGCGCGCTAGACACAAACACAGCCAAACAGGCATCCTGACACTCGCAAAACACGGAGCCGCAGGGACTCTTTCTGTAGTAAAACCCCTCTACCCAGGCGCCTGGATCCCCAGGGAAAAGAAAGGGACACGCCATTCCCGCCGCCCAGTAGCCCGCTCCCTAAGATTCTGCGCGACTGCGGGTTACAGGCCTCCGCCTGGTCATTGCAACCTGCCTTGCCGGTTCCCGATTGCTGCCTCCGCCACGATGAAATCTTCAGCGTCCAGAGCTGCGGGACCGCCACAGGTTAACGCAGCTCGCCACTTCCGGGATGTTGCCTCGGTTACTGAAGCCCCGCCCCAGTCCCTTGCGTATATCCGGCGAGAGCAGTGCGCAGGTGCCTCCGAGAATCTGGTGTAGGCTGAAGGAAAAACTCGTGTGTCATCCCTTCACCCCGCGTACCCTCTGCAGGGTTCTGGGCAAAACTTTGGAGGGTAGGCATGTAGCCAGTTTCTTCTGAATTCTCTAGAAGATGCTGTACACACCAACCTTCGCATATCACACTTACTTGCTCTCACATCTATTTGTTCAAAAATGTTTACCACCTACCAGTGTGCCAGAGACCATGCTAATGGGGTCATGTAAACGGGGTCTAAAAACAGGCAAGCTTACTATGTAGTAGCAGACAGCTTATCAATGACACAAATGTAAAATTAAAACTGACAGGTACTAAAAAGTAGGTATACTAACTAAATATCAGCTTATAGGGATATTTGAATTACTCAGGAAAGCTAAAACACAAGGATGAGTAAGCTACCAGAGAACAGTAGAGTGTTCCTGCAGAGAAAGCCACATATGCAAAGGTGTATGGCAAGTGTGAGGGAAAGGAAGAAGTTACGTCCGGAGTTCAAAGAACAGTGGAAGCTCTGTGTAAGGGAGGCGGCCCTAATAGGCTGGAGCTGGGACAGGCAGAGCTGTGTAGCCATCTCAAGGTCTTTACAAGACATTTCACTGGAAAACAGTGACTATGCTCCAATAAGGCTACTTCCTTAGGCCCTGGTTTTCTACTGTTAAGACACACCCATACATGGATCAACAAATACATATTCAACACCTAGATGCAAAGAACTCTGCCTTCTAATAGTATCTACTCTGATTGAGGAATTTTGATGTAAATACATTCAATGGTCTATCAGTGTAATCATGCATATATTCTCAACTCTCTGCCCATCTCTCAGGTACTAGAACAGACACTTGGCAAAACCACCACCCTGGCCTTCCCACCACTGTACTTAATCAGTGCCTGCACCCTTGCCACTGAAACTGAAAGTAGAAAAACACCCAGTCATGCCAGCTGGAAATTCATGATCACCAGTTTTAAAGTGGGCTATGAAAGATGCCTGGAGACCATATTACAGTTTCCTGCTCCATTGACTCTCCTACCCTCCTAGACAACTTTATTCCTTCTCTCATGTCCAACATCTCTTCATCTATCCTCCCTCAGTCTCAGCTGATAACCTTGCTTCCTACTTCACTGACAGCATTGAAACAGCCTGAAGAGAACTTCCATAATTCCCATCACTAATTCAATCCTCTTATCATTATCTTTACTCACAAATCTGCCTTCCAGAAGCTCAACAAAACCCAAACACAAGAAACATAAAGAACATTACATAAAGGCACAAAGTAATCAGTTATAACTTATTATTTTAGTGATGCCTTTAGGTTTATGGTATACATCTTTAACATATCATAGTCTACCTTCAAGTAATATTATAACACATCAGGAATAGTATAAGAATCTTACAATAACGAACTCCCATTTCTTTACTCTGGCCTTTATGTAAGTGTGGCTATGCATTTTACTTTTAAAATTATAAACCTCACAATACATTTTTATTTAAGTAATCAATTCTCTTTTAAAGAGATTTAAATAATAGGAAAAATAGTCTTATGTATTTACCCCTGTAGCTATTTCCAGTGCTCTTCATTGTGTAGATTCAGATTTCCAACTGGTATCATTTTCCTTCTGCCTAAAGTATGCACTTTAACATTTTTCATAATGAGGGTCCACTTCTATATAAGCCATTAATCAGGCAAGAAATCAAAACAGAAAACAGAATATATTTTTAACTGAATGCTAATGGAAATGCAGCATACCAAAATCTGTGAAATGTAACTGAGCAGAAACTTACAGCACTAAATACCTACATTAAGAAAGGTCTCAAATCAATTCTCAGCTTCTACCATTAGAAATCAGATAAAGTAGAGCAAGTTAAATCCAAAGTAAGAAGAAGAAAGGAAATAATAAAGATTAAAGCTCAATCAATATAACAGAAAACCAGAAAACAATAGAGAATACCAATGAAACTAAAAGCTGAATCTTTGATAGATTAACTAAATTGAAGTTAAATTTCTATGCAAATTATTCAGGGAAAAGTTACATATAAATTACCAATATCGGAACTGAAAGAGGTGATTATTTGACAGATACTAAAAGAATAATATAATATTTTGAATGATTTTATGGGAATAAATTTGGCAACAGATAAAATGGGCACATTTGTTATAAAACATAAATTACCAAAGATTTCTCAAAAATGGATACATCAAATAGCCTGATGTCTATTAAAGAAATTTAAGATATAGTTAAAAAAAACAAACATCTTCCTGCAAAGAAAACTATACACCTAGATGGCCTCACTGGTGAATTCTACCAAACATTTGGGTAAGAAATATTACCAATTATACACAAACTCTTTGAAAAAAACTGAGAAAGAGGTAACATATCCCAACTCACTCTGTGAGGCCAGAATCACCCTGATACCTAAACCAGAGAGGGACACTGCAATAAAAGAAAACTACAGACAAACCTCTCTTATGAATATAGATGCAAAATTTCTTATCAAAATTTTAACAAAATTCATCTAACAAAATAATCATGCTGAGTGAAACAAGTCAAATGAAAAAAGAGCACATGCTGTGTAAGCACATTTATGTGAAAGACTAGAAAATTGAAACTTATCAGAGACAGAGAACAGACTAGTGGTTGCTTGGGCATAGAAAGGAAGCCAGGAGGAAGTTAAGAGAGAGATTCAAGGAGGGAAGGAAAGGTTAGAGGGTGATGGATATATAGACAATGGTTTTACAGGTATGTGTGCATATAATGCAGGTGATACACATGCTTTAAATATGTGAAGTTCATTGTCTGTCAATTATACCTCAAGAAAGCCCTGGGTTCTTTCTTTAGCACCAAATATGGGCCAGATATGCTACCCGAATCATAAGATGTCCTGCTTCTACCTAGCCCACTTTCAGCTTCCCCATTCCAGCTTTTAATCACAGTGTTTATGAAATCTTCCCTTTATTTCACGATAAACCTTTTTCACTCCCCTCCTGTATTTGAGTGTCTGCCAAATACAAATAATGGTGTCTGAAACCCTTCCTATGTTAAGTTCTGAATTGGTAGTTTCTGTTTATTCTCATGTCAGTAGTCTTGTTTCTACAATTGCTGAATTTTTTTTAATGACACTGATTTTTTTTAAATATTGGGAAGATTCATATTGAGGATTACTATGAGAACAGTCACAGTTTTTGTATGCCTGATTTCTAAAATGTAAAAATACCTAAACTAAGATATATATTATAAGGATCTCTTCTTGTTCATGAGGGACAAAAAATAGGGAGGCTGGCGGTCATGACCATTCTGCTATGATTGTTGCAAAGGCTACGCTTTGGCTTTAAGATTGCTTCAGAGCTAAGAGGGTATTATGCTCAGTGAAATAAAGCAGGAGGAGAAAGACAGGTACCAAATGACTTCACTCATATGTGGAGTATAACAACAAAGCAAAACTGAAGGAATAAAACAGCAGCAGACTCACAGACTCCAAGAAGGAACTAGTGGTTACCAAAGGGGAGGGGTGGGAGAGAGTGGGTGGGGAGAGAGGGAGAAGGGGATTGAGGGTGTTATAATTAGTACATGTTGCTGGAAGGGTCACAGGGAAGGCAGTGTAGCTCAGAGAAGACAAATAAGGACTGTGGCATCTTACTACACTGATGGAGAGTAACTTCAGTGGGGTATGGGGGGGGCTTGATAATGTGGGTGAATGTAGTAATCACAATGTTTTTCATGTGAAACCTTCAAAAGAGTGTATACCAATTATACCTTAATTAAAAAAAAGATTGCTGCAGAGACTATGGGTCAAGTTTTACTGTCACATATGGTCTGGCCATTGTCTGTTTGAATATTCAGTCTTGCAGTCCCTTCCTTTGGCCAATCTCTTGCTTGCAAGAGTTTGAGCAATTCAGAGAAGATGAAACCTATATCTTCACCACTTGAGATTATCCAGTTGTCTCTGAAATGAAATCATCAATTTAGTTAATCTCTCAAAGATTCAACTGTATTTTGAAATCTTCTTGACTTTTTTATTGGTGCATCATCATAGCAATCATCTGACGAAAGTGCAGGTGCACAGAAGTATTTAAGACTCTAGGTAGAATGCAGTGGACCAACATCACGGCCATTATAACAAGAACAATAACAATTAATAGTCCCTGTAAGATGCTCCAGAACCAGGAATCCTTGAAGAAAACAAATCCTTGAAGTCATGAGGATCAACCTTAAGTGGCTTTTCCCTGAAGGCAATGCACAGTTTATTCTATCTTGCTGACCTCATTAATCCAAGGAATAGTAGCAATGATACAGATACCACCATAAACAAGAAATCAAGAAAAATGCAATTGTCTACCCCTGCTCATGCCAGTGAGTTGAGATTGATTGTACTCCATCTAGAGCTGAGGTGTGGTATCATTAATAACATCTGACAGAGTTAATGGTAAGTTTCTCAAAGTTTTTCCTATTTGTGTAATTTTCACCACTGGGAAGACTGCTCTGAAGTCAGACCCAAAGTCTCACATATTTGGATCTCTCTTAGTCTCTTCTAGGTGGCAAGTATTTGACCGTTCAGCCTACAAGAGTTGTTGAAATTCAAATTTAGAATTATCTGTGGTCTGTTCAATAGATTGTAATAATTTATTCTTTTTGTAGGAGAAAGGAAACTAACAAAGTCATTGGTTAATATGTTTAATGACATTTGTGGAATCACCACTGGCTGTAATTCCTTATGATCTCATTTAATGAGACTAGGATAGACTAGAGATTTTTATTGTGGGGGTCCAATGATGGACAGCATATTCAACAGTGAGTGAGATTGAGTACAGAAGCTACGATTTGTGATAATCTTAGTGTTAGAATGAGTATGTTCTTATAACAATTAGAATTATAGTTAAATTGATTATAATTAAAGAAGAAAAAAAAGAAAGACAGGGCCATTATTAATAGAAAACACCAGTGGTCTATCGTAAATGAAGAGAGCAATTATTAGTAAGCAGGTCAAAAACAAAACAGGAATTAGGGGTCCTGATCAAATATTCTAGGTGGAAGCTCCATTATCTGAGGCCATGTGCAAAGGTCTTGAATCAACTATTTTCAATGACAGACTGCTTCTAGATGATCTCTGAGAATCCTCAACTGAAAGTTGCCTGTTGGAATAGCCTTCCAGTTGTGTAGAATTCTTTTGTTTTTTAGTGGTAAACTGCAAAGTCAAAGATTGACTTGCTGAAATTTCACTAATGTATTTGTTGTTAGTAGTACCTGATGGGGTCCCTTCCAATGAGGTTCAAGAGTATTTTTTTTACCCAGTGTCTCTTCCAATAGATGAAATTTCCCGGCTAATAATCATGAAGAGCTTATTTAAGAAGGGTTGCTGGAAGCTGGCCTTAACTTATTCATGACAGGACTGGGTTTAGTACATGACTGCCTTGCAATATTTTGCCACATCTGCATATGGCAGAGAAGAGTATATCATCACAGGTAAAATTCTAAATGTATGGGCCATTTTGTTAACAGTTTATACAGATATAACCAATGTGTCTCTGAGGGAATGGATCATATGGCATAGGGCTAATGGGAATATCTTTAGCCAAGGGAACTCGGATATTTTTAAGTTTTACTAATTTTTGTAAGGATGCCATTGGTTCTTTTGAACTTTCCATAAGTTTGTGAGTGGTAAGAGCAGTATAGTTTTTGAGAAGGGTAATATCTTACAAAGTTCCTTATAGTGGTTCATGTAAATTGTTCACTTGATGTAAAATTGCTATGCACCAGGTTGAAAACACAAAATCAAGCATGTTTTTAGAGACTGAAAGGAATTTCTGATGAATAAGATTTTCAACAAGGAAATGCTTTAACCCATCCTGACAACAAACAAATCATGTGGAAAGTGGGAGCTGGATAAAACCCTTCTGAAGGTATTCAAAGGGTCCTTAAGGCTTTGTTGCCTGGCCCTGCTTCAGGTTTACAGTTCTTTTCAGGATTATATTGTTCACAAGTAACATATGACCCCAAAATAATCTCAGCTGTCTTTTGAAAGTTTCCACCAATGTTGATTTAAAATAGTGAGTAATCCCTCCTCATCACAATGAGTAGTTTCATGGAGAACACTGGCTAATATCTATTTGAAATCATCTGGTGCCACCAAATGGCCATCTTGAGAGTGCCAAGGATTATCTGAGGGAAGAACATATACTGCAATTTTTCCATTCTTCGTTTTCCAAATCAGGGTTAAATGTAGACATTTGAAAGTGGCCTAATTGACTCAGACTAGAGATTTACCCTTTGGGGATTTAGTTAGTAGCATAACTTTGGTTAAGGCTGCTTGTTTGGCAAGATGATGTACTAGGGTATTTCCTTTAACTTCCCTACTACCTCTGTCAGCATAGACCTCAATCTGTATAACAGCCATTTCACTGGGAAGTAGAAGAGCATCTAAAAATTCTTTTACTTCTTGTCCACTTTTGATGGGGGTCCCAGCAGAGGTGAGAAAAGCTTTTTGCTTCTAAAACATCATGTACCACTCCAAAAGCAAGCTGCTGTCTATGCTCCTATTTACTCTCTAGCTTTTGGCTAGTTGATAAGCTATAATAAGTCTTATAAATTCTGCCCTCTGGACTCACTCTACCTCAGGCAGAGAACTGTCTTATAAAGGAGAGTTTAGATTAGTGAAAGCACTAGAGATAGTTTAATAACCTCCAATTTCAATTTTGAAATATGACCCATCAACAAATATTGGGTCAGGACTCTAAATAGGAGCTTCTAATAAAGCTAAGCAAGGTACAGAAATTTCCCCAACTCAAGTAAGACAATCATGTGGTTCCCCTACTTCTGGGTAAGGACAGGAGAGGGGCAGAATTCAGGGTATTGCAGCAATGACAGGGAGAGGGCCACAGAAATTATAAGAGGTTAATTGACTGACTAAAAAGTGTGCGTCCTCAGTTCATAGTAAAGTCTGTACTGAATGGGGAACCATAAAGTCAAACAGGGAGCCTAGTACTAGTTCAGCAGAAACATTGACAATGTTTATAGCAGCAGTATTGCCCTAAGGCAAGGAGATCAGCCTTTGCAACTGAGGCTGAGGCTACAGTAAGTGATGGGGTTTTGATGGTCCCCATAAAGTTGAGTTAAAACCCCAAGGTTTGTCCACAAGACTCATGTACAAATAGGCAAAAGGGTTTATTGTTATTATTAGGGGTGGCGTTGTTAGGTGAAGACTAGCCTTCTTCAGATTATAGAAGGCTTGTCTAACACTTGGGCTCCCAGAAAAGAGGGGTTCTTATGAAAGACTTAGCCATGTCATGGAGAGGTGTCACAATCTCAGAAAAATTCACACCCATTGTCTGAAATACTCAGTTAGACCTAGATGTGGTCCCAAGTGTAGTTTTGTGAGGAGGCTAGGGTAGGAGTGGATAGTCTTCTTCTGGTCGTGAGATTTCCCTCCTTAAATAGGTCATGCCCTAAATAATGGACTATGTTTTGGCAAAATCGTTATTTATCTTTTTTGAAACTTATGTCCTTTTCTGCTAAGACTGAGAACAAGGAAATGGAATCCTTTTTACAGGTTTCTCTGAACAAAGTAGATCATCTACATATTATGTCAAAAACTGAATCACAAGGACAATTGGATTTTTTTAATTAACACTTCTTATTAAAGCAAAACTCATGGAGCATAAAACTAACCATTTTAAAGTGAAAAATCCAGTGACTTTGACACGTTTCTATTCACATATTTATTAATGTTATAATAACATTATATAACATTATATATAAAACATATATATAAAACATATATATATATATAAAACATATATATAAAACATATATATAACATATATAAAAACATTATATAAATGTTTATTAACATTAGAAAGCTATAAATGTCTCTCCAACAATATGGAAACGCCACTGGAAATAAAAATAGTACCAGTGGGAAAGTTTAAAAGAAAATAAGAAAGAGACAAATCATCATCTCAGCAAACAGTTATCTTCCAACAATACCTTTTCACCATAATTACTGAGAAATTGCTGAAAACTGCAAATCAGTAATCATAAAAGAGTAAAACATGTTTTGCCTTCCAAAATGTTCATACCTCGGCCAATAGGTCTGGTACTTTATTATATTCATTACCAATTTTTTGGATTATTCATATTTTAAAAGGAGAAGACTTTCTTCTAAGAGCAATTTTCCTACAATCTCACATAACACAATATCCTGTCAGTCAGAGGTGTGGCAGATATATCCTCTGGGCTATTTAATAGAGAAAAAGAAAAAGATAGGGTTGCTGCTATTTCATGATACTTTTTATCATAATCATGATTATGTTGATGAATAAATTAAAATAGCTCTGGTTGAAGATATTTAAAGTTTTCTTTATTTAGAAATATTCAGAAGTATATTTTGCCTTCCAATTGTATCTCATAGACTGTCACAAGTAAAGGAACAAATCATGGGAACACACTATGTCGACTCCAGTGGCACTTTTTAAGAACAAGAAATAACTCTAGTAGAGCCAGAAATTAAAATCTCCTTGAAAAACCAAGGATTTGTGGCTAATTCAGGTAAATACCTAGTTAAAGGTGAAATGAAAATACAAGTTCAGCTGCGCTGACTCTATTTCTAGGACTCCATTAACTAGAACAAAATAATGGCCTACCAACAGAGTTGATAAATGCAGAAATTACAGCTTTGTCATACTGTTTTTCAGCTAAGAGTGAAGTTAGTTAGGCTTTCTTAGTACTTTCAGCATTCATTTTGACCTCAAATATGTCTCTTTTCTCCTGTGTTCTCTGCCCTCTTTACTACCTTACCTGCTTTTCTCTTCCTTGCCCTCATCATTATATTGACAGCTTTTTTGCACAAATACTCTATGAGGATACATTACAAGGTTGGTCATAAATTATTGACAGGTGACTCCATGCACAATTGTGAGATGAATTTTGGGAAATTGGATTTTTATTTCTTGATTAAGGACCTAAGAAAAACAGGAAAGGACTTCAGTGAACCCTTAGGACCCACCTATCCAAGTATAGTATTATCCTCTCGGATGAAGGCAGAAAGGTACTGACTGTCATGGTGTAGGGACACACTGAGAAAGGCAGAGCAATAATCCACTACAGTGAAGGAGGTGTTCGGGAAGAACTGATGACAGTTTAGTATTCAGGTTAGGTACTAATGGAAAGGGAGGGATAGTAATTGTATTGATGTCTCTGAGATCTTGAACAAATCCACTTTTTGTTCTTTACTGGTGGGTCAGTAATGTTACAAGAGGCAATGCAGGTTATGAAAAGACCTTTGGATATAAGGCTCTTAACTATAGATTTGAGATTTTCTTTCCCTCTAGCATCTAGCTTTGGGGAAGTCTGGGTAACAGTTTGGTGGAATCTATCTGAGTTTTAATAGATTCTGCTCCAATTAGTTTTCCTCTGTCAATGGAAATTTTAGCCCATAGAGAGTCAAGTACAGTGTCAAGATCTGTACCTGAATATACATCAGGTATAGTGGAGAAGAAAAGGTTTACAAAGACCAGACACAATTTGATTAGTAGATGAGTCCTCTGAATCAAGAAGTAGCCCTTCTAGGGTGTATTTAATATTACAGTGCTATTTGCGAAGTATATCTCCCTGATAAATATATAGCTGTGGTACCATAGAGCAGGAAGGAATATTTTTTGGTCAGGGACCCAAGGGTTGTAGTGAGGGCTGGGAGATAGGGAAAAATCTGTGAGTTATTTGAAATACTTGCCACTTGTATTCTGTATTTATTCCAAGGAAGAGATTAAACAAAGACAGCAGGGTTTAATGCAGAAAGACCTGTGTTTGGGGAAGATATTTTCTAGTTTATCCCCAAATCTCCTGTAATCTCATCTTTTCATTTGTTTGCATAATTGAATAATGGGCGTATCAACTTTTATTGGAAATGTTTCAGGCATGGCTTTTAGGAGACTTTGACCTATTTTTCTGGCCTCTTTCTTTTGACCCTGAAGTTTTTTGTGGAAAGAGGTGTCCCTCTCTGGGTTGGACCAATCAGCTTTTGTCGTCCAGGATTTAGCATCTAGGGTTCTGATCAACATGTGCACAAGTTGACATAGGTCAGTTAATGCTGGGCCATATCCAAATAATTCCAAATTCTTCTATGAGTACTCGCTGGTCCTGCCTGGGTTAAGGGAATCTTTCATCATAGCTTTTGATTCATTTGAGTCCAAGGTTTAAATTCTGCAGTTGCCTGTGTATCTGGCTTATGGTAGGGATGGATCCTTACAGGCAACTGGCATTTGGGGTTTTTAGGAGTGCTTGGGAAAAAGTAGGGGGTCTGGACAAGTGGAAGAGGAAGGAGGAGGTGGAGAAGGGAAGAGATTACAAAGACAAGCAGAAAGAAGGAGAGCTGGCTACAGGGAGGCAGCTGGAGAACAAGGGGGGTGAAGACTTAAATGGAAATGAATCTAGATTGTAAGTTTGCCAAACTATGCAATAGCTTTGACCAAAGAATCTTTTGGTGAAGCAAATTTTAAACAGAATTTCATTTAAAAGCCTCCACAAACCAATTTAAAAAATGCTGCCCAGTACATCTGAGAAATCTTATCCTCTTTCTTATTTAAGGCATCTCTCAAATGAATGATTTTGTTCAAGTCAATGTTCCACAGAATGGTCAATGAAGGCTCAGATCATCTTGGTGAAATTATGCCATTTGAAACATGGTGCAAGTAGACATATGAGTCCATTGCAATAAATAGACATAAGAAGTGGGAGTTTTTCCAGAAAGAAGAGAAGAATTAGATTTGACCAACCCCACAAGAACTGACAGCAGTCGGCTGATAACAATGCTTGTGCACTTTGAGTCTTGAGACCACAACTTGATGGTAGCTGACTCCAAATGTAGATCCAACAACGTACACTTCCAGGCAGGTGGAAACCAGAAAGAGATGTCCAGACTTCTCTTTGAATTAGTATTTTTGTCCAGATGCCCACACATTTTCAAAAACATTTTTTTAAAAGTGAAAATTGTCCGGGCGGGAGCCAAGATGGCGGCGTGAGTAGAGCAGTGGAAATCTCCTCCCAAAAACACATAGAGCTATGAAAATATAACAAAGAAAAATCTTCCTAAAATAGAGACCACAGGACACAGGACAACATCCAGACCACATCCACACCTGCAAGAACCCAGCGCCTTGTGAAGGGGGTAAGATACAAGCCCCAGCCCGGCGGGACCCGAGCACCCCTCCCCCCGGCTCCCGGAGGGTGGAGAGAAACCGGAGCAGTTTTTTTTTTTGGCGAGCGCTTTTTGGAAGCCTTAGAGGGACGGGCCCCCGTTGCTGGGGAGGCAGGGTGGCGGGACCGGTGAGGAGGTGCCTGGGAACAGCGCCGGAGGACAAAGAATATCCCGCGTTTCTCCCTGCGAGACCTGGGGGCGGGTGCCTGAGACCGGTGCCTGAGGACGGAGGAGGTCGCGCGTTTTTCCCCTTTTTTTTTTTCTCTTTTTGGCAAGCGCTTTTTGGAAGCCTTGAAGGGACGGGGACCCCAGTGCTAGGGAGGCACGGTGGCGGGACTGGTGAGCGGGTGGCTGGGACCGGCGCCTGAGGACAAAGAATATCCCCCGTTTTTCCCTGCGGGACCGGTGGGCGGGTGCCTGAGACCGGCACTTGAGGACAGAGGAAATCGCGCGTTTTTCCCCTTTTTTTTTTCTCTTTTCTGCGAGTGCTTTTTGGAAGCCTAAAAGGGACAGGGACCCCGGTGCTAGGGAGGCAGGGCGGCGGGACTGGTGAGCGGGTGCCTGGGACCGGCACCTGAGGACAAAGAATATCCCGCATTTTTCCCTGTGGGACCGGTGGGTGGGTGCCTGAGACCAGCACCTGAGGACGGAAGAAATCGCGCGTTTTTCCCCTTTTTTTCTCTCTTTTTGCCAAGTGCTTTTTGGAAGCCTTGAAGGGACAGGGACCCCGGTGCTAGGGAGGCAGGGCGGCAGGACTGGTGAGCGGGTGCGTGGGACCAGTGCCTGAGGACAAAGAATATTGAGCGTTCCTTCCCTGCGGGACCGGTGGGTGGGTGCTTTTTGGAAGCCTTGAAAGGACAGGGACCCTGGTGCTAGGGAGACAGGGCAGCAGGACCAGTGCGCGGGTGCCTGGGACCGGCACCTGAGGAAAAAAAAAAAAATCGCGTGTTTTTTCTTTTTTTTTTCCTTTCTGTTCCCTCTCTCATTGTTGCTGTTGTTGTTTTGGTTTGGAGAGTGCTTTTTGGAAATCTTAAAGGGGCAGGACAGGTCACTTAGACCAGAAGCAGGGAATCTGGGGATCTCTGGGCACTCTAACCCCCTGGGCAGCAGGGAGCACAGAGGCCCCTTACGGAGATAAATAGTCTCCTGGCTGCTCCCCCTCTAACGGGGCTCCACCATTTTGGAGGAACAGCCCCAGCCAGGCCAAGCCCACAGCAACAGTGGAGATAAACCCCAAAGCAACTGGGCAGGAAGCAGAAGCCCTGTCTGCGCACAGCTGCCCAGCACAAGCCACTAGAGGTCGCTATTCTCCCAGGAAAAGGCTACAAACCAACAAGAAGGGAAGCTCTTCCAGCGGTCACTTGTACCAGCTCTGCAGACTATCTCTATCACCATGAAAAGGCAAAACTACAGGCAGACAAAGATCACAGAGACAACACCTGAGAAGGAGACAGACCTAACTAGTCCTCCTGAAAAAGAATTCAAAATAAAAATCATGAACATGCTGACAGAGATGCAGAAAAAAATGCAAGAGCAATGGGATGAGATGCAGAGAAAAATGCAAGAGCAATGGGATGAGATGCAGAGAAAAATGCAAGAGCAGTGGGATGAAGTCCGGAAGGAGATCACAGATGTCAGGAAAGAGATCACAGAAGTGAAACAATCCCTGGAAGGATTTATAAGCAGAATGGATAAGATGCAAGAGGCCATTGAAGGAATAGAAGCCAGAGAACAGGAACGTATAGAAGCTGACATAGAGAGAGATAAAAGGATCTCCAGGAATGAAACAACACTAAGAGAAATATGTGACCAATACAAAAGGAAAAACATTCGTATTATAGGGATACCAGAAGAGGAAGAAAGAGGAAAAGGGATAGAAAGGGTCTTTGAAGAAATAATTGCTGAAAACTTCCCCAAACTGGGGGAGGAAATAATCGAACAGACCATGGAATTATACAGAACCCCCAACAGAAAGGATCCAAGGAGGACAACACCAAGACACATAATAATTAAAATGGCAAGGATCAAGGACAAGGAAAGAGTTTTAAAGGCAGCTAGAGAGAAAAAGGTCACCTATAAAGGAAAACCAATCAGGCTAACATCAGACTTCTCAACAGAAACCCTACAGGCCAGAAGAGAATGGCATGATATACTTAATGCAATGAAACAGAAGGGCCTTGAACCAAGGATACTGTATCCAGCACGACTATCATTTAAATATGATGGTGGGATCAAACAATTCCCAGACAAGCAAAAGCTGAGGGAATTTGCTTCCCACAAACCACCTCTACAGGGCATCCTACAGGGACTGCTCTAGATGGGAGCACCCCTAAAAAGAGCACAGAACAAAACACACAACATATGAAGAAGGGAGGAGGAGGAATAAGAAGGGAGAGAAGAAAAGACTCTCCAGACAGTGTATATAACAGCTCAATAAGCGAGCTAAGTTAGGCAGTAAGATACTAAAGAAGCTAACCTTGAACCTTTGGTAACCACGAATCTAAAGCCTGCAATGGCAATAAGTACATATCTTTCAATAGTCACCCTAAATGTAAATGGACTTAATGCACCAATCAAAAGACATAGAGTAATAGAATGGATAAAAAAGCAAGACCCATCTATATGCTGCTTACAAGAAACTCACCTTAAACCCAAAGATAAGCATAGACTAAAAGTCAAGGGATGGAAAAACATATTTCAGGCAAACAACAGTGAGAAGAAAGCAGGGGTTGCAGTACTAATATCAGACAAAATAGACTTCAAAACAAAGAAAGTAACAAGAGATAAAGAAGGCCACTACATAATGATAAAGGGCTTAGTCCAACAAGAGGATATAACCATTCTAAATATATATGCACCCAATACAGGAGCACCAGCATATGTGAAGCAAATACTAACAGAACTAAAGAGGGAAATAGACTGCAATGCATTCATTGTAGGAGACTTCAACACACCACTCACCCCAAAGGATAGATCCACCGGGCAGAAAATAAGTAAAGACACACAGGCACTGAACAACACACTAGAACAGATGGACCTAATAGACATCTATAGAACTTTACATCCAAAAGCAACAGGATATACATTCTTCTCAAGTGCACATGGAACATTCTCCAGAATAGACCACATACTAGCTCACAAAAAGAGCCTCAGTAAATTCCACAATATTGAAATTCTACCAACCAATTTTTCAGACCACAAAGGTATGAAAGTAGAAATAAATTCTACAAAGAAAACAAAAAGGCTCACAAACACATGGAGGCTTAACAACATGCTACTAAATAATCAATGGATCAATGAACAAATCAAAATAGAGATCAAGGAATATATAGAAACAAATGACAACAACAACACTAAGCCCCAACTTCTGTGGGATGCAGCGAAAGCAGTCTTAAGAGGAAAGTATATAGCAATCCAGGCACACTTGAAGAAGGAAGAACAATCCCAAATGAATAGTCTAACATCACAATTATTAAAACTGGAAAAAGAAGAACAAATGAGGCCTAAAGTCAGCAGAAGGAGGGACATAATAAAGATCAGAGAAGAAATAAACAAAATTGAGAAGAATAAAACAATAGCAAAAATCAACGAAACCAAGAGCTGGTTCTTTGAGAAAATAAACAAAATAGATAAGCCTCTAGCCCAACTTATTAAGAGAAAAAGAGAGTCAACACAAATCAACATAATCAGAAATGAGAATGGAAAAATCACGACAGACTCCACAGAAATACAAAGAATTATTAAAGACTACTATGAAAACCTATATGCCAACAAGCTGGAAAACCTAGAAGAAATGGACAACTTCCTAGAAAAATACAACCTCCCAAGACTGACCAAGGAAGAAACACAAAAGTTAAACAAACCAATTACAAGCAAAGAAATTGAAACAGTAATCAAAAAACTACCCAAGAACAAAACCCCGGGGCCGGACGGATTTACCTCGGAATTTTATCAGACACACAGAGAAGACATAATACCCATTCTCCTTAAAGTGTTCCACAAAATAGAAGAAGAGGGAATACTCCCAAACTCATTCTATGAAGCCAACATCACCCTAATACCAAAACTAGGCAAAGACCCCACCAAAAAAGAAAATTACAGACCAATATCCCTGATGAACGTAGATGCAAAAATACTCAATAAAATATTAGCAAACAGAATTCAACAGTATATCAAAAGGATCATACACCATGACCAAGTGGGGTTCATCCCAGGGATGCAAGGATGGTACAACATTCGAAAATCCATCAACATCATCCACCACATCAACAAAAAGAAAGACAAAAACCACATGATCATCTCCATAGATGCTGAAAAAGCATTTGACAAAATTCAACATCCATTCATGATAAAAACTCTCAGCAAAATGGGAATAGAGGGCAAGTACCTCAACATAATAAAGGCCATATATGATAAACCCACAGCCAGCATTATACTGAACAGCGAGAAGCTGAAAGCATTTCCACTGAGATCGGGAACCAGACAGGGATGCCCACTCTCCCCACTGTTATTTAACATAGTACTGGAGGTCCTAGCCACGGCAATCAGACAAAACAAAGAAATACAAGGAATCCAGATTGGTAAAGAAGAAGTTAAACTGTCACTATTTGCAGATGATATGATACTGTACATAAAAAACCCTAAAGACTCCACTCCAAAACTACTAGAACTGATATCGGAATACAGCAAAGTTGCAGGATACAAAATCAACACACAGAAATCTGTAGCTTTCCTATACACTAACAACGAATCAATAGAAAGAGAAATCAGGAAAACAATTCCATTCACCATTGCATCAAAAAGAATAAAATACCTAGGAATAAACCTAACCAAGGAAGTGAAAGACTTATACTCTGAAAACTACAAGTCACTCTTAAGAGAAATTAAAGGGGACACTAATAAATGGAAACTCATCCCATGCTCATGGCTAGGAAGAATTAATATCGTCAAAATGGCCATCCTGCCAAAAGCAATATACAAATTTGATGCAATCCCTCTCAAATTACCAGCAACATTCTTCAATGAATTGGAACAAATAATTCAAAAATTCATATGGAAACACCAAAGACCCCGAATAGCCAAAGCAATCCTGAAAAAGAAGAATAAAGTAGGGGGGATCTCACTCCCCAACTTCAAGCTCTACTACAAAGCCATAGTAATCAAGACAATTTGGTACTGGCACAAGAACAGAGCCACAGACCAGTGGAACAGATTAGAGACCCCAGAAATTAACCCAAACATATATGGTCAATTAATATTTGATAAAGGAGCCATGGACATACAATGGCAAAATGACAGTCTCTTCAACAGATGGTGCTGGCAAAACTGGACAGCTACATGTAGGAGAATGAAACTGGACCATTGTCTAACCCCATATACAAAGGTAAACTCAAAATGGATCAAAGACCTGAATGTAAGTCACGAAACCATTAAACTCTTGGAAAAAAACATAGGCAAAAACCTCTTAGATATAAACATGAGTGATCTCTTCTTGAACATATCTCCCCGGGCAAGGAAAACAACAGCAAAAATGAGCAAGTGGGACTACATTAAGCTGAAAAGCTTCTGTACAGCGAAAGACACCATCAATAGAACAAAAAGGAACCCTACAGTATGGGAGAATATATTTGAAAATGACAGATCTGATAAAGGCTTGACGTCCAGAATATATAAAGAGCTCACACGCCTCAACAAACAAAAAACAAATAACCCAATTAAAAAATGGGCAGAGGAACTGAACAGACAGTTCTCCAAAAAAGAAATACAGATGGCCAAGAGACACATGAAAAGATGCTCCACATCGCTAATTATCAGAGAAATGCAAATTAAAACTACAATGAGGTATCACCTCACACCAGTAAGGATAGCTGCCATCCAAAAGACAAACAACAACAAATGTTGGCGAGGCTGTGGAGAAAGGGGAACCCTCCTACACTGCTGGTGGGAATGTAAATTAGTTCAACCATTGTGGAAAGCAGTATGGAGGTGCATCAAAATGCTCAAAACAGACCTACCATTTGACCCAGGAATTCCACTCCTAGGAATTTACCCTAAGAACGCAGCAATCAAGTTTGAGAAAGACAGATGCACCCCTATGTTTATCGCAGCACTATTTACAATAGCCAAGAATTGGAAGCAACCTAAATGTCCATCTGTAGATGAATGGATAAAGAAGATGTGGTACATATACACAATGGAATACTACTCAGCCATAAGAAGTGGAAAAATCCAACCATTTGCAGCAACATGGATGGAGCTGGAGAGTATTATGCTCAGTGAAATAAGCCAAGCGGAGAAAGAGAAATACCAAATGATTTCACTCATCTGAGGAGTATAGGAACAAAGGAAAAACTGAAGAAACAAAACAGCAGCAGAATTACAGAACCCAAAAATGGACTAACAGGTACCAAAGGGAAAGGAACTGGGGAGGATGGGTGGGCAGGGAGGGATAAGGGGGGGGAAGAAGAAGGGGGGTATTAAGATTAGCATGCATGGGGGGGAGGGAGAAAGGGGAGGGTGGGCTGCACAACACAGAGAGGACAAGTAGTGACTCTACCACATTTTGCTAAGCTGATGGACAGTAACCGTAATGTGGTTGTTAGGGGGGACCTGATATAGGGGAGAGCATAGTAAACATAGTATTCTTCAGGTAAGTATAGATTAAAAATTTAAAAAAAAAAAGAAAGAAAGAAAGAAAAGGGGGATTACTCCTTAACAGGATAAAACTATTGGTAAATCAAAGATCAACGCATGCTTTAAATATCCTTAATGTTGATCACTTAAAGGATGTCAGATGATCAGCTATGGAGGTACTCTTTTCTGATAATATTCCTTTCTCTTAATTAAAAAAAAAAAAAAAAAGCAGTTACTGTGTGCTGACCTCCAATGAGTTCTGCACAGTGGTATAGAGGGCATGTCAAAGTGTGGGCAAAGGGTCTGTTTGTTTCTATGCAGAAGATCAAGGCCTAGCTTGGATACCCAGAAAATGAACTAAGATACGATATGAGGAGGAGCTTCCGGCATCAGCACTCTCTGGAGGACTCGTGCCGGGGGATGATCATCAAAAAGCCTCCACAGGGATCCGGACGATGCTGCGGTTGTGGCTGCATCCAGCCCACCGTCTCCTGGACTTGCCATAAGAAGGAGGAGGGAGATGTCTAGGCTGGCATGTGCATACAGTGAGACAACGAATTTGACTGGATCTGTACTGTTGGAACTCAACCAGGAGTTGGGAGGGGTGCAAGTTGTAGCACCCCAAAATCTCATGACTATAGACTATCTATGGTTAAAAGAACATATGGGATGTGAACAGATCCCAGAAATGGGCTGCTTTAATTTGTCTGATGGTTCAAGTACAGTTGGACAATATCCATCATATCATAGATAAATTTTCACAAATGCCTAGGGTGCCTAAATGGTTTTCTTGGCTTCACTGGAGATGGATGGTAATTATAGATTTGCTTTGTTTATGTCACCGTATTCCTATTATGTTAATATGTGTGTGCAAATTAGTTAGTAGTTTAAAACCTATACATACTTAAGGTACTATACAAGAAGATATGTCAAAGAAATAATCAATCCTCCCAAGTTTCCTTCATATGCTACATCTATAGCTTTTCTTCTTCCTTCCTAATTACAAACCTTAAATAGAATTCGTGCCTCATATCGAATTTACCGAGTATCATAATTCCTCCAGGTGGTAAAGATACCTCGAGACAAGTGCTGGGCATAGAAGCCACAGGGCATAAATCTGCAAAGAAGTAAAAAGCTAACCTTTGCAAACAATATGGCTTCTCTCTCACTTACCAACTTTACATTTCCCTGTATGGCCCCGGAAGATGACTGGTTAGCCAGAGACGGGTAAGATTCCTCAAGGGAGGAACAACCTAAGACAGGCACAGTCGCAGGGGGGCCATCAGGTGAGAATTTGGGGATCAACAGAGGTGAGGCTCAGAACCTCACCCCCCCTGCTTTGAGAGAAATCTTCTGCATCCGTGGATGTTTTGCTGCCCTTGTCTAGCCTGGATTAATACTTAGTCCATAGGCACACACCTGATCATCTGATCATCTACATTTGCCTTCTTACAGCACTAAACTATGTTTTCTACCTTTATCTTGCATCTACCTACCACTTCAGCATTTTATTAAAAATAAAAATAATAATAATAATAGGAGAAATGTGGGATCAACATATAAATCAAGTACAAAAATCAAATGAATATTCATATTTGACCTGATGGTTTATAGGTCATATTGCATGATCAAAACCGAAAGTTTCTGTGATGACTGCCCTTGTACTGTTCACCATGTAAGAATTTATTCACTCTGTAAAAATTCGTTCACCATGTAAGAACTTGTTCGTTATGCTTCAGAAGATTGGAGACTGACGAGAATTAGGCTTGAGATGGATTAATGATTGTACATTGAGCATTGACCCCCCTATACTGAATTTTATTGTTGTTAACAACCATTTGATCAATAAATATGAGAGATGCCCTATCAAAAAAAAAAAAAAGTGAAAATTGTCCTAATAGGAGTTGTCTAACTCAATCTTCCATCAGTATTGTTTTCTGACTGCAGTTATAAAACTTCACACCAAACTCTCAAGACAAAAAAACTGAAACACAATGATAACCATAGCTAAATGTATTGGTGACCCAATGCAAAGTTTGTCAGACAGAATGCCGGTCCAGTGTTTTACACTGTAAACAAACAATACTTTTAGACAACACGACACAAAACAGAAGCAGTAAAGAGTAAAAACAGACAGAAAGGAAAGACCTGACACCACCAAAGACATGGGAACCAATAACAAAACCCAGCGATCCAACCAAGACTAGAAAGCCAAAGAACTTGAAAGCAAAGAGAGCAGAGTCGCAGACTAGGTGCCGATTTACCACGTCAACGCACACTTGGCGCTGCGAGCAGCAGAGTACAACGGCCTTGACGAGTTCTACATCTGGCTACAGTCTGTGATAGGCAGTGCAGACATTATCTTGGTGGAAACTTCAAGAAACTGGAAATAAACAAAGAACCCCCAAATGAAAACAAACAGGTTATTTATTCAGAGCTTGCCAGAGCAAGCCTCTGTCACTTGTGTTTGGCAGAGACCCAAAGGCAGGCAGGGAGTTGGGGAAGATTTATAGAGAAAAAAGGAAAAGGTTTCAGAAATGCACTGACTGGATCTCAGTGGCATGGAGAGGTGGACACTAACTAGAAGCAGGGCATTTATGGTTTGTGGAGCATATTTGGCTTCCTCTGATTGATCCTGATTCAGAAGCAGGAGCAAAAATTGGGGAAGCTGGCAGTCATTGACCAGGTCCTTAGTGTTCTAGGTCATTTGCTGCAGAGGCTGTGGTTTGCCTTCCTGGACTGGTTATTACAGAGGCTATGGGCCAGAGGTCTGTTGTCATGTATGGGCTGACCATTGTCTGTGTCTATTCTGTCTTTCACAGTGGAAGTTTGGCATCGGAGGTATTTTAAAAACCTGGCTGAATGACCATATTTTACTTTTTAACTCTTCAACAGGAGTTATATAGTAGTAATATTTGGTCGTATAACATTTTATACAATTCTAATGCACTTTCAAATTCATTCTTCCCACTTTTAGCCTCACAGCAACCTTGTGATCCCAGGAGGTTAACTACCTAAGGTCATTCATATAATTAGGATTAAATCATACTATAAAGTGATTTGTAATACATCATTCAAATTCTCCAATATAGATATCATCTATAATAGCTTTAAAATAAAATATTTTGGGTTCCAATTGCCTCCAATTTCATTGTTTAAAGTTAGGATAAAGCCTTGAAAGGTCAGTTCTTTTCAAATACCTACAAGGCTGTCAAGTGGAAGAAGGATTAGGTTTATCCTATGGCCCTAAAACACAGAACTCATGCCAGTAAGTAGAAGAGATGCAGATTTCAGTTTAGAATGTGAAATAACTTTAATCATGAGACATTTCCCCCCAAGAAGGGATTGCCTTGTGACAAAATCAGTTCCTCATCTCTTGTAATTTTGAATTGACTTGACGATCCTACACCTCTAGGGATGCTCAAACTAGCCTTGATCACTAACCTTAAAGGACTTCATAAACTTCAAGTTTATGAAATTTTGTTAAATTCTAAAAAGAGGCACAGACATTTTAAATACAGCAGCTTAATGTCATTCAAATTCTGGATGAAATTATTAGGTTCTGTTTCCTCAAAACAGTGAGTTTTACTTTAAACTTTACCTCCAGACTTCTCTTTGAATTAGTATTTTTGTCCAGATGCCCACACATTTTCAAGAACATTTTTTTAAAAGTTAAAATTGTCCTAATAGTTGTCTAACTCAATCTTCCATCAGTATTGTTTTCTGATTGCAGTTATAAAACTTCACACCAAATGTATTGCACTCATTTTTCAAGTTTTAACAAATTGTAGGAATTCAATGAAGTTGGAAAAAAAACTCCCCTTGAATACTTACATGCAAGGATTTTGATCTGAAATCTTAACTTTTTTGAACATGATTTTTTTCCTTTTTGTGGCTTCTTATTTTAAGTCCCTTCAGGTTGAATGCAATTATGTTCTTTTTTAGTTTACAAATAACTTGATGCTGAAACAAAACAGCTCTCTTCCACACCTGAATTGTGATTGTTTGATGCTCTGCAGGGACTTTCAAGAGATCTCACCTCACCCTCTATTTGCTTCTTCACCTGTTCAAATCCCATGCCCTAATATTTGCCAAAAGGGTATTTTCTTTTAATGATGGTGTGTGGTTTCTCTCTTTTGAAAAATAATATAATATACCGGGGAGTCTCACAGAATCTAAGAAGTCATTGCAGAGGTAAAATAGGCAAGAAGTTGGGGAGGGAAGAAATGCCCTCTGCGTAAATCCAGTAACTCTCAGTGGTCTTTGACAACTTCCGGGACCAGACTTCGGGCGGTGTTCGGAATTGTCTTCTGTACCATATCTATTTACCTTTTTATGACTGTACATATTTACATTATGTAAGTATAGTGAGGGAGAGAGCGATGACGTGAGACTCTCCTTCTGAACAGGAGGTGGTGAGGAAATAGCACAGATGTCTGGGAAGGGGTTCTGTGAGCGAAGGGAGCACTGAGAGTTAATAACCGTCGTTCAGACGGGCAGGAGTTCTCTGCAGGTAGCCGACTGCAGAAGCGAACTGGGCACCCCTCCTTGGGGACAGGCTCTGTTGCTTCCTATTGCTTCGCTTGCAGCCAGGGTGCACATTTATTTGGAATGGACTGAATTTCCTGCTCAATGGCTGATGGGGCTGACTCTTCCAGACTAGTGGATATTCCTTTTTAATGTCTCCAGTGCCTTTTTAATTTTTTATTTACGTATTTTTGGGAGGCTGAGGGGGAAGCGATCGGTTGAAATTCTGGCTGGGTAAGTGGGCGATTCTCAGAAATGAGAAAGCGTGAGGGAAACGGATTTAGAAGCCAGAGAGCAAAGCAGCAGCCCCGGGCCCCGGGATTCTCCGCACCCACTGCCCCCGGCCGGTGATCTCCTGGGGAGACCCCCCGGCGGCAGCGCAGATTCTCGACCTGCCCTTCGCCAGCGCCTTGCCAGCCCTGCCGGCGGGGCTAGCCAGGCATCGCCCGCGCTGCGCGGAAACCAGCGCCGGGTCCGCCGGGGGCCTCGGAAGGACCGGCTCTCCGCTCGCCCGCTTCCCGGGGCGGCTGTGCTGGGCGACCTGCGCGCGGCACGCACCATGCGGGGCTGCCCGCGGCTCGCGCTCCTCTGCGCGCTGCCCTGGCTCCTGCGGGCGGCGGCACCCGGCCACCCCGCGCTGCCCCTCGCGCCGCGCCGCGACCCCTCCAGGGGCGCCGACTTCGGTCGCCTCTACAGCGGGGTGGTGAGCCTCAGCACCGAGAACATCTACTCCTTCAACTACACCAGCCAGCCCGGCCAGGTAAGACACTTGCTCCCCTCGCTCGACACGCAGGAACTCGACAGATATCAGCCCCGTCGCTGCTCTGCGTCCCCTGGGCATGGACCTCGGGAGACCTCAGGCGCCAGGCGACCCTCTTCCTCTGTTCCCTTCAAAGCAATCACTGCCCTACTGGAGCTGTCGCATCCTCCACAACCAGCCTGGGGACAACTCCGCTTCAACTAGCGTCTCCCCTGGCCTGGTCGCTGGCATTTCTCGGCTCTGCAGAGGTGCTGGTTCCCCCGCACTGGGTCCTGGCCCCCTGCCGGGCCTTTCTCTTAGAAAGTCAAGATTTCTAGGGTTGCGAAGGGAAAGGACCACACCTCTGTTCCTAATCCCCTGCGGGGAAGGAGCCTCATTTCATGCGGATGATTCTGCCAGAGCCTTCTGTTTCATAGTGCATGGGAGGGAGAGCTGTTCAGAATTTAAAACGGGAGTGTGTGTGTGAGAATGGACACAGGATGCAGAACCTCTGTGTGTTCTAGTCCCTTCCTGTGTTTCTGTACCATGTACGTGCTTCAGACAAGCTACTAGACTGGACAAAGATATTGTAACTGCAGCCTTCAGCTGATTTGTCAAGGTTCTGGTTTTAAAAAAGTCTGAATAAGTGTGTGAAAGTTCTAGACCCATTTCTGACAAGATTTGTGGTGAGACAAGGGGAGGAAATCACTGTTCCAGCAACTATCCTTTTGACACATGTACCCTGATTATAATGTAAGAAAATGCAGTCAGCTTTTTCCCTCTAACAGGGTGGGTACCCTCTAGGGCACAGAGAAAAGAAAAAATTCCCCAGTGTACCTGCCTCTGTTTCTCATTCCCATATGAATGTTTATTTTAATCCTTACTATGCCAGCATTCCCTACTCCCTTGGGAAATTCCAGAACCAGATGATTGGGATACCACCATATGCCTCTCTCTCACACACACACATACACACACACACACTTAGGATCAGAACTCAGAAACCTGGTAGCTTAGGGTAGTACTGAGCCTGAGGGACCAATGTGTCCATCACCACTCCAGACAGCTCCCAACTGTGAATACTGAGCAAGTGCCCCATCTCCAGACTGGCACCAAACCCTCAGGTGCTGTCACCATGACAGTACAGCCCTTACCGTCCTGTCCTCTGCTGACCTTCAGATCGTATGTTCTGAGTGAGCAGAATGGCTGTGTGCAAAGTCACTCTACGTAGACAAGTGGGAGGGGACAGTTTTTGTTTCCCAAATTCCGTGTATCGCACCTCTTCCTGTCCAGTGTGCCATATGGACCAGCTGACATTGCTCATGAGTTGTGTTCCAAGTTCTGTGACTGGCTCAGAACAAATAAAAGTCTGAAACACCCCAGGATCTCTAGGGTGTACTATTAGTTTCTCCCTAAATCATTGGTAAAGAAACTCAAATGTGCATAGTCCTGACAATCAGGCTTTTGCCTTTCTTGCACTTCAGCTTAGACATAGGTTAACTGTTTTTAACTGTTGTTTTAGCCATTTTGCCCTTAGTATTTGGTGAGTTCCTTTACTAGATCACGTGCTGCAGTATTGGCAGTTGGGGCCACATCTTTGACTTTCTTCAGACATGTGAGATAATGAGATCACGAACAGAGTCATGTTCATCTGTGCACCCTGATACCTAGCACAGTGCCAGGCACCTAAAAGGTTTTTGAATGTTTTTGAAAAAAATGAATAAGTAAGTGAAGAAAGACTCAAGGAATCTTTAAGCTGAAACTAAATGAAATAAAATGTATAATTTTTAATAGGTTGAAAGTATGACAGCATTTCAGATAAAAACAAAATATTTTTTAAAATTGTTCTGAGATTATGCCCTCTTTTGCCTGTATGTGTGTTAAAATGCCCTTTATTTTATGAAACAATGGTGATTAGTTTTCTAAAAATCTTTGCATGATACAATAAAAGTGGACAATTCTGAAAGTCCCTAAATATAGTTGGGAACCATGGCACTAGCACATAACTCAAATATTTTAATTATTTTCATACCAGTAGGCAATAATATGAACCAGATTTTCTCAAATCTTAGAGCTTTCTGAGCCATGTTTTCAGTATGCAAATAAGACAGTAGAACCCTCAGTCTACTTACTCTGGGAAATTATACCTTCCTCTCCCTCCTGCCAGTATTCCCACTGATTTCTCCAGAGATGGCATTTTTCTGATCTATCTGTCCAAAGTATTACTCTGTTTCTCTTAAAGGCCACTCTCTTTGTTCTTTTTGCCTCATGTTGGACACCAGCAGCCCCTCCTTCCAACACCACAAAACACTGCTGCCAGATATGGAGGAATTTTCCTGAAGGTTTAGAATAATATAAAATACTGCAAAACAGCACATGAATTTGTGATTCAATCAGAAATATAGGCAACACTGTCATCACGATTTACCAGGTAGTCCCCAAAGGGAGAAATTTCAAGATGATGGCACGATTTTTCAGGCCCCGGCTTGTCGCCACCTTGGCCACCCCTCACCCTGAATGCTGGCCTCCGACTCTAAATTTCCATCACTCTCTGATGTCAAGCCTCCATTGCCAACCCCAAACTCACTAAAGAGCTCTGCTAAATAAAGATCTATGCACCCAAGAGCAGAAGCTTAGTCATGCATGACCTTGTTCCTGTGACAAGTCTTGGTTAGGACTCCCTTCCCTACAGGGGTCATTTGCCACCCACCCCTCTTCAGCGCAGCAAAGAATTTGATTTAGAACAAGAAAGTCTAATTTTTTTAGTTTTAATCTTTTTTCCTTTTCTCTTCAAGCCATTGTTATGTTTATTATTCTTTTTCCTTAGTTTGGAGAAGAAAGCCTATTCTCAGTTTAGACTTTGATGAGGAGAGGAAGCTGTTAGTTATGGGAGTGTTTGCTCCTAATCTTCCTGTCAGCCACTGCATCTCCCTCCCAGACCCAAAGCTGTTCCAGAGAACTATTTAGCCAAGCATGTGTCATGCTAATTAGCTGAGCTCAGCACCAGGAAAAGTCTCACTTGCCTTCCAGGCAGAGAGTAATGTAAATCTGAAGTTGCCTTAAAAAAAAAAAAACTGAAAGAATGAAGTGAGTGACTAGTTTAAAGAAGAATAATGAAAATAAGGATTGAAGGTGCAGGTTAGGCAAGATCATGGTTCATTTCATTTCCTGGAGAGGAAGCGCCCCTTTTGAAGAGAGTTGGGTTTCACTGTGGCAAACAGGCTGTTTCAGGACCACAGTGCTGGAGTCAAACTAGAAGGAAATCACCTTGTTGAGAATGTGACCAGAGATATTTGTGACTGGGACAGAGGGCACAAAAGCAGGTTTACTGGGGAATGAGAATACTCTTGTAGAGACAGGTGGGAGCAATAATCAGATACTTATATTTGAACTAGATGGTGATAAGAAGCCCTTAAATAAAAATCTAACCTTGTGCAACAAAATGTCTTCTCTGAGGCTTTCAATAACAGAATTCATTGTTCACCGTAGATTTTTGAATTTGAAATGTCTCCCTGGAAATATTTACTTTGTTTATTAAACTGATGCACTTCTCTTTTAGTTACATATACTTTTATATGCCCAAGGAACAATCTTTGGCTTTATTAATATCAACCAGTAGTTATGTATCTCAAACCAATTATACCAGCCTCTTGGATCCAGATTCAAAAGCCTATACAGTTCTCAGGAACAATAAAATATTTATCAGCACATTCCAGTGGTAACTTCTAGCTATACACATTATTAGTTACATAGAATAAAACTAGTTACATAGTTAAAAACTGCATGAACTCTACCCACATTCTCAATGCACTGAGGTGGAGAAGCATCCTCTGCCCTTCTTTCACATCCTTTACTGAACTGAACTGGTGCTTGTTTGTGAGAAGAGAATCAACTCTTCAGCACATTATCTGGGTGGCTGGTTACTGTCTCCATCAGTTCTGAATATTATAACAGAATACCATAGACGAGGTGGCTTAAAAAAAACAAACATTTATCAAGATCAGAGGGCCCTCAGACCTGGTGTCTGCTGAGAGCCTGCTTCCTAGCTGGTAGACAGCACCTTCTCGCTGTGTCCTCACATGGCCCAGACAGCAGAGCAAGAAGCAAGCTCTCTCCCATCCCTTCTTACAAGGGCACTAATCTCATCATGAGGATGCCAACCTCATGAACTAATTATATTCTACAGGCTCTACCTCCAAATATTATCATGTGGAATATTAGGCTTCAAAGTATGAATTTGGGGGGGACACAAACATTTCATCCATAGCAGTCACCTCCCACATTTTTATCTGTGATTCTGCAAACAGAACATCAATGTGTTATAAGGGTATTTAGGGGCTGACATTACTCCAGTTATGGGTTTGATTTTATGAAGGACCCATCTACCTACCTACACATGACAATCACATGCTCATTGTATAGTGGGATTCTGTAAGCTGGTGCTGTCCAGCAGAGGAGCCTCTATCTACATGTGGCTATCAAGCACTTGCAATAGGGCTGGTGACAAAATAAGATGTACTGTAAGTGTAAAATACACACCAGATTTTGAAGACAGTATTAAAAAAAATAAGATGTGCCTTAAAATTTTTATTAATTTTATGTTTAAATGATAGTATTTTGGATATATTAACATAAATAAAATATATTAATTTAAAAGACCTATTTCTTTTTACTTTTTTAATGTAGCTATTAGAAAATTCAAAAACACATATGCAGCTCATATTATATTTTTATTGGGCAGCACTGCTCTGAGTGCTATAAGACTTTAGAGAAGTCATTACAACCCACAGATAGCTTTGTTGGAGTAAATGAGGCTTGAAAAGGTCATAAATAGATAAGCAGAACTTGGATTGGCAGAAAGAGGAAAGGCCTTTGAGATATGGGAAAATAATCTGATTTCTTTTTTGACAAGACTGCATGTGAGGCAGTAGTGTATATTTCTACCAGGAGGCACATAGTCTGGTTGTCCCTTTTTATGATAATAGCCACAATTGATCATGAATTCATTAGGAACAGTAAGATAATATTTTATTATATTATTTATTTTTTGATTTATGAGCTTGAATACTTCTATAAAAAGAAACCTCTCATCAGTTATTTGGTTACCTTAAGCTACTGTTGATAAACAAACATGGAATAAAGTCTTCATTCTTTACCTTATTTATCAATTTTCAAAATAATGAGCTGGTCTCTTAGCATCCTGCAACAATGATCATTGACATTTTGTTTAGCATAATCACGAGCTCATGAATTTAAACATATTTGATGTGTTTTAATCTATTACAGTTATACTTTTTAAGTTCAAGTTGTTCATGTGTAGCCAGTAAAAGGCAGTTTGAGTTGATTCCCAAATTCTTTTGATAAAATCCAAGTACTCTCTGACATCTTTGCTGTCTTGCATGAAAAGTTATTCTAGGTTCATCAGGTTTAGTTCCTGTCCTCTACCTGGAATCAGCCATTTCTCCAGGAAAGTCAGATTCTATAGAGTGAAAAATAGTGTTTAGAGACAACAGTTTGAGAACTAGAAGCCTTCACTGTTCACAGACTGGGAATTTTCTTCTAAGCTTTTTCCATGGACAGAGCTAAGGAATACATCATATCACAAGTTCATACTAGTACTTCTAATTAAAATTCATAAATACAGGCTTTTATTTAACCTCAGTAAACTTACATCTGTATCTCCTTTTGCTCTTGTCAAAAATCCTGGTTCTCAACTGTATCAGCTTAATTACTCATTTGCTTTAACCCACAACATACACATAACAGTGTTAGTAACAGTATGAAACATTACCACCAACAATAAGATTACCAGCAATAGTTTAAGATTTATTTTTATACTTCCTTTTACCATAGGGCATATTTCATTATGGATGATTAGTCAAATTACTGTTTTAAAGAAATGTAGGTGCATAGTTCCTTTCAGTACAGTTATACTATCAATTAAATTCATTTATTTCATTTTACTTTTGAATTTTAGGGATACTTAATTCTGTTTGAAAATTAACAAACAAAAATCTACAAAACATGGCATAGTAAAAGAAGTCTAGCTTCTATCCTTACCTCCTGCACCATATTCCCTGTCTTCCTCTATAGGTAAGCCCTTAAAAATGTATGGTAAGATAAAGCATTTTGTTCTGGATCTTGTTGTTGTTCTAATGGTTTCCTTTTTACTAATATATTTATATAATGTCCTTAGTTTCCTGTTTTTGTCTATTCTCTATAATGAGCAATATTGAAATTAGCTAATATCTTCTTTTCCATCTCTTTCTTCAACCCTAAAATCTAAACCTAGTGAATGCCTATAAAGAAATTAATGAACTTATTCTACTTTTCATACATTGTTTCCATTCTCCCCCACTTTTGGTTAGTTGTACTGTTTCTGCATTGTCAGAACCTACAGCCATTACTAGTTCTACTATCTCCCTTATAACCAATCCTTAGTCTTAGTCTAACAGGTACATATATATTTAAATTTCACAACTAATCCTTATGTTAATGTTTCCCAGTCATTTTGACCATCTAAAGCTTTTTCTCAAGGAGGTAATGCAGGAGGGACTCTTGGGAACAATATTCCTAGAATTCTTTCACACTCGTAACAGTTTGTCCATGGCCTTTGTACTTGCAGGTCTGTTTAGCTGAATATAAAATCCTTGGTTCACATTTTTTGCCTTGAGTTTTAAACATATTATTCCTTTGTTCTGGCAAAAGTGATAATTAACTAATTTTCTTTCCTTTATAAATAACTTCATATTTCTTCCTGGATTCCAGAAACACTTTTTTCCTTTTTCTTTGAAACCCAGTCATTTTACCAGAGATGTCTAGTAGGTCAATTTTTCCCAGGTATGTGGTATAATCTTTAAATATGTAGTTTCAATGATTTTTTTTAATTCAGGAAATTCTTCTTAGAGTTTTTAACATTAGTCTATTCCAAAGCTTGATTACCTTCTTTTGAAATTCCCTTTACACTTTCATTGGCCCTCCCTTGTGGTTTTCTATATCAGTTTTTCTAGAATTATTTTTTTCCTGCTTAAAAATTTTTTTTCTCCTTTCCACTTTGTATTTTCCTTATGATGTTATTAAGGTATTTGTTATATCCTTGTGCTCCTTCAAATTACATATTAATTTATGAAATAATTTAAAGTTTTATTTCTAATGTTTTCCTGAGTTCTGCCATTTCTTTTTTTTTAATTTCACTTTCTCCAGTCATCTCATTTCTAATTTTTTAAATTCTTATTTTTTTCAGTCTTTTAAATTTTCATAATTTTTTTTAAATTTATAATTCTTTTATTGTTTGTGAGGTTAAACATGGTTGAATATTTTTGTTGAACATCATGTTTCTTTTTTTTCTTTTCTTTTCTTTTCTTTTTTTAATTCATTTTATTATCATTAATCTACAATTACATGAAGAACAAAATTTTCATAATTTTTAATTTTGAGATAGTAGGCTATAATTTCCATCTGTTTTGTAGTCACAGCTTTTTGGCCTATGCTCACCATCTAGATTGGCATTTTCTGATTCTTATTCTCTTTTACTTACAGTATCTTTGTGTGGGATTCAACTGCAATCCTTGTCTATTGCTCTTACATTAGGTGACTTCTTATTTTAGAAAAAAAGGTAGATCTGCATAGTTTTCCTCGTTTTCTTCTGCTACCTCTTGTGAAGTCATCAAAATATGATTTGTTTCTGAGATCTTCCTCCCCAGGTCGTCTTCCCCATTGTATGGAGCCTTCCTCTGTGCTCATTCATGCTCCATCCTGCTCAATTTGGATTTCACTCCCATAGCTCTTCCTCAGGCAGGACTTTTTCTAGGAAGGGAGTTTGGATTCGTTAGGTTTGAGAGTTAATGAGGCCAACACTGCTCCAGAATGCTCTGGACTTCCTGAAGTAGCCTTACCCTTACCCATGATTTGGAGCCTACAAAACTCCCTCCAGTTTTAACTGCTGTTCTCAAATGACCTTTTAGTCTCTTCAGTGAGCACCTTTTAGAGAATTTGGGGGTTCTCTGATTCTCAGACATCATAGCCCCATGCCTTCTCTCTGCTTTTCCCACAATTGTTAATACTACAAAGGTGTTGAAGTTGGTGATAATTTTTCCCACCCACTCATGTTTTAGGATTTGTGGGGGAAATCTTATCACCTAGGGGTTTTCTAATAGCTGTTTTCCATATTACTTTGGTTTTGGTATCCCATTTGCTCTGTTTTCACAGGGGATATTCAGAGATTCAAAATCTATGCTGCTATTGATACCATCTTCCCAGAATCCTCTCCTCGTTTTTTTTCCTGAAACTTCTAATTTTGAAATAACTTCAAACTAACATAAAAGTTAAAACAGTATAATGAACTCCAATAAGCCCTTCACTCAGATTTCCCAATTGTTAACTGCTGGAGTCCAGCTCCAGCAAAGGGGGTGTGAAGCCCAAAAGGATGAGATGGAGTCGGTGCACGGAGAGACAGGACACAGAGTCAGATGGAGGTGGTCTCTCGACAAAGTGCCAATGACAGCTTTATTTATACCATTTTGCACAAGGATATGAATATTTTTCATTGTTCTGTTGATTAATTGGTATAGGCAGTTGATTAATAGGTATAGGCAAGCTTTTTTCTTTCTAATCTATTCATGGTTGGTCAAGTGTTAGACAGGTGATCTTTTTCTGTTCCTTGACTGAAACTTTTCCTAGCAACATGTACTCTATTGTGTTTCTTGTTTCTATGCAAAGTGGTTTCTAAGTAATGCATGTGACCACAGAAATGTGCAACATGTAGCAGTGACTATGGAATCTATCAGCTCAGAGTGAAATACAGGTCACTCACTACTACAGTTAGCTAGGCAGGTATCATCATCTATATTTCTAATACAATGAGTACATTTTATCTCCTCATAATATTTATTCTATCATAGGTAGATGCAAGGTAAAGATAGAAAGCATGATTTAGTGCTGTAAGAGGGCAGGTGTAGATGATCAGGTCTGTGCCTATAGAGTAGGTATTAATCCAAGCCAGACAAGGGCAACAAAACATCCACGGGTGCAGACAATTTCTCTCAAAACTGGGGGGATGAGGTTCTAAGCCTCACCTCTGTTGGCCCCCATTTTCTCACCTGATGGCCCCCCTGCAACTGTGCCTGTCTTATGTTGTTCCTCCTGTGAGGAATCTTACCCATCTCTGGCTAACCAGCCATCTTCCGGGGCCATACAGGGAGATGTAAAGCTGGTAAGTGAGAGAGAAGTAATATTCTTTGAAAATGTTAGCTTTTCACTTCTTTGCAGATTTATGCCCCATGCCTTCTATGCCCAGCACTTGTGTTGAGGTATCTTTACCACTTGGAAGAATTATGGTACTTGGTAATTTCACGTATGAGGCACAAATTTTAGTAAAGGGCTGTAATTAGTAAGGAAGAAGAAAAACTATAGAAGTAGCAGAGGGAAGAAAACATGAGAAGATTAATTGTCAGACAGGGTTATTCCATTCAGTATTCCCCTATAACTCTATTTCTTTAATTTTCCTATAAAACTCTTCATCACTAATTTCACTAGCATTGCAAACAAGGGGGGTATTCCTACTTAGGTGGAGATGGGGTAGTCAATGTTTGACTAGTTACCTGCAGGTTTCAGTATTCTATGCCAAGATTGCTATCTGGCCTCTGCATGTTCTATTCTTCAGGAGCACTGTCCTGAAAAGCTTCTGGGAAGTTTATGTTCTCCTCCTTTCCGTGCTGCTTAGCAAAGGTTAGCTTAGCCCTTGGCAACAATGCAAGCAAAAGCAAAGCCAATAGTATAATGGAGAATAACAAAATCAAGGTGGGAAATAGGGGGAGTGAGATGCAAAGGCCCCTGCTTTGTGGGGGTCTTCCTCCAGCCTGAGCTTCGCTACACAGCTTGAGTAGCATGGCTCCTGGCAGTTAACATTTTCTCAGATTTGCTTTATCAGTCTTTCCCCATATAAGATTATTTTTTCCTGAAACACTTGAGAGTAAGTTACAGACATGATGTTCCTTCATCCCTAAATACTTCAGTGTATATTTCCTATGATCAAAGGCATTTTCTTATATAGCTATGGAACAATGATCAAAATCAGAAAATTAACATTAATAATAATGCCACTGTTTAATCTACAGACTTCATTCAAATTTCAGGAATTTCCCAATAGTGTGTTTTATAGCAAAAAAAAAAAAAAAGCATTTTCTTTTTTCCCTTCTTTCAGGATCCAATCCAAGAAAACACATTGAGTTTTGTTGTCAATGAACCTTTAGTCTCCTTAATCTGGAACATTTCCTCATTCTTTTTTGTCTTCCAGGACCTCAAGGTTTTTTTAGAGATTGTCCCTCAATTTGGATTTGCCTGACCTCAGGATAAGATGCAGGGTATACATTTTTGGCAGACCACCACAGGAGTGATGATATATCCTTAGTGCATCATACCAGAAGCTTTTGATATTTCCTATTACCCCTGCTGTGGGTAATTTTGGTTACTTGGTTAGGATGGTCTTTCTCAATCTCTCCACTGTACTTACTATTTTCCTTTTGTAATTAAAAAGTAATTTTTGAAGTAATACCTTGAGACTATCTAAATTTTCTATACCTCATAAACTTTTAACCATTAGCTTGCTTTAGCATCCATTGTTAATTCTTGTCTGAATCAGCTATTACTATGATGGCTTCCAACTAGACTAGTAATTTCCTAATTCATTATTCTTTCTACATTTACCAGTTGACATTCTACTGTAAGTAAGAGCTTTTCCTTCTCTCCCATTTATATATTCATTTATTTATTTATGTCACTATGGACTTTTGGATTCTTATTTGAGCCAATTACTCAATGCTTTTATTTACATTAAAATTTTGTTATAAGTAACCTACCATTCCAAGCATTAAGTAATTTTTTACCCTTCAAATCAGCCATAATCCATGTCTGTAGTGGACATATTAAAAATCTCTTTCACTCTAACCCAGAAAGGAGGTTTCTTCTCTTCCCTCCTGTGATATTGTGATTTTTAATAAATATGTATTTGTTCTTCATCTCATTTCTGGTGTACAGCCCCTAAAACTCTTCGATTTCCTAAATGATAAGAGTGATAAATGTGTCTCATCATTTATAACACATCTGAGCTTATGTTAATGAGGCAACTTTTGGAGGTTGCCAGAAGTGCCTGGGGGCTGCGGGAGGTGGGCTGATTGCTAGGGGAACCAACATTGTGAGTGGAGGGTTGGAACGTTCCTCTGGGGAGAGGAGAGAGCTGGAAGTTGAATCAGTTACAATGGCCAATGATGCCTATGTAACAGGACTGGCTTTGGAGAGCTTCCAGGCTGGTGAACATGTGGAGGTGCAGAGTACTGCTGTGTCTGGAGAGGGCTTGGGAGCTCCACGGCCCATCCCACATACCTTATTCTACACATCTCTGCCACCTGACTGTTCCTGAGTTATATCCTTTGTAATAAATGGATTATCTAGTAAGTAAAATGTTTCTCTAAGTTCTCTGAACCCCTGTAGCAAATTAATCGAACCCAAGGAGAAGGTTGTTGGAAACTCTGATCTGTATGGCTGGTCAGTCAGAAGCATAGGTGACAACCTTTACTTTTAATTGGCATCTGAAAACAGGGGAGGGGGGCAGTCTTGAACTGACTCTTTAACTTGTGGGATATGATGCTTTCTACAGGTAGATAATGTCAGAATTTATTTAAACTGTAGGACACCTAGTTGGTGTCTAAGAATTGCTTGGTTATGTGGGGAAAAAACACACACTGTAATTCAGGGTGCAGAATTATACCTCCACATCACTAGCAGAACAATGACATTTCAATGGTTTTTAAGAAATCACAAAGGAAGATCAACAATTATCATCTAGGTCATCTACTGTGACCCATTATCCAGATCATCTGTTGGGTCCTAAGCAAATCCTCCAGACCATTTGATAAGAATAGTAATCCTCTGTTTTGAATTTGAAGTTAAAAGAATAAGCGTATAATTATTTGTTTCATGAGAAACTGAAAGCCAGAGTAGTGAAACAAATTATATCAGTGATAACTGAAGCTAGAATTCCTGTGTCTGATTTAAGGTCCATAATTTTATCCATTTCAAGTCCTGGACTATGGAGTATTCAGGACATATTTTTAATGTAGGTTTTCATTAGTGGTTTCTGAAATACAGTAAACTTTGCATTATCTCTGGGTGGCGAGATCACAGATAATTTTAATGTTCTTTTCTGTGCTTTTCTGTATTTTCTAGATATTTCACCCTAAATATGTTTTATTTTTTTCTAAGACAAGGACAATAAATAGCCAAGAGACTGAGCAGTTTTGGGGAAGAGACTGAGTGGGGCACCAGGAGATTCATGTTTTTATCCCTGAAACAACCTGTGGACCTTCATCAAATCCTATTCTCTCCCTGAGCTTTATTTTCTTCACCAATAAGGAGAGAAGACTGAATTATTGGTCCTTATTCAATCTGTACGGTTTGGTGTTCTGATTCTCTTTTTACCATGTGTGAGATTGTAATTTTTTCTTAATCACAGACAAATAGGAGAAACCCTGTATCAAAAAGATCATTTTCAACTTATAAAAGCAAATAAATGAAAACTTTAAATGACTGTTTCAAAATACTACTTTTTGTTTTTGTTCTTGTTTTTGTCTTATTTTCCTTTTGATATGCTTCCCAGAGGGCTCTTCACTCCGGGGAGGGGATTTTGTCTTGTTTTGTTTCTTCCCTTCACCTTTAAGGCATGCGCTGACCTTGGGTTCCAACTCCTTCTTGTGTCCTCCTCCTGTTCTTTAGTTTCTTGCTAAGGGTCATGTCAGTAGGCTAGCTGTGATGTGTTGGTTTTTCGGCTGTTGGTTTATTTTGCTTTGATTTTACTGATGTGATGGTCCCTTCTGAAGTATGGGGGGATGGGGGGGTATCTGATACAATATAGGGATTTTCAGCCTTGCATCCTTTCTACTTTTGTTTCAACATGTTATCTGAAGTGCATCCTATGTCATTTCTCACTGTTGGCTTGAATCTAAAAGACCAAGGCCCCTGGAGATACTTAAAATACTGTGAAACTTCTTTGCTGCTAGAAGACGCCAGTATTTCTTTCTTCTTTTCAAATAGAACAAGACCATGTTGAGATTAGTACACATTTCCATGCAGCACCCCAGAGTATGCTAGCCAGCTCTTCCTACGGTGTTTCACTCTGGAGCGAACTGAAGCACCAGGACAACACACCAAGAGGGTGAGTTAATGAAAGGCACATCTAATGAACTATTTGAACTGGGGGCTCACCATCTTTTCTGCTTATTTGCTAAGGAAAATAGCAAACATATCATGGTGCTGCCAGACAATACCTTCATAATCTTTTCTATTTTGCTAAAAAAAAAATTATAAACATTACTTTCCTTTTTCTTGGATATTTTGAAAATGGAAACTCTGAGGTTTTTCAGTACATTAGTTGGCTATGCAAACCAAAAACAAAACTAAAGGATCTGAATTTTGCTTAAAATCTGAGGTCAGCAATGAGAACAACATTGTATTGCATCCTATTAAGTCCTCAGTCTACGATCTTTTGGGTTTCATATATAATGAGTTTCTATGAAAGTGTGTAAAGTGATTTATACAGGAGAAGCAGCTAATTTACATGGTAAAAAATAGTGCTCCATTCCTGGAGAGGGAAAAGCAAGCTGAATGATACATAACAAATGTAAATTTATATAACATGTTTTTCATAATAAAATTAATTAAAATTAATTTGCTATAGTCATTAATTATTCCAAATTCTCATTTTCCTCATCCTCTCAGTATATTTGAAGTGACTATAATAGGCAAAGAAATTGATTTCGCTATTAGGAAGAAGGATATTCAGATGTTAATTTTGTACAAGATTGAAGAGGGGATTTTTCAATGGGTTGAACAAGAAGAGTGAAACTGGCTGAAGGTGTCCTATATTGAGAAATGTGTCCAGAGAAAGTTGAATGTAAGCCTTCTTTCCTGATAAGAATGTTCTGGGAATCCACTTCCTTGTCACAGCTCCCAAGAACTAAGAAATTTTCTCTCTATTTGAAAGCTTGTTAGGAGCTAGTTCTCAACTCATAATTTTAAGGAACTTAATTTTGAACCCCTCTTCTACCAATTGATCTGACACTGGCCAGGGGTGTCAGTATGTAACTATGAACATATTTGCTTATTTAAAGGTGAAGATCACCTATGTTTTGGTCAGGCTTTTAAGTTTTGAATAAAATACTTTATTTCTGAAAAGGGCAGCAAAATTCAAGTTTATCTGATATCATCAAGGAACATATAGTCCTGAGTAAAAGCATCCTCTGGCTTCTTGGGGCACCTACAGTTGGAACTTCAGACCTTTAAGAGTGTAGATAAAGGTTCGCCCTTCCCTCTGCCTAAGCTGGGATGTAAAAGCTTTTCAACTTTGTTCACTTCCTCAGTTTCCCTATATATATTTTTAAGTAGACCTTATTTTTTAAAGCAGAAAAATTAAGCAGAAAGTGCAGAGAGTTCCCATATATCCTCTCCCACCCTCCACCTGCCAACATACATAGTTTCCCTACTATTAACATCCTCTGCTAATGTAGTACACTGGTGATGAAATTACATTGATACAATACTGATATTGTATTGATCTTTTTCATTTACTGAAGTCCACCATTTATACTAGGGTTCACTCTTGGTGTTATCTAGTTCTTTGAGTTTTGAGAAATGCATAATGTCATGTATCCACCATCACAGTGGACTGTATAGAATATAGTATCACCCCCCATAAAAATTCCCTATGCTCCACCTATTCATCCCTCACTCTTGCCCTCAAACCCTGACAACCACTGATTTTTTTAACTGTCTCACTAGTTTTGTCTTCCATAATATCATATAATTGAAATCATACAGCATGTAGCCTTTTCAGACTGGCTTCTTTCACTTAGTAATATGCATTTAAGGTTTCTCCTCTTCTTTTTGTTAGGAATACTAGGTAGAAAGACAGACATGAGCATCTGGGGAAGGGGAAGATAAAGTTCCAGGGAAAATAGCCCAAACTGCCCAGGTAGGGTTCCTATGTGAAGACAAAGGCTTTGCAGGGAGATCACTTCTTTCCTATTGGGACCAGGTCAAACCAATCCCAACCAGGCCCCCAAGAAGGGTACAATGGAACAAAACTAAGAACCACCCAAACCACACCTCCTCATAATCTCATTAAAATAAAATTGTAGTTTTGCTCCCCCATCTTCCATGGCCATTTTTGTGTACATTCTGCGAAAAGACATGTACACCAAAAATAATGGGTATAGAACTAGAGCTGTCCATAACATGACCTCACCCTGTAAATCAAAAGAAGAGGCTCCCAGATAGCTGGTGATAAATAGACCCTCCCCTAAAAGTTCAGTGCCTTTGCCTACCTTGACTCTGGCCCACTCCTCCCTTGGAGTGTATATGTAAATAAAACTTTCACTCTGCTTCACAACTGTCTCTGCCCTTCAATTTGTTGTGCTGCAGACAAGAACAGAGAAGAATGAACTCAACCTGTAACATTTTCATGATGTGATAGCTTTTTACATTTTAGTACTGAATAATATTCCATTGTTTGGATTACCACCAGTTGTCTATCCATTCACCTATTAAAGGGCATCTTGATTGCTTCCGATTTTTTGGTCATTATGAGTAAAGCTGCTGTAAACATTTGTGTGCAGGTTTTCATGTGGACATTAGTGTTAGGCTGGAGGAAGGAAAAACAAGGACATGCAAACAGAACAGAGAGATGCCATAGGGGGAGAACAGACCAGACCCCAAGGTCCATGCCTTATTTGGAAAGGGGACAGCTCTTCCTGAATTCCATCCTTCTGATGTGCCAACTAAGACCCGGATGTCAGCCTCCTCCCTCTTGGAAGGAAAACAAGTTTCTAGTTGTCTATTATGTCACCTTTAGCCAATCATACCTCTCCACGCCCCCTAGGATAGCTTGCCCACTCCTCCCCCTCCTAATCCCTTATAAGCCCCCACCTCCCTGACCGGGTGTGACTTCCCTGGCCTGTAATACCCAGACTGCGGAACATCACCCGGGAGTTGCACTCAAATAAACTACCTGGCCCTTTGTTGCCTCTCTTTGCCTGCTTATTTCAGCTAAAATTTATCTTACAATTAGTTTTCAACTCCTTTGGGTAAGTATCAAGGAACTTAATTCCTGGGTCAGATGGAAAGAGTATGTTTAGTTTTGTAAGAAACCATCAAACTTATCTTCCAAACTTGTGTTCCCATCTGAAACTACAGGATTCCTGTAATTCCACTTCCTCACTTGCATCTGGTCTTGTCAGTGCTTCTGAGTTTAGCAATTCTAATAGGTGTATAATGATACCTTGTTCTTTTAATTTGTAATTTCCTAATGGCAGATGCTTTTGAGCATCTTTTCATATGATTAGTTGCCATCTGTGTATCTTCTTTAGTGAGGTGTCTAGTCAGATCTTTTGCCCACTTTTAAATTGGATTGTTTCCCTACTGCTGAATTTTAAGAATTCTTTGTAGATTTTGGACACCAGTCCTTTACGAGACACAAGTTTTGCAAATATTTTATCCTTACCTGTGACTTTTCTTTTTCTTCTCTTCATAGTGTTTTCCACAGAGCAGATGCTTTTAAATTGAATGAAATACCACTTATCAATTTTTTTTCATGGATCACACCTTTGGTGTTGTATCTAAAAAGTTGTCAACAAATCTAAGGTCACCTAGATTTTCTCCTATATTATCTTCTGGAAGATTTATAGTTTTTAATTTTACATTTTAGCTTATGGTTCATTGTGGGTTAATTGTATGAAAGGTATATGGTCTCTGTCTATATCTTTGCCATTGTTGCATATGATATCCAATAGTTCCAGCACCTTTATTGAAGAGACCACTTATATTCCTAGTATTACAGTTGTGTGCATTGTATGTATCTATAGCCAAAATGGACTAAAAAGTTTGAAGCAGCTCCTTACTTAGGACTCATTATTCTTTCCATTGTTCCTGACTTGCCTTTTGCTAGCACCACCTCTAACTTCTACCACTGTCTTGTTCTTCTTTTTCCTGTGTATCTTATCTTATTCCTCTGCCTCTCCCATCCTCTTTGTCTCTGAAATCTTTTATGAACACTGTAGGCCCATCAGGTTCTTCCTCTTCTCTGATAGATCTGCTCAGCTTGTTTGAGGCTTTGCTACTGGCGAGGACATTCCTTCTTCATCTCAGGAGATGTTTTGTTCCTTACTTCCTGATTCAGAGCCGTGATGGGTAATCTCAGTTACTAGAGAGCCAACCTCCCTATTTTCAAGGTTTTGCTATAAAATTTTAATAATACCAGTGGTGGAGGATGAAGAACATACATAATTTGAGCAGTCAGTAAATACTGGTGTTGACTTCATGTGCCTTATTCACAGCATCAAGATTTTCCTGTCAAGTCTGCTCAGCTTCAGAGCTGTAACTGGGCTCACACTGAGATCTTGTTTGGTTCCCTTTTCTGTAACTAAAGAAACATAAAATATCCCTTGCAACCAAAGAAAGAGATAACTGTCTTTTAAATTTAAGAGCTAAAAGGACCTTTTAAATCACCCAATCTACTCTTTTAACAGGAGAGAAAAGAGTCAGTGAAATGAATTATGTGTCTGTAACTCCAGGGGGAAAATCACAGGGCAGAATACCTTTGAAACTGAAATCAGTCGAAGAGAGAAATAAAGTGGGAGAAACCTGTTTATTGCTTACAAGCAGTTGTCCACTATTGCTCTTCCGTGTCTCCTGTGACCCAGCTTCAGAAGAAGGGCCCCACCCAATCCCTCCTATCCAGAATGCCCTAGCTCGCCCTTGTAATTACCTATTGATACGGAGAGGGACTACTTCTCTCCACCCCTTGGAAACACCTATTGATATGGAGATGCACTAAGGCCAGGCAAGAGTATCTGGAAATATTGCAATTTTACCCGCAGTGTCCAAATCGTGCAACTAGCTTGAGGCAAAGCCAGGAATATAACTCAGGTTCCTAAGGATATATTTCCTCAGGATATTTCTACTAAACCACTTTCCCTCCCACAAGAGCACATCTGTATTCTTATCAATAACAGTAAAAATCATTTAAAAATACCTGAGTCATATCTCACTGTCAGGTCGTTTGACCACACAGTTTAAGAGCTTCATGTGAGACTCCCTGACAATTACAGAAAAGTGAAACAACAGGTTTGTCATTTTTCTTGTTCCCCCATGAACTGTCCAGCCATCCATTTGTCTGAGTAAGTTAGGCAAGCAGGGTTGACACTAAGTAAAATGGTGAAGTTGGCAGATTTTCCTCAGTACTTCACAGAGCCATAGCAAGCCACTAACAGTGATCTTACTTTGACTCCCTGCAGATCTAGAGAGCCACTCTCCACCTCTTTTGTGCTGGGTTCCTTTGGGCCAGGCACAGGGCAGCTTGGAGATGCAAGCTGTTAGCCTGTTTGTTATTCTAGGGCAGTGCTAATCCTGAGAACTGGTATTTCTGGATTCCCACTAAACAGCCATGAAGATAAGCCATAGCAAACAGGGAGGCAAACAAGAATAACTATTTCTGTCCTCTGAAGTTTAACTGCCCTTTCGTGGACAAAATGACTCACAACTATTTTATTAGCCTGAAAGCCTATGTTAAAAATTAACATGTAAATGCTCACCATTTTATCCTCTCCAATATTTGCAAAAAGAAATCATGTACTGGTCTCCCCACACCACCTTCACCAAAGTGGAGGAATTATATCTTCCTAGGAAGGAGACCATGTTTACCTGGGTAATAAAGGGATTAAAAATAGGGGATAAGAAGCGAGGCAAACAGGGTGAAATCTGGGTGCACAGAGATGATTTGGGAGGTCTGTGGACAGTAGGCCCCCAAGATAGCTGTGGGGCATGAGTGAAGGAGATGAGGAAAGAGGACACCGGGTCAGGCAAGGCTCTTAGCTGCAAGCAACAGAAGTCAAGCAGCAAACAGAGCAGACAAGGAATTTATTAGAAGGGTATTGGGTAGCTCATAAACCTGAGTTCCCAGGCTCAGACTATGACTAGGGACCAAGGAAGACTCAGCTGCAGGAAATGACAGCAGCAGTCATGCAGCAGGAAAGGTTTGGGCAGGTGCTCACCTGGGCAGAGATGGTCACCCCTGAACCCTGCTGCCACGGTCCCACTGGTGTCACCATTGCCATGAATTCTAAACTCTCCCTTCATTCTTGTATCACTTAATCATCACTGAAAGCACCAAGTGGGTGCATCCACTATCTGAGCACGGGTCACATTTCTGTCTCCCTTGGCATCCATGGGCAACCTTGCCTCCCACAAAACTCACACAGTGAGGTGGGATGGAGGGAGTTCCTCTAAAACACGCAAGGGATTTGGATGCTGGGTAGCCCCCAAATAAACCCCACCAACAGTCCTCTTGCGGTGCTCTTGAGCTAGGGCATTTGTTGGAGGACAGCAACATGGACCCAGAGCTAGGTGGTCAGGGACCACGCTGTGGTAGGGAGGAAGACTGGGGTGCTTCAGCCTTCTATCCTCAGCCATTTAAAGAGGGACACTAATCTAAGTTTCAAAGAATTCACGTAGTACATAGCATCTCTGCCACAATGTTCACTCCATGATCAGAAATGGTTTGTCTCTTAAACAGGGCTTGTCCCAAGAAATCTTCTTGGAAGACTTGAGGAAGATGTTCGCAGATGATCACTTTTGTCTTATTTAGAAAGAAGTTGCCTTTAGATAATGCTTATGTCCCAAAAATACTTTTTTAAAATTGTAAATGGCACTGATTGAACAATAAACACCACTACAGAAATAAATAGCTGGTAAGTGTCAGATCACAACTCTGACAACCATAACAATAATTTCCTAGGGCCTCTCCATCTTCAGAACATTAATTAAGTAGGTCTCAGAATAGCTCTCAAAAAAACTTACCTGCTGTGCAATCACTCAGCATATAAACAAAATCCAGGGAGTGGATCCTTGAGTTCTGCCTCAAACCATAAAATAATTATTGTTCCCTCTCCAACCCCCTTCACAGGAGAAGGAATATAAATGAGAGACAGAGAGAAAGGCAGGAAAAATTAAGAGGAAAGGAATCCTGCGCTAGAGGTGTGCAGACCCAGCTACCTGAGGGGTCGGCGAACCTATAGGCTGCTGGCTCTCCCAGGAGCCTAGTCTGGAGATGCCTAAAGCCAGAGGAAGGTCAGGGGAAAGCCAGAGGGATATCAGGAGAACAGAGGAGCTAATGCAAAATCTGCAAGAAACCTGAGGAGACAGGAGATGGAGTGAGAGGCAAATGGCAGCCCACAGTTGAAGAGGCCATGAGCAAGGAATAAGTTGGGAGATGGCTTTTTCACTGCGCTTTTTTGCCTCCCTCATTTTGGACTGGGTGGATTGCCACCTGCCCTGCTTATCACCATCGTAAGGGAAAAGAACAAGTGGCACCAGCCCAGGGCTTCCTGGGCTCCAAGGAACAGCGTCTGTGGAAAGGTCACCACCACGCCTGACTGAGCACTGCCTGCCTCCCCGTCAGTCCTTCAGAGGCCAGCAGATTACAGTGAAAGCAGGAGCAGTGCAAGTGGAGGATAGAAGTACAATTAGATGGGGGGCAGACTGGACCCCCAAGGGGGGTGAAAAGGTTCTCCTCCCTAAGGGGGTTTTCCATTCCATGACCCCTTCCCTCTGAACTCTCCACATTCACCTCCTCCCCTACGGGCTCTCAGGACTACCTAGGCAGCAGGTACCCCAGGGAATCAGTACTCACAGAAGAAAGGGACAACCATCTGCAGAAGGAAGCTAGAAGAGAGACGTCAAACTGAAAGGTCTTTACCAGATGTAGCAGAATTAATAAACAGGAAGAATGAAGAATAAGACTTTAAGACTTTAACATAAACAAAGTGACTACCCTGGGAGAGAGATGGATAGGAGGACATTGTTAAAATGAAGCAGGTTACAGTATTAAAGATGAACCAACTGGAAATCCCAGTTTTTAAAAATAATACTGCTTATGTAAAGACCTCAACTATGTGCTGGACATTAGAATGAAAAATGGATTAGAGAACTGGAGGATCAGGCTGAAGATTTACCTAAAGAGATGTAGAATAGAACAGAAAAACCAAGAACTTGGGAAGGCAAACCCAGTCATGATGTCAACATAATAGGAGCCCCAAAAGAAGAAAGCAAATGGAGAGAAAGAAATATTTGCAGAAATAATGCTAAAGATTTAACAACAGCCACTTCCCTGATAACCCTGGGGGTATTTTTTAGGACTTGTTGAAAGTTACAACCTTAACTGAACTACCTCCACCCATGTAAAAACAGTAAATATTTGCTGTGTATGTACTAACTATTAAATACATGCTTAATTCCAAATATATCACAGATAAAAATCTTCAAAGACAGAACAAATCATGGAACTATTAGCAAATGTTACAAACATGAAGATATGAAGGAATTGAGTGCAAAATTGGGTAGTACCATCACTAAATTTTATGAGTATTACATGGCAAGATTAAGGTGTTAGGGTTTTCAGAATATACCTGACTTGACACTAATTCTTGTAAAAAAAAAACCCTTGGACAGCATTTCCCAAAGTCAGTTCCACGGTACACCTGTTCTGTAGAGTGTCTTGGTGTTGCATGTAAAAGGGGTTCCAGGTGTAGTAGAACTTGGCTGTGTTTTAACTGCCCAATATCCGCGCCCCATTCCTATGTTTGGAGGAATTCTGCATTTTGTGAGTCTCTACTGGAGGTAGAGCTACTTCCACTGCAGAAGTTAAACAGCAAGCACCTGTTTTCACACATACATCAAGCTCAGTCACGGGCATGTGGCCTTGGTGGTGCCAGTCAGATCTGCTTTCCCCAGATACTGACTTGGGAGTCAGTGATGCAGGAAGGCAGCTGTTCAGCAAGAACACAGGCAGCGTTGGGTTTCCAGGGATGCTGTGGCACTGTGCTGGTAGCACTTAAAACCTTCCAAAGGCTTTCTGCTGCCCTCGGAGTAAAGTGCCAACCTTCCTGAGATGACTTTAAGACTCTTGAGGACTGTAATGGTCCTTCACATATCTCATGCTTCAGCCAAATGGATTCCCTCTTAATTCTTCAAACTTGCTTCTTGCCTTCTCTCTCTCTTCTCCATCCCTCCTTATGTCTACTATGCCGTAGTCCAGCTCCAGTGGGGCGGGGTAGGGGTTGGGGGGCGGTGAAGCTCAAAAGGATGAGATGGAGTCAGTGCACAGAGAGAGAGGACACAGAGTCAGATGGAGGTGGTCTCTCAACAAAGTGCCGATGACAGCTTTATTTATACCACTTTGCACAGGGATATGATTATTTTTTATTTGTTCTTTTGATTAACAAGCATAGGCAAGCTTTTTTCTTTCTGTTTCCTTCTAATCTATACATGATTAGCCGAGTGTTAGACAGGGGATTTTTTTTCTATTCCTTGACCTAAACTTTTCTTAGCAACATGGACTCTATTGTGTTTCTTGCTTCTATGCAAAGCGGTTTCTAAGTAATGCATGTGACCACAGAAACGTGCAGCATGTAGCAGTGACTATGGAGTCTATCAGCTCAGGGTGAAATACGGGTCACTCACTACTACAGTTAGCTAGGCAGGTATCATCATCTATATTTCTAATGCAATGGGTACATTTTATCTCCTCATAATATTTATTCTATCATAGATAGATGCAAGAAAAAGATAGAAAGTATGATTTAGTGCTGTAAGAGGGCAAGTGTAGATGATCAAGTATGTGCCTATAGACTAGGTATTAATCCAAGCCAGACAAGGGCATCAAAATATCCACGGGTGTAGACAATTTCTCTCAAAATTGAGGAGATGAGGTTCTAAGCCTCACCTCTGTTGGCCCCCATTTTCTCACCTGATGGCCCCCTGCAACTGTGCCTGTCTTAGGTTGTTCCTCCCATGAAGAATCTTACCCGTCTCTGGCTAACAGCCATTTTCCGGGGCCATACAGGGAGATGTAAAGCTGGTAAGTGAGAGAGAAGTAATATTCTTTGAAAATGTTAGCTTTTTACTTCTTTACAGATTTATGCCCCATGCCTTCTATGCCCAGCACTTGTCTTGAGGTATTTTTATCACTTGGAAAATTATGGTATTTGGTAATTTCACATATAAGGCACAAATTCTAGTAAAGGGCTGTAATTAGGAAGGAAGAAGAAAGACCATAGAAGTAGCAGAGGGAAGAAAACATGAGAAGATTGATTAAGTGTCAGACAGGGTTATTTTATTCAATATTCTCTCATAGCTCTATTTCTATAAAACTCTCCATCACTAGTTTCACTAGCATTGTAATAAAAAAGGGGGGGCATTCTCACTTAGTGGAGATGGGGCAGTCAGTGTTTGACCAACTAACTGTAGGTTTCAGTATTTTATGCCAAGATCGCCCTCTGGCCCCTGCGTGTTCTATTCTTCAAGAGCACTATCCTGAAAAGCTTCTGGGAAGTTTATGTTCTCCTCCTTTCTGTGCTGCTTATCAAAGGTTAGCTTAGTCTTTGGCAAAAATGCAAGCAAAAAGCAAAGCCAATAGTATAATGGAGAGAAACAAAAGCAAGGTGGGTAATAGGGGGAGCGAGATGCAAAGGCCCCTGCTTTGTGGGGGTCTTCCTCCAGCCTGAGCTCTGCTACACAGCTTGAGTAGCATGGCTCCCGGCACTACTACACTATTCCCTTTATTTGGACAGTTCTCCTGTTCTGTTCCACTTATTTTTTTGATTAATTCCTACTCATCCCTTAGGAAAATATTTCCCCTGAAAATCTATGCTACACACTTGCATAGGAACTTGCATGTTAATGCAATGCAATGCTTATTTGATTGGCACTCCATGTGTACACCTGTGATCTGAATGAGGGCAGGGACTAGGTTGCACTGCTTAGGAATATATCTCCTATGCCCAGAACAATGCCTGGCACAGGATAGAGAGTCAAACATTTATTGAATGAGCAAAGTTCATCATAAAGTAGCTAGAATCTAGACTGTATTCCAAGCCTGCTAATTATTATACCTCTCTACAATGCTTTTAGGAATGGAAATGTTTAGTATGAAGTTTAATCATAAGCCAAAATAGGAAAGTGTATATGGAGATATTTGTGTCTGGATTACTGTTGGCATAATGAAATGGGTGAGATGAGGCCTGTAAAGCGTCCTTCTTAGGAAAAGTGCTCTGCATACAAAATGCTGAGTATCTAAGAGCAGAGGGAATAAATAGCTCCCAAGGGGCAAACAGCTCTTCAGTGAGATGAATGAGCTGTTCCAGGGAAGCTGGAAGCCAAGCTGTGAAAGTAAATTAATATCCTACGTGAGATGAACCATATAACCTTCTCCTCTGCCAGGGGCTTCTGGGCTTATAAGCATATCTCCACACACGGGGAGCAGACAGCCCATAGCTGATTGATCAGTGAACATGTGGGAGTGGAAAAGCACTGCCCCAACATGAAGCCCAGTGGGGACAGCTCTGCCTTCTGCCCTTCCCAGGGCTCTGCAGGTCACAAAGCACTGTCACCACAGTCTAGGGAGGTAGACAGTCTGGGTGCTACTGTTCCCATTCTACAGTTAAGGAACCTGAGGCCCAGAGAATTTAAATGATGTGTCCAAGGTCACCCAGATAGTAGGCGTTAGTGCCAGAAATAAAAACCAGGTCTACACATCTTTCTTCATATGGCATGAGTCTACAGGAGATGGTTTTCCAAGGCTGAATAAGGCAAAGGGGATTTCAAATAGTCACATCAATCAGTACATGAATTGTTTTAATGTTTTTTTTTTTAAAAAGAGTATAACCTGTGATTGAAGCAGCTCAGTCCCCTGTAGCAGTTATGAAAATCTTGGGATGAAAGGCTCCATTGAATAGGACTCTCTAGCCTCTAATAAGAAAGGGATTCGGAACTGCAAGGCTGCTCTGCTCAGGGGCAGCTGTTTTTGTGCAAAAGTCCCATAATGGGCTCTCCCAGAAGGCCTGCCTCACTGAGCACCAAGGGTCTTGGCAGGTGGGTACAAGTTGGAGATAAGCTGATAGTTTGGGAGAATGACTTTATTGCTTAAAAATCCTACAAATCTGTTATGGGTTGATTTATGTCCTCCAAAAATATATGTTGAAGTCCTAACCCCTGTGACCTGTGAATGTATACCTTATCGGAAGTAGGATCTTTGCAGATGTAAGCAAGAGAAGAGACATCATTAAAGCAGGCCCTTATCCAGTGTGAGTGGAATCCTGGTAGGAGGGAAATTTGGACACAGATGTGCACAGAGAGGAGAACAACACGTGAAACGTGTGATGACAGAGGCCAGGGATGGAGTAATGAAGCTGTGAGCCAAGGCACAGGCACACCAAGGATTCACAGCCACCACCAGAAGCTGCGGGAGGCAAGGAAGGATCCTACCCTGAGTCTCAGATGGAGACTGGCCTGACTGACATCTTGATTTCAGACTTCCAGCCTCCAGAACTGGGAGAGAATACATCTCTGTTGTTTTAAACCTCTCAGTTTGTGGCACTTTCATGGCGGCTTTAGGAAACTACTAATACACCTAATAACCAATTCTAGCTAATAACCAATTCTAGGCTCGCATATTACTGTTCAATGTAGCACTAGCTTCACTTGGGTCCCCTGAGCATATTTCTTTTCCAGTGTGAAGCCATGAAGAAATGAGCTGTGTTAATCAGATCAAAGACAATGCAAACTTCACAGCTGGCTGAGAGACAGAGGCCACAATCAGTGAAGGCAGTGAAAGGAGGCCAAGCACCAGAGCAAGGATGGACAATGGCATAAGGAGCCAGGAGATCCAGAAGAGTACGTCTCGGGGACTGAATGTTTGCCACATCTCTGAATAACAAATCTGCCTTACAGAATGAGGTTCGTCACTCAGAAGCAGGCAAACACATAGGCCAGCACATCATGCCTTCTTTTTCATTATCATTATGAAACATTTTAGACATATAAACAGGTATAGAAAATATCATAACAAATACCTGTGTACACACAACTCAGCTCAAGAAACAAAAAGGCAATGAGCGTTCCCTATTTACCCCTACCCATCCCTACCCTTCATCTCCCAAAGTGACCATTTTTGGGGAGACAATTCTCCATAGGTCTCTTAATTCCTGCACATCTTACAGAAAGGTAATGATTGAAATGTTTTCTATACTATCATTTCAAGGATATTTGTATAGTGAACAGCCTCAGAAGATAGAGATAGTGTTCCCCCCTGGAGCAAAGGTCAAGCAGGCTCACTGCCCATTAGAAAAGATACAGATTTCCTAAGTTCATGGTTCCTCTCCTGTAGGTCAGCCCACGGCATGCACATGGGCATCTCCCCGCATCCCTTCGCATCACCTGCATGGTACGTGGGGGATGCAGGAACTGGTGCAACTGTGCCAATACTCATGCTGCTTGCCATGACAAACGGAATATAGTCCTTTTTCTCTCACCCAGGAATCTGTCTTCTATCAAAATCAATGAAACTGTGTCAAGGGGGGGAAGTCTCAGATCCTTCAAAACTTTTGAAGACAGTTATCTTAAATTTGGTGTTTATTATTTCTCTGTATGTTATTTTGCTAGATAGAAGATAGAGATGATACAGATATAGATAGATAAATAGATGATAGATAGATAGATAGATAGATAGATAGATAGATAGATAGATAGATAGATGATAGATAGATGACAGTATTTTTTTACTTGTTTACAAAGTTTATATAAATGGGATCATGCAGTATGTATGTATCCTTCAGCAGCCTGCTCTTTCTCAATTTGTCTTCTTCAGAGTTATCAGTACTGATCCATGTTCTAGGTCATCCATTTCATTCTTGTTCATGACTCCTTGTGCATGTGTAAGAATTTTTCTTGTGTATAAATTTAGGAGTGGAAACACTGGAATGTAATGTGAACTTACCTTCAGCTTTAGTAGATACCACCAACTTGCTTCCTGAAGTGATTGTACCAAATAACATTTCATAAGCAATATGCAAGGTTTCCTGTTTCTCTACATCCTTGCAAGTGTGTACCATCATGCTTGCGGGGCTTTACCTCTCTGATGAGTGTTAAGTGCTGTACATCTTTTCACATGTTCTTTGGTCTTTCTTTTCCTCTTCATTGCTGTTTGTATCCTTTACCCATTTTCCTACTGGGTTGTTGTGTGTTATGGTTTATATGTTCAAGATACTGATATTTTGTATCTTATTTATGTACAAATAACAGCTATTCTCTGGCTTGTCTCTTCCCTTCATTCATGGTGTTTCTGCAGCTTCTTGATTTCACAGTGGAGTTCCAGGAGAAGTCTGTATTCATAGTGGTGTTCAATAGAGTCAGGGATTCAAAATAGTGATGAGAGTATGATCTGACCAAGCATTGTATAGAGACTGGGCTGCAAGAAGATTGGGTTCTAGGCATGATTCTTCCATAGTTGAATGTCTCTGGGGAAGTCACATCACATCTGTATCTGGGGCTCCTTTTCTGGAAATGGCACCTTTGGGCTAGATGGTCCCCCTAAGCACCTTCCCAAATGTAAGTTTCTCTAACACTTAGAGTCAAAGTCATGTGCACCAGGCAGGCAACAGCAGGGCCTATATGGATAAGCCCAACTTTACTATAACTTGGAAAGTGACTGGGCAGCTTCTGTGTTGTTTTCCCTGACTTCCTCACAGGGGTAGCCTCTTAGTTCTCCATGTACCCACAGCACCTGCTCACATTGCTATCATAGTATCACATAATGCTGTTGGTGATAGCACCAGTTATCTCTCTGACTAGATCATGAGCTTCTGTAGGACAGGGTTGACTTTAGTATATCCCCAGCACCTCCCATAGCTCCTGACTCAGTGAATGCTTGAAGAATGATGGAGGAACTCAGGGAGGTAGGAAGAAAGGTTGGAAGAAGGAAAGGAGTGGAGGAAGAAAAGAAGGACTAAAGAATGTATGTACCCAAATGAACTTAACAGAATTCCCAAAACAGTTACACATTAGTAAAATGAACCATAAGCAAATACTATTGCAAGTATTTTACAAGTGGAGTCACTTTTCCTGGATCACATGGGAAAACAACAGTTGCTTATTAATAGAGACCAATAATTTCTGATTTTTAATCTGATCTTCCAACTAATAAATCCTAGTCTCATTATTTTAGCAAAACCAAAATAGAGTTTGAATTAAATTCATCTTCATCCTCTTTATGCAACAAAACTATATTACTTATTATTTTGAACTTTTCCCTACTGACATGTTCTGAAAGATTAAAAAGGGAGCCTCTAAGCTTTAGGACGTTTCATAATTGCGATCTACATAATACGAGATGGGACTACTTAAATAATTATTCTCTCTTAGCTATAATGCAATTCCCTGCTTGTAGCAAATAAAGGAAGAAAACAAGATTATGTACTATAGTCCCATCTTATCCATAGTTTTGCCTTCTGTGGTTTCAGTCAATTGTGGTCAACTGTGGACTGGAAGCAGATGATCCTTCTCCTGACATATTGCCAGAAGGTCGCTACTGTAGTAGCCTAACACTACATCACAATGCCTATGTCATTTATCTCATCACTTAGGCATTTTATCAGCTCACATCATCACCAGAAGCAGGATGAGTAAGGTATTTTGAGAGAGAGAGAGAGACCACATTCATATAACTTGTATTATAATACATTGTTATAATTGTTCTATTTTATTATTAGTTATTTTTGTTAATCTCTTACTCAGCCTGATTTTCTAATTACATTTTATCATAGGTATGTATATACAGGAAAAAACATAGTACATGCAGTGTTTGGTACTACCTGCAGGTTTAGACATCCTCTGAGGGTCTTAGAACATACCCCTGTGGATAAGGGGGACGACTATAATAAAATTGCTCATGACAATGGGAAGAAGCAGCGGGAGGGAAACTCCTGGCTCTTAAGAATGGTCTGTTACAAGGTATCAGGGTCCATTACGCATGGATAATACCCTGTCCTTCGTTTAGTTTTGACTTTACACAGCTTACTTCACTGCTGCAAATATAATCCAATTTTCTCAGTTGCACATTAGTCTCTGGAAAAGCAAAGCAAAATTTGAGCAGGACTCTATCCTTCCCTGGGGGTAATACATTATCTGTTCATCTTGAAAAACTGTGCAGTGTTTTCTATCTCCTACCCTAATGTATTTGTTTGCAAATTTATTATGCCAGTATCTCTGTGTTTGTTTTTATTATAATTAGTAAGATGATCATTAAATAATAAAAAAGTAAGTGGATTACGAGAGCCAGACCAGGAATAAAATTAGGGTGTGGGGATGAACAGTAGAGTTGGGTGGGGTGGCTGTGGCAGGGATACATCTATTCCATGCTTCTCCCAAGCAGAGCTCTTTCCTGGCAGCCCAATTTCAGCTCCTCCAGACACCAGCTTCCAGTCATGCTAGTGATCTCATGATTGTATGTCATGTCATAACAGAGTCATTCACTAGATGGTTTCCTTTGCACAGTACCTCCCAAAGTGTAGGCTCCAACCCATGTGCATCAGAATTCCCCAGTGTGCTTGTTAAAATACATATTCCTTATCTGCTTAATCAAATTCTGGGGCCAGAGGTGGGGGTGGGGGGCTTGAGGGAATGCCAAAAAAGCACACTAAAATTTGAGAATTGCTGCCTCAGAGTAAAGTGTGAAAACAAAAATGGAGGGAAATCCCTTCTGGCACTAAGTACCTAAGAAGGAAAGAGAGGTTGCTTCATAGGTATCAAAAAGGGAAGCAGACAAGCAAAAGATGAAGCTTGCCTAGTTCACAGGTCTCCTTAGGGTTTACCTCCATTCTGACTGCTGTTGATTAAAGTCAAACTAAAGTGTGTTCTACAACATGTGCTGTATAATGCTGGTCAATATTTGTGTTGTTGTAAACCTCAAAAGTGATCGTGCTTCTAAGCTAATTCATTTGGCCAGCAGTAAGGATGCCAAAGGTTTGCAGCATGCTAGAAGGGACAGGCAGGTAAAAATCGGTTAAAATACCATATGGTCCACAATAAGATACCACCTCACACCCACTAGGATGATTATAATCAAGAAGATAGTAACAGTGTTGGCAAGGATGTGAAGAAATGGGAACTCTTTTACATAATGGTAATGGAAATTGCTGGAATGTAAAATAACATGCTCTTTGGAAACATTTTTGCAGTTCCTCAAAAGTTAAACATAGAGTTACAATGTCACCTAGCAATTCTATTCCTAAGTATAGACTCAAAAGAATTAAAAACATTTTCATACATAAACTCTATTGGAATGTTCATAGCAGCATTGTTTGTAGTAGTCAAAAAGTGGAAACAACCAAAATGTCCATCAACTGAAGGATAGATAAACAAATGTGGTACATTCATACAATGGGATATTATTTAGCAATAGAAAGAGGTGAAGTATTGATAAGTGCTAAAATGTGGAAGAATCTTGTAAACCTTCTGCTAAGTGAAATAAACCAGATACAAAAGGGCACATATTATATTATTTCATTTATATGAAATGTCCAGAATAGGCCAATCCGGAGAGACAGAAATTAGCTTAGTGCTTACCAGAGATTGGAGGAGGGAATGAGGAGTGATTGCTAATGGGCATGGGGCTTCCTTTTGGGGTGATGAGAACATTCTGGAATTTGATCATGGTGATAGTTGCACAGCTCTGTGAATATACTTAAAACTACTGAGTTGCACACTTTAGGAATTGTGTGTGGTATGTGAATTATATCCCAATTTTTTTAAATGATGGAAGAAGTGTCCAAAGAAAAAATAATAAATTTGACTACATGAGAAAAATGCTTTGTGGTTATCTGTAGGAAAAACTCACTTCTATGTCTTTCTACTCACACTCACAACATTTCTAACATCTGATGTGTGAGGTTTTCCACACACCAAGCAATTCTTTGACATCAGCTTAGTGTCCTACAATTCAATTCAGTTCTGACACTACCTACCTGGTGTTAGCATCAGATCTCATAGGTTAGGGCTTAGTCCTACAATAGTGCCAATCCCCCACTTTAGAGGCCAATCAAAAGTCCAGGTTGTCACCAGTGCTTCTGACTAACCGGCTATAGATCAGAGGTTCCAACAACCCCCTTTTTGGTTTCGATTAACTTGTTGGAGCAGCTCACGGAACTCAGGGAAGTTATTTATTCACTAGATTACTGGTTTATTATCAAATGATATAACTCAGGATGAGCCATAGGGGAGAGATGCACAGGATGAGGTCCCTGTGGAGTTGAGGTGCTCCACCCTCCCAGATGCATTCACCAACCAAACCTCACACGCACTTAGGAGATATTCATGGAGGCTCCATCATGTAGGCATGACCAATCATTAACTCAGTCTCCAGCTCCCTCCTCTTTCTACAGAACATGGGTGGAACTCAAAGTTCCAAGTTTCTAATCATGGCTTGGTCTTCCTGGCGACCAGCTCCCATCCTGAAGCTATTCAGGAGCCCACCCAGAGTCTCCTCATTAGAACAAAGGAGATGCCTATCACCCAGGAATTCCAAAGAAATTGAGAGCTCTGAAATTAACTTAGTGTCAAGGAACAAATATTAGAACAAAGATGCTCCTTGTGCTCATATCAGTTAGGAAATTACAAGGGTTTTAGGAGCTCTGTGCCATTAATGGAAGGCAGAGACCATATGTATTTTTTCTATTATTTCACAGTGGTATTAACATGCCACATAGGGGTAATCAAAGCCCACATGGGGTCCCCACAAAGGAGGGTGGGGCAATATCACTTCCCAAAGGGAGACTTTAGGGATGAGGATGATATCCAAAGGTCAGTCACTGGAGACACAGTCCTTTTGAGAAACAGAGTCATTGGGCATGAAGGAGATTGGCAGGTAAAGAAACTAGAGGAGATGACAGGGGTCAAGAGCCTTGAGGGATTCAGATTAGTAGCAAGAAGGTAGATTAGTTAATAAGTGGGGTTGGGATAACTGGAGAGGAATAAGAAAAAAGATAAAACTGAAATTGTCCCTTATACCATGCACTAGTATTGATTGCAAAGGAATCAGAGATATAAATATTTAAAAAATGAAACCATAAAATACTAAAAGAAAATGTAAGGCTTAGGAAGCTGGACTTGTAAAAACTTTCTTGACTGTGACTCAAAATCCAGGGAAAAAACTGAGAAATGTGGCTCCCTGAATCTAATCAAGTCTCTAGCCCTAACTACCAGTTTACAGAAAAAAACGAGATAAAGGAACCTGATCAATGACGCAGTCAGCAAAATCTAGAATGTGGGCACTTCAGATTTACTGCTGTTTATGAGTTGCTTTCTTTAATAAAAAAAGTGCAAAAAAATAAAAATAAGAAAGCAGGGAGGTATACCTATAGATTAAAAGAGAGTCAAAGACATATCAACCAAATGCAAAGTGTGGATCATGTTTGTACCCAAATTTTTTTTAACTGAAAATAAAGCAGTTTTGAAACAAGAAATTCAAATATTGCGTGGATATTGGATAATTTTAAATAATTATTATTAATTTATCAATTGTGATCATTGTAATGTGTTATGTGAAAAAGAGGAGGTCTTATCTCCTAGAGGTATAGATTGAACTATTTGCAGATGAAATGGTATGATCTTAGGTATTTACTTTAAAATAGTCCAGTATGGGTATATGTGGGAAATAGAATTGTAAATTAAATAATAAAATGGTACTGGTGTTATAATTATTAAAGCTGGGTGATAAGTACATAAGGATTCATTATACTGTTCTCATTTCTTTGGGGTAAATCTGAAAGTGACATTGGGGTGACATTGGGGTGGAGGGAAGGATCTGGATGAAGGAGTAGAAGCAGCGGAAGGAGTCAAGCAGTAGAAACAGAGGAAGGAGTAGAAGACGTAGGAGTCAAGGATGACTCTCAGGATTCTGACACAGATGAATGACTGCATGGGAAGGCCATTCTACAAACCAGGAAATTTAGAAGAAATTAAAGTGAGGGGTGAAGGGAGCAAGTGGTCCCATTTCAGACAGGTTGAGTTGAGGCACCTGCGGAACATCCAGCACTCAGGGAAGAGGTCTGCACGAGGACAGGGTGTGGGCAGTTATTAGCTGCAGCATAATTTCCATTGGAAACACATGGAGGGTAGGCACAAGAAGATACTCCCTTCATCAAGTGCTTCTTATCAAATTAAAAAATTACTCTTGGACTGTGCTAACATTATGAAAGCAAAGTGGCTTAATCAAAAATGATATAAGAGAAAAAAATACTAATGTATGATAATAACCATTCATGCTATTCTGTGTCCTCTCAATTTCCATTTTAAACATGTAGAGATCTTCAGGGTTTGACTGCAAGATTTTCTTGTTTCATTTCTTTCCCCTAATAAAGGAATTTTCAAGACAACACTAGTGAGGACTTTAATACATTATGGGGGGAAAAAATCTCATCTGAAAGATCATATTTTACTTCTTCTTTTTTATCTTACCTTTTTTAAAAATTTTGTTTTTTCTATGTTATACAAAAACTGAAGAAAAACACCAAAACCAACTAGATTCTGGCCAGCATTCAATTTCCTGTCTTTGAAACAGCCATGATAATGTTAAGTCCTTGGGTTGACTTGTGTATTCAGAAGGAGCCATGGAGCTGCTCACATAAATACAAAAACTGAAGAAAAACAACAAAACCATCTAGATTCTGGCCAGCATTCAATTTCCTGTCTTTGAAACAGCCATGATAATGTTAAGTCCTTGGGTTGACTTGTGTATTCAGAAGGAGCCATGGAGCTGCTCACATAAAAAAGCATTTTGTGCCAGGGATTGATTTCTGCCCTGGAGCCAGGCAAAGAGAAGACTACTCAGCCCCTGTGTTATCTGTTGCTGGGGAGGCATCAGGCCATTGGCTAGGCTTTAATAAAACATGGCAATAACATTTTGGTTTGAAGCACAGAATACTTTCCAAGCCAAAATTAAAGTTTATCAGCAATTGAGATGCTTGTAGATTTCTTATTTTTGCAGGTATTTGTATCTTTAGCCTTTATAGTCAAGTAAAAGAAGAAGCACATCAGTATCTTTCTTTTCCTGTTCTGGGATCATTCTCCAAATCTGTGTTGACCACCCAGTTCAAACTCCTCTGCCTGCCATTTGAAGCCCCCACAATTTGGCTTCACCCAAGACCACATCAGATGGCAGCTACAATGTGTGCATGGGTGTGCATCTATGTGCATGCGCAATTTGATTCACCTCTCCACCCTGATGTGCAGGTGAATGCCGTGCGGGTGTATGTGAACAGTTCCTCGGAGAACCTCGACTACCCAGTCCTCGTGGTGGTTCGCCAACAGAAAGAGGTGCTATCCTGGCAGGTTCCTCTGCTCTTCCAAGGACTGTAAGTGGATCTTTGCCCAGACAACTTCATTACATTTGGTTTCTTTCAAGGTCATAGACTTTAATTGCTCTTTCCCTAATAAAAGGAGAAATCAGACATTTGGAATGCTGACATATTTTGCATGCTAGGTGCAAGCATTGGTCGAGGTGCATACCCTGACCTGGGCAGCTGTGCTTGATTTCCATCCGCTTTGAAGTTCAGATAAGCACTCTGCCAAGATTTTTAGCATCTAGAAAAACTTGTAGCTTTTAATTCTATCCAGTATGTTCTGTAGCTCTTGGCTGGTTGGTGTATCATCCACCGAGGACAGGGCTAAGCCCAACAGTCAACTTAAATGAGCAGCACCTCCTCCACTCTTCAAAATGCCCACTGAGTGTGTGGTCTTCATTCCGTATTTATTGAGCACTGCTAGGTGCTAAATGCTAGGGATACGACAGTGGAAGATCAGCAACAACAAAGTCCCTTCCTTGTGAAGCAAATATTTTGGCAGAGGAAACCGTACAGGTACGATAGCACTAATGAGAAAAAAAAAAACAGAAAGCATTCAGACATGGACACATAGTATGGTGTTCAATCATTTTAGAGGCTGAGAAATCTGAGGGTTGAAATGCTAATTCTGAAAGCCTTGACTTGGGCTCCGGGACTCTTTTAGCAAAACCTTCAAAGAAGAGAAAAATGGAATCAGTTGTTCTATGAGGACAGTTTCCCCTTCAAAATTGCCTACTTTTTCCTCATTAAACGAGGAGGATGGTCAGTGTACTGTGACACAGCCTGAAGGAACCGGCCAGCACTGAGCAGTCCTCATACCCCTGGCATGGGACAAACCCGAGCTAACACACTAGCTCAAAAATCACTATCAATAGGTCCAGTCTAAACATTAAAACATAGGATTCTGAAACAAATCAGCGGAGAAGTGGACTGAGATGCGTTTTTTCTCTAGCTTGTTCATCGAGTCTCCCTTGTTCTTGCTGCTTCTCTCCTTCACTGGCCGCTGCAGGTACCAGAGGAGCTACAGCTACCAGGGAGTGAGCCGCACCTTGTGTCCCTCGGAAGCAACCAATGAAACAGGACCTCTGGAGCGACCGATATTTGTAGATGTAGCGTCCATGGCGCCCCTGGGTGCCCAGTACAAACTGCTGGTCACCAAGCTCAAGCACTTCCAGCTGCAGTAAGCAGGGCCCACGGTGGCCTCTCTCTGCTCTTCCCCTGCTCGTGCGTGCTCAGTCTAGCTTCCTTCCTTCCAGATCAGCACTCAGCAAGGAAACTCCCCCCTTGGAGTACTGTTTTAGCACCTTCTGAACTCTCCTGCTCACCGCTGGGCAGCAGAGCACTAATCTGGGCAGCAGGGAGGACACAGTGGAGGCTGGTGCACGGGATTAGGGCAGCTGACCCCCACAGGGCATCCATCTTCAGAGTGCTGTGTGAGGACCCTGTCCTGCCTGTCATCTGAGCAAGAGGCACTGGTGACTGGGTAGTTCTGCATTATTCACCAGTGCCACTCTTCTGCAGGGAGTTTTGGAATTGTTTTAAGAAAGACCTTAAGCTATTTTTTTCTTACTCCTATTTCTATTCCAGTTTTCTCCATCCAGGCTGGGATCCAAATCACTTTGGATCCACCACCTCAAATTGTTTATGTTAGACGTAGACTATAATAAATTCACTTGGACGCCTTGTCTCCAAAGGATCTGTTCTCTCCCAGAGATTACTCTTGGAAAATATTGCATAAATATGTGTGAAAATTTAAACAGAAAGGCTAGGGTCATTCCTTAATAAGGCCATAAACTTCAGGGACTTTTCTGCCTCAAACTCAAGACTTCTCAAGGATTCAAACCATTTCCTCCCCTCTCAGTGTTATAAATAAATTCTAAAGAAAATAGTGTTAAATTGGTTATGGTAAAAACTAGAATTTGTACTCATAATTAAGAGAACAAAAAGAACCATGGACTAGAATATATTTCTAACACACATAACTGACAAAGGCATTATGCACAAAATATACAAAGAATTCCTACAAATCAATAAGAAAAAACAGGCAAGTTCCTTAGCTGCTGTCCCCATTATCACCCACCCTTCTGTGGCTTTAGCTTCATAGGGCAAGAATCTTGGAGCTCATGAGTCTGGGCACTTCTCAGTGTAGGAACTGGCACACAGGTAAATACAAGTCTGTGTGCTCACAGGTTCAGACTTAGCTTCACTGGAACAAATAGGTTTTCTGAGGCAAAATGAGATCTCAGGAACAGAAATTATACCTGAGAAAACAATCCTGTGACCTGGATCTCTCACTAGAACTTTAGGACAGAGACAGAAGAGTCTCAGCAGGGGAATCTATGTTTATATTCACCCAATGAAAAAACATATACATAATATAAATGGATTCAAATATGCCAAGTAAAAGACTAAGAATGTCAAATGGGATTTAGAAAAAAAGAAAACCAATATATGTTGCTTGTAAGTGTATAACCTCAAATAAAAGAATATATAAGTGTAAATAAAAGGATGGTAAAAGAAACACCATACTGATACTAACCAAGGGAAAAGGTGATGTATCAAGGTGGTATTATACAAGATATTATTTAAGTCAAGATTATTAGAGATAGAGGGACATTTCATATTTCTAAAAGAATCATTCACCATGAAGATAAACTTAAATTCTAAATTTGTATTCACTTAGTAACATCACTTCAAAATAAACAAAGCAACAGCTGCAGAATGAAAAAGAGAACTAAGGAAAAATGCACAATCTTTGTGGGAGAATTCTCTATAACTAGTAGAATAAGCGGATAAAAATTTGAAATATATATATATATACATAGACATGCATATTTATGTGAATATATGTATTTATGTATGTCTGTATGTGGTGATTAGATAGAACAGGCTTTGGAAAACCATGGCCCACAGACTGGCCACTGGTTTTTGTAAACAAAGATTTTTTGGAACACAGCCCTACCTACCCATTCATTTACATGTTATATCTGGCTGCTTTCATGCAACAATGACAAAGCTGAGCAGTTGGGATAGAGACATAATGGCCTGCAAGGCTAAAATATTTACTATGTGGCCCCTAAAGAAAAATTTTGCCAATGCCTGATATAAAAGAGCAGATCAACATGATTAACAAACTTGGGCTAATTAATATATTTAGAAACCTATATCTCAAAATGATAGACCACCTGAGCTTCTCACATGCACATGTAACATTTACCAAAAGTGCCAAACTTTAATGCCTATGTTGATAAATTTCAAAGGACTGAAATCCTCTATATGGAACTGAGATAGAAATCAAATACAAAATGATATCTAAAAAAATCTCCAAATGTTTGGAAATTGAGTGGTCTACTTCCAAATAACTTATGAGATAAAAGAAGAAATCACAATAAAATTTAGAAAATATTTTGAACAAATGATAATGAAAATATGATGTATCCAAACTTCTGGGATGCAACTAAAGCAACACCTAGAGGAAAATGTATAGCTTCAAATGTAGATGTTAGCAAAGAAGAATGTCTAAAAATCAGTGTGTTAAGTATCCATTTCAGGAAGTTAGAAAAAGAACTGAAAATAAAACTTAAAGTAAAAAAGAAGTAATTAAAAAGCACAAAAGAATTAATTGATAGCAAATTGAGAGTAGACAAAGTCAAACAAAACCATAAACCAGTTATTTGAATTGACTAGTATAATTTTTATACCTGTTTGTTTTTTTTAAATGAAAAAGGCAAGTTCATTGAAAAAAAGTCAAGAGACATGAATAGACACTTCAACAAAGAAGCTACCAAGTGGTCCAAAAGCCCAACTTCATTAGCTACCAGGAACACAAATTAAAACTATGATGAGATTTCGCTACACCTGCCAAACTGCTGACAATGCAGTGCCACTCCTGGTGATACACACAATGCCTAGGCATTTGTGCTACTCATTCAACACTACACAATAAACATGGACAAACTCCTGCCATACCTAACAACATGGATAAACCTCACAAAGGCAGTGTTAAGGAAAAGAAGCCAGACAGAAGGAATACATACTGTTCCATTCTATTTACATAAAGTTTAAAAACAGGCAAAACCATTCTGTAATGTTAGAAGTCAGGATAATGGTAACTTTAGGAAGGAAAGAGGAAGTACATGGTTATGTTTACCTGGTGAGAATTTATTCAGATACATACTTATGACTTGTGCTCTTTTCTGTCTTTGTTGTACTTCAATTAAAAGGTTTAACTTTTTAAAATCAGAATATTTCAAATTAGTATATACTACTTTTTTGTAGCTTATTTTTCTAAACAGTTTGCTCTGTCCTATTATAAAGCTCTCCTTAAATTTTCCAAGGCAGTTTATAAAGAAGTCTGTAGTCAGCAGAATTGCTAATAGAAATTAAATAGTTGTCGTGGTCTTCTCTACGCCCTTTGACAGTGTATACCCATAAAGACAGATGGGAAAATAGATGAATGAATGGTCAGAAGGATGGAGAAGTAATCACAGCATTTTTTTCCAAGTCTCTCCATTAGTTTTGTTGTAGAAAAATGTGATATGATAATTTCAAGAACAAAGAACTCCCCACCATCCCCAGAAAAAAAAAGAAAGCAGAAAAAGATTCTCTGGTGGATAAAACCCACCCAGATTAATTAAATCAGAGTCTCTAGGAGGGAGGTTTGAGCATTAGCATCTATATTTTTTAAGTTCCCCTGTGATTGTAATGTGCAGCCAGAGTTGAGAAGCACTGCCTTTAAGCAATTTCTAGAAATGGCGTTTACATTTCATTGTTTTAATAATTAAATCTACTTGGGATATCAAACAATATAGGAATTCATGATACATATTTGAAGGAGGCAGCAGCACATTACTGGAACAGAATGTAGTTTGAACTGTGGAAAAGCCTTGCATTTCCTGATTGGTCTCTGTGTCTTTGACCTGTCACTGTCACCTGGTGGCAGTGCGCTGGAATTCTAGGGCTGGTTTTCTGTGAGACAAAGTAGACTCTTTGGAGAGCTGAATTCTGTGAGGCTGAAGTCATAAGGTCACAACTCTATGCAAGTGTTAATGAATGATATGCATGCTGGTGAAAGTGCAAATCTATTTCCTCCTCACATTGTTTTCTGTTTCCGCCTTTTATAATGTGCCTTGACCTCAGCAACCAGGTATTCAGAGCATTTCAAAATGTATACAGTGACTGTGAGAATAAGATAAGCCTGAGAAGAGATGGTAACTGAGATATTCATGTCACTTGCTTCCTGGCTCTGGATTGCCCCACACCAGCCTTGCCTGTGACCCAGAAAGCCAGAGGATGTTGGTAATAGGCAAGAGCCGAGGACTGTGGTGAGATCTAGACTCTAGGTATTAAGAGAAACACTGAAGAATTAACTCAAAATTCCTAACATTGCAGTTGCTGTTGTATGTTTTTGAGACAGACTAAAAGGTATATGAAACATGTTCTATGATTTTGTTTTCTAGAATTACAAATTTTAAGAATAGAAGCAACCTTGGGAATCAATCCAGTCACATCATTTTTACCAAGGAGCAATCTGATGCCCAGAGAGATTAAGTGACTTGTCTATACTCACACAGCTAGGAAAGAATGAAATCAGAGCTAGATTCTATTCCTGACTTTCAGTTCTAAGCTTTTCCTGCTATAACCTGCTATTTCTACTTTCTGTTTAAAACTCTGCTCCCAATTTTTATGTTGCCCTAGATATGTTCTTAACTTCATAAAACATTTATTTATTTAAATGCAGCTTTGAAAATAAAATCCTGCCTTAAAGCATTACTTCCTGCCATCTAACTATCCCTCACCCACCTTCACACTCACTTACGCACAACTTTGCCATGACTCATTTTCCCAAACTTCAGTGCCCTGGTGCTCAGTGTCTCAGTGTGAAGTTGCAGACAGGGAAGAGCAGGAAGCTGTAGAAGCTGGCAGGCACCTGATCATGGGGGAGTGGGAGCTTGGACGACGTGTTAAGGCAGTTGTCTAAATTGTGATAGTTGTGTGCAGAACAGATTCAAAGGGGACAAGACTCTGTGCAGAGAAATTAGAAGGCTGAGACAGTGGTCAAGAAAAATAATGAGAGGAATTGAATTTATAGGACAAATTGACAAAACCTGATTGGGCTGCAGAAAAATGAGAGAATCAAAGATGACTGCCCCACTTGAAGATGGTGGTGCCACTAAGAGAAAATGAGAATTTTGAGAAGGGAGAGAAGAATGGATAGGTTCACTTTGGAACGTGTTGAAACCCAAAGTGCAGGTGCCTGCGGCAGACAGGCCGAGTTACAGGTAGCAGGCCCAGCGGAAGCACTCGTAGCAGGCACCACGGTGCCCAAGGCAGCCTTACAGGAGGCAGGCAGAGAAACAGGTGGCACCCCATCCTTGATATTCGAGATCTTGTATGCTGCACTAGGAAGTTTAGACTTGATCTTGCAAGTTTTGAGAGCCACTAAAAGATTTTAAGCAACAAAATAAGATGAGCAGATCTGACTGTTCAAGATGGCTTTTGTGGCAGTGTGGAAGATGAACTGGAGAAAGGGGAAGGTGGAGGCAAATGGGCAAATGAAAAGCTCTTTGAATAGAGAATAAAAAATGATAAGGACCAGAATGTGTTACAGCAGCAATAAAGTTGTAAGGGAGAAAGAGTCAAGTAATACACCTGGGATAATTCACAATTCAGAAAATATTTGGGCTAGAATAAGAAGTACAGCACCGTATGAGCACTTGCACCTCCAGCCTCCTCTAGCCTTCTGAGTAGGGATCTTGAGTCTGTTCTGAGAGAGTTTTGAGTGAGAGAGCTCAGCAGCCACGCTGTGAAAAGTAGTAGTTGTTTTTGGTTTTGTTTTTGTTTTGTTTTGAGGAAATGGGTGACTAATGAGGCTTGTAGACCATTTTGCTGTGTGTCATACTGTATAATCACCCTTTGGTATTTAGGGGATAGAATGCAGTCATGATTTACATTACTTTTCAGTTTTTTTCCTTCCTGGATGCCATATTGGGCACAGACAGTGTTTCTGGTGGGAGCAGCTGCATCCAGGCCATTTTTACACTAACAGAATCAGTCAGACTTGGTGATCAATCGATGTGGAAGTTGACAAAGAGGGAGGAATCCAAGATGACTGCAGCCATGATGTCAGAAGTCTGGTGAGGTTTACTGACAAAGACACACAGTGGGTCAGAAGCAGGGAAGCAGCACCTCCCACTCTGATCACGTGGAGTTTGAGGTGCTTGAGGGGCCTTGAGCCCAGTGCAGGCACCCAGCAGATGATCACCCTCCGGCTCAGGAGATGGCCCCAGACCGAACATAGAGACTCAAGCCTCACTGGTGTTTTTGTGGGGTTTGTGGCAACTGACGATATATGTGATCTTTATGGCATTTGAATATATATGTGTATTTTAATGGCATATGAACATGTAAGTGGCTGAGGAAAATGAGGTGATCCAAGAACAGGATCATAGGTAATGTTGTTATTTAAGGGATTGCCTGAGAAACAGGAACTTATCAAAAGAAGCTGAGTAGGTGTATCCAGATGTGTGGAAGAAAACCCAGGGAAGCAGGTGTCACAGAGCCATGGGACGGGTTTCAAGAGAGAAGGAGCAGTTGTCAGTGTCCGTGTCAAAGAGGGGTCAAGAACATTAAGGACTAAGTCACTGGATTTAGCAATTAGTTGGTGACTGTCACCCTGAGCAAAGGCAGCTTCATGGGGATGGTGGAGCCAGAATCCGGATGGCAGTGGGGAGAGGGAGAATGAATGAGAGATGAGAGCAGAGTACTCTTGAGAAGCTGGCGTGTAAAGTAGAGGAAGGACTTAAGAGGACATCACAGTAGGGAAAGGCGGGGACACGGGAGGAATTTTGTTGGGATGTTTTTCTTACATATTTTGAAAATGGTTGAGACTAGAGTTTGTTCATAAACCAAGAGGTAGAAAGGCAGACAAAATGTATAGGAGAGCTGGATTTTGTAGAAGCAACATCCTGGAGAAGGAAAGGACAGGATTTATTGTGTGGGTGCTGAGGTGCAGGTTACAGATGAGGAGAGGGCTTGGTGGAAGGTTGGGGAAGGACAGGGGACTTCCTGACAGATGGCAGACAGGAGACACCAAGAGGGATAGTCTTTGGTCTACAGGCCAAACGAAAATCAGATATCATTTCCTTCAACAAAAAAGCGGGGCTCTCGAACACCCACTGCGCCCTGTGCTATGGGCTTGCTATCAGAAGATGAATAAGAGGCCGTGACTCTCACCCGCCTCTCAGGTACTCACCTCAGAAACAACCCCCCGGCCTCTCTATATTCACCTCAGAAGCAACTTACCCATTTTCCCCGCCTCTCTTCTCATTTACCCTTCTTCCCACCCCCCCTTTTTTTTTCTTCAGTTTTATTTACTCTCCTGTATTATTCCCCCTCCCCTACCTGTCCCAGGGGCCTCTCTCTCCCTCTTCTTCTCCAGTCTTCTTATCTGCATACCCATCTCTCTTGACTCCTCTCCCTCAAACTAGCCAAAATGAGGGAACAAAGTCAGTGTGAGGTTTTTCTGATTTATTGAATAAACATTTGTTCCCTGTGTTTAATTTTTTTAAACAAGTACGCTGAAATTGTATACTTCTCTCTCTAAAACTAAAGGTACACATGAGTCTCAATTAGCTTTGTTCTGTCGGTTAATGACTCTTGATACAATAAACCTTCCCCGCCTCCATCAGCGCCTGTGGGGGAGAAATTAGAACATTTCACCTGCAACAGAGGCAATGTTTATTTTGCACACACTGTTGACTTCATGAGAAGACAGGGCTTCAATGTGGCAGTTTTAAAGAAAATAATATATTTTTTAAGTTTGTATTTGTTGTACTAACAAAGAAAACATAAAGGACAGGGGGGAAAAAAACCCAGAAAATTCATAATGATGTCCAAATACTCGGTGTTACAATTGGAATTCAAATAATAGGGGACAATGAAAAAAAAAACAGGTTCTGGCCCAAGAATACATGGTTGTTTCTGGAAATCTCATGTTGTCTGCTGCTAGCCAAGAAAATTGTGTTCTTTTCAGTCCCTTGACCCGGCAGCAAACAGAGCTGAAGGCCCTGTTGCCCTGGCAACAGCTGGGACACTCCCCACACTGCTGGGAGGGTGCTGCCCAGCCACACACAGCCCCCCGGGGCTAGGCCCCAGCTGCGGAATCTCAGGAGCACACACATGGCTCTGACTGTGCCTTTGGCTTCTCTAGGTGACTTCATCTGTGCTTCAGCAGAACCATCACTTGACACTGATTGTGACTTCTGTTGAGAGTGAATATATAAAAATGGCATCAACTGTTACATTCTGAGCCAAGTCTGCCAACAGCCTGAACTACCGAGCATTACCTTTAGAAACAGTGCTCAAATTTTATGATGCCTGAACACCTCTAGTTAGAATCTTCTTGTTTAAATGTCTTGTCTGCCCTTTCTATAGGAATCTTTAATGTATAAACTGTTTAGTTTTTATAAAAGGAGAATCAGGAGTGGAGAGTAAGACTCTCTGGAGAACACTAGGGGATGAAGCTGGGGAGGGGTCCCAGAAGAAATTCAAGTTCAGGTTCCCAGAAACACAGGCCACATTGGAGGGATGCGGGCATGGAGAATACAGTGGGACTGTATGAGTGATCTTCATAGCTGAAGTTGAGGCGAGAGCCAGAAAGAGCAAAGGCGAAGCAGCCCATACTACACTGCAGAGAAAACCAAATTTGTCTTGTGTTTTCCAGCCTCTTGAACATTTTGCCTATGTTCGTTCCAGACAGCACTCTGCTGCTTCCCACATCTCCTCACACTCTCCTCCAGGCTGGGTCATTGCTCTTTCACCAAAGAATGAAAATAGCTCATAACTTAATTCACAGTAAACTACTAACTGGAGAGATAATAACTTCATTATATTCTTTTGGTGGTGTTTGCATTTTAAAGAAGGACCTTTGAAGGCAATGCCCAACCCAGATAGGACACAGCGTTGGAGAGGAATTTCAGCCAGTGTGGCAGGCAACTGGGACAGTGCTTAGCGGCAAGATTCAGAAATGACCTTTTGCCAATGGATACACCCAAATTATTTGAAGTAGTACCTCCATTATCCAAAAAGACCTCAAGCCGTCTTTTCCTCTTTCAGCCCACTTCGGCCCTGTGCTTGATTGTAAAATTTTAAGAGAATCCAAATGTATAAGTATTTACTAAAGTACTTACTTTTATACATATGACTTCATGGGCATATAGAAACATAAAATTCATCCCTTCCCCACTGTGGTCATTCTTGAGATGGAAACCACCAAATCCCCATGCAATTTACTTTGCCATTTTGATGGGACCACAACTCCCTTCACAAAGGCTAGAGCTTTCATTGCATCTAGTTTAAGATGTTCTCTTTTAAATAAATGATTTTTGCTTGCTAACTTAGCTTTTCTCTCACTTTTCCCCCTTTCCCCTCTCCCACTTACATTTCTTAGGACAAATGTTGCCTTTCACTTCACTGCCAGCCCCTCTCAACCTCAGGTAAGTGAAGGGGTCCCCAGTTACCATAATCTTACCTGTTAGGGTTACCCAAAGAAACTATGGTAATAGGTAGGGTCAGCAGGTGGGGTTGCTCTTGATCTTTCACAACTTGAGATATATTTGTATTATGGGAATATTGTTCATGTTACTGAGATTTGGGAAGTAACATTTAATCTCCTTACCTTAATTGGCATGAAATCAGAGGCACAACATTTGTTTGCAGATGTTCCTTGGTTTAACTTTCATTCATCAAATCATGTGCCTGCTATGTCCCAAGCCCAGTTCTAGACTGTACTAGGTCCCAAGGATAGAAGGATAAACGAAAGAGATGCAGCTTTTGCCTTCATGGACTCTATAATCAGGATGGGGATGGGAGGCAGGGGAATGGAAGACCAACACTGAACCGATACATAATCAATTGACCTGGAAATACAATAAAAATAAGACCGATTTTAATTTCTACAGTGCTATGGATGGAATAAATTAGTTTCTCCTGATGTAAAGAGAGAACAGGAATGCTAGCAAAAGTTTATTGGAAGAATTGCATAATTGTGCTGTCCATTAAACCACAGTCATGAACAGAATAAATGAATGAAAACCACACTTCTCTTAATTGATTCAGGCTGCTTTTCTGGTGACACCGCTAACTACCTTTCTTTTTTCTTTCACAGCTTCTGGAAAAGTAAAGTCTATACAAGTTTAAAACAGATTCATTAATATACTGATACTTACTGTAAATCTTCTGCAGGCTACATATAATACAGCTCTGGTCATCAATAGCTACTCAGTTTTTGCTTTGGATATACTAAAAGTAGGATTGACATATGGATCCTGTTGTAAATCTATCACAACCACTTGTGTGCTGGTAAATATTTAACAATTGATTCTCAGGAAGAAAGTCTTGATTTGTAGTATTTTCACATTTCTGTGGTGTAAATACCTCCACCACGCTCAATGTCAAGCTGCCAACACAACGTCTGTCAACCCAGAGGCGGGAAGAGATGAGCATGGTCAACTCCCCAGACCTGTATGAGTTGACTCCCTCCCACGCACCTTTAAGAGTCAAGCTTCCCTTCAGTGAAAGCCTCTGAGGTGCATATATCCTGCCACCCAGTGACAGAAGAGGACTATAGGCCCACAATCCATTGCTCTTAACATTTATCAACCACTTAATTCATGCTAAAACACTATTGCTAGGTGCCATGGGAGATATCTAGAAAGGGAGGAAAAAGTCGGCAATGCCAGCTACAGAAAATACAGAGTCCTGTTTAGTGCTCTCCTAAATATGGTTTACTGAATGCACTTTCAGTTTGTAGATTGAAAATCAATGATGATTAAATATTACGGCTTCCTCTTATTTTAAAAAGGTATGTAAATATTACAGCCTAAGTAATTTGTCTATAAGCCCCAGCTAGAGTAAAATATACTTAGAACAAACTAATTAAACAAAATAGAAGTTCTTTAATATTTATGGAAGTTTCACCTTACTATTTAGCTGTTCACATTTTGACCTTCAACTGCAGGAAAGATGTCTTATGCCTATAAACTCCCCCAAACTACTGCACATTCTCAGACAACCTTCATCAACACTGTCTGCCTCTGTTCTTATAAACAAGAGCAGGTTACAGAAACTGGGTGGGTTATCAGGACCCAAGCTGGTGATGTTTGGCCTAAATTCCAGCCATTGCTTTGGGTAGTTGCCATATACTTCTTTCTAATAAAAGTAGGTTATCAAGGCAAAGGTTGAAAACATCCCTTTGGTGTTTATGGTAATTTAGAGATAAAGAAGGCTGATAATATTTTAGCATATAGATAAGGCTTCAGCTGATGTCTACTGCTTGGACATCACCAACTCCTATAATACACAGGAATATATATAAGATGCCTAATATTGCTAACAGGAATCATAGTAACATTGTTACAAAGTTTGGTTTCCCTAAGAAACAAGAACACCTTTGAGGATGCCAGAGAGTTCACCTTTGAAAGAGCCCTGTGTTATATGTATTTGAAACAAGCTCCAAAATGAAAGTGCAAAATAAAGTGGGTTCTTGGGAGTGTTGCCATCTGTTATAAGGTGTGAACAGACTTCCAAACAGCAGCGTTGATGACCCTCCTTAATCTTAAAGTTGTTTTTTTCCCCCATTGGAATTGGAAAGCTTTGGATTGTTGAAAAACATTCTATTTTTATTGCTCCAGTCTCAGAATAAGGTTAGCGAACGGGATGTTGGAATGCTAAATTAAGTTTTAACATGTTTTGCCTCTCCTTGAAAGTGATACCAGTTATTCGCATCCTAGGATATCAGGGCTTGTGTTAGTTGGTTACCTCAAAATCTTCTTCATATTCTTCATGTCAGCTTCTCAACCAGTTACCATATTTATACTTATTGGGCAGCTGTCCCCTGTCTTCATTACTAACAACATGTTTAAAACTCAGAGTTAATAAATTTTTTCAGTAGACTCATAATCTGAGTAGCTAAATAGCATGACCTCTTTGTATTATAAATGTTTTCTGATTCTGATGATATTTGAGAAATTCTTTTAAAGATGTCTCTGCCCAAAATCATGAACGTATTTCAGGGGGCTAGTTATAAGACTTTGTCTTTGAATCTAAATGTCATCTCACTATATTCCAGCCAGGTGGGGGTGGGTCTAGGGCTAATTCTTGTCTATGGGAAGAAGGTTAAGATTCTTGAAGAACAGGTTTATCTGCTTTTCAAGGTAAAGCTTCTATTTCAAAAATGACCATGCATGACACAACAGAAATACATCTTGTCTCATGTTACATCTGATATATCTGACATCTCCTTAATTCAAAGGGCTGGAGGGATAGTAAGTAGAAATTGGAATGGAGTATAGTAAAGTTTAGTTGAGAAAGAAGTACCATAGAAAATGACACGGAAATATTGTATGAAATGGTTGCTTTCTCTTGTTCACCACTATATTCCTAACAGCTGGTACAGAGCCCTGCACAGAGCAGGTGTTCAATATGTTATGAGATGAATGGCTGATTGCATCAGTGGTGATTTACTGAGGTTTACATCTGAACTTTGTACCTAATATTAGAGGAAACAATCCTATTCATGTGAAAATAGTTTGAGTTCAAAACTTTGTAAACATGTCTTAAAATTAACAAATCATGTCTTTTCTTTTTCTTATTCTCAGTATTTTCTGTACAAGTTTCCTGAAGATGTGGACTCAGTTATCATTAAAGTCAGGTCTGAAATGACTTATCCATGTTCTGTTGTCTCAGTCCAGAATATCATGGTGAGTCTTAATAACTTGTCAACCTTCCTATATGGAGCATTATATCGTCCCAGGGTAAATCAAAATGAAGGGTGGGGGCCATGTCCTTCTCTTACTATGTATCTCCTGCAAAACTGCTAAATAATGAAAACAGTATCTTGTGCAACAAGTGGGCAGTCTATGTTTGGCCATACTGATTTGGGGGAGATAGAGAAGAGTTGACTCTTCACCAAAATAAACAGAGGAAGAGAGGGAGGATCATGACAAAGAACAAGGAAGACCAAGTTGTGGGCTGCACGAGAAAAATAGAAATCCACAGCTGTGTTTTTAAAATTTATTGCAACATTTTCCCCTTTCTGTCTCATAAGGTGTTAATTACTAACAATGAGAAAGGTGTTATACACTTTAAGACAGTCTTTTCAGGTCTCTTGGATAAAAATTGTCTTTATATTTAGAGGACAAGTCACCAAGTTTTAGGAGGACTGTTTCATGACTGTTCTAGGGGATAACATCCCCTGGTTTCTGGCTTAGAGAGAAATCCAGGTGATCCAATGGTATGTGGTGTGACGTTAGTGATGTTTTTCTTTTTATCCCTCATGCACCTGACAGTGTCCAGTATATGACCTTGACCACAATGTAGAATTTAATGGTGTCTACCAGTCCATGACCAAGAAAGCTGCTATCACCCTACAGGTGAGACACTGCTTCTGTGGTTGGTATGGTCAATGGCCATGCACAGTTTACAGTCAGGTTACCTGCTGAAGCAGCATCCAAAAGGGTTTCTCATTCACTGTGTATCTTGGATCTCTTTGCTTTCTGATTGGCTTTAAAACAAAACATTGCTACACCTGAAATGAAAACCTGGGCTATGATGGACTACTCTGTCAGGTGCCCCATTCCCACTGGGGAATGCTGGGAACCCATGATTCAGGGGAGCATCTATCGGAGAGATTTCTCAGAGAGGTGAGGTAAAATTCCAACCTACTCACTGGGGGATGCCAATTTAGAGTAAAATTTATCTCATCCATTTAAAGCAATTAAACAAAATTCTAATAATTTGTTACCAAAATTCCAGTTTCCAAAAGAGGACTTCAACTCTGGACAGAATGGATAGGTTCAAAGAAACATGGACTACATTTGTATAGCAGTTTACCTTTTCAGCATTTGTAATTAAATTGTCATTCCCATGATAATTTGATAGCAAAAATATACACACATTATGTCAGTAAATTTATAGATTCTCTCCCTGCCTTTGGGGTGGTATTTATTTGAGGTACCTGCAACTTGATTTTTCTCTAGAGTAAGGTGATAGCTGCTCATTAAATAAGCAAAGACTGAGAAGATGTTAATTATAACTTAGGTATCAGACCTAAAACCTTCTCAGTCAGGCTTTAATTTTCTACAGCCTCAGATTTTATAAGGAAACTGGGGCACAAGTGAAGCCACTTTGAGAAAATCAAAGCCATGACTCTATTCAGGTCTCCTCACTCGAGTCTTTGCCTCCCTATTCTAAATTATTTATTTAATTGCTGGCGGTGTGACTTTTAGTGAAGTCATTTATCATTAGCAATTTAAATAATAAAAAATATAGTGAATCTAAAACTGCTCTAAAAAACTGAGTTTATTTAATTTTAAAAACTTAACCTACATGTACTACTTACTAAACAAAGGCTGTTGACATATTCTTTACACGGGGCCTACTATAGCTCCAAGCACTCAAGTGGGCACAGGATGGATTGAAATCAGAATAGTGTATCTTTACTTTAATTTTTTGGGTGTAACAATTATGTTGTTGTGGCTAATGTGGAGCAGATCATGGTTATGTGAAAGTCCTTTCTAACAAGTTAGGAGGCAGGGGAGAACTCTACTTTCCTTCTCTTTCCTCTGTCTTCCTGCCCCTATCCCCACCACCATGGACTTTCCCCCTTCTTTCTATCTATCTTTCCTGCTGCTTATCATAAAATTGTTATGTCTTATGCAGAAGAAGGATTTTCCAGGTGAGCAGTTCTTCGTGGTATTTGTGATAAAACCTGAAGATTATGCCTGTGGAGGATCTTTCTTCATCCAGGGTAAGAGGTAGAGAGGAATACATGGCTACTTAGAAAAATCTAATGGAATGAATGGAAGGGAAGCCAAGAGCACCCATCTCTGGCTCCTACCAAGTGAGGATCATCAGCATTGACTTGCAAGGCAGTCTGAGAGATACTTGAGGAAAAATAAGGGAAGAAAATAATATAGATCTAAAGGTATTATTCACTACAAAATGTCATTTGTGCATTGTATGTTTTCAATATCTTGTGCTCCCTCAGTCCAAGTGAAGTGTATTGAGGTCAGTTGCCTTTTACTTAACAAATCACTACTATGAAGTACTGACTTTATACAGCAGATCAAGGCCCATTTTCTAAGACTGGTTTCGTAGCCAACGGTAATGGGGTCACTTATCAGTTGTCATCATTTCCACAAGAATATACAAAGAAAATTCAGAGTTCTCAATTCTAGTTGCCAAAATTGTACCTTGCAAGATAGTAAGAAAGCAAAATGGGACACTTATCCTAAAGCCAAGGGTTGTGTGAGTCCTTAGGCATTGTACAAATGGCTATGGGTAACTATCCACTACCTACTTTGGGAATGGAACAGGCTGTTGATTGAAAACACAGACCCCAGCAGTTGCTGGACCATATGTGATCAACACAGAGGTGTTTAGTATTTCATATAACACGGCTCCCTTGATATTTAGGTGAAACTTCTTTAATCTCTTAATTACCTAGCTCTAGAGTTTTGCCAATGTCTAATGTTCTTCGATAAACTGCAAGCCCCTTGATGATTATACTATAAGAAAATCAAATTCTCCACTGGCTAGAAAAATGCAAATCAAAATACAAGGGTAGCTTTCCATTTTTGCAGGTGTTTTCTTCAGATGTCTGTGGCATATTGAGCCATGTGAATATCAGGGGAAGGGTCAAGCCTTCTCCATTCAAGAAGGGAGGCTGCAGTCTCATTTGCATCAGTTAGTGCTATCAAAATACACAAAGGCAGAGGCCAAACATAAAGCTTAACCAAAAGGGCTATTAGATGGTTGGAAGGATTGGGGGTTACTCTAGTTCTTGTTAAAAGAAAATTCAGCAGCCAGAGTTAATTCTGAACAGTTTTTGAACAATTGTTCAGATGAAAGGCCAAGGGCCAAGGATTTGAGCCACTGTGCCCTGTTCTTTTTTACCAGAAAAGGAGAACCAAACCTGGAATCTACAACGGACAAAGAACCTTAAAGTGACCATTGTTCCTTCCATTAAAGGTCAGTTTGACTGTAGGATTTAGTGGAGAGATTCTTCCAGCAGGAAACCGAACACATAAATTAATGCTAATATCATCCTTCCAGAGAAACATTAAAAGAAAATTAATTGACCTTTAAGATAGAAGAGAGAATCAAAGTGTTCTGTTAAATCCCTTCCACAAAGGAAGGGAACTCATTGATGAAGTTGTAGGCAGGAAGTCCCTTTCCAACGTCCACTGGGAAGTCATCACTATGAAAGGCAGCACTCACGAATACCATCTGGATGATCTCCAGTAGCTTTGCTGCTTTGAGCAGAAATATCTTAGGACTTAAGAATGGGTGTGATGGAGGTAGCCATTGAAACCCTCCTGTCCCAGACATGGTCTTCTTTTCTCCTGAGGACATCCTGACCAAAGTTGTTTCTCTTCCCTCAGAAGCCGTGTATGTGAAATCCATTCTTCTCAGTTTCCTCATCTTCTTCTCCTTCTACTTGGGATGCCTGCTTATTGCACTTGTTCATTATATCAGGTAGGTGAATAGTGTCAAGAAATGCTAACCCCCTTTGCCTCTCTCTGCTTCATGATTAGAGCTTTAGGCTTTACATCAAGATGAACCCCATCTGTAGAAAAACCTCATGCGTGGAGATTCAAATCTACCTCAGCCATTAACTGTGTGACCTTGGGCAAGTTACTTAGGCCCTCTATACTTCAGTTTCCTCATCTGCAAAATGAGATAAGAATTTATCTCAAAGAAGAGTATAACTGCATTATTTATGTCCGTATCCTGCACGGAGTAAGTACCGGTAGAGTGTTAGTTATTTCATAGTTAATGAAAGAAACCTCAGAAAGACAGCTTGGGGATTTTTTTAGACCAAAAAATACTCACTGTAAATCCTACAGAATGTAGGAAATGGTGAGTTCTTCCTAACAAGGAGATTTAGAAACAGCTTTAAACATGCCATCAAAAAGTAAAATCAACACCTATAATAAATCTTAAGGTATAGTAAATAGCAGGAGGAATGTGCTTAGATACTACAATACCAGGTGCTGTCTTACTATTGTAGCATCAATTTTCCAGTAAAATATCCCTTAAGAGAAAAAAACGAGATAATGGTGCTGTAATTTGCCAACGGAAATCTTCTTTCCCACGAGTTTGGATCTCCCATGTCGTGGAAGAAAGGAGTTCATCTCTTTTGCCTGTCTGAGGAAGACCATCTCTACTCCTGATGTTTCAGATTCTAGAAAACAGGATTTCACCTCTTCAGTTATCTAGCATGCATAATCAACGTACAGACAAAAAATTAAATAAGTAAGTGGCTATCACCCTCTAAAGTTGTCATTCAGCCTACTGAAGTGAGCAGTGTTTCAAAGCTGTGGTGTAAGGCTCAGTAGAAACCTCTAGCTGCCACATGATCAGATTATTTTGCTGAAGTCAGTTGCACAAGCATAGATTCTTTTCAAATATAGACAAACTGAGAACAGAAATCTAGAGACATGAAAACCATTTGGCATTCTAAACAGAAGAGACTGAGGGAAAATGTTCACAGAACATTTCCTTCATTGAACTAAGCAGAAATACCAAAGTTTTCCAAAAAAAAAACAAAAACAAATGAAGCCAGTCCTAGAGCATAATGCCATTTGCGGGATGAGTCCCCTGTACCTTATTATTAACATGTGTGGGGTTTGCAGTACATGCTATGAGATCAGAACAAAAACACTGATAAGAGACATGGTCCCTGCACTCAGGGAACTAAGAATCCAAAGGGTCTTTATGTCATATTAGCTTGAACCAAAACACAATTCTCTTTGCATCTGCCGGCCCCAATCCACTCAGCAAGTATTTATGGAATCCCCACACTGAATGTGCAGGCCCAGGGCTAAGCACTGCGTATGTGTTCTCTTATTCATTCCCCTCAACCAAGCTGCAGACATTGAGTTCAAACAGCCCTTGTTTGTTGTATTAGTTATCCATTGCCACAAAAATGCTGCACGAAAGGCAACCATAAAAACTCCAGTGACATGCAGAAATAAATATTTAAGCTTACTCACAAATGTTATGGGTCAGCCGGATGATTCTGCTAATCTGGACTGAGCTTAGAGATCTCAACAGCGTGTGGTCACAGAGTGCAGTCAGCTGGCAGGTCCACGACGAGCTCTCTTCCAGACTGACCTCAGCTGCTTTCGGTCTTTCATCCTCTGGCAGGCTAGCCCTGGTTTATTGTATCTCCACAAGAGATGGTAGAGGAGTGCAGGGCCTTCTTAAAACATGGGATCAGCCATGGCATGATAACACTTCTGCCTCATTCCACTGGTCAAAATATGTCATGAGGCCAATCTAGATTCAAGGGATGAAGAGAGACTCCACCTGCTGACTGAAGGCTCTGGCTGCAGGATGAGGTGTAGCCGTTTTGCAATCAGTCTAGCACAGCTCTCGTTTACTGCTTTTCCTTTCTTCATGGGATACTGCCTATCTCACCCTAACTTTCTAAATCATTTAACTACTCAACTAAAGAATTTTACCAGCTCCACAACCTAGGGCAAATGTGAACAAGGCCTATTCATACACATATCCAAACACATCATGTTTTATAAGTACATATAATTGCTTGCCAGTTAATATTACTAAAATTATTTTTAAAAGGGACTTCACTAGAGCCTCATTTGTCAGCCACAACAGTCAGGACAAATTGTAACTACCCTCCTTAATGATATGCCTGTTGATTCAACAAATATTTACTTATCATATCCTATGTGCCAGACCCTATCCTAGAGGTTAGGGGTACAGTGGAGAACAAGACAACCTAGATCCCTGCTCTAACCAAGCTCACAATGTACAGAGGGGAAACAGATGCAAGCAAGGAATTAATAAAGAAAATAATTTCAGCTAGTGACAAAAGAATAAAGACAATGGTGTGACAGAGAATGATTGGATTGGGGAAGCTACTTTAGATTTGATTTATTCAGCAACGAAGACCTCTCAGAACCAGGACCTGAATGGCAAGAAGGAGCCAGCCATATGAGGATCTGGGGAAAGAGTGGCCCACACAGAGAACAAGAGCAAAGAGCCTGAGGCAGGGATAAGTTTGATGTATCTAGGAACAAAAGAGGTATAAAGAGAAGTTCTTCCATGAAACACCAGGATCAGAAGTGTGCAATTGCAGGAATCCCTGTCTAAATAAGCACATGTAGCAAAGCACAAGCACATCTAGCCTCCAACATTCCTCCTTCCTGACTACAACCTCACATTCAAAAGGGAGGCTTGTTTTTGGGGAAGAGGATAATTCACATTTTAATTTTTGATAGGTGTCCCCAAATGGTATACCTATTTTTTTCCTAAATAATAGATTTATTGAGATATAATGCACAGAACATAAAATTCACCCTTTTAAATATACAATTCAGTGGTTTTTAGTATATTCACAGTAATTGCACAACCATCACTTCTATCTATTTTTTATCACCTCCAAAAAGAAACCCTGGGTTCACTGAGATTGCAGGATTTAAGATCAATATACAAAAATTGAGTGTATTTCTATACGCTAGCAATGAAAAATCCAAACATGAAATTAAGAAAATAATTCCATTTATAGTAGCATCAAAAATAATAAAATACTTAAGAATAAATTCAGCTAATTAAATATAGGACTTGTACATAGAAAACTACAAAACATCCTAGGAAATTGAAGAGGACCTAAATAAATGGAAAGACATCCCATGTTCATGGACTGAAAGACTTAATATTGTTAACAAGGTGTATTAGAGAGAATAATGGCCTCCAAAATATGTCCATGCCCTAATATCCAGAACCTGTGAATATGTTACTTTACATGGCATAAGAGATTTTGCAGATGTGATAAAGTTACAGAGATTGTCCCGGATTATCTCTTGTGAGTGTAATGTAACCACAATGATCATTATAAGAGGGAGGCAGGAGGGTCAAAGTCAGGAGATGTGATGATGGAAGCAGAGGTTGAAAGGTTGAAATGATGCCCTATGAAGATTCAGAAAGGGATCCTGAGTCAAAGAATGCAGGCTACTTCTAAAAGCTGGAAAAATCAAGGAAATAGATACTCCCTCTGAAACATCCAAAAGGAATACAGCCCTGGTGATACCTTGATTTTAGACGCATTTTGTACTCATTTTGGAATTCTGAAGTCCAAAATCCCAAAGTTATTAAAATAATGCATTTGTATTGTTCTTAGCCACTAACCTTGTGATAATTTATTATAGCAGCAATAGAAACTAATTCCAGAATTGATCCACAGATTCAACACAATCCTTACCAAAGTCCCAGCTGACTTGCTTAACAGAAATTGAGAAACTGATCATAAAATTCACATGGAAATGCAAAAGACCCAGAATAGGTTAAAAAAAATAATGAAAAAAAACCCAACAAAGCTGGATCTTACACTTCCTGATATCAAAACTTACCACAAAGCTACAGTAATCAGAATTCTGGCACTGACTAGGAGGACATATAGATCAATGGAATAGAATTGAGGGTTCATAAATACACCCTTACATTCATAGTCAATCAATTTTTGACAAGGGTACCAGGACAATTCAACAGAGAAAGGATATTCTTTTCAACAAATGGTATTGAGACAACTGGGTATCCACATGAAAAAGAATGAAGTTGAATCCCTATTTCACATCACATACAAAAATTAACTCAAAATAGATTGCAGATCTAAATATAAGAGCAAATCTATAAAACTCTCAGAAGAAAACATAGATGTAAATCTTTGTGACCTCAGATTAGGCAATTGTTTCTTAAATATGACACCAAAAGTACAAGTAACAAAAGAAAAAATAGATAAATTGGACTTCAATGAAATTTAAATTTTGTGCTTTTAAAGTACATCATCAAAGAAGTGAAAATGCAACACACAAAATTAGAGAAAATGTTTGGAAGTCATATAACTGGTAAGAATCTGCTATCCATACTATATAAAGAATTCTTACACCCCAAAGTACAAAGAAAAAAAAATTTTTTAATGGGCAAAGGATTTGAATAGATATTTCTCCAAAGAAGATACACAAATGGCCAATAAGTATATGAAAAGATGTTCAGCTCATTAGCCATCAGGGAAATGCAAATCAGAACTACAGTGGGATAATCACATCAGACCGACTGAGATGGCTATAACACAATTTTTTTAAATTTTATTTTGGTATCATTAATCTACAGTTACATGAAGGACATTATGTTTACTAGTCTCCCCCCTTCACCAAGTCCCCCCGCCACATCCCTGTTCACAGTCACTGTCCATCAACATAGTAAGATGCTGTAAAATCACTACTTGTCTTCTCTGTGTTGCACAGCCCTCCCTGTGCCCCCACTCCCCCCACACTATACATGCTAATTGTAATGACCCCTTTCTTTTTTTCCCAACCTTACCCCTCCCTTCCCACCCGTCCTTCCCAGTCCCTTTCCCTTTGGTAACTATTAGTCCATTCTTGGGTTCTGTGCTTCTGCTGCTGTTTTGTTCCTTCAGTTTTCTTTTGTTCTTATACTCCACATGTGAGTGAAATCATTTGGTACTTGTCTTTCTCTGCCTGGCTTATTTCACTGAGCATAATACCCTCTAGCTCCATCCATGTTGTTGTGAATGGTAGGATTTGTTTTCTTCTTATGGCTGAATAATATTCCATTGTATATATGCACCACATCTTCTTTATCCATTCATCTACTGATGGACATTTAGGTTGCTTCCATATCTTGGCTATTGTAAATAGTGCAGCGATAAACATAGGGGTGCATCTGTCTTTTTCAAACGGGAGTGCTGCATTCTTAGGGGAAATTCCTAGAAGTGGAATTCCTGGGTCAAATGGTATTTCTATTTTGAGCATTTTGAGGAACCTCCATACTGCTTTCCACAATGGTTGAACTAATTTACATTCCCACCAGCAGTGTAGGAGGGTTCCCCTTTCTCCACACCTCACCAACATTTGTTGTTGTTTGTCTTTTGGATGGTAGCCATCCTTACTGGTATAAGATGATATCTCATTGTGGTTTTAATTTGCATTTCTCTGATGACAAGCGATGTGGAGCATCTTTTCATGTATCTGTTGGCCATCTGAATTTCTTCTTTCTTTAGAGAACTGTCTATTCAGCTCCTCTGCCCATTTTGTAATTGGGTTATTTGCTTTTTGTTTGTTGACGTGTGTGAGCTCTTTATATATTTTGGATGTCAACCCTTTATCGGATCTGTCATTTATGAATATATTCTCCCATACTGTAGGATACCTTTTTGTTCTATTGATGGTGTCCTTTGCTGTACAGAAGCTTCTCAGCTTGACATAGTCCCATTTGTTCATTTTTGCATTTTTTTTCCTTGCCCAGGGAGATATGTTCAAGAAGAGGTCACCCATGTTTATGTCTAAGAGACTTTTGCCTATGTTTTTTTCTAAGAGTTTTATGGTTTCATGACTTACATTCAAGTCTTTGATCCATTTCTAATTTGCTTTTGTGTATGGGGTTAGACAGTGATCCAGTTTCATTCTCTTACATGTAGCTGTCCAGTTTTGCCAGCACCATCTGTTGAAGAGACTGTCATTTCCCCATTGTATGTCCATGGCCCCTTTATCAAATATTAGTTGACCATACATGTTTGGGTTAATGTTTGGAGTCTCTATTCTGTTCCATTGGTCTGTGGCTCTGTTCTTGTGCCAGTACCAAATTGTCTTGATTACTATGGCTTTGTAGTAGAGCTTGAAGTTGGGGAGTGAGATCCCCCCCACTTTATTCTTCCTTCTCAGGATTGCTTTGGCTATTTGGGGTCTTTGGTGTTTCCATATGAATTTTTGAACTATTTGTTCCAGTTCATTGAAGAATTCTGTTGGTAGTTTGATAGGGATTGCATCGAATCTGTATATTGCTTTGGGCAGGATGGCCATTTTGACGATATTAATTCTTCCTAGCCAGGAGCATGGGATGAGTTTCCATTTGTTAGTGACCTCTTTAATTTTCTTAAGAGTGTCTTATAGTTTTCAGGGTATAGGTCTTTCACTTCCTTGGTTAGGTTTATTCCTAGGTATTTTATTCTTCTTGATGCTATTGTGAATGGAATTGTCTTCCTGATTTCTCTTTCCATTAGTTTATTGTTAGTGTATAGGAAAGACACGGATTTCTGTGTGTTAATTTTGTATCCTGCAACTTTGCTGAATCCGATATTAGTTCTAGTAGTTTTGGAGTGGAGTCTTTAGGATTTTTTATGTACAATATCATGTCATCTGCAAATAGTGACAGTTTAACTTCTTCTTTACCAATCTGGATTCCTTGTATTTCTTTGTTTTGTCTAATTGCTGTGGCTAGGACCTCCAGTACTATGTTAAATAACAGTGGGGAGAGTGGGCATCCCTGTCTTGTTCCCGATCGCACAGGAAAAGCTTTCAGCTTCTCGCTGTTCAGGATGATGTTGGCTGTGTGTTTATCATATATGGCCTTTACTATGTTGAGGTACTTGCCCTCTATACCCATTTTGTTGAGAGCTTTTATCATGAATGGATGTTGAATTTTGTCAAATGCTTTTTCAGCATCTATGGAGATGATTATGTGGTTTTTGTCTTTCTTTTTGTTGATATGGTGGATGATGTTGATAGATTTTCGAATGTTGTACCATCCTTGCATCCCTGGGATGAATCCCACTTGGTCATGGTGTATGATCCTTTTGATGTATTTTTGAATTCGGTTTGCTAATATTTTGTTGAGTATTTTTGCATCTACGTTCATCAGGGATATTGGTCTGTTATTTTCTTTTTTGGTGGGGTCTTTGCCTGGTTTTGGTATTAAGGTGATGTTGGCTTCATAGAATGAGTTTGGGAGTATTCCCTCCTCTTCTATTTTTTGGAAAACTTTAAGGAGAATGGGTATTATGTCTTCTCTGTGTGTCTGATAAAATTCTGAGGTAAATCCATCTGGCCCGGGGGTTTTGTTCTTTGGTAGATTTTTGAATATCACTTCAATTTCGTTGCTGGTAATTGGTCTGTTTAGATTTTCTGTTTCTTTCTTGGGCAGTCGTGAAAGGTTGTATTTTTCTAGGAAGTTGTCCATTTCTCCTAGGTTTCCCAGCTTGTTAGCATATAGGTTTTCATAGTATTCTCTAATAATTCTTTGTATTTCTGTGGGGTCTGTCTTGATTTTTCCTTTCTCGTTTCTGATTCTGTTGATTTGTGTTGACTCTCTTTTCCTCTTAATAAGTCTGGCTAGAGGCTTATCTATGTTGTTTATTTTCTCGAAGAACCAGCTCTTGGTTTCATTGATTTTTGCTATTGTTTTATTCTTCTCAATTTTATTTATTTCTTCTCTGATTTTAATTATGTCCCTCCTACTGCTGACCTTTGGCCTCATTTGTTCTTCTTTTTCCAATTTCGATAATTGTGACATTAGACCATTCATTTGGGATTGTTCTTCCTTCTTTAAATATGCCTGGATTGCTATATACTTTCCTCTTAAGACTGCTTTTGCTGTATCCCACAGTAGTTGGGGCTTTGTGTTGTTGCTGTCATTTGTTTCCATATTTTTCTGGATCTCCATTTTGATTTGGTCATTGATCCATTGATTATTTAGGAGCGTGTTGTTAAGCCTCCATATGTTTGTGAGCCTTTTTGTCTTCTTTGTAGAATTTATTTCTAGTTTTATGCCTCTGTGGTCTGAAAAGTTGGTTGGTAGGGTTTCAATTTTTTGGAATTTACTGAGGCTCTTTTTGTGGCCTAGTATGTGGTCTATTCTGGAGAATGTTCCATGTGCACTCAAGAAGAATGTGTATACTGTTGCTTTTGGATGTTGAGTTCTGTAGATGTCTATTAGGTCCATCTGTTCTAGTGTGTTGTTCAGTGCCTCTGTGTCCTTACTTATTTTCTGTCTGGTGGATCTGTCCTTTGGAGTGAGAGGCATGTTGAAGTCTCCCAGAATGAATGCATTGCATTCTATTTCCTCCTTTAATTCTATTAGTATTTGTTTCACATATGTTGGTGCTCCTGTATTGGGTGCATATATATTTATAATGGTTATATCCTCTTGTTGGACTGAGCCCTTTATCATTATGTAATGTCCTTCTTTACCTTTTGTTACTTTCTTTATTTTGAAGTCTATTTTGTCTGATACTAGTATTGCAACACCTGCTTTTTTCTCTCTGTTGTTTGCATGAAATATCTTTTTCCATCCCTTGACTTTAAGTCTGTGCATGTCTTTGGGTTTGAGGTGAGTCTCTTGTAAGCAGCATATGGATGGGTCTTGCTTTTTTATCCATTCTATTACTCTGTGTCTTTTGATTGGTGCATTCAGTCCATTTACATTTAGGGTGATTATTGAAAGGTATGTACTTTTTGCCATTGCAGGCTTTAAGTTTGTGGTTACCAAAGGTTCAAGGTTAACTTCTTTACTATCTTACTGTCTAACTTAACTCACTTATTGAGCTATTATAAACACGGTCTGATGATTCTTTATTTATTTCCCTTCTTATTCCTTCTCCTCCTTTCTTCATATGTTGGGTGTTTTGTTCTGTGCTCTTTTTAGGAGTGCTCCCATCTAGAGCAGTCCCTGTAAGATGCCCTGTAGAGGTGGTTTGTGGAGGCAAATTCCCTCAACTTTTGCTTGTCTGGGAATTGTTTAATCCCTCCTTCATATTTAAATGATAATCGTGCTGGATACAGTAGTCTTGGTTTGAGGCCCTTCTGTTTCATTGCATTAAGTATATCATGCCATTCTCTTCTGGCCTGTAGGGTTTCTGTTGAGAAGTCTGATGATAGCCTCATGGGTTTTCTTTGTAGGTGACCTTTTTTTTCTCTCTGGCTGCCTTTAATACTTTGTTCTTGTCTTTGATCTTTGCCATTTTAATTATTATGTGTCTTGGTGTTGCCCTCCTTGGATCCCTTGTCATGGGAGTTCTGTGTACCTCTGTGGTCTGAGAGGCCATTTCCTCCCCTAGTTTGGGGAAGTTTTCAGCAATTATTTCTTCAAAGACACTTTCTATCCCTTTTTCTCTCTCTTCTTCTTCTGATACCCCTATAATGCGGATATTGTTCCATTTCGATTGGTCACACAGTTCTCTTAAAATTCTTTCATTCCTGGAGATCCTTTTATCTCTCTCTGCATCAGCTTCTCTGCATTCCTCTTCTCTGTTTTCTAGTCCATTAATGGTCTCTTGCATCTCGTCCATTCTGTTTTGAAGTCCTTCCAGAGCTTGTTTTATTTCTGTAGTCTCCCTCCTTAGTTCTTGCATATTTCTCTGCAAGTCCATCAGCATGGTTATGACTTTTGTTTTGAATTCTTTTTCAGGAAGACTGGTTAAATCTACCTCCCCAGGTTCCTTCTCAGGGGAAGACGTAGAAGATGTCGAAGCTGTCTGGGTTAGTCTTGTCTGGATCAAATTTTTTTGCCTTTTCATGTTGATAGGTGCAGTGGAGTGCTATTGACGCATCTGTCAGCTGGGAGAGACTCTTTCCACTTGGCTCCTGGCCTTTCTTTACTGGGACAACTGCGACCCCTAGTGGCTTGTGTTGGGCAGTTGCGTATAGACTGTGTCTCTGTATCTTGCCCGGCCGGTATTGAGGAAGCTCCCTTGCTGTGGGCGTGGCCAGCCTCAGGGTGCTTCTCTGCTATGGCAGGACCCTGGAGGGGTAATGGACTGGGGGCTGTTTGGCTGTTTACCTCCGAGAGGGGGTCTCAGAGCTGTTGCCCAGGGGGTTAGTGCGCCTGGAGTTCCCTGGAATTTCCAGCTGCTAGACTGTGACCTGGGATGCTTCCGTCTAGCTGTGGGGTCCCTGTCCCTTTAAGACTTTCAATAAGCACTCACTTTTCTTTGTCACAGGGGCACTGGCTTCGGGACCCGCTGTCCTGCTTCCCTAGTATCCAGCACCCCACGCATACACTGTGTGTGCACTCTGATATGGATAGCTAGGGCTGGGTGTGTAGCAGTCCTGGGCTCCCTCTCCCTCCCCGCTCCAACTCCTCTCTTCCTGCTGGGAGCTGGGGTGAGGGGCCTCGGGTCCCGCCGGGCTGCGCCTTATATCTTACCCCTTTCACCAGGCACTGGGTTCTCGCAGGTGTGGATGTAGTCTGGCTATTGTCCTGTGTCTTCTGGTCTCTCTTTTAGGATTAGTTGTATTTGTTGTATTTTCAAAAATACATATGTTTTTGGGAGGAGATTCCCACTGTCCTACTCTCGCCACCATCTTGGCCTATAACACAATTTTTTAAATGGAAAATAACAGGAACTGCTAAGGGTGTAGAGAAATTGGAGCCTTCTACATTGCTAGTGGTAATGTAAAGTAGTTCCTGCTATGAAGCCGGTATGGAAAAGAGTTTAGAAAAAAAAGTTAAACATAAAGTTACCTCAGACCCAGGACTTCCATTCCTAGATATATATTTAAGAGAATGTCACACATATACCCACACAAAAACTTGTACACAATGTTTATAGCAGTATTATTCATGATAGCCAAAAAGTGAAACACCAAAATATCCATCAAGTATGAACCAATAAATTAACTTGTTATGTCCATACAATGAAATATTATTCAGCCATGAACAGACTGAAGTATTGATCATACTACCACAGAGATGAACCTTGAAAGCATTATGTTAAATGAAAGAAGTCAGTTAAAAGTGACCACATATAATATGATTCCATTTATATGAACTGTCCAGAATAGGCAAAATGTATAGGGACAGAAAATAGATTAGCAGGTGCCAGAAAGTAAAGGACTGGGAAGAAAGGGAATGATTGCTAATGGGTTAGAGATTTCTTCAGGGGATGATGAAAATGTTCTGGAATTAGATAATAATGATGGTTACATAACTTTGTGAACATATGAAAACTCATTGAATTGTGCACTTTAAAACGCTAATTTTAGGCTAGGTCATATGGTACTTCAAGGCATAAACATACATACACAAATTCATTGATTTATTATCTATCAATATTTATAATTTTCTTTAATCAGAACATTATTATATGTAATAACAATATAATATATCTATGTCTAACTTTTTGAGCAACTACCAAACTATTTGCCAAAGTGGCTGTACCATTTTACAATCCCATCAGCAATGTATCAGAGTCTGACCAAAGACCCATTTGAAGTGATCCTAGCAGATCTGCAACCAAGTCTACAGGGAGCAAACGTTAAATGCTGAGGTTTCCACTGTCTTAGGAGTGTGTGTATGTGCTTGTTTGCAGGTTTCAGAGAAAATCCATCGATGGAAGCTTTGGTTCCAATGATGGTAAGAAAATCCCTGGTTTCTATTCAAAATTATGTCAAGTATGTGGCAACACCTCCTTTGGTACTTCTTCTGTCTCTCTGCCTTTTGTAGTTTCCAAACCCTCCCTCAATTCCTATTGCACAGTGTAGTCTACTCTGCAGTCTTTCTACAGAAAACAGCTAGTGAGAACCAATTTTTATAGTTGATAATAATGATATATGGTGCTCACCCTGAGAACTTTTGCTTGGAGTGTCCCTTGCAATTATCTATAGCCTATTTGTTAGCCATTCATCTTTAAGAGTTTAATCTTTTCTAGGACATAAATTGTTCATACCTATCTTATCCCAAAGCTGATTTGTGAACTATAATAAGAATTTTTGTCAGTTTCAATACAGTTTGCTTTTCCCAAATTGAAACAGAGGCTTTTTTTGATCAAAAATCTAGAAAATTGACATTTTTGAGACTTGCAAGTATAATAAAGAGTTTAATTACTTTGGGAAATCCAGAGTAAATGATTTCCCAACCACGATAATGTGCCTTTTCCTTCACTCCAAGAATTTGAACAAAGGAATGCAATTGCCTCATCCTTTTATTAAAACTAAAGAAAATTAAATGTTCTCATTTTATTGTAGATCTGACATAAAACATTGTATAAGTTTTAGGTATACAACATGATTCAATATTTGTATATATATTGCAAAATGATCACCACAGTAAGTTTAGTTAACATCCATCACCACCCAAATTCTTTTTCTTTGTGATGAGAGCTTTTATTCTCAGAAGATTTCAACTATTCAATGCAGTATTATTAACTATAGTTACCGTTACATCCCCAGGACTTACTTATTTTATAGCTTGAAGTTTGTAGCTTTTGTAAATATCCTCATTTTTAAAAAGCCTGCATCACCATGAGTTACTCAGCGCTCATAAGATATTTCCCAGAGAGTGATCATTTGGAAAAGAAAGGATGAAGTGAGACTTGATTTTTAAGTCACATTCAACAAATCTTTAGTTCTGTGTTTTCTAAACTTAAATGAGCCCTCAGAATCTTAGAAAGCCACAAATTGAGCCCCTCTTCCACCCAGCAAGACCATATCTCCTTCTGCTAGAAGGCTGCTTCTGCTGGCTTCCTTTGACTTTTATCTTCCTTAATGTCAGTATGTCTGTTTCTCCAGGCAATTTGATTTAATAACATTTAACTACCAATATGAAAAATTTAAAAAAGGCATCTGCTTTAGTGTCTTTGAAATGCTAAGTACTAGTGTCCCTTTTATTCATAAATTCAAGTGCATTTGCCTTCTCTTTGGGTCTCTTCCCTTTTCCTCCAGGGTTCTCTAGGTTTTGCTCTTATTTTAGGTCTGTTGACCTTAGAAAGTGTGAATGGGTTGGATTCCATCGATGCTCTGTGAGTGGGTAGTCTGTTATTTTTATTGTATGAGTGAAGTCATTTTATTATTGTAATGACAACTAAAGGGATTCCATGTTCAGAAGGGTCGCCTAAACAGTGAGGCAGAGATGGTGGACAGAGCCAGATCATCGTCCAAGATCAAGAGGGTTGTGAAAGCTAAGAGCTAGAAGCACCCTTCAGATGGCAAGCAGCAATGAGTGAGTGACCGAAAGGAAAAACCAATTAAGATGCATCAGTTAGGATTCATGTGGCTGCAAATAACAACATTTGTCTCCAACACATTTATATGATAAAGAGGTTCTTCTCCCTAGAAGCTGAGCAGAAGCATGGGCATTAGGACTGGCTGAGTCCTGTGGCCCTGGTCCTTGTCCCTGTCATACCCTTGGCTCTGCTTGCTGTCAGTGCTGGTGGGGAGTTGGATCAGGTCTAAACCCTCACCTGACAATGTCCAAAGGGAAGGACTTTTTCAGAAGCACCCAACAACATCTTGTGTTTCGTTGGCCTAGAGTGAATATATACTTACTGTTAAACCAGTCACACTGAAGGAATAGATTTACCTACAGCTCAATTAGGCCTACTTATAGAATTAGGGTGAAGTCGTCTTTCTCTAAGACCAAGGTTTCTCAAACTCAACATTATTGGCATTACAGGCCAGAAAATTCTTTGTGGTGGGAAGCTGTCCTGTACCTTGTGGGATGTTTAATCACCTCCTTCACCTCCACCTACTAGAATCCAGTAGTACCTTTCTTCCTCGTGACAACTAAAAACATCTCCAGACATTGACAAATGTCCTCTTGGGGGCAAACAAAACCTCCCACCCCTCTGTCTGATTGAGAATCACTGACTTAAACACAGGGGCTGCAAAGCCCAGGTGAGAACACCTGAACAAAATCCCAGCAAGCTTGGAAATGAGGAATAGGAATGTTCACTGCAAAGGGCTTGGCAATAGTAAGGAAATAAGGAATGCTTGTAATGCAGGGAGGTGATGGGGAAAGATGGCACATGACCAGTAGTGGGACAACACTGGATAGCTTAAGACCAGAGCAAAGCAGACAAGCTCTACCCTAGGAAAAGACCCGCTAGTGACTCCTGTCAAACACCACTGAGAAACCAGCCTTGGCAGTAGACAGAAGCAAGTGTTTCCCTTATTTCAAAACCAATAGGAGACATTCAGGGAAGGAACCCTTGGAGAGGAGCAAGGATACAGACATGTCTTTCTCTCCAGAGGCCCAGGATCAGTGTGACTGTGGGAGCTGCAGGAAGCTCAGTGGAGCTCAGAGCAACAGGAAGTGCCCTGGCAGCTGGTGCCCAGAGAAAATGCTGGGAGCGATGTCTGAAACGGGAAGGGGACCCCACTAGACTTGAGTGGAATCTACCCAAACCAAATTGGAGCTAGACAGCTGAGGAACCTGGCCTGATGCTTTCACCTGCGGTATGCTTGAGGTGGAGCAAATGGAACCAGATCCCTACAGCTTGCCAAATTGATGGCAGCTCTGTTTTAATTATGTAATGATAAGAAAGCTGCATTTGGAAAATCTGTAGGCTCCTCTGCATTTATTTGTCTTTAAAGTTGCATTTGAAAAATGTCTCCCTGCATCACTCAGCATTTAAGCCAGGGGCCTCTGTGGTCATCTGACGGGGACTAGGAAAGGTTCTGTGCTCTAAAAACATTTCGTCCAATGGCTTGATCAGGGGAGAAACCCCATGTTTTGCATCACTGTCAAAGAACCTGTACAGGAATGTACTTACCAAGTGGAAGGAGAGAGAAAGGAAGCGTGCCTCACAGGCCTCTGGGAGCATGTGAGCTGCCACCGTGAACCTGGGGTCCAACATACGTGAAGTTACTTCCTCAAGTGACAGAGCTTAACAAACCTGACTAGTTTGCAGGTTTAAAAGCCAAATGGTCAACCAAATCCTTCCTTGCTACAGTCATTGCTGGATCAGCATCTTAGCAAAGACAGGGTCCAGCCGGAATAAGACAAGCAGCTGTGTTGAGTGTGTGGGAGTCGAGGCGTGCAGGCCAGCATCAGGCTCTGTGGCAATGACTCTCAGACTCTGTTCCCGACTCTCTTCTTTGTCTGCATTTCCTTGACATTTCTTGCTCAGTTTTTTTCTTTTAGAAGAATTTTACTTTTATATCCCTCTGCAGAGATTAGTGGTTTTCTCCATTTTCTCCACAGCTTTTGGAACAAAGCATGAAACTAGTTGGGATCAGTAGCTAATTGGCACAAAGATGAAATCTCACAGCAGCTAGGTCACCTTATCTCTGACTCCCTCTTCAGTTTCTGACCTCATGAGTCAGAGATAGAGCAAGCAGGACAATTACAAATATGAAGTCCCTGAAAGACCTAAACATACTCAAAATGAAATGAAATTTTTGTCCTCATCGAGAGCATTTAACATAAAAAGCAAGCATATCCTGTGTTGGTAAAGCAGACAGATGGTAAAGGGCCTGTGCTCAGAGAAAAGATACCAGAACAAGTTTCCTCGTTCAGATGAGCTCTTTCACACCTTGTATGTTTGTTTCCTCCCAGCCAGAATGTATTGGTTTGTCCTACAAAGTGGTTACTTTGTGTTTAACTCTTGTCTAAAAACCACACTGTTAAATATAAATAGGGGTCACCTTCCAGGAGCATTGACCACTTTTCAAGTTTCTGAGGAAATGCTTTGGCTTTTGCATTCTAAGAAGGCCTTAGACATTAGAAAAATTAATAGAGTACTGTGCCCGTGTTGGCCAATCTCATTTAAATTGTGCCTATAGAAGTCTACAAAGTTAAAACATCTTTGTTGCTGGCAACTGTGCACAGGATTATCTTGACGCTGCTGTCCATCATAGGGCCAATGTTGGTGCAGATGCCTCCGGGTGAAGAGGGCCACCGACCACATCAAAACCAGACCCTGCTCAGTTACAAGCCAGAGCAGAGTACAGAAATCCATGGCACAGCCAAGTTTGCACACACCTGCACAGCTGCCTTTTTCTTCTTAATGAAGTTGTCACCTAACCAAACAGTGGTGGCACTTGCTTTCATTTTAGCTTTTGTGTTTCTCTGTTGGCTATGCACAAAAACATTGGCTCCCACAAACCATTTCAACCTCTTGTCAGAATAGAACTCAAGCATTTTCCTAAGCGTTTCTATTTCCCATATGCCAAAAGTGCTGGGATTTATGATTTTCATGTTATCCTGCACATATTAGCACACTCAATGCTTTTTAAAATTATATCTTAAACCCAGAGCATAGGTTATTGGTTAAAGGGAGCTTAAGCACGAAAAGAGGAAAATGTGAAATACTGAGGGGAATGTAAAAGAACATGATGGGACCAGTACAGTGCTTTCTGGTAGGGTCCCCACAGGGAACTAGGCAGAAAGAAGATGCTGGCATGACCCAGGGACTCACTTGGGAAGCAGTGGGGGCCAATCTGAAAAGCAAAGGTTTGTAGCTATTTCTTTAAAATATGAGTCGATTATACGTGGAGATGCAAATGAGCCTAAACTTCCTTATCTCTTTTGAAAGATGTTCTTGAGCACTCCATGCAAGTAACCTGGTTCCTGCCACTTATTTATATTTTAAAGGAAAAGTCCTGTGTTTCTTTCAACTAAGAATATAAGTTGTAATTGAAACCAGTACAATGAACCACTATCCACCCACTATCTAAGTGACCCCAAATCACTGACCTCTCAGTGCCTCCTTTAAATGGTGATCATAGTACCCAACTCCCAGGGTTGTTTAAAAATGAAGAGTGCCTGACACACAGTAAGTTTTCGATAACCATGAGCTGGTGGTGGTGGTGCTGCTGGTAGTTAGTAGTAGTGGTAGCACGGACTGCAGTAGCAGTACTAGTAATAGAAGCATGAGTATTAGTAGCAGTGCTGGTAGTGGTGGTGATCACAGCAGCTCTTGGTAGGGTTAACAGTAGGAGCAGCTGAAGCAGTCGCAAGGCTCTTTTCTGTAACCATGGCCAAACCTGTCAGCAGAGGTCACAGTCAGTCACGTTATGTACAATGTCCTCCCATACCCTGTTGTTGGGCTCAAAAGATTTCATCTCTCAAATGCAAGTGGCTGAAAGCAACCTGTTTCTTTGCCTCGGTGCTGGATGAAACCCACAGGAGGTGTTGATGCCATGTTGCGTATTTAGGGTGAGCTCAAGAAAGGCCAAGAATCATCCACTGCCTCTAAATAATAAGAAAAATGTCAAGGAATCTTCAAGCCTAGGAGCAATGCCCAGAAGGATGCCTTGAGGGCCAGGGTCTGCATTCCCAGGACCCCTGGAACGACCTAGCCTGCCAGGAATGCTGTTAGCCTCAGGCCTTGCTGTCCAGCTGAGCCAGCTCTTGGTGAAGCTTCTAAAAGGAGGAAGGAAATTGAGTCTCCAAAGCCATCAGATTTGTCTTTCCTCACCTGACTAAATATTTTTAATTTAGGATTAAAATATTTTTCTTCATGGAGAAAAATGAATGGGCACACAAAAAGTAAAAACAAATTGGCTTTTTAAAGCCACAAATTGGCTTTAAAGCCTACAAATTGGCTTGTAAAACCGTGAATGTTTGTACTGCCCAGCAGCGGAAATGCAGTTTGAGAGCTGGATGAAGAGCTGACCTGACAAGTGATGAACTGTCCCAGGCTTTTGGTTCTTTCACATGCATCACGCACTGTAGCGCTGATGCAAACTGTAACGAACTGCATTTTCAATAAAGAGATGGAAACATGTTTACAGCAAGGGTATTACAGAGTACCCTCAGTTATGAGTCTTCACTGAAAATATATTTCCTACAATAGCACGAGAGACCAACCAGTTAGTTCACAGACTTCTTTTCCTGTAGTACAAAGCAATCTCACCTCACAGAGAAGACACTTGATTGAAATTCCCACCAGGTTGACAATATCCCAGATCCTTGAAAAAGGTCAGGAGTCAGTGAAGGAACATTCTTGTGCATCTCCACATATGAGTGGGGCTTCTGGAAATATTATTTCACTAAGTCAGAGTCAGAGAAACTGCCCAAATGTCTGTTTTTCTGTGGTTTGTGCTCTCATGGTTCAGCACTGTCTGATTCTCAAAAATTAAGAAGCTCCATGGGGCAGGTTCTTGGCAATAACCAATGAGAAGGTGGGGAGATGTTTTTCTCTGATGCTTGTGATAGGGTGGCTCCAGATGACACCCCCAGACTCTCTGAGAAATGAGCCCACTCTCCCTGCTGCAAAGTTTCCTTCAATGGGAAAGTTTGAGGAACATCTATTTTTCTCTCACTGCCAGCAACCATTTGGCAACAAATATGCCTATGCAACCTCCTAAATGTCCCTCAAAATAACCCAAAATGCTCCACATCCTCAGTTCATGTTGTCATTATTTATTGTTCCAAGCAGCACAGTAATTTCCTTCCTTCGGGGCTCATCCTGCCTGTGGTTAGGGCACTGCTAAGTGCTGTAACAAACAGACCCTCAAGTCACAGAGCCTTCATCAGGGTTCACTCCTGGTATTTCTGTTTGGTGGTGGCCTTCCTCACAATGATTTCAGGACCCATGCTCTTTCTCTTTCATTCTTGTGATTCTACAATCCAGTCAGGCAGAAATCAGCATTTTTTTTTCTGTAAAGTGCCAAATAGTAAATACGTTGGGCTTTGTGGGCCACATAGTCTCCCTCACAACTGCTCAACTATGCCATTGTAGCTAAAAGCGGCCATTGACATACCCAACTGAGTATGGCTCTGTTTCAATGGAACTTTATATGTGAATACTGAAATTGGAATTTCATATAATTTTCACCCATCATGAAATATTCTTCTTTTTACTTTTTTCCCAACCACTTAAAAATGTAAATATCATTCTTAGTTCAAGGGCCATTCAAAAACAGGTGGCAGGCTAGATTTGGCCTGCTGGCCATAGTTTAGTGACTCCTTTGTTAGAGCAAAAAGAAAATCAAATTTAAAATATTGTGGCCTGATGATTCAAACTACTTAGACTTGCATCGTTTAGTTTTAGCAGCTGGACATTAAGTGTTTGCCTCTTTGCTTTGCTTTTCAACAGGCTCTGGAAACATGGCGGCGTCACAGCCCATCGCTGCCAGCACCCCTGAAGGGAGCAATTATGGGGCAATAGGTATTTCCTACAATGAGTCCATTATGGAAAAGTTTCCTAATTCTCCAGAGAATAGGACACCAAGGGTTGTCCAGTCACTAATACCTGTGAGAGTGGGCAAGGCAGTCATCACGTAAGATTGCTTTTTCTTGATAAGATGAATTGGTTGGATGATCTGGAAGGTTTCTTCCAGCTCTTCCTCAGGTTCTATTATCCTGTGTCTAGGATCTGCTAGCCACATTTGAACAGAATTCCCTACAACGGCTACCATCAACTATCAAGACCCCCGTGGGGAGTCGATGAGTTGAGGGCGTGAAAGATGTGTCAGAGCCTAAGGTCAGGGAGCCCAACATCAACTGACCAGCTGTTTCGTTCCCAGGTTTCAGTGAAGTAAGGGCGCCCGGAAGACTAAGGCTGTGCCACAGGTGAACACGGCTGTGGCCTGACAATCTTTCCTTTTGGCTAACTTCATAATGAAGCTGCTCGCTGCCGCCCAGTCATTCACATGCAATCTCCAGTGTTCATTACGTGGCCTGAATGGGACAGGATTCCTATCCCTGACTTGTTAGTGTAGACGTCCATTGCTGCTTCCATGCACCTCCATGACGCTTATGGGCCTTTGAATGGGGCATCTTAAAATGTCAGCATAGAGGGACTGGAGATCCTGTAATTCTGTAATGTCGAGAAGCATATGGGCTCAGTGCAGGCTGCTTATTTCTGGCTCTGCGAGAACAGAGTTTTTTTTTTAACCATCTGAACAGAAGAATAAAGCAGAAGGTAGGCTCAGCTCATGTGCTCATCAAGCTGCACAAATTCCCATCTGCTCTGGGAAACATTCACGGGAACACAAGGATTCTTCTTCCTGAGAGTGTTGTTTTCATTATACAATCATAGATTCAGCATGTGGGGAATTTCTGTGTATAAATACTTTATCCACCGAAAATGTATAGCTACTGGATATGTGTGTACTTACACATATACGTGGTAGATGCTATACATAACTATGTGCATGTGAATGTTCATATATTTATGTTCATATTTTGAAATATGAAACATAATGTATATTATTTTTGCATCCAAATAGTTAACAGAACAGATGCCTTTATATTCTTAACATGTGTTCAGCCCTAGAAATAGACAATTTAAATATAAAAATAGAAGACGAGGAAAATTAGAAGTCCATTGAGGAGGAACTGAGAGAAAGAACATGAGTTATCGGTAAAGAGTTAGATTTTACCAACACGACACTGGCAAGAATGAGTCAGCACTGTGTCTTTTTTTGCAGAGAGGAATGGGCTCCATGGGTTCTTCTGGGCCATGGAAGGCAGACGAGTTTTCTCTGTTTTAGATGAGTCGAGCTCCAGTCCTGGCAGGCAGATGTCCTCCTCAGATGGTGGGCAGCCCGGCCAGTCGGACACAGACAGCTCCGTGGACGAGAGCGACTTCGACACCATGCCAGACATTGAGAGTGATAAGAACGTCATCCGGACCAAGGTACCTCACCCTGGCCGCACTCGTGGAGGAGGCAGAGAGTTTGCAGTCTTCAGCTTCAGCAGAAGCCAGCTTCAGCAATGCCTCTGTTTCCTTTCTTTCTTTCCCTTCAGGGCAAGTCAAATTTCCCAGATAAAATTTTTGAGATAAAACATAAGCACAGTCTAGAAGCAATACTCCGCTAATTAGCACTTCTTGCTAGAGGCAGAAAGTGAGAGCATTAAAAAGCACAGAGCATTAAAACACACTCTCAGGGCCTGAAATGGCTGACTGTGGGTGATGAAGAAAGGATTCCTTGAGGGGTATACCTGGTAAAACTCCCTGGTTCTGTATATATCATCCTCAGGAGTAAAACTCATTTCTTTCTAGCATATATTTCTTATCTTGCACTGCATCCAGTAGGAGATATGAAGGGAAATTGCACAGCTTCAATCCTATAATTCAAGAGCCACGTATCAGACATCTCTGAACACTGGGAAACCAATTCTTGAGATACCAGAAGCATTCAAGACTCCCAGTAGATTCCACACCAGCCAATTCTTACTATTTTAAGGGCAATACCAGGATTTTTTAAGGAATCCGGGGAAAGCAAAATTCAAATAAAAGTCTTGTTAAATAATTTTAGTCCCTAGTGAAGGACTGAATTGAAAAGTTCTAAAACTCTCCTTTATATCTTCCATAAAAAAAACAAATACAGCTTTGCATTCTCTCTTTATCTGATAACCCAGGTGTTCCTTTACCTGTCAGACCTGTCCAGGAAGGACCGGAGAATTGTCAGCAAAAAATATAAAATTTATTTTTGGTGAGTAGATGACCACCAGAACTGTGGTTCCCTTAAGTAAAATTAAGGTTTTCTTTGTAAAAGCCACAACCACTATGGCATAGATATCTGTGTCTAAAACAAAAGAGACATATGTGCTCAAGGATCCATGCCACAGTCCATAAGAAAAACAAAAATAAACTATAAAAGGCAACCAGCCCTAATACAATGAATACAAAGTAAAAATAAGAATGGTGGTAGAATTCCATATGTTTAGGAGGCACAATAAGTCCTCTTCCAGAAAAATAAATAATAGTAACACTAATGTCGCTACCTTCCACATGACACAGTGAATGACAGCCATTCTCTGTTCTCACCATGTCTTGCCCCTGGAAGAACCCAGTAATTTCAGGGACCAGATGCCTAGAGCATCTCAGAGTAGCTGGAAACCACCCTGAGAGATGATGCCACCAGCCAATGATAAATAGACCTACGATGGTCAAACACATAGATGGGCCCCCTTTCTAAGCCAAGAGGCTGAGCTGCCATGCTTGTGACAGCTCTCCCCACTCTTTTCTCTGGAAGGAATGCCCTTTTACTTGGAAACAGATATTCCAGGGAAACAAGGGACAGTGGGGGGCCCCATGGAATTTCATAGTGGAAGATCATTTTGGGACAAAGAGGTATCTAAGCGAACCACTACACTGGCAAGAATGAGTCAACACTGTGCTTTTCTTGTGATCCACCTCCCATTACTTACACTCAGATTACTTTTAGTCTAACAACATCCTAAAGAGACAGACCCTCATTAATAATTTGGCTGAACCAGAAGCAAGTATTATTTGCACTGGTTACCAATGATTGTACGAGAGGAAGGCCAAAGAAGTAAGAATGCACAATCAGTGTTTAATTACTTCTGCAAATTAACTAGTGAGTATTGGGGTGGAAGGATTCTTTTTTTAAAAAATGAGCAAAAACTCCATTGTCCATCTGGAAATACCTACTTATTCTTTCTGCCGTCCCAGGAACATCATCACCATTGCTGTGTTTTATGCGCTGCCCGTGATACAGCTGGTCATCACCTACCAGACAGTAAGTGTTGCGCCTGAGCCCAGAATCCCAGCTTTCCTACTGCGGGGAAGGATCTTTGCTGTGGCCTGTGGAGAAATGTGTAACTTGAGCTAGGTCCAAGAATTCATCTGTTTGGGTTTCAGTTGTACTTCTCCATGGCTACCTCTTTGACTTGAAATCTAGTTCCTAACTGTTTAATCACAGAGGGACCTGGGAGCTCTTACATGATTTTAATTACCAGTCTGAAGTTACCACCCTGCACTCATCAGTCATATTATTTATCAACTCCATCTGTTATTCACCAGTTTGAACTTCTGATTGTCATGGGATAATGAGTAAAGTAAATAAAGTTCCAGGCCAAAACAAAAAACCTTCATGTCCGGTTTAGCGTTTGCCTTCTCACTGAGGGTAAATATCTTTTGTAAAACTAAAAACTTCACAAAACCAGTAAGATATTAAAATCAAATGAAGTTATTAAAGAAAAAGAAAGTAAAGAAAAACAATTATTGAAACAGCTTGAGAATCCCCTTCTTTGAACTGCTCCTTCATAGAACCCTAGAGCCCAGGTGACTTACGTGACCTTTTCTGGGATTTATTATACATGAGAAAGCATGCTTAGAACAGCAGGAGGCTGAAGGTGTTTCTAACATAGTGGCTCTCCAACTTTGCTGTGAATTAAAATCACCTAGGGAGCTTTTAAAAATCCATGTCCAAACTGTATCCCACAGCAGTTAGGTCAGAGAGTCTGAGAATGGAACCAGACATCCGTATTGATTAAACCCCCAATAATTCCAATGTACAGCCAAGTTTGAAACACAGCTGTCTGATAGTATTTAGCCAACTCTGTACTTATTATGTAATTAGATATGACCACCACTGTTTATAATTTAAATATTCTCTGAATATTTTGCGGCCTGTCAGGAGATACAGCTGTGCTGTCACCTAGAAAGGTTCTTTAGGGTAGAGATGGTGATAAATAGGAAAGACGGAACACACATCTCCCCATGTCTGCCTGCCCTGTGGTTATCATTTCCATGCAGAGATTGGGACAGCTCCATAGCCTCCCAGCATCCACCTAGAAAATAGGACATGTCATGATGGTCCTAAATGGCAGGTCACAGTGTCAGCATCCTTTCACACTACTGCTAAATAATGAGAATGAAGGAAACTTACTCATGAATTCCACCTTGAGGCCAGGGAATGGGGGACACAGACTATTTTGGTTCAAAGAAAGACGGTAGCATTTGAAGGAAATGTGCCCGGCTGTGCGAAGCTGGCGATGATGATGATGATGATGAGACCCTGCTGAGCAGAGTGCTGGTGGCCCTGGAGATCACCGACCAAGTACCCCTGTGAGCAGCGTCTGCTCTCAAATTTCAGGCTGGGCTCAGGGGACGGAAAAAAACTGCCTCTCCTCTCCCCACTCCTGATTTTGCAGGTGGTAAATGTCACCGGCAACCAGGACATCTGCTACTACAACTTCCTGTGTGCTCACCCCTTGGGTGTCCTGAGGTAAGCCCAGTCCTCCGGCTGCCCAGGAGGCATTTGGCAACTCCTTCCTGTGTGGTACTGTGATTTCAGTTTTTAAAACTACTAAAAACAACCCCAGTCAAGGGCAAAGAGGACTGAAATTGGAAGAGGTTGAGACCAGGATGCCTCTGTCATTCCTCAGGGAGCATCCTGAGTTCACCCTGCTGAGAAGAGGGTAGGGGTGTGTCTGGAAGCCCCAGGCCCCTCGCTGGGATGACATGTCCGTGGATGTGAGCTGGGAGCCATTTATTCTGTTATGCAACCTCATAAGACAGAGAGAGTTATTATGACCCCCACCCCATTCTAAGGCTTAGAAAAGGGTTTACTGAAGGTGCTCACCCGTTGGTGACGTCGGAACTGAGGCCAGGCCTGCTGCCTCCACGGCCTTGCTCCAACCACCAGAATGTAGAGGAACAGAAAGGACATTTGCATGGGAGTTGGGAAACTGGCTTCTTGTTCCAGAACTGAACTAGCCTCAGTTTCCTGAAATAAAGCTGCTGGCTGTGACCAGCTGACACTTATCCTGAAATTCAGTCACAGAGCTGAATATTGACATGTAACTTGGGTCCGTCTACAAGAATTCCCTCTCACAATGTAGGTGGAGCACTTGGCCAAACTGCCCATCTTTGGAGCAGCTCTTTCCCAGGGTTCATACCATGCCAGTGCCATGGGACAAGAAAGGACTGGGTGGTGCCAGGGAAGTCAAGCAGACATCCCAGAGAGGAAACGGACACATCATCACAGGCTAAGCATCCTCAAAGGAAGGAGTTAGGCTAAAGATGATCTCTGATGATTTTCCATCCCTGAAATCTCATCATAAGGCTAAGTGGAACCCCCGGAATGCTGAGTTCACCCACTCATTCATGCATTACTCATTTTCTGAATCTCTTTAGTGGCCCTGACTGTCTCGTGGTTTCTCTCTTATCCTTTCAGTGCCTTCAACAACATTCTCAGTAACCTGGGCCATGTGCTCCTGGGCTTCCTTTTCCTACTGATAGTCTTACACCGGGACATTCTCCATCGAAGAGCCCTAGAAGCCAAAGACATCTTTGCCATGGTGAGGGAAGGGTGGCTAAATTGAAGGTGGGAACTGGGAAGGGCTGTGGCTCCAAACAGGCTCTGCCAAGGGGAGGGACCTCTCGTTTGGTGATGTCTAATGGACCACTGGAGGCTAGAAGCGCGGGCTTCCAGATTCTGTGCTCCGCCACTAATGGCTATCTTTCTATTGACCGCACTTTCTCCTTTTCCAGGAGTATGGGATTCCCAAACACTTTGGTCTCTTCTATGCCATGGGCATCGCATTGATCATGGAAGGAGTGCTCAGTGCCTGCTACCACGTCTGCCCTAATTACTCCAACTTCCAGTTTGGTAATTAGAATTTACATCGACTACACAGATTGGAGTTACAGGAGTCTTGTTCTGGGACCCTCCCCAAAGGCCCAAAGCCATGCTTGCCAGAATTAAACGACATTGCACGTGAGCTGAAGTGATCTGAGGGCACCTCGTCATGAGACCTGGTTTCCACATGCTGCACCATCTTTTCTGACTACCTTTTATACTAGTAACACTGAATAATGATCCCATGGCTAGATCTGCAAGCCAGCCATAAAATAACTATTGGGCAGCAGGTCAGATAGTAACCACCAAAGGACATCTGGAAAGGTCCCTCCGTGTAACTTGGCCTAATTTATCTGTTAGACTGCTCTAGGATGAAAGTAATAGAAAAGTCAATTCAAATTGGATTAAATAACAATACTTAGCAGCTCACTGAAAGTCCAGAGGTGGAAAAGGCTTGTGATTGCTTTACCTGGTGGCTTTGACTCCCTTCTCTGTGATCCCTTTGGTGGTGCCCAGCCTGCATGTTCATTTTTCCTCAGGCTATCAGGGAACTGGTGGTGGCAAAAATAGCTACAGCAGGTCCTGGCTTCCTGTCTCCACCCCCACAATGTCTGGAGGAGGCAGCGAGCTGGCTTCCAGTAGCCTTCATTTAAGAGAAAGGAAACTCTTCTTCCAAAAACCCCCAGATGATGTCCCCTCACATCTCAATAGCGTAAACCATCACAAGGTGCATCCAGGATCATTCCCTGTGTGCCGGTTAGCTCAGGCCTGGGTTGAGACACCCATCCTGGCAGCCCAGGAGACTGGACAACCTCTAGACAATGAGACCCACCCCAGATACCTCTGTCCTCTATCTAGCCTCAGGCTGTTAGCTGAGAGCATCACAGAAAGTCTCTGTCACATTCGATTTTTTAAAATTAGAAAACACTTCTAATAGAGAAAACTATAGAAAACAATATCATTCGCCACTCAGAATGAGCAATACCAACATTTCAAAATATTTTCCTTAAATCTACTTTTTAAGAAATAAAACATTGTGATAAAGTTGAAGAACTATTTGGAACTGCATTCCAAACTTACCCCAGTCCCTCTTTCTGCAGAGGCAATAGCTGATTAATTTTGCATTCATCCTTCCATTTTTTTTATAGTTTTACTACATTTGTAGGAAATTATTAACTTACCACACTGTGTTCTGCAGCCTTCTCTTTTCATGCAACCTTATGTTTTCAAGATTTATCAGTATTGAATCAAGAACATCCAGTCCATCCATTTTTAAAGATTGTTGTATTCTATAATAAAAATATACATTATCAGTCCCTCTGTTGAACATTTAGAGGTTGCCACTATTTTACTATTACAGACAGCGCTGCAATAAACATCCTTGTATGTCTCTTTGTGCACATGTGAGAGGGGCCCCTGGGATACCTAGAAGTAGAATTTGGGGGTCACCTGGTTTATGCATCTTCCGTTTTACTGAAAACTTCCAAGTTTCTCTCTGGAGTATTAATTCCCATTCCCACCAGCTGCTTGAGAGTTCCCATTTCCCCACATTGTCATTTACATGTGTTATTGTCAGACATTTAAATTTTGGTACATTTTTGAGTGACAAGGGATATTGCATTGTTGTGTTAATTTGCTTTTCTCTAATTCCCATGCAGCTAAGCCACATTTAATTCTAGCCGTGTTCCTTCCCTAGGTTGTAAAGCAGTAATCGGTGTGGTTACAGTTCAGGGTGCTGAGAAGGCCCTCCTACACCCAGCTAGGATTCTTTTTATTGTCCCTGCCCTAACTCTCACCACTGGGGGCTCTTCTGTTACTGATGAACACCAGCGTTCAAATGCACATACCCCTGCAAGTGGGATAGTCAGTTATTTGTCATATCAGATACTTTAATTCTGTGAACTAGGAAGAGCCTTGGAAGGGTTGAGAAGGGGAGTTTGTGGGATCTGCCCAGAGAATGTGCCGGGAAGACTGGCATGTTGGAGGCCTCCACACAGTCTGGGGGCGGCCAATCCTCCAAGGCCTGAAGGGAGGGGGTCTCCTGGGCTGAAGAGGAATCTGTCGGTTGCCTACGGGATCCTGACTGTCTCGGCCCCTCCCCCGCGCCCTCAGACACCTCCTTCATGTACATGATCGCGGGCCTCTGCATGCTGAAGCTCTATCAGACGCGCCACCCTGACATCAACGCCAGCGCCTATGCTGCCTACGCGTCCTTCGCCGTGGTCATCACGCTCACCGTCCTCGGAGTGGTGCGTCCCCCTCGACAGCCTCCAGCCAGGCGTCCCCAAAGGGTCCTCTCGGGAGGTCTGAGGGTTTCTGCTGTTTGCTTGTTGGATGTCAGGTGAACAGGCTTGAGTTCATCATAATCCTGACACCTTCTCACTGTTGGTCCAGTCGTGGCATTTTATTTAGTTATTTAGGTAGTTATGTTAAATAATGCTATAGGCACCAGTCAAACTACCCCTGGAGAGTTTAAATATAAAGCTGGAACCTGATTCATGTGAGATCAGAATGGAGATGGACAAGCTGATTGGAGAGATTGACTTAAAACAGTAGAAAGCACTTTTTAAATGTGAGCACGCGAGTGCTGGTTGTCAGGAGTGATTTGCAGAGCATTGGTCCCCGCCTCGGCCCTGCACCCCTTCACTGTTGTTGCTCAGCTGCCTCCCATTTCTTCTCTTTTCCAGTCTCATTTGGCCAGTTAGCCATTCTTTATCCTGCTCTGGATGTAGTAAGATCCCTGGTTGCTCTGAGAAGGGGAAAGAACCCAAAGACATGCACAACTCAGTTTTTTACTTCTTAGGTTTCTGTGAGAGACAGAATGATTTTAGTTGGTTCTCTGGAGAGAACCCCATGACGAAGGTAACCTCCCATGTACTCCTAGGTGTTTGGAAAGAATGATGTGTGGTTCTGGCTCATCTTCTCTGCTGTCCATGTTCTGGCCTCCCTGGCCCTCAGCACCCAGATCTACTACATGGGTCGCTTCAAGATAGGTGAGTCACCTGTTACTCTACTAAACACACCGATTAACTTACCCTGAGAAAGAACTGTCTTTGCTTATGTTAAACAGAAATGTAACTGGTCATCACAAGCATGTGCTCTCAATTCCGTGCCTGTCTAAGGGCATATATTCTCTCCAAGAGCTTTCTGTCCCATAAAGGGCTGTAATAAACTGTTTTCACCAGTTCTGTTTTCAACTAGGAGGCTAACGCTGCCATATCCCAGAGCTGAGGCACCCCTCCAGCTCCAAGTCCCAAGTGCTTTATTTACAACTCACGGAACTTTGAAAGTGTTTTTCCCAAACACTGTGATCCTCACACCACTAGTTCCACCTAGGGTATTGTTTTTTGGTTTGTAGTATTTAAAAGAGCAGTGCTCTAACCATGCTAAATAGTTATCAAGAATGAATTATATATTATTTTCAAATCTGGGACTGGAACTTTTTGAGACTGACTTGCCAGTCTTAGAGGCAGGACGCCTGCCAAACTGCCCCTGACAATGTGAACATGTCACATTTGAATGCGGAGTGTTCTAGAGAAATCAACTTCTGATCAGTTGGCCATTTGTCATACATGAGAGTAGGTTCAAATCATTTTAGAGCATTTAAATTTCACCTGTTATTTTAAAGTCTTGGAAGTCAGACTTAAATATTCTGTAGTATATTTCAGGAAAATCATTATATATGAACATAGGCCTGCCCCTAATATTTGTGGAGCCCAAGGCAAGGTTGTAAATAAAAGCCCACATATCATATGTATATAAATATTAAAGTCATAAAGCAGACTAAGAAGCTATTAAATTTGAAGGAAAGAAGGAAGGAAGAAAAAAGGAAGGAAGAAAGTGTTGGGAAAATGTCATATACATGGAATGATGTCATTGTCAGGGGCAATGAGATCTATATATCATCCTGAGCCAAAAAGAAGGGGGTAGGTGTCTGAGATTTCAAAGGAAAAGGGAAGCAATTCACAGGAATATGAAAAGAGGAAATGTATCATAAACAGATATGTAATAGTAGTAACCATTAATACATAAGGAGCTTTTAATATATTTATACCTGTGTACCATGCAATTGTGCAATGCTGAATTAGTTTACCTTTTTTACAGAGGAGAAATTTAATGTATTATATTATGATCATGTAACAGTCTGTCAGGGTCCCAACAGGAGAAAGACATCACACACAAAGACTCAGCAGGATTGATTCACAAAGGACTGGCAGATAAGCACTCTAGGCTCACTCTCACTGCCAGCCTCCCTGGGCATGGTGCGGGACAGAGAGGTGCACGGAAGGACACACGGAAGACAGCTGGGTTAGAGATTAACTGCATGTCTTCAATGTCTATACCCAGGGAGTCTTCCCCCAGTAGTTAACAGATTTATCAGAGTCCAAAGGAAAATTTGCCATTCCATTGTGAGAATGGTTGCACCTAAATTTAGTCCAAAGGCAAAAAATTGGGTTAGGGGACAGTGGTTCAGGCAACAACAAGCTCTGCCCATTTTGTGAGCTCCCTTTGCCTTCTCGAATGATGTATTCCTTTCTCTTTGGCCTCAGGCCACACCTGCAAATAAACATGACACAGGGAAGGCAGCACTGATGAGGCAGAGCAACTCGTAAGTCAGACAGAAAACCATAGAGCTAACATGCCCAGACCACTGCTTTGCAGCCAGAGTCCCAGACAAGGACCACAGGGACGGATTGTACAGAGGATGGATTGCCAACTACATGAGATGCTCAGAAGTACACAGAAAAGTCTGACTCACTCTTTGAGCAACAGTTAACTTCTGAATGTTTGAGACAGGCAGAAAGAGTCTGTGCTTTATAATGAACAAACATTACTTTTATGATCAGGAAACAAAATTAAAATCACCTATTTTGAGTGAAAAATAAAATGACCATAAGTTTACCTGTTTGGCTACTTTCTCTCACATCCGTTTTTTCTCATTTCTTCTCTGCTTCCCACTGATTCAGATGTGTCTGACACAGGTAACGTTCTGCCACCCTCCCCAGGGGTCTAGATTGCTTTCTTGACAAGCGACCTGCCTGGCTGTCCTGCCAGCTCTGTTCCCTGCATGGCCCTTCCGGGTGGGGCAGGACAGTGTGAGGGGGGTGCCGCGGCAGCTCAGAGGCAAGAATGCACCCCAGCCCAGCCTGTGGTGTGCATCTTCGGGGCTACTGCATGCACATACCCCTCCCTCCCACCCCCCTCACTATAGTGAGTCCAGGGACTGCTGGTCAGATTGACCCCAGGGGTAGCCTTGAAGAGGAGTGGCATTCAAAGCAGAGCCGGGGCCCACCCACGCTGAAATGCTTGCTTTGGGCAGACCCCAGTGTGACCTACAGAAAGACAGACCCCTCCCTGAAAAGTCGGGGTGCATTTAACACTTAAAAGACGCACACTCATATCATTCTTCTGAAGGATTACATTTTAAAAATCTTTCCTGTTCTTTTCTCCCCATCTTACCTAACATCCCTTTGATTGTGTTTCAGTACAATCTTAGGCTTGCTGGACATGCTTGGGAGACTCCACTATCTCTTGGTTCAATTCTGACTGACTTATAACCACAGTGAGAAATACAGTTCGAATTTTTATAAGCTCCCATCCTCTAGAGAGAGCAGATGCCTTAAGGTGGATTGAAGGGTCCCATGATATCTCTTCTCTAAAGGAAACACCAGTGGAGAAAACTATCAACAGAAGGAAAAGTAAATGAAGGAGCCCATAGAAGGGCTGCTGGCACCCAGATTATGTGCAAACGCGTGTTACTTGTGCCCATCCTCTTGACACCTTCTGTAAACATTTACTTCCGTTAAAGTAAACATCTTTTGCTGACCTATTAGGTGCAACGCACCATTTTTATGAGTTGAAGATGGCATCATCCTGGCTGGCCTCAAAAGTTGGGGCCATATGGGAGCATTTTGTATCACCTCGACTAAGCCTGCTTACCGTGTATTGTGTCATCAGCAGATCTGGGGATCTTCCGGCGTGCCGCCGCGGTGCTCTACACGGACTGCATCCGGCAGTGCAGCCGGCCTCTGTACGGGGTACGTGTGGCTCCCGAGTTCCTTGGCTCTCTCCCAGAGAGAAGGGGACAGTAGGAGGGGCAGGCTCGGGGCAGGCACTCAGGCTCCCTGAATCTAGAAGGCCAGATGGCCCAAAGTGGCTGAGGTCCAGGAAGAGGGAAGACGCACGGTATTTACTCTTCTCACTCATAAAAAGCAAGCTGGGGCAGTTCCGTTTTTGTACATGAACTATTGCTAGTATATAAAGAAGAAAAAATACCTGTACACAAAACTATTAAGCAATGATCGTTGCTGTGGGGCAGGATCGAGACAGGATGTCCCTGTATATAATCATTCAAAGAGGGATCACTTTGTGATCACTTGTGAGAGTGAAAGGGTTGCCATTAATAATTATGCCAGGACTAATTATTAATCTCTGCAGGCATTTGCCAGGACTGTCCTGAGCAAACTGGGACATGAGGTCACCCCAAATTGCTGTCATTAGGAACTCCCACTTTCCACATTTTTATACATTTGACTTTTAAGATTTTTACAATGAGCAAGAATATATTTTCACTACTGTAATTATCACTTCATAGTAGAAATACAAGTTTTAAAAATTATCCATTATAGTTTTCAGTATATTATACATTTCTACACTGAGCAGAGGGGTCAGGACCTTGGTCCCAGCTGTATCTTGGCTCATTGGCCATAACCTTGGGGAGGCTACACACCTCCTCTGAGCCACTGCCCAGCTGTCCCATGGTGCAGTCAGAGCTGGCAGACAGGCATTCCCTGAGTACCTACCCCTAGTTTATCATCAGAAGGATCTTCACGTAAAGGGATGCGGGAATCTTTTAGCTCTCTGGAGCTGAGGCAGGAACAACAGGCACTAAAAATTGAGGGAATTGAGGCTGGAGGGATTATTCATATGAAAACTTAAAAACCCCTTAGGACCTGTAAGTACTTTGAGTTAAGCATGCCTTTGCTTTGAACCATGAGGAGCCATTAATGTTTTTGTTTGTCTGTTTACATTACTTGACACAGGCATTCTTTTAACAGACTATTTTTTTAAAGCAGGTTTTTAGGTTTATCGTTTTTTTAGGTTCACAGAAACATTGAACAGAAAATACAGAAATTTCCGACATACCCCTGCCCCACCATATGGGGCCTTCTGCCTTAGCAACAGGCCCACCAGAACAGGGCATTTGTTACAGCCCATGAACCTACACTAACATATCCTAATGACTCAAAGTCCATAGTTTACATTGCAGCTCATTTTTGGTGTTGTATATTCTGTGGGTTTTGACAAATGTTTAATGACATGGGTTCACCATTACAGCATCATACAGAGCAGTTTCTGCCCTGAAGATGCCCTGTGCTCCACCACCCACACCTCCCTAACCTTAGCACCCTGATCTTTTTCTTGTCTACATAGTCCTGCCTTTTCAGAATGTCATATACTTGGAATAATAGAATATTGAGCAGCTCAGACTGGCTCCTTTCACTTAATAATATGAACTTAAGGCGTCTCCATGTATTTTCATAGCTTGATAGCTCATTTCTTTTTAACATTGAACAATACTCCATTGTTTGGATGTACTACGTTTTACTTACCTGTTCCCCTACTGAAGGACATCTTGGGTGCTTTCAAGTTTTGACAATTATGAATAAAGCTGCTATAAAAATGTGTGTGCCAGTTGTATGTGGGCATACCCAACTCCTTTGGGTAAATACCAAGGGGCATGATTGCCAGATCCTGTGGTAAAATTGTTTTGTTTTCTAAGAAACTGCCGAAGTGCCTTCCAAAGTGGCTGCAACCTTTCGCGTTCCCATCAGCAGTGACCGAGAGTCCCTGTTGCTCCACATCCTTGCTGCCGTTTGGTGCTGTCAATGTTTGGGCCATTCTGATAGGGGAATTAATTTTTTTTAATGAAGATACCACCTCAAGGTGGGATGGGTCACCCACAAAGACAGAAAATCACTACTTTAAATAGTAGATGAATGGCCATGTAAATTAAAGTATGATCAGATAGCACCTAAAAGTTTTCAGTTGTATGTAAAGGAACAGGACCAGGTTGTAAATTAATCTCTATGACAGTAATTTTGCTTTGAGATGGACTTTTGTCTCCATTTTCGCCCTTACCAATAACTTTAATGTTAAGGCCATGTGTTTACAGACCAGGAGCTGAGGTGTGGCAGGGCCTCTGGAGCTGGAGTAATGGGTAGAAAACCAGCTCCTTAATAGCTGAGTCCCAAGAGCTGCTTTAGAGCCCACTGCACAACACAACCCAGGGAAACAGTCCTTGGTTACATAACACAGGAGAAGAATTCTCCAACGCCTAAGGCATCAGCACACACCACCAACCTCCCCACTGGGAAGTAGGCCCTGCCTGCTGGCTGCCCCAAACACTGGCTGCAAACAGCAAGCGCCCTGCTTTACTGCCAAGCTTTTCTCTTGGAGAGATGAAGTCATGTCTGTTTGCTTTCAGAGGCATGGCCATTCAGTCCTCATAAAAGATTCACAGTGTCCAACTGTAAACACAGCTCTAATGTTAGAAACATAGAAAAAGTTTTCACCAAGGCAACTGTTTTCCCATAATTGATGCTTCCCCTCTAGAAGGCTAAAAGAAAAGCAATATGTGCAGCCTCTCATTTGATATTTTCTTTCCTCCTTTCAGGACAGAATGGTGTTGCTCATCCTGGGGAACCTGGTTAACTGGTCCTTGTAAGTAGTCATAGAAAAACATGTTTTTCTCTTCATTAATGTCTGTAACATTGTGGTTTAGCTTTCCTTTGCTGATATTAAGGAAAGTGTAGGATTGTGCTTGCCCTAGGGACTTAAATAAAAGTATTTCTTCTCCTGCAAAGAATGCACTGGGAAGCCCTGTGTACCAATAATGGCCTCTCTTAAAGCACTGGATTCAACACATTGATTAATTGAGTTCATTTGCTTAAGAACAGAAACATCAAATTTGTTTTATCTACGTGGATAGATGATTGATGACATAGATAGATAATAGATAGATGATAGATAGATATTATGCCAGTAGTTGCAAAAATGCAAAATAGTTTAAAATTCTTTTGTAGAACTTTCCCTAAGGATTACCCAATAGGCATTTCTCTTTTTACTGTGTGTGTGTGTGTGTGTGTGTGTGTGTGTGTGTGTGTGTAAGCAAGTCTCTTTCCTGCCTATTTCTTTCCCTGTAGGCCTCATTCTTCCTAGTCCACCTATATCATTCTTCTTTTGCTTTTCCCTCATTATCATCTTGGCCTTTTTTTAATCAAATGGCCTCAAAAAAGAACAGTACAGCAGACATCTATTTTTGCTAGGTGTAACAGTTTTATGCAACCTATTCTCAACTTAAAAACTTGAATGAGATATTTTATTAATGCTCCCCAAAATAAGTAAGTTTAGCTGCTTTTATTAGTGGCTTTTAGCTAATGTGCTCCTCTGGGTCAGTATTCTTTGGTAGAAAGATGACTCCTTACTCCTGCACCCATTAAAGACAAAAGGAATGAAAAAAGAGGAGCACCTTCAGGGGAAGCTAGAATCTAGTCACAGAAAGTCACATCTTCTTTGGGGGCCATATTCTTCTGGAAGAAACCCAGGATGTTGCCACCCCAGGGATTACCTCAGGGTAAGGTCCTTGGCTGTGAAGGGCCCTCCTTTACTTGGGGACAGCTAGAGATGGGTGATCATTGACACTGGTCACCTGCAGTGCTCTTTTTGACTTCCCTTTGGGGGCAGACCCCACAGTTCTGACCCTGTGAGACAGGGTGCAGAGTGCTGGTTGGATAAAAGCGATCAACTGCCTCATAAGAAGCAACTGATGACTGTGTTCCCAGCACTCGCACCACCTGGCTTGTCCCTGCCCCTCATAACCAAATCCAAACCCACAAGCTGCTTGCAGGACAAGGCGAGCAGCCTCTCTCTTCTCAGGTGCTCTGTGGGACACCACACCGAGGGCTGCAGGGATGAATGAGGTGGGATGACACACTAATGCTACGATCACCCAGTAGGGGGTTACCACCTCCTCAGTTTCTCCACCCTCAGTTTCCCATGGACATTGTAAGACATGGTGTGATCTAATGTGGACCTTGGATGCTATTTTTAAAGGAATCACACTCATATAGTCTTGAAAAGGAATAACGTGGTGTGTGCGTGTGTGTATTCAAACACAGAGAGAGATGTATGTATGTATATGTATGTGCACACATACACAGATGCACACACACATGCACACACTGAATGAGAAAAGAATGATGTGGCAAATGTGGCAAAGTGCTAATAATGATGAATCTGAGTGAATCTATGCAGAAGGAATTCCCTGTATTACATAGAGCAAAGCCCATTGGAATACAAAATAAACAAAAAGAGAGTTCATTAAGAATAGCTTTACATTTAAAATACTTAGGAATAAACTTTGAGAGATGTGAGGAATCTTTCTACAGAAAATACAGTCACCTAATTAGGAGAAATAAAGGAAAACTTAGATTAATGAAGAGAGATGTCATGCCCAGGGTAGGAAGATTAACTGTTGTAAAGATATTAGTTCTCAAGTTAATGTATAAATTTATAATTAGAATTGGAATTAAGTTAATAGGATTTTATTCTGAAATTTATTTGCAAACTTAAGCAAAATTTTCAAAGGTCTCTGCCAAAACAGATTAGCAGAAGGAAGGAAGAGCAGAGGTGTATAGTGACTAGCCCAGCATTATCCAGTAGAACTTTCTGGAATCATGTAAACGTTCTACACTGTACCATCCATCCAATATGGTACCTATTAGCCGCATGCACTTAGTGAGCACTGTGTGTCTGGTGTGACTGAGGAATTCAATTTTCAATTTTATGTAATTTTAATAACTTAAGTAGCCACTGGTGGCTACCATATTGGGTAGTGCAAGCTAGTCTAAACAGATAATCTAACATATTATAAAACAATAAAAATTGTTGGAGCCACTGTGGAAAGGAGTATGGAAGTTCCTCAAAAAACTAAAAATAGAGATACAATATGACCCAGTAATTCCACTTCTAGGTATTTACCCAAGGAAAACAAAATCCCTGATTCAAAAAAATATATGCACCCCTATGTTTATTGCTGCATTATTTACATAGCCAAGATATGGAAACAACCTAAGTGTCCATCAATAGATGAGTGGATAATGATGTGGTACATATACACAATGGGATATTACTCAACCATAAAAAGGAAAGAAATCCTTCCATTTGTGACAACATGGATGGAACTAGAGGGTATTATGCTAAGGGAAATAAGCCAGGCGGAGAAAGACAAATGCCATATGATTTCACTTATTTGTGGAATATAAACAAAACAAAACAAAATGAACAAAACAGCAGTAGACTCACAGACACTGAGAAGTGACTGGTGGTTACTACAGGAGAGGGGTTGGGGTGGGTGGGTGGTTAAAGGGCATAAAGGAGCACAAAGTTTTCAATCACAATACAAGCTGGTCACGGAGATGGCAGTACAGCATGGAGAATATGGCCAGTGATTCTGTAACATCTTCCTATGTTGAGAGATAATAACTGCATTAGTGGTGTGAGGATTTAATAATATGTGTAACTGTTGAACAACTGAGTTGTATACTGAAAACCAATATAAAATTGTATATCGATGATACTTCAATAAAAAAAGAACTTAAAAAAAAGTTAGTGAATGAAAATGGAAAAGACAGAAAGCCGTATATATATATTTGTGTGTTTATTTAAAAGCTTTTCAAAACAAAGAAATAAAGGGATATATAATAGTTTTGTTATAACAACAGAAATTTGGAACACCCCAACCAAATTAAGACTACACCCCAACCAAAATAAACATTAGTATTAATTTAAAAACCATAGACAAGCTGGCAAAAATTTGATAATGTGTGTAAAGAAGCCAATTATTGAGATAATTCTACTAATCTAGTCTGCTGAATTAATCTTAAATGCAAAAAAAGAAGCAAAATATGTCTGAAGTTACTCGTTGTTGGGGTCTTCATGACAATACTGGAAACCTGCAGGGCAGAAGGAAAACTCTATTTCAACCAGAGAGGAAAGATAATTTCTATAGTGTATCCATGTCTGGGAACCTTACAATCATTAAAAATGAAAGTTCCAAGGGAGACATAATAAATTAAGTCACATATTAAAGTGTTTTTTACACCCCCCCTCCCCACTAAATCCCCCAAATGGGGATGGGGAATGGAAAAGCCAGTAATGTTACAAATCCATCCTCATGGCTACAAAGTATCTCCTCCCTGTGCTCAGTGCCCTCTTTGGACTGATCTATCGACCCCGGGACTTTGCTTCCTACATGCTGGGCATCTTCATCTGCAACCTGCTGCTCTACCTGGCCTTTTACATCATCATGAAGGTAAGCGTGGCGCTGGCAGCTGGGCAGTGCCTCAGGCCCACACTGCTGTGCATGCCGCCTGGCAGCACCTGTTTCTCGCCAACAGCTTCGGAGCTCTGAGAAGGTTCTTCCCATCCCACTCTTCTGCATCGTGGCCACTGCTGTGGTGTGGGCTGCCGCCCTGTATTTTTTCTTCCAGAATCTCAGCAGCTGGGAGGTAAGAGGAGAGTTTTCTTTTCCAAGAAGAGGTTCTCTTGTCTTTCCTTTTTGACCTACTTACCTCCCTCTCTTCATGGGTGTGTTGATGTTTATCTTTTTTATATTCTCTAAACAGTATGTTTTTACTATCTATACCTAATGCTCAGCTCAGTAAATGGCATGTTGCCATCATTACCAGGTAAATTGTAAACTCTACACACACTAGAGATTTGAGCATCGTTATGTGTTGTATTATGATCCTTATCCCAGTGGATGTTGAATGCGAGCAAAATCCTTGAGTATTGTAGCTGTCCACTTTTCCCATAATTACCATCTGTAAACAAATATATAGGTGCAGGTATTTATAAATCCATTTCATAGATAGGAAAGCTGAGGCCTAGGAAATTAGTGATAATATGTGACACAGAATAGGGAGGAGGGCTCAGCTCTCCATCACCACAATCAATTTTAGACTTAACCCTCAGAAAAAACCTGCCCCCATTAGCAGTCTCTCCCCATTTCTCCCTAACCCCTTAGCCCCAGGCAACCACTAATTTACATTTTATCGCTCTAGATCTGCCTGTTCTGGACATTTCAGATAAATGAAATCATACAATATATGCCTCTGAGTCTGACTTATCCATTCATCCATGTTGTAGCATTTATCAATACTTCATGTCTTTTTATTGCTGAATAATATTCCATTGTGTGGATATACTACAATTTATCTATCACTGGTCGATGGACATTTAGGTTGTTCCCACTTTTTGGTTCTTATAAATGATGCCTCTGTGAACATTTGTACACAAGATTTTGTGTGGATGAATATTTTCTTGGAAGCTAACTTATTGAGCCAGGCATCTAGTAGCATTTTTGTAGCTTTCTGGATGCTCAGAGCTCTGAATCAAAAGTTGAACTGTGGGAATGCACGCCCACATTCCGCCTCACCTTCCTCCAGGGGACCCCAGCCGAATCCCGAGAGAAGAACCGGGAGTGTATCCTGCTTCATTTCTTTGATGATCATGACATCTGGCACTTCCTCTCTGCCACTGCCCTCTTTTTCTCATTCTTGGTGAGTTTATAATATCTTCTTGTTAATTTCTTCTCTCTCACATCCTGTATTTTTTCCCTTCCCCTCTTCCTTACACAGTCTTTTGTATTTCTAATTTCCCTTTATCCAATTCCTCATTGTAATTCAATGTACACATTTTTTTTCACATTGTAGTCTTCAGATATTTATTTCCCTTTAGCTGTTGCTCTTCAATATTTTAAGACAAAGAGCAACAACATGATTTTCCATAATTTGCACCAGGGTTGGACTGAATTGGTTATGAGACTTCACATGCATGGGACTCCCCCCCAAATTCCCATACCATTAAGTTATTCTTCCCTGTGCTCTGCTCACATGCCTCCTCCTCTTCCAGTCTCAGTGAATATCCTACAATTATTTTACAAATTCCTGGAGTCGCTCAGGATAGCAGCCAGGCCTCTTGCCTTCTAAGCAATCTGTTCCAAATCTCTCCCATAGTCCCTCCATTTTTTTTTTTTTTTTTTTGGCCCAAACATCTTCCCAGAAGCCAGGCACGTTGGAATAACCCAGGGTGATAACTCCTGGCATCCTTTCATCCTGGTTTTGAATTTTCCAAATTAGAAGTCCAGGGTGGCTATACACGGCTTCAGTTGGCAGCTAACGCTACTGGTTCTTCTGGGCTCCCAACACTGCCCTCTATAGGCAGCCTGTGTGGCCCTATAACCTCGAGTGGAGCAGGGATACCCCCTAGTGGCCAGTTTGGGAAGTTTAACCAATCCCTTTAAACATCGTCCCTTAGGACTTTATTTTTGATAAGTCACCTTCATTAGAAAGAAAGAGACCAGAGAAGTGGAGTCAAGGGTTCCGTGTGGAGAGAGTGGTGGTAGAAGGGCACTGAAAATGGAAGAGGAGGGTACATTGTGTGTACAGCAATATTCTATTAATAAGACTTCATTTCCTTTAGTTTTCAACCCAAATGTCCCTTCTAAAAAGGGCTTCCCTGGCCACCTTACGAAAATATTTTTCCCTCTTCCCATCCCATACTTCCCATGTTCCCTCCATAGTTTAATTTTTGTCCTTAGTACATATTCTAACATACCAAATGTACTAATGAATTGGCTTCATGTCTGAAGCCCTCTCTCAACTGTAAGCTCCAGGAGGGAAGGTCGCTGTCTCATTCATTCCAAGCTGTATCTCTAGCATTTAGGAGAGCACATGATAGACTTCTGACAAATATTTGAATTACTTAGCAACTGAACTATGTAATTACAGCAAGTGCCTGTAAGAGCAGGGCATTGCAGAAAGCTGCGAACGCCGCAGGAGACAGGAAGACAAGGGGGCTGTGGTTTCAGTCCGTGTGAGTCCGAGAGGGGAAGGAACGGGAGAGAAAATGACTGGGAGCGCGCATTCCTTTCATTTCTCTGCCCCTCTCGTGCCAGGTTTTGTTGACCCTGGATGATGACCTGGACGTGGTTCGGAGGGACCAGATCCCCGTCTTCTGAGGCTCCAACTCTAAGAGCGGGCGAGGTAGAGATCTATCTTGGTGCTGTTTCATGAAAAATACCGGGACTGCCGCAAAGTCACCACTGCCAACTGTTCCACTCACCCGCTGGCGCGAGGGCTCTGCTACCTTCACGGGGAAGGAGGAGCTGGAGGGAGGTTCAAACCTGCCAGAGGGAGGCAGAAGGGAAGGCGCGGCCGCGCGCAGAGGCTAGCCGTGAGAGTCGGGAGACACCCAGCCCTTTCTCTTCGCAACTCCGAGCTACACAGGGACAAAAGCTGCCTCCAAATCAACTTGCTCCCTCGGGACCCGTCTGATCCTCGCCTGACGTCCGCCGGCAATGGCAAATGAGGCTGCACTCTGTCCAGCTGCCTCCATGCCTAGAAAGGCCAGCAGCTCAGGTTTCCTGCCCAGAAACTTTACGTGGGCCCCTTTGCACCATGCCAACATCTAGACATCCCAAAGCACCAGTCCACTTCCCCAATGCCCTGGGATGAGGGAGTTCCTCAGAGTCTGGTAGGGGGGTGGCCTCAAGGTCCCACCCACCTGGGGTAGATGCTTTAGAAGCACCAATTAGTCTCCTCCTCGGAAGGAATGATGGGTGCTTCCCCCAGGTTCCCTACTCCATTAGAAGGACCCTGGACTGGGCGTTGTCACACACTCCCCCCAACAGGTAACTGGCTCTGGGAGCAGGCTCGGCAGCTTGCCTCTTCCTTAGTGTCTTTGCCTCACTGCTCTGTGTCAATCCCCTAACTCAGGCTCTGCCTTCTTGGGAAGGTCCTGTTACCCCACAGACCAGCTCCAAGGTGGAAGAGGAAACAGGAAAAACTCTTCTAGCGGCAGGAGGAGCAAAAGAAATGACCAACAGTGCTAAGAGACAGGTGACATAGCATCAAGCAAACAGACCTCACCTGAAGGACTTGGGCTCTGGGAGCAAAGTCAGCAAAGGCACAGGTGTTTCCTCCTGCCTGCAGTTCAAACAGCTCAATTCTGTGCCCACATCACTACTAGTGAAGATATAAGTGCCCTAACCAGGAGCACCGCACTAGGAGTCCCCTGCCACCAGCCAAGCCCCTCACCTGTCACTTCATGCACGTCAGGGGCTCCACACTTTCTCCCTGCTGTTCTCTAGAAGTAACTCTCAGAGGGAATGCATTTTGCTCTTTCTCTCTAGTTACAAAGAGCACAGCTGATTTAGGATTGTCTCCCAGTTGCACCTGGTTCTCATTCTCTCCCCAGTAAGGCGTTGAACAACTCAGCATCCCTCTCCACGTTCACGCTGTCTGACAGCTTGGACCTGAGAGGCCCCACTGTGGCCAAGCCTCGTTACCTGGGGTCTGATGTAGTGGGAAAACAAACATAAAAATGGGCACACCAGTGTATATTTGTCTGTGAAACTGAAGTCACTTCTCACCTCTGCTGTCTTGATCATTCATTAGAGAAATCAACCAGGCATTCCTTTTTTTAAAAAAAATGTATTACTTTGTCTCTAAAATAGTTGCATAATGTTCAAGACCACATTTTGGAATTTTGAATAGCAAACTTTCACTGATTTTAAAAACACAAAGAGGATTTTAATGAAACATTTTGTGATTTTTTTTTCTCTAAAATGCCCCAGGTTTGTCATTGATCTTCTGTTTTTCCACATTCCTTAAAAAAGGCCACTCACCAAATGATTGTGTCCGTCTAACATCTAAAACCAATTTTGCATTGGTTTAATGGTGGCCAAATTGACTGAATTCTTTTATTTTAATGTGCTTATGGTTTCAAATCCGAAAAAGATCCACTAAGGAAATACAAATTGTCTGTTCACATGACATTGTGGCCTGAAGTGAATGCTTTGTAAGACACATTACCTGTTCAGTAGCTTGTTTGGGAAATAGGTCCTTGGAAATGGGAGAGGCCCTGTCTTGAGAAGGATGGATCCATCTGCCGTATTCTTGGCCATTTTCTCATGACATCTGTACTATAAACACACATTGTGCTCAGTTTTGGTCTCTGCAGCAGGACTAAAACCCAGACCTGCTTCATAAATATCAATCCCAAATGTACTTGTTGCTAATTCTTTCTGTAGTGCTGATCTCGTGGTTGGAGGACACAAGGAAGTTGTCCAACTGCATCCGAGGGGTTAATGGGAATCCTGGAGTGGGGGGCACCTAGAATCCCTCATAGCTGGCTGGTCCCTCTTCCAGGTGTCATACAATGCCTATGGGTCTTTTGCCTGAGCTCACGGACTTCTTCAAAAGAGAAGGGAAAGTACCTCTGAAAGCGAGTTCAGCAGGAAGGTAACGAGAAGAAAACACACTCTGAAGAGGCTCTTGGCAAAGCAGCACACAAGTAATAAGAGGAGTTCAGCTGGATCAGGACAGAGATGTGGCGGCCAGAGGCGCAAACTGTGCATATAAAAAATGACCTCTTCACACCTCTGATGAATGTTGTGGAGGCAGCCCCACCTGTTGACGCTGGATGGTTGAGGGATTAGCCGGGTTTTATTTTAGCAGCAGGAGAAGCTAGTGGAAAACCAGTCTATCTGGGGAAGGGACTTTCCATGACTGAAGGAGATCACTGAGCCAGCCCATGGGGCAGACAGTGGCAGCTGCTTCCTTTGTAGCTCCAAGCAGCCACCAGAATGTTCTGTGGGGTCGCAAAATGCATGTGTCAATAAATCAAGTAATGCCCAAATGTTTCTCATTCTGAGAGGTAGTCTCCGTGTAAAACTTGTGTGAAAGAGGGAGACACAAAGATAAACATTCTTCATAGAAAGAACAGTAGAGTCTGAGAAACATCCTTGAGTCAGTCTTGAGTCCAATATGTTTACCTGCTTGCTGTGTGACCTTGAGCAAGTTGCTGGAGCTCTCTGATCCTCACCTACCCCATTTACTTGACAGTACGTGAGGATGACAAAAGTGGAAATGTGCAGAGCCCAGGAGTGGTGGAGGCACAGAAAAGACCCTCACCCCACACCTCTAGACCCTCACAGGGTGGCAAGGCAGGGGCATCTCTCTCCTCCAGGGGTCTCCACTGAAGCCAGCTCTTCTTCCTGTCCTCATTTCCAGGATGCCTATGGGTCTTTTGCCTGAGCTCACAGCCTCCACCCTCGGAAATACTGCCCAGAGTTATCAAACCTCCGGCCCAGCCCCAGCTGCCCTTTATTGTTGCCCTTCACTGCCTCTAGCCCCTTAATACTCATTTCCACTCAGATGAGAAATTGCTCCCAAAGCGAGGGCCAGGTGGAAAATCCGACTGTGTGTTAGGTCACACCTCATTACTGCCATCTCTGCCCTGGGAATCTCGAAGAAAACTTAGATTTTCTCCTCTCTCCAAGAGCAATTACTACCACCGGTCAGGGAAAGCCACGTGCAAACGTTCGCCCCACCCTCCGCACCCTAGTCACCAATGTTCTGTAAGGAAGCAGGGATGCTCAGCCCCCTGGAGAGGCACTTCAGCCTATGGGGAACAAAACAAGCTCCAGGAGGACACACGAGAAAGTCACCCAGGTTTTGAGATGACTCTGAGGTCCCTGGTGAAACTGAGAAACATTAGGAATAAAGATAGGATTTGCCTCTGCCAGAAGCAATGTAAACCCTGGTTTACCTGACTCCACCCAGGTTGTAGTCATCTTTTTGTTTTGCTGTTAATGCTGTTTGGTGGAGACAAGGTACATTTGTGTGACTGAGCTTTCTTGTCTCCTCAGTATGAAAGCACCATTGTCAACAGGGTTAAGTGCCTGCAAAATCTTAGGCCTTAACACCCACGAATTCAAATAAGCTTGGCAAGAGTCACTGATCAGCCCTCACCATGGAGTTTCTAAGGGCCGTAGGACTGGTTTCACCAGGACAGGACAGAGCTGAAAAAAGGGACCCCTACTCTGTGAGCCCCAGGGGGGTACTTTTTACATCACATGACTTTCCTCAGTGTGGTCTTGCTATTTTTACTGAAATGTGAAGACTAAGTGGCTACCTCATCCACACACAACTACCCTTCACTTCCCTGATCTTAGGGAAATGGAGCTCTGCCCTCTTTCTAAATATCTCCAGATAAGGAGATTTTATAATTTTCCCTGAACTTTAAAGTTTTTTAAGTTCTTTGGCTCTATCCTACATCCTTTCCATTGCCTTGAAGTTCCTGTCATCTCAGACTTACCCACTTCATTGGAGATGAGTAATAGCTAACCACTGTACTTTAACATAGTGTAGCCTTGAAGTCATATCACATTTCAGTCAAGCACTAAATAAAGTCTAGGTGTCTCATTTCTTGTTCAACATTATAGTTATAGCTTGGAAAACAAGAGATTTAAACAGTGAAAGATTTTCAAGTCAGGACAAGAGGAATCTGACCTATAACCCCACTACAGCTAGCTCCTGGTCCCCTAATTTACTCTAATTTTTGACATTCTTCATGGACTCAAAGTCATTTAAACAGAAGAGTATCCAAAATAATTCAAAAGCTCTCTATTTCAGGGTGCTATAATATTGCCACCACAGAAAGGAGGTTGGTTTGTGTTTTATGATTTGTATTATGTTGCTAATCCCAGCCTTTCCCACAGCTCAGCAGCCAGTCCTCGGCAGGCCCCTTTGAGGGAGGAAACAAATTCAGGTCTGGGGCTCACTCTGCTTCTCTCTCAGTGTGGGACACGTGGCAAGGTAACCTGTTTTAGGGGCCCCATTTACCCTTTGTCTTCTCCTTCCTCACCATTTCTCTGTTCCCTTACATAGAATCAGAACTCTGCTGCAGCCAGTTGTCAATCAAGAAGCATTTGGGCCAGGCACTGTGAGAATGGGCACAGCCATGGGCAAAATGCCCATAGTCCTTCTGTCATGCCATCTACAGTCCAAAATGGGAGATGGATATGAAACAAAGGACTACAGTTTGTTCATCATAAGTGGGAAAGAGCTCCAAGAAGAGAATGGCCTTATAAGAGTTATTAGGTGCAGAACAGAAAAAAAGTCCAAATAATAATCAGTAATTTTTATCCCCAGATGTGAAGCCCTAAGTTGCATCTCTCTGACAACAAAATGGCCAGGAAAAATATTTGGTAGGTCTCTAGAAGAAACCCCTTTAGGGAAGCAAAGGTTTTCTCCATGTGTGGCTCCCAGTTCAATTACACAAAGAAATAAAATAATGAGAGGAGAACCTGGCTCAGTACCTGAAAGGAGGCTGCTCTCAGGGATGTGTGACTTTGAAGGAATAGTATTGCCAAGCTTGCCCCAAATATGAGACTTTCAAATTGACTTCTGGGTGTTAGAATCAAGTAATAATGAGGTGGATGGAGCATTAAGGAGAAGAAAACTGAGAGGGAAGAAATGGGTAAACCTGGAAAACTGCCCTGAGATCCAGCTGCAGGTCAGACCAGGCAGTAGTGTTTTCCGAAAGCAGAAGAGAACAGATGAGATTTTAGGCTGAACCGTCCCTGGAATCTCTGACTGTGGAAGGTGGCTTCAAGCAGGAGGGTGAGGTGCGATTTGACTGGGACCCGCCGGGGAAGCCAGCTGCTGCTTTGAGGCGTGGAAGCTGAAGGGTGGGCGAGGAGGAGGAGAAAGTCCTTTGCTCCTAGGAGCGCAGGGCAAGTGTGATGCAGAGAGCCGGGGGAATGCGTGCGAGTCTGTAAACAGAGGCAACGGAAGGCAGAGGGAGAAAGTTTTCATGCGGTGCATTTGTGGCTCTGGTTTTGTTTCTTTGTTTTCAGGCAGCCGGAAAGCAAACTGAAGGAGAGCCTGGGCCTGCTGAGCTGAAACCACGGAGGTGGGCAGTATTTTAACTATTATGTTTGCACTAACAGGGAAGCAGGCAACCTGTTGGCCTCACACCTGCCCTGTCATGCCCAAAGGAGAATTGTGTCCTTCCCAGATGAAAGGGCAAAAGTTACAAAAATAGCAAGATGCTCTGAACGGACCACCCCAAGTTTTTCTTTCATAAGAAAAACAAAAATCTATGTTTTAATTTCAGCAGAGAACAGAGCTCTAGAGAGAAAGAGATCCTTCTTCATCCATCCTTGAAGAACCAGAAGAGCTCCAGCTCCCTAATGCTTAGGCACTCACCAGCCCCTCCCCGTGGAGCACGGGCCTAAGGTTCCCCATTGGGACTTTTTAGTGGAATTTTCCTACTGGAAATTACTGCCCTCAGTTCCCATCTCTAACTCCTAGAACATTAAAATTGGCAGAACTGATCATTAAAACAGCAAACTTTTGCCATCAGGCATTCTGTTAAGAGTTTTACGCATACTACCAGATGTAATCCTGAACCCCTCCCCATGAAATCAGTATTATTACTATTACCCCAATATTCCAGATGGAGAAACTGAAATTTAGCAAAGCCACTCACTGTTCACTATGAATGGTGAAGAAATGAGTGGTGCAGAAACCTGGGTTAATAGTCAGAAATTACTAGGTTAGCTAACAAGAAGAAACAGAGGACAGGTTGTGTTGCAATGAAGGTTCAACTTTTATTGGTGCGTATCTATGTATGCAAAATACACAGCCTGGAATTACGTAACTCGCAAATGTATTAACAAAAAGGAAACGTTTTTCCGAACTTCAAAAGACATGTGTCTGTTGTAGACCCAAGTAACCACAAAACCTACTGTGCTTTAGAAAAACCATCCAGTGAAAACTACAGCCCTGGATCATTTTGGCTGGAACACCTGGATTCATATGAGGACTGCTGCTTCAGTGTCTAAGCTTGTGAAGTTAAGAACCAAGGGGCTTTTTATAAACTTAATGATTGCCCTTGGCAAAGGGCTGTAGACTCAAAGATTCATTATAAAGTAAAATATATGTAGCAGAAGGTGTCAGGTTTCCACCGGGAGCCTGTTGGTTCAGAAACAAAATTAACAATGGCAAGAAAGTACAGGAATGTAATGGGGTTTTTTATTTCCTAAAAAAACATACAGAGACTCAAAAAAAAAAGTCAAGAGTCAAAAAGTCCCCCGAAGTTGCCTCTAAAACTCATCTATGCTGGTGCAATAGATAAGGTGGAATCTACAACTCCTGCCAGTGGCTATTTCATCTTCATCCTTGGTGGATGGGCCCTGCTCTCCCTTCTTATATGGAATGGTTCCATCCCTCCAAATTGACGCAGAGCAAGTACTGAACTGGGAAATCATAATCCTTCATTTGGGGTAAATGATAATGGTGATAAACGGTTCTAAATTTATCCAGAAATAAGACAAAAAAGCAATATGACTTGGTTTGAAATGTTGATATACTAACCACTTTTCTTCTATACTAAGCTCTCTGTTGGGCTTTTTCTTTTAATATTTAATGTGAATTTGCATGTCTGTCACTTAACAGCATTAAAAAAAATGGGATTTAACCTAATTGAAGCAGAAGTTCCCAGAAAACTTCCCTGAAGCAGTAAGTTCTCCACTACTACAAGCTGGCTACCACCTCTTTCCAAACCACAGATCTGAATGTGACTAAGCACTATGAGAAAACACCACCTAAACCAAACCTGCATAGCACAAATTTAGTTAAAAGCTAGATCTTCATATCTTCTGCAAAATTCGTAACTTACTTGGTCATGTGAAAAATGAAGTGCCACACTGATACTAGTTGACCAACCTACCTGACTTCTGAACTTATGTAGGCAGCGAATGAGTATTATCTCCTTAATTTCTCACAGAAAGAACAAACAGTCAAAGGACCTGAAGCCACTGACCAACAAAGTCTGTCCCAGTGGAGCCTTGCATCTCAGTCTCGTGTGCAGGGACGATGGAAATGAGGAAGGTCATGAAAAAGAACCGCCTCTTTACATTCAAATATTCCTGTGCAATTGTGCAAAAATATCTTCAAATATAAAACCTCATTTGTCCCTCACAACAACCTTGTGAGGTGGACAGGACAGATAATGTGTCAACAAATAAACTAAGATGCAGAGAAGTTGTATACCATTTGTCCAAAATCACACAGCTAGGTAATGGGAGCCAGATGCAAAACAGCACCTTTTTCTTCTTCCATAGAGTAAAATACCTTGTAGAATTCGCTGACTCAAGAAATTTATCAACAGAAAACCAACATCACTTCAGACTTTCATGGACAGTTTTTTCTTAACCTTTTTATTTAGGTATAAAATGTATTCAGTAACATACAAAATGTGCACTAATCTTAGGTGTACATAGATCAGTGAACTTTTACATATGTGTGTACACACATACACAACACCAATGTCACCACCACCCACATTAGGATACAAAGCATTCCCCGCATCCTCGTGCCTCTCCTGTGTGAATCCCCACCCCAGACATAATGGCTATTCTGACTCATCTCTTCATAGGTGAAGTTTGCCTATTCTTGAACTTCATATAAATGAAATTAGGCAGTGTACTCCTTTTTGTCTGGCTTCTTTCAGTCTATATGTCTGTGAGATTCATCTGTGTGTATCAGTAGCTTCATTTTGTGCATACATGATATTTAATTTATTCACTCTCCTATTGATGGAAGTTTGGGTTGTTTCCAGTTTGGGGCTGCTGTAAAGAAAGCTTCTATGAACATTCTTGGACATGTCTTTTGCTGAACTTAAAAACAAGCATTTTTCCAGGGTAAATAGGCAGTGCACTTTGGAATTGTTGTGTTGTAGGGTAGATCAGTCAGTCTCCTTCTAAAAGACACTGTCAACAGTTTTCCAACGTAGTTCTACCAATTTACACTCCCATCAGCACCCTATAATTATTCCACATCTTTGTCTGCACTTGGCATTTGTCAGTTCTTTCACTAAATTAGCCTTTCTGGGTGAGAGTGTAATGGTATCTCATTGCATTTTATTTTGCATTTTTCTGATAACTACGGATGTTGAGCACTTTTCATAGACTCCATTGGCCATAGATGTGAAGGATTTTTTCAGGTTCTTGGTCCATTTTTCAAATTGGCTTACAAATATTTTTCTTTAGATATTTAAATATTTACCATTCTCTAACATGATGAATAGAAATTATTTATTTTAAAAAGTCTAGTCGTTTTTTTACAGTTGTGATCAGATGCTATTGCTTATGGTTTCTTCTAGAACACTCATTCTCAAAGTTTTTAGCCTCAGGACCCATTTATACTCCTCAAGATTTTTGGGGATTGCAAAGAGTCTTTGAGTTATTTTTATCAATATTTATCATGTTAGAAATGAAAACAGAAAATTTACAAATATTTATTAATTCTCTTAAAGAGAATAAATTAATTACATGACACAAATAGCATTTTAAGAAAAGTAACTGTATTTCCTAAAACAAAAAAATGTGAAGTGTCGCAGCAACATTTTACATTTTCGTTCATCTATTTACTGTCTGGCTTAATAGAAGATACCTGGATTCTCATCCTGATTTCTGCCTACACTCTGCTGCACTGTGTGTTTTGCTTGAAGTATATGAAGAAAATCTAGCTTTATAGAAATATGTAGTTGGACAAGGGAGTAGTCTTTCTGGATAACTGTAAACATTCTCCTTTGATACTATACCGAAACTCAACAAATGGTAGATTCCCAAAGATTAGCAGCAATGTAGAATTTGAAACTGTGTTTTCATGTTGCATAATGTTAAAATCACTGGTCTATCTTGCAGTTTGAATGAATCTTTTTACCCACGCATGATTTTTTTGGTTCACTGAATTGTGCAAATCTTCTACACAGTTACACACTGAATTGTATAATTACTAGTTTTGTATATATATATGCATACACGTACACTATTCATTGATACCACCACTGATTTCACCAAAGACGTCTTCATGGGAACCTGTTAAGCTCACAGCAGTGGGCACAGTGATGGGTGCATTTCATTCATTTTCCTAGAAAATGTCTGCCAAATACCCAAGTCTAAATAAGCACAGATTTTACTCATTCTTTCAGCTAAAAATAGTACTCTGTGAAGACAGCCACTATTTCATTCCCTAACTCAAACACTAGTACCTTCCTTATGACAGCCACCGTACTCTGGTTTGCAGCTGAGTTCTTTGTTTCGTTTCCATGTGCTCACAGACTACTAGACATTAATGCAGTCTTTAAGAAGAATATTAAAAGGAAGTATGCTCCACAAAGGAATACTATTCAGCCATAAGAAAGAAACAAATCCTACCATTTGCAACAACATGGATGGAGCTGGAGGATATTATGCTCAGTGAAACAAGCCAGGTGGAGAAAGACAAGTGCCAAATGATTTCCCTCATTTGTGCAGTATAACAACAAAGCAAAATGGAAGGAAAAAACAGCAGCAGACTCACAGACTCCAAGAAAGTATTGGTGGTTACCAAAGAGGAGGGTTGTAGGAGGGTGGGTGGGGAGGGAGGGAGAAGGGGATGGAAGGGTATTATGTTTAGTACACATGGTGTCGGGGGTCACAGGGAAAACAGTGCAGCACAGAGAAGGCACATAGTGGATCTGTGGCATCTTACTACACTGATGGACAGTGACTGCATTGGGGTATGGGTGGGGACTTGATAATATGGGTAAATGTAGTAACCACATTGTTTTTTCATGTGAAACCTTCATAAGAGTGTTTATCACTAATACCTTAGTAAAAAATTTTTTTAAAAAGGAAGTATGCTCAAGAGTCAAGATTCATGAAGGACATTCTAAAGTGAAACTGGCTTTTTGTTTTTTACTGTGAGCTTATGATTAAGAATACAATGACTATTATCATAGTAGTGGTGCCACTGCATTGATTTGTACTAAAGTACCAGTTTTGCCCACCATTGCTTTTGCACCATCAATGCAAATGTCAGTACAGTGTTAGGCATGCTACATCTTAGTACTATCATAAATAATTTGACCTCACAGATTCTCTAAAAGGATCTCAGAGAACCCAAGGCATTCTGGGGACTACGTTTTAAGAGCCATTACTCTAGAAACTTTAGTGTCTGACCTTTTACAGTTAGGTCTATGATCCAACTCACATTAATTCTTGTGTATGGTGTGAGGTAAGGAGGTCTACAGGTTTTTTTCTCCTCCATGCTGATATTCAATTTAGTTCTACTGTCTGTCCTTATGCCAATATCACAGTGTTTTATTTCTTGGAGCTTTGTAGTAATTTAAAAAAAATTTTTTAGAGGCATAATTAACATATGACATTATTTTAGCTTCAGGTATACATTGCATGTATATATTGCAAAATGACATCTAGTTAACATCTGTCACCATATATAGTTACAAAAAAATTTTTTTCTTGTAAAGAAGACTTTTAAGATCTACTCTACTGTAGTAACTTTTGAAATCTGGTAGTTTAACTCTTCTTTGTTCTCAAGATAGTCTAGGCAATCCTAGGACTTTTGCATTTATATAATTATTATATTAAATATTATATAAATTTTAGAATCAGGTTGTCAATTTCCAATACCCCCTCAAAAAAATAAAAGAACACTGTAGTGATGTCAGTGGCAGTTGCATGAACCTATAGAAAAATTAGAGGAGAATGGACATCTTCATGACATTGTGTAGTTTCTGCATTTAGAAGCGTCTCCTTTAATTTCTCCCAGCAACGTTTTATAGTTTTTGGTAAGTAGCCTTATTTCTTGGTAACACACTGTCTGAGGACAGCAATAAAATGTTGCATAGATAGGTGATAATGACCATCCTTGTCATATTCCCACCTTCAGGGGAGAATCATTAATCATTAAGCATGATATTAGCTGTCATTGTGTTTCAGGATTTGTTTGTTTGTTTGGTTTTTGTAGATGTTGTGTCAGACTGAGAATGTTCCCTTCTCTTCCTATTTTGTTTGGAGTTTTTACCATAAATGAATGCTAGATTTTATCAACTGTTTGAGTTACTATTTTTTTTCTCTTTTATTCTGTTAATACAATGAATTGCACAAATTGATTAAAAATGTTTAAACAACTTTGCACCACTGAAATAAACCCCATTTGGTTGTGAGGTACTTTTCCAATATCGCTAAATCCAATTTGCAGACATGTTGTGTAGAATTTCCACTTCGATGTTTGTTAAGGATGTTGCCCTATCATTTTTCTTTTTTTTTTTTATTAGAATGTTGTGACAGGTTTAGTACCAAGGTTATGTTACCTTCTTAAAACAAGTTTGGAGGTGATTCCTCTTTATTTCATGAGTGTGGGTAGATTGGTGTTATTTCTTCCTTTAAAGTTTAGAGGAATTACCCACTAAAACCACTTGGGCTTCAAGTTTTCTTTTTGGGAAGGGAAGGCCTTTAAAAAATTACAGCTTTATTGAGATATAATTTACATATGTAGAATTCACCCGAAGTGTACCTTGTAACTGTTTTTTAGTGTATTCACAGAGTTGTGCAAACAACATCACAATTTCAGAACATTTTCCTCACCCCAAAAAAGAAACCCCATAACCATTAGTAGTTGTTCCTCACTTTCTCCCAAACTCTCTAATCCTAAGCAGCCGCTAATCCACTGTCTCTACAAGATTTGCCTCTTCTGGACATTTCATGAAGATGAAATCATACAATACATGGTAGGAAAGTTTGTAATTATAGATTCAATTTGGCTAACAGATGTGGGACTGCAAAGATTTCCTATTTCTTCTCGTGTCCATTTTTGCAAATAGTATTTTTCAGTAATTTGGAAAATCTTTCATCTAAGTTGTCAATAATATTGGCATTAAGGCTGTAAATTATCTTTTATGTTTTTAATTTTTGTATGATTGTTTGAGACATTCATTTTTTTGGATTATTTGTATTTTCTCCCTTTTCCTGATCATTTTTTCTAGGAGTTTGCTTTTTAATCTTTTCCAAGGATCAATTTTGGTGTTTGTTGACTTTTTCCATCATATGTCTGCAATTCCTTCTACTTACTGGTCATATTTTCTTGGACCTTGTATTTATTTCCTGGATATTGTACATCAAAGAACTGCAGATTGAAATTGATGTTATTTTCCACCAGAGAATTACACTTTTCCTTTGTTAGGAAGTTGGACTGAGTGAGAGCTGGGGTGCCGCTGTCGCTAGATTTAGTTCACTTCTGATTTTAAATGTCTTGAAGAGGACTACTTCCTCTTGCAGGAATTTTTCTCTTAAGCTATGAAATTTTCAACCCAGACTCATCAAATATCCTCAGGAGAAAAAAAGGCAGGCCACACATCTTAGCTCACCTAGGGAGAGCTTTTCTCTCTCTGGAATTCTTATATTTGATGGTTTTCAGTATCTTTTAAAATAATGGTTTTCCTAATTCACCTTTTTATTTTGTTCTAGTTGCTGTAGTGGGATTGATGACCTGCCACTAGCTGCTATATCCTACCTGAATTTCTCTGTACTGCTTTTCAAAGAGATTTAAGTTACTGAAATCATTTTCCCACAACATTGGACAGCTAACAAACTTTAAAGTATACAGTTGTTATAACTTGAACATTCATTTCAAAGAGATTGAACTTAGGCACACTGGTTGCATTTTTGTGGGTTGTATACCCTTCATGGCATATTATGGCTCCTTGTATAATCAAAATATATGGTACATCTATGATCTCTGTATGGGAGGCAATGCACAGTTGTAGAAGGACACTAAACACTTGATAGACACAATCCTGAGTTTTGATTTGAAACTTCCAAGAAGCTAGAACAGGAAGATATTATGAGCTTTATTAATTTCCTGGAGCTTTATTAATTTCCTGGGCCTGGGAGTAAATCATCTCCAAGGCCCTCATTTCACCCAGTTTAACATTAGGATACATTTTGTACACTCATAAAGCAAAAAGTTCAAGTGTAAATGAAATAAACACTCAAGTATCTGCTGTTAGTTCAGTAGAACATACCAGTGCTTTTGAAATACCCCTCCTTGATACAATCCCTCTCCCTCCTTTCCTAAGACATATCCATTATCCATTATCCTGAACTTCAGGTTTATTGTTACTTAGTTTATAATTTTTTCCACATTGGTAGGCTATCCCTAAGCAATAAATTGTTTGATTTATAGGCATTTAAACTTTATACAGCATTATACTTTACAAGTTCCTCTGCAACTCATTTTTTCCCCTCAAGCTTCATGCTTGTGAGATGTAGCCAAGTTGATGTAGGCAGCTGTAATGAAATACCTACTTCTTGTCCCAGGGTTCTGTGCTGCAGTTTCCTCCATTATAAGAGGAGGGTTTCAACTGAATCATCTCTCAATACTCTTCCAGATCTGAAGTTCTAATTTTACATTTTACAGTAAGTACAGAAGCATACAGTTTTCCCTAACTACATATATATAATTATCTATATATACACATATATACACACATATACATATCTAATGTGTATATTAATCAACAATATATGTATTACGATTTGAGGTTTATTCTTTGATCAGGAACACAATCCCCATGGGAAATGTGTCATGGCATCATTTCCAGATATTTTGGCAAAATTGAAAGATTACCTAAGTATAAAACTTCAGTATGCAAGATAAGTCATCTTAATACCAACTTTGAAGAGACACATGCAATGATCAGAAAAGACAATACACAATGCAAAAATGCAAAGTTTATTTTCTTAAATAAAATACTATATTCATATCTATACAAATAATTATTACAACCATTAAAATGTTACATTTACCAATAAAATTTTCAAAACTTTGAACAAGAGCATGGTTCAAAATATTCACACCCACCCTAATACAATGCATTTGTAAAAAGATGTCAAAATAAACAGGACCTATTCTTATTTACAACTGTAGGACAATCCTGATCATACTATACATATCTGCTCTGGATTCCATTACAAAACAAATTAGTTCCCATTAGAATTACAAACCAGGTGATTTACAGTAATAGGGCACAGTGCACAGCAGACAGTGCTGGCAGGAAACTAGATACAAATATTACACTATTGAAAGACAACACTTAGGTTTTTTCTGGTGACTGCCTTACAATAAGCTTCTCACCCAGTATATCTATAAATAATTTGTGAAGGTAATTATGTTCTCAGATTTTTCCAACTATTTTTACCAAAATGAATATATATATGTATGGCCTGCTCAAAGTGGAAGCAAATCTTCTCTTCACAGTAACACAACTGCAGCATTTTAAGCAACACTGTCTGGTCCCTTTCTTCTTGGAAGATCAACAGTTCAACTCCCCTTAAAGGTTACCACTATAGTCAAGTCCAGTGCCTCAGTGACCTCACAGATGAAAAATGGTTTTAAGACTTAGGGGATAAAGGAGCAGAGATCCAAAAAAGTGGAGATGGGATTTAGGTGGAGTAAACTTTAAGTTCCGAAGACGTAATATGGTGTATAGCTGACACAACTGAACACAAACAAAAACTAATGATCATCTTTCTTTTTAAGTATTAAATCACAAATGAAGAGTTATCCTATGTCTCATGTAATTTCTAGTGAGAGTCATCCAAAATAACACCAATTTGGATAATATGCCCAGTACTTTCAACCTAAATTGGCTAATGTTTATGAAGCATCTGAATACATAAGCCAGAAAAAAATTATGGTTGATGGGGTACAAATGTAGAAATAAGGATGTTGAATAACCATGACATACAAGCTCTGAGTTTAAAAGGAGTTTTGCTTTTAACTAGTGTTTTTTTTACAAGATCGGCATCAAAGATGGCTCAGCAAATGATAAGGCAACAGTGAGAAACATCAGCTGTACTTGCCTCCCAGGCGTTTGATTACATAGCATGTACCATCCTGGCTGGTCCTTTGCTATAAGAGAGGAGTGGGTGGGTAATAGTTCCAATGGCTGGTCTTGGGACCAGAGGCACAGTTTCAGGTAAAGTGCACCAGGGTGGAAGCATGTGGGCAGAACTAGATCCTCAGTACTTCTTACCAGCATATCCAGACTGCCTCAATCTAAACTTGGTGTCCCCCAAAGACTCTGGTAGAAACACTCTCAGGCTCACACAGGAAGTTAATGCACAGAGTATGGTTAAGTCAAAAAACAAACAGAAAAGACGGAATATTTTCTGTTGAACTTTAGGGAAGGAGAAATGGTAGCATTCAGTCAAAACGGTACCTTGAGAAGAAACTAATTTCTGGCCTTCAATTTGTATACAGTTATCATTAAATCATCAATCACAGATTAACTTCACACTAGCTTTTTCTGGCTATTAATATTGCCCTCTGAATGTGCACAGCCATAGGCAATTACCTCCAGGCAAAGGATTTATATAAACAACTGAATTACAATGACTTCCAGGTTCCTAAGGATATCAACCCAAAGCCACCTGATTTTGTACTACCTCTGCCTTCTCGTCACTTCTCCACAGGAAAAAACAAGCTCACCAAAACAAGGAACAGAGCTACAGGGCACATTAAATATTTTGCATTAATTTTGAACTATTCTGTTTTGAAAAATTCTTTTTGTCCAGAAGAGGAGACAAAGTGGTTCCCAAAGCTAGGAATTGGGAACCCTAATTAAAGAGCATGACTATCACACACTGATCCAATACATGATGGGCCCAGCAAATGTTCCAAGGCAAAGGAGTGACCATCCTGCTGAGGAGATGATCAGGTCCCTGTCACCTGTTTGACATGGAGCAGAAGGAAGAAAATAAGAGCCTGTGGACCTATATCACAGCGAAGATAAAGCTAAGAAGATGCATATTAGTCTTGACCCCTTCTTAATTTTTAAAACTTTTATACCCAAAAATACGTTTCCATATATTTTTTCTTTTGGAGTACAAATTTTAGCCTCTCCATGAAATGGATAATGTTAGAAGGGGAGAGCAAGGCAAATGAATTCTCTTTAAAATGTTTAAATAATTTTGTATTTTAAGAAGGCTGATTTTAAAAAGGCCAAGCCTTATTGCAACTCACCTTGATATGTCATTCCCTCCTCATGCTTCTCTTTCCACAGTTCGGATAAGTTAAATGTTATAAAGCATGATTAATGTGGGATTCTCACTCCTTATTTAGAAAAAAGGGTATCATCTCTGGTATAGATCTTACAATTAAAACAAAAATACATTTCCTGAAACAGTATAAAACATCCCCCAAAAAGCCTGTATATACCAAAATACCCCAAATAATATCAAACTTGATTTTGTTTATCCATGATTGACACAGTAAAAGTTTACATATGATAAGAAATCTCAAATTTTTTCACATCATTAGAAGTTACTATGTTAAATATTTGGAGGAATCGACCACTTTCTGCAACTGATTCTGTGATCAATAATACTAAAAGAGAAATAACTTAAATAAATGACTTTTATTTATGACTCATACATATGTTTGCATATTTCCAGAAATTACAAAATTGTTTGTGGAAATGGTTTTATATTTTAGTCACATATGAGCAAGCCAAGAATAACATTAAATTTACTGTCACCAAAATTGACTGTTTTCTGACATTCTTTTGTCAAAAATTATATCCAGAATTTGCTAAGTATTAAATAAATTTCCTCCCAAATATCACATAGCTCTAATTATCAAAAACTTTACACTGCTGGTAAATCTCATTCACTCATGCTTTTAAATCAAATAAGATTATTGTGCTCTGAACACTTTCAGAATTGAGTCCCTACATAAAATGGTCTCTTACATACACACGCATATCTGTAAATTCAGAGCTACAGGTACACAGGAACCCAATTATTTGCAGGTGGTCACATCTTTCTTCAGATGGTCAAATAGCCTTACTTAGAGACTCACTTGGGATCTAAGTGTTATATGAGTGGAGTGAGAGCTCTGAGAAATGTAAATGCTATCTCTGAACAGAGTTAGACAGAAAATTATAATCAGTGCAATAGAGAAATATCTGGAAGTCCCAGGCTTTGAAGCTCTTCCACTACAATGTTCAAACTGATCTTCTCTTAGCTTGTTACCTTAGTTCCAATTACAGCTAACAGTCACCAGTTCTTCCAAACTCAATGGCTACTGTGCTGTATACGTGAGAGACGGAGACAGAGACAGTGAGAAAGAGGGGGTGGAGTGAAAACGAAGCCAACCACGTTGAAAACTGTCCTTAAAACTGGCAGACTGAACCTTTCAAGTACAAGGAAACATGTGAATGTTAAGCTTAAAACTCAGTTAAGGTTAGAAAACAAGTAGAAACTCTCATTTTTTCTCCTCAAATACGGGTTTTAACTACTGTGTTTATCTGTTGTCTTAAGTAACTTCTATTCCTCCCTATGACCATTCCAAAGGGAGCAAATACAGAAGTTTTCCTTCTTCACAATGTTTTTCTGCCCAGGTGGCTGCCTCAGTCAGAAGCAGGAAGAGATCGGGAAGTTTGGTAAGAACAGTTGAAGAGGCACAGGTGACCCTTTTGCTGAGTCTTTGGAAGAGGTATTCGCTGGAATTAACTGCCCTGCCCAGGCCTTAGGAGGCTTTCTTAAGGGGAAAAAATTAAATGCTTGCATTTGGGTTCACTCTGTTAGTAGAGCAGACAGGACAGTTCATATGCATCCTTCCCACTTCACTCACTCCATTTTTGGCAGAGTATAACAACAGACAATAACGGGTTGGGGCATATAAGTGTATATGGTTGTTTCCCTAGGGCTTTTTTTTTAAGTTTGCAAAAGCAATATATGAGTGTATATATACATACATATTTTTTAGATTTATGATTAACTTAAGTGGGGCTTTTTGAAACCCTGACATCAGGTTTTCTATACTTCAGCAGGTCTCAATTTCCCATTTCGCAGATGGCAGGCCTATTTTTAAAGGACCAGTTTATACTTTAAAAATCTCTGTCCGTGTACTCACACACTCACACAGACAGACATACATAAAGACAATTATTTGAAGCACCATTTCGCATCTACCATCAGGAAAAATAATGAACAAACTCATCTTCTGGTTATAATACTACTATGAAAGATAATGCAACATACAATGCCATATTTTAAACATAAATATCAGTAAATAAAGATACTGACAGAGCTTAAAACTCTCCTTAGAAATATTTAAAAAGACTCAGATAATTATGTAGATTCCCAAGATCCTATTTACTGATCAGTCCCCAACGATTAAACAAATGTAAAAAAAATTTACTTCAAGACCAAATAAATAGAACAAAGAGAAAACACTAAAACAAATTCACTTGATGAAACAACAATCTTTAACTGAACACATGCAAAACTTCACGATATAACTGCTTTTATCCTTACGGCCTGATGCAAAATGCTACTACAGAATACAGAACATCTCTGTACTTTGCATTTTTGCTTTCTATTTTTAAGGCTAATTGTTTAAGGAAGACCTTTGCTTTACAGGATCTTGGCACATTAAAGGATAGCATGGCTCCCTAATTTGAAGAGCAAGACATAAAATTCAGGTATTTTATGCTTTGCTATAATTAAGAACCCTCTACCTAAACCAAACCTTGGGAATAAGGCTGATTAAACAACTCATTTATTTGCCAACTGTTTGACTTTAACCATAGACATTCGTTCTTTATTAATTCAACATTTACCATGGGTAAGAAACTGTTCTGAATGCTGACATCAGTTGGCATTTGGTTATGAGCCATTGTGTTACATCAAACTGTCAGTACTTTGGGAGAGCAACTCAATTATCTCAACACACTACTTGACAAATTATCAAGTTTAAAATCTAGGCTTCTTTCTTCTACCTAGCACACACCAAGATGACAGCCCCCAACTTTCAGCTGATTAATATTTTAGGGAACAGAAGATTACAAACTTGAAAATGCAAATCTGCTGGGAAAATTTAAAAAGCACACCATGCAGTTAAAAATGAAAGATAATTTGTTTCTGGCAACCCATCATCTCTGACATGGCTTCCTTACATTCAGAAGGTAACTGGACATTGATCATACATAGACATACATACGCACAAACTCTCTCTCCACGTGCACGTATGTGTGCATGCACACACAGATACATTTGTAATCTCACCCATTACATGTACGTTTAGTCTATTGGTATTTAAACAGCCGAACTGCAGTCATGACCTAAAATATGGCTTATGTTGTGGGCAGGTCTGTTTGAGGACTGCTTGGAAGAGTCAGAGGCAGAGGAGTTTGCTATTGTAAGCAGAGGTGACATTGCGGAGCCATCAGGAAGAGCTGTAGCTATTTCTGGAAACAATGATGTCATATTAAAATTGGATAAGTGAGAGTTGGTCATGTGCATCGGTGGCATATCAGGGAGAAGAGGAAAACTCGGTTGAGCAAAACCAACAGGTCTGGGAGGAGATAAAATTGATCCAAATCGGTTATTTAAACTTCCACTGTTTACCTTCTCTGTGCTAGGATTGGAGAACATTTGATTAGAAAAATAGGGGATCGAAATATCATTGGACAGTGTAGGATGAGCAGGAGAGTATGGGGGATAGAAAGAAGGTAGTGTATTTTGGGGATCTACAGGGATGAGGGCTGGAGTTCGAGTGGCACTAGGCTGGGTAACCTGTGGAATGAAAGAAGTATTAGCATTTATTGGTGGATTCATGCCACCCTCAGGAATAAAAGGAAAACCAAAATTTTGTGATAGTGTATGCTGGTCAGGTGCTGAATTATCATTAGGTACTTGTGGGCTATCGGGCATGAAACGAACAATGCTTCCTCTCTTCTCTGTAGTGGGTTGTTGGCGTCCAAGAATCATACTGCCACCAGTAGACAGAGGAAGATGGGGAAGACTTGGATCAAAGACATTACTATGCCTTTGGTTTCCAGAACGATTCCTTTCAGGTTGACGAATTTTGGAACCACTGCTGTCTTGCAAGGGATGCCTCGATCGCTGAGGAACTGAAGAATTTGTCTGACGTACAGGAGGCCCTTGATCAGCATTTCCATGAGACACAGATGGATGGGGCAAAGCTGGCCTTGCAATCCCATGTATGTTAGTTGTGACTGGAGGGTTCATATGGCCTTTGGTCCCATGACTGTCAGTGATCCTCATGGGATTGGACTTCTGTACAGAAACATTGGGACTTGTGTTTCGACCTTGAATATCTCCTGAGGAAGAAGAACTCGAAAATGGAACATTCAAGGTGCTGTTCCTGGTGTTAATGGCACCTAAGGACATGTCACAACTTTCTCTATTCTGACTCTCACTATCTCTTCTAATATGGACACCTTCATGAGTTGGGGGACAACTATATTCAACTGCAGAGGATGGACCACACTGTGTATTCCTCTGATGTTCCGAGAGAGATCTCTGGCTCCCAATGACCTGATCACCAAGGTGAGGGGCAAGTAAACTTTGCATGAAACTTTGGTGACATGTATTTTCACTGTCCCTTGCTGGGACAGCATTTCCTGCTGGGATGCTCTGAACTGATGGATACGGTAATCTCTTTTGTCGGTCGATTGGTGGTGGGCCAGGGTTTTGACTAATTCGAAAAGCCTGGGACTGCATACTCCTCAATGATGATACAGGGTTACCTATTTCATTATTTCTTGAAGATTGTACTTCAAAATTACTCTGGGGCTGTTGACTGGCTCCAGTTGGTTTAAATGTCTGACAGTCAGAAAGGCGGATATCTGAGGCAACAGCATGTTCCACACGACCCTGCATGTTATGAATGGCCAAACCCTTATTTCGGGAAACATCCAGATAGCTTCTCATTTCAAGCTGATCTGAAACTCTGGAACCCTGAATTGATATACCCATTCTCTGCTCTGAATTAGAAGATGTCTTTCCAATGAGCGCCTCAGCAGAGTAACTTGAAACTCTGTTTCTCTCTGGCCTGTGTGGGGTACAGGTCATGTCTGAAGGTCTAGTCACAATGCTTGGTTGGGACACCATTTGCTGCTCTATGCCTCTAGATGTCAAGAGCCTCTGCATCGGGTTATGCCCAGATACATGTTCAGAAGAAACCCCTGAACCTTGCTGCCTGCTTCCAACATCCTGCTGCTGGTGCATAATATCCTGACTGAGATGGTTCTGGGGGTGGGCATGGTGGTTCCGGCTCGTTGATGGGTTTTCACAGCTCTTCTCCTGCTGGGAGCTTCCAAAGCGTTGTTGCATCTGTGACTGCATCTGCTGATGGTGGGGATGTGGCTGACCACTCTTGGGTCGGGATTGGTCAGTGCCGTGGTGCTTCGTTTGTAAGGAAAGCTGAGATGTCTGTGTGCCCGGAACAAGGCTCCTCTTTTTCTGCAGCTGAACTTCCTGCTGCAAAGCTCTCTGTGGGTGGACACTGTGGGGCTGAGGGTGGACAGAGCTGTCTGCATGGGGCACATGGTGCTGCAGCTGATACAAGGGATGCCTCTCTCTTAGCTGCCCTGCTTGCTGCTGCTGCTTCAGGTAGAGATGGTTACTATGCAGGTGAGATACCGCCTGTGCTGGAACATGCTGTTGCAGGGCCTGTAAATGTTGACTGGCCTGGGCTTGCTGCTGCTCAGCAACCGAAGGCTGAGAACTGCACTGAACTTCAGTTTGCCTCAAAGCAGGGGCCACAAAGTTGTTACCAGGTGGGAATAATCTTGTAAGGCTATCTCCGTGTGCTGGGTTGCTAATCGGCACAACTGAGTTTGAAGAGCTGGGAGGGATCTGACTAACCATCATTTGAGTTGGATCAGAAATGCTGTCTGGAGTGCGGCTCATTAGGGACATACCATCAAGCCTGACGGGGGCTGGCTGGCAATGCTTTTGACGTTTAGCTGAAGACATTAAGAGGTCATCTTGGACAGCACGCTTCGCAGAGTCTTTACGGTTTTCATGACTTGGCTTTAAGAGTTCTTGAGTCTGTGGGTTTGGTATGGCACCAGTCATAGTATTCAGCTGTTCTTGGGAATATTCAGTCATGAGAGATGGTCCGGGAGGCTGACTGACGTAGGAGCTAGATCCAATAGTCAGATCAACTGTTGCAGGGACAGCTGTTTGTTCTGAAGTTTGGGATAAACCAGCACAGCTGACAAGAGGATGGCTGATGCTGCTCGGATGGATGAGATTATTCACACTTAAACTGGTGATGCTTGGGGGCTGAGAAGTTGAAACCTGTAAAGAGGCATTTGATGTTTTAATTCCTATGGAACAACTTGGTTTTTCAAGGGGCCTATCCACAGTTGCTTCAACTGAATCCTGAGGATTGAATTCATTTGGTGTTGCCTCTGCCTGTCCTGAGCCATTCTCTTTAGATACCTGTGTTTTGAAAGGTTGGTCTCCCTCTAAAGATGATGCTTCAGAAGGCTTTGAAGTAACTTCCCTCATATCAGCCTGGGTGCCAGCTCTTCCCTTCTCAAGATTCTCCTGGTCAAAAATAGCTCTTGCTGCAAGAGCAACTATATCAGTTTGCTCTACAAAGGTACAGCTGTCACAAGTATTAGTTGTTGCATTGCTGGTGACATCCTCTCTACTTGTTTCAGGAAGCATGGATGCAACTGAGAAACTACGACTACTGCCAGAGCTCGTTGACATGGGAGAGTCAGCCTGTCTACTGGTGAGCAAAGAACCACTCATAACTTCCTGATCAGGAATGCAGGCATGATGCTGTCCTGGATCTCTGTCATCACTGTTCATCAGCAACAGCTCTTGTTTGGGATGCAAATCAACACTTGAATCCACTATTTTAGAACTTTCTGAAGAAAAATCAGGATGGTCCACCTGGACTGAAAGAGGTGGTTTCCGAGGGGTTTTTTCTTTAGCAAGACCAGATAGCAGTTCAGTTAAACCTTGCCCCTTTAAGTGACCTGTGGTTTGCACTGTATCTGATGAACCTTGCTCAACCCTGCAAGAGTCAGCAATGATTTCCACCTCAGAAACACAGTCAGTACTTGTAGTGCTTGCAGCAGATGACAAATCAGAAACCTGAGAAACCAAAATGTGGGGATCATTTGGAGATGGAATCAACACGTTAGCTGAAGTGCAGGATGTAGCAGCATCTGACAATGCCAAACTAGTCGGTGGCTTCTCCTGAGATGTGTCTTGTTGTAAAATAGGGACACAATCTTTGGATTTTGCTGGGGCCACTGTAAAATGTTCACTTGTTACAGATTCTTGGGAGGGTGAGCTAGACTCTTCCGCTGACTTAGACTCAGGTATCACTGATTCAGAATCCAGAGCATCTAAGGAATGTAGACCAGAAACACTTACACTATTTGCTGGGGCCAAAGCGGCAGACGGTAATACCACAGGGAGGCTTTCCAGCAGTCCGCCATTATACGATGGCTCCGCGGGGCCTTCAGGGCCAGGGCAGTCTAATTTGTCCATATCTCTGACTGGATTTAGAGGGCAGGCTGACTTGTTAGATGCTAAATATTTCTTGGCACCTGGCTTCTTAGTCAACCTTTTTGATTTCACATTAGGCAAAGAAGTTACCATGTTCACTGAGGGAGTAGTCACTAAATTATAAGTACTGGTTAGTGTGGCTGAATTATCTGTTGTCATGGAAGATGCTACGGTTGTTGTTAATGAAACACAGTTAACTGGAGTGGTCTGACTATTTGCAGCAGTCTGAGAGTTGGCAGGCTGGCTAAGGGACAATTGCACACAGCTTTGCCCAGCCATCTGTGATATGCTTTGATTGAGGCTGGCCAAAGCACCAAATGTGTTCAGGGCAACATTGGTATTTGGATCTTCGCTGGTGGTGGGTTGAATAATTTGCATAGGGGTTTGATTTGTAGTTCCTGATGAAGACATCACAGGCTGTAAAGCAAAGAGCTGTCCATTTAAAGAAATGGTTTGAGGCTGTTGTTGGTTTGACATGGTAACAGAAAAAGTTGAATTAGATGTTGGTAACGATGAAGGTCTTGGTAATATGTGAACAAGATGCTTTCCGCCAAAAGTTTGTGGGGTCGAAACATTTTGCATTGAGTTATTAGACCCAATTATAGCATTGGCTCCATTGACAGGGAGTCGAACAGAACCAGGATGTGGAGCTGAGAGGAGAGGCAAAGGGTTCTGATTAGCTGTCTGTATGATGACTATCTGTTGACCTACTGTTTGGGTGGGAACCTCTGCCCTCATCACTGTTGGGCATGGTGTGGTGCTGGGTGGCTGAAGAATGATAACATTTTGATTAGCTGGAGCTGCATTAACAGCCGACCCAACTGGCTGCGCCATCTGAATCACCTGCATTGCTGAATTCAATGGAATGATATTTTTTGGAGGCTGAGATTTAACTTGTGGCTGGGCAGTCAGCGGCTGCATAGGTAAAGATGGACAAGAAGGCAAGGTTACAACTACTTGCTCAACTGGCTGCCCATCTGCTGGAAAAGAATTACTCAAGTTGGTGCCTGTAGCTCCATGTCTACTGTGGTTGGTTGTGGTGGGACTAGTACCAGATTCATTTAATACTGGGGGCACTGCAGAAGATGGTATCTGGCTTAAGGGCTGAATAGTGTTTCCTGCCAGTTGCAAAGTAGTCCACGTTGTCTGCGTGTTTCCAGCTGAGGGAATTCGGGTAAGGCTATTAATGTTTTTCAAATCAGAAGTACTAACAGTTGAAGAAGGCAAAGAATAAGAAAGCATCCAACGACTGTCCAAAGGGTTTGCAGAAAGAGTGCTTACAGGAGTGGTGGCCTTCCCCACTCCAGGGGAACATGGGGCCACCACTGCAGTAACACTTGCTGAGTCCGCACCCTTGTTCATACTCACGGGACAAGAATCACCTGCAGACCTGGGAGGCTGGGAGCAGACTGTGGTGGTAACTGAAACAACAAAGGTGGTTTGAAAATCACTTCTGAAATCCTGTGTGCTCAGGCATGACTTGCTGCCATAGTGTGCTTTGGTGGCAGTGGCTGGGGAGCTGGCGGGGACACTTGTGACACAAGGGACCATTTTCTTCAGTAATGTGGAGCTCTCCTGCCCATTCTTATTTTCAGAAGAACTTTGATCATTTAGACATGTGTGCAAGGAACAATGTTGGTGAGGTTCAGGCCCAACAGGAACAGTGATCAATGAGCCACTAGTCACGCCAGGCATACTTGATTCACTTTCGGAGGTGGAAAGTTCAAGAATATTTTGAGCAGAAATGGTAGCAGGAAGACAAAGAGGAACAGGCTGGTTGGTGGCCAATGTAGAAACTGTGGACTGATGCCATGGCTTGTTTTCGGAAGGGTAAACTCCAGAAATAGACACAGGAGTCACAAGACTGCAAGTCCTCTGTACTGGCACCACATTGGCGGTTTGCTTTTGTAAATTATGACCAACATTAAAGGTTATCCCCTGAACAGCTGTTCCCTGGCTGTTTCCACCAGGATGACTCCCATTGGAATAAACAATGATATTTTTTTGAACCTGGTCACTGGGAATAACAACAGAGACCTTTGAGTTTCTAAGATTTCCTTTCCAGTGGATTGTGGGGTCATCATATAAGCATATGTCATTTGCTTTCAGTAATTCAATATATCGGCCATTTTCTTTTTGAATTTCTTCCAGTTGTTTGCGTAGCTTCTTAATCTCTTCAGCTATAATATTCAAAATAAAAATAAAAAATTACCTGTAATTGTCAGTATTTACAATAATGTAAGAAAAAAATTGTGTACTAAACTACTGGAGTCAAATTCTCATGTTTCTAAATACCACAATTGAGAATCTTCAGTTCTTTTCTAATATAAGTTTGTTTTCCTTTTTAGGATGATTCTCAAATCTTTATCCCATCCTTTTAAAAGTATGTATCTTTAAAGGTCAACAACCTAAAGGTCAAAAATTCATAATGTAGAAATCTCAAAATTCAAAAATTCCCAATAGGGAAGCTACAAAGGTGAAGCAGGGGAAGACAAAGGTCTCATGGTAACATGCCAGGAAAATAACACTGAATGTCAATATAATAGCATTTTAAATGCTGCAACAGCTAATCTTAAATGTGGTGGTAAGAGAGAATCTCTTCTATTAATGGCTTGAAACTAGTTTCTATTTGAAACTTTGAAATAACAGAGACTAAGTAGAACATGAAAGAAGTAAAATGGTAAAGCACTAAGAGAGTATCAACAATGGAGCCTGCATTTCCCTCAGGAGGGCCAATGTATGTACACTACTGAGTAACGAAGTGGCTGCACCCCCTAGTCCTAAGGGAGAGAATGTCTCCCATGGATTCTACTACTGGGGAAGACTGGATGCTGGCATGTGCTCTGGGACTGCGTACATCCCCTCTGCCTGCCAGAGACAGGACTCTCCCCAACTCTCCACAAAAGGCAGTCCACCCTCAAGGCCAATGCCCTATGAAATAGCTTAAGATGGAAAGTTCTGTTCTGACAAGGATGAGCTGAGACTAAGAGATTATTTTTCTCAAACATTTCAAGTAAAAGATACAGAACAAAAATGCCAATGTGCCATGGGCATTAGAAATTAGAGGGCAATTATTATGGGCCAAATAATAATGGTGATTGTTTTCATTTAGCACACACTTGCCATATGCCTGGCACTTGTCATTCATTGTCTCATTTAATAATAATGATAATGATGATGATGGTAACAATCAACAGATAACATTTACTTAGCATCCGCTATATGTCAGGCTTTACTCTAACAACCATGAGATGGAAACCACCTACTGTCATCACCATTTTTAGATGTGAGGCTCTGAGTAGTTATATGATTTTTCTAAAGTCAACCGATAGATGCCATGATTTTCTTCACTTGAAAGTAAGGAAACTGAGATTTGGAGACATTGCATAACTGGCCAAAGGTACTGAGTGAGTAAGTGAAACCAAGACTCAAGGCCAGGTAGGCCTGACTCCCAAGGCCACTGCTCCAACCACTACACTAGACTGTCAGGTAGACAGTGAGTATGTGGAGGAAGCTGCTGGAAGAAGAAAAGAAATGAGAGTAGATGTACAAAAAAGAACAAAAGGAAGTTTGGTGACAGAGATGATGATAAAGTCAGACTTAAGCTGCCACAGGTGCTGCCCATGCCTGGCTGTTCAGCTATTCTCAGCCCTGTGCAATGTGTACTTTTCCAATAGTTTCCTTTTCTTTAAGGTAACGTGATTGCCTCAGCCTCTGGGCTGTGAAACCAAAGGAGCCCTCATCAGAAAAGTCTACACATCTTTTCAGCCTTAGCATCCCTTTTGTGGGGTGCTGCAAAGTAGTTACCAAGCATATATGATATGTCTACCTGACAGCATCATAAAACCGGGTCTGGACCATAAAAGACAGCTAAGCTGGGTGAGGTGGTAAGTTGTCAGCTAACTAAACATAAACAAGGAGAATTTGGAATGCTGACCTTCCGGATATGCCTTCCAGTTTCCTCCCCACTTCTCACACTAACACAGTCCAGCACTGCCCCCAACTCAGCAAATCCTGCCTTTGTTTCTCTCATTAAGAGGACCTGAGTGGTCACAAGAAATTCTCTCTGCTCTTGCCAGAGTCATGACTGGAGGACAATTCAAACTAGCCTACCACTCTGAGCTTCATACTTGCCTGAGATATTTTTCTTTTCAGCTGTTACATGGAAACCTTCTCTCTAGCACAAGTGGGAAAACAAAACTCATTGACAGAAAAAAAAAGTCACCTCTATTGAATATAGTCAGTGGTTCTATAACATCTTTCTATGTTGACAGATAGCAACTACACTAGGTGGGGTGAGGATTTAAAAACATAATAACTGTCGAATCACTATGTTGTATACTTGAACCAATAGAATATTGTATATCAACTACACTTCAATTTAAAAAATATATTAAAAGTTCACCTCTATTTAAAATTCAAACATCATTAAATGATTAGGTAGTTTGACATACAAATTATATGCAATAGACACAATTATGGGCCCAACATTTTGGCCTTTTGAGTTAATTCACAAGTTAAGTCTTGGCACAGGCATATCTTTATCTTGTTTTTAAGTTACATTGAGCAGGACTTCCCCTACATCATCTTATGGGATTTCCCTAGCTGGAAGATCCAACTGGAATAAAGGAGATCCAGTGTTATTTACATCATGAGTTAAGTAAGCATGAAGTACACAACAAAGTCCAAAATCAAAATTATGTACACCTGTTAGATTAGTGTTGCTCACAGAGGGGAAAAAAAGGTAAAATAAGATGAATTTATTTGCAATATTATTGTCCTGGACCCTTTGAATGCACAGTCTCAAATATTTTGGGGCAAAAAAAGCCTTCTGTATCCTACTGTAAATTGCATTGTGACACAAAGGCTTGAGCATGGAAAAAAACAACAAAAACTAGGAATCTTAAAATCTTTACCTTGTTCATTGTTTCCTCCATTAAGCAGGAGTTCATCATTTTGCCTTTTCAATTCTGTTATATATTTAAAGGCTTGGTCCAGAATCATGTTCTTGCTCTGCCAAAGAAAATTTACCATTTAAAGTTTCACTGAAAGTGAAGAACTTGCCAGAAGAAACCAAAAGCTTTGGTTTTACCACATATATATGATATGCATCTTTTCAAAATTTAAAACAAACAATTCAAAAGCTTCTAATATTGATTTTTCATTTACTAAGTATTTATTGAGCATCTACTATGTGTCAGGCTCTGTTCTAGGCACTGGGGATGTAATAAACAAAACAAAGTTCCTGATCTTGAGGAATAGTGTGTGTGTGTGTGTGTGTGTGTGTGTGTGTGTGTGTGTGTGTGTGTGCGCGCGCGCCCCACAATCAGTTGGTGATAAGTGCTATGATGAAGAAATGAAGCAAAGCAAGGATGGAGCCAGAGAAATGGCAGGGGTCACTCTGTCCTATAGACTGAATGTTTTTGTGTCCCCCTACGATTCATGCTGAAACTCTAATCCCTCATGTTATGTTATTTGAAGGTGGGCCTTTGGGAGGTAATTAGGAAATGAGGGTAGATCCCTCATGAATGACATCAGTGCCCTTAGAAGAAGAGACATGAGAGAAGTGATTGCTCTTTCTCTGTCATGTGAGGACATAATCAAGAAAAGAACCTACATCAGTCACCAAATCAGCTGGCACCTTGATCTTGGACTTTTCACCCTCCAGAACTGTGAGAAATAGACATGTGTTGTTTAAGCCACCCAGTCTCTGTTATTTTTCTTACAGCAGCCCAAATTTACTAAAGCACTCTACTATACTATTTTGCATAGGGAAGTTAAGGAAGGCCTTTCTATAAGGCAATATTTGAGCAAAAACCTGACGGAAATATAAGGAAACATGCCGTGTGGATGTCTGGAGGAAGAGGGTACAGGTAGTGAGACCGGCGAGGGCAAAGGCCCTCAGGCAGGATGTGTTGGGCATGCCAGAGGTGCAGGAGGAGGTGAGCAGGACTAGGGCTAAGTATACAGGGGAAGAATGGTAGGGAAAGAGGCCAGAGGGGACCGTGAAGACCACAGCAAGATTTCAGATTTTAATTTACTCTTTACAGTCTGTTAACCACAAAAATACACTGTTTTAAATAACAGGTTGAGAAAACAATGCCACTTAAGTTTGGATGTCATCCTCCCAGTATATTCCATACCCAAGCTTTTTCAAAAAGATGTATTTTATGTCAAAGTGTTCATTTATTCTTTATAAACTAATAATTTTTAATATTGAAAACAATATGTGTATATGGGAAAAAACATAAATATGAAGGGCTATATAATGAAAAGTAACTTTCCTTTTGACTTTAGCTCTCCAAACCCCTTTTCAGAGGCAATCACCATAAAGTTACTTGTGTATCCTCCCAGAAATATTCTATGCTGATATATGCATCCATATTTATACATGTCTTTTTTAAAAACCCAGACAGGAAACTATAAACTATCTAAACTATAAAATTTAGATATCCATATCTATATTATACTTTCTGAAGGCTGTTTATTTACAGCCTACTCTGATAACTATTTAAGCTGCATACACATTTCATTTTTTTATTCCTCAGCTATTAAAAATGTTGCAGTGAATGTTTGACTTCTACTCCAGTATGTATGTACATTATTAAATATCTCCAGTACTTTATCAGATAGCTCTTTTCATATAGGTACCAGTGATTTAGGGCTTCATTTCAGCAAGTTACAATTCTTGGTTCCCTAGAATGAATCCCAACAGAGACCCAAAATTACCCAAGAAACACTTTACTTTGAAGAGAGAAAACTTTTATTGTTCTTTCCTAAAAGAAGAGTTGAGACAAAGACAGAATCTGGTAATGCCCACCTACTGCCTCTCCACTGCTGATGGGGGTGGGAACATGTAGCAATAGTGAAGAAAACCTTAACCTCCTTGGCCTCTGAGAGCCAAATATTGATCCTCTGTACACTTTACAACATCACCAAGGAAGTTAAATGATTATTGTTCCCTTTCAGAGAAAACTTGTGGAAATGAAAATCAAGAGAAGAAAAATAAGATTTTACTGAGCAAACACCAATATTTACTGAGCAGCTACTATACATAAAGATATGGGAAAAGAAAAGCAATGGTGCCTGCCCTTAGGTTTGTTATTGTGTTAAGGAAACAGAAAGTTCATTTTTAAAAAGACCAAAAAACGCATTTATGCAAGACTAAGTACCATCCTGGAGAAGAGAAGAAAATGGAACTGAAGTGTAAAACCTCGCTTAGAGGGAGTGCTGAGGAGTGAGCAAATTGATCTGGCCCCCAAACAGCCTGGGAGCTCCAGTTTCCATGGGAGGTGGGGGGGGTGGGGGGTGAGGCATGGGGTTAAAACTGATGGGCCTGTTGGAAAGACTCATCCTTTGCAGGAAATCAGAACCAAGCCCTGCACACACATCTTATGCAGCTGGGTGACTTCCCCTTCCTGCCCCAACCACAGGAGACAAATTTATTTTTATGAAATTTGAACCAGAGTAATTCAGCCTCAGGGATACTTGGCACAGAAGTATATAAAACAAAGCTCCCAAGTGAAAATGGGGTAAAGTAAAATTCTATCTCCTAAAGCATAAGACTCTTCAGCACTCCTTTCCCCAATCAGCTCCCAGAATAATGGCCTTATATCAGGCTAGTATAAGCCTCTCCCCACCATTGTCACTTCTAGGTAGGGGGCTTGAAGGATTCTTCTCTGGAACATAAAAATTAATAGCTACCCCCAAAAGAAAAAAGCTACAAAGATGGATATTTTTGAGTTCCACAACATTAGCTTATTCCTAATCACTCAACAGTTAGATTAATCAAAACAAGCCTATTCAATCAGGTTTTTAATGCCTCCTTCTCAAACAGGAAAAAACAAGTAAGTATCACTAAAAACTTAAAGTCTCCAAAAAGAAAGACACAATATCAAAACAAAGGGGGGAAGAAAGGAAATCAGAAGAAACAAAGCCAATACAGAAAATAGAAGAAAATTAAAAAAAAAAAAAACCTATGTAACATTCTCAGAGATGACATGATACCGTACCCATGAGACAAACATGGATATAAAGAGGAACACAGAGAATAAGAAGAAAGGCTCTTGAAAATTAAACCTATGAGAGCTGATATTAAAAACAGGAGACTTGGAAGAGGCTAATCAATTGAAATTGGAAAAAAAAAAAAAAGGTAGAGCATTCCAGAAGCAAAGTCTAAAAGAGAAAAAGGGGAAATGGAAATTCTATGGTACATTTGACCATGCAGAAATTGTGTTAAAAGATTTTTGGAAGTGTGGAAAGAATATAGGTGTATAGAAAATTAAGCAAATGAAAAATAAGGAGGCAATTATTAACTTCAAAAAAAAGTTACATATGATATGAAACAATAATAGTACACTACTTGGCTCAACTGTAAACAGCATTTACACATTCTTAACATAAAACCTGAATACCAATTCAATCAAAAGTTGTGGCAGAATTACACTGGGAGGATATATCAAGGGGAAGCCAAGGGAAAAACCGTAACAGGAGGTCAAATGATGGTATCAAAAATGGAAAAATTAGGATATAGTAATGTTATTTTGAAATAAAAAGGTAAGTATCAGGAGAAACAGTTGAGAATGGGCTCATCTAAAGAGCTATAATAGAGTTAGGAAGCAGGTGAGCAGGAGACTAATGTTTGTTGTTTGAAGCTTTTTACTGCTACTTGCTATGTGTACACATGAATTTTTGCATATTTTCATTAAAAATTAACCCAAAAAAGCTGGCACAAATTATGATATCCCATTATAATGGATACTATAAAACCATTAAAAATGGAATCGTATGAGGAAAGGTATCTCAATCAAAAATCTATTATGTACCATGGAGTAAAAATGACAAAGCAAGTTATGAAACAGACTGGGTATATATACGGATATATTCATAAAGTGATGTCTGAAGACATGTGTAACAGCACTTTTAATAGTCGTTATAACTTGGGAGTGGGATGTCAATTTATTTTAGAAACTTTTTTATACCTTCCATATTGCTTCAGTTTTTGTTGTTTTGTTTTCAGTAACCATGCTTTATCCTCATTATCAGATGAAACAAAAAGCTAACTTCATTAGGGAAAACTATTAGCTTTAATAAGTTGAGATTGAAGTACTAGTGGAGGTTGATAGAGTGTGAAGAATAAATTAAAGATGCTGGCAGCTCACAAAGATCAGCAATCAGCCACTGCTGGCAGACAGGCAGAAAGGTGTCCCCACCCATAGCCCAACAGCAACTGCAGCTCCACCACAAAGGATAATCAGGCACTGGAGAGTAAAGAGTCTTGAGCTTCTGGGCACAACAGGACACCTTCTTCATAAAGCCATTACTCTCCAGACCAGGAGGCATAGTAGATCTATCTAATGCAAAGGAAGAAACACAGAAACCCAGACAAAATGAGGAGGCAGAAGAATATCTTCCAAACAAAAGTAAAGGCTACTTCACCAGAAAGAGGGCTAAATGAAATGGAGATCACCAATCTTCTTGATAAATATCTCAAAGTAATAGTCATAAATAGGCTCACTGATCTGAAGGAAAGTATTGATGATCTCAGAGAGGACTTCAACAAAGGGAGAGAAGAGTTGAAAAAGAGCAACTCAGAGCTGAAGAATAGAGTACCAGAAAAGAAAAATACAATGGAGGGAGTGAATAATAGAATGCTGCAAGTAGAGGAGACACTTAGTGAGATGGAAATTGGAGAAGAGGAAAACATGAAGCTGAGAAACAGAGAGAAAAAAGAATTTCTAGAAATGAGAGGATGCTAAGAGAGCTGTGTGACAACTCCGAACAAAACAATGTTCACAGAATAGGGGTACAAGAAGGAGAAACGAGGGACAAAGGAGGAGAAAGTCTCTTTGAAGAAATAATTGTTGAAAACTTCCCCAATCTAGGGAAGGAAATAGACACCCAGGTCCCAGAAACACAGAGATCCCCTAACAAAAGGAACCCAGGAAGACAACACCAAGACATAGTAATTAACATAACAAAGTTTAAGGATAGAGAGTACTGACATGGTTGTATATGACGTAACATTAAAGGCAGACAGATGAAAGGTAAATGGGAACACTCTACTATTTTTGCAAGTCATCTATAAATCTAAAATCATTTTAAAATAAAAAGTTAAAAATAAAAAAAAGATGATATTGAAAGCAGCTAGAGAGAGAGGCAAAAAATTATTAAAAGGGAAATCGCATCAGGCTATCAGCAGACTTCTCAGCAGAAAGTTGACAGGCCAGAAGGGAGTGGAATGAAATATTTAATGTATTGAAACAAAAGGAACTTCAACCAAGAATCTATTACCCAGCAAGGTTAACATTCAGAATTGGAGAGATTAAAATTTCCCCAGATAAATGAAAGTTAAAGGAATTCACCACCACTATACAAGCCTTATAGGATATGTTAAATGGACTTCTGTAGATGTAAATGTTCTTAAGCCAAAATCATTGTCACCAGTGAAAACAAACCCATAGTAAAGGTAGTAGACCAGTTATTTACCTAGTTAAGTATGAAGTTAAAAAAAACAAAAGTAGTAAAACCAACTATACACAAAATCAAAAGATACATAAAAAATGCAGATTATGACACGTTATACATAAAATGTGGAGGAGAAAGAAGAATAAAAACAAAATACTTTTAGATTGTTTGAAGTAGAGTGACCACCAACTTAATATAGACTACTATATAGTCAGGAAGATATCATTGAACCCTATGATAACAACAAACCTTAAGTCTGTAATAGCTATACAAAAAAATTAAAAAAAGAAATCCACAACTTTACATTTCCCTGTATGGCCCCGGAAGATGACTGGTTAGCCAGAGACGGGTAAGATTCCTCAAGGGAGGAACAACCTAAGATAGGCACAGTCGCAGGGGGGCCATCAGGTGAGAATTTGGGGATCAACAGAGGTGAGGCTCAGAACCTCACCCCCCCTGCTTTGAGAGAAATCTTCTGCATCCGTGGATGTCTTGCTGCCCTTGTCTAGCCTGGATTAATACTTAGTCCATAGGCACACACCTGATCATCTGATCATCTACATTTGCCTTCTTACAGCACTAAACTATGTTTTCTACCTTTATCTTGCATCTACCTACCACTTCAGCATTTTATTAAAAATAAAAATAATAATAATAATAGGAGAAATGTGGGATCAACATATAAATCAAGTACAAAAATCAAACGAATATTCATATTTGACCTGATTGTTTATAGGTCATATTGCATGATCAAAACCGAAAGTTTCTGTGATGAATGCCCTTGTACTGTTCACCATGTAAGAATTTATTCACTATGTAAGAATTCGTTCACCATGTAAGAACTTGTTCGTTATACTTCAGAAGATTGGAGACTGACGAGAATTAGGCTTGAGATGGATTAATGATTGTACATTGAGCGTTGACCCCCCTATACTGAATTTTATTGTTGTTAACAACCATTTGATCAATAAATATGAGAGATGCCCTCTCAAAAAAAAAAAAAAAAAAAAAAAGAAATCCAAACACAACACTAAAGAATACCAATAAACAATAAATAACAATAAAAGTACAAAGAGGAAGAAAGGACCAGAGAGGAACTACAAAAACAACCAGAAAACAATAAAATGGCATTAACTACATATCTATCAATAACTACTTTAAGTGTAAATGGACTGAATGCACCTTCAAAAGACACAGGATGGCGAACAGATAAAGAAATACGACCCATTCATGTTCTGCCTACAGAAGACTCATTTCAGACCTAAAAAACTATATAGACTGAAAGTGAAGAGATGTAAAAAGATATTTCATGCAAAAATGGGGAGAAAAAAGAAGGAACAGCAGTACTTACAGACAAAATAGACTTCAAAACAAAGAAAGTAACAAGAGGTAAAGAAGGACACTACATAATGATAAAGGGATCAGTCCAACAGTAGGATATAACAATTATAAATATCTATGCATCTAAGATATGAGCACCTAAATAAGTAAAACAAATGCTAACAGAACTAAAGGGAGAAATAGACTGCAGCTCAATCACAATAGAGGACTTTAACACCCCACTTACATCAATGGACTGATCATTCAGACAGAAAATAAATGAGAAAAAAAGAAGCCCTGAACAATACATTAGATCAAATGGACTCAACAGATATGTACAGAACATTCCACCCAAAAGCAGCAGCATACACATTCTTCTCAAGTGAAAATGGAACATTCTCCAGAACAGATCATGTATGGACACATAAAGAGCCTCAATAAATTCAAAAAATTGAAATTGTATCAAGCAACTTCTCAGACCACAGTGGTATGAAACTAGAAATAAACTACATGAAGAAAACAGAGAAAAAAAACATGGATGCTAAACAGCATGCTTCTAAGTGACCAATGGGTCAATGAACAAATCAAAATAGAAATCACACAATACATGGAGACAAATGAAAACAAAAACACAACAGTCCAAAATTTGTAGGATACTGCAAAAGCTGTCCTCAAGAAGGAAGTACATATCAATACAGACCTAGCCCAAGAAACAAGAACAATCCCATATAAACTGTCTAAACTTACAACTAATGAAACTAGAAAAAGAAGAGCAAATGAAACCCAAAGTTATAAGGAGGAATATAATAAAGATCAGAGTAGAAATAAATAAAATAGATGTGAATAAAACAATAGAAAAAAAATTCAGTGAAACCAAGACCTGGTTCTTCAAGATGATAAATGAAACAGACAAACCCCTACCCAGACTTATCAAGAAAAAAAGAGGACACAAACAAAATTAGAAACAAAAAAAGAATAGTTATAACTAGTACCACAGAAATACAAAGACTTATTAGAGAAGTCTATGAAAAATTACATGTCAATAAAATGCACAACCTAGAAAAAATGGACAAATTCGTACAAAAGTACAACCTTCCATGACTGAACCAGGAAGAGGCAGAAATCTGAACAGACCAATAACCAGTAGCAAAATTGGACTGGTAACCAGAAAAATCCCCAAAAACAAAATTTCACAGCTAAATTCTCCCAAACTTTTAAAGAAGAGCTAATACCCATTTATCATACCTTACGGTACTACTGCCAAAATACCTCATTTTCTGTAAGTTTAGGAATTTTAGGCAAAGAAATCCATTAAAAACCTCCTTAAAGTATTCCAAAAAGTAGAAGAGGAAGAAATCCTTCTGAACTCATTCTATGAGGCCAGCATCTCTCTAATAACAAAACCAGACAAAGACACTACAAAAAAAGAAAATTATAGACCACTATCCCTGATGAACACAGACACAAAAATCCTTAAAACAATATTAGGAAACCAAATTGAAAAATACATTAAAAGTATCATCCATCACAACCAAGTGGGATTTTTGCCAAGGATAAAAGGATGGCACAATACTAAAAACTCAATCAATATGATACACCACAACAGCAAACAAACGGATAAAAAACATTTGATCATCTCAATAGATGCTAAAAAGGCATTTGACAAAATTCAATATACATTCCTGACAAAAACTCCCAACAAAATGGGTATAGAGGGAACATACATCAACATAATAAAGGCTGTATATGACAAATTCACAGTTAACAATATACTCAATGGTGCAAAGCGGAAAGCTCTTCCTCTAAGATCAGAGAAAAGACAAAGATGTCCACTCTCACCACTTCTTTGCAACATTGGACTGGAGGTCCCAGCCACAGCAATCAGACAAAAGATAAAAGGCATCCAAACTGGCAAGGAAAAGTAAAACTGTCACTATTTGCAGATAACATGATACTATATAAAGAAAACCCTAAAGACCCCACAGAAAAAAACTATTAGAACTCATAACTGGGTTTAGCAAAGTTGCAGGATACAAAATTAATACACAGAAACCTGTTGTGTTCCTATATACCAACAATGAACTAGCAGAAAGAGAAATCAGGAAAACAATTCCATTCACAATTGCTTCAAAAAGAATAAAATACCTAGGAATAAACCTAACCAAGGAGGTGAAAGACCTGTACTCTGAAAACTATAAGATACTCAGTGAGATAAATTAAAGAAGACACCAATAAATGGAAATTTATACCATGCTAATGGATAGGAAGAATTAACATTGTCAAAATGGCCATCCTGTGCAAAGCAATTTACAGATTCAATTCAATCCCTATCAAGATACCTATGGTATTTTTCAATGAACTAGACTGAATAATTCTAAAATTCATATGGAACCACAAAAGACCCTGAATAGCCAAAGCAATCCTGAGGAAGAACAAAGCTGAAGGTATTATGCTCCCTGATTTCAAGCTACACTACAAAGCTACAGAATCAAAGCAGTATGATAGCACAAGGAGAGACCTCACAGATCAATGGAACAGAATAGAAAGCCTAGATATAAACCCACACATACATGGTCAATTTATATATGATAAAGGAGCCATGAATATACAATAGAGAGAAGACAGCCTTTTCAATAACTGGTATTGGGAAAGCTGGATGGCTACACACAAGAAAATGAAACAGAACTACTATCTGACTGCATATGCAAAAGTAAACTTAAAATGGATCAAAAACCTAAATGTAAGACATGAACCCATAAAAATATTAGGAGAAAACAAAGGCAAAAAATCCCTTGAACATAAGCACAAGCAATTTTTTCCTGGACACATCTCCTCAGGCAAGGGAAACAAAATAAAAAAACTAACAACTGGGACTATATCAAACTGAAAAGCTTCTGTACAGCAAAGGACCTCATCAGCAGAACAAAAAGGCACCCTACAGTATAGCAGAATATATTTGTAAATGATTTATCCAATAAGGAGTTAACATTCCAAAATATATTAAAGAACTCATAGGCCTCAACACCAAAAAACAAATAACCCAATTAAAAAATAGATGGAGGACCTGAACAGACATTTCTCTAAAGAAATACAGTTGGCCAACAGGTACATGAAAAGATGCTCCACATCGCTAAACATCAAGGAAATGCAAATGAAAACCACAATGTGATAACACCTCACAGTTAGAATGGCTACTATCCAGAAGACAGGAAATAACAAGTATTGGCGAGGATGCAGAGAAAAGGGAACCCTCCTACACTGTTGGTGGGAATGTAAATATATGCAGCTACTGTGGAAAGCAGTATGTAGGTCCTTCAAAAAACTAAAAATAGAAAGACCATATGACCTAGTAATCCCACTTCTAGGAATTTACCCAAGTAAAACAAAATCCCTTGTTCAAAAACATATGTGCACCTGTAAGTTTATTGCCCCATTATTTACAATAGCCAAGATATGGAAGCAACCAAATGTACAATAGATGAATGGATAAGGGAGACGTGGTACATACACACAATGAAATATTATTCAGTCATCAAAAGAAAGGAATCCTGTCATTTGTAACAACATGGATGGACCTAAAGGGTATTATGCTAAATTAAATAAGCCAGGTGGAGAACGACAAACACCGTATGATTCACTTTTTTGTAGAATCTAAAAACAAAAGAAGACAAAACAAATAAAACAGCAGTAGATTCACAGACACTGACAATGTGCTTTCCTTGGGGGAGGGATTAGGGTGGCTGGTGGGGAGTTTAAGGGGGATAAAGGAACATAAAAATTCTCAATCATAATGTAAGTTGGTCACAGGGATGGTATGACAGCATGGAGAATATAAGCCAATGATTCTGTAACATCTTGCTATGTTAACAGTAACTGCACTAGTTGGGATGAGGATTTAATAATGTGGGTAACTGTTGAACCACTGTGTTGTATACTTGAAACCAATATGAGATTGTATACCAACCATACTTCAATAAAAAATTAATTTAAGAAATGTACTTAAAAAAAGAAAAAGAAATTTGTAACTGTGTGGTGATGGATGTTAAATTAGGCCTATTTGGTGATTTTTGCAATGTATACAAATATCGAATCATTATGTTGTACACGTGAAATTAATATGTTATATGTCAATCATGTATCAATAAAAAACTAAATAAAATTTAAAAAGAAAAAAAGGAGATGTTTGGAAGTTTCTAGGTAAGAATTTAAATACAGTAAAAATCATGATTGGCAGAAGATAAAAGAAATGCCTAGTAAATACAGCAGCACACATATAAATGTGATCTTGGGAGATCTAAAGATCTAGAAATTATACAGTCCATTCAATCTTGCAGAAAACTATACTATAAGACTGTTGGAAGTATGGGAAGAATTAAAGATAGATATATAAAAAATTTAGCAAATGAAACACAATGAGGCAATTAAGTAACTCCAAAAAGCCATAAATGACAGGGGACAAAAATAATCATTCTGAGTATTGAAACAACTTAGGTAATTATCTGTTCACAAGTAATGAATGAAAACACAAGTGGACCTCTTACCTGCTTCAGCGCAGGGGAACACGGGATCAGCTCTCCTATTCTGTTTATCCCAGCATTGATTTTCTTCTTTCTATGCCTCTCCACTAGATAGGGGGAAAATCCATTTATCATACCTTACAGTACTACTGCCAAAATACCTCATTTTCTGTGAGTTAAGGAATTTTAGGTAAAGAAATCCCTTAAAAAATCTTATCAAACTCTACTTACTGAAGACAAATAATTCTAGCAATTACTTCTAAGAATGTCATATTTTAAATCTAGTATTATGGAAATTGATATAAGCAATACTTTTATCAGCATTTTAAAGAATTTGACTTATAATATTTATATTCAGACTATAAACAAATTGCTAATATTACATTATATAGGACATTATTATATTTCAAGTAAATATGACAGTTTTTAATGATACCTAAATTTTCAAGAACCCACTAACAAAGTAAGCTACTGGAAAGCTTCCTCTTCATAGCAAATGGACAAATGAGACCTTTTTAAAGAACCTTAAAAACACCTTTTAGGATGACTAGAAAGCATTTTTGGAATAGGAACAGCCATTTGTTATGACTTAAAATAGAGAAGAGAAAGTATCGGTTTGATTTTTTCTATGAGGTCTGGGCTTGCACTCCATCTGTGTAGGATTTTTCCCAAGAAACTGGGCATCTGAGAACTTTTCAGTTAACTGAGATATATTTCAGGCTTGCATGCTGCAACTTAAAAAGTTGTATGTAAGGAGCAAGAGATATAAGACATGATCTAAATAATTTCTATAAAACACTATATGTAGAAACATTAGCCTTAACTATAGTCTGTTAGAAAGTTTTCTAAAACCTTCCTTCTAACAAAGGATTCCAATGTTCCTAAAAGGATGATCTTTCAGAATATAGCACAGGAAGGTCTTGTCTTGCAAAATATGTATATACTTTTTGCTTTATAATCTAGCAGTAAGGAGCACATAGTTCATATGGCCAAAAAAAGATTAAATTCAATTCATATAGCCAAAAAAAAGTACAGCTCCCCTTTCTCCCAAATTCTCTAACAATAGAATTTGTTGTTATTTAAGAGCATATTCTTTAATTTGTAGAGGTAAAGACAACACTGATCCTTACCCCAATGACAATGGGGAATTCAAAGGGAGTAACCTCTCATTCTGGGGAACAGTGATATCCTACCAGCATTCAACACATATTCCACACATAAAATTTTCCTCAGGGTCCTTTCCTTAGGGACCTAGGGACCTTTCCTTAGGGAAAGGACGGTATCATTTCCAGAGTAATGGAAATTAACTTCTAACAGATTTGTTTTTAGATATGACTGTAGTCCCTGACAGAAAATGAAATGTCAAAAAATGTACCAAACTGTAAATGTAGGCACAATTACTTCTATAAATATTTTTCTGACTTTGGCGTATAATTTTCATGTTTGAGATAAATCAGGTATTTATTTTCTACATTTCTTCCTGTAATTGAGGACTCTACAACTTAATTTAAGATTCACATTTCAAGTACCTTTAAGATCTACAGCCTGCTGCTCATCTCTTCCCTACTCCTCTAGGCAGCCAGCCCCCTCTGGAATTTCTGCAAAGACACATACTCTTTATTCTAAATTTACAGGAAGTATACTTGGACTTCCTCAATGGGTGAAATCACTTAAAACACTAGCTCTAGAGGCACATTAATCCTTAATGTATCTAAATAGATGACAAATCAGAAGATGATAAACAAGCCATCTTCATGAGACTCAGGGGGTGTTTTGTCAAACAACAAAGCAACACTTTCCTAAAATATAATAAAAAATGATTTTATGCTTATAACATAAAACTAATCATCAATGCAGCATAATTTCATTTTGAATGCAAAAAATGTTGACAAAATGTAAAGTGTTGTTTCTACCTGCATTGTGTGTCTCCCGGTTTTTCTTTCTGAAATAAAAAATGCAGATTAAAGAAACATGAAAGAAATAGAAAAACATTTTCACCATTTTATATTTTGAGAATCATAAAGTACAGTGTATAAATTTGTATTTATTGCATATCAGAAGGAAAAAATTTGTATATATATTAAGGCATGAAAACCTAAATGCAGATACATCAATATAAATTTAGAATCCACAATTTCTGAAAGTAAATACAATTCTCTATTTGGTTAGGAAGTAAATCAATCAATGAAAATCTTAACTATTTGAAAAATGTGATGTGCCAAGTAGGTGATTCCTGATTAGAGAATAGTGATTTTAATATTAATGGATGCATTAGCCATGCAGTTCTAAGAAGAAATCTGCCCCAAATGCTAGAAATTCAGAAGGGGGATTATACCAGGAACCAGAAGTAATATTATGCTGATATGCATATTATAATATCACAAAATTAAAATATCATAAAATGTCTATTCAAACTGATGTTAGCCTAAGTGAATTTAGAATCTACAATGATTAATACTGTATGTGAGTATAATTTCAGAAGATACTAAACATTTAGCATAGATTTGGTATAATACTCTTAACTACTGATTGTCATTCTTGTTACACTGTTAATAGAATAAAGGACAGGTAACTTTTAACTATATACCCCCTTGAGTAAATCTATATATATTTACCCACACGTATTTCTGAAAAGTAATGGTTTCTAGGTATCCAAATGAAAATTTACTAGGGACCACCTATTCAGTAAAGTAAGGACTAATTCTGCTTCTTACCTGCCCCAACAATTTTATTTTGGGACTGCAGCTACATACCTGTGCTGCTTTTTTGTAGGAGTCTCATTCTCTGTCATTTCTGGCATGGTTACAGTGGTTACAGTGATAGGAACCTATAAGGCAGTGAAAGACATGACAGAAAGTTTAAAGTCATTCTGGTATCTTAGAGAAATTGATTAACAGCAATTAGGTTTGAACACCAATATGCTAAAAAATAAAAGTGATATCATGAAAAAGCACCAGACTAGCTGTTACAGATAGAAAAAGGTATAAGAAAACAGGACAGAGATTGGCTTAAAGATAGCGGCGTGAGAGGTGAGACAAGAAACCTCCTCCCAAAATCACATATAATATGAAAATGTGGCAAAACAATTAATATTGAATGAGTAACAGGAAAGAAGGCTGCAGCAGACTGCCTACACCTGGGGAACAGAACAGACTTCACTGGAAAAGGGTAAAGTCCCAAAGCCCTGATCCAGCAGGACCCAATCCCTTCCCCCACCCCAGCTCACCGGCAAGAGGAAGAGAAATGGAGCAGGGAGGGTGGGAACAGTTACAACTGCTGAACACCCAGCCCTGGAGATCTCTGGGAGCATGAACCTATATTACACGGTGCTCTGGAGATCAGTGGGGTTGGAAAGTTAAGACAGGCAGAATACCTGGAGAGACTGAAATTCCAGCAGCTTGTGGAGAACAGGCACCCACCACCAGCAGCTCTGGGACAAAAAAAAGGCAGGCACTCTGAGAGACTTCCTAACAGTGAGGGCTGCTAAAGGGGCAAGGATTGCACAGAGTTTGCTGCTCAGGAGAAAGGACAGGTGGACAAAAATGTCATGGCACAATCAGCCCTGCAGGTTGGGAACTTTCAGGAGCTTCAGGCACTCCATCTCCCTAGCTGGCTACACAGCTAAGAGGCTGACCACCAGGATACACAGCCTGCCGCTCCTTCCTCCCAGCTGGCACCAGCTTGCAAACTGGCTGCCCCTACCATTGCACTAACCAGCCAGAGGGCAGCCACATTACGGAAGCTACAAGTGCATAGCACGGAGGCTCCTCCCTACGTGCTTGGCCCACTGGCACTGGCAGTGGAAGGAAGAAACTGCAGCTGGGAGGCAGGAAAGAGCTCTTTCCTCTGGCAGGCACAAGTGCCGCTCACCTGCGACCCCCCACCATCGATGAAGGGCTGAGAAGCTCCAGAAGTAGAGCTTCTGGGCACTAGATGGCACCACCTACAGATATGAAATGTCAAAGGAACCTGGTCAAAGCAAAATCCCACAAACAGCAGAAAGAGGGCCAAGTGAAACTGAACTCACCAATCTTCCTGAAAGAGATTTCAAAATAAAAATCGTACACATGCTCACAGAGTTACAGAAAAATATTCAAGAACTCAGGGAGGAATTCAAGAATGAGACAGAAACTTTGAAACATACAATATCTGAAATGAAACATACAATGGAGGGATTTAAAAGCAGATTAGATGAAGTAGAGGAGACAGTAAATGAAATAGAAATTAGAGAACAGGAATACAAAGGAGCTGAGGAACAGAGAGAAGAAAAGGATCTCTATAAATGAAAGAATATTGAGAGAACTCTGTGACCAACTCAAACAGGACAATATTCACATTATAGGAGTACCATTAGAAGAGAGAAAAAGGGATAGAAAGTGTCTTTGAGGAGGTAATTGCTGAAAACTTCCCCAATCTGAGGAAGGAGAAAGTCTCTCAGGCCATGTAGGTACACAGATCTCCCAACACAAGGGACCCAAGGAAGACAACACCAAGACATAAAATAATTAAAATGGCAAAGATCAAGGATAAGGACAGACTTTTGAAAGCAGCCAGAGAGAGAAAAAAAGATCACATAAAAAGGAAAACCCATCAGGCTGTCATCAGACTTCTCAACAGAAACCTTACAGTCCAGGAGGGAGTGGCATAGTATATTTAATGCAATGAAATAGGGCCTCTAACCAAGAATACTCTACCCAGCAAAATTATCATTTAAATTTGAAGGAGGGATTAAATAATTTCCAGATAATCAAAATTTGAGAGAATTTACCTCCCACAAACTGTCTCTACAGTGTATTTTGGAGGGACTGCTATTGATGGAAGTGGTCCTAAGGCTAAATAGCTGTCGCCAGAGAAAAATAAAACAACAGTAAAGAAAGTAGACCAATTAATTACTAAGCAGATGCAAAATTAAATCAACTATCCCCAAAGTCAGACAATTGACAGACAAAGAGTACAGAATATGATACCTAATAAATAAAATACAGAGGAGGAAGAAGAAAGAGGAAAAAAAAAAGAACCTATAGATTGTGTTTGTAATAGTGTACAAAGTGAGTTAAGTTAGACTGTTAGATAGTAAAGAAGTTACACTTGAACCTTTTGTAACCACAAATTTAAAGCCTACAATGGCAATAAGTACATACCTATCAATAATCCCCCTAAATGTAAATGGTCTGAATGACCTAATCAAAAGACATAGAGTCACTGAATGGATAACAAAATGATTCATCTATAGGCTGTCTACAAGAGACTCACTTCAAACCCAATGACATACACAGACTAAAAGTGAAGGGATGGAAAAAGGTATTTCATGCAACTAATAGGGAGAAAAAAGTAGGTTTTGCAGTACTTGTATCAGACAAAATAGATTTCAAAACAAAGAAAGTCACAAGAGACAAAGAAGGACATTACATAATGATAAAGGGGTCAGTCCAACAAGAGGACATAACCATTATAAATATCCATGCACCCAACATGGAAGCACCTACATACATGAAACAAATACTATCAAAATTAAAGAGAGAATTAGAGTGCAATGGATTCATTTTAGGAGACTTCAACACACCACTCACTCCAAAGGACAGATCAACCCGACAGAAAATAAATAAGGACACAGAGGCACTGAACAACATATTAGAAAAGATGAACCTAGAAGACATCTACAGAACTCCCCAATCAAAAGCAGCAGGATACACATTCTTCTCAAGTGTACATGGAACATTTTCAAGTTAGATCATATACTAGGACACAAAAAGAACCTCAGTAAATTCAAAAGGATTGAAATTGCACCAACCAGCTTTTCAGAACACAAAGGTATGAAACTAGAAATAAATTACACAAAAAAAACAAAAAACCCACAAACACATGCAGGCTTAACAACATGCTCCTAAATAATCAATGGATCAATAACCAAATAAAAACAAAAATCAAGCAATATATGGAGACAAATGACAATAACTCAACACCACAAAATCTGTGGGACACAGCAAAGGCCGTGCTACAAGGAAAGTATATTGCAATACAGGCTTACCTCAGGAAAGAAGAACAATCCCATATGAACAGTCAAAACTCACAATTAATGAAACTAGAAAAAGAAGAATAAATGAGGCCCAAAGTCAGTAGAAGAAGGGGCATAATAAAGATTAGAGCATAAATAAATAAAATCGAGAAGAATAAAACAATAGAAAGAATCAGTGAAAGCAGGAGCTGGTTCTTTGAGAAATAAACACAATAGATAAACCCCTAGCAAGATTTATCAAGAAAAAAAGAGAGTCTACACACATCAACAGAATCAGAAATGAGAAAGGAAAGATCACTACGGACACCACAGAAATACAAAGAATTATGAGAGAATACTATGAAAAATTATATGGTAACAAACTGGATAACCTAGAAGAAATGCACAACTTTCTAGAAAAATACAACCTTCCAAGACTGACCCAAGAAGAAACAGAAAATCTGAACAGACCAATTACCAGCAACAAAATTGAATCGGTAACAAAACATACTACCTAAGAACAAAACCACTGGACCAGATGGTTTCACCACTGAATTTTATCAAACATTCAGTGAAATCCTAATACCCATCCTCCTTAAAGTTTTCCAAAAAAGTAGAAGAGGAGGGAATACTTCCAAACTCATTTTATAAAGCCAGCATCACTCTAATACCAAAACCAGGCAGACATCACAAAAAAAAAAGAAAATTAAAGACCAATATCCCTGATGAACATAGATGCAAAAATATTCAAAAAAATATTAGCAAACCAAATTCAAAAACATATCAAAAAGATCATCCACCATTATCAAGTAGGATTTATCCAGGAATGCAAAGATGGTAAAAACATCAACATCATACACCACATCAACAAAAAGGACAAAAGTCACTTGATCATCTCCAGAGATGCTGAAAAAGCACTTGACAAAATTCAACATCCATTCATGATAAAAACTCTCAACAAAATGGGTATAGAAGGCAAGTACCTCAACATAATAAAGGCCATATATGACAAACTCACAGCCAACATCGTACTTAACAGAGAGAAACTGAAAGCTTTTCCTTTAAGATCTGGAACAAGACAAGGAAGCCCACTCTCTCCACTTTTATTCAACATAGTTCTGGATGTCCTCGCCAAAGCAATTAGGCAACACAATGAAATAAAAGGCATCCACACAGATTGGTAAGGAAGAAGTTAAACTGTCACTGTTTGCAGATGACATGATATTGTACAAAAACCCTAAGGAATCCACTCCAAAACTATTAGAACTAATAACTGAATTCAGCAAAGTTGCAGGATACAAAATCAACACACAGAAATCTGTTACATTCCTATATTCTAACAATGAATGAGCAGATAGAGAAATCAAGAAAACAATTCCATTCACAGTTGCATCAAAAAGAATAAAATACCTAGAAATAAACTTAGCCAAGGAGGTGAAAGACCTATACCTTGAAAACTACAAGACACTCTTAAGAGAAATTAAAGAAGATACCAATAAATGGAAACACATCCCATGCTCATGGATAGGAAGAATTAATGTTTTCAAAATGGCCATCCTGCCTTAAGCAATATACAGATTCAATGCAATCCCTTTCAAAATACTAAAGTCATTCTTCAACGAACTAGAGCAAATAGTTCTAAAATTCATATGGAACCACAAAAAACCCCAAATAGCAAAAGCAATCCTGAGAACGAAGAATAAAGCAGGGGGATTACGCTCCCCAACTTCAAGCTCACTACAAAGCTACAGTAATCAAGACAATTTGGTACTGGCACAAGAACAGACCCATAGATCAATGGAACAAAATAGAGAGCCCAGATATAAACCCACACATATATGGTCAATTAATATATGATAAAGGAGCCCTGGATATACAATGGGGAAATGACAGCCTCTTCAACAACTGATGTTTGCAAAACTGGACAGCTACATGTAAGAGAATGAATCTGGATTATTAACTGTCTCATTCCATACACAAAAGTAAACTCAAAATGGATAAAAGACCTGAATCTAAGTCATGAAACCATAAAACTCTTAGAAGAAAACATAGGCAAAAATCTCTTGAATATAAACATGAGCAGCTTTTTCCTGAACACATCTCCTTGAGCAAGGAAAACAAAAGCAAAAATGAACAAATGGGGCTACATCAAACTAAAAAGCTTCAGTACAGCAAAGGACACCATCAGCAGAACAAAAAGACATCCTACAGTATGGGAGAATATATTCATAAAGGACATATCCGACAATGGATTAACATCCAAAATACATAACGCACCACATCCCTCAACACCCAAAAAGCAAATACCTGATCAAAAAATGGGCAGAAGATATGAACAGACACTTCTCCAAAGAAGAAATTTAGATGGCCAACAGGCACATGAAAAGATGCTCTGTATCACTAATTATCAGGAAAATACAAATTAAAACCACAATGAGATATTACCTCACATCAGTTAGGATGGTCAACATCAAAAAGACTAGGAACAACAAATGCTGGTGAGGATGCGAAGAAAGGGGAACCCTCCTACACTGCTGGTGAGAATGTAAACTAGTTCAACCATTGTGGAAAGCAATATGGAGGTTCCTCAAAAAACTCAAAACATTTGACCCAGGAATTCCACTCCTAAGAATTTACCCAAAGGAAACAAGCTCTCAGATTCAAAAAGACATATGCACCCCTATGTTTATCGCAGCACTATTTACAATAGCCAAGGTATGGAAGCAACCTAAGCATCCATCAATATATGAATGAATAAAGAAGATGTGGTACATACACACAATGGAATATTATTCACCCATGAGATGAAAACAAATCCTACCATTTGCAACAACATGGATGGAGCTAGAGGGTATTATGCTCAGTGAAATAAGCCAGGTGGAGAAAACAAGAACCAAATGATTTCCCTCATTTGTTGAGTATAACAACAAAGAAAAATACTAAAGGAACAAAACAGCAGCAGACTCACAGACTCCAAGAAGGGACTAGTGGTTACCAAAGGGGAGGGGTGTGGGAGGGCGGTTGGGAGGGAGGGAGAAGGAAATTGAGGGGTATTATGATTGATACACATGGTGTGGGGGTGGGGGGTTACAGGGAAGACAGTGTAGCACAGAGAAGGCACATAGTAACTTAGTGGCATCTTACTACACTGATGAACAGTGACTGCAATGGGCCATGGGGAGGACTTCATAATATGGGTGAATGTAGTAACCACAATCTTTTTCATGGGAAACCTTTATAAGAGTGTATATCAGTGATACCTCAATAAAAAAATATATATATACACACACATACATATAAAGAAAACAGGACAAAAAATATTAAAACTAGCAGAGAAACATGGTGAATGTCAAATAAGAGCATAGTCAGAAACAGATTGAGAAGACTGGAGTAAAGAAAGATCATTATGAGCTTGGAAATCAAGAAAGGCTTAAGGGGATGTGGATTTGAGCATATCAGATATGGGAGGACAGATATAACATACTTGAGTTGGGGCAGTATGTGTTCTTTGTTCATGTTACTGTTTGAAGTGTTATACAAAACTGAAACTAGAACCACAGTGCCCTTCTCTGAACACAGAAGAACACAACTGTGACAAGGCACACACATGGACTCTTCCATACATGGAAGAGAGCAAGCATTTACTCATTAACTCATTTGCTAGGCTTCTCTCAAACTGCCAGAAGTCGTACACTATCATTTGAGAGTTGTAAATCTGAGTATGAGTATGAAAATTGTACTTACAATTAAAATATCAGGATACTAAAAAAATACATGTATTATAAGGAAATACATACATATATCAAAAAAGGTTGAAAGCAAATACATTAAAATATTAACCATATTTATGTAAGACAAGCAATATTATAGTTGATTTCTTTCTCCTCTTTCATGTTCAAAGTTTCGTAATGAAAACTTGAATGCCCTTACCCAGGGTCTGACAACCTTTCAAAAGAGGTCTGTCAAGTTGGGATACCTGTTCTGTACAGTGGAGGAGATGGCAAGTGTGGTTTCCTGTTTTCTCCCTGAAAAAGAAAGAAGGCAATGAATATGGAATCGGAAGTGAGAAAGCATGAGTTTAAAAATCTGGTTCTGCTATTTCCTAGTTGTGAGGACCTAGGCCATGTGTATAACCTCTTGGGACCTGAGCGGTTTCATCTACAAAATGGATCATAATCACAGCATCTAGATCATTGGGTTGTTTTGAAAAGGAAATGAAATAATGCAAGAGCATGGCAGCTCAGTGCCTAGCAGTACTTAAAATAATTCAATAAATGTGAGCAATGAATATTAATGAGGTTCAGGTTAAGGCTTATTCCTGGAAAGGAGGAAGAAGGGTCCTGGGAAATGAGTAGAAGAATGCAGACAAGGTAAATGACAGAAAAGTACTTACTGAAGCTGCCTGAGGAGATATGTGTGTGCTCAAGACCCATTTCCAGCAGCTTATTCTACCCTCTCCCTAACATTTGTGAAGGTACACATCAGCCTAAAGCAACACGCTTGATTAGATAACCATATAATAATAATGCAGGATATGTGAATAAATAAATAAATAAATGTCACCTTTCTCACCTAAGGATTTGCAGAATTTCTTCACTTTTGATTCCTGGCTTCCAACACCTCCTGTTACTGATCCAAATCTATCATCTTCTGCCAGAGGGTGGTCTATAAGTTTTGTTTTCTTCTTACTATACAAGAGAAAAATCAATGAATGTTTATAGAGGCTATGAAACTATGATTCCATTAGCAGCATGTAAAACAAGGATTGGCAACAGGCAAGCAGTTTTAGTGGCATATAGGATGATCCTGAATTTCTCCACCACTTGAAAACTAATGAATGTAGCTGCTATCAAAACTCACTTTTCCCTGGGTTAGCCAAGCTCTACTCCCGCAAAGATGGTAGTGCTGCAGCTATTGGATGGTTTCAGGTGATTTTCTTCTTTCTTTTCTGTGTGCTCACTGGCCCTTTTCTCACTGCCCTCCAAATTTTCCTGATAAGAGACACCTGGGACACTTACTAAATTTCAGACCCCTCCTTAGGTCTTACACTAAGAACTGTCCCCAGTTCTAAAATGATCTTTCCTTCAAACTTTTTTTTTTTTTGAGAGGGCATCTCTCATATTTATTGATCAAATGGTTGTTAACAACAATAAAATTCAGTATAGGGGGGTCAATGTTCAATGTACAATCATTAATCCATCTCAAGTCTAATTCTCGTCAGTCTCCAATCTTCTGAAGCATAACGAACAAGCTCTTACATGGTGAACGAATTCTTACATAGTGAATAAATTCTTACATGGTGAACAGTACAAGGGCATTCATCACAGAAACTTTCGGTTTTGATCACGCATTATGACCTATAAACAATCAGGTCAAATATGAATATTCGTTTGATTTTTGTACTTGATTTATATGTTGATCCCACATTTCTCCCTTTATTATTATTTTTTTATTTTTAATAAAATGCTGAAGTGGTAGGTAGATGCAAGATAAAGGTAGAAAACATAGTTTAGTGCTGTAAGAGGGCAAATGTAGATGATCAGATGATCAGGTGTGTGCCTATGGACTAAGTATTAATCCAGGCTAGACAAGGGCAGCAAAACATCCACGGATGCAGAAGATTTCTCTCAAAGCAGGGGGGTGAGGTTCTGAGCCTCACCTCTGTTGATCCCCAAATTCTCACCTGATGGCCCCCCTGCGACTGTGCCTATCTTAGGTTGTTCCTCCCTTGAGGAATCTTACCCGTCTCTGGCTAACCAGTCATCTTCCGGGGCCATACAGGGAAATGTAAAGTTGGTAAGTGAGAGAGAAGCCATATTGTTTGAAAAGGTTAGCTTTTTACTTCTTTGCAGATTTATGCCCTGTGGCTTCTATGCCCAGCACTTGTCTCGAGGTATCTTTACCACCTGGAGGAATTATGATGCTCGGTAAATTCGATATGAGGCACGAATTCTATTTAAGGGTTGTAATTAGGAAGAAAGAAGAAAAGCTACAGATGTAGCATATGGAAGGAAACATGGGAGGATTATTTCTTTGACATATCTTCTTGTAGAGTACCTTAGGTATGTATAGGTTTTAAACTACTAACTAATTTGCACACACATATTAACATAATAAGAATACGGTGACATAAACAAAGCAAATCTATAATTACCATCCATCTCCAGTGAAGCCAAGAAGACCATTTAGGCACCCTAGGCATTTGTGAAAATTTGTCTATGATATGATGGATATTGTCCAACTGTACTTGAACAGTCTGAGAGAAATAAGACAAATTAAAGCAGCCCATTTCTGGAATCTGTTCACATCCCATATGTTCTTTTAACCGTAGATAGTCTATAGTCGTAAGATTTTGGAGTGCTACACCTTGCACCCCTCCCAACTCCTGGTTGAGTTCCAACAGTACAGATCCGGTCAAATTCGTTGTCTCACTGTATGCACATGCCAGCCTAGACATCTCCCTCCTCATTCCTATGGCAAGTCCAGGAGACGGTGGGCTGGATGCAGCCACAACCGCAGCATCGTCCGGATCCCTGTGGAGGCTTTTGGATGATCATCCCCCGGCACAAGTCCTCCAGAGAGTGCTGATGCCGGAAGCTCCTCCTCATATCGTATCTTAGTTCATTTTCTGGGTATCCAAGCTAGGCCTTGATCTTCTGCATAGAAACAAACAGACCCTTTGCCCACACTTTGACAATTCCTTCAAACTTTTACTTTCCCCTGCCTTCTAGTCAGGGTAACTGAAAACTTACTCAAGAATCTTCCACTAAGGCAGCAACTCTGGGAAGACAGCCCTCAGACCTGTGCATTACAAGTGTTCTAAAAAAAATGTAAACTTGATGATGGAGGGAGTCTAGTAAACATAATGTTCCTCATGTAACTGTAGATTAATGATACCAAAATAAAAAAAAAATTTTTAAATAAATGTAAACTTGAGAGTTTCATCCCAGACATTTGGGGTCCAGGAATTTGTATTTACAACAAGGTGTCTGGGTGATTTTTTTCTTCTTCTTCTTCTTTTTGTACAAAAAAGTTTGAGAAACTTAGCTGTACTATAAGGCAATGTTTCCTAAACATACAAATTCTCAGCCCATTGCAGACCCACTGAATCAGTCTGTAAGAGAGGGGTCTGAAATTTAGTAAGTGCCCCAGGTGTTTCTTATCAGGAAAATTTGGAAACACAGGCAGGGTTCTTTATTTGAGTAAGTTTCAGCACCTAACCAATACCTTATCATAGGAGACATTATTTGAATTGACTGTATAATTTCAACCTATAAACCAGTGAAGTCAGATTTGCCTCTGCCCAGGAGACAGCACTGGGTCATCAGCATCACTGTTCTAGTTGCTCCCCTTCTGCACTACTTAAAGTGTGAAGATTCATGTTACAATTAAGATATCACATAAGTAACATTGCATGGGGGTGGGGGAATGGGGAGAAAAGGGGGGAGGGAAGGAGTTAACTGAAAGAGGCATACAAAAGCATCCAGATAATGTCACTATATCCATCTCAAACCACATTTCAACCAATTTCAATTCCATCTAATTCAATGCAAAATTATTTCCAAGTCCAATTCCTGATATCAAAATTGCATTCCTAATACTAAAAATGAATATTATTGGAATAAGAAACCATATATTGCCATAAATCTTTATTCACTTACTAACCTCCTAATAAGGAAATGGCACATTTAATACAATATTCATATAACTAAATAAAAGTATACCTTCTGAAATATTTAAAGTGCCATGAATTTTTAAAGAAAATTTTTTAATTGTTAACATTAGTAATCTATGAATTGTTATTTTCATTGTAAGAAAGAATTATTTCTGATATTACTCAAACCCAATGATTCAGATCACTTGCACCAAAATCACATCTTCTAAAACTTTTTCCCCTCAAGGTAAAACTTAGATATAGTAAAATGCACAAACCTTAAGTGTAACATTCAATGAGTTTTGACAAATGCACACACCTGTGTCACCCAACCCCCCCCATCAAGGTGCAGAAAATTATCACCAAAATTTTCTCATGACTCTTCCTAGAAATCAATCCCTTCCCATTCTCTTCCACAGAGGCAACCAGTGTTCTCATACTTTTCACCACTGAACTTTATAATGTATTAACTGAGAATTCTATTGTGTCAAACTCTCGCTCAGCATAACATTTAAAAAATTCATCCAGTTGTCTGTTCATTTATTGCTCACTATGAATGCATAATTGTGTGTGAATTTATAACACAGTATGTTTATTCATCTTCTGTTGATGGACAACTGGACTGTTTCCATGTTTTAGCTTCTAAGAATAAAGCTGCTATCCATGAACATTCTTGTATAATCTTTTGTGGGTATAGTCTTTCATTTCTCTTGGGTAAATATCTAGGAGAATTGCTTATCATACATCCTGCAGTTCCACTCATAGGTATTTACCCAAGAGAAATGGAAGACTATATCCATAAAAAGACTTATGTAAAAACATTTATCACACTTTCCCCAGAGTGATAGCACCATTTTGCACTCCCACCCACAAAACAGAAAAGTTCTGGTTGCTCCATATCCTCACCAGTGGGTTTTGTCAGCCTATTAATTTTAGTTATTCTGGTGGATATTTAGAGGTATCTCATTATAGTTTAATTTGCATTTCCTGGGTGACTAATAATATTGAATACTTTCTTATGTGTATTAAGACAATTTATAGATCTTATTTTGTCTGCACATATCTTTTGCCTGTTTTTTAACTGGATCATCTTTTATTACTGGTTTATAGTTAATCTTCAAATATTCTGAGTTATTCATATCTTCTGGATACCTGTCCTTTGTCTGAAATATATTTTGCAAATATTTTTCCCATTATGCAGCCTGCTTATGCATTTTAATTGCATCTTTTGATGAGCTAAAGTTCTTGATGAAGTATAACATCCATTTTTTCTTTTATGATTATTCCTTTTGTGTCCTATCCAAAAAACCTTCACCCATCCCCAAGATATTCTCTTATGATTGCCTCTAGAAGGTTTACAGTATTGTCACATTTAGGTCAAGGGTCCATAGTATGTGTGGCATAAGGTAGGGATTAAAGTTCACTTTTTTCCAAATATGAATATTTAGTTGTTCCAATGCCACTTGTTGAAAATATTTCTTCACTGGCACCTTTGTTAAAAATCAATTGCCCATGTAAGTGCAATTCAATTTCTAGGCTCTCTATTTGATCTATCTTTATGCTATTATCACACAGTCTTTATTAAGCATATGTTTAAAAGTACAGATTCCTATGTCCCATGCCAGATCAACCGAATGAGAATCTTGGGAGGGACAGATCCAAGAATACAATGTTCTAACAAGCTTCCTAGATGATCCTTATGCACCCTAAACTTTGAAAACTATTATATTACTTTAATACTCCTTCCTCTAAAACTGATAAAAATCAATGAGCTTACAAAATAAGGTCCATGTGGAAAGATCAGTGAACTTGTAATTAGGAAAACAGAGCTTTACCTCTAGATTTGTTACTCAAAAATCTAGGTATCATTTGATTTATCATAACTTAAGCCCCAAGTTCCTTCACATGTAAAACAAGAGGGTAGGACTAAACTCAATCACTCAGGTACAGGTTGAGTACTTACACACTGCCTAGGAATTGTAGATATAAAGATGAAAAAGGCATGTCTGTCCTCAAGAACAGTCTACATCAGGGCTATCCAAAAGAATTTTGTGCAGTGGAAATATTCTCTATCTGTGCTGTATTTATTCTATATCTGTGCTCTCCAGATGGTTGTCATTAGTCACATGTGGCTATTAGGTGCTTGAAATGTAGCTTTTGAGGCCACGGAATTAAATTTTTAATTTTATGTAATTTTAAGTAATTTCAATTAAATAGTTACAAATGGTTAGTGGCTACCATATTGGACAGCAGATGGAAAAAAAGTGAGTAAAAGTATACACTTAAAAGTTGGTTAGTGAATGTCAACCTCCTGGTTTTGATATTTGTCTTACAGATGTATAAGAATTCACCATTGAGGGAAACTGGGTCAAAAGTATATAGCTCCTTGTGTATTTTTGTATTGTGTTTAAGTCTGCAATTACTTTAAAAGTCTTAAAAACTGAGCTTAAAATTGGTAAATACTATCTCAAAGATTTACTATAAAATGTTATGCAAGAACAGAGCATCAAGTATGTTTCTCGTGGGACTCAAGAAAGCTAAATTTCAGAGAATTTGCCAGGAGGAGCTGGAAAGGAAAAAGGATACGAGGTAGAAGGAAGAGCAAATTGCAAGGGGCAGTGAAATATAAAAAGCCTTCTGAGTCTGAGGACTGCACCAGGAATATACAAAACATGGGAAGGGGAGGAAAGAAGGAGGTGCAGATAGAAAGAGAACTTGGACCAGATTGTGAAGAAATTTTCTACCTAATGCATGTATTCGGATTTTATCTCAAGATCAGTAGTTCTCAAAAATCAACCCACAGACCAGCACTGGTCTGAAACAAAGTATCCCTGGTGTACAGTAAAATGAAAAAAAGGACAATGAAGGAAGGATTGATATGTAACAAATATACAATAATTCTTGTCTTTACTGCTCAATGAATTTTTATATGTAAATATACCCATGTAATCAACACTAAAATCAAGATACAGAATATTTATTACCAGCATCTTCAAAAGGCTCTCTCAAGGCCCCTCCACTTAATCCCTTGAGGTTTCTTTTAAAATTACATATTCAAAGGAGAATATACATATTTACCAAGAAGACATACAAATGACAAACAGATGTAGGAAAAAGATGCTCAACATGATGAATCATCAGGGAATGCAAATCCAAGCCACAATGATCTCACCTCACACCTGTTAGAATGGCCATTACCAAAAAGACAAGAGATAACAAGTGTTGGTGAGGAGGTAGAGAAATGAGAACCCTCATACGCTGTTGGTGAAAATGTAAACTGATAACAATCACTATGGAAAACAGTATGGAGGCTCCTCAAAAAATTAAATATAGAACTACCATATATTCCAGCAATCCCACTTCCGGGTATTTATCCAAAGCACATAAAATCACTATCTCAAACAGATACATGAACAGATTCACTGCAGCATCATCCACTATAGCGAAGATATGGAAATAAACTAAGTGTCCATCAATGAATGAAGAAAAAATATATATATATATATATGCATAGGGAATATTGTATCAGAGATAGTGTGTAATAAAGTGTGATGTAGTTATATATAAAATGGACTATTTGTCCTTTAAAAAGAAGGAAATCCTGACATGTGTAACACTGACCAACCTGAAGGATGTTATGCTAAGTGAAATAAGCCAGACACAAAACACAAATACTGCATGGTCTTACTTATATGTAGAAACTACAAAAGTCGAACTCACAGTAACAGAGGGTAGAATGGTGGTTACCACCAGCTAGGGGGTGGGGAAAATGGGGAGAGATTGATCAAAGGGCACAAACATTCGTTCATAAGATGAATACATTCTGGAGAACTAGTGTTCAGCAAGGGGACTAGTTAATAGTAAATTATTATATACTTGAAATTTGCTAAGCAAGATCTTAGGTGTTCTCACCACAGAAGGTAACTATGTGAGATGATTGATTTGGTAATTAGCTTGATTGTGATAATAATTTCACAATTACACATATATCAAAACATCATGTTGTACAGCTTATATACAATTTTTATTTGACAATAAAGCTGGGAAAGTATGTTTATATTCGAAAGTGTCCTATTACTCTCTCTCAACCACCTATAAAATCCCTAGACAAGGCACCACCCCGGGGCTCTCTTGTCCCCTTCTGGCATGAGCCAGGAGCTCTGTCCTTTTGCTTTATCTCTAAATAAAAGTCTCTGCCTTTCTCTCCTAAAAAAAAATGTGTCCCATTACTCATACATTGCTGGTAGAATGTAAAGTGGTATAGTCACCTTGGAAAACAGTTTGTTAGTTCCTCAAATAATTAAACCCAGAGTTACCATGTGATCTAGCAATTCCACATAGGTATACAGAATAGAATTAAAAACACATGTTCACATAAAAACTTGTACATGAATGTTTGCTGCAGCAATATTCACAATAGCCAGAGTTAAAACAAGCCAAATGTCCATCAAATAATGAATATATATATAAATAAAATGTAGTATATCCACATCATGGAATATTACTCAGCAATAAAAAGAGATAAGTACTGATACATGCTACAGCATGGGTGATCCTTGAAAACATTACATAAAAGTCACCCTACATGAGGTGACATATTGTATCATTCCATTACATGAAATAGCAGGAACAGGCAAATCCACAGAGACAAAAGGTAGATCAGTGGTTATCAAGGGTGGAGAATAAGAATGAAGAGTGTTTAATGGGTATAGGTTTCTTTGGGGCTTGATGCTCTTGAGTTAGACACTGAGACAATTGCACACTTGTACATATACTAAAAAGTAATGAATTATACATTTTCAAAGGGTAAGTTTTATGATATGTGAATTATACCTTAATAAAAAATATAAATAAAAAATGAACAGGAAAGCAAAAATGTGTGCTATGAATAGTGTTATCTCCAGATTTAATCACTCCTCTGTTGATAAACCCTTTTTAAAGAAATTAAGACAAATAATTTTATAACTATTTATACATGTTGTATAACTACTTTATACATAAATATTCTCATTTAATATTTACTAATTTCTAAAGTGGCACAAAATAATTTAGTAGTTTGTTCATTATCACACAGCTAATAAATGGTGTAGACAGGATTTGATCTCTACCTGACTCCTAAGCCCAAGTCCCTACCTATTTTCATAATGCTTCCTCACCCTCCCACAAAAATAAAAAACCAAGCACATATGGTACATTTTAGCAAAACCATGTCTTCTACTACTATATTCCCTATTTTTCAACTTGTATCTTATTGCCTTGGATATATGTAGATGGTAATATGTAGCCCAGAAAACTTATTTTCTAAGGCCCCTGGCTCACAGAAAACAAAAATATCTATCAGAAGCCATAAAATAAAAAGCAACTTGATTTATAGTTTTTTCATAAAACAAATTATTCACCCAATCTGCTTTAAACTGGTGTTAAATGTTTAACATGTAATTCTACTGTTGACACTGTTTAAAAACTGAAAGACTGAAAAGAACAACAAAGTTTGAGGGCTCACAACTTTAAAAATTACTACAAAGCTACCATAATCAAGCCACTGTGGTACTAGCCTAACAATAGACATACAAATCAATGGAATGGAATTAAGAGTCTAGAAATAAACCCTCACATTTGTGGCCAACTGATTTTTCACCAGATGCCAAACCCAGTTAATAGGAGAAAGAATAGCCTTTTCAACAAATGTTGCTGGGGCAATGGGATATTTGCATGCAAGAAAATGAAGTTAGAACCCTACCTCACACCACCTACAAAAATTAACTCCAATTGAATCACATGTAACACTTTAAAATGCAGGTATGATGCCAAAAGCACAAAAGAAAAAAGAAAAAAAAATACACTGGACTTCAAAATGCAAACATATTGTGCTTCAGAAGACACCACTAAGAAAGTAAAATGATAACCCACAGAATGGAAGAAAATGTTTACAAATTATGTCTCTAATAAAGGAATTGTATCTAGAACATATCAGGAACGCTTACAACTCAGTAATAAAAAGACAAATAACCCAGTTTAAAAACGAGCAACATTATTTCAATAGACATTACTCCAAAGATATACAAATGGCCAATAAACCCATGAAAAGATGTTCAACATCATTAGCCATCAGGAAAATATTAAAAAAAAAACCCTGTGAGATAGGACCTCATACCTACTAAGATGGCTAAAATAAAAATCGACAGTCAATAACAAGCATTGGTGAGGATGTGGAGAAATTGGGAGTTCTCGTATATTGCTGGTAGGCTTAAAAAGTGGTACAACCACTTTGGAACAATTTGACAGTTCCTCAAATGTTATACATAGAGTTAAAATATGACCCAGCCATTCTACCCTGAGGGGATATACTCAAGAGAACTGAAAACATATATTCACACAAAAACTTGTATACAAATGTTTATAGCAGCATTATTTGTAATAGCCAAAAGGTGGAAACAACCCAAATGTACATCAGCTGATGAGGGGATAAACAAAATATGGTATATTCACACAACAGAATATAATTCAGCAATAAAAAGGAATGAAGTACTGATACATGCTACAGCACAGATGAACCTTGAAAACATTATGCAGTGTGAAAGAAGCCAGCAAAGAAAATCATATATTTTATGGTCCTATTTACAATAAGTTCCAGAATAGGAAAGTTTATAGAAATAGAAAGTAGATTAGTGGTTGCCAGGGGCTGAGGAGGAAGGGGAATGACTGCTAATGAAGGAGGGGGAGAGGTTCTTTTGGAGATGATGAAATGTTCTAAAATTAGATTATGCTGATGGTTGCACAACTCTGCAGATACGTAACAGCCATTGAATTGCACTTCAAATGTGTAAACCTTGTGTTATGTGAATTATATCTCAATCAGTATGTTAAAAAAAATAAAGAAACTCTTTGATAGAAATCTTTTGGGGTAATTTAGAATTCTCTACCCATTCATTTTTTACCAGTTAACACATCTGCTTTCTTTCATCACATAATTTCAGAATTCTAGTTAGTTAGCAATCAGCCCCAATTTCTGTAATATGGGGAAATGTGAAGCTACCAAAAATAAGAACTAGCATTTATTTAGAGAAAACTAGGTCTAACTGCTCAGGGGCAAATTGTGTTTTCTTTCCACCAAGAAGCAAATTAGTGGTAAAGGTTAATTTAAATTGTGTCTTGAGATACAATGAAAAAAAAATCTAAGTTTTATCATAAAAGTTTCAAATTGAAATTGAAGTGTCTTAATTAAAATATTTTATGGCACATTGCTTAAACATTATTTGTCCATAGTTTGAGGAAGATCTTTACAACCTCAACACTTAATTTTGTTTTGCTGCTGTTTAGTGCATTCCTACGCATTTTACAATTATTTAAAATGTTTTGTGGAATGGCTACATAGATACGCAGTTTTCAAATGTGTTTTATTTCTTTACCTGTGATCTCTGGTAAATAAACACCTAGTCCTCTCCAACCAAAATGAGTTACCCTACTGAGCTAGCATATGATCCACAGAAATTTTAACACAACTAACTAATTTTAATCCCTGGTCTAGGTCATGGCCACTGTGCCACCAGTATAATTGTAATTATAATTATAATTATACTATTCTTTTGCCAAGTATATTTGTATGTTATACATTGTCTTATACAAATACAATTTTACACTCTGTAACAAAAAGGACTCTGCTCATTCTGATCACCTTGATTTGCCAGTTTTTCCTTGTAATAAAATATACACCCAGAAAACAAAGGCATAAAAAAAAATTAAAACTATTCTCAATCACATCAACCAGAATCTATAAGAAATCATTGTTAACATGTTCATGGATTTTTTTCTATACACACCTGATTTTTAACAAGTGTTCGATCATAAGCAATTTTGAATTCTGTTTTACTTAAGGTGATCATTTCTCTATGTCATTAAGTATACAAAATTTGATTACAGCATTTATGTTTAATATCATGACTATATATGCTTTATCATCTTATTCAATACTTTAGGCATCTTTACTCTCTGTATTTTGCTATATGAAATATTACTTGCATTTATCTCCTTCAGCACTTTGGGTTAATAATCCTCTACCTGGAATATCCTGTTTCCTGGTCTACCTGGTTCAACTTATTAAATCATGAAACCTGTATTTTTAGTTCCAGGATAGCACAGGGGTGCTTTTCATACCCCCAAAGAATCCTTCCTCTATGTATGTGATTTCAGCAGCTGCCTTCCATCTTCGCAGGAACTTGAGGACCTATTTATGAATGTGCTGTGTATTCCTTTGCTTTATGTAACTGCTGAAGTTCTTATTTCCTTGCCATTAAAGAAAGCTTAGATCCTTCAACAGTGTCTGTTGGCTCCTTCCTGTCAATCACATCACAATCATGCTTGACACTGTCAGTCATGGTAATTCATAAATACCAACCTTGAGATACAATGACATATATAAGAAAATGAAATTAATGAAGCCATGTCACTATAGTTTTCACTGTGAAGGTGAATCAAACTGTATTTTGAGAAAAAAAAAATAAGCCTACGGTTTTAAATTTTTATTTTCAAAACTATACAACTAATCAGTTTGTATTAAAAAGTTACATTTTGGTGGTACAAAAATACATAAAGTTGAATGGGAAAGTTACTTAGCTCTAGAATCATGCTCCCCATGGATACCCACTATAAAGAGTTTGGCATTCTTTAGACCTTTTCCTTGCTCTTGCACATGCAAACTACAAATACCTGTGGCTCAGAAATTATAGCATCAAAGGGAAAAAAAAGCCAATAGTAATTTTAAAGAAAACTCCATGCTTTAGGCTTTTAAAAAATTAATTGGCAAAAATAATCCCTGTTCTCTGTAAAAATTTTACACAGTACAGAGGTATGGAAGTGCCAATTCCCCTCCTTTAAGTCTGGTAGTATCAATTCTAGACATTTTCCCTACGTATGTCCAAAAATTTACTATGTACATATTAGTAACTGTTACACTGAAGAGCAGGATACATAAAATGCAAATAGTATCAAATACCCTCCACTGCCAGTTCCAGTCTCTGTGGGGTGATCCTGCTCCTTGGATAAAATTTAGGGTAGATGCCCTAACATTATTGGCCACAATTATATAATAAAAATTCTCTATTCACTTTTAGTGACAAAACGATCCATTGGGAACATCTCAATACAGCTTCTTTGATGGAGGTAATGCCTCTCCTCACCTACAAACTTACAGTCTCTTCACAACCCTAATTTCTGCATCTATTCTTCTTCCTGAGGGAGATTTGCCCCTGTCTGGAAGGCCTGTGGCAGAGTGCCCCAGACCAGCTCACTCCTGACATCCATGGTCCCACATGTTGTCCACAGAAACACATATCTCTTAGATGCGACAACTCCTGGAAATTTGCCCTAAAAGTGTATTCCTGAATGTGCAAAAGATATTTATTCAAGGATATTTATTACAAACTTGTCTTAAGTAGAAAGACAAGGAAACACCCTCAAGGCTCATCAAAAGGAAAATGATTAAATATGTCAAAGTATGTTGAACCATTTGAAATTGCCCATATTTGACCGTTTCTAACTCTAGGAACTTCAGTTTCAGATGGTTCAACCTATAGGTCCACCATACAATATAGTTATATGTACTGATAATCAAATATACTTATATGTACATATGTATGTATTATGGGCTGTATTGTGTTTCCCTGAAATTCATATGTTGAAGTACTAACCCCCAAACTTCGGAATGAGACTGTATTTGAAGACAGGGCCTTCAAAGAAGCAATTAAGTAAAAAATGGGGTCATTAGAGTGGTCCCTATTCCAATATGATTGGTGTTCTTATAAGAAAAGGAGATTAGAACACAGACCACAGACAGGGATGACCAACCATGTGAGCGCAGAGCAAGAAGGCAATCAGCTTACAAGCCCAGGAGAGAAGCCTCAGAAGAAACCAAACCTGGTGACACTTTCATCTCAGACTTCTAGTTTACATAACTATAAGAAAATTAGTTTTTCTTTTCTTATTTAAGCTACCAGTCTGTGGTACCTTATGGCAGCCCTAGCAAAGTATATTATATGTATATATAATATGTTACATACATAATATATGCTGTGTGTGTGTATATGTTGTTTTTTTTCATTTAAAAAGGTACAAACTTGCACACAATACCTATTCTTCAGGATAGGGAGAAGACTATGTATGTATATATTAACAGTGCACAGAATTGATTGTCTTTGAGGAGGGAAAATAGGGGATAGGGTACAAGACTTACTATATCCTCATATACAATTTTAATTTTTTTCCACATGCATGAATTTTCTTTTCCAAAATAAAACTTTTCAGCCTCTCAATACATGTATTTAAGGCTATATTTCCTCAAGGTACAACTTTGTCCAGAGCCCATAGATTTTGATATGTAATATTTTAAGTACCTTCTTTTTAATACCTTCAAAGCATTATGTATCATGAATGAGCCATAGTTTACTGAGATGTTCACCACTGATGAATATTCCTTTTTTCCCTCTTATTTTTTTTTTTTGCTATTAAAAAAAATACTTGGAAGGCTGCAATAGACATCTGTTCAAATTTTTATCAGTCCAAAGGCAACAAAAGGTATCTTATTATTGCTTAACTTGCATCTCCTTGATGATTAGTGAGGCTGAAGGCCCTTTCACATGTCATTAATTATTTATATTTCTTTTCCCGTAATTTGCTTGTTTTATTACCTAAACTTTTTCTTCCTTTTTTAATTTTAATTTTTATATCCTCTCCAACCTGAGTTTTCCAAGTAGTTATATTTCTTGTCTCCTGTTTTGTTAATTTGTGTGTGTTTGTGTGTGAACCATTTCCTTGCATTACAATTAGCAAAAAATAATATCTAATTTTTAGAATTTGGTATTTTCTTTGTGGCTCTCTTGCATGGTATACTATTATGCATTATATGAGTACTTGAGAAGTGTATTATTAGCTTCTTAGGAATTCATTAAATATTTTTTTAATTAAATGTTTGCACTCCAGAATTAGATTTTGTCTGATAACAAAACTGTGCATTTCCTTCCATTCAACGTTTGCCTGGAGCATATATGTGTGTATTTTAAACATTTCTGCATTATTTTGTTTACACTGTCTGAAATAAATCTGGAGATGTGTTTCTATACAATCTAACAGCTTTTTAAAAAAAGAAGAATTTATTCCAGTCACATTTATTGTAACTGTCAATACATTTTGGTCATATTGTTCTTTTTTTTTTTTTACTTTTTCTTGCCTGATTTTTCGTTTCTCTTTATTTTCCTCATCTTTTCCCCTCGTATCTATTCTGTTCATGAATATCCTTCTTAACAATTTTAAGAAAAATACTGTAGTAGACATTTGTCACATATTTTCCTCTCCCCACTTCATGAAATTCCCCAATTTTCACTCAGGTATGTACCCTTCCCCAACCCAGCCCTTCTGCTTCAGTGGTAGGAGTTGGCAGTTCTTGGCAAATGACTCCTTTCTTGGTGACAGTGATTGGTCTCAGGTTTGTCCAATTATAGCAAAGCTCAGGACTATGCTCTTTCTCTTCCCGATTTAAAGAGAAAGCATATAATTCCAAACACTGAACCTGAAGACATCTTGCAAAAGAGTGAAGCCAGTCTGAGGATGAAGGTGTTCTTCCTGTGAAAACAGTATCTGTGGTCTCCTCCTCTACCACTACAGAAGTTTCATAATATGCTCTACTTCTTACCCACCAACTGCCTACCACTCACCTCTGCCAAGGACTCACTGAAATTGAGGAGAATTTTAATTCTAGAGTGTTAGTTCTCCTAGATCTATCTTCGATATCCAACAGCTCATAATTTTCTTATTTGCTCTTTTGTACCAGTCTCAAAGAACTCCTTGGTCTGATGTTCTAGTTCATTAATGTAGTCATATATTACACCCATGCTGTTATTCAGTCTGCTGAAGTTTTTACTTCAAGAGATATTTTCAATTTCCAAAGACTTACTTTTTTTTTTTTTAACCCCTCCACCTATTTCACCCACTCTCCAACCTCCCTCCCCTTTGGCAACTACCAGTCTGCTCTCTGTGTCTATCAGTCTTTTTCCATTTTGTTTGTTCATATTTTATTTTTTAGATTCCACATTTAAGTGAAATCTTGTATTTGTCTTTCTCTGTCTGACTTACTTCACTTACCATAAAGCCCTCTAGATCCATCCATGTTGCCACACATAAAAACGTTCTTGTTCCTATTTTTTTCATAGCACCACATTGTTATTTTATAAAAAATTCTATTCTCTCTAATCCTTGAGTATTTTTAACAAAAAATATTATCTTTTGTTTATGATACTCAATTTGTTTTCATCAAACATCAATTCCTCTCTTCAGCTTGATGTCCCTCTCTCATCCTGTTGATTTTCCTTAAACATTTAGTCAGCCTCAGTTAACTGAACTGGTGGCTAAAGTTGGCTTCTTCAGCCCAGCAGTTCTCAACTCTGGATGACCTATAGAAATCACCTTTGGAAAAAAAAAAGCTCCCTAGGTGATTTTAATGTGCATCCACTACTAAGAACCACTCCTTTCATATATGGGAAACTCTCTTCTCCCTGCCATGAATGTACATGCAGAGTGTCAGACTTCTGGCTATCAAAAGCAACTAGATGGGGAACTTCTGTCGGAAGGAGCTCCACATTCAGAGTGACAACCAGAAATTCTCTAAGATATAACCCTGATTCTTTCTCTGGCCCTAATGCCCATGGTGGAGATACTTCCAATTTATACAAATATGTTCTAGCAGCTTGGCCTGAGTAAACAGGCTTTAACTAGCTATTCTAACTTGTCCTGGTACAGCTGTTTTGAGGTCTAGTAATTAATTACCTTTTGACCACTGCTATGGTCTAAATGTTTGCTTCTTCCCCAAATTCATTATGTTGAAATCCTAACCCCCAAAGTGATGGTATTAGAAGGTGGGGCATTTGGGAGGCAATTTGGTCATGAAGGCAGAGCCCTCAAGAATGTGAGCAGTGCTTTTATAAGAGGCCCCAAAGAGCTTGCTTACCCCTTCCACCACGTGAGGATGCAGCAAGAAGTTAGTCTACACCCCATAAGATGGCGTTCACCAGGACCCAACCATGCTGGCACCCTGATTTGGACTTCCAGAACTGTGAGAAATAAATTTCTGTTGTTCATAAGCCACCCAGTCTGTGGCATTTTGTTATAGCAGAAAAAACCAACCAAGACAACTAACCTCAATTCTCTCCTACTTCTCAAAGTCTCTGAGCTTTGGAGTTTTCCAGAATTGTGTTGGGTAAACTCACCTCTCCAGCATTTCCCTTTTAATCCTCTATTGGACTGCAAATTTCCCTACACTGTAAGGTTTTGCTATCAGTCTGATCCCATTTATTTTGCATTTTTTATTAATTCCTCAATGTTTCTGATCTTTAGATGACACCCTTGCAAGTTTTTCAACACTAATAAGAATGTATATTTATTTTCCTATTTTACTTAAGTACTTTTTTTTATTTTAAAAATAAAACATCCTTAAACTACTCAGATCATTCTGAAGGATTTAGGCTGTAAAAGAAGTAGTCTTCCCCACCAATTTCACTTCCCAAATTTCCTGTAATATGAGTTGAGTAATTACTGCTATGTTACGTTTTTCCCTTTCCATTCTCTACTCTTTGCAAGTGAGTACTGAGTCTAGACCACACTCAAGGAGAGGGGAACTAATCTCCACCTCTTAAAGAAAGGAGTACCTAAATATATTCTTTAGAATTATTCTGCAAGGGAGATTTGTCTCTTCTACCCGATTTATTCATTCAATCATTTATTTATATCAGTATGGACTCATGGAAATTTATTTTATTCTATGGGTCAAAATGTAATGCTATAGTTATTTTATCATTCAGATTGTTTAAAATTTTGGCCACCGGGCACTCTTTTAGGTTGGTTCCTGTGTGCCTTTCACATGCCCCCCACTTCCCTCCCACCCCCATTTTTTAGTACTTCCTTACTTTTTCGCACTCAATAGTGCTCCGGACTCATCCTGAAATATATATCCTTTTTGTTCTGCTTCTCTGGAGAATCTAACGTAGTGGCTAATCACTATGTTGCTGAAGGAACTAATTATTGTAGTTGGGTACAGGAATTTTTTTAAGCTCCTAAATTCTGTGGCACAGCCACTGTAATCACTAACATAGATCCTCCCAAGCCCCCACATATCCTTCACCTCATATTAGTGAATGAATGGTACAGCAGAATGGGAATAACCTTTGATAGCTGACCTAGGATCAAATCTCAAAACTGACATTTACTAGCTATTTGGTTTTAAAATAAGTGTTCCTTGAAGTCTTAGCATGCTCTCATTTAAAACTGGGAGATTATCAACAACTCCTAGGGAGACTGTTAAGAGATGGAACGAAAATACATATAGTGGATCAAGCACAGTTCCTGGTACATAGGCAAGCACTCAATACACATTAGTTACCCTTCTTCCATTTACCCACTAATTCACTGGGAAGATGGAAGTCATCTGGTATAAGTTCCTTAACTGGACCCTACATTTATCGTAACAAACCTCTGTGGATACATCAGTCCTTTCAGCACACCAGAACATCCTAAAGCTAACTCTCCCACCTGTAGAGAGGGACTCTATACTTGATTCTTTCCTCTTTAGCACTTTACTTCCTCCTTAACCATTCTCGTTTACTTCCAAAACATGAAGTTTCCTCACATTAAACAAGAATTCATACCTTTTCTGTCTATCACTCTGTTTCTCGCCTAATATTCCTGTGAAATTTCACAACTTTCCTTCGTTGGCCAATCCCTCCTAAACCCATGGCAGTATGCCTTCTGATTGCTCCTGCCAACGGAAACTGCTTTCTTTAAGGTCAGGGATCATTTTCACCCAAATCAAAGGCCTTTCTCTGTCTTCCTTCTCCTCTTTGCAAGATTCGAGGCTGCTCATATCTCCGTTTTCTTCAAATTCTCCCAGGTTCTCTTCCTCTTCTCCAATCATGCAGCACCTTTCTCTAGCATGAATCTTTGTCTCTCTCTTACTTGGACTTCCAAGACTCAATGCTTTTGTCTATTTGCTGTCTCCTTAAAAAGTTTCAAATTGTTTCTGCATAAAAGCCATTATGTTTTTATAATAAAGCTACCTTTCAACACTGATCTTGGCTCCAAACCTTTGGTTAGGCAAAGGTCTCTTCAGAACACTTCACTGCAAAACCAATTAACAAGTCTGTTTGCAACAAAGTGCCTTGCCTCTTAAGGGACCCACTGCCAACTTCTCCATTTTATCAATGACACCAAACTTTTTCCTGGCTGTAAACCTGAAAATAATCTTCAAATGTTCTCACCAAATCCTAGCAATTATTTTCACAATGTTCATCTTTGCCTGTTTGTTACTACCACCTTAGATTAGGGTCCGTTTTACACATCTGGCTCTTAAGAGTCACTTTGCTCCAAGTCTTTTCCCCATTCTCCAATGGTTTTATACTCCAAAGTCTCAGTAATCTTTCCAATTCACCATATTCCAGCATGTGCCTCTCTTGCTCCAGAATCTACAGTACTCTTTTCCGCAATCTACTGCCTCAAATCCAAACTCTTTATACTTAACACTACCTTCTTCACTGGCCAGTCTCACTCATCCATTTCCACCTAGGACAACACACATAGGAACAGAGTTATGTAGCTAATCATGTCATACATCCTTCCCTTCTAAATCAGGTAGGTTCTTCTCTGTGCTCCTTATCAGCTACTTCATTTTTGGCTCTATCTATGCTATTTTCCCAATGAAATAACCTTTTCACTTTCCTGGGTTTATTAAAATCTTATTAATTATTTAAAGCTCAGTACAAGGCTATCCTCTAAAACCTTCCCTAATATTTCCAGCTAACACTAAACTCTCTACCTTTGCATGGGACTCTATCACTCCCACTTCTTAATAATCTTATTAGATAATCTCTATTCTCTCTCATAATATATTATTTATTTCTCCTCCCCAAGTAAGGCTTTTCCATTAAAATATATCCTTACTCAATTTTTTCCATTTAAAAGGCAAAAATGATTTATATTTCTTCTGACCTTGCATCTCCTTCCACGTGTTCCATTGTTTCTCACTCCCAAACATCAGGCTTCTTCCACAAATATTTCATATTCATTATCCCTTCTTCCTCACTTCCAAACTACTCTTCAACTTGCTATTACCTGGCTTTTATGCCTAAAACTCTTTACATCAAGCTCAAAAAAAGATCTCCACACTGCAAATGACCTCTGTAGGAAATACTTGTCATTTAGGGCCTTCTGACAATACCTTGCTTTTCCCGTGGAGAGCTTCTCTGCTTCATTCCTGAGGTCTGACAGGACTGTCAAACATCGGCTCACCTCTGTGGTGGGCACAGGGCTGAACAGTAAGACTGTGCACAAGGAGGAAAGGTGGCTAGGGCTAGGTTAGCCCCACGGGCCCATGTGATCCTGGAAGCTGCTATTCCCTGGCCTTCGAAGGCTTCATTATTCTAGCTGCCTTTAATTCAGTGAGCTTGTCCAACATCTATCCATAAATGTCCCTTTTTTGCTTAAGTTAGCCAAAGGCAACTTACATTGCTTATAACCAAAGAGAAATTGGGCTTGCAAGTGAAGAAGAGGTAGAAGTGGTAGCCCTCATGGTTACACGACACATTTCTTCTCTCTATCCCTTTCATTGAGACATCCGCTGTTTAAGAAATTACAGTAACTAAGATGAGAATGCTTTCACTAGGGGGCCCAATAATGGCTTCATTAATTGTGAGCTAAGGCTATCTGGGGCCCCTCATGCAGCCAGGCAACAGACAATAAGTAAGGTACAAGGTGCATAGATGGAAACTGGGAGAACCCTGTGGCACCTTTTTGTACTAATGCTAGCAATGAAGTTACCAGTAGCCTTTTGTTACCCTGCACAGGCAAGATCTGCAAGGGCCCAAGTCTCAGGAATAAAGGCTTGCCAATCACATGTGTCTGACTCTACAGTCCACACTCTTCAACACAGCACTTTCTATTGATATCAACCTACTTGCAGCTCCTTAGTCAAGAAAAAGCTCCTTCTTATTCCTGTTACCTGTTACTTTGCCTGGAATGTTCATATCTACCTTCTAATTGGGAACTCCTAATTATCCTCTTTGAAACTTTCTCTGGTCCTAGAGATTAGCCCCAGACATTCTGAAGTAATATTTCACAATGTCTTAACACAACTACACTATGTATGCTTATTGGTTTTCCCATTAGACTGAAAGCTTCTAAGGGGTAGAAACCACATCTTTCCTATTTGTATCCTCAAAAATCAGTAGTACTCAAGAACCAGTGTTCAGTATATGGGAATGACAAATGTCTATTGAAAGAAAATCTGGTCTTTCTTAATTTTCCTTGGTAGTAACCACTGCATCATAGACTTTGCATACTTACCTTTAAAACTGTGTTCTATCCCTTAATTACTTGACATGGTATTCCTAATCCTCACCTAAAGTCTAAAAACTTAAGAACTTAGTCCACACCATTCTGTATTCTCTTTAGCACCTAAGAGTGTTGGGCACATGGTAAGCACTCGATAAATACTTGATGAACTGAATTAAAAACACAGTATTAGCATATTAATAGGAACAACTTATCATGCCCTACTGATCTAATTAAAAGATTTGGCCTCCTGAAGAAGTGCAGTTGTGACCATATGGAAAATTTAATGAGAAAAAGAAAAATTATCCAATTGGATAGTTAAGAGCTTTTCTCTTAGAGTTCCACAAATATTTTATGGATAATAAACCTCTAGAGCTCAGAGTAAAAGACTCAAGGTATACATCCTCATACATATTAGAAGGATGATTACATGTTTAAGGGGTCTGACACAACCATAATTACATAAATTCCACTAACCCTTAACAAATCCATAATAGAAGTATAGGACAATACTAAATAGCAAAATTGATTAATGTCATATCAACCTATGCTAAAGACGTATATGGTTATTTTTGCATAATACATAACCAGGTAGTCATTAACACATTCAATGAACCTTTGGAGTACCAACTAATGACAAGTACTACATTAGGTCCTAGGACTACAAAGACAAAGAGAACACAGTTCCCATGTCAGTGGAGTTCTAGCTTCGCCATGCTGCAATGGTATTTAAAAATACAAGTGAGTCTGCCAGTTTTGGGATCACAAGCAAGACAACTATGAAGTTGTGACATTTAATAACTGGGGAAGAAACAAGCTGATTGTATGTGCTGCCCTTCTGACTGTCATTCACTGGCAGATTGTCTAGCTTTTAGCCATCAACATTTCATTAAAAATGTTCGAAGATAAAAAGCACTTGATGTAATTTATAAATTGTGCTTTGTTAGTTGCTTACACTATTTAAGTAGAATATTTTATATGGAAATCAAAACTTTTAATCATGTAAACTATATATTGATATTTAAAAAAAAATACAAGTGAGTCGTACCTCCTAGAGTTGCTCAACGTGGAGGCTCTGGGGCAACAGCTTGGTAGAGAAGGCAGACAAACACTGCCTGGTAGAGAAGGCAATGTGATTAATGTCAACACAGAAATAAGTACAAGATATTATGGGGTCATAGAAAAGAAAATAATTAACCTCCTGAAGAAATCAGGAAAAGATGTGGAAAAAAACTGACATCCATACATGAATTCAGTGTGAGTTGAAGCGTGAGCAAGTTACCCCAACAAACATCTGGGATGGAATCAAACCTAAAACTATGGTTGCAAGCAGACTCAAGACGATTCCAAAGCAAATCAATCAACTCAAAGCAAACCACTGCAGAAGAGTCAAAAAACCAGAATACTCCTTGATGTTAAGTTTGAGAATAATTAAATGTATATATAAAAGAAGTTAACCACCATGGTATCCACATAAAGGGAGTCTTTTAAACAATACATGGCATAAAAGTTCAAAGATAATCAACCACTAAGATACAGAGCTGTCAGGAAAACCTACATAAAAGTAGAGCTAGAACACTGTTCACCATGTACGAACTTATTCACTATGTAAGAACTTGTTCGTTATGCTTCAGAAGATTGGAGACTGTTGAGAATTAGGCTTGGGGTTGATTAATTGTGCATTGAGTCCCCTATACAGAATTTTATTGTTGTTAACAACCATTTGATCAATAAATATGAGAGATGCCCTCTCAAAAACAAAAAAAGTAGAGCTAGAACTATTGTCAGTGAGGAGAGGAAGCACAGGGCACAGGGAAGGGCATCCATATGCTGAGAAAGTCCAATGTCAATAACAAAAGTGAGGGATTTGAATTACCTATTTGTGGGACCAGGTGTTTCAACGCGATGGGGAAAACATTGGACACATAGATTCAGAAAAGCCTGGAACACACCCTAGTAGTTTGGACACTGTTCTAGACTCAAAGTAGTTCTCAACTCTACATGCTGAACAGAAATATCTGGGAAGCTTTTAAAAATATCCTCTGGCTGAGGCTCACCCCACATTAATAGTAAGGGAATCTCTGGGGGAAGTGGCCTAGACATTGAAATGTGAAAACACACAGGGTGATTTGGCTGTACAATCCAGATTGAGAACTACTGGGCTAGATGTCAGGTAAGCCATGACAGATGTGGTTAAGACCAAGATTGATTTAACTGTTTATAAGCAACAGTTTTGAGCTGGTTACCTGTTGAAGATTATCTTCTAACCTGAGTTAAACATTCTCAGCTTTCTTAGTGTTTCTTTTCCCTTGTTGACAATGCTAAGCTCTAAAAATAGGAAAATAATCCATTAATTTCTCTCACATGACTGGTTCACTGCACAGTCTGCAACATTATAATTTTATTTCCATGATGTCCCACAGACCACTAACTTAGAAAATAATTATTTCAATCCTATGCTGCCCTTAGATCCCTGAAGTGAAGAGCTTTCATATTAAAGAATGTTCTGGGCTGCATCCATGTCTAGGTTCTACAAAAACTTCTATAAAGCTTCTCTTTTATATATATATACACCTATGTATACAAAAGTCATATTGCTTAGAGCAAAATGTGAGGTTAAATATTCATTATTTAAGTACCCAGAGACATTATACTGTTCCTGGTTTCAGATGTGCAATGATTAAAGTATTTTGCTCATTTTGTAACAAATACTCAGAGTACTTCATAAATAAAGGGAATAACAGATATGTCCCATACAGCAACACTGTACTGCATTAAATCAGTGTCCTAGGTGGGAGGAAAAAGTCATCAGGTGTTGGAAGAGTTATGACAACCCGCTGATCCTTTAAAATGCAGGCTTGCTTGCCTGCCTGCTTGTTTTTAGAGAAAAAGCACAGGTGTGAATGTTTCAGGATCCGTGTTACTCACCCAAGGGTTTATTCAAGAAATCTGCACTTTGTTTATTGGTAAGCAACTGTCTTCTTTACTACAAACTTAAGTTACCCAAAACTGTCTTGTTTTGTGTGGTGTTAGGTGCCAGTACCTACTGGTAAAAATGGCAAGAGAATGTAAATTGGAAGCCTATCGGTAGGATTCCACACCTAAGTTTATGTAGTCTCTTGTTTCCAGATAAAGTTAATAAACTCAAAGAACCAAATCCCAGTGTAAGTCTGGGGGGCGGGATGAGAGGGAGTAAGGAAGGAGTAAGGGGGCAGAGAGCATGAGTGCGGGAGAATCCAACGATCGAAATGTTAAATACGAAAATCGGTCCAGAAACATTTCTTCAGAAATTTGGATCTAGATTTCAAGAGACTGCCGTTCGCTTCCACCGCTCCTACTCAGAAAGGAAAATAAAGGCTTCCAAAAAGAAAACGCAAGCCTAACTCTCCGACATAGGGGTGACAGTTAAAAAGCAAGTCGCACGAGTCTGACCAGTGGGTCCGAAGGAAATTCGGAGGTCAAGGAAAGAAGACAGGATGAAGGAGACAGGAAAAGGTGAAGGCGGCAGGCAAAGGCCATCCGGTAAGAACCTGGATGTCCGGCTCTTTATGCGCCCAGGGCAGCGTGGAGCCTCTCCCGCCGGGCGCGCATCTGGGGGGCCTGGGCGCAGGGTGAGTCCCCCACCCGCCTGGCGTCAGGAAGCGCGGGACGCCGGGAGGTCAGGGAGAAGAGGGGTGCGCGCACCGCCCACGCCCGCACCCCTCCAGGCTCCGCACGCAGGGGTCCCCACGAAGGAGGCGCACTCGGCGCAGCCCTCGCCTCCGGGAGCACGGAGGGGTGGGTGGAGCAGAGCCCGGAGCCGCCCCCCGGAGCCGCCCCCGCAGCCCTGGCCCCCGCCCCCCCCGCCCGGGCTGTCAGTGGCCCCCTCCCGCAGTCACTCACCCGCGGGCTGCGCGGTCTCGGCCGCGGCGGCGGCGGCGGCGGCGGCGCCCACCTGGGTCATGATCCCAGGCGGGGACGGCAGGAGTGTCCGACCGCCGGGGCGAATCTCCGTCCGCGGCCGCCGCCTGCTCCTCTGGGGCTGGGGGAGCGCGGGCCCAGGCCCTCCTCTCCCCCCGCCCCCGCCGCCTCTTCTTGCGGCCACCGCCGCCGCTGCGAGCCGGAGCCCTCAAGGCCGGAGACCCGGCGGCAGCACGGCCTCAACTTTCCCAGCCCCCTCCCCCCGCCCTTCCCCGCCCCTCCCGCGGCCGCCTCTTTGCACGCGAACAGCCTACCCTGGGTGCACCGCGCTCCCGCCCCTGCCACTCAGTCCACCAACCCGGCCCCAGGGAGGCTGCCATAGCAGCCAATCATAACTCGGGACACCGTTGCGCCAGGCGAGGGGCGGGAGGAGTGGAGGGAAAATCTTAGAGTGAACGGGCCTCGGGCGGCCCAATGAGGAGGGCCGGGGGGCGGAGGTGTGCAAGTTGGGTTGAAGGAACAGGAAATATTCTTAAAGGTAGAGTGATGGGCAGGAAGGAAAGCCAGTAGGTGAATGGGAAAGAGGTGGGCCTGGTTCCTTAAAGAGGACGCCTTGAGAACCTAGAAAAGGAGATGTTTTAAGAGACTTCTTTGTACTATGTTCCCTGTTCTGCTTTCCACGTTTTTAGGTAGGTGTTTGGAAGTGGAAAACTGAAAAGAAAGAAGGCATGGAAAGCTCTCAAGAATGTTTAGAGAGCTCCTCTTAGTCTAGAGGACATAAAGGCGGGATGATGCCGGTGTAACAACAGGTGAGGAAGACAGGAGAAGCCAGACGTCTCCGGCTGCTCTTTCACTGGAAGATCGCTGAGGACTGTCGCTGCTCAACTTTGTAGGCTGAGGTCATCTGGCATCCTTCATTTGCAACAAAGCAGGTTCCTGCGAACTGCAGATGACCGTGTTCAGAAATGTCCCGGGGGCCTCCCTGTTGGGGAAGAGAGTATGTGGCATTGGGGGATGGGGCTGGGAACCTCAGGCGGGGTTCCTAGAGACCTAGATCCGAGACGTGTAGAGCTGCGGGTGATGGAATAGAGACCCGAGGGACCCCCAACTCCAAGAAAGGTTTAGAGCCCTGAAACTGTAGTCGCAACTCCGCCTTACTGGTTTCGCTTCATATTTCATAGCACCTTCCTTCCTGAAACAGGTGTCCTGCACCTACTTGGTGGTGAAAGATTTCCAAACGCTTCCACAACCAAAGTTTGGAAATATCCCAGTTCTTACATGTCCATTGGCTAGACCAAGTAACTTCCAGAAGGTGCACGTGGGGTCTAGCATAATGGGAATTACTTAAGCTTGTGTACAAAGAAAGCTTACCTTGTATTGAGAAAAAGTGTAAAGTTAAGCAATAACTATATCTTATGTTTGTAGAGAAGTTTAAAAGCTTTGAGGAAACTGAAGGACTTTAATGTTGCTTATAATCTATGGCACTACAAACAGTCTGGAAATATTTTTGAACACTTGCATGACATATGAAGTTCTAATTAGCCTGAATGGACGTAGCACACCCAAATCAAAGGCACAGATGAGAAAGACCCAAGGATTCAGAGCCTAATAGTAATGCTAATAGCTCCTCCACGAAATTGCATAGTATTAGTATGTCCAGCTGTAGAAAATAATTTCCACTGTGGTCAGAATATAAAGTATTCTGGTTAAAAAATCTATTCTAGTTAATAAATGTATCTTGGGTATGTATGATTTTCTAAACTACGATGCATTGAGTCTAAAGTAAAATAACAGTTTTGATTGCTCAGAAAAGAAATGTTTCTTTGGAGCACCATTAAAAACACACATCAATACTTTTCCGGCATAATTTATAAGTGTTAAATAGGAGAAATTTCTGTTTGATAAAAGGTCTGAATGTTAACTTTTTGGTTTAAGCCTCATCCCTAATTGAAGTCCAAATCCCAATCACGGGATGTTTTCACTGGTTTTGCCCGCTCAACACTGGTTTACTGCTCTAGATATAAGCGGTTGAAATCAAATAATGGCATCAGTCCTATTTTCGTGCTACCTGGCATGTGCTTGCCAGACCTATGCTGGTGATAAAATAGGGTGGCCAACTGAAACTGGTCTCCCTGCCTTTAGGTCAAGTCCATTTTTCACACACCCTGAGTGAATCTGATTTTCATCCACATACTTGATTAAGAGCCTTCAGTGTCTCTAAAAGGCAATTTACAAGACTCACAAACCCCTGGCCTGCACTCCCAGTTTTATTTCGTGACATCTTGTTTTTCCTACTTCTGGGAATGAATGACTGCGGGAGGGGGCCACTGACAGCCGGGGCTGCAGCCAGGCTGCAGGGGAAGCTCTGGGGGTCGGCTCCGGTCTCTGCTCCACGCACCCGTCCCCGCTCCTGAAGGCGAGGGCTGCGCAGAGCGCACCTCCTTCCTGGGTAGCCCCGTGTGCCGATCCTGGAGGGGTGCGAGCGACGGTGCCCGCACCCTTCTCCCCGACCTCCGGGCTCCCCGTGCCCCCTGGTGCCAGGCCAGCCGGGGGCTCACCCCGACGCGCTCAGGGCGAGAGAGTCTGGACGCTTGCGTTTTCTTTTTAGAAGCTTTCAAACATGGATGGCAGCAGTGGTCACCTCTTGAGATCTACTTCCGTATTTCCTAAAGAAACTGCCCATTCGTTATCAAAAGTGGTTGCAGTATTTCGCATTTTCAACAGCAGTATATGCCGATTCCAGATATTCCATGTTATCGCCAATCCTTGATATGTTCAATCTTTTTAAATTCTAGTCAATTATTGGGTGTGAAGTGGGTGTGAAGTGGTCTCTCATGATATTAATTCTCATTTCCCTAATTACTAGTGGCGTTAAGAATATTCTCGCATACTTACTGGCCCGTTACATATCTTGGTAGTGTTCAAATCTTTAGCCCATTTTGAAATCGGGGTGCTTGTCTTATCACTGAGTTGTGAAAGTTCTTTCACAACATACATCGCGTTGTGTATGTTCCGGATAAAAGTCTTTTTGCAGATATTATGTTGTGCAAGTATCTTCACCATGTCTGTTTCTTCAAAAAGCAAACAAACAAAAAGGCCTTATCTAGGTATGACTGACCTACAATAAATTGAACACATTTTAAATGTACAACGCAATAAGTTTTAACACATGTATACACCTGTTAAACCATCTCCACAATCAAATTTCCTCTTGCTCTTTATTAATTCCTTCCTCTTGCCCTCTCATCCTGTTCTCCAGGAAACCACTAATCTGCTGTCACTGTACATTCGTTTTCATTTTCTAGAATTTTATGTAAGTGGAATCTTTCGGGATAAACTTTTTTGTTATTGTTCCCTATCTTCTTTCATTCAGGTTTCTTTTTTTTAATTGAGATTCATCCTCTTTGTTGTGTGCATCAACAGTTCATTAACTTTTGTTGCTAAACAGTATATTTCATTGTATGGATATATCATATATATTCACCTGGAGGATAGTTGGATTCATTGCAGTTTCTGACTTACAAATGAAGAGCTAGAACATTCATGTACAAATATCTGTATGGATATTAGCTTTCATTTTGCTTGGGTAATACTTGAGTAATTAAATATCCAGTAAAATGGATAAATCCTTTTTTACTCATTTTTAAATAGTAAATTATCCTTTTTAAAAAACTGCTATTTTCCAAAGTTGTCATATCATTTTATATTACCACCAGTACTGTGTGAGAATTTGAATTGTACCATATCCTTATCAACACTTAGTATGATGAGTCTTTTTAAATTTTAGTCATTCTAAAAGGTATATAATGTATTTTGTGACTTTAATTTGCATTTCCCTAATGACAACTTATACTGACCGTCTTTTCATGCACTTATTAGCCATCTGTATATGATTTGTGATGCTCTGTTCAAATCTTTTGCCCATTTTTCTTGGGTTTGTGTTATTTGTTGAGTTTCAAGAGTTCTTTGTATATTCTGGGTGCATATCCTTTACCAGATATATGATATGCAATATATTCTCCCAGTTCCTGGGTTCTTTTCATTGTGCTAACAGTTTTTCAAATAGTAGTTCTTAATTTTAAGTCCAATTTATCAATTATTTCTTTTATGGGTGGTGCTTATGGTCATAGCTAAGAAACTTTTGACTAACAAGATCACACAGATTTTTCTCATATGTATTCTTCTAGAAATTTTATAGTTTTATGTTTTATATTTAGATCCATGGCATATCTTAAATTAGTTGTATATTGTGGAGGTATGGGTCAAAGTTTGTATTTTTGCATTGGGAAATACAGCTTTTCCAGCACCAGTTATAAAGTTGGCTTTCTACCTTGGACAAAAATCTTTTGATCATATATGTATGGTTTTATTTCTGTACTCTATTGTATTCCATTGATCTGTTTGTCATTCTGGACACCAGTGCTACACAATTTTGATCTCTGTAGCTTTATAAGTCTCAAAGTCAAGTCCTCCAATTTTTCTTGTTCTTTTAAAAACCTTTTAAGCTTTTCTATGTCCTTGCATTTCCATATAAACTTAAGCTTGTCACGTTAAAAAAAAAAGCTGGCTAAAATTTTGACTGAGATCTATAATCAATTTGGTGAGAAATCATAGCTTAATATTGAGTCTTTGGATTCATTGATATGTTATCTCTCTTCATTTGTTTGGGTCTTTTGAAATTTCAGGAGCGTTTTATAGCTGTGTACAGGTCTTGCATATATTTTGTTAAACTTATCCCTAAATATCTCATTTTTATGCTATTGTAAATGTTACTTTAAAATTTTCAATTTCTAATTTTTATAGCTGTAAATACAATAGACATTTGTATCCTGTGCTGGTGATACACCTACTTATAACTTCTAATAGTTTTTTTTTTCAGTTATCAGAGCATTTCTACTTCATCATGTCATCTGCAAATGAAGACCATTTTCTTTCTTTCTATCCAATTGCATGCTTATTATTTCTTTTTCTTGTCTTACTGGACTAACTAGCACTTCCACTTCAATATTGTGTAGAGGTGAGAGCAGTCGTCTCCGCCTTCTTCCCAACATTAGGCATAAAGAATCCAGTGTTTTCACTATTAAGTATAATGTTAGCTACAGGCTTTTTATAGATGCCCTTTTCAAGTTAAGTTCCCTTTTATTTGTCACATGAATAAATGATGAGTTTTCTCAAATACTTTTTTCCTGCATCTATTAAGATAATCCCATTTTTCCTTTTAATTTGTTAATGTGAATTATTCAAATTGTTTTCAATTGTTAACCTTTTAATCCTGGGACTAATCCTATGTAATCATAATATAACCTTTTAATAAATTGTTGGATCTGATTCGCTAATATTTTCTTAAGGATTTTCCTGTTTTCATGAGGAATATTGGTCTATAGTTTTCTTGTAACATCTTTGGTTTTGGTATCAGTATAATGCTCTTCTCACAAAATGAGTTAGGCAATATTCTTTACTATTTTTTTGAAGAGTATAGAATTGGTAGTATTATTTCCTGAAATATTTAATAGAATTTACAAAAGCCATCTGGGCCTGAAATTTTATTTGTGGGAAGAATTTTAAATACAAGTTCAATTTCTTTTATACATATGGGGCTATTTAAGTTTCCTATATATTTTTTTAATATGTGGCTTTTCTTCCCATTTGGTAGCAGCTTTGTTGAGATATAATTCGTATACCACACAATTCACCTATTGAGGCTGAATAATACTCTGTGTGTGGATATGAAATATTTTATTTATCCATTCATTAGTTAATGGTCATTTGGGCTGCATCTACTTTTTGGCTACTATAAATAACACTGCTATGAATATTCATATGCAAGTTTTTTTGTGAAAAGATGTTTTTTTTTCTTTTGACTATATACCAAGAGTAGAATTGCTTAGTCATTTGGAGACTCTATGTTTAAACCTTTTGCGGAACCGCCAGACTATTTCTTCAAGTGACAAGAGTGATTTGTTTCAAAAAATTTGTCCATATCATCTAAATTGCCAAATTTATTGAATAAAATTGTTTGTAATATTCCTTTATTACTCTTTTATTGTCAGTAAGCTCTGTAGTAATGTCTTTTTCATTCTGTTGGTAATTTATATCTTTGGTGTGTGGATGGTGGAGAGGTTTGGTCAGTCCGGCTAGAGAAAAGGCTTATCAATTTTTTTTTTTGAAGAAGTGAGTGTTTTTGGTTTCATCAATTTTTTCTATTGTTTTTGTCTTAAATTTTATAGGTTTCTGCTCTGTATTATTTCCTTCTTTCAGCTTACTTTGGGTTTAACTGGCTCTTCTTTCCTTTGTTCCTTAAGGTGGAAATTTAGATCTTTGATTCAAGCTCTTCTTTTCCCACATACACATTTAACTTTATAAATTATCTTTTAAGCACCTCTTTAGTTTAATCCCACAGCTTTGACACATGCCTTTCATATTACTTCTCTTCAAAATTTTTCTAATTTCTCTTTATGCCTTCTTAGACACATGTTATTTAGAAGCATGTTGTTTAATTTCCAAATATTTGGGGGATATTCCAAGTAGTTTGGTTATTGATTTCTTGTTTAGTTCTGGTGTGATTAATAAACATGGTTTGCATGGTATCAGTCCTTTTAAATGTACTATGACTTATTTTATGGCTCAAGATACAGTCCATTTTGGTGAATCATCTGCAGGCAGTTAAAAAAGAATGTATATTCTGATATTGTTGGGTGAAATATTCTATACATATTAATGTGGTCAAGTTGGTTGAAAATGGTATTCACATCTTCTGTAACCTTACTTATTTTATCAACTTGTCTTACCGTTTACCAAGTTTGAAATATACAATTATACTTGTGGATTTATCTGTTTCTCTTGTCAGCTTTTGCTTCATGTATTTTAAAACTGTTATTAGGTTCATATACCTTTTTTATTGAAGTATAGTTGGTATACAATATTATATCAATTTCAAGTATACAATACAGTGATTCAAGTTATCTACATTATAAAATCTCACCCCAATAAGTGTAATTACTGTCAACATAGAAAGATGTTACAGTATTGACTATATTCTCTATGCTGTAGTTTCATCCCCATGACTAATTTATACTGTATTTGAGATTTTGCTTCCTTATCCCCTTCACCTATTTCACCCATTTATCCCAACCCCTCCTCTATGGTAACCATCAGTCTCTTCTGTGTCTATTTTGTTCATTTGTTTAGCTTTGTTTTTTGATTCCACATATAAGTGAAATCATGGTATTTGTCTCTCTCCGCCTGGCTTATTTTACTCAGTGTAATACACTCTAGGTTCATCTATGTTGTTGCCAATGGCAAGATTGTTTCTTTTTTATGAAACAATGATAGTCCATTGTATATATGACCACATGTTTATCCATTCATCTATTGATGGACACTTCAGTTGTTTCTGTATCTTGGCTATTGTAAATACAGGTTCATATATATTTAAGATTATAGTCTCTTGGTTAATCAGCTCTTTTATCATAAATAACCCTCTTTATCCATGTAAATACATTTTGTTCCACAATCTATTTTGGTATTGATTTGGCCACTCTAGCTTCCCTTTGATTAGTGTTCACATAATATCTTTTTTCCATCCTTTTTCTTTTAACCTACTGGTTCACTTATTTAAAGTGGTTTCTTATAAGTAGCATACTTTTTAATATCCAGTATGAAAAATCTTTTAATTGGTTTGTTTATTTACATTCAATGTAATGATCAATTATGGTTGGTTTCCACCTTGCTTATTCTATTTGTCCTTTCTTGTATAGTTTTATCTTACCTTCTTCCACTTTAATCATATTGCTTATTTTTTAAAAATGTTATATTGAGATACCATATTTTAACTTCCTTTTTAGTCAGCATTTTTGTTGCATCATTTTTTATTGTGAACATTATTGTACAGGTGGCTTCCCCAAACTTGGGGAAAATTTACTTCTCTAAACCAGTTGGGAGTGGTTATGGCTAGACTCTGGAGTCATAGAACATGTACACCATCCCTAGGCTGGTCCCTTAACTAGTTGTGATATTGAGAGTACCTTCTCTAAGCCTGTCCTGAAATTGCAAAATGGAGCTAATGAAAGTTCCTACCACCAAAGACTGTTGTGTGAATTAAATAATTTATATACAGCATCAATGAACCCAGGGCAAGGCAACGGATAGGCCTGGCAGGGTACAAGTATTTTCAAGTTCTCATCATTAGGCAAAAATAAAGCCAAAGTTTCATAAATCACCTATTTATTATTATTATCTTTTCCATTATGAATTGTGTTTCCTTTGTGAATTATCTATGTCTTTTCATTAGCAAAACTGTGGGTAAAATTGCAGTATTTCCAAAAAGATCTCTAGCCTGGCTTTAGTGCATCTGCATATCAATAGGTATTTCAAGGGGTGGAGAAAAGTGGTCCATCTACTTATCAGTAGGTAATTATAAAGGAGAGTGAGGGTTTATCTGAATTGGAGAGGTTGGGTGGAGCTTTCTGCTGCGGAAGCCTAGTCAAGAGATTGGGACAACTGCTTGTAAGAAATGAACAGGTTTCTTAAACTTTACTTCTCTCTTTGACTGATTTCAGTTTCAGAGGTATTTTGCCCAGGGGTTTTCCCTGAGTTACAAAAAGATTTCAATGTTTTTCTTAGATATGAACTCTGAACAGAGTAACTTCGTATTAATGCAAAATTTCCAGTCTCCTGTATAATACACAATTTGCAATTTTGTTAGGTCTGACTGTATTTTTAAAACCCTTGTGATTATTCCCTGGAGGATGTGCCTGTTAGAATTTTGTTGAACTTCAGTTGTGCATATGTTTATAGGCATTTTATATCCTGTACATCCATAATTGTGGCATATCACTATCTCTTCCATTAATTCACTCAGAGTAACTTCCTATCTCATATAAACTCACTAGTTTCTACTAAATTACTCTTGTGAGCAATGTGAATGTTAAGTTTTCCATTTTCTAGCTGATGAGTGCTGACAAAATGCTCCTGATACTTGTCTTTTATTAAGCTTAGTTCTGTATGTAAGATAAATTCTAGCTGAAATAAGCAGGCGACAAGAGGTAACAAAGGGCCAGGCAGTTTATTTGAGTACAATTCCCAGGCGAGGTTCACCAGTCTACAGGGACACAGGCTGGAGAAGTCGCGCCCAGGAGGGGAGGCGGGGAATTTTTAAGAGGACAGGGAAGGGAGGAGGAAGTGGGCCATGCTAGGGGTATGTGGGGAACTTTTATTGGCTCAGGGTCGGGTGATGGATGGCCAGAGGTCTCCTCCTTCCAGATGGAGGGGGTCTGCATCCGGGGTTTGTCGGCTCGTCATGGGATTGGAATTCAGGAAGAGCTGTTCATTCCTTCCCCATATGGCACAGAGCTACTTGGTGCTGTCACTGCTCCACCTGCATTGTCCTTGCCCTTCTCCCTCTAGTACCTCCAGCCTTACATTCCAGCCTTTTGGTCATGATGGACGATGACTCGATCTGGCTACTTCTGGCTGACAAGGGGCGTTGTGGGGGGGATTGAGGCTGCTATTAGGCTGAAGGAGAGGGTTTAGTGGGGAGAGGTGCATAACAATGGAGCAACATCTGATTAGTGGCGACCCGGGTCATCTCAGTTAGCTTCTGTTGGAGGAACTTGAATACACAAGGGGCAATTAAGAGTAAACCACACACCGTTATTAAGGGGCCCAGTAGAGGCATTAGCCAGGCTATCATGGGGGACTGAAGCCACCCATAAGGGCTGCCTTCAGGTACTCGTGTTTTGTGGAGGTCTTTTGGTATTTCTTGTAATTTTTTAACACTTGATTCTACAGTCAAGGATTCATTGATATAGTAACAGCATGCTTCTTGTAGGAAAATACAGGTTCCTCCCTTTTCTGTGGTAAGCAGATCTAAAGCCTGCCTATTTTGAAGGGTGACTTGGGCAAGGGAAGTAAGCTGCTGCTGGAGGGAAATAAGAGAGGTTGAGGTTTCTCCCAGGGTCAGGCTCACTCTGTCATCTAATGCTACCAGTTGACTTGTGAGACCTTGAGAGCTGACTAGGCTATGGCCTAATGCCCCTGCTCCTGTGGTGGCCACGGCTACTGTGGTGACCAGACTTACTCCTACTAGTACGGGTAGGAAGACAGACCTCTTTTGCCTAGCTCTCAGATACATAGACCATCCGTCTAGTGCCCGTTTTACCTCAGGTTTAACATCAGTTGGGGAACTAGCATCAGTGAAAAGCAGGGTCCTACCATGGTGCTGCTGATACACTGGGTAAGTGTGTTGTACCAGAAAAACCTGCCCCCTTGAAGGGAAATTAGAGTGTCTATGGTCACCCATTGTCGGCACTGGCTTCTCATTGATAGTCCTGAGATGATGGAATGCTGGGTCAGGTAGCAGGTCAGCGGGGACGATGATTTTTCATGCCGTTTTTTGGTGGCCCCAGACTTATGTTGAGCCCTGGGCTCAAGGCTCATCTTCCACATTGGAATCTCACTCAAAAGGAGGCCACAGTCCTGTTCAGAGGATTTTACTGGTTGAGCCTAGAAGAAACTAATGGAAACCGCCGCCACCCGGGGGCATTTATGGGAGGTGCAGAGGAAACAATCGGACATATTGCTGAGGATATGTGAAGCATTAAGAAACTGCAGTTTCTCCAATGACTCCGGCCCAGGAAAGTGGTGCTCCTGCTGGTCATGGGGAGTAGGGGTAGGGGTCCAACTGGATCTTCTGTTTTAGTGCCTGTTCTATCTGTAGAATATTACTTGATACCTGTACCTGGGTGTTTAGAACCTCCGTGAGAGTGGGATCCACAGTGGTCGATTCCCTCTTGACGTATACTGTGCCCCGTGGCTGGGCTTGGTAACTATCGTATAGCTTGCCCTGTACTCCTTTCTCCCAGCGTTGATCCCATGGGTCACTAATGGTAATGTATAGCCTATCCTGTATTCTGGTGAACATGTTGTCAGAGACTCCTCTTGTTGTATCTCCTACTGCATGAACCCTAAATGTGTCTAATTCAGGATGACATCCCCCATACATGTTGGACTGGAAAGTACATGTATGAGAGGTTTGGTCATATGGAAAGCACAGCATTGGGTTTGAGAAGATGTTTAAGATGTCTGTGTGTACTGGTATTTGAACGGTGTCTGACAACCCACACATGGGCAACTTTGGGTGCCTACTTCTCGGGCTTCGGTTCCATGAGGAAGAGCTAGTTGGAGCCTAAACTTCCATGCAGAGTAGCTCTGCCTGGAGACCACCGGGCTATTCATCTGGCTGGTTGCACTTGACACAACTAACCTGCAGCTTAAGAGGACCCACCTCACAAGACACCCAGTCATCATGTCTGGGTGCCCATTTGAGCCTAGAAAGGTGATACCAGAAAGAATGCCCATGTAGTTTGACTGCTGAGGGTGTAGTGAGGATTACTGTATAAGGCCCTGTCCAGCGGGGTTGGAGGGATTTTGGCTGGAGTTCTCTTAGAAGAACCTCGTCCCCTGGCTGAAGGATCGCTGCCTCTCCTGGGTTGTTGGATGATGTAGGTTGGGATAGGAGCTGGTCTGCATGTTCCCTGAGAATATGTCTCAACAGTGAAAAGTAAGGATGGTAGGAGACCAAAGGAGGAGAGGTAGTGGGCAGGCCTGTGCTCAGTAAGAAGGGCCTGCCATACATCAGCTCAAATGCACTTAGTCCAGCCGGTCCCTGGGGGGCAGCACGCAGCTGAGTGAGAGCAATAGGGAGAATATTGGGCCACAAGAGCTTTACCTCTAGAGACAGCTTAGTTAGTTGGTCCTTTAGGAGACTGTTAGCCCTTTCAACCTTACCCATTGATTGGGGGTGATAGGGTATATTGAGGTTCCAGGTGATATTGAGAGCCTCGGCTGTTAGCTGAGTGACCCGGGAGATGAAGGCAGGTCTGTTACCAGATTGGAGTGAAGTGGGGAGCCCGAAATGAGGAACGATGTGTTCCACCAGCACCTGCGCCACCACTGATGCAGTCTCTCGGTAGGTAGGGAAGGCCTCGATCCACCCTGAAAAGGTATCAACCAGAACTAGTAAATACCAGAGCTTTTTATGCCTAGGCATATGGGTGAAATCGACCCACCAGTCCTGTCCGGGGATCGTTCCACTCATCTGGTGGAGGGCCATCTGGGTCTTCAGAGCACCTTGAGACGAGATGCGATGACAAGTAGTGTAGGTCTGGTGCACCTGATCTATTGCCTTGCAGAGACCATAAGGGGCAAATATGGGGGAGAGAAACCAGTGCATTGGCTCTGGCCCAATGTGTAGAAATTGATGAATTTTGGATATGATATCTCTACCTTGGGCTTGGGGACAGCAATTCATCCCCCCAGGTATATCCATCCCTGATCTCCCAATGTCCCCCCTTGATGTAGAAGCAGTCGCCATTTGTCATCGGGGTATTGGGGTAATAGAGAGGGGGAAAGAAACAGCAGAGAGGGTTGGCTAGACCCAGATGTTAACTGTTGGGCCGTGGCATCTGCCAATGAATTACCCCTGGTTACTGGATCGTTTCCAGTTTGATGTCCCTAACAATGCACGATGGCCTCCTCCTTGGGGTCTTGTAGGGCCTGTAGCAGGCAGCTGATAGCCCTGCCATTGATGATCAGGGTTCCCTTAGTGGTAAGGAAGCCCCTTTCCTTCCAAATCACAGCATGAGTGTGTGTAATTTGGAAGGCATATTTAGAGTCAGTATAAATTATGGCCCTCTTCCCAGCTGCCAGCTCTAATGCCCGGGTAAGAGCCACTAATTCTGCTTTCTGGGAGGTGGTCCCAGATGGGAGTAGGTTTGCTTCTATCACCTGCGACAGAGTCACCACTGCATAGGCCGCCCTTCGCACCCCATCAGTTCCCTTTACCGAGCTTCCATCCACGAAAAAGTCAAGTCAGGGTTTTGAGGGGCACATCTTGTGGGCCCTCTGTAGGTTTTCTAAGAGCCTCTACAACTTCTACACAGAAATGAGTGGGCTGATCTGCCTGATCACTGATGGGAAGCAAGGAGGCTAGGTTAAGGGGTGGAGAGACTTGTAGGGTTACCTGTGGATATTCAATGAACAGAAGATGGAATTCCTGTGCCCTTGAAGGACTCAAGGAGGCTAGGGATTTATGACTCAAAAGATCTTGTAACCGGTATGGGGAATACACAGTAATGGGCTGTTGAAGAGTTAATTTCAGGGCTTCTCGGGCCAGACTTCCCACAGCTGCCAGGGCTCAGAGGCAAGGCTGCCACCCCCTGGCGGTGGTATCCAACTGTTTGGAGAGAAAGGCAACGGGACAGTACCCCAGCCCCACTGGCTGTACCAGCACTCCGGTTGACACCCCTGCGTTCTCTGCTGTATATAAGGTAAAGGGCTTAGTTAAGTCGGGGAGCATCAAAGGGGGGATAAGAGTAACGCATCCTGCAACTGATTGAAAGCAGAAGCCACCTCGATGGGTGAAGTTAATGGCCCAGTAGGAGTCTCTGTGGCAGCCGCATAAAGCGGTCTGGCCAGAAGGGCAAAGTTAGGCACCCAGTATCTGAAAAACACTTCCAATCCTAGAAAGGATAATATCTCGGCATCTGAAGTAGGTGGCAAGAGAGCTTTAATTGCAGCCACTTGGTCCACCATTAGGGCTTTAATGGTGGAAGTTAGAGTAAGTCCGAGGTATGTAACTTGGGGTAGAGACAGCTGTGCTTTGGCAGGGGACACTCTGTATCCCATGTCTGCCAGGAAATTAAGAAGGGATGTGGTATCCAGAACCGAGGCCTCCTTTGAGGGGCTGTAAAGTAAAAGATCATCCACGTATTGGAGGAGAGTACTCTCGCCCATTGAATGTCGTGAGAGGTCCTCTGCCAGGGCCTGTCCAAAAAGATGGGGGCTATCTCTAAAACCTTGAGGTAGAACTATCCAGGCCAATTGTCTAGATCGACAGGTGTCAGGGTCCTCCCATGTGAAGGCAAATAGCGGCTGCAAGTCTGGGTGGAGAGGTATAGTGAAAAAGGCATCTTTAAGGTCCAGTACAGTAAAATGAGAGGTACCAGAAGGGACCTGAGACAGAAGAATATATGGGTTAGGCACTACTGGGTGTAAGGGAATAACAGCCTCGTTAATTATTTGGAGGTCCTGAACGAGGTGATACGCTCCAGAAAGCATTTTACCCGCAAGATGGGAGTATTGCACAGAGAGTTAGCCGGCAAGAAAAAAAGCCCCTGCGAGAGCAGATGATTAACAATAGGCTGTAGTCCCCTTCAGTGAGCCTGTGAAATAGGAAATTGAGGCCAAGAAGGGAAGCGGGATGGGTCTTTAAGGTGTATTACAATGGGGGTGTGGTGGGTTGCCACCACAGGGGTGGAGATGTTCCACACGACTGGATTGACAGCAGTCCAGGGAGTTGGGAGACTCAGGTCTCTGTGATCCAACCCTCCTTCACCGACTAAAGCAATGAGGGAACCTAAGCATTCAAAAGGTGGGAGGGAAATAGAGGCTCCTAACTTATAGAGCAGATCCCGTCCTAACAGAGGGGTAGGACAGGAAGACATGACCAGGAAGGAATGGGTAAACAGGATGCCTTGAAAAGTGCAGGCCACCGGGCCCATCTCTAAAGGCTTGGATAGGGTTCCCATGACCCCAACTATGGAGACCCTAGCAGGGTATAAAAGCCCTTTAAAGGAGGGGAGAACAGAGTAGGTAGCCTCCGTGTCCACCAAGAAGGAGATGGGCTTACCCACTACCCACAGCTTGGCCCTGGGCTTGATGAGGGTAATCAGGGTGTCCAAGTCCAGGCATCTTCAATCTTCAAGGATGCCCAGCAGGTCTGAAGGATAGTCTTTCAAGGGCGTCCGCCCCCCATGGGGCTCTGCCGCTGGAGGAGGACCACCCCCTAGTGGACAGTCTACTTTCCAATGACCTCGCTTACTGCAGCTGGGGCATGGTCTGGTCCGTCTGCATGGTTGGTTGGGGCACTTCCATGCCCAGTGCCCTTCTTCACCACACTGAAAGCAAGGGCCTGGAGGTTCAAGTTGATTTTCAGAAACACCCCGACAATCTCCACGAGCCAGTCGCAGAGCAGCTGTTATGGCGTGAGTCTGTTCCGCCATTCGGGCAGCTGACCTCTTCTTGCTCTCATCCTCTTGGGCATGAAAAACCTTAAATGCCATATCTACCAGGTCTCCTAGAGGGGTCTGGGGACCATCTTCAGCCTTTGTAAGCTTGCACCTGATGTCAGGAGCTGACTGAGTTATAAAATGTATGGCCAGGAGAGAGGAACCCAATGCTGAGGCTGGGTCAATCTTAGTAAAAGCCCCTAGAGTTTCCTTGAGGTGCTTGAGGAATTCTGATGGGTTTTCATCAGGCCTCTGGGTAATTTCTCTAAGCTTATGGTAATTGATGGCCTTTTGGGCAGTTGAGTTCATACCTGTTAACAAGTAGGGAACCATGTGGTCCTGGCACACCTCACCCTTGGGAAAATTATAATCCCACAGGGGTTCCTGTAGAGGAACAGCCTCCCTGCCCATAGGTTCCCATTCATCTGTGGTATGGGCCTCATTGGCACAGTGCTGTGCCACCGCCATGACATGGTCATATTCTTCTGGGGTTACAGTGGATTGGAGGACTACATGTACATTGTGCCAGGTAAACTTGTAAGCTCAAGTAAGATATTTAAACTGTTTAGCAAACATTATGGGGTTGGAGGAAAAGGACCCCAATCACTGTTCCACTTGGGACGTCTGCCAGGGAAAAGGAAACATGAACCTGCACTACCCCTTCAGCCCCCGCCACCTCCCTCAGAGGAGCCATCACATGAGCCCAAGACTGCTGTGACTTAGAGAGGGTTACAGGAGGGCTAGACCATTTGGGCGCCAGCTGCAGCGAGTAGGACGGTGGTGGGTTTGAAGGAGGGGACGGAGGAGGTGACACTGGCAATGGGGGATACAACCTGGGAATCGATGCAGAACTTGAAGGCAGGGGACCAGGATATGGGGGAGTTTTATCAGTTTTTTCCGAAGTGGAGTTGGCACTTGTGGAGCAAGATGGCGGCACGACCAGAAGAGAAGGGGAACAAGATGGTGGAGAGACTGGAAGAGAAGGGGAACAAGATAGTGGAGAGACCGGAAGAGAAGGGGAACAAGGTGGTGGAGAGAGAGAGAGAGGAGGAGGGGTGAGGACATGAACATTGAGGAAGGGAGCTGGTCCCCTCAGTGGGCCTGGAGGAGCGGGAATGGGGGTAGCCAAGATCCTCCACCGAGTCCGTCAGAGAAGAGCCTCCCAGTAATAGGAGTGGTAGAGATCAGCGGTCCTTGGCAGAGGCCTGGGCTAACAAAACCTGGGAAGGAGTACACCTAACCCACAGATCTGGGTGGCCGCGCAAAGTCCAAAAAGCCTGCACATATGGGATTTCACCCCACTTTCCGCTCCGGTGGCAATAATTAGTTAAGTCAGTGAGGAGGCCAAAATCGAAAGTTTCCTCAGGGGGCCAGCAAGATTGGTTGTCCAAGGGGTACTGAGGCCAGGCTTGAGAGCAAAGGAAGACCAGCTTCCGTTTGTGAACTTCCCAGGACAAATATAGAGTAGCCAAATTAGAAATGAGACACTGCAACGGGGTCTGAGCCTCTGCTTTTGAGGGCTGGTTCCCCATGTCTGCGTCACCTCCCCAACTAATCCCGCTGAGAGGAGTGCCCAGCATCCCAAGTGCACCAAGTCAGAGGAGACGTCCTGGGAGCCTGGGTGAGGGACGTCTCCCACACCACAGGGCCAGGGGTGGGCCGGATGCCCACAGATGTCCTGGGGCCTGGGTTAGGGATGTCTCCTGCACCGCAGGGCCAGGAGCGGGCTGGATGCCTGCAGAGGGTGGGCCAGATGCCCCAACCAGGATGTAGCTACAATTTTGACTGAACCAGGTGAAAATGGGTTAGGAAGGGAAACTGAGGGACTCACCGGAAAATAGTCCACGCAGCAGAGAACAGGCTGAGGTCCCGGGTTGGGGAAGGAGGGGGCAGGGCCACCAGTGGCCGGTCAGGGCCCCACACTCATGCTCCTTTCAGGGTTTGGCACCAAATGTAAGATAAATTCTAGCTGAAATAAGCAGGCAATGAGAGGCAACAAAGGGCCAGTCTGTATATTTGAGCGCAATTCCCGGGCGAGGTTCACCAGTCTGCAGGGACATAGGCTGGGAAAGTTGCGTCCAGGAGGGGAGGCAGGGAGTTTTTAAGATAACAGGGAAGAGAGGGGGAAGTGGGCCGTGCTAGGGGTATGTGGGGAATTTTTATTGGCTCAGGGTCAGGTGATGGACGGCCAGAGGTCTCCTCCTTCTGGATGGAGGGGGTCTGCATCCGGGGTTTGTCGGCTCATCATGGGACTGGAATCCAGAAAGAGCTGTTCGTTCCTTCCCCATACTGCACAGAGCTACTTGGTGCTGTGTATGCTCTGCCTGCATTTTCCTTGCTCTTCTCCCTCCAGTACCTCCAGCCTTACACCGTATTGAAATATTGCTGAGATTTTTGGGCTCTTCAGTTTTACAGTGGTTATCCACCCCTCCCCCACTTCTCACTCTAAGATGTAAGAACAGCAATGTTTATAATTATTTTGTATTGAGAAACAGTCAAACTCAAACGTTTTTTCAAAAATCCTGTAAAATTTATTGACTTCCCACTCCAACTACCTTGTGGCAATTGAAATAACATAATGTGTCTTCCAGACCATTTAGGATCATTAGGCAGGGCCATGCCTTAACTTTTTACTACTGTACTGTCAGTGCCTAACCAACTGTGGGTACATTCCTTGACCAAATCTTATATAAAGCAGTGTATGAGGCCAAGTTAAAAGGAGCACTTTTTCCCCCCCTAAAAGACAAGCAATAATCTACAAACCAGCCTCTAAATTTGTCCAAGATTATCTATTAGCTGAATTCCAATTTGGAGTGAAGAGATACTAGACAATTTCATATAAGGAAAAAGGTTTTGGCAAGAGAATGGGAAGCTCGTTAAGTACAGGGTGGTTGTGGCAGTTACAACTGCAGGAATTAACAATGTTTTAACCACATCAGGGTAAGACAAGGTATGAGGGATCCTGAACAGATTAAGTGTAAGCAAAGGTCATAGATATTTGCTTACATATAAATAAATGACGAATCAAATCCCTAATAGGTGGTCAGTCTTAGCATCAGTTATTAGGGGAAGAAGTCTGTTAATAGATCAAAAACCTAAATGATAAGACCTAGGGAGGCAGAAGAGTTTACTCTTTGTATTCTGGTACAAAATGTCAAATTTTGTGGAAGGTCACTTCTAATTTGGCTGATAGTATGATCTCCAGCTGACATGCCAGTTGAGCTAACCTGTTCTTTCTAAATTGTAGCTTCAAGGCAGTTTAGAATGGGATAGGCTATCTGAATTAGGGAGACAATGTAAGTTAGATGGCTTCTGTTATGAAAATTCTTAATTTATGTATCCCTCTTGCAGTCCCTTTCATTCGTTTAATCTCAGCTCTTCTATGGGAATTAGGCTTGTTTTTATTTTACTCAAGTCAATGTTAAAGAAAACGCAAGTCAATGTAGACAGTATTTCCCTCCACCAAGTTCTTTTCAAAGTTAGAGATCCTTGGAGGTTCTGGTCATTCTGGTAAAGAGACAGGCCTTTACTTAGACATGAGCACTGCATACATCAGAAATCTATTTAGAGGCCAAGATTCTTATCTGCCTAGCTCACTGACATATCTTTAGAGCTTAGAATAGTGGGTGCTCACTAAATTTGGAAAACAATTTACAACTTTTACACCAGTGAAAGGCAGATGACTTTCTCACAGAGAAATACGGAAGGACAAAGTCATGAAACTACTTTGAAGTACTATAAAATCCTCATCTTACAAGATTTGTGTTACATACTAATTATTTCAAGTTGTATTTTCAAATTTCCCCTGCATAAGCATGTTTATACCTGACAGTTTTATTATACTTTAATGTAGGAGATTGCTACTGACAAGTGATTCAAGATTGTTCATCTTTTCATAGAGAACTTTTGATATTGCTAGTTCATCTAAGGTGAACTAGAAGAGCTCCAGAAATTTGGTCAAACAAAGAAAATCCTTACAGTCAGATACACTGTTGAAACTACTGCCATTTAACACGATTTATACTTAGATTTTTTTTATAAACTTAGATGTCTTGCATTTTTTAGGACAACAAACAGAATAAAATCAGGATGAAATTCAGGTATGTGGCAATTTAGTTTCAGTACATCAAGAACATCTACTTCAAAGTTCACAAACTCCAAAATATTCTCTTCCAGTAGATAATCTACCCAAATGTGGGCTTTATGCATTCATCACAAATCTAAAACAGGCCATAATTCTTTGAGATTTAAATTTAAGGCTGTTTAAATAGTAATGGCTTCACATAAACTTTGTTTCCAACTATTTCTGGAGATTTTGATTCTAGATAAAACATTTTTGCCTAAGAAACCAAGTGTTTTAAAAAATTTGGAGAATTGGAAAGGTGAGAATTTCAGCTTCATTAACAGATTATTCTCTGATTTAACATTCCTCAAAGTTCTATCAAGATTGACTACACCTATTATTTAGAAATCTGACTCAAGCTGCTTTTCCATACAGCTATGTTATATGGCTGTATCATAAACTAGGACCTAGTTCCTATGGTATAGCTTCGTAAGGAAAGTCCAACTCAAGATCCTCTGCCACATGATTTCTGGAAAAATTCTCATAGGCTCACCACTCCTACTCACAGCAATAGCCAACTTCCAGAAATGCTTAAATCACCTAGCAAGAAAAGCACCAGTCTGGGAGACAGATAGTAGTGTATGCCCCCATCTGGCCGAACACCCAGCCATTAATGTTTAGGTCCACTTCTATTTCTTTTAAACTCTGAATAATGGTAATGTTTAGTCTTTTAACACTCATTTAGGAAACAGCCTTTCACAAAGTAAGGTAATAGAAGCTTTCCAACTACCCTGTCTTGTTTGTTAACAAAGCCCAACATTTTCTCCAAGCATAATGTGGTAGGCAGGTCCACTGATCCCCCACTCTTGGTGTTAATATCCCTATGTATCCCCTCCTGCACTGTAATAGGCTGGTATAATAGCCAGTCTATGACCAACAGAATATGGCATAACTGATATCACCTCTGAGGTCAGGTCATACAAGTATGGTTTCTGCTCACTTGCTCTGGGAGAAGCCAGATGCCAGTCATCAGTCAGGCAGCTCTGTGGAGACATCTATAGAGCGAGGAATCCCTCCAGCAGATATGCTAAGTGACACCATCTTAGAACCAGCTCCTCCTCCTAGTCAAGCCTTTACGATGATGTGGACCTGGCGGACAGTTTCACAGCAACCTGATGATGTCTTGCATTTTTTAGGACAACAAACAGAATAAAATCAGGATGAAATTCAGGTATGTGGCAATTTAGTTTCACATCTCAAAACCAGAGCCACCCAGCCAAGCTGCTGTTGAATTCCTGACTCAGGAACTGTTGGCAATAATATTAGCTGTTTTAAGCTAATTTTGGGGTGATGTGCCATGTACTGAACTAAGACATACCAGGCAAAGACCACCTATTATTTCTTGAATAAGCAAAATTCAAATTACACTTTTGACTAAGATATTATTTTGTAATGACAAAATTTTAAATTCGTTTGAAATTCAGAAACTTAAAAAGCAATTCACAACTCTACTTAACTCCTTCCTTGGTGCTTATACAGAGAAATTTTGAGTAGACATTATTTGTAGTCAACACACACTAATCAGATCACAACCTGAAGTGTCTAGTGTTTTTAACAAATTACATTCAAAATACGGCAGCAGTAAAGAGTACCTGAGGTCTTACTTTTTCTCTCACTGGGACAGAATGTAGATACTCAGCCAGTGTTTCTAACAAGTTCCGAAAGGTCTGAATTAGGTGGTTTGATTATGCTCGGCCTATTTTAATTAGTTTTTAGTTAGATGTAAAAGCAATGTGGAATGGAGGTAAATAAACAATATGGGCAATAATAAACAATGACTACATATAGTTGTTGATCTCAGAATTCAACACAATGGTTTTCTTTGACATTTACCAGACATCACAGATTACTACCAGAACATCACATCGTTTATTTCAGATGTAACAGCAATGTTAAAATTAACAAGTTTAATTCTTAACTGCACCAAATAAACTTAGCCATTTAAGTATTTTTATAGTTATTCCCTCCAAAAAACTGAGGGAGCTTTTCTTTTCCACCCCACATACCACGGTTTCCCAAGTTCTGTTTTTGGAGGACTTTCAATTGATGAGTAAACTGCTTTGGGAATATTGCAGAACTTCTTCCCCCAAATGAAAACTAATCTGGACAAGTTATATATTGCATAGATTTCTCTGCAGATTTTTTTCTTCAGAACCTAAATGCAATTACCACACAGTATAATTCTTATTTACCCTACAGTAAAAACTGTCCTCAAAATATGGATATATCCCGTGATCTTTCAGTTAAAATAATTTTTTTACCTCATGATAATTTTCACTGTATTTTATAATAACCAACTCAATATGGGACATTATTTCAGTCTTTACTGACTCCCAAGCATATGAAGCAGTGTGCAGCTTCTATCCCTCCTGCATCCTCCTCCGTAAGTGGATGGAATTATTTAACACAAGTTTGATGTGGGACAAATAACCCTTTACAGACATTTACAATTTAAGTAAAAGTCACTGACCAACATGGAAAAGAAGCACTGTAATAATAGGGAGCCTACACACTCAATTCAAAATTTTAGTATTTTCCTCCTTAAATAACATGTACTTAAATTGTCATGAGGCAGCTATTCGGTTTTCAATAACCACATTTAGGGATACATTCATAGGACTTTTAGATAGTCCAGGTGAAATGGTTATAGAAATAGAGGCAGTGTCATCTCGGAAAACTCATTTATGTATCAAATCTATTCTGACATACGGAAATTTACAAAAAGGCTGAATTCTTCAAACTAATTATGCCTTCTGCAACTCAAGTAACTCTTCTCTTGGCAAGAGCAAGCTGATGCTTATCCATGAAGGTAAAGATGCTTAATGTTAAACTTTTCTTCTAAGCTTATATTTGGACTCCTTAAGAAACAGATACCCAAGAAACCAGGATGGTATTTCTAAATTTTTACTATCTCAAGATTAGAACCCTATAAACTCATCAGCTACCTTCCTTTTCTGTATTGTTCTTGGCACTCAATTAAGACTATTGAAGTCTATTATACTTTGTACTTTCACATTCTCAAATAAGAACTCAAGATTATAAAATGTACACAATGTGTAAAATAATTTTGTCATTTAACATATTTAGAGATGAGACTTTTATATCAGAATTTACATGAGGATAAATATGAATTAACTTCCTTTTAAAGTCAAATGACAGAAAATTAAAGCCCTGTGCATTGTTTTAAACTCTGATGAGAACATTTCTTGGGCGACCAGTATTGGCAACTTAAGAAAACTATAAATATTGGATCTGGGACTCTGGAGGGAAACATGAAAATTTCAGATGTCTTCTATCTTATAAAAAGTTATCAACCCGTCAAAGTCACTCCCTATGTGCCAGAAAATGATTTGGCATAAACGAGTCCTGTCAGTAAAGGAGGTCACAGTGACGTTTACATTACTAACACTTCTAGACTTCTACTTTTCCAAGAATAGAAGCAGTATGTTTAACAATTCCCTCTCCCCCAATTCCATAAACTCACCATCACTCACTATCATAGGCACAGAATATAAGCAAATCTGGGATGTTCTCCAACAGATAAGCAATAATAGCACAGCTATGTTATTCTCAAAAAATACTGTCTCGTATTCTTTCCTATATGTGTAATCAAATGCTCAGTGGCCACTTTTAACAGCCTGCATTGGCTCACATTATATGCATTTATTGTGCCACAAGTCCATTTAAGCTTCCTTTTAAGTATTTTTTTAATATGTCCAAGAAATAACACCTGCTACAGGTTTATTTAAGGGTATCGATCTACAAGGACATCAACTCAGTTTTTAAGGTTAGCCTTTTACGGGTTTACTGAAGAAAAAGGACAGAAGGGAAAAAAGTAAATCACAACAAACCTCTTAAGTCAGTTAAAGGCCATATCTCTAGCTGGGATATTAAAAAAAATTAATCTCACCAGCCCACACTCTAAAAGTTAATGCTACTAGTAACAATCAACAGCAGGAAAAATAAACCGGCTAACAACCTGTTCTCTCATTAGCAAAAGCAGTTTAACTCAAATACTGAGACAAAGTATAACACTATCCACCCAAACTGTCCCAACCACCCTCCATCCACCAGTTCGGAAAGAAAAAATAATCCCCTAAAAAACAAACAAAATAAGCTTAGTATTTCTTTCAAGGGTATCAATGGTCCAACTCCTGAGAGAGTACTCAGAAGGACAACAGGGGACGTGAAGGCAATGTCTAGGGATTAGTATCCCACAGTCTGGAAACACCCAAAGTACCACAAACACTAACTTGTCTATGAATTAGAGAACAAGATATTGGTGCTGCTTCTTTGTCTTTTGAAATATACAATATTTTGTAGGCCCTGCCCTTCAATGTGAAAGCAGTACATTAAAAAAAAAAAGCTAAAAATTTTGAACTCACACCCCAATTTTTGGGACCATACATCTTAACTGTGAAACTAAAAGATCTATACCGTCTCCTTCCTACAATGAAAAACCACCTCACAAAAATAAGACAATGAAAACAATCCAAACATGATTAATTTTAAAAATTCTTGAAAGTATTAAAACTTTTAGAGGAAAGGGAAGAAAAGAAAGAAGGAAAAACAAGAACAAGGAGGGAGGAAAGCCTTAAAAGAAAGAGGGGGGAAATCAATAGGCCTCTCTTTTATTTGGCGACAAGCAAGTGCAAGAAAGTTCCTGTGATTCGCTCAGTTATCTGACTTCTGCGCATCTGCACTCTGGCCAGAAGGGGCTCTGAGGTTTTTCTGCAGCACATGGGCGTCTGCTGGCTCTATCCTCTTATAGTAGTTTTTCTTTGTCTCAATGACCTCAAAGCCAAACTTCCTGTAGAAGTCAATCGCTGATTCATTGCTGATCTGGACATGCCTGAAACATAAGAGGGTATTGGGGGAAAAATTTTTCATCAGCTTTTTTTTTTACATATTCTCCACAGATAGCTTTACCCCAGTTGGAGCTGGAGTACTGAAGACATTGGTTAGACTATCTCTACAATTAATAATCAACAAAGATTAGGTATTCATCTCAGAAAACCTTTTGATGACAAGCTTACATTTTTTTTTTTGAGACGGCATCTCTCATATTTATTGATCAAATGGTTGTTAACAACAATAAAATTCAGTATAGGGGGGTCAATGCTCAATGTACAATCATTAATCCATCTCAAGCCTAACTCTCGTCAGTCTCCAATCTTCTGAAGCATAATGAACAAGTTCTTACATGGTGAACGAATTCTTACATAGTGAATAAATTCTTACATGGTGAACAGTACAAGGGCATTCATCACAGAAACTTTCGGTTTTGATCACGCATTATGAACTATAAACACTCAGGTCAAATATGAATATTTGTTTGATTTTTATACTTGATTTATATGTGAATCCCACATTTCTCCCTTTATTATTATTATTATTTTCATTTTTAATAAAATGCTGAAGTGGTAGGTAGATGCAAGATAAAGGTAGAAAACATAGTTTAGTGTTGTAAGAGACCAATTGTAGATGATCAGGTGTGTGCCTGTAGACTATGTGTTAATCCAAGCTAGACAAGGGCAATAAAATATCCACGGATGCAGAAGATTTCTCTCAAAGCAGGGGGGGATGAGGTTCTGAGCCTCACCTCTGTTGATCCCCAATTTCTCACCTGATGGCCCCCCTGCGACTGTGCCTGTCTTAGGTTGTTCCTCCCTTGAGGAATCTTGCCCGTCTCTGGCTAACCAGTCATCTTCCGGGGCCATACAGGGAAATGTAAAGTTGGTAAGTGAGAGATAAGCCATATTGTTTGAAAAGGTTAGCTTTTTACTTCTTTGCAGATTTATGCCCTGTGGCTTCTATGCCCAGCACTTGTCTCGAGGTATCTTTACCACCTGGAGGAATTATGATACTCGGTAACTTCGATATGAGGCACGAATTCTATTTAAGGGTTGTAATTAGGAAGGAAGAAGAAAGACAAGCTTACATTTTTAACCTAACTCTTACTTGCAAGACATCTAGCTGAGATTAGGAGACTCAGGTATAGCCTTTACTCTTAAAATTAAAGTACCCTAGGTACCACATAATAATACTTTTTTTTACTTCAAGGAGAGAAAAGATTCCTGTAATTAAATATGAGTAAACAACCATAGATAATGATAAAAAACTAGGGTCTCAGACACCTGAATACATCATCCTCCTGAGTGATTAAGAGAAAAAAAAAAGCTGTATTTTGAAAATAAATAATTAGTTTTCTCAATTATTTCTCAAAATAGCATTATAGAATTTAACTTCTCCCACTGCCAAAGTGAAAATGAGAATACTCTTAGTATCTGTATTACAAACAACCTGCAGTTGTGATCTTAGCCTTGGCTCTTACTCTGAGGTCTCTTTTAAGATTCAAGTATGGTATCAAATAGGTACTCCTTGATTTTAATTGTTAAAACTCTACTACTAGTGAGCATGTTACTGAGAGCCTTGAACAAAATGCAGAGTGTAAACAGACAGCATTAACTGTTAAATTCTGAAGACCTGAGTTTTAATCTTGGTGTCATCCCTGTAACTTTGGAGCTCCCATCCCAACAGAACAACAAAATGAGACTGTTTTATTTCAGGTTCATTACTTGTTATTAAAACAAAATAAAATAGAACTTCATAACCACCACTTCCATGGTGTTACCAAAAGACAAATAAGTGATCAGGTTTTAAACTATCTGGTATAGATTTCTATTATTAAATTCTTTAGATAAGAACATTAAACATCATTTTACTTACAGATAGATGTTGTCAAAAGTGCCATCTTTTTCACATATGTTTAAGACATGATTTAACATTTTAGTTCCTATTAACAAGAAAAACAAGTAATCTTGTAAAAATTAATCTTTGAATTACACATCAAACTGCCATCTTAACATTTTGAGCATTCATAGATTTTATAAGGTAACACTAGTTATCCTGATTTTCCAAAATTTTCTCACACCTATACTACCAACGTATGTTTAAAACTGTTAGCACAAAAGCAACTTTGATATACAAGCCTTTCCAGGTAGAATAAAAATACAAATAGCCAAAGGTACATTCGTAACAAATCTATATAGAGCTTCCAATAGAATTTATGTTAAAAGAGTTGTTTATCACCTTGTCTTAAATGATTTAGTACCTTTTCCCAGTATTCCTAAAAGAAAGGTTGACTTGCTGGGTCAAGAACAACAACAATTTATTTATTATGCTTCTTTGAAGAAATAAAAAAACAAATAAAATAATTTTACCTATTCCTAGCCTTCGGTACGGTGCCAGACATCCTAGTGTCATGATGTAAAGTCTCTTCTGATTCTGTGAATGGTCCACCCTACAGCACACAGCACCTACTGCAATATCATTGAAATAGGCTGCCATGGAAAATACAAAAAAATAAAAAGTTCAACAGATGAATAACACATTTTATTACATCTATTCCTCTTAAATAAGGACTAACGTGTTGCTACTAACATTAAATTTTGTCCATAGCCTCAAAAACTTCGTACATCTTTCAGGAATTCACACCTCCTCTAAACTAACACTAAATATGTGAAAACACATAGGCATACACTAAATAAGAAAAGACATTTAGCATTTCCTTTTAAAATTCAAAATATTTTATCTTGATTTCTTTGAGATTTTCCCCAGAACCTGAATCACTCCCCATTTCCTCACTTGTAAAATACGGAGATTCAACTAGTTAAGTCCTTCTGTTCTAATATTAAAAACTAGGGGCCAAGAATATAAATAAACAAATGAAGGGAGGAAAAAAATCCCTATCATACCAAGTTTTGCTAACTCGCCAACCTCCAACACATCCTTGTAGAACTTGTCATTGTAGCTGACTGGAAAGATGACCTGGTTTAATCTCTTCAACTGTTTAATATTGTGTGGTGTCACATCTCCAAGTTCGATCCGGCTACTGGAACAAACCAAAATGTACTCAATAAAACATAATTAGTTTAGCTTCATTTGTTCAGATGAACGTAAGTCTTTTTTACATGATTGATAAATCCAATCCTTTTAATAGCAACTTTATATTCCTATGAAGATTACAATTCATAAGATTTTGCCAGCCATTCTATCCAGATTCAACTCATAGCTTTTATGCAACTGTGTACATTTTAGACAAATATAGTAAACAATTACTAAAAAGGCCACAAAAAATTCTATATACATGCCAGAATTTTCCTTGTTCACAGTTCAAAAAAAATGTAAAGACATCTACTACTGATCAAAGGACTTATGATACCTAATATTGGCAAGGAGTGGCAAAGGGGATTCTTATATTCTGATGGCAGAAATATAACACATATGCTACCTCTAGAGGACAATCTAGTACTACTATCAAAAAGCCTAAAAAGTACATTCCCTTAAGTCTAAGTAATCACCCTCCAGGAATTTATTCTAAGAAGATATAATCCAAATATGTGAAAATTATGCACATTCTATTCACTGAGCAGGAACCATCCTAATCAGAATCACATGGGGTGGTATTCAGAATACAGATTCTGGGACCTGATAACCTACCTTCAGAAGGAGAATCTTTGGAAATGGAACAATGGAACCCACAATTTGAAAACCAACCCCCCCAAACAAAACCCAGTTTGAAAACTATCAAAAATACAACAGTACCATTTCTAAGAAACCATATATAATCAAACCAAATGGTTCCATGGGAAAAGAGATTAAAACTAGTTTCCAACTCATAGTAACAAAGTTGTTTTTGACTACAGAGCTGTCAACAGAAGGAATTTTTCATAGGTCAAGTCAATTTCACTATCATAAGCTAAAGGTTGATCAAATGTGACAAGACAAACCTGAGTAGCATCTACACAACGTTTTCTTCCTAGTAATACCTAGTACTATCAGTAGTAGAGAGGTGCTTATATACATTATTTGCCTTAAAAAAATCATCCAACAATGAGTAATAAAAACATTTAAAAACATCAAGTCAAAATAAAAATGGGCACCCCCCCTCAAATACCACAATCTGATGTCAACCAAGCAGCTAGAAAATGGTATTAAGTCCTGCTTACTCAGTGCCAGTTCAGATCACAGTGGCACTAGTCAATAGCAGTGAAATGCAAACAATATACCCTAATTAATAATTTGCATCATATGCACATAGGTTTTGAAACTCTTGTTGGAGAAGTAACTCAATAGGAATGTTAATCATCACATTTTTATAATGGCAAAAAAGAAAAAAAAGAGGAAGAAAAAGAAAAATTTGTCTACCAATAAGGAACTGGCTAACCACATTTATACTTTTAGCACAAAACACGTGATAAATTGTTCTGGCATGGAAGGAAGAGAACATTCCAAGTACGTATGTATGTATGTGTGTGTATGTGTGTGTGTATGTATATATATATATATATATATATATATATATATACATATACATGACCCAAATTTGTTAACACATATTAAAAGATGTTTGAAAGCATATTAAAAGTGGTCAAAATTGTAAGTAATTTAAAAAATATTCTGTGAAATGTTACAATTTCAATAACCAGAAAATAATAGAACATATGGTTCTTAAAAAAAGAAAAACTGATTACAGATGTGCTCCGTTAGAACTTCCAACCTTCATGCCTCAATTATTTCATTTTTATGCTATTTTTTATTTATTGTGACCACAACTACTCTTGTGTATCTTGTATGTCTTATTAAAACTTGAGCACACTGACTTCCTTTGCAGCCAGATTTTTAAGATGCAAACATCTTAATACAAAATACAGATTTGTTATATTCTCTTCCAATTTCTAGACATGAGTAAATAAAAGTAAATGTGGCCTTCTCCCAAGTATCTGAAATGAATTCCGAGATTCGTATCTTCTTTAACTAGGTCACTTACATTCACAGAACTCCCCTCCTCATTAAGCCACCTTCTTTGAGGCTAAAGTATGTGACATTTCACCTAAACCCTTTTTCTGATTAGAATCTACTGGACTCACTTATCACAACCCATCTATCACTAATGGGTTTTTTTTTACTGGCAAATACTGTTATAACATTCAAGATCCCTTAAAAACACAGGGATCATGTCCTCCCCACACTATTCGTTTTTTTTTTGTTTATTATACACACACACACACACACACACACACTAAGTTATCACTGATATACAATCTTATGAAGGTTTTACAAAAAGAACAATGTCGTTACTACATTCACCCTTACTACCGAGGCCCTCTGCCCCATACCCCACTGCAGTCACTGTCCATCAGTGTAGTAAGATGCCACAAAGTCCCTACTTGTCTTCTCTGTGCTACACTGTCTTCCCCGTGACCCCACACACACCATGTGCACTAATCATGATACCCTTCAATTTCTTCTCCCTCCCTCCCCACCCACCCACCTCCACAATATATGCCAGTCCCTTCTTAGAGTCTGCCCACACTATTCTTTTTAAGGATTACTCCTATTTAATCACTACACCCATCACCTCCACTTACTTCCTTTTTTGTGTAAAAACATTTAAGTTCTACTCTCTTAGCAAACTTCATTTATACGACGGTGTTATCAACTATAATCACTGTTACACATTGGATCCTGAGACCTTAGTCATCTTACAGCTGAAAGTCTGTATCAACCTCTCCTTATTTTCCCTACCATGGTAATACTTTTCTACTGTCTCTCTGAGTTGAACTTTTTTTTAAAAAAAGATTCCACATGTAAGTGATACCATAAAATATCTGTCTTTCTGTTTGGCTTATTTCACTTAGCATAATGCTACTCTTTAATTTACTATAGCACCACAAACTGGGTGAAATAATTTATTTTAAATATAACATGGCTTGTGTTGATTATATTTAGAGCACACCAAAAACTATCCACTGCACCTAAAAAGCCAGTTTCTGTATTTTAAAACAGTAATTGAAAAACTGTGATATGAAGTCCAGGAGTAAACAATAAAGAGAAACTTAAAAATCTATTAAGTTCGAAAAGTGTAAGTGAAAGAACATTAGTTTTTAATATTAATTCTAAGAATGATTTCTAGGTAATTGCCAGGCTTCATGTATAGTTACAATGTTTAAAAGGATAATAACCAGCTATCTCTAGACTTCATAAAGAAGGAAAGGTGGTTACAGTGCAGTGTGCTAAAGTGAATCTAGTAATAGTTAATTACTAAGTTTCTGTGAGGGTGGGAAGATAAAACCTAAATATAAAACACCATACTGAATCATTCAGGAATAGGCAGCTTAATCTTTCCCCAAGTAATTTTAAGAAATACACACCTTGCTTTAAAAAAAGCCCATCACCCCCTAAAGAATACACTCCAAAACCACTAGATCTAATATTTGAATTCAGCAAAGTTGCGGGATACAAAATTAAAACCCAGAAAACTGTTGCATTCCTATACACTAACGATGAACTAACAGAAAGAGAAATCAGGAAAACAATTCCATTCACAATTGCATCAAAAAGAATAAAATACCTAGGAATAAACCTAATCAAGGAAGTGAAAGACCTATGCCCTGAAAACTACAAGTCACTCCTAAGAGAAATTAAACAGGACTAATAAATGGAAATTCTTCCCATGCTCTTGGCATTCTTCAATGAACCAGAGCAAATAGTTCTAAAATTCATATGGAACCACAAAACACCCCAAATAGCCAAAGCAATCCTGAGAAGGAAGAATAAAGCAGGGGGAATTACTCTCCCTGACTTCAACCTCTACTACAAAGCCACAGTAATCAAGACAATTTGGTACTGGCACAAGAACAGACCCATAGACCAGTGGAACAGTCTAGACAGTCCAGATATAAATCCAAGCATAAATGGTCAATTAATATATGATAAAGGAGCCCTGGATATACAATGGGGAAATGACAGCCTCTTCAACAGCTGGTGTTGGCAAAACTGGACAGCTATATGTAAGAGAATGAAACTGGATTACTGTCTAACCCTGTATACAAAAGTAAACTCGAAATGGATCAAAGACCTGAATGTAAGTCATGAAACCATTAAACTCTAAGAAAAAAATATAGGCAAAAATCTCTTGGACATAAACATGAGCAACTTCTTCATGAACATATCTCCCCGGGCAAGGGAAACAAAAGCAAAAATGAACAAGTAGGACTGTATCAAACTAAAAAGCTTCTGTACAACAAAGAATACCATCAGTAGAACAAAAAGGCATCCTACAGTATGACAGAATATATTCATAAATGATAGATCCGATTAAGGGTTGACGTCCAAAATATATAAAGAGCTCACACACCTCAATAAACAAAAAGCAAGTAATTCAATTAAAAAAATGGGCACAGGATCTGAACAGACACTTCTCCAAAGAAGAAATTCAGATGGCCAACAGACACATGAAAAGATGCTCCACATCGCTAGTCATCAGAGAAATGCAAATTAAAACCACAATGAGGTATCACCTCACACCAGTTAGGATGGCTAACATCCAAAAGACAAATAACAACAAATGTTGGTGAAGATGTGGAGAAAGGGGAACCCTCCTACACTGCTGGTGGGAATGTAAACTAGTTCAACCATTGTGGAAAGCAGTATGGAGGTTACTCAAAAAACACAAAATACAAATACCATTTGACCCAGGAATTCCACTCTTAGGAATTTACCGTAAGAATGCAGCAGCCCAGTTTGAAAAAGACATATGTACCCCTACGTTTATCACAGCACTATTTACAATAGCCAAGAAATGGAAGCAATCTAAGTGTCCATCAGTAGATGAATGGATAAAGAAGATGTGGTACATATACACAATGGAATATTATTCAGCCATAAGAAGAAAAGAAATCCTACCATTTGCAACAACATGGATGGAGCTAGAGGGTATTATGCTCAGTGAAATAAGTCAGGCAGAGAAAGACAAGTATCAAATGATTTCACTCATCTGTGGAGTATAAGAACAAGAAAAAACTTAAGGAACAGCAGCAGAGCCACAGCACCCAAGAATGGACTAACAGTTACCAAAGGGAAAGGGACTGTGGAGGATGGGTGGGAAGGGAGGGATAAGGGGGAAAATGGGGTATTACAATTAGCATTCATAATGTAGGGGGGTGGGGACATGGGGAAGGCAGTATATAGAGAAGACTAGTAATGATTCTATAGCATCTTATTATGCTGATGGACAGTGACTGTAATGGGGTATGTGTGGGGGGACTTGATAATAGGGGGAGTCTAGTAACCATAATGTTGTTCAAGTAATTGTACATTAACGATACCAAAATTAAAATAAATAAATAAATGATAAATAAAAATCACCTCTAATCCCCCCCACAAAAAGTCCATCACCACAGAATTGATTATCAAGAGTGTCAGAATATGCCAAAACACAATTTTAAAGTGTCTATTACAAATATAACTTTGTCAGCAAAATTTACCTTCAAGTAGTTTAACTCTCATAAACATGTCTGACTGAAATGGGATACTTCTATAATACTGATCACTTAACTTTGAATTATTTTAAGATGTGGATACTTCCAAATATATTAAAAATAACATCATCAACTTGTAAATATAATTTGGCAAAGAACATGTAGTATCAAAGGCATAACATACAGGGCTATGTAAAAATGCCAAGAAAATTAAGAGTATCACTTGATTGTAAATAACAAAAAGGCTTTTATAAAAGAACTTCTAAAAATTAAGAGAAATTCCAAAGTTTCCATTAGAAAATTAAAGATAGAGCTTTCAAGAATCAGCTGTCTATTCAAAGCATAACTCAGATCTATTTCAATAAATTTTTGAACACCTATGTGCTAACACCTGGAATGCAAAGAAGTTTATACCTAGGAGGAAATACAGATATTTATCATACAATATAGTAGTAATAGAATAAGTACCCTAAGTGCAAAAGTGATAGTAGGATGGAAGCAATCCTGGGAAAGGTTGTGAAGGATGACTAGGAGTTTGTTCTGTGGGAGGAAATGAATCCTAAGAAGAGGATAGAACATGAACAAAGGTGCACTGCTTATTTCCAAAACTGTAGTTGTAGTTTGATACGGTAAAACACAGTGTGCTTTGTGTAAATGTGCTAGCTGGGATTGGAGAGGAAGACACAATTTTGTTAAGGGCATTGCACATCAAGATGTGGGTTGTCTTCCCTATTTACACTTACTCTCTTAGTGACCTCAATCTTGTAGTTTTATGTTTTTAATGCCGCCAACTTCCAAAACACCTCTAGCAGACACACCAAATTAAACATACCCAAAACTAAATTTCTGATCATTCCCCCCAATCTGCTTCACCTGCAGCTTTCCCTATTTCAGTGGAACTACACAATAGTTATTTGGCTTTTCTTTCAGCATAATGCCTTTGAGATTCACCATACTGCCATCAACAGTTCATTCCTTGTTATTGCTCAGTAATGTACCAATTGCATGGACTTTTCATGGTTGGTTCATCCTTTTGTTAAAAGGACTTGTTTCTATTTATTGGAGATTGCTATAAAATTTCTGTATAGGTTCTTACATGAATGTTAAGTTTTTACTTCTTCTAAGTACCTAGGAGGGTAAATAATGGGGTCATAAATGTATGAGAGCTCCAGTTGTTCTGAATGCACTCTAGCATCTGGCACTGTTAATCTTTAAAATGTACGCCATTCTAGAAGTTGTGTAATGCCATTTCATTGTAGTTTTAATTTTCATGTCCTAAATAACAAATGATGTTGAGCATCTTTTCAAGTATTTCTTTGCCATCTACAGACTTTCTGTGGTAAAGGAGCTGTTGAATTCTTTTGCTCATTTAACAAGATTGGGTCCTTTATTGAGTTTTGAGTGTATTATGGATACATGTCCGTTGTAGGCAAGCTATGTATGTTACAAATGATTTCTTCTAGCCTGGCTTTTTTCATTTCCTAACAATGTTTTTAACAGAGCAGAAGTTTTACATTTTGATGATTTTCTTCATGGATCATGTTTTTCAAGTCATATCTAAGAAATCTTCACCTGACCCAACGTCACTTAAGATTTTTGGTCTTTTTACAAGTTTTATTACATTTAGGTGTATGAGGCACCTCTCCACATTTTACATCCTCTCATTTTTCTCAATAGCTTTCCTGAAGTATAATTTATATACCATAAATTTCACCTACTTTAGTTGTACAACTGAATGGTTTTTAAACTATTTACAGAGTTGTGCAAAATCACCTCAATTCAGCTTTAGCATATCACACCCCTCAATATTCCTTGTGCACACCTGAAGTGTATCCCCTTTCCTACCCCAAACCAGCCACTAAATCTACTTTCTCTTTCTGTGGACTTGCCTTTTTTGGACTTTCCATAAAAATGGAGTCATACAATAAATGCGATTTTTGCACTAGAATTTGTTAATGCAGCATTATGTTCTTGAGGTTCATCCATGTTGTAGTGTGTCAGTCAATTCCATTGCATGAATATACCACATTTTGTTATCCATTCCTGCTAGACAGACATTTTAACTGTATTTATTTCTGGCTACTATAAATGCTGCTGCTATGAATGTTGCATAGAAGTCTGTGTATGGACATATGCTTTCATTTTTTGCTGGTAGATACCTAGAAGTGAGATTGCTTCGTTATATGGCAAATATGCCTACCTTTTTAAAGAAGCTGCCTATGGTAGGTAGAATAATGGCCTCCTAAGGATGTTCACGGTTTCATCACAGCAACCTTTAGTATGTTATTTTATACAGAAAATGAACTTTGCAGATGTGATTAGACTTTGAAATGGGAAGATTAACCAGGACTACCTGGGTGGGCCCAATGTAATTACACAGATCCCTAAGAGCCAAAGAAGGAGTTGTGACAAAAGAAGCAGAGCCATGAACCAAGTAATGTGGCCTATAAAAGCTTAAATGTCAAGGACATGGATTCTCATCTAGAGCTTCTAGAAGAAACTTAATCCTGCTGTAGCAGTTTCCTAGAGTAGTCTTAACAAATCACCACTCTCAGTGGTTTAAAACCACAGAAATTTCTCTCTTAAGATGTAGAAGCTTGAAGTCCAGAGTCAGGATGTCAGCACAGTTATGCTCTCTAGTCTCTGATAGCTTCTGGCAGACACAGGTGTTTCTTGGCTTGTGGCAGCCTAACTCTAATGTGTGCCTCCATTTTCACAGGGTCTTCCGTGTGTCCTTTCCTCTTCCTAAAAGGATACCACTCATTTATTTAGGGTCCACTCTGAGTATGATTTCATCTTAATTACATCTGCAAGGGCCCTATTTCTAAATAAGGTCACCTGCTGAGGTTCCAGGTAGACATGAATTTTGGCAGATACTATTTAAAACCAACTGTACCTACCAACACCATGATTTTAGCCCAGGGAAACCCACTTCAGGCTTTTGATGTCATCAAGTAAGTTAACAGATTTGTATTGTTCTAAGCTACTAAGTTTGTAGTAATTTGTTACAGCAGTAATGGAAAACTAATACATTGCTTAACTGTTTTCTAAAGCAGCTGCATCATTTAGTCCCACAAGTAATGTATCAGGGTTCTAGTTTCTTCATATCTTTACCACCACTTTTCACTGTCTATTTATAAACATTCTAGTGGTGTGAAGTGATAATGCCACTGGATCTGCATTTCTCTAATGACTAATGATGCCAACCATCTTTCTGTATGGTTATTAGCCATTTGTACATCTTTCATGAAATGTCTATTTAAATCTTTTACCCATGGGTCTAGGCCCAGGAATAAACCTAGAATTTTTATATTCATCAATACCCATTTTTAAATCGGATGGCTTATCTTACTGAGTTATAAGAGTTCTTTATATATTCTGGGTACAAGTCCTTTAACAGATATATAATTTGTAATTATTTTCTTGCAATGTGTGGCTTCTTTTTCATTTTCTTAACAAGGTACCATACTAAAGTAAGCTGTTACTAAGAGGGGAAACTGGGAACTCTGTACCATCTTCAAAAATGCAAATCTAATACTATGCTAAAACTAAATCGAAAACTCTTCTCAAGTTTTTTTTTTTTTTTTTTTTTTAAGGAAGAGGAATTGTTAGATTAAGAGATGATGAAGCATTTCAGCCAACCCCACTCAAATGTTTTTAGCTTCTTTACTTCTGGATTCTAATGTGAACAAATGGATTTTTAAAAGATATTTATAAAACATGAGAAAAAACAAATACAGACTGGGTATCAGATCATAAGATGATTTGATATTAGGTGTAACAGTATAGGTTAACAGTATTATAGTTAACTTATTTTTTTCCAAGTTAAAGACTTTATTTACAGATATAATGGGATAGTATGTCTAGAATTTCCTTTGAAGTATTACAGCAAAAAAGGAAAAGGGTAAGTATGGGTTAGCAAAGATGAAAGAACAACATGGGAATTGATTGTATTTACTAGAACTGGATGCATGAGATATCACTGTACTATTTTCTTACTTTTATGTGTTTCTTACTTTTATATGTATACAAACCAAACATTATTCATAACATTAAGGCACTATAAGCTGCTGTTCTGTTACATTCTGTACCAACTTTGGCTGCAAAGAACAAAGACATGTTATTTTTTGACACTAAAGTTCATAGTAGAAAGCACCTAATGCCTCATTTATTTACTATTTAAAAGAACAAATAAAAGGAGCCAAGAACATCAGACCTTTAACAAACCACAGCTTCTCAATTTCCAGCTGTACCAAGTCTTCATATGTAGAAAATAAATTGAACAAGAGATGTATGACAATAGCTTTCCACTCTGGTTAGACGCTTCTAAGTCATCAGTCTTAGGGATAGATAGCCTTTGCCTTTGGTATAAACAGCTATGTGTCCTGATGCTTTTTTTTTCATTAAAAATACTGTCCAACATTTTTTAGCTAAGAACTATTATATTTTAAAAATTATATAATGTCATTTAAATGCTACCAATGTGACTGGAAGCAATACTGGTGTTAAGGACATAAAACCAATTTGTAGTAGAAGAAATGTGCCCACACTTTAAACATTAATTTAACTTAAAGGAAAGGATCCCTTTTTTTAACATACCACTTTGAGAGCAGATCACATTACCAGGAATGCTGTAGTGACAAGAGCATCTAAAAACATAACTACTAAGAGGAACACTTGAAATTTCAGGGAAATTAGGGAGCTCATAAAGATGTCTGAGAAAATTTTTAAGAAAGTAGAGAAAAAATCTGGAGAAATAGTGTTGCAAAAACCAAGAATGGATTCCAAACCTGGTTGTATACCAGAATCACTTCACCAGTTAAAAATTCAGATTCTCACATCCCATCTTGAATTCTTTACTTCTGTAATTAAGCTTGTTGTGTTAACCATACAAATTTCATGCCTATCTAAATTAAACTTCCTACTGCATTGTGTACATTTTCAAATCCAAGAAGTCTGAGGAGTGGCACTGAGGCCAAAGATGGGCACAGAGAAGTTGAATTGGTCATTAGAAAAAAACTCACTCTATGATCAGAGTGGATTTCACATTAAATGTTAATCATTTCCCCTATGCAAATGTTAACACTACAGCTTTAACGTGTGTGACACAGGTAAGACCGGGGAGCTGTGCCTCAAACTCAAATAGGCCTGCCTCTGAAACTTGGGTTTTAAATCAGTACACTGATGGACTGCTTACTTTAGAGAAGATTTCAATACAATTTAACAATGTCAACTGTCTTAATTTATCAGTTAAGACATCTACCCTGCAGATAAGCCCCAAATTCCTGGCCTAAAAGTTAAATAACCCACATCTATTTAACTCAACAGTTTTTTTTGTTCCATTTAGTTGGTCGCTAATACTTAAATCATAAGATTTTACATAAAGCCTACATTTCTTATTTCACTCATTTACCTCATCTGTTTGGTCTTGGGTCCCTGATGACACCACAGTGTAATAACTAAAAAAACTGAACACAGTAGTTTTTCAAGAAACAATGATTCTCTCAGGTGAAGTAAATTCATATGACACGTTATTTTTGTTTTTCAAATCCATAAATTCCAACCCATCTTCATGGCAAAATTTTACAGTAAACACCTAAAAGGGGGTACAGACTGATAAACAAAAGTGCACAGAAATGTGTATCAAGTCCTCTTAGATCTGGAAAATACAGCTACTTCCCTCCTACTTTATAGAGCCAATTAGCTAGTCTTACTCAGTCAAATCTCATATAATCTTTGCACTTAGAATGTAGTAGTAGAAAACCTTTGTATTTGGCTTATAATATGAGCTGTGTGATAAAATGAGATAATTCTTGTTAAGTATTTAGCACAGCAACAATAAGCACTCAAATGTTTTTAGCTATTAAAAGTCAGTCAATTTTGTCTGTAACTGTAAAAACAAAATTTAGTGGCAATATTCGGAAAGGCCACAAGGTGGAGATATGACTATACAAACATGTGTCTTTTATAAAGTCTTGACTTTTTAGGCTATACAACAAAAAATAAAATACGGAGAAAGATTAAAGCCTAACCATTTATACTTCAGATGGATTTTAAGTGCAGCTTGGCACAAAATTTTAACTGACTGGTCACATGTTGTGCAGTGTTTGATCTGGAAGAAACCTTAGAAGGCGCTGTGTCCACTCCTTATTTTAGATGATAAAGCTTAAACCCAGACAGATATGCCTACAGTTACACAGCCAATTATCAATAAATAAGACTGCAGACTCAGTCCTACATCTATGAACTCCTATTACAGTGCAAGATCCTCAAAGCAGTCATTTTTACTCAAGGTAAAATGAGAGAGAAATACCTAACCTAGAACACTTACCCCTAAGGTATACTGATACAAGACATCTGCATAACTCTTTTAGCAAGGATCAAAGTATTCCCATGGTCCTTTGATAAAAATTTCAAGGAGCTTAGAGGTTGGTTTTTTCCTTAGCTAGCAGTAATCTGGTTCTAAAACTCTTGCCTTCAACTAAATTACATGAACGTGATTCCTCTAAAGTATAAATTCCTTCAAACTAAAGATCACGCAGCATTTACCATAAGCACAGCTTAAGTATTAACAGTTCATGAGGCCTTAACCTGTCTCCTGCTGAGATTCCACCTTATCTGAACTCTGTGTTTGTCCCTGTCAAAGGCTCAGCACTTCTGCACAGCTATAAGCATTTATTCCCACACCCAACTACTGAACTACAAGTCTTAGGGCAGGACCTCACTATTTCAAGGAATTGCAGACTTACTTTCAGTAGGTCCAGTAAGTCTTTAGGTCCTTAATGTAACTGACTGGCTCTCTCTCAGTTCATCTAGACCTCAGAGCAGAATTTCCCAATTTCATCACTACCGACATTTGCGGCTGGTAACTCTCTATTGCAAGGGGCTTTCCAAAGCACTGTAGGATGCTTAGCAGCATCTCTAGCCTCTACCCCCCAGATGCCAGTACCCACCCAGATCCACTGTGACAAACAAAAATGTCTCCAGACATTACCAGATACCTGAGCAGTAGGGTGGGGAGGGAGGAGGTAAGCCCTGGTTAAGAGTCACTGTTCTTGATAGGTTTAGCAGGTAACAAAAAGTGGTGGAGGATGCATTAGGTGTGTGACTTCAAGTATCAGGTGTGTAAAAATCTCAGCAATTATTTGGTACTCAGAAGTACCAAACATAAACATGGATACGACCTACTCACGGTTATAACATAAAAAGAATAAGTTTATTCTTTGAAAATTTTTTCCATGGTCATTCATATACTCAATTAGGAGAGGTACATCTTAGGTACGGCTTTTCCCTTATACTACCTAAATGTTAACGTTTGTACTTCAAAATTTCTGAATCAAAGCATGTATTTCCAAGTGCTTACTAGTTATCTCTCTCTACAGGAATTTCAAATTCAGCACATCAGAAACTAATCATCCTCTATATGAAGTTAGAACATGTACCTCATCTATCTTCATCAACAGCCCCATCATTCATTCAATATAGAAATTTAGTTTCAGATGTATTCATGTCCCAGTTTAATGCCTGTTAATTCTGCTTCCCAATTATCTTTGTAATCTGTTCCTATACGCTTTCTCTTAGCAGTATGGGTTAGGCCATTATTTCAACCCAAATTCTAACAGCCTGACAAAGGAGCAAAAAACTAAAGCCAAGGATTAAAGCCATCACAATGCAGTCACAATAAACTTCCTAAAACATAAATTTAATCTTTTTACTTCTCTGCTTAAAATCTTTCAATAACTGAACATAAACTACCAAATTAAATTTTAATTGTAACACATATAAAGCCATTCATCACCTAGCTGTGTCCACCAGCCTAGCCTTCCCTTCCCCCCCCCTTTGTTTTTTGGTCATATAAAACTACTCAAAATTCTCAGAACCTACCAAGAACTCTTTCCTTCATGGCTTACCTCTGTACGTTTTTTCATTAGTATACTATACACACTATACCTATAAATAGACTAGTAGACTGTAGATGCTATCTTAGAGCTCTTGTGAGAATCTATTGCCTAGCAGATAGTAAAGCACTTAACAGTGGAGGAATGGGAGAACAAGTCTCAAAAAGCAGACACAAGAGCAAAATGAAAAAAGCTGTCCAGAAGAGAACAATTTATGATTCTAAAGTTTTGTTTCTTGTTGTCATAGAAAGTTACAGCCAACAGAGACCAGGGATGACAAGCATGTGACACACATACCACAGTAGTCATGGTAGATATTAATCATCAATGACATCACCCCCTCAACTGCAGTCTGAGAACTCATAAAAGCTATCAACATATCAAATACTGACTAGATATTATCAACAGATTGTAACTGGCACACAAATGTCAATCTCTGTCCTGTTCAGGTTCAAACTGTTCTCTTTAAAGCCAAAGAAAGCAAGGCCCAGAGGTCAAAAAACCTATTAGTGACTCTATTGCCAATTGTTACCAGTGGCACAATGAACTATACAACACGATTGCTTTTAGGTCAATGCTTTTTTGTTTTTATACTAAGTCTCCCTTATGAAGATAGATCATGCTACTAATAATAAACTATACAGACATGGTGGGGAAACCCATATATAACTTTAAATATACCTTAGTTTTCCTTGAAAGAGAAATCAATGTTTGAAATACTCCTAAACACCAAATATTTTCCTTGCTTACTCTAGTTGAAAGCTCCACCTGTAAAGAATATTTTTTCTTAATGATCTGGGTCCTAAAGTGACATCACTCTGACAATATTAACTAATTTGAATATCTCAACCCCATTGTCTAAAGAACAGTATCTGGTTGTTTTATAATTTGAAGTCAAAAGGCAATCAGTATCCAAATTATAAACTGATAACTTACACAAGTAACAGGTGTAAGTCATGACGATATACAAATGGCCAAACTGAGAAATATCCAACTTCACTAAGTAACTAAATTAAAAAAAAGAAATACCATTTATCACCTAATCAGCAAAGTGAAACTAGAGTTAAGGCTGTATGTGATATCCTCAAAACCAGCTTGTGAAGAAAGTTATTTCTATCACTTTACAAACTTTAATACATGCCACTCATCCCCAACAAAGACAATTTATACCACCCGTAACTGAAATGGCAGCCACAACATTTTCCTCTATTTCCTCAAGGTTTCTGCAGGTGCCCCTCCCTTCTCCATCAGCTCTTGGGGAAGAGAAGGGCATTCTCATATACGGCCAGTAGTATAAATTGCCATCTTTCTGAAGGTCATTAGCAACGAATATCAAGCTTTAAAAAAATGCCAATACTTCTGATCTAAAACAATTCACTTCTAGGGAATTATCCAGAAAAATACTTAAGGATGTGTGTTAAGTAGTTTTACAAGCAAGCATTCACTATAGCACTATTTAGGACTAAGAAGAGAAGCTTCTCACCTTGGAAAACAAGGTTTTCCCTAAGAACAGCTTCAGCATTGATACAGGCAGAATATAGGTTGCACTAGCTCAGGAAAGGCAAATAAAAACTTCTAATTATTCCTTTCTCATCAGTAAGACAATGTAATTGATTACAATATTTTAATCCCAAACCAGGAGTGGCATCAGAATTCTTCACCCACAGGCATAAATAGCCACACACAACCTGTTGGCACACAAGATGAAACATTTAGAAACATTCACCATCTGGTAACTAGATACCAAGGGAAGACCTTTTATACAGATTTGTTTTTTCAGGCTCTAGGACAGCACTGTCCAATAGAAATACAATTCAAGTCACATGAGTAATTTCAAACTTTCTAATATCTATGTTAACAAAGCAAACACAAACAGGTGAAATCATTTCAACATGTAATCAAAATAAAAATCAATGACTCACTGTTTTTTTAAACCTTTTTTTCAAACCAAATCTTTTAAAGCCAATGTATTACACTGACGGTACATCTCAATACAGATGTTAATTTTCCTTGGAAACATCTGACCTGTATTTAATATTTCATAAGATTAACAGCAGATTCACATATTTGTTCCAAACATACTTAGTTTTGTACTTATTAAACGATAATCCATAAAATTCTCATTTCTATGATGAAAAAAAAGTTTCTATTGGTCACCACTGGTATTCTAATAGTTTTTATAGGCTGTACTTCGTAAAAAAAAAAAAAAAAGGACAACCATTTAAATGATTGACAAAGTGTTATCTTTTCAGATGGCACAAAGTTGGAAGCCTTGGCCAATACTTGGAAGAGTAAATCAGAAGTCAGAAAGATTTCCACAGACCAGAAGAGAAGACATAGAAAGTGAGTTTGAATACAGGTATTAGCTAGGTCTGGCAAAAGCACTGGCTTTGAAAGACAATGCTTTATATGTATGGCCTTTAAAAATCTTTCACAACCCAGAAATTTTTGATTATTCTCTGTTTCCTTCAGAGTCTTGCCAACAGTTGTCCACAATTTTGGGAAGAAATCACAGCACTGATGGCAACACAGCATTAGTCACCAAGGTGCAAATCTGTGCCAACAGCAGATACAGGTTCTGAATCATACAGCACTTCTGTTTACAGACAGATGCCAGTACCTGACAGTATGATTTACTTGTACTGACTGTTTACATACTGAAATAAATACATATATTATAGTTTACCTTCTTTTATAGCTAAGACATACTGCTTTTTAAAAAAATACTGTGGTTCAGGTGAGTTATATTTTATATGAATTCATCTCAACACAGCAAGTGGACATTACAAACTCAGTATCTCAATCAACATCCCACAAATTACTGGCTACACAGAAGCAAGGAGTATAAATTGCAGGTTTACAGAAGTTCCCAAATTCTATTTCGGCCTCACTGGTTTTTTTTTTTTTTTTTGACAAAAACAACAATAAAACCTTAAGAACAAAAAACTGTTTTACCAAAGTATAAGATACATATGATAAACAGCACAAATCCTTCTTATAGCTCAATGATTTTTAACACATATATACACAACTATGTAATCAATAACCAAGGTGAAGACACAGAACACACCGAACACTTCAAAAACCTCCCATGTGCCCCCTCCCAGTCTAAGTCTCCTGAGCTATCAGAGGTAACCATTATTCTGAGTTCTTCAACATACTCCTTCCTTTCTGACTGCAGAATCTTTTAACATTTCAATTAGTAAACTATACTGTTCTTTACTATGTATTATCTCCATCTACTTTCCCATCTTTGTTCACATGTATTCATATCTTGTTAAATTCATTTTTATTAGAATAAATTTGCAGGGTAAATGGACTCAGTTTTACTTTCTATTATATCAACTAATTATATTGCCATCTCAGTCACGTGTGTCTATGGTCTTTTTGCTTGAATAGCACCTTCCCTAGAAAGGAAACAATAGATTAAAAATAATCAGCTCACTATCCTATCCATAAATCCAACCTACAATGTCCCTAGTTCATAAAAACAAGCAATCTTAGTACAAAGGAAATAACGTATCTCAAATTTCTATACTATGCATATAAATACATGCAATTAACTGAAGATTTATCTAGTATAAAGGGAAGGCAAATGGACGCCAATACAATGGAATGTCTTAGTACTAATAGAAAGTAAATGAAAACATAAAGAAAAACCAGATAAACAGTTAAGATTAAAAAGCTTCAAAATGATAGGCAATATAAGCAGCCATAAAAATATTTAACTAGATTGATTTAGAGTTGGAGTTCTGCATTTGTTTCTAATTTTAGGTATTTCTATTCAACATTAGAGTTCAGTTAGCTCAATATACAATAAAACACTTAGCAAATAAAATTTCAAACAAAAACGATATATCAGGACCACTTGTTTGATTTTTCACAGGCCTATCCAAATGAACAGGTAGAACTGTAACGCTGACCACACTGTGTATTCAAAGATACAAGTCTTTGAATTCAAAATCTTTTAAGTAATGCCTATTGTCTTCATTTGGTCAGTGCCTTAAATACAAGACTTAGAGGTTCTTTAAAGTCTCATCTCACCTGGGAGTTAGTATATCTGGGAAGTTAAAAAGACTATTCCTGTGAAATCATCTTTAAAGTTTACCATTGAGGTACCACAACTTTAAGCTCCCAAGCATATGAAGCGAGCGATAGGAGCTAGACTTCAGGACTCTTCATTTCAGCATAGTTGCTGGCATTATGTCCAAATTCAGTAACTATAAATTTCCTGTTAGTTTGTCCAGTTATTCATTTCTGGGAATTTGCCTGCATCAGGTTATTTACACATAAATAATCACTTAAATAAAGATACTTGCTTCATGAGTACAGTAATTGAGGATGGCTATAAATATTACTGTTTGGCCCCAATTCTCTCCCCAAGTTAGGTATCAGAAAGCATATTACACTCTAGCAAAACTGAACTAGACCTAAGATTTTGTACATAAACATCCAGAATAATCTCTTGGAGGCCATCGTTTAAAAAATCTATGCAGAGCCTCAGCACCGAGTGAGAATTCTTCAGCCTCATTTTTGTTACTTTAACAGAACAAATACTGAGTGCCAACGGGAATATAAAAGTAAGAGACAGCATCCATACTCAAGAAAAATCTACCAAATTATATTGAATCACATATAAAATAGTCAAACTTCCTGGATCACGATTCCAGTGCAGTTAATATTTCCCATACCCCTCAATTAGTATCCTGACTGGAACTCTTTAGAACTTGATGTGAAACAGTGCAATGCAGGTAAGCTTAAAATCTCTTCATGATTTCCAAACTTTAATACAAAGCATACAATTCAACATTAGAATAAATTTCCAATATTAAAAGCAGAATCAGTGTCAGGAATGTTACAGACCTAAGACCAAATTAAGCGTTCTTGGATCTCTTCTCCAAACTTAAACACATAAATACACCGAGACAGTATTTAGAGCCTTGTTTTAGGCAGTGTGAGATTACTTTGGCAGACTGACTTTTCAAAAGGGCCACTAGTTTGAAAGGCTTTACAATTCTTTAACTTGATACAAAATAGGGAAAAAAACCTCAGGCATCTCGGAAAACTTTCCCTTAAGATTGCACTTTTTTTCTCTAAGAAATAGGATTAAAGGCAAGCCCCAAAACGGCTAATTTAGTCAGATTTTTAAAACACCGTGTTATGTAATTATATTGTAACAGTAAGTAATTTAACAGTATGGTGACATCCAAATGGAAGTAGTCGAACCAAAATAATACCTAATTTTATGCAAGAATGAAGAATATTAACTTTGCCTATCACTAGAAGAAAACTTACTCCATGGATCACCCCCGAACCCCGCCCCCTCACAGCACAGGGGCAATAGTAAACTACTGAAGCAATAGCTCCACCTATTGATCAACAATACTTCCTTAAACATTCTGGCACCCCAAGACTAAAGAGCTCACGCTCTCCCCCTCCTCCACTCGCTCTGACCCAACCCAAATCCAGTTGAGTCACTAGCTCTTAATACCCATCTACACGCTTCCCCCCCCCCAACTCCTTCTCCCTCCAGAAGGTTCTGCACGGCTCCCAAGTGAGAATAAAACGGGAAGATGTCAAAGACCTCCGCTGCCGGTGTTGAGCCTGTATCTGAGACAACCAGACCACTCCACTTGTGGTGGCCGGCCGGGTAGCTCAAGCCGTTCGCTCCCGGGTAGGAGGCCCCAGCCTCCTTCCTCAGGAAAGCTGTTCCCTGTTGCCGGAGACCCCAGCCTCCTTCCTCAGGAAAGCTGTTCCCTGTTGCCCACCTCAACTCCTAGTCTCCACTCAACCCACACTCCTCCTCCAGGCCGAAATCTGGGTTTCCCGGGTCTCTGTCTCTGCTGGCCCTGCAGCGCGCCAACAGCCCGCACCGAGCCTCCGCCCCCTCGACGAGCAGAGAAACCCAGAAACCTCCCTCGGCCAGGTCTTCGCCCAGTGTCTCTCCCCGCCTTCGCAGACCCTCTTCCCTGCCTGCCGGGCCCAGCCCCGCTGCCCTTCCTCACCCTTTCATCTTCCCCGCCTGCAGAGGCCGTTGTTAAGAAGGATATCAACGCCGTTGTCGTCGCCGCCCTGAGCTCTCCGTGCCCTCAAGCTCGAGCCACTCAACACCCACAAGCCGGCCTCCTCGCTGAGGGCAGGGAGCTGAGCGGGTGACGGAGGCTGCGAGAGTCGAGCGCGGCCTTGCGTCTCCGGAGACGGTCGGAGTGTCTCTCGGCGCCGCGCTGGTGCCGTCGCTTCTCCACACGTGCACACCGGGAACTCGGCTCCCGCCCGCCGCCGCCACCAGCCAGACCCGCCGCTGCGCTGCGACCTTTCACCCCACCCCCTCTGCGCGCCGGCGCGTCAGCCGCCTCGCGCGCAGCCGCAGTGCACCTTCGCCCTCCCCCCTCAACTTCAGAACCTGTGTCTTTCTACTGGGCTGTGCCCCCTGGCGTCATATTCCTCTTTCCGTCCCTTGCGACACTACTTGTGGGCTTGCCCGGTAGGCCCTGGCGGTAAAATCCGGATTTTTCCACCCCTCTCTCTCCTCTCCCGCTCTAACAAGCTCAATTTTCCCTGACCCTGTTCTTCCCAGTTGGTAGTCTTCAGAATGACCTTCAAATGTTCTGTCTCCTCATAGGACATTGTAAAACTGGTTCTTATAAATATAGCGAAGTCTGTGGAGGACGCAAGCAAATGAGGTATTTTTAAGGCAAACATAATTAACAAGTGGCTGCATAACTTGGCTTCCGTCCAGCACGATTCAAGTTTTGAGGTCACGTGACTGCCCCAAACCTTTAAGCCTGGGATTTTACCGCGGGCCCCAGACGGACAGAACTCCGTCGCCATTTCCGGCCTCTAAACAGTAGCGTAAACGTCACTTCCTTAGTAATGCACTTTAACCCGTTCCATCCACGCCTTTTACATTGCACTTTGTAGCATATTTCTGTGAAAGATTTTGTTGCCTTTAAAAAAAAATTTAACTACAAGAAAATTAATGTTCAAACGATCTGTAAAAACATAGACCCTCCGAGATGGCAACGCGCCGGGCCGGGGTAGACAGGGCGGAGCTCTAGGTCACGTGACGACCTGGACCCGCCCTCAGTCTGCAGCTGAAGGTTTCCCCTCCCGCAGTGACAGAGCCTCCGGTTCCCGATCGGTTCTGACTCTGCACCTCGCGCCCCAGCAGGTGAGTGGCGACCGGTAACCGCGGCTGGTGTGAATAGGAGAAGGGTTGGGAGGAGGAAGAGAAAGGAGAATATGAACGGCAGCCTCCGCTGTCATCCTGCACTGGCAAGGAGCTCATTTCTCCAATACTGACCCCCGCCTCCTCCCCGCTACTCTGCGGTCGCCTCCGCAATCTAGGGGTTGAGATGTGCGTCCACCTTTTCCCGGGTTGGGGGTGCGTGCGGCCATCATGGTTCCCTAGTCTGAGTCTTTGTGGCTTAGGGTAGCGAGATTGGTTCAGCAGTTCCCCCGGGTCTGTAGTAGCCCCCAAGTCCCATTCCCCAAAGCCCTTTCTTTGGTAGAGTCCCTGCACCAAGTCTTTACCTTCCGCCCGGGGCTGGGGAGCGGGGAGGTAGGAAAAACCCTGGAGGCAGAGGCGTCTCCGGTGAGACTGGCTTGGGAGGGAATGTCTCTGATGTGGCCCTCAATGCGAAGTCACTGTAAAGCTTGTTTCTGTATGTGCTTTGCTAGTAATTCTGAGTTTTTATCTGACACCCGTGCGGGAGGCGTTCTATATGTTTCCACATGCTTAGGATGGGACTGGAAGGGTAAAAGTAGGCCTATTACCTTTCTCTTCTCTGATTTTGTAGTTAGGAAGGGAGAGGACAGTTGAAAGAATAAAGATATACTAGGTCCAAATCAGGAGGTGTTGGTAAATGCGACAGTCTCGATTGAATGGGGAGGCGTTGAAAGATGGGGTGATCTGCAGTGTCGTGATCTGCAGTAGATTCGAGGCTAGCTCGTGGAAAAGTAACTAGGCTTTCCTAAAAGGGAAGTAATTCTTCAGAAACTAATTGGGCTGGAAATATACTTATGTCGAATGTATTTGACCATCAATTTAAAGAGGGTAAGTCGAGATGTTGCTGACTTGATTTTTTGCCTTTGACATCCTTCTTTTGCCATTTCTCCCTAACCTCCTTCTTGCTACTCCCAGTCAGTTCCTTGATCAGTGGTAAACTTATCAGTTGTATCCCTTTTTCACTGTCCCCCACTTGTAAAAGGCCAAGTGACCTTTTCAGATTTTGACACAGTATTTTGTGAAAATACAGAAATTATTTTGCTCAGGTTTTTGCCCAATCCAGTGTACTTCCATTTTATATGTAGTGACCAGTGTTTTGACCTCAAACAATGTACTTTAGGGAAGAGTGTTACTCAGTTTTGGGTTAAACTCTTTTGTTTATACTGCAAACTCAGAAAGTCCCTTGGTTCTTTTAAATTGAAAGGCCTTACAGAAATTACAAATTTGATTTTTAAACTTTAAATTAGACTTTTTCTTAATCCGAAAAGCCCTTCTCATTTAAACCTTGTAGTTTTCTAATCACTAATTGAAAAATCCATTAAAGACAGCTGAAAAATAAGGATGATGGAATCATCTTTGAGTAGTGAATGTGATAGACTTATTTTTGTTTTTCTCTGTCTTCTAAATTCTCTACAATAAACTGATCTTGTTAGGGGAAACAAAAGGTTAGAATTCTAGAGCAGATAGAAATTTAACAAAATACTTTTATAAGTAAGTTCAAAATATGATATGTTTATGTTGTCATGCCTGCTACTGATATAAATACAGTTTTATCTGTTAATTTGCTCCAGAGTGAGGTTTCCTGATTTCTAGAGAAGAGAAAAACATAAGCAGTGTTGCTTCATTGCCTAGGTGACATTCCACTAAATAAGAATTCCTTAAGTACCCTGGAAGTTCAAACCAGTCCTGTCTGGGTGAAACCAAAATGGGAAAGAGAAAACCAGCTAGAAAGCATGGAGTACTAAAGAGGAAAATGTCAATATGAAAGCGGTTGAATGAATATGCAGTTTTTCTTCACAATTTCCTCAATTTTAGGAAACTTAAGAAAGCGGTAATTTAGACCACTGATGAAATGTGGGAGATTAGCAACAGGAATTGGTGGTTTAATGCTACTAAAGTTGAATCTGAAAAAGAGCTTTGATATACACAGTTCACACATGCACAAAACAGGTGATGTGAAGCTTGGAAAGCATTTCTGAGACTAGCCTTATCAGTTTATGAGTATTACATGTAAAAAAAATTTTTTTAAGGTATCATTGATATACAATTTTATGCTCAGGTTTCACATGAGCAACATTGTGGTTACTACATTATTCCCTATTATCAAGTCCTCACTACATACCCCGTAACAGTTACATGTAGAAATCTTAAAGTCATTAGGGAATTGTGCTGTAGTCCAATATTAAATGGCACACAAGGGTGTTTGTGTTAGGGCCCCTGACTCCTCTTGGTCACTAACTCTGAGGTCTTTCTTGTATTTCATTGCCTTTATATATTATCACCACCCAAGAATGCTTTTTCTACCTCTAAACAGAGCTAGCCACTCAGTCCTATAGACTATTAGACAATTATTTTCCATTCCTCTTTTCACTTCTAGCACATTGTATTATTACTATTTGCTGGGCTGTTCCTTAGTAAGCCCTAACACTCCTAAGAGTTCAAGGACAGTGTCTCTACTGTTAGGACTTCAGCACTAGGATGCTGAAGAACCTGATAGGTACTTAGTACATTGTTAATTGCATGAGTATTTGAAAGACAAGGAGATCACACTCCTTTTAAAAAAGCTCTTGCAGGTCATAGCTCTTTCTGACTTTATGTACTATGTATTTCAAATATACATTGATAATAATCATCTCAATCATGGTCAACAGAATAGACATAAACCTCAGATAGACTTTATTTCAGGCAGTGACCAACTTATTTTCGCAACATACGTTCACTAATAGGTATGGATATCATCAAGATATGAAAGGGAAGGGAAGAAGAGTGAGTTGTATTTAATGAAAAAAGTGGCTCTGTGCAAGTTGTGATAATAGCCCTGGAGTAAAAAAAAGTCAGTGTCATCCTTTAGTTCCGCCGCTTCAGTTACCTGCTCTTTTTTCAGTGAAGTTGTGGAAAGGGGCTTATAAGGTTAAATACTTAGAAATCTTCTTCTCAAGGGTATTGTGAATTCAAGAGAGATAAACCCTAGATAATCTTTGTGAAAAATATTTTTTAAGCTAACTGGTTTTTAAGTATAAAACAATATGCTGAAGATTTATGAGAAAAGATTTCCTAGTAATATACACATGGGTTCAAGTTCCGGTCCTTCCGCTTATTTAAACTGTGTTAACCTGGACAATTTATTTAATCTAAGCTTCAGTTTCCTCCTGTTTAAATTTCTCCCATAGGTACTATTAAATTATATAATGAATGCAGAGGGCTTAGTACATATTCTGTAAATTTTCAAAATTAACTTATCTGATACCTAGTTTGATATTATATACTGAATTTGTAAAGGAGACATCCTGTAAAGTTGTGCAACAGTTTTGGGGGATAGACAAAGGAGTAGAATTTGAAATGAAGCTATTATAAAAAAATAGAGGAGCAAGAAAAATATACTTCTAGCAAAGATTCTAAAACATACTTTTTAATAGGAACTGAGAAATAGCATGTAGCCCATTATTTTGACAACTACAGTGACTTAATATTTTCTATGTGAAGATTTGTCCAAAGCTTGTAATCATTAATATGTGGAATTAGTTTGAGGACGTAGTTCTATCTCTAACTTTCTATCCCTGTATTGAATTATAGATATATATTAGAATTGTACTAACCTATTGTACAATTTGAGTTTATGGGGACTTTTAAATTTATGCTTAAAATGCTTAACAATTTTGTTTTTTAGATTAGTAGTTTTGTATTGGAAAATATCAGTAAATTAAATAATAATAGATGTATACCTATCATTACTTTATTTTATTTTATTTTTTTTTTTGAGAGGGCATCTCATATTTATTGATCAAATGGTTGTTAACAACAATAAAATTCAGTATAGGGAGGTCAATGCTCAATGTACAATCATTAATCCATCTCAAGTCTAATTCTCGTCAGTCTCCAATCTTCTGAAGCATAACCAACAAGTTCTTACATGGTGAACGAATTCTTACATAGTGAATAAATTCTTACATGGTGAAAAGTACAAGGGCATTCATCACAGAAACTTTCGGTTTTAATCACGCATTATGAACTATAAACAATCAGGTCAAATATGAATATTCATTTGATTTTTGTACTTGATTTATATGTTGATCCCACATTTCTCCCTTTATTATTATTATTATTTTTATTTTTAATAAAATGCTGAAGTGCTAGGTAGATGCAAGATAAAGGTAGAAAACATAGTTTAGTGCTGTAAGAGGGCAAATGTAGATGATCAGATGATCAGGTGTGTGCCTATGGACTAAGTATTAATCCAGGCTAGACAAGGGCAGCAAAACATCCACGGATGCAGAAGATTTCTCTCAAAGCAGGGGGGTGAGGTTCTGAGCCTCACCTCTGTTGATCCCCAAATTCTTACCTGATGGCCCCCCCTGCGACTGTGCCTGTCTTAGGTTGTTCCTCCCTTGAGGAATCTTACCCGTCTCTGGCTAACCAGTCATCTTCCAGGGCCATACAGGGAAATGTAAAGTTGGTAAGTGAGAGAGAAGCCATAATGTTTAGCTTTTTACTTCTTTGCAGATTTATGCCCTGTGGCTTCTATGCCCAGCACTTGTCTCGAGGTATCTTTACCACCTGGAGGAATTATGATACTCGATAAATTCGATATGAGGCACAAATTCTATTTAAGGGTTGTAATTAGGAAGAAAGAACAAAAGCTACAGATGTAGCATATGGAAGGAAACATGGGAGGATTGATTATTTCTTTGACATATCTTCTTCTAGAGTACCTTAAGTATGTATGGGTTTTAAACTACTAACTAATTTGCACACACATATTAACATAATAGGAATACGGTGACATAAACAAAGCAAATCTATAATTACCATCCATCTCCAGTGAAGCCAAGAAAACCATTTAGGCACCCTAGGCATTTGTGAAAATTTGTCTATGATATGATGGATATTGTCCAACTGTACTTGAACAGTCTGAGAGAAATAAGACAAATTAAAGCAGCCCATTTCTGGGATCTGTTCACATCCCATATGTTCTTTTAACTGTAGATAGTTTATAGTCATAAGATTTTGGAGTACTACACCTTGCACCCCTCCCAACTCCTGGTTGAGTTCAAACAGTACAGATCCAGTCAAATTCGTTGTCTCACTGTATGCACATGCCAGCCTAGACATCTCCCTCCTCATTCCTATGGCAAGTCCAGGAGATGGTGGGGTGGACGCAGCCACGACCGCAGCATCCCCCGGATCCCTGTGGAGGCTTTTTGATGATCATCCCCTGGCACAAGTCCTCCAGAGAGTGCTGATGCCAGAAGCTCCTCCTCATATCGTATCTTAGTTCATTTTCTGGGTATCCAAGCTAGGCCTTGATCTTCTGCATAGAAATAAACAGACCCTTTGCCCACACTTTGACATGCCCTCTATTTCACTGTGCAGAACTCATTGGAGGTCAGCACACAGTAACTGCTTTTTTTTTTTTTTTTTTTTTATTAAGAGAAAGGAATATTATCAGAAAAGAGTACCTCCATAGCTGATCATCTGACACCCTTTAAGTGATCAACATTAAGGATATTTAAAGCATGTGTTGATCTTTGATTTACCAATAGTTTTATCCTATCAAAGAGTAATCCCCCTTTTCTTTTTCTTTCTTTCTTTCTTTCCTTCTTTTTTTTTTTTTAATTTTTAATCTACACTTACATGAAGAATACTATGTATACTATGCTCTCCCCTATATCAGGTCCCCCCTAACAACCACATTACGGTTACTTTCCATCAGCTTAGCAAAATGTTGTAGAGTCACTACTTGTACTCCCTGTGTTGTGCACCCACCCTCCCCTTTCTCCCTCCCCCCCATGCATGCTAATCTTAATACCCCCCTTCTTCTTACCCCCCCTTATCCCTCCCTGCCCACCCATCCTCCCCAGTTCCTTTCCCTTTGGTACCTGTTAGTCCATTTTTGGGTTCTGTAATTCAGCTGCTGTTTTGTTCCTTCAGCCTTTCCTTTGTTCCTATACTCCTCAGATGAGTGAAATCATTTGGTATTTCTCTTTCTCCGCTTGGCTTATTTCACTGAGCATAATACTCTCCAGCTCCATCCATGTTGCTGCAAATGGTTGGATTTTTCCACTTCTTATGGCTGAGTAGTATTCCATTGTGTATATGTACCACATCTTCTTTATCCATTCATCTACTGGTGGACATTTAGGTTGCTTCCAATTCTTGGCTATTGTAAATAGTGCTGCGATAAACATAGGGGTGCATCTGTGTTTCTCAAACTTGATTGCTGCGTTCATAGGGTAAATTCCTAGGAGTGGAATTCCTGCGTCAAATGGTAGGTCTGTTTTGAGCATTTTGATGAACCTCCATACTGCTTTCCATAGTGGTTGAACTAATTTACATTCCCACCAGCAGTGTAGGAGGGTTCCCCTTTCTCCACAGCCTCGCCAACATTTGTTGTTGTTTGTCTTTTCGATGGCAGCTATCCTTACTGGTGTGAGGTGATACCTCATTGTAGTTTTAATTTGCATTTCTCTGATAATTAGCGATGTGGAGCATCTTTTCATGTGTCTGTTGGCCATCTGTATTTCTTTTTTAGAGAACTGTCTGTTCAGTTCCTCTGCCGATTTTTTAATTGGGTTATTTGTTTTTTGTTTGTTGAGGCGTGTGAGCTCTTTATATATTCTGGATGTCAAGCCTTTATCGGATGTGTCATTTTCAAATATATTCTCCCATACTGTAGGGTTCCTTTTTGTTCTATTGATGGTGTCTTTCGCTGTACAGAAGCTTTTCAGCTTAATGTAGTTCCACTTGCTCATTTTTGCTGTTGTTTTCCTTGCCCGGGGAAATATGTTCAAGAAGAGGTCACTCATGTTTATGTCTAAGAGGTTTTTGCCTATGTTTTTTTCCAAGAGTTTAATGGTTTCATGACTTACATTCAGGACTTTGATCCATTTTGAGTTTACCTTTGTATATGGGGTTAGACAATTGTCCAGTTTCATTCTCCTACATGTAGCTGTCCAGTTTTGCCAGCACCGTCTGTTAAAGAGACTGTCATTTTGCCATTGTATGTCCATGGCTCCTTTATCAAATATTAATTGACCATATATGTTCGGGTTAATGTCTGGAGTCTCTAATCTGTTCCACTGGTCTGTGGCTCTGTTCTTGTGCCAGTACCAAATTGTCTTGATTACTATGGCTTTGTAGTAGAGCTTGAAGTTGGGGAGTGAGATCCCCCCTACTTTATGCTTCTTTTTCAGGATTGCTTTGGCTATTCGGTGTCTTTGGTGTTTCCATATGAATTTTTGAATTATTTGTTCCCATTCATTGAAGAATGTTGCTGGTAATTTGAGAGGGATTGCATCAAATCTGTATATTGCTTTGGGCAGGATGGCCATTTTGACGATATTAATTCTTCCTAGCCATGAGCATGGGATGAGTTTCCATTTATTAGTGTCCCCTTTAATTTCTCTTAAGAGTGACTTGTAGTTTTCAGAGTATAAGTCTTTCACTTCTTTGGTTAGGTGTATTCCTAGGTATTTTATTCTTTTTGATCCAATGGTGAATGGAATTGTTTTCCTGATTTCTCTTTCTATTGATTCATTGTTAGTGTATAGGAAAGCTACAGATTTCTGTGTGTTAATTTTGTATCCTGCAACTTTGCTGTATTCCGATATCAGTTCTAGTAGTTTTGGAGTGGAGTCTTTACGGTTTTTTATGTACAGTGTCATATCATCTGCAAATAGTGACCGTTTAACTTCTTCTTTACCAATCTGGATTCCTTGTATTTCTTTGTTTTGTCTGATTGCCGTGGCTAGGACCTCCAGTACTATGTTAAATAACAGTGGGGAGAGTGGGCGTCCCTGTCTGGTTCCTGATCTCAGAGGAAATGCTTTCAGCTTCTCGCTGTTCAGTATAATGCTGGCTGTGGGTTTATCATATATGGCCTTTATTATGTTGAGGTACTTGCCCTCTATTCCCATTTTGCTGAGAGTTTTTATCATGAATGGATGTTGAATTTTGTCAAATGCTTTTTCAGCATCTATGGAGATGATCATGTGGTTTTTGTCTTTCTTTTTGTTGATGTGGCGGATGATGTTGATGGATTTTCGAATGTTGTACCATCCTTGCATCCCTGGGATGAATCCCACTTGGTCATGGTGTATGATCCTTTTGATATACTGTTGAATTTGGTTTGCTAATATTTTATTGAGTATTTTTGCATCTACATTCATCAGGGATATTGGTCTGTAATTTTCTTTTTTGGTGGGGTCTTTGCCTAGTTTTGGTATTAGGGTGATGTTGGCTTCATAGAATGAGTTTGGGAGTATTCCCTCTTCTTCTATTTTTTGGAACACTTTAAGGAGAATGGGTATTATGTCTTCTCTGTGTGTCTGATAAAATTCCGAGGTAAATCCGTCCGGCCCTGGGGTTTTGTTCTTGGGTAGTTTTTTGATTACCATTTCAATTTCTTTGCTCGTAATTGGTTTGTTTAACTTTTGTGTTTCTTCCTTGGTCAGTCTTGGGAGGTTGTATTTTTCTAGGAAGTTGTCCATTTCTTCTAGGTTTTCCAGCTTGTTGGCATATAGATTTTCATAGTAGTCTTTAATAATTCTTTGTATTTCTGTGGAGTCTGTCGTGATTTTTCCATTCTCATTTCTGATTATGTTCATTTGTGTTGATTCTCTTTTTCTCTTAATAAGTTGGGCTAGAGGCTTATCTATTTTGTTTATTTTCTCAAAGAACCAGCTCTTGGTTTCGTTGATTTTTGCAATTGTTTTATTCTTCTCAATTTTGTTTATTTTTACTCTGATCTTTATTATGTCCCTCCTTCTGCTGACTTTAGGCCTCATTTGTTCTTCTTTTTCCAGTTTTGATAATTGTGATGTTAGACTATTCATTTGGGATTGTTCTTCCTTCTTCAAGTGTGCCTGGATTGCTATATACTTTCCTCTTAAGACTGCTTTCGCTGCGTCCCACAGAAGTTGGGGCTTAGTGTTGTTGTTGTCATTTATTTCTATATATTCCTTGATCTCTATTTTGATTTGTTCATTGATCCGTTGATTATTTAGTAGCATGTTGTTAAGCCTCAATGTGTTTGTGAGCCTTTTTGTTTTCTTTGTAGAATTTATTTCTACTTTTATAACTTTGTGGTCTAAAAAATTGGTTGGTAGAATTTCAATATTTTGGAGTTTACTGAGGCTCTTTTTGTGAGTCTATTCTGGAGAATGTTCCATGTGCACTTGCGAAGAATGTATATCCTGTTGCTTTTGGATGTAAAGTTCTATAGATGTCTACTAGGTCCATCTGTTCTAGGGTGTTGTTCAGTGCCTCTGTGTCCTTACTTATTTTCTGCCTGGTGGATCTATCCTTCGGGGTGAGTGGTGTGTTGAAGTCTCCTAAAATGAATGCATTGCAGTCTATTTCCCTCTTTAGTTCTGTTAGTATTTGCTTCACATATGCTGGTGCTCCAGTATTGGGTGCATATATATTTAGAATGGTTATATCCTCTTGTTGGACTGAGCCCTTTATCATTATGTAGTGTCCTTCTTTATCTCTTGTTACTTTCTTTGTTTTGAAGTCTATTTTGTCTGATATTAGTACTGCAACCCCTGCTTTCTTACTGTTGTTTGCCTGAAATATGTTTTTCCATCCCTTGACTTTTAGTCTATGCTTATCTTTGGGTTTAAGGTGAGTTTCTTGTAAGCAGCATATAGATGGGTCTTGCTTTTTTATCCATTCTATTACTCTGTGTCTTTTGATTGGTGCATTAAGTCCATTTACATTTAGGGTGACTATTGAGAGATATGTACTTATTGCCATTGCAGGCTTTAGATTCGTGGTTACCAAAGGTTCAAGGTTAGCTTCTTTAGTATCTTACTGCCTAACTTAGCTCGCTTATTGAACTGTTATATACACTGTCTGGAGATTCTTTTCTTCTCTCCCTTCTTATTCCTCCTCCTCTATTCTTCATATGTTGTGTGTTTTGTTCTGTGCTCTTTTTAGGAGTGCTCCCATTTAGAGCAGTCCCTGTAGGATGCCCTGTAGAGGTGGTTTGTGGGAAGCAAATTCCCTCAGCTTTTGCTTATCTGGGAATTGTTAAATCCCGCCATCATATTTAAATGATAGTCGTGCTGGATACAGTATCCTTGGTTCAAGACCCTTCTGTTTCATTGCATTAAGTATATCATGCCATTCTCTTCTGGCCTGTAGGGTTTCTGTCGAGAAGTCTGATGTTAGCCTGATGGGTTTTCCTTTATAGGTGACCTTTTTCTCTCTAGCTGCCTTTAAAACTCTTTCCTTGTCCTTGATCCTTGCCATTTTAATTACTATGTGTCTTGGTGTTGTCCTCCTTGGATCCTTTCTGTTGGGAGTTCTGTGTAATTCCATGGTCTGTTCGATTATTTCCTCCCCCAGTTTGGGGAAGTTTTCAGCAATTATTTCTTCAAAGAGACTTTCTATCCCTTTTCCTCTTTCTTCTTCTTCTTGTATCCCTATAATATGAATATCATTCCTTTTGGCTTGGTCACATAGTTCTCTTAGTGTTGTTTCATTCCTGGAGATCCTTTTATCTCTCTCTATGTCAGCTTCTATACGTTCCTGTTCTCTGGCTTCTATTCCTTCAATGGCCTCTTGCATCTTATCCATTCTGCTTATAAATCCTTCCAGGGATTGTTTCCCTTATGTGATCTCCTTCCTGACATCTGTGATCTCCCTCCGGACTTCATCCCACTGCTCTTGCATTTTTCTCTGCATCTCTGTCAGCATGTTCATGATTTTTATTTTGAATTCTTTTTCAGGAGGACTGGTTAGGTCTGTCTCCTTCTCAGGTGTTGTCTCTGTGATCTTTGTCTGCCTGTAGTTTTGCCTTTTACGGTGATAGAGATAGTTTGCAGAGCTGGTACAAGTGACAGCTGGGAGAGCTTTCCTTCTTGTTGGTTTGTGGCCTTCATCTCCTGGGAGAATAGCGACCTCTAGTGGCTTGCGCTGTGCAGCTGTGTGCAGACAGGGCTTCTGCTTCCTGCCCGGTTGCTATGGGGTTTATCTCCGCTGTTGCTGTGGGCGTGGCCTGGCTGGGGCTGCTCCTCCAAAATGGTGGAGCCCCGGTGGAGGGGGAGCAGCTGGGAGGCTATTTATCTCCGTTAGGGGCCTCTGTGCTCCCTGCTGCCCAGGGGGTTAGAGTGCCCAGAGATCCCCAGATTCCCTGCCTCTGGTCTAAGTGACCTCTCCTGCCCCTTTAAGACTTCCAAAAAGCACTCTCCAAACTGAAAGAACAACAGCAACAATGAGAGGAACCAGAATTAAAAAAAAAAAAAAAGGAAAAAGCACTTGATGTTTTTTTTTTTTTTCCTCAGGCGCCGGTCCCAGGCACCCGCTCACTGTTCCTGCTGCCCTGCCTCCCTAGCACCAGGGTCCCTGTTCCTTCAAGGCTTCCAAAAAGCACCTGCCCACTGGTCCCGCAGGGAAAAACGCGCGATATTCTTTGTCTTCAGGCGCCGGTCCCAGGCACCCCCTCACCAGTCCCACCGCCCTGCCTCCCTAGCACCGGGGTCCCTGTCCCTTTAAGGCTTCCAAAAAGCACTCGCCAAAAAGAGAAAAGAAAAAGGGGAAAAACGCGCGATTTCCTCCATCCTCAGGTGCCGGTCTAATGCACCCTCTCACCAGTCCCACCGCCCTGCCTCCCTAGCACCGGGGTCCCTGTCCCTTTAAGGCTTCCAAAAAGCACTTGCCAAAAAGAGGGAAAAAAAGGGGAAAAACATGCGATTTCCTCCGTCCTCAAGTGCCGGTCTCAGGCACCCGCCCACCGGTCCCTCAGGGAAAAACGCGGGATATTCTTTGTCCTCAGGCGCTGGTCCCAGGCACCCGCTCACCAGTCCTGCCGCCCTGCCTCCCTAGCACCGGGGTCCCTGTCCCTTTAAGGCTTCCAAAAAGCACTCGCCAAAAAGAGAAAAAAAAAGGGTAAAAACGCGCGATTTCCTCCGTCCTCAAGTGCCGGTCCCAGGCACCCGCTCACCGGTCCCGCCACCCTGCCTCCCTAGCAACGGGGTCCCTGTCCCTTTAAGGCTTCCAAAAAGCACTCGCCAAAAACAAAACAAAAAAAAAAAAAAACTGCTCCGGTTTCTTTCCACCCGCCGGGAGCCGGGGGGAGGGGCGCTCGGGTCCCGCCGGGCCGGGGCTTGTATCTTACCCCCTTCGCGAGGTGATGGGTTCTTGCAAGTGTGGATGTGGTCTGGATGTTGTCCTGTGTCCTGTGGTCTCTATTTGAGGAAGATTTTTCTTTGTTATATTTTCATAGCTCTATGTGTTTTTGGGAGGAGATTTCCACTGCTCTACTCACGCCGCCATCTTGGCTCCGCCCTCTCATTACTTTATTTTTCACCTGAATCCTGAAGAAAAATATTCATTTGTTTTAAAGAGAAATTTTATTTAAAAATTACTGAATAGTCTTTTTAATGTCAAGTTCTCTATTTTAGTGAAATAAATTGTGGTCAATAACAAAGTTGTGGATTTAATTTCTTTCAGTAGAGATTTTTAACTTTTACTATTCTTTTTTTACCATAAAATGAAAGTGACTTCAGTTTATATTCTTTTATGTATGTAGTATATACATAGTATATATGTACAGAAGTTAATATATAAATACACATATAAATTATTAAATTATATATGATATATTAATATTATATATACTATATATATAAAATAATTCTTTTATGTATATAGTATATACATATATACAAAGCAAATAAGTATGTACATATTTATGAAGACAATTGAGATGGATGTCTATTTTCATAGTTATGGATTTTTACTATTTTTGCAGATATTTTTTTATTCAGGTATTATGGATATACACTCTTATGAACGTTTCATGTGAAAAAATAATGTGGTTACTACATTCACCATATTATCGTGTCCCCCGCCATACCCCATTGCAGTCATTGCCCATCAGTGTATTAAGATGCCACAGAGTCACTATTTGCCTTGTCTGTGCTATACTGTCTTCCCCGTGATCCCTCCCACATCATATGTGCCAATCATAATACCCCTCAATCACATTCTCCCAGCCTCCCCACCCGCCCTCCCACACCCCTCCTCTTTGGAAACCATTAGTCCCTTCTTGGAGTCTGTGAGTCTGCTGCTCTTTTGTTCCTTCAGTTTTGCTTCATTGTTATACTCTACAAATGAGGGTGGTAATTTGGTACTTGTCTTTCTCCACCTGGCTTATTTCACTTAGCATAATATCCAACAGCTCCATCCATGTTGTTGCAAATTGTAGAATTTGTTTCTTTCTTACTGCTGAATAGTTTTCCACTGTACCACATCTTCTTTATCCATTTATCTACAGATGGACACTTAGGTTGCTTCCATATCTTAGCTATTGTAAATAGAACTGCAATAAACATAGGAGTGCATATGTCTTTTTGAATCTGAGATATTATATTATTTGGGTAAATTCCTAGGAGTGGAATTCTGGGGCAAATGGTATTTCTCTTTTTAGTTTTTTGAGGAACCTCCATATTGCTTTCCACAATGGTTGAACTAATTTACATTCCCACCAGCAGTGTAGGAGGGTTCCCCTTTCTCCACATCCTCGCCAGCATTTGTTGTTCTTAGTCTTTTCTAAGGTCATCCTAACTGGTGTGAGGTGATATCTCATTGTGGTTTTAATTTGCATTCCCCTTATAATTAGTGACGTGGACATCTTTTCATGTGCCTGTTGGCCATCTGAATTTCTTCTTTGGAGAAGTGTCTGTTCATATCCAAGGCCCATTTTTTAATCAGGTCATTTGCTTTTTGGGTGTTGAGGTGTGTGAGTTCTTTATATATTTTGGATGTTAACCCATTTTCGAATATGTTGTTTACAAATATATTCTCCCATACTGCAGGATGCCTTTTTGTTCTGCTGATGGTGTCCTTTGCTGTACAGAAGCTTTTAAGTTTGATGTAGTCCAATGTGTTCATCTCTGCTTTTGTTTCCCTTGCTCGAGGAGATGTATTCACAAAAAGTTTCTCATGTTTATATTCAGGAGATTTTTGCCTGTGTTATCTCCTAAGAATTTTATGGTTTCATGACTTACATTCAGGTCTTTGATCCATTTTGAGTTTACTTTTGTGTATGGGGATACACAATAATCCAGTTTCATTCTCTTGGATGTAGCTGTCCAGATTTGCAAATGCAAGCTGTTGAAGAGGCTGTTATTTCCCCAGTGTATGTCCATGGCTCCTTTATCATATATTAATTGACCATATATGCTTGGGTTTATATCTGGACTCTCTAGTGTGTTCCATTGGTATGTGGGTTTATTCTTGTGCCAGAACAAAATTGGCTTGATTACTGTGGCTTTGTAATAGAGCTTCAAGTCGGGGAACGTAATCTCCCCAGCTTTATTCTTCCTTCTCAGGATTGCTTTGGCTATTCGGGATCTTTTATGGTTCCATATGAATTTTAGAATTATTTTCTCTAGTTTGTTGAAGAATGCTGTTGGTTTTTTGATAGGGATTGCATTGAATCTGTAGATTGCTTTAGGCAGGATGGCCATTTTGACAATATTAACTCTTCTATCCATGAGCATGGAATGTGTTTCCATTTATTGGTATCTTCTTTAATGTCTCATGAGTGTCTTGTAGTTTTCAGAGTATAGATCTTTCACTTCCTTAGTTAGGTTTATTTCTGGGTATTTTATTCTTTTCGATGCAATTGTGAATGGACTTGTTTTCCTGGTTTCTCTTTCTGTTAGTTCATCATTTATTAGTGTATAGGAGTGCAGCAGATTTCTGCATATTAGTTTTGTATCCTGCAACATTGCTGAATTCAGATATTAGATCTAGTAGTTTTGGAATGGATTATTTAATTAATTTATTTATTTATATTTTGGTATCATTAATATACAATTACATGAGCAACATTATGGTTACTAGACGTCCCCCATTATCAAGTTCCCACCGCATTACAGTCACTGTCCGTCAGTGTAGTAAGATGCTATAGAATCACTGCTTGTCTTCTTTGTGTTATACTGCATTCCCTGTGCCACCCCACACCCGCTACATTATGTCTGCTAATTGTAATGCCTCTTTTTCCCCTTATCACTTCCTTCCTGCACATCCTCCCCAGTCCCTTTCCCTTTTGTAACTGTTAGTCCATTCTTGGGTGCTATGAGTCTGCTGCTGTTTTGTTCCTTCAGTTTTTTCTTTGTTCTTATAGTCCACAGATGAGTGAAATCATTTGATATTTGTCTTTCTCCACCTGGCTTATTTCACTGAGCATAATACCCTCTTAGCTCCATCCATGTTGTTGCAAATGGTAGGATTTCTTTTCTTCTTATGGCTGAATAATATTCCATTTTATATATGTACCGCATCTTCTTTATCCATTCATCTACTGATGGAGACTTAAGTTGCTTCCATTTCTTGGCCATTGTAAATAGTGCTGTGATAAACATAGGGATGCATATGTCTTTTTCAAATGGGTCTGCTGCACTCTTAGGGTAAATTCCTAGGAGTGGATTCCTTGGTCAGATGGGATTTCTATTTTTAGGTTTTTGAGGAACCTCATACTACTTTCCACAATGGTTGAACTATTTTACATTCCCACCAGCAGTGTAGGAGGGTTCCCCTTTCTCCACAACCTCGCCAACATTTGTTGTTTGTCTTTTGGATGTTGGCCATCCTAAGTGATGTGAGGTGATATCTCATTGTGGTTTTAATTTGTATTTCTTGGATGATTAGAAATGTGGAGCATCTTCTCATGTGCCTGTTAGCCATCTGAATTTCTTCTTTGGAGAAGTGTCTGTTCAGATCTTCTGCCTGTTTTTTAATTGGGTTATTTGCTTTTTGTTTGTTGGGGTGAGTGAGGTTTTTATATATTTTTGATGTCAGTCCCTTATCAGATATGTCATTTATGAATATATTCTCCCATACTGTAGGATGCCTTTTTGTTCTACTGATGGTGTCCTTTGCTGTACAGAAGCTTTTCAGCTTGATATAGTCCCACTTGTTCATTTTTGCTTTTGGTTCCCTTGCCCGGGGAGATATGTTCATGAAGAAGTTGCTCATGTTTATGTCCAATAGAGTTTTGCGTATGTTTTCTTCTAGGAATTTTATGGTTTCATGACTTACATTCAGGTCTTTGATCCATTTTGAGTTTGCTTTTGTGTATGGAGTTAGGCAGTAATCCAGTTTCATTCTCTTACATATAGCTGTCCAGTTTTGCCAACACCAGCTGTTGAAGAGGCTGTCATCTCCCCATTGTATATCCATGCCTCCTTTATCATATATTAATTGACCATATATGCATGGGTTAATATCTAGACTCTCTATTCTGTTCCACTGGTCTATGGGTCTTTTCTTGTACCAGTACCAAATTGTCTTGATTACTGTGCTTTGTAGTAGAGCTTGAAATTGGGAAGCGATATCCCTCCTTCTTTATTCTTCCTTCTCAGGATTGCTTTTCTATTCAGGGTCTTTTGTTGTTCCATATGAATTTTAGAACTGTTTGTTCTAGTTTGTTGAACAATGCTATCAGTATTTTGATAGGGATTGCATTGAATCTGTATATTGCTTAAGGCAGGATGGCCATTTTGACAATAGTAATTATTCCTATCCATGAGCACGGGATGTGTTTCCATGTATTGGTATCTAATTTAATGTCCCTCATGAGTGTTTTGTAGTTTTCAGAGTATAGGTCAGTCTCTCACTTCCTTGGTTAGGTTCATTCCTAGGTATTTTATGCTTTTTGATGCAATTGTGAATGGAGTTGTTTTCCTGATTTCTCTTTCTATTGGTTCATTGTTAGTGTATAGGAAAACTACACATTTCTGTGTGTTAATTTTGTATCCTGTAACTTTGCTGTATTCCGATATCAGTTCTAGTAGTTTTGGGGTGGAGTCTTTAGAGTTTTTTATGTACAATATCATATCATCTGCAAATAGTGACCGTTTAACTTCTTCTTTACCAATCTGGATTCCTTGTATTTCTTTGTTTTGTCTGATTGCCGTGGCTAGGACCTCCAGTACTATGTTAAATAACAGTGGGGAGAGTGGGCATCCCTGTCTAGTTCCTGATCTCAGAGGAAAAGCTTTCAGCTTCTCGCTGTTCAGTATAATGTTGGCTCTGGGTTGATCATAAATGGCCTTTATTATGTTGAGGTACTTGCCCTCTATTCCCATTTTGCTGAGAGTTTTTATCATGAATGGATGTTGAATTTTGTCAAATGCTTTTTCAGCATCTATGGAGATGATCATGTGGTTTTTGTCTTTCTTTTTGTTGATGTGGTGGATGATGTTGATGGATTTTCGAATGTTGTACCATCCTTGCATCCCTGGGATGAATCCCACTTGGTCATGGTGTATGATCCTTTTAATGTATTTTTGAATTCGGTTTGCTAATATTTTGTTGAGTATTTTTGCATCTATGTTCATCAGGGATATTCGTGTGTAATTTTCTTTTTTGGTGGGGTCTTTGCCTGGTTTTGGTATTAGGGTGATGTTTGCTTCATAGAATGAGTTTGGGAGTATTCCCTCCTCTACTATTTTTTGGAAAACTTTAAGGAGAATGGGTATTATGTCTTCCCTGTAGGTCTGATAAAATTCCGAGGTTAATCCATCTGGCCCAGAGGTTTTGTTCTTTGGTAGTTTTTTGATTACTGCTTTAATTTCATTGCTGGTAATGGGTCTGTTAAGATTTTCTGTTTCTTTCTGGGTCAGTCTTGGGAGGTTGTATTTTTCTAGGAAGTTGTCCATTTCTTCTAGGTTTCCCAGCTTGTTAGCATATAAGTTTTCAGAGCACTCTCTAATAATTCTTTGTATTTCTGTGTGGTCTGTTGTGATTTTTCCTTTCTCGTTTCTGATTCTGTTGATTTGTATTGACTCTCTTTTCCTCTTAATAAGTCTGGCTAGAGGCTTATCTATTTTGTTTATTTTCTCGAAGAACCAGCTCTTGGTTTCATTGATTTTTGCTATTGTTTTATGCTTCTCAATTTTATTTGTTTCTTCTCTGATCTTTATCATGTCCCTCCTTCTGTTGACCTTAGGCCTCATTTGTTCTTCTTTTTCCAATTTCAATAATTGTGGCATTAGACCATTCATTTGGGATTGTTCTTCCTTCTTTAAATATGCCTGGATTGCAATATACTTTCCTCTTAAGACTGCTTTTGCTGTATCCCACAGTAGTTGGGGCTTTGTGTTGTTGTTGTCGTTTGTTTCCGTATTTTGCTGGATCTCCATTTTGATTTGGTCATTGATCCATTGATTGTTTAGGAGCGTGTTGTTAAGCCTCCATGTGTTTGTTAGCCTTTTTGCTTTCTTTGTACAGTTTATTTCTAGTTTTATGCCTTTGTGGTATGAAAAGTTGGTTGGTAGGATTTCAATCTTTAGGAATTTTCTGAGGCTCTTTTTGTGGCCTCATATGTGGTCTCTTCTGGAGAATGTTCCATGTGCACTTGAGAAGAATGTGTATCCTGTTGCTTTTGGATGTAGAGTTCTGTAGAGGTCTATTAGATCCATCTGTTCTAGTGTGTTGTTCAGTGCCTCTGTGTCCTTACTTATTTTCCGTCTGGTGGATCTGTCCTTTGGAGTGAGTAGTGTGTTGAAGTCTCCCAGAATGAATGCGTTGCATTCTATTTCCTCCTTTAGTTCTGTTAGTATTTGTTTCACATATGCTGGTGCTCCTGTATTGGGTGCATATATATTTAGAATGGTTATGTCCTCTTGTTGGACTGAGCCCTTTATCATTATGTAATGTCCTTCTTTGTCTTTTGTTACTTTCGTTATTTTGAAGTCTATTTTGTCTGATACTAGTATTGCAACACCTGCTTTTTTCTCTCTGTTGTTTGCATGAAATATCTTTTTCCATCCCTTGACTTTAAGTCTGTGTATGTCTTTGGGTTTGAGGTGAGTCTCTTGTAAGCAGCATATGGATGGATCTTGCTTTTTTACCCATTCTATTACTCTGTGTCTTTTGATTGGTGCATTCAGTCCATTTACATTTAGGGTGATTATTGAAAGGTATGTACTTATTGCCATTGCAGGCTTTAAGTTTGTGGTTTCCAAAGGTTCAGGGTTAGCTTCTTTACTATCTTACTGTCTAACTTAACTTGCTGTTGAGCTATTATAAACACGGTCTGATGATTCTTTATTTCTCTCCCTTTGTATTCCTCCTCCTCCCTTCTTCATATGTTGGGTGTTGTGTTCTGTGCTCTTTTTAGGAGTGCTCCCATCTAGAGCAGTCCCTGTAGGATGCCCTGTAGAGGTGGTTTGTGGTAGGCAAATTCCCTCAACTTTTGCTTGCCTAGAAATTGTTTAATCCCTCCTTCATATTTAAATGTTAATCGTGCTGGATACAATAATCTTGGTTTGAGGCCCTTCTGTTTCATTGCATTAAGTATGTCATGCCATTGTCTTCTGGCCTGTAGGGTTTCTGTTGAGAAGTCTGATGATAGCCTGATGGGCTTTCCTTTGTAGGTAACCTTTTTTTCCCTCTGGCTGCCTTTAATACTTTGTTCTTGTCTTTGGTCTTTGCCATTTTAATTATTATGTGTCTTGCTGTTGCCCTCCTTGGATCCCTTGTCATGGGAGTTCTGTGTACCTCTGTGGTGTGAGAGGCCATTTCCTCCCCTAGTTTGGGGAAGTTTTCAGCAATTATTTCTTCAAAGACACTTTCTATCCCTTTTTCTCTCTTCTTCTTCTTCTGGTACCCCTATAATGCGTTTATTGTTCCGTTTTGATTGGTCACTCAGCTCTCTTAGAATTCTTTCATTCCTGGAGATCCTTTTATCTCTCTCTGCATCAGCTTCTCTGCATTCCTGTTCTCTGTTTTCTAGTCCATTAATGGTCTCTTGCATCTTGTCCATTCTGTTTTGAAGTCCTTACAGAGCTTGTTTTATTTCTGTATTCTCCTTCCTTAGTTCTTGCATATTTCTCTACAAGTCCATCAGGATGGTTATGACTTTTGTTTTGAATTCTTTTTCAGGAAGACTGGTTAAATCTATCTCCCCAGGTTCCTTCTCAGGGGAAGATGTACCAGATGCTGAAACTGTCTGGGTTAGTCTTGTCTGGATCATATTTTTTTGCCTTTTCATGTTGATAGGTGCTATTGACTGTCAGCTGTGAGGGCCAAACTTTCCACTTGCTACTAGTCTTTCTTTACTGGGACAACTGCGACCCCTAGTGGCTTGTGTTGGGTAATTGCGTGTAGACTGGGTCTTTGTGTCTTGCACCACCGGTATGAAAGAAGCTTCCTTGCTGTGGGCGTGACCAGCCTTAGGCTGCTTCTCTGCTTTGGCAGGGCCCTGGAAGGGTAATGGATGGGGGGCTGTTTGGCTGTTTACCTCTGTGAGGGGTCTCGGAGCTGTTGCCCAGGTGGTTAGTGCGCCCATTTTTCCCTGTAATTTCCAGCTGCTGGACTGTGACCTGTGTTGTTTCTGTCCAGCTGTTGCGTCCCTGTCCCTTTAAGACTAAAAGTACTCAGTTTTCTTTGTCACAGGGGCATCAGCTTCGGAACCCGCTCAGAGGTCTTGCTGCCCTGTTTCCCTAGTTTCCAGCCCTCCACGCATACACTGTGTCTGCGCTCTGGTGCAGATGGCTAGGGCTGGGTGTTTAGCAGTCCTGGGCTCCCTCTCCCTCCCTCCTCCGACTCCTCTCCTCCCACTGTGAGCTGTGGTGAGGGGCGCTCAGGTCCCGCCAGGCCGGGGCTTGTATCTTACCCCTTTCACCAGGCACTGGGCTCTCGCATGTATGGATGTAGTCTGGCTGTTGTCCTGTGTCTTCTGGTCTCTCTTTTAGGATTAGTTGTATTTGTTGTATTTTCAAAAATGTATATGTTTTTGGGAGGAGATTCCCACTGTACTACTCTTGCTGCCATATTGGCTCTGCCCCCTTTCTATTGTTTATTCTTCTCAATCTTATTTATTTCTGCTCTAAGCTTTATTATGTCCCTCCTATTGACTTTGGGCCTCATTTGTTCTTCTTTTTCTAGTTTCATTAATTGTGAGTTTAAACTGTTCATATGGGATTGTTCTTCTTTCCTGAGGTAGGCCTGTATTGCAGTATACTTTCCTCTTAGCATGGCCTTTGCTGTGCCGCACAGATCTTGTGTTGTTAAATTATTGTTGTCCTTTGTATCCATATATTACTTCATCTCTCTTTTATTACCTCTACTGACAGCTACCTAACCTTAGGAACACTTCCACCTCTATCAGTTCCTCCAAAATACACTGTAGGGATGGTTTGTGGGACGTAAATTCTCTCAGCTTTTGCTTATCTGGAAATTTTTGAATCCCTCCTTCAAATTTAAATGATAATCTCACTGAGTAAAGTATTCTTGGTTTGAGGCCCTTCTGCTTCATTGCATTAAATATATCATACCACTCCGTTTTGGCCTATAAAGTTTCTGCTGGTAAGTCTAAATGATAGCCTGATGGATTTTCCTTTGTATGTGATCTTATTTCTGTCTCTGGCTGCTTTTAATAGTCTGTCCTTATTGTTGATCTTTGCCATTTTAATTATTTTATGTCTTGGTGTTGTCCTTCTAGTGTCCCTTGTTTTGGGAGATCTGTATACCTCCATGGCCTGAGAGACTATCTCCATCCCCAGATCAGGGAAGTTTTCAGCAAATACTTCCTCAGAGACACTTTCTATCCATTTTTCTTTCTCTTATTCTTCTGGTACCCCTATAATACAAATATTGTATTGTACTGGTCACAGCTTAATGTGACCGTTTGGACTGGTCACAGTTCTCTCAGTATTCTTTCATTCCTAGAGATCCTTTTTTCTCTCTGTGCCTCAGCTTCTTTGTATTCCTCTTCCCTAATTTGTTTATTGGCTCCTCCACCATATTTAATCTGTTTTTAATACTCTCTATCATACTCGTCAACGATTGGGTCTTCATCCTAAATTTGTTCCTGAGGTCTTGAATATTTTTCTGTACCTCCATGAGCATGTTTATGATTTTTATTTTGAAATCTCTTTCAGGAAGATTTATTAATTCAGTCTCACTTGATCCTTTCTCTGGTGTTGAGATTTTGCTTTGAACCAGGTTCCTTTGCCATTTCATACTTGTACGTGGCGCCCTCTAGTGCCCAGAAGCTCTACTGTCTGGAGCTGCTCAGTCCCTGAGGTGATGTTGGCGGTCACAGGGGAGTCGTGCTTATGCCTTGGGGTAGGAAAAATTAGTTTCCTGTTTCCCAGCTGCTATGCCTCTCTCCACTGCCAGAACCAGCGGGCCTAACACACAGGTGTGTGTTGTGTTTGTATCTGCCCTAGGCAGGGCTTCTCTCTGGCTGGCCTGACGCCAGAGCAGGGGCTGGTGTTTTGTGAGCCAGGTGCACATTACCCGGGAGTGAGATACAGCAGGCTGCATATCATGGTGGGGTGCCATGGAGCTGTGTATCCAACCAGGGGCATGGAGCCTCTGAAGATTGGTTAAGTTCCCAATCAGCTGGGCAGAGTGCACCCAGACTGTTTTGTCTACTTGTCCTTTCTCCTGAGCAGTAAGCTCTGTGCAGTCCTTGCCCCTTTAGCAGCCCACTCATTTTTGGGAAGTCTCTCAGACTTCCCACCCAAATCAGCAGATATGAATTCGTGTTTTCCACAAGCAGCTGGAATTTCAGTCTCTCCAGGCATTCCACCTGTCTTAGCTTTCCAACCTCAGTAGTCACCAGAACACCATGCAGTGTAGGTTCGTGCTCCCACAGCAGGTCTCCAGGGCTAGGTGTTCAGCCGTCCCAGGCCTCCACTCCCTCACTGCTCTGTTTCTCTTCCTTCCACTGGTGAGCTGGGGTGGAGGAAGGACTTGGGCCCCACCTGGTCACAGCTTTGGTATGTTACCCTGTTCCATGAGGTCTGCCCTTTTCTCCAGGTGTATACATTCTGGTGCAGCTTTCTTTACTATTGCTCTTTCAGGATTAGTTGTATTAATTATATTTTTGTATTATATGTGGTTTTAGGAGGAGGTCTCTGTCTCACCTCTCACACTGCCATCTTTAATCCAATCAAGCCCCAGATTTTTATTTTTGATTGAAACTTTAAAGCTGTCCTTAAAATCAGTTACTGGTGTAAACAAAATGATCTAATAATTACTTCTTACTTGAAACTCTTTATATTTGCTTATAGTTAGCTTTGTGTAATAAATTTCACAATTGCAGTTAGTCTGTATTTTTAAACTGAATGGTATTTCATAGGTATTTTTGGATTTAACCTTTTTTTGGTATCAATATTGTGAAAAGCTTACTACTATAAAATTTTCAGTTTTGAATCTTAATGTTGTTTATTGAAACTATTCTTTTGGTAATAAACCTTTTGAAAAAATATTCTTACATGTCATATTTTGTTTCATTCCTGAGAGATAAACTTACTTCATTGAAAATAAAAGAGGTAATGCATGGTATGAAATAGCAGAGATCCAGATATGCTTACGCAATGAAAAAGAACCAGATTTTAAGTTTTGTTTTAGTTATTTCTTAGTTTAATATTTTGAAGTGTTTATTTAAAAGTATCCTAGAGAAGACTAATTAAACTGGAAAATACTTACAAAATTGAAGAAATGGTGTTATAAAAGTTCTGTATATGTATTAATGATTGTATATTACTGAAAAAGTTGGAAGGAAATACATCAAAATAATTAATGATCTCTAGAAGATTAAAGAGTTAAATTTATTAATATATCTCCCGTATATTTGAGTTCTGACAATCAGTAGTCATTGCTTTGGCAACAAGAATTTCTTTTTAATTTGACATGGAGAATTAAGACATTTAAATAGTGATTTCATCTTAATTACTTGGATATCTTAAGTGAAAGTGTTTTGACTTACCCAGAGAACTAAATAATAAATTATAAGGGGAGATATGTTTTTAGGCTTATATAATTGCAGCAGATTCTTAAAAGCAGAAGTAAATCCCAGCATAAACAAATTTAATATATGACAAAGTGATGTTTCAGTCCAATGGAAAAAAACTTCCTTAAACCAAGATAGGAAATCTAAAAGTCATAAAAAGGAACAGATATGAGACTACATAGAAATGAAGAATTTTCCAGTAGCAAAAAAAAAGGACAAAAGGCAGATTTTTTTAAATGTTTGAAATTTCATAGCAGTTGATATTTTTAAGAACTATTACATATTAAGAAAAAGTCTACATGAACATAGGTAAAACATGACTAGAACATAACAGAAAATAAATCCAAACATTGAACAACCTTATGAAAAGATCTATAATCTCATTACTAACAATGAAATAGTCTTTTCTGATCAGTAAAAATTAAGTGGTAAACCTAGTGCTAACAGGCAGCTCAATAAAGGATTTTCTCATAAGATGTTAGTGGAGATGTGAATTACTACAGGGTTTTTACTGAACAACCAGGCAATAACTGTTAATATAGAAAGTACAGTCTTCCATCCAGCAGTTCCACTCCACAGAATCTTTTCCTGAGGAATAATAGCCCTAGTAAGTGAGCAAGTATTTACATGAATGTTCATTGCAGCAATGTTTATAGTAGTAAAATCTTAGGAACAAAGGAAATGCCTGTCAGTTAGGGGTATTGTTATATAAATCATGGTTTAGGCATGTTACAGAATGTTTTTGAAATCATTAAAAATAGGAGTTAATTCTATACTGGTGAGTTGAAAGGATTCCCAAAAGCATTCTGAAAGGATTTCCACCATATCTTTTAAGTGAGAAAGGCAGTTTAGAGAAACATTATGTAATGACATCCCATTTTTTTAAATAGTTGAAAAGCACCTCGGGTTTTAAATATGGTTGTATTGTTGTCAACACTGAAAAGAGGAAATAAGTAAGTGAAGGCAGAGTATCCACAATAACATTTTTGCGTTTAAAGGTCTGTAGTTTTCCTGTCAGTATGAGATGAATGGCAGGAAAGGATAGTAACCACAATGGTTAGTGGTTATTGCAGTGGCTGGATGAGCATTTCATGAGATTTTTAATTTCTTCCTTACACTTTTCTGTATTACTTGTTTTTATTTTTACAATGAGCATGAAGTGTTTCTGTAATTAAAAAGTAAAACTACATTTTTAAAAAGAAATAAAAATTTCAATAGGGCAAAGAGGGAATTAACAAAAAGAAACTACCATTTGAATTGGCCAGAAATGGCAATTATCTGAAATGATTTTTGTCTTAATTATTTAGGTATCTGAGGGGAAAGTGTATAAATTATCCTTGTAACTCCATAATTTTTCCTTAATTTTGTGTATGTGATAAACCCTTAGACACTCAGTAAGAAATTGCCAATAAAAATGGACAGAAAAATGACAGGCTATTACCAGATACAGTTACAAATTTACATTTTTATATATGACAGAGTCAGTATAAGGAAAAGTCCACATTTGGGTTTTGGTGAATAAAAAAGCTAGATACAAAATTAACACTAATTGCGTATAACCAATAGTAATGTATTATCTTGGTATGGTAATGAGGGTAGCTGTGCTTACTGTGGTGAGCATTTAGTAATGTATATAATTATTGAGTCCCTATGTTATACATCTGAAATAAATATAATACTGTGTATCAACTATATTCCAATTTTAAAAAAAGAAAGATGAACTCTCCTTAAGAAAGGCTCAAATAAGAATATCTTTAAAGAAGCAAAACTGAAAGTATCTATAGTTATTTAATAGTTGATTTCAGTCCTAGAAGTCTGAAGTCAAAACATCCATCATTCAAAGCCATAACAGAAAATGGCAGATGCTTTGGAGCTGGACATGTTGCATCTGTGTTTGTTTCTCATGTTTTTCCCTTTTCATTACCAATTTTATTAACTTAATAGTATATATGTTCTTTATTGTAAACTATACAAATGTTTTTTTAAGATTTGGGATATATGTATCTAAATAGTTATTCTAGAGGAATATTGAGAGGCGTAGCAAGGATTTTTAAGGCATAAATTACTGGAGCCAGGCTGGGTCACATCTTGGCTCTGCTAACTTCCTAGCAGTGTGACTTTGGGGAATTTATTTTGATCTTTCTGTGATATTTTTTTCTCAGCTTTAAAATAAGGAAAATAAGAGTATTTACTTCGTTAAGTATTGTGAGGATTAAATGAATAAGAAAAGTGATTAGAATAATAATGGCACATAAGAGCTATATAAATACTTGCTGTTTTTAGTTACTATGTTCTTTGCTGGGTTAGTGAGGAATATATAGTAGTTTTATTATTTGGCTTAGATTTTGCACTCATTACATCAACATTTTTAATTAAGCTGAATGGATGATATATGTGTACAAACATAGTAAAAGTTTATATTCATATATGTATGTGTTTTTTTCCCTTTCTCTTCATCCTTATTCTGTTTTTTCATGTATTTTACTCAATAAATGCTACATATTATAATGTGTCAACAATACTTCAGTAAAAGTTTTTTTAGTAAGAATAAACACTACATATGATGATGATGGTATTTAGTGTTTATTCTTACTAAAAAAAATTGTATTGAGGTATTGTTGACACATTATAATGTGTAGCATTTATTGAGTTTACTCCTGATTCAGGTACTTTTCTGGAAGGCAGCTATGCTTACCACTATACCACCAATGCTGCACACAGGCACTTTTCTGAACATTTACATTGTATTAACTCATGGAAGCCTCATGACAACCTTGGGATTGTTCAGTAATGTGTGTGTGTGTGTTTTAGATATGATCTGATCCTCACGCAAAGGTACTGTTGGGTAAAGAGGGTGGTCTTAATACCTGTAAATACGCAGAGATAAACAGGCTATCAAATCTTGACTGTGAACTATTTCTACCTCAAATTAGAACAGTATAAACAAGAGGCAATAACTCTCCCTCTACCTCAACCCTCCAAGTGAGTCATTGAACCATAGCAGTTTTGATACCCCCAAGTATTAAAGCTTAGCCTGTATCTTGGAAGAACCTTTCTATGCCTCATGGCTTAAAAGTTCATTCAAAATAGGGTTAAGATTTTCCTAAATCTTCACCCAAATTGTTGCTCTTAAGCCCTGTTATGGAAACACAGATGAATAAATACTTTAAAGGCATATCTGACATTTGTACTCCTGAGCTATTAAGGATTGTGGAAATGTTCAGGCTTTGCTGAATTTGCTGAATTTGACAGGACTAGAGGTGTGTGCACAGCCTTATCAGAAATCACATAAATTCATTCTAAACAAAGGGACAAAAACTTGTGTTCAATGTTCCCTCTACTTTGCTTCTAGGTTTAAGTTTCTCCTATCAATGTCATAAGCCATGTAGTCTTTTAAGCTATTAGTTGACAAAAACAAAAGTAAATATGATGTATACTTTGTAAGCATTATGTTCTTGTAAGAGTCATATTGCCAATACTTGGTGCTTTTAAAAAATTTTTATTGAGGTATAATCGACATACCTATACATAAAGTGTATGGCTTGATATTTTGGTGTATGTATACCCCATGAAACCATCACTGTAATCAGTATAGTGAATATATCATCATACCCAAAAGTTTCCTCATGCCTCTGTATAATCCCCTGCCTTCCTGATGCCTATTCCCAAGCAATTACTGATCTATTTTCTATAAGTTGGTTTCCATTTTCTAGAATTTTATATAAATGGAACCATCTTCTTTTTTCTGTCTGCTTCTTACTTAGTGTAATTGTATTGAGATTCTTCGAGGTTGTTACATGTTTCAATGATTCTTTTCATTGCTGACCGAGTATTAGTCCTTGTATAGATATACTACAATTTGTTTATCCTTTCTCCTGTTGATGGATATTTGGGTTGTTTCCACTTTTTGGCTATTATGAATAAAGCTGATATGAATATCCTTTGTTTTAGACATAAGCTTTCATTTCTCATGGGTAAATGCTATGGAGTGGAATGGTGAGGTCATGTGGTAGGTGTATGCTTAACTTTTTAAGAAACTGCCAAATTGTTTTCCAAAGTAGTTTTACTGTTTTTACATTCCCACCAGCAATATATGAGAGTTGTATTTCTCCATCCTTACCAGCATTTCCTATGGTCAGTCTTAGGCATTCTACCATGTGTGGAATGGCATTTCATTGTGCTTTTAATATGTATTTTCCTGGTGATATTGAGTATCTTTTCATGTAGTTATTTTCCATCCATATATCTTCTTTGGTGAAATACATGTTTAAATCTTTCTCAGATCACTGCAGTTGTGTTGTTTTCTTACGAGAGTTGGAATTTTCTTTTAAATAATATTCTAGATATGTCCATTATTGGATAAATGCTTTGTAAATACTCAGACTGTAAATTGTCTTTCTATTCTAACAGTGGTTTTTGAAGAAAAAGATTTTTTAATTTTCATAAAGTACAGTTTATCAGTTATTCTTTATGGATTGTGCTTTTGGTATTGTATCTAATAAATCTATCTAGTCCAGTGCCAAAAAGGAAGTTTTATAGTTTCAGGTTTTACATTTAGGTCTGCATCTTTTTCTTTTTTTTGGCAAGTAGAAGCAGCAAGTTCATTAGGTTGAAAGCACACTTGGAGGGGTCCAAGCAGGCAACTTGAGAAGATTCAAATACATCTATTTTTATTTTAATTCTGTATATAGTGCAAGGTATGAGTGAAGTACCTTTTTTATTTGCATATTGATTTGTTCTACCAGCACTTATTTAAAAACTATATACTTTCTCCACTGAATTGCCTTTGCACTTTTGCCAAAAGTCAGTTGTTTAGTCATGTGTGTGGTTATATAGCCTTTTAGAGCCAATAAATGTTTGTAAAATTTTAAATAATACCAGGCAGAATAATAGATAGGAGATTTTATATATTTTTTATAGAATTATTTGGTGTTCTAGCATTCATAACTTAAAATAACCACTAAAATTATAACATTTTTAGCTTTTAACAAAAGTTTTTATTATTTTGTATCAGATCATTTTTTGATGGTAGTATTTAGCTTCTTCAGCTTTGGCCTCTGCTAAATACTGATTTTTCAAATCTTATGCATGATATGTTTTCTTGGCAAAGCTATCAAGAAAGTTTCTCACGCATTAGGCTAAAATGTGTATTGAGTGCATTCAAAGGAGTTGTATCAGTTTTCACTCAGTGAGTGAGAGTGCCTATTTCTCACATTCTGTGCTGAGTAATATTTAGTAATTGCCTACTATGTGTCAGGGCACTTTACCATGGAATTGAGGTATTCAAAGAACAAAATAGACATGGTCCCTGTTTTCCTGGCATTTACAGTCTGGCAGTAGAGACAGACATTGAATGACTCTGTTTACAGATTTTTAATTTAAATGGCAAGTGCTATAAAGGAGTAATATTGAAGGCTATGAGCACATGCCAGAGGGAACTGGAAGTTAATTCCTTAGCAAGCCATACTATTGAAAACTTATGTCTGTGATTAAGAATTTTTCTCTCCATAGCCAACTTAGTTAAACAGACCTTGGTTGTTATTAATTGTGGAATGCTAGGCAAACCATTAGAAATGCAGATTTCTTGCCCTCTGAATTGAAAGTGTCTGGACTTTTGACTCAAGTCCTATCTTTAAATCCGTTTTGTGAAAGGTGATTTACCTATGTTAGGCAGCATTCTTTTCTTCTTTTTTCCTCACTTTATGCTTTAGGTCATATTTTCATTGCAGCGATTTTGTGAATTCTGAGTTGGAGGCAAGTTTTTTATGGTAATACTTCCTTTTAAATACTGGGTTAATATGCTTTTGTACTGTTTGTGAACCTTCTTTCCCTTCTATTTCATTAATGAAATGAATGACAGGGCAGGACCATTTGCACATATAAACATCATTTTTAATACAAATGTAATAGCATTATTACTGTAGCACTGTTGATACTGATTCTTGTATGTACATCAGTCTCAAGTATATGCATTGCTTATATTTGGCCAGTTTAGCTGCTCATGCATGATATGTTGTTTTCTTGGCAAAGCTATCAAGAAAGTTTCTCATTAATTAACATTCAAATGAGTGATAATAGTAATTGTAGGCAGTTTTTAAGAGACATTTCTAAATATTTTGAGCAATAGGTTTTTTTAAAGTAGTTGTCAAATTTCTAAATTGACTACTACTGAAGAAATAATTTTCATGCATGTATGACTGTTGGCACTTTTTAAAATTGGTAAAGTTATTTCCCAGGCAGTTAGTTTATCTGAAAAAACTGTCCAAAGAGCCTGACAGCCATTTCAGGGGCCATGAAGTTTAAGGATCCCTTCAGAAGAGACTTTGCTAAGGACAGTCCTTGGTACTGTGAAGTTGGAGTTGTGGACTGTTTAACCCAGAAATTTCATCATTTTTATTATTACCATGAGACTATAGGATTTCAAATAAACTAGTATTTCATTTTGTTACCATTATTGGATTTTAAAGATATCTCTGGTTCTTCACTATTGTAGTGTTAAACATGTATGTAAGTAAATCCTTTCCACATGTCAAATATACTACAAGTACAATTTATGGTTCAAAGAGTTTCAACATTTTTAAGGGCCTTGTTGCATACTGCCAAGTTGCTTCTCATATTTCTTAGAAAATAATAAATGCACATAGTAGAACAGGCTACTACTTTCTTTTTAGTTTGTGAATGATCTGTTATATTACCTTTTTTTCAGTCTCCTCCCTTTTGCTTGCATATTATCCCTTGTCATTCTAACATCAAGTTAATAATAGAAATGAGGTACCCCTGGTTTAAAGAAAAAAAGTAATGAAGGTTAAAACTACTGGATAAAATAAGGTCTTTTGAGTTATTTGTTTAAAAATGCCTAAGTGTTAAAATGAGGTGAAATTTGGGGGGCTTTGCCACTCTTTTTATAGATATGCCTATGTATTTGTATTTTTTCATCACTGTCATCTTGAGTGGGGTGCTTATGTCTCAAAACCTATCTCCCAGTCAAACAACACCTACCTCATAGGACTGTTGTTAAGGGTTAAATGAGATATGTCTGTTTTTTAACATAATGCCTCAAGTATAGTTTATGCTTAGCAAATAATAGTTGACATTATCTGCTTTTAATTTCAGAAGATTTTATTGAGTTAGTGCTGTACAAGGTACTATGCTAGGTGGAGGGGAGGGTGTAAGAAAATTATAAATATGCTTCTTGAAGGCAGGTATACTTGAGTCTGTATAACAATTTTTCCATTGATCATAGACTTCTAGCCTATAAATTCATACCATAGAATTTATATACTACGGTATTTTGTTACTCTGGTTTAAACTTTGGATTATCATACTTAGTATGGAATACTTTTATTTTATAAAAATTTGAACTGAAAGGAATCTGTGATTGTTTCTTTCCAGGAGTGCTATAAAAATCATTTATGGACAAGCCTATCAACTAACCTTAACATGTAGCTGATAACAATTTGATTCTATTCCCAGCTCAAGTGTCCACCCTAGCTTTTATCTTTACTATTTCTTTTGCAGAAATGCCTTCATTCTGATAATTAGAGGGGTGAGTGTGTGCATGTCCTCAAAAGAATTTATACCAATAGGGATACATTTTTCCAGATTCTGTTAGTCCAGTTGCCACCTGTGGTTTTTCCATACTTTACTGTGATTCCCACTTTTGTCTGCACTTTTCCTTGTAGTCCATCTCAGTAATTTTTGCAAACTATTTAAGTACTGACTTTGTCTTTATTCTTAACCTTTTGGTTAATCCATTCTTTTTTTTTTTTAAGTAGCACCATACTACATGTATAATACATAAAAACATCTATTCTTAAGGCTCTTCTTCCTTGTTATGTTGGTTAATTCATTGGACCAGTAAAAGGCAGCAAGGACCCCAATGCCTTCTGTCTTTTAATTTTGCATTCTTCACAAGGTGGCCTCTCTGCATATATCAGCTCTATTTAAGGTCCCAAGATGGCTGCTCATCCCATGCAAATGACCAAATCCCAAGGGAAAAAGTTTCTCATGGAATGTATCTTCTAAAAGAGCAAATAAATAATTCCCAGAAGTTCCCCAACAGATTTTGTCTTACCTCTTCCTAGTCAGAACATCACTACATGTTCATTACAAAGCAGTCATTGGTAAGGGAACTGGAATTATCTTGATGGCCCTAGGAAAAGTTGAGTCAATTTAGGGTTTTGTTGGCAAAATAAAAATGGGGAAGTAGTTATGCATAGTAATCTGTCACATAAGACTTTCTAATGTGAGTGCTAGATAGGTAGATTAAATAAAATGAATAAAGGAAATTGCTTCACAAAATGATCTAATACTAATAAGTATTGTCTCAGAGCCTTGTGATTTAGCATTTATATAACACCTCACCCTTGCCCCCAACAGCTGTATCATGTAAGACTGGGAGTAAAAAGAATTATTTCTGAAATAATTAAATTATGTGGTAATCAGTAGCGATTTGGAGTGAAACAAATGTAGGAAACACAAGTGGACCTCTGGTGTTGTGATTTGCCACTGCAGTGTTCTGCAGTGTGTGTGGGGAGAGGCTGATGATTCATTAGATCAGATTGTTGCCTGTACTGACTTTCTGAATTTTTCCCCTTCTACAGCAGGCTTATCTTTTTTTTTTTTAATCTTTCATAAATATGGAAGGGGAACCCTACAGTTTGTGACTGTAGGAATCTTAGTCATAAATTGCATTTGCTTTTCATCCTCAAAGTAAGTCAAACAGCTAAAGGCAAATTTTTTATATAATCATTTCTATGAGTGCAACTATGTCTCAGTTGTTTCATGAAAGCAACTGTTTTTAAAGTAGGTATCACGTTTTATTAGATAAATGACTGAGAGCAACAAGAATAGCTGTATATTGTATTAGGAATGAGTTACTAAGTAGCATCTAGAACTTTACATAGCATTAACTCATATCATGATAGTTTGAACCTTACAGAAATTTGAGATAAAATTAACTTTCAATATCATCTAACTCATAATTTGCTTATTGCAAATTAAAATGTTTTGGGAGGCTGTTGGCTTAACATCTTTAAAAACACGCTTTTTCACATAGAGGCATTAAGCATTTCATATTGAAGCAGAAGATTTTAGTGGAGTATATTTATTTTCACTATTTGTATAGATAACAGTGAAGGGTGACTAATGGATACAAATTAGTATGTTATTGTAGGTCCGGGGAAAGGAAATCCAAGGGCAAAATACCCCTAAAAACCAAAATCAGTCAAAGGGAGAAATAAAGTTTAAAACCCATTTATTGCTCACAAACTGCAGTCCCAGCCATCTTTCTTCTCTGCTCTAGCAGCAACCATACCAGCCCTCCCCCTCACCTCTCAGGTATGGACAAGCCCTCTGTTGCCCAGGTAATCATCCATTGATAAGGAGATGAAGTTCTCCAACCCTGAGGAAAGATGCAAATGCACTAAAGCCATACTTCTTTCCACCTCTGAATGCCTATTGATATGCAGATATACTAAAGCCAGGCGAGATATTCTGGAAATGTTTTAATTTTACCCACAATGTTGTATTTACCAAACGTTATTTGCTTAGCCCTGTTCAGTGGTTGTCACTATATCTATTTAATGAATTTTTATTGTATTTGTAGGGTATATTTATTTTCACTATTTTCATAGATAACAGGAACCTTTATATAAGTGCTGTGGGAATTGCAGATTTTAATGTTTAGAGATCCTATTTCCTTGGACAAATACTTGGAAGTTTCTCAAAATGATTAACTGTTAAGAGGTTGAAGCCTGAAACTTCTGGGCTTAGGAAGACATTTCTAACTCTATCAAAAAATAGTACTTTAGAAGTTAAATTCTTACGAATTTGGACTTTTTTCATGCTCACTCATGATGGGCTCTATGTAAGGCTTATGTTAAAGTGTTGTGCCCAAAGTCGCGAATCCCAGAAGACCACCAAGGAGCCAACACCGATGCAAAAGCAAAGAGCCTTTATTCGAGCTAGCTGGAGCTCAATCTCCTACGACGCAGCAGCAGGGAGATGCCAGAGAAAGAGAGCGAGTTTCAAAAGTACAAAGGTTTTATTGGGGATCTAGGGGCGGTTGGTGGGGTGAGAGGTGTGGCCTTGGCCAATTGGCTGGGTCTAGGGGTAGTTGGTGGGGTGAGAGGTGGCTCTGGTCGATGGCAGGGTCTAAGGGTGGTTGGTGGGCTTCTTGCTGACTGGTGAGGAGAGAGCTCAAGCTCCGATTGGCTGAGGTAGGATCCGGGTCCCGATTGGCTGGAGTAGGATCCTTGAAATAGCAGCACTTATTCTAAGGTTGGGGGGGGTCTAAAAATAAAATTAACTCCTGGGGGAAAAAACCAAGTCCCCTTCAAAAGTACAAGGAGCAAGTTCCTTTTAGAAACCAAGGCTTTGGTATGAGGACCTGACCTCTGTCTGTTGCTTGATTAAGCCTGAACATTGCCGTAAATGCCCTGCTTTCTAAACCCACTTTTGAATTCCTTTTCCCTATTCTGAATCAGAATAACTAATTACATACAATATAACTAAGAGGAAAGAAGTCAAAAATTATACTGGTTCAAGTGGAAGTCCAAGTTTCAGTTATCCAAGGAGTAATTATACAAGTTGTTCATTATTTGAGTATTTTGAGTTCTTTGGAATCAGGTGCCAAGAAAGAGTCTGGTGTATAAGATGTCTTTTAGGGATCAACACATGTGAAAGGAAGGGGGTGGAAGCAGAGCTAGGTAGAGGAAGAAGTTAAAATGCAGTGCAAGCCAGACAAAGCCTCAGTCGACCTGACAGGAGGTCTGCAGCCAGTATTGCTTGATAGTGTATCCCAGGTCAGGCTGACATGACAGGGTCTTTATACTTCCTCCTTGGTCACCAGGTACATGTGGCCCTGTAGAGGATGTGAATGTGAGCAAGGCAGCTCTGCATCTCAGGCCTATCCTGAAAGGCTGACAGCGGTTAGGTATTCACTGATCACACGCCCCTGTCCTTCCTTGAAGGGGATCTTGATGCTGCATTTCTGTGTCTAGTGTGGTAAAACTCCTGTGTTGGGGCAGACTATTGTCCTCTGTACCATTTGGATTGTTAAGATTCAAACAACAGAAATCAGCCTAGTTTCTAATTTAGGAGGAAGACGGACTGGTGCTTAAAGAGCATAGGCTTTGGAGTAGACTACCTAGATTGGAATCTCACCTTAACTGCTTGCCCGTTTTGTAATCTTGGGCAAAGTTACTTAAATCTTGGTTCTTTAGCTTCCCCATTTGTAAAATAGAGGTGATGTTAGGGAGTATGCAGTTGTTCAGTAACTATTCACTGAGTGCTGATTTTCTTTACCCAGGTACTGTTTCCTTTGCCCTCATGAAACTGGCATTCTAAGGAGTAATAGAGATAATAAACAAGTAAACTAAAAAGAAAAATTATATTCTTGTAAGTAGTTACAAATGCTGTGAAGAAAACCAGGGTAGGAGAATTGAGGAAGACAATGGGAAGAAGGAAACTAGTTCATGGAAATGAGGAAAACACATTCCAAGCAAGGGACACTGGAATTGTAAAGGTCTGAGCTGTTAGAGCCAAAATAAAATTTAACTATGTTAAAACATCAAAAGTAGACAGAAGTGCCTGAAATTCCTGCATTTTATACTTTAAAAATTGGTGTTTTCATAATTTTCTTATTTTATCCTGGGAGAAGGTTGAAAGAGCTGGTTTGGGGATGTTTTTGCAAGTATTTCTCTGCATGTAACACAATGGAGTAGAAAAAGACAAATTATTCATAATCATCGTATTTTTCTGCTATTAACATTGACATTTTAAAAAGTAGAATCACCTTGGTTTGCTATATAAGAATATTTTAATCAGATGAATGCAGATTTGTGGCTCTTGGGAAAGCATCTCTAAGGAAATTCATATGATTATCACTTAGGCTCTTGATTCTCTTATTAGTTTGATGCTGCTGTCCCTAATGCCTATTGTCTTTGGCATAAGTTAAGCAATATATGGCTAAAAATAAAAAAGTTAAAAACTATAGAATCATTAGTTTCCATGGTGGCTAGGATTACCCAGCTAAGTGATAAATCCGTCATAGGGCAGCTGATTCATGAATAAACCCATTTGATTTCCACTAATTATTTCTCATACATTTGTTTTAAAAGTACTTTAATTTTTTTCAAGTCAGAACAGATACTGTTATTGCCTCCTGAATGGAGCATCTTTGTGAACCCTAAAAGATTTGAAACATCATAAGGAAGCTCTACTCTATACTCTGAGGCCTCCTGTTCATCTTTGAATCTCAGCTTAGCCTCCTGTAAGTCACTCCTGTCCTGCCCAAGTCTAGGTTAGATGCCCTTGCCTTATGCTCTTCCAGACCAGCCTGCTCTGCTCTTGTGAGAACACGTCACTTTATTGTGACTACCCATTTTTCTTTTTATTCCACCAGGCCAGAAGCTCCTGGGGGGAGAGCTAGTGTCTTACTCCATTGTATGTTCAACCTGTAATACAGCACCTAGAGGATCATTGACACTAGAATAAAATCTGTTTAGTTTTAGAAAATAAAGGTATGGTAGAATATACATAAGAGCAAAGAAGAAAACTAGCCAAGTGACTAGATTTAATTCAAGTTACAAAAAGATAAGAATACAAAGGGTGTTTCTTATACATTAGGTGTTTCTTAAAGCAAAACTGAAGGAAAGAAACAGCAGCAGACTCTTAGACTCCAAGAAGAGACTAGCAGCTACCAAAGGGAAGGAGTTGGGGAGGGTCACTGGGGAGGGAGGCAGAGGGGATTAAGGGCATTATGATTAACACACATAATGTAGGGGGGGCGGTCACAGGGAAGGTGGTATAGCACAGAGAAGACAAATAGTGACTCTATAGGATCTTATTACGCTGATGGACAGTGACTTCAATGGGGTGTAGGGGGACTTGATGATGTGGATGAATGTAGTAACCACAATGTTGCTCATGTGAAACCTTCATAAGATTGTATATCAATGATAACTTAATAAAAAAAGAGAAAAATACATTAGGTGTTTTTTAGAAAATAGGCAATATTAGCTTGCGTTAACAGAATAAAATCAGTAGTCATCCATATTACCTTTCTCCTGGGCTTAACTGTTAGGTAACTTGTAATAACTCCATTAGATTTTACAGATGAATCTAAGGCTCAAAAGCTTGAAAGAATTTCATTTGCCTAAGGACACAGCTCTTAAATTCAAATTCAATCTGTCTAACTCAGCCTTGGTCTGTCTCAATGAAAAGAAGCAGCCAGAACAGATGTACTCTTTAGTACTTACTCATATAGCATTTAGAATACTGTTACTTATTTTGTTTGCTGTTTTAAAAGAACTCGACGTTATGAGATACTTCCAGAAAAGGGTAGCTTCAGGAAAAAGAATCTGAAGAAGATTATCCTTTGAGGAACAGTTGAAGGCAATGAAGATAATTTCTTTAGAGAGGGAACATATTTATTCTGTGTGGCTACAGTATTTAGAAGAAACAAGGCCACCAGAGGGTAGAAGTTATGGGGAAGTAGATTTAGGTTGGATAAAAAGACTATTCCCTAAAAAGAGATTTCGCAAAATAGAATGGTTTTTTTTTTTTTTATTGAAGCCCTGTTTTAAAGCAGTATTTACTGGTGAAATTTTTGTAAACATTTTACATTTCACAAGGAACATTAACAAATTTGTAGGTCAATCACAAATGTGGGGTAGGTGAAAGGAAAGGAGCGACACATAGCAGCAATTCACCGGAGAGTTCCGCTTTATTAGGGAAAGGTGCTGGGTTATATAGGAGGGGGCATGAATTGATTGAGGTGTCACTTCTACGGGGCTGGTGGCTGTTGGCTAGGTGCTGGGATTGGGAGGGGGGCGAGAGGTGATTGATTGGGCTTCAGGTGGCGCCGGCGGGAACTGAGGACCCCCCGAAGAGAAGCCGGAAGTTCGCCATCTTACTGGTGGGGACCCTTCAGTAGGTGGTAACATTATTCCTAATTTCCAAATGTAGATATTCAAAGATTTTGATTTGTCCAAGATCTCCTGCAGCATGTCACTGGTAGAATCAGAATGTGTCTAGCTGACTCAAGATTTCATGCTATTTCTACTTTAATAGGCAGATGACTGTGTATCATGTGTGCTGTGTAGGAAATAGCCATATTTGGGGAAGAAGTTAGACTATAATTGCCAAGTTCTCTTCTGACTGAAAATCTTTGATTTTTCTGAAGATTAAAATTTGATCTCTTTTGCTTGTACACAGCTTCTTTGAAGACTTTGCCCAACTCACTTCCCAAATAAATATGTGTCTTTAAACTTTGGGTGTTTTTCCCTATCATTCAAGCAGTTGCTAGAAAACCTGTTCTATTATTTTATATTTCAGGCTTTTGCGGTCCCCTCCTGTTGTCGGCCAATCCAATCCTGGGTCGTCTCCCTGCACACTAGGTGAGACCTCAACCTGGGAGAGAGTTCTTGACTGATCAAGAAAGATTCACAAGCAGGTCGAGCTGGTACAAGCAAAGAGTAGTTTTATAATGCAAAGTTCACACTCAAGGAGGGAGTGCAGGCGGCTCCAGAGGCAGGCAACACCATGAGGTTTCAGTTGGCTGGTCTTACAGCTGGCATGTATGCAGTGAGTGGAATATTCATTGGGATAGGTGGGGGATTTCTGGAGGAAAAGGTTGACACTCTCTTTTTGTCCTTAGATGGTCTGCCCCTGAACTGTCCTGGAGCCAAGGGGTGTGATTTTTCGTATGCTAATGAGTGTATGTGTACTTTGAGGTCAGTCAGGGTTAGCTTCACCATGTTGGAACCAGTCAGTTTTGACAGGTCTGTTACCTATATCCTCACTCCCCACATCCCACAAGAACAGTTTACATGGAATATTTAGAATTTAAACAAGCATCTAACAATGTAAACACCAGCCAAAATTCCCAAGCCCCTCCCTGTTCATGTCTGGCTATTCACCTACTATAACATGTACCAGCTTACTCAATAGCCCCATCTATTCCATCTCTAGGAAGCTGGAAAATCTTCGTAAACCAATTTCCCCATTTCTTTACTTCCTCCTTTAGCTGGCCTTCCAACAATTTAATTTTCCTGTTGGTCACCAAAATCCTTGTCTCCTTTATTGTGACATTAGTGATTGTAGTATCTGGTTTATATTTTTCTTTCCAATTATTTATACCCTACCTTCATCTTTATCAACAAATTACCATCCTGATGATAGTCTACACCTTTTCAAGGATACCATCTTCAAGTTCTTAGTACTTTTCTTGCTCCTTTGATCATATTCTTCTCACTTGTAAGGTCTCTCCTATCTCCATATGGTTTATAATCCTTACTCGTTTCCACTGATGTCTATTTTTTTAATCACTTAGTTCTTTCCTATTAGCCTGTCCACCAATCCCTTTTTGACTACACTGTTTCAAACCAAAACTCCACTGTTAGTGGCTTCATTGTTACACCCCCGCCACCCCCACAAATCCTTTGATCTCTTGGTTACTGGGTTACAAATTGTGTTCCATGATGTATAGTAATCACTACTTCTGCAGTGATCCTTAAGTGGTTTTATAAACACTACTTTATTTTATAAAGACTACTTGACCCTGCCTGAATTAATCCCCAAGGCTCTGGGTTTGGTGTTCCTCTCTGATTCTTCACATGTGAACTCAACTCAGTCAGCCTCAAAACTTACTTCCAAGCTCCCTGTTCCCCCTAGTTCATCCCATTGGTTTACACTTCTCCCATATCTGAATCAATTTCCCCTCTGCTCCCTGTGTGTTGTTATTATGAACAGTTAAGTCGTTTTGCTTTATTGTACAGTTGTTTAAAGCCAGTGAAAGCTTCTTTTATTCACAGTCCTTATTCCCAAGTTTAACGCAGTGCCTTTTCCTTGGTAGGAGCTCATTAAACATTTAATAGATTGAACTTGCATTGACATTCAAGCCGTAACTATTTCCATTGCTTTTCAACTTTTCATCATGCCTGCATTCTCTCCTCTACTTTAATCTGTGAGATTAACGAAACATCATTCTTTTCATAACAGTTCTCCTCAGTTATTTCCTGTACTTTTGGGTTAAAGTTCACTCGGTATGTATTTTAAGACCCACAGATTAGTCTCTCTACCTTTGCATGCTTATTTCTCAATGTTGATATAATGTATGCTTTTTATTCCAGGCAGGCTGGTCTGTTAACTGTTCTTGAAATTTTTGTTTTCATTCTTTTGTTCTTGTTATTTCCTACCTGGAATGCCTTTGCTATCCTTCTTGTCTTAATTTATGCTAATTCTACCTGACCCTAAACAGCCTAATCTTTGAACTTTCAGTAAATAAGTATACATTATTTGGCGCTTTATTAGTTATTGATCTGTGACCCCTTACTTCATGGTTAGGGACATTATTTAGTTTTATATATGTACATATATTTCATCTCTGTTACCAAATTGTTAATAATTACTAAGTTAGACTAGCAGTTAAAAATAAACCTTAGAATCTGCAACCAGTTTTCTGTTTGATCTTGAATAGTTCATTCATTGAGTTTTTCAGCTTGCACACCTATAAAGTAAAGAAGTTGAACTGAATTTCTTAAAGTGTGTATTGTTCTGCTAAAAAGAAAAGAAACATTCTCCCAGGAAAATTTTAAAGGTAGACAATACATGTAAAAAAATTCTAATGTAAGATACAATTTGCTAGATGAAAAATAAAGCAGGGAAAGAAGGAGCTATGTTGCAGTTTTAAGCATATGGGTGGAGAAGCCTTTTAGAGAAGGTGACTTTTAAATAAAGACCTGAAGGAAGTATAGGAGCACAAATCTGGGAGAAGAATACCCCAGGCAGGAGGAACAACACATAGAGAACCTGAGGCAGAATATGTGTTTTTGAGAAATTCAAAGAATTCGCTGTAAATATACAGAGTGATGAAAGGGAAGAGTAGTGGGAAAGGAGATCAGAGAGATAATGGGGTGGGGGCAAGACTTAGGACTCATAGCTGTTGGAAAGACTTTGCCTTGTTTGTTACACTCCTTGGTATTCTTCTGTGGCTTTCTTTGCATAGGGATATATAAATTCTGAATTTTAGTAACTGTAGACCATTCAAGAATGTGTGGTACTTTTAACCAAATTTTGAGCATTTTATATTTTATTTTGAAGAAGTGATAATAACTCAAGAATACATCAAAGATGGGAGCTAACTTAGTATAATCACTCTTTTCTTTTTGGGTTTGTAATTATAACTTAATATTTTTTACCATAGGTAAATTAACATGATGGATTTCTCCAAGCTACCGAAAATACTTGATGAAGATAAAGAAAGCACATTTGGTTATGTGCATGGGGTCTCAGGACCTGGTAAGTAATATATAATAATCTCAATAGCAAAAGATTCTTAACTTCAATTAATGTATTTTCAAGGTGTTTTAGGTAGAAATATATAAGCTTTTGTTCACATACACAAATTCTGTCTGTCCTTAAAGTTTTCATAGCTACTGTAAGACAGGCAATACCTCTATCTTAAAGGTTTCTCTAGCATTCATTATCTAAATTTGATAATTATAGGGGACTAATTTGTGATAACCTATTTATTATATAAATACATTGTCAGGGTTCAGAGTTTTACCTGTCTTGGTGTTTTTTTGTTAAATCTGAGGTCAAAAAGCTATAAAGTTTATAGCTTTTATTATGGACTATCTTGCAGATAATAGGCATCCACTAAATACCTGTTAATGTGGTTTGAACTTTAGTAATTGTCTTCAGAGCATTTCTCAGCAATATCAACTTTGGCTCTTGGCATATATAAATCCTGCTGAATGCTTATTTAACATATCACATAACTAGCTGCCTTAGGAAAGAAGTCTCATGACATGGTAATGCTAATAGAAAAGCAGTTTTAAACTTTGTTCTACCAAAACGTGGGATACTGCATTTTAAATAATAAATCTCATCCTAGTATTCTTTTGTTACTTTGCATTCCTGCTACAATACGTGTGTCAAAGTTTCTGTTTGTAAAACCTGGTCATTGATTTATATTCTTTAGTGCAATGGAAATTCATTTTTCCTTATGTCTTTTCATACACCTCATTTTCTTGTACTAATCAAAGTGTAGGTGATGACCATTTTTTGTTGTTTATGCAGATGAAGAATGTCAGTCACTATGCCTCTTATTTCTCCCCAAGAACTTCCACCTCTTAGAACTTGGTATTTGAGTTTGAACTCATTGACAAATAATACATTTCACTGTTTTCAACTTCTTTTGCCATTCAGAGAAACAGTATTTCCCCATGATGCTTATAAAGATCTTTAGGGAAAAAGCAAAAGAGCATCAAAAGAGGTTAAATAAAAATATTCTTCTGAAACTTGCAGTAAAGTATGCCTGGAACTTATTTATAATTCTTAAGTACTTCATAAGATAATAGACAAATGGCATACTTTTTGGTTTATGAAATATGATTTAAAATTTTAGTTATCTCTGATATTTCAGTGTATCTTAATTATTCTTACATAGTACACATAGAGGCAAATATTTATGAAATGAGTAAATCTTCATTGTTCTAATATAAGCTAATTAAATATTAATATTTTAATAGTTTCCAGTTGAATATTACAATATTATTCCAGTTAATTGTATTTCAGGCTAAATATTAAAAACAGATTTATTCCCACATATATCTGAAAATGTGTACTTTTCTGTGCCAGAAAAGTAAATTTTGCTTATTAGAAATTGTGGTCCAAAATGGTAAGTACAAATTCTGGTACCTTTTTTGTATGGAACAGTATCCTTTTTTAAATTTTTTTTTTGCATAACATAATTGAGTTGTTTATTGCATTTGGAATTTTTTTTCTTTTATTGGTTTCTGTATGCACACAATCCTCTTCCCAACTAGTGCATTTAACCATCTGTCAAGATAGGAAGATGTTACAGAATCATTGGCTATATTCTCCATGCTACATTACCATTCCTGTGACAAACTTATATTATGATTGAGAATTTTTTAGCTTCTTTATCCCCCTCATCCTCTCCACTCACACACCCCAACCCCTTCCACATAGTGACTGCCAGCCACTTCTCAGTGTCTGTGAGTCTACTGCTATTCTGTTCATTCTATTTTATATGTTTTCAGATTCAACAAATAAGTGGAATCAAATGGTATTTGTTATTCCCCACTTGCCTTATTTCATTTAGCATAATGCCCTCTAGTTCCAACCATGTTGTCACAGATGGCAGGATCTCATTCTTTTTTATGGCTAAATAATATCTCATTGTGGTTTTGATGTGTATTTCTGTGGTGATTGGTGATGTGGAGCATCTTTCATGTGCTTGTTGGCCATCTGTATTTCTTCTCTGGAAAAATGTCTATTCAGGTACTCTATTTTTTAATCAGTTTGTTTTATTGGTGTTGAGGCCTATGAGTTCTTTATGTATTTTGGATGTTAACCATTTATCGGATAATTGTTTACAAACATGTTCTGCCATATGGTAAGTTGCCATTTTGTTCTGCTGATGGTGTCCTTTGCTGTACAGAAGCTTTTTAGTTTGATGTAGTCCCACTTGTTCATTTTTTATTTCGTTTCCCTTACCCCAGGAGATGTGTCCAAGAAAAAATTGCTCATACTTACATTCAAGAGATTTTTGCCTATGTTTTCTTCTAAGACTTTCATGATTTCATGTCTTACATTTCGGTCTTTGATCCATTTCAAGTTTACTTCTGTGTATAGAGTTAGACAGTAATCCAGTTTCATTCTCTTGCATGTAGCTGTCTAGTTTTACCAGCACCAGTTATTGAAGAGACTGTCTTTCCCCCACTGTATATTCATGGCTCCATTATAATATATTAATTGACAGTATGTGCATGGCTTTAGAGCTGGACTCCGTATTCTGTTCCACTTATCTGTGGGTCTGTTCTTGTGCTGGGAATGTACCATTTATATTCCTGTAGCTTTGTAGAATAGTTGAAGTAAGGGAGCATAATACCCCCAGCTTTGTTCTTCTTTCTCAGTATTGCTTTGGCTCTTCAGAGTCTTTTGTGGTTTCATATGAATTTTAGGATTATTTGCTCTAGTTCATTGAAAAATGCCTTTTGTATTTTGATAGAGATTGCATGAATCCATAAATTGCTTCAGGCAGAATGGCCATTTTGCAATATTAATTCTACCTTTCCTTGACCATGGGAGAGATTTCCATTTGTTTGTATCTTCTTTAATTTCTCTCATGAGTGTCTTATAGTTTTCAGAGTACAGGTCTTTCACCTCCTTGGTTAGGTTTACTTCTAGATATTTTATTCTTTTTGATGCAATTGTAAATGGAATTGTTTTCCTGATTTCTCTTTCTGCTAGTTCGTTGTTAGTGTACAGTAATGCAGTGAATTTCTGTGTATTAATTTTGTATCCTGCAACTTTGCTGAATCCAGTTAATAGTTCTAATAGGGTTTTGGTGGAGTCTTTAGGGTTTTTTATGTATAATGCCGTGTCATCTGCAAATAATGACAATTTAACTTCTTCCTTACCAATTTGGATGCCTTTTATCTCTTTATCTTGTCTGATTACCATGGCTAGGACCTCCACTACTATGATGAATATGGTGAGAGTGGGCGTCCTTGTCTTGTTCCTGATCTTAAAGGAAAAGCTTTACAGCTCTTCACCATTAAGTATGATGTTAGCTGTGGGCTTGTCATATATGGCCTTTATTATGTTGAAGTTCATACCATACCCTCTATACTCATTTTGCTGAGAGTTTTTGTCATGAATGGATGTTGAATTTTGTCAAATGCTTTTCCATCTATTGAGATGGTCATATGGTTTTTATCCTTTCTGTTAATGTGGTGTATGATACTGATTTATGAATATTATACCATCCTTGCATTTCTGGAATAAATCATGATGGATGATCCTTTTGCTGTGTTTTTTAATTTAGTTTGCAAGTATTTGTTGAGAATTTTTGCATGTATGTTCATCAGGGATACTGGTCTAAAATTTTCTTTTTTTTTAGTGTCTGTCTGGTTTTGGTATCAGAGGGATGGTTGGCCTCATAGAACAAGTTCAGAAGTATTCCCTCCTCTTCTACTTTTTGGAATAATTTAAGAAAGACAGGTATTAGCTTTTCTTTAAACATTTGGTAGAATTCAGCTGTGAAGCTATCTGGTACTGTACTTTCGTTTGTTGGGAGTTTTTTGACTACCATTTCAATTTTGTTACTGGTAATTGCTCTTTTCAGATTTTTTGTTTCTTCCTGAATCAATCTTGAAAGGCTGTATTTTTCTAGGAATTTTTCCATTTCTTCTAGGTTGTTTTTCATAGAATTATCTAATAATTCATTGTATTTCTCTGGTATCCATTGTGACTGTTGCTTTTCCATTTCTGATTTTGTTTGTGTCCTCTCTTTTTCTTGATAAGTCTGGCTAGGGATTTGTCTATTTTGTTTATTTTCTCAAAGAACCAGCTGTTGGCTTTTTTGTTTTTTCTATTTTATTCTTCTCTATTTTATTTATTTCTACTCTGATTTTTATTATGTCCTTCCTTCTACTAACGCTGGGTTGCTTTTGTTCCTTTACTAGTTTCTTTAGTTATGAGTTTAGACTATTTGGGTTTGTCTTTGTTTCTTGAGGTAGGCCTGTATTGCTATGTACCTCCTTCTTAGAACCACTTTTGTGGCATTCCACATGTTATGAACTGTTATATTTTTGTTTTCATTTGTCTCCATTTATTGCATGATTTCTAATTTGATTTATTCATTGATCCACTGATTACTTAGAAGCATGTTGGTTGGCCTTCATGTGTGCAGTTTTTTGTTTTGTTTTCTTCATGTAATATATTTATAGTTTCATACCCTTGGGGTCTGAGAAGTTGCTTGATGCAACTCTAGTCATTTTTAATATACTGAGGCTCTTTTTGTGGTCTAGTATGTGGTCTATTCTTAAGAGCATTTCATTTTCACTTGAGTAAAATGTGTATCCCGCTACTTTTGGGTAGAATGTTCTGTAGGTATCTGTTAAGTCCATCTGATCTAATGTGTTGTTCAGTGCCCCTATTTCCTTATTATTTTCTGTCTGGTTGATCTGTCTATTGATGTGAGTGGTGTGTTAAAGTCTCCTAAAATGAAGATGTTACAGTCTATTTCTCCCTTTACTTCTGTTAGTATTTGTTTTACATACTTAAGTGCTCCTGTGTTGGGTACATAGATAATTGTTAAATCCTCTTGTTGGACTGACCCCTTTATCATTATGTAATGTCCTTCTTTGTCTCTTGTTACTTTCTTTGTTTTGAAGTCTATTTTGTGTGATAAAATACTGCTACTCCTGCTTATTTTCCCTGTTATTTGCATGAAATACCTTTTTCTATCCCTTCATTTTCAGTCTATATATGTCTTTAGATCTGAAATGAGTCTCTTGTAGGCTGCATATAGATGGATCTTGTTTCTTTATCCACTCTTCCACCCTATGTCTTTTGATTGTGGTGTTTAGTCCATTTACATTTAAGGTAATTGTTGATAGGTCTGTATTTATTGCCATTTTATTAACTGCTTCCTGGTTGTTTTTGTAGTTCCTCTTGCTTCCTTGTCTTATACTCTTCTGGTATTTGATGGTTTTCTTTAGTGTTATGATTGGATTTCTCTTTTTAATTTTTCTGTGTATCTGTTATAGCTTTAGGTTTGTGATTACCATAAGGTTCATGGATAGTTTACTAAATATATAAGTATATATTAAGTTGATGGTCACTCTGTTTTGAGCACAATCTAAAAGTACTATCTTTTTCTTTTTTCTTCTTCTTCATGCTTTATGTGTTAGATGTCATATTCAAGATTTTTTGAATCCTATGAGCAGTTTTGGATATAGGTGATTTTACTATTTCTGTTTTTTTTTTTAACTTCATACTTGCTTAGTAAGTAATTGCTCTGCTACCTTTATTGTGGATTAATTTTCACTGGTGAAAACTATTTAGGCCTCGGAACATTTCCATCTACAGATATCCCTTTAACTTATCTTGTAATGCTGATTTAGTGATTATAAATTTCTTCAGCTTTTGTTTATCTGGAAGATGTTTAATTTCTCCTTCAAATTCGTATAACAACCTTGTTGGGTAGAGGATTCTTGGTTGAAGGTCATTCTGTTTCAGTATATTAAATATCTCATGCCATTCCCTTCTGGCCTGTAAAGTTTCTGCTGAGAAATCTTCTGAAAGCCTGAATGTGTTCCCCTTATAAGCAACTTTTTCTTTTCTCTAGATGCTTTCAGTACCCTCTCTTTAACATTAATCTTTGTCATTTTAATTACTATATGTCTTGGTGTTGTCTTCCTTGGTTCCTTTTGTTAGGGGATCTCTGTGCTTCCAGGACCTGGGTGTCTATTTCCTTCCCCAATAGGGGGATTTTCAGCAATTATTTCTTCAAGGAGACTTTCTATACCTTTGTCTCTCTCTTCTTCTGATACTCCTATTATGAGAATGTTGTTTGGAGTTGTCACACAGCTCTCTTAGCATCCTTCATTTCTAAAGATTCTTTTTTCTCTCTGTTCCTCATCTTCTTGTTTTCCTATTCTCTGATTTCCATCTCATTGATTGTCTCCTCTGCTTGCAGCAGTCTGTTATTCATTCTCTCCATTGTATTTTCATTTCTGTTACTGTATTCTTCAGCTCTGAGTGGCTGGTTATTCTTCAACTCTTTATTTTTTGAAGTCCTCCCTGAGATCATCCGTACTTTTAGGGAGATCAGTGAGCATATTTATGATTGTTACTTTGAAATCGTTATCAAGAAGATTGGCGGTCTCTGTTCATGTAGCCCTCTTTCTGGTGTCTTATCCTGTTCTACTTTGTACATACTCCTCTGCCTCCCCATTTTGTCTGGTTTCTGTGTTTCTTCCTTTGTATTAGATAGATCTGCTATGCCTACTGGTCTATAGAGTAATAGGTTTATGAAGGAGGTGTCCTGTGGTGCTCAGAAGCTCAACAGTCTTACCAGCTGATTCTACTTTGGGGTGGAGCTGCATTTCCTGTTGGTGGGCTGTGGGTGAGGCCACTTTTTTGCCTGACTGCAGGCAGTAGCTGATGTCAGTCTGCTGCGGCTGGGAGCTTGCCTCTGCCTGCCCTGTAGTGATGGTAGTATGCAAGGTGGGTTGGGAGCTGGGCCACCAGCTAGAAGGAAGGAACATTTGGAACTGGCTCCTGCAGGTGCCTCCCCAGTGGGGGTGAGAGGGTCCAGAAAGCTGGGAAATCCTCTTGCTTACCATGCAGCAAAGTCTCCCTCTGCCTGCCACACAGCAATGCCTGACTGCTGCTGGGCCAAGCCCACTGGGCAGGTGGGCAGGCAGGTGTATGTGGGCTGGCAGGTGCATGCTCAGAGAAGTGCCTCAGGGCTGAGCCACCAGCTAGGGGGCTGAAGTGTTTGAGGCTGGCTCTCACAAGCACATGGCCAGTTGGGCTGAGGGAGGGCTAGAGTGTTGTTGTCCACCTGCCCTTTCTCCTGCCGAGAAAGCTCCATCCAACCTCCACCCCTCTGATACCCTTCCCACTGCTGGTGAATCTTTCAAACTGCCACCTCTGTATTGGATCCCAGTGGGACCGACAAAGCATGCCTGTTCTCCACAATTGCCAGGAGTCTCAGCCTCCCAGAGTGCTCCTACTCTCCTTGTATCCAGCCATGTTAATCACCAAAGCCCAATCCAGTGTGGACTCGTGTTCACAGAGAAGATTTCCAGGGCCAGGCATGTAGACTTCCTGAGCACCTCTGCCCTCCCCACTCCATTTCTCTCCTTCCTGCTTGTGGACTGAGATGGGGGAAGGACTTGGGTCCCGCTTGATTGTTGCTTTGCCACTTTACCCTCTCTGTGTGGTCTTCTTCACCAGGTGTAGGTGTCTGTTCTGCAGTCTTCAGATTGTTTTCAGGGTTAGTTGTATTTGCTGTAGTTGTTTCCTTGAGGGTTGTGGGGTTGGGGAAGGAGATTTCAGCCTTGCCTTCCCTCCATCCTCTTTTCCCTCTTTGGGTATAATAGGGATTCTAATCAGGACTTTACCCAGTGGTAGTGACTGATTTTAAACACCCTTATGGCCTATGAACAAAATTTGCAGGTGCATATGTGAATTTTTCTAGGTAGAGATGTCATAAGTTATAAAAAAAAGTCCTTGTCCCAGAAAAGTTTTAAGAATCACTGGTATAAAGTATTAGAAAGTAATGATGTCGTTTTAGGTAATATCACTCATAGGAATAGTGACAGCTTAGCAAACTGACAATTGTGTGGCATTCTACCATGCTACCAGCTAAAGCTCTTGTTCCAATTGTAGTCTTAAAGTTTTCCTTACTGTTGTTCTAAAGCCCATTGTTACATGTATTACAGCAATCTGGTGGATCAAAACTTGCTTCAGCACTGCTAGGTGAGAGTTTGCCATATCAAACTCAAGACTTTTTGAAAATAGTTTTCATGTAGGTTATGTAAATGAGTAAGATTTAGCCTGACAATTATTTTATTTACCTTTACATCATATGCCAAAGCACATATTTTTTGAAACTATATGTATGTTATATAGTGGGTATTTTATTTTTCTTATAAATATATGAGAGAGTTGTATTACTGGGTTTATTGGATGTTTTAATTAAATGTAACTATTTACAGAGTCTTACATCATCAAAATACTCATTTGTTCTTTTTAGTGGTTACAGCCTGTGACATGGCAGGTGCAGCCATGTATGAGCTGGTGAGAGTGGGCCACAGTGAGTTGGTTGGAGAGATTATCCGACTGGAGGGTGACATGGCTACTATCCAGGTGTATGAAGAAACTTGTATCCTTTTTGGTTCAATTTCTTGCTACTTGCAAAATTTAACAATTTGTGGCAGTCACAGAATCAGTGTTAACCAATGGTGTCAGAAGCATGAAATGTTGATGTTGTGAAGAAACCTGATTTATACAGGATGTAATTACAGAAAGGTCCTAGGAATTCATGCTCTTATTTTAAGAAGTGAGGTTTGTTCTTCTGACCATTCATTGTTCTTAATATTTCAGTAGTTCATAACTTGAGGGGGAACCAATTAGAACTTGTCGTCACAAGGAAAAGTTGTAGAAGAAAGCATAGTCAGTTTTTATGGTTAAAGAATAAGAACATCAATTTGTATGCTTTAAATTCTCCAGTCATGATTTCTGCTTAAAATAGTAAACCATAAATAAATCAATCACCACTGTCTTTATTCTAATAATGCTAGGAGACATGTGATATTACAGCTTTAGCAGTAAGGAATCTTTACAATTATTTGGTTACCATAATTGTGGCTTATATAATATTTATTTTCAATTTTCTATGAAAAATAAAAAGATAAAGGGTTAAGCTTTGTGAAAAAGAACCATTTTTTTATCTTGCTTCATTTATGTATTTTACCTAGATTGAGTCTCAAGATCAGCATTAATTCTTTGGGTGTTTAATTAGGATTTATTTGGTACAACTTTTTTGCCTGAAAAGGTAACTGTTATGTGTTATTAGTATGGTGTGCTAATTTCAATCAAAGTCTTATTAGCTATGAAATCATGACTAATCTGAAGGATTTTTTTTCTATTGTTACCTTTATATTTCTTTTAATGTTTTATATAATTTGAAGATTTATAGTAAACCTTTATATTTCTTTTAATGTTTTATATAATTTGAAGATTTATAGTAAAGAAACGATTTTCTATATAATAAAGAATATGCATACAGTGACATCTTTGTCTACATGCCTCCCCACCTTTGTCATCCTGTATCTAACCAATATCACAACACACAACATACATGCATGCAGCCACTCTTACTAGTTCCTTTTTTGTATATCCTTCTAGTTTGCTAATTTCATATATGAACCAATAAAAATATGTATTTTTATTTTTCCCCCTTTTTCCCCAGAAGATAGCATATTATATGCACTGTTTTGCACCTTGCTTTTTCACTTAAAAATATATGTTCATGGAAAACAGATAAGTGACAAATATAGTAAAATGTTAATGGTGAAATCTAACTATTAGAGATAGGAGAGTTCTTTAAAATTGAACTTTGCTATAGGTTTAAAAATTCTTGTAATCAAATATTGGAAATGAAAATATATTTTGGAGATCTTTCTAGAGAAATTCATAGAAACTCCTATTCTTTTTTTTATACAGCTATATAGAATTCCATCCTATGACTACCATAATTTATTAACTGATCTCTTAATATAGATTTTGGTTATTACCAGCCAACCTTTTACTGTTACAAACAGTGTTGCAGTGTGACTGTAGTATGAATTCACAGAAGTTGTGTTCTTGGGTCAAGGTTTATGCATTTAAAATTTTGATAGCTATTGCTAAATTTCAGTCAATAAAAGTTGTACTGATTTTGCCTCTTTTAATAAGTATGTGAGAGCAAGGCCAATTCACTGTGCTTATTTGCAGGTTTTATTCTTTTCCTTTCAAAACCAGTTCTTGAGATTTTTTAAAGTGTTTATTTAGTACTAATCTCCTTTTTAGTGCTAGTATCCTTTTTAGCCTGGTACTCTTTAGTAGTAAATGAAACAGTATATTAAGGAGAGGCTTTTGCTTGTATTTTTAGCTCTGTGGTTCCCAAACTGCACAAGGACACTAGGCAGCTGCAGCAAATGATTGTGCTGCTCAGGATATTTCAAATTTTTGAGGTTATCACAAGAATATCGGATATCTTGTCAGACATCATGTGAATTAGCAGTTTGAGATAATGAACAATTTCATTTTTTGGCTGTCCTGTATTCTTGTCAGTGATGTCATATCTTTGCAAAGGCTAAGTTTTTGGTAATTGCTAAGCTGAAAAGTTAAGTATATGAAAATGAATGTGAAACAGGTAATTTACCTAATTCCAAGGCTTCAAAATTCTGCAGTACCCAACAGACATGTACATCCCATTTATAAGAATTGAGGTTAAGAATAACATTTAAATATATATATTAAGTTTGGATATAACTATTTAATCAATGGAAATATTACATATATCTTTTGCTGAAGGTCATTGTTAAAAAGTTCCTGAAACACTAAGGATGTTGTAAACTGAGAAAATTTTTCTGTTTTAGGTCATTAAGTATCATTTCCCTGCTACATGGTGGTATTTCCTTTTTGCAGTATCTCTAAACTTTCATTGTGAATTTTCCTCAACTACTGTTTCTAGCTGGTGTGTCTGTTGGAGATCCGGTACTCCGCACGGGTAAACCCCTCTCAGTAGAGCTTGGTCCTGGCATTATGGGAGCCATTTTTGATGGTATTCAGAGACCTTTGTCGGATATCAGCAATCAGACCCAAAGTATCTATATTCCCAGAGGAGTAAATGTGTCTGCTCTTAGCAGAGATATCAAATGGGATTTTACACCGTGTAAAAACCTACGGGTATGTCTTTGTAACCTAGGTTTCTAAAGTTCATGAAAGAATATAAAGTGAATGATTAGTAAACTGTTTTGCACTATTAGTCCAAATAAAAATAGACTACAGAAGTATATTTTGAATTTTTCTTTAAATCCACTAGAGGGATTATGGAGCTAATATGTTTATTAATAAATGAGGCAAATGATTTAAATAATAGTAGCAAGAATAAGCTTACTTGATGTTTATTTAACATTTATTTGAACATTGAACAGCAAATGCATTTGTCCCCTAGGTTGGTAGTCACATCACTGGTGGAGATATTTATGGAATTGTCAATGAGAACTCACTCATCAAACACAAAATCATGTTACCCCCTCGAAACAGAGGAACTGTAACTTATATTGCTCCACCTGGAAATTATGATACCTCTGTAAGTATCTTGTAAGCTTTTTCTGACAGAGTAGCCTTACTTTTATATGATACTTGCTAAGGTTTAGTGCTCTAAATAGTTATGAAAGTGATAGTTAATTTGTAGATTTTAAGTCATTCCCACAATTTCTTTTGAGTTTTTTTTATTTAACTTTGTTTTAGGAATACAAAAAGCAGAGCATACTGTTTTTAAGAGAGAGACATCTAGTATAATATTTTCCTGTCTTCTTAGACTATATTTATTTAAATCCCCAATTCTTTAGCTGCAGAATAGACTGATTTTAGTTGTCAATCTATATTCACATAATTTATGTAATAGATTATATGAATTCTTACTCTAGCTGAGCCATTTAAAACTTAGTCTTTAAATGTTGTTGGTAGTCACATCATATCAAATATAGTAGTCCCATAATAGTCTTTGTGGGTATGAAGGTAACTTTATTGAGAAGACCATTGTTGCATATAATTTTTTCCCAATAAAATATGAGAAAAGATCATTTCTAATCATTTCACAAGAATAAATCTGTGCTGTATAAGAGAGAACAGAAGAGTTAGGATCGGGATTCTGGGCAGTCAGCTAGCCTTACTCACCAGTTTAGAGGCTTATTCACTCCTACATGGAAGAACCACCCTCAAGTAGATAATTCAGATTCATGTATCAACAAAATTGTAGATATCTATAGATCTGTGGACTTTGGGATTGTTTGTGAATAGTTGAAACCATCTCAATGTTCATATATTTTAGAGTATTGCTTGTTATATTTTTGCTTTTGTAAATATTTAAAAATATTTAACTTTATTAATAACTTTAGGGTTCTTTAATAGATACGTATTTTTCATTATAGCAGTACAAGAGCATTATACAAAGGAAGCAAAAGAAAGAATGGAAAGTAAATTATGAAGGTTCTCATTTCTCTCCTCCCCCAATGCCAGGAATATCTTCTATATCTTAAGATTTCTTCCTACACATATCCATATAATTTATTTAACTATTCCTCTGTTACCAGAGATACCTCTTTCTCAAAAACTCCTTAACTATTTTTTATTAAAACAGTAACAAATGCACCTGGTTAAAAAAATTAGATCTGTGCAATAGGATTTGTAATAAAAAGATAATAGAATTTTAAGTTTATAAAAATACGTATTTATGTGTATAAATTTATATATATATATATATATATATAAATAAATTTATATAAAAATACAAATTTCCTTCCTCATTTCCATGTGCCACCTCCCTACTCCCAAGAGGAATCTGGGGTTACTTTGACTTTTTGAGGTAGAAATGTTAATAAATTTCACTGAACTTAAAATCCTGCTGTATGTTTATAGGATGTTGTCTTGGAGCTTGAATTTGAAGGTATAAAGGAGAAGTTCAGCATGGTCCAAGTATGGCCTGTACGTCAAGTTCGGCCTGTCACTGAGAAGCTGCCAGCTAATCATCCCTTGTTGACTGGCCAGAGAGTTCTTGATGCCCTTTTTCCGTAAGTTTGAGCTGTGTCCCATGGTTTTTCCTCAGGGTTACTATATATGCTTATTGTTTCCCTTCTTTATAGATAAAGGCATTATGTGCTAATCCTGTGATAAATTTGATCTACAGAAATAATGGTAAAAAATTAACTAAATATATTTATATATAGCCAATGCTTATTATAATCAAACCATTGAAGGAGAAAGGAATGCATTGTTTCTAAAACTCTCTGAAAAAATAAAATTTCCAGAAGAAAGTCTGTGCCAAAAAATCTTTCATAAGTTACCCTTGAGTTCATAGATTGGTGTCACTATAAATTGATGTTTTCTAAAATCAGTTGGCTCTCTAGCTGCCCAGCAGTTTTTCTTAATTTACAGTCTGTTCTTTGCCATTTTCCTCAGCTGCTTAAAAACTCCTTTCTCCTTAAATCTCATGTTTCACCATACCCTGCTCTACTTTCAACTTCATCATTTAATTCACAGAAAAGACTGAAGCAATGATACAGTAGCTCCTTCAACTTCTGATCACCAACCTATGTATATCCTGCTTACCATTCAAACCCAGTCTCTTGAGTTCTCGTTATTACTCTCTCACAAGATCCTCAGTCTTTTGACTCATTAGTCAGCACCTCCTGTTTCCATCACTGTCCAGCTTAACTGTAATAGTCTATCACTTTGACAAATATTTTCCAATATGTTAAATTTTCTTGTTCCTTTGTCTCCTGTCACACCCACTAGGCAAAATCCCATCTGTGAATCAGTCCCACCATCTCCTTTTCCCCAGTCTGCACATGAGCTGCTGAGACAAGAAAATAATCAGTGCTAGTTGAATCTCACTACCGTGTAGCAGTCTTTCTGCATTTTCCCAGTTACTTCCAACCTGTTCTCCTCAGTGGCACTTTTAAACCTCTTTGCCTCAGATCTTCTACTCCACTCTTCTTTCTCCTTCATTCTCAACAAATGATCATTCTAGAGCCTTTGCAGAGAAATTAGAGCCATCAGATGTGGAACTCCTCCAGTTAACATACATTTCTACCCATCTCTTCTTCCTTTCCTCTTTCTGGAGCTCATCCCAGCTCATGTCTCCTCAAACACCCCTCCCTGTGTAAGTTATCTTCCCTTTATTTCCCATCTAATGAAAATTAAAATTTACCCTCTACCCTTTCCCCTTTCTACCTTCCACAACTTTTCTTCTCGTCTTCGCAATCTTGAAATAATAAATGAGCACTTCCCACCTAACTCACTGTCCTACTCTGTCTTGGCTCCACCGCTCAACTGAAAGCACTCTAACAGTATCAGTCACTCTCATACTGATAATTCCATAAAGAAGTTTTAGTATTATCTTAATTCCTACCAGCTTTGGATATTGCTTCCTACTCCTTCCTCCTTACAATGTCTTCTTCTTTATTCTTCCTGTTAGCTTCTGTGTACAGGTTCCTAGTCTCTGTTACAGGTTCCTTCTTCCTTAATTTTAATATTTCTTAGAGTTTTTCCGTCTTCTTGGGCCTTTTGTCTCATTACATCTTACCCTCTGTGGATGACATTGTCTACTCATGACTTAAATATTCATCTATATATGATGACTTCTAAATCTGTATCTTCATTCCAGATCTCTTCTGAGTTCTAGACTCATATATCCACTTCTAATTATATACCTCTCCTATTGAGTGTCTTACAGGTACCTCAAAGTCAGTATTTTCAAAACTAAAATCACCATCTCAATCATACTCCTTTCCTTGAAACTTGCTCGTCTTTCTTTATTGCCTCTCTCAACAAATGTCATCATCCATCCAGTGAATGCCTAATCTAAAATCCGTGACTTTTCTCAAGCATCATTCTTATCCTCCCACGTCTAATTATTGAACAAGTTTTTTTATTCTATTCTCTCAGTATCTTTTATCTACATCTTTCATCCCTATTCCATAACTGTAATTAAGGACCTTAACCTAATTCCTGCAATAATCACATGAATCACACTTTCTGTCTTCAGTCTTGCCTTCTTTCAGTGTGGTTGTCCATATTACGTAGTAATCCATCTAAAACACTATCTGATACTGCACTGTTTCAGTATTTTGTTTAAAACCCTTAAATGCTCTTAACTTCCTACCAAGCCAACTACAATCTCGCTGTTGCTTACCTTCCAGTATTGTCTCAGCCACTTGACCTCCCAACTGCTTCCTTACACACCCATCTTCCAGACATACTGAAGGACTTTAAATTCCTTAAACAGTGCTCCCTCTTGCCCCTGGACCTTTAGGTATGTTGTGCTCTCTGCTTGGAATGTTTACTTCCCTTTATCTAGATAATTTCTGTTTACTTTCAGGTCTTAGGTTCTTTCAGGAAAAATTCCTTTTTCCGTACCATTGCACCCCTTCCTGTGTATTCCCACAACACCTTAGATGTTCTCTATGATGGCACTTTCCACATTGGATTGCTGAACTTCCAAACTGGGGCACACCCAGCTCTGCTTACTCACCCCTGTTTAAAAGTGATTTGAAAGAGGTATACAAAACCATAGGATGAATAGACATGCCTTCTTAGCTTATCAAAGTCACTGAACAGTTTGGAAAAGAAAACATTTTAGTGTGTATTAGTTTTATATTGAAAAGAAGTTTATTAAGAATGTAGTTTTCCTGAAAGAACAAAATAGCAGCAGACTCAGACTCCAAGAAGGGTCTAGAAGTTACCAAAGGGGAGGGCTGGAGGAGAGCAGGTGGGGAAGGATGAAAAGGGGATTGTGGGGTATCATGATTAGTGCACATGGTGTGTAGGGGGTCACAGGGAAGACAGTGTAGCACAGAGAAGACAAACAGGGATTCTGTGGCATCTTACTACAGTGATGGACAGTGACTGCAATAGGGTATGGGGGAGGACTCGATAAGGGTGTATGTAGTAACCACATTGTTTTTCTTGTGAAACCTTCATAAGAGTGTATATCAGTGATACCTTAATAAAAAAATTTTTTTAATGTAGTTTCGTGAATTTTATGATAAAACACAATATTGCAAGGAATTTCCCTTAGCATTACATCTCATTTCTCCTGCCTAAACCTTCCTGCCCCACACCACATACTCAGCATGTGAAAACACCCACACATATATACACACACAAACATACATGTACATACATACTGTGACATTCACTTCCCTCTTCCCTGAAGGGTATTTCACTCTCCACTGCCACTTTTTAGGGAAAGTTTGAAAGTGGCTGCTAAATAGTACAGTAATCTGCAGCTGACTTTTCACTTTACCCTCCTGAAATGTGAGCTCTCTTAGGACAGAAACTTGGCTGTCTTATTTGCTGTTTTCTCTCCAACATCTTCAAGCACAATTTTTAGTACCTAGGAAGTACTTCATAAGTAGTTATTCAAAGTATAAAAGGGAATTGACCTAACACCTTACAAAAGTCTTTGTTTATTAGTCTTTATAGCAAGATATGAATTTCTTAAGTGGTCTTATTTTTTGCCTCAAAAGACTTTAAAAAGTTGTTTATATTTTTCTTTTAGCTTTAATTCCTATATTGTCCTTTCATGAACTGGTTTATATAGAAAGCATTGAGAATATCAGTATTGTTTTATTTAGGTTATTTTTATATCCCTCTTCCCTAGGTACCAGTATGGAATATACTTGAACTTTTCAGCTATTAGAGATGATTAAGATGATTAATGATAATAAAAACAAACACTATTAGAGGTACAAACTAGGGAAGCAATTGTATCTATTTCTATCTAAATAAGTGTATTGTAGATGGAGATGAATATATTTCAGTGTTTTCTTTGTTTAGCTTTTTTTTCTGTGTCACCTTCTTCATTTATTAGTATTTATTACCAACTAAATCCACACTTTGTTCTCTTTAGATGTGTACAGGGAGGAACTACTGCAATCCCTGGGGCTTTTGGCTGTGGAAAGACAGTGATATCTCAGTCTCTATCCAAGTATTCCAACAGTGATGTGATCATCTATGTAGGATGTGGTGAAAGAGGAAATGAGATGTCTGAAGTCCTCCGGGACTTCCCAGAGGTCTGTATATATAAAGCTTCAGATTCTATTCTAGAGAAAATACCACTAATCAACTTTTATTGGCAATTGATAAAGCTTTGTGTTGGGTCTGGATCAATGCTCTCATTTGTCAAGAATCTTTTAAGGAATGGTCTAATTAGATTTGTGATTCAATTTATATATTCAAAGAAAGGAATTTGAATTTTCCAGTCAAACACTTGAAAGTTTCTTTCTGTGGTCTGGTGGTTTTGGAGAGGAAGACAAAATACACAAAAACATTTATAGATGTGAACTTCACATAGTCTTTATATGATCTACTAGATTGCTATAGTAATATTCCTTTTCCCATAAAATGATGGGTTTTATTTATAAAATGGAAATAATGCCTATCTTCTTTACAGCACAATGGGGCAGGGAGAAGGGGTTGGAATGATGAGCAACATTACTTTGGGAAAACTGATTATAAGAAGGTTTAAATGTGGATAAGTTATAAAAGAAAAAAGATGGGGGGGCTAATGCCATTTTGAAATGAGAGGATCACTAACAGAGTGTTTGCTTCTAGCTCACAATGGAAGTGGATGGTAAGGTAGAGTCGATTATGAAGAGAACTGCTTTGGTAGCCAATACTTCCAATATGCCTGTTGCTGCTAGAGAAGCCTCCATTTATACTGGTGAGTTTATGATTTGGAATAAAAGCAACCAATAAACTCTCTTTCTTTTCCAAAGAACTTTTCTTTGATTCTAAAATACCTCCACACATATAACCACATTCTTTGCTTTTAGAAAAACATTTTACTTCCTATATCTTGAGGATACATCAATTTAAGACATCTACAGTGCTGCTCTGTTCTTTCTGATGATCATAAAATGATGTGTGTTCAACTGTTTTCTTTTTACCATATGTTTTACCATTTGTCTAACTCGACTATACCTGTATCTCTATAACTTGAATTATCAACTTTAAATTATTGTATTTTGACAGCTGGATATAAAAGATAAAAAAAATCAGCATGTTTACCTAATACCTTTCATCTTTGCTCCCACTTCTGTTGCAGCTTTTGGTACTTTCATTTCTACACTTCCAGGATTCCACATTCTGTTCTGTAACCATACATCCAATATTTCTATTAGCCCTTAGGCCTACAGAAAACAGAGTCATCTCCCACAGGCAGTCCTTTGACTACAGTTTTTCCATGTGTTTTGTGGTTGGCAAAAAAAATATCTGACTTTTGGGAATTTCTTCAAGAAAGTTTCATGAAAACTATATTCCCTGAATTCTTCATAAGCTTGTATTTTTTTCTATTGCCTTTAGATTTTAACAGTAATTTAGCCCAGTAGAAAATTTTTGGATCAATATTTCTTTGCTTGAGAACTCTTACTGTAACATTAAGACCTAGGGAGAAAACTGAGACTGGCCTGTGTTTTTTTCCTTTTATAGATGTATTTTCTTTTCACCCAAAGAAATTTTTCTTTAAAGTTGCAGAACTTTATTGGAATATCTCAGCCTTGATTATTTTGAGAAATGTTTCCTGAGACATAGTGTACTCTTTCAGTTTATGAGTATGTCTTTTATTTTGGAAAAATTTTGAGAATTGTTTCTTTTCCTTTTTCCTCTTTCATTGTTTGTCTTCTTCATACAGGACACATTGGATCTCCTTTAACTACTATCCATGTGTATCATTTCCTCTCTAATTCTTTTTATTTAGCCTGTTGTTCATTTGATCACAGGATAATTGGTGTTTATTCTTTCTGTGGCTTCTAATGAAACCTTAATTTCTATAATGATTCTATTTTTTCTTTCAGCTCTTTTTGAGTTCTACTTTCTCATGAGACATCTTTCTGATTGTACTGTAAAATTCTTGAGATTAAGATGCATTATTAACATTTTCTTTCATTAACTGTTCAGTTTTCATTTGTTCCTTGGCAGTTTTCTGACCATCATTGTATTCTGCTTTTTTGTCTTTTTTCTTTGTGTGTTTCTGTTTAGTTCATGTACTGGTATTAGTCATCTTCACAGGAGGTGGGAGGGAGTGGCAGGAATTCTTCACGGTAATCTGTAAAGTTTGTCATGGCATAGAGTTGTGTAAGTTATTATACTCTTCTCTCCTGCCAACAGAAATCCACAGCTACCAGGCCACTTACAGCGAATTCTTTCTTTTCTATCCTGCCTTACCTGCTTTTCATGTACTGAAAAGGAGTGCTTACATGTGTTTTCTTTTTCCCCATCTCCCTGCTTCTCCTTGATGCCAAACTAGGTACAAGTTTGTACCCGTTGTACCCTTTTTGCAGTCTTCCAAACAAAGAATTCTTGGCTTTGTCTCTCAGAATGTGCCCCCTCATTTGCAGCAGGAAGCCTAATCTGGTATGTGCAGCCTTGGGTGAATTCCCCACGCCCTTGTTTGGCTACGTCATTTAGGTGGCTTTCCTCATTGCTTTGTTTTGGAGCTGAATATGTCCTCTGGTTTTTGACAGTAGAGTTTGTATTCTCATATATCTTGTTCTCCTTGTTTGGTGGCTATTTTTATGAAAAGGAGGAGCAAGGGACATAATCATCTACTATTTTAAGAAATCTACCAACTTCTTTTAAATGGCTGCACAGTATCCCTTTGGATGGATATATCATAATTATTTAAGCAGCATCCTTTTGATGGACACTTGGTCTGTTGATGGCTTGTTGTTGGGTTGTTTTGTTTTGTCTTTTTGCTATCACAAACCTTACATCACTAAAACATCCTCATGGGAGTTTTTTACACTGTTTCTTTGGATGTTTTGTGTACATGTTTATTAGAAGTAAAATTGGTAGGTTCTTAGAAGTAAAATTGGTACAAGTACAACTGTTAATGCAGATTTTAGATTCTGATAGCCCATCGAAAAGCATAACAGTGGACAAGAGAAGTTTCTGCATATCTTCACCAATGCTAAATAAGTTTTTCAACACTTTCTTGTGATAATTATTAAACATATAGAAAAGTTAAAGGAATATTATAGTGAACACCAATGTACTCAGCACCTAGATTTGGCAATTAACATTTTATTTTCCCTGCTTTATTAGTAACCTTTTCAGTGTGTATTAACAGTGAACTGTACTATCTGTCCTTTGTGTATTAACAGTTTGAAAACTGCCTTCTGTACATTTTTCTTTTGGATAGTTGTTTTTCATACTGATGTGTAAAAGCTCTTTGAAAAGTCTTTTATCTGTCATGAGTTCCAGATATTTTCCCAGTCTGTTCATCTTTTGGTTTTGCCCCAGGTTTTTTATTTCCTTGTAGGTACTGATAATCATTAGGTTTGTGGTTTACTCATGTGTATTTGTCTCTACTGCCAACTCTTTGTAATATATACACACAAGTATTAGTGAATGAAAACATAGCCATGTTTGTATAAGAGACAATTCTGTTATCACATTGAAATATGTGATAGTTATTGGATTTTTATGCTGTAATATTAATATTAATAATGTTAAATAATCTAAGTATATTCCTTAAAGACTTTGTTCATGGAAGTGTTTTTGGAAGCCTCAGAAATCAGTATTTCTTATTCTGAAAGATGTCATATGATAAATAGTAAAGTAGTAAAGTGCCAAACTTTCAAGCATTATTTCATATTTTATTTCACTCATGTAAGACTTTTTTTTTTTTTTTTACTGGTAAAATAAAGGAATCAGGGCACTGGATTTTAGGACTCATGTAGCAGCAACTATACATTTTTAATATCTTAAGAGTTTCATAGTACCTCATGCTTTTCAGAGGGCATTATATATATCATTTCGTCTGATAGGTACAGGTAGACAGGTGCCAGTTATATCATTTTAAAAGATTAGGAAACCTCACCAAGAAATGAAGTTACTTTGCTAAGGTTAATGACAGAAAGGGTACTGGAGCCAGGACCTCTTTCTGCATATTAGCGTCTTCTAAATGGTTTACTATATGCGATTTTACAGGACAGAACTTGATATGCATTGCAGAATGATCAGGGTAATTAAGATAATATTGATTACTTTTGAAAAATAACTAAGCAATTAATTAGTTGAGGGGTTTTGGGGGTGTGTGTGTGTGAGTGACACACAAAAGCTACATTGGAAACTAATTTCTGACTAAATTATCTCAACAAAGAATAGACAAAAAGTCTTTTCCTCCTTTTTAAAATGTATATTCTATCAGGGTACACTACGCTATAGCACCAAATAAACCCAAACTCATTACTCAGTACAATAGATGTTGATTGCAGGTGGTCAGGGGACTCTTCTTTACCCTGTCATTCTGGGCTGGGACCTGGGCTGAAAAGAGCTCTCTTACATTTTCAATTCATGACTTCCCGGGCTCCTGGGAGTCCTCTCCATCTCGGTAAACTAGAAGGGAAAAACAGTATGGAAAGATGTGTGGCTTGCCTGGTGATGGGACACATTCCGTTAGCTAGAGGTCAGTTACATAGCCATATCTAAATGCAAAGAAGGTTAGGAAATAGAACTCAGCTAAGTGCCCAAAAGAAGAGGAAGAACAGATTTTGGTGAGCAGCTAGCAGTACACCTCATGTACTATTTTTGCTTTAGTTTTCTTAAGGTTGAAAAAGTCAGGATTCTACATATAGGATTATAATTTGTAATATTCTTCCCAATTTAGGAATTACGCTTTCAGAATATTTCCGGGACATGGGCTATCATGTCAGTATGATGGCTGACTCTACCTCTAGATGGGCTGAGGCCCTTCGAGAAATCTCTGGTCGCTTAGCTGAAATGCCTGCAGGTAATGTCTTTGTATTGCTTATTATGTAAGCAAAGCTGATAGAATTTGAGGGGCTGCTTGGCACCCCTTTTTAAACTTCTTTTTGTTTTTCAGATAGTGGATATCCTGCGTATCTTGGTGCCCGTCTGGCGTCTTTCTATGAGCGAGCGGGCAGGGTGAAATGTCTTGGAAATCCTGAAAGAGAAGGAAGTGTCAGCATTGTAGGAGCGTAAGCACCTAAACTGCTTACTTTTCAAAAGAAAAGAGTCATTAATTTTATTATTTATTTATTTATTTATTTATTCATTCATTCGTTTGTTTGTTTGTTTTTAAGAGTCATTAATTTTAAAGAGATAATATTTAGCTTCCTCTGAGGGTAGTGGTTCTTAACCAAGGTCATGCTCCAGAGTCACCCAGGGAGCTCTTTAAAATGCACATAGTTAGGTCATGCCTGTGAATTCTGGTTATTTGACTTAACTTTCTGCATATTAGCGATTTATTATATTCTAGTCACAGTGTCTTAAGACACTTAGTGTCTTAGAAAATTATAGACATTTTATGCTAAGAATATGTCATGGGAAAAGCAGAGTGAAGATCCATGACTGCAGCATAAAACCATACTTTGTTCCTAGAGCTTTTGCTTCCTGCTTCATCTATTTGATTAGAATGATGAAACTGATTATAATGTCTCTGATTGCTCATACTAGAAGGTGTTCAATAGTTATCATTCTTATCTGCAGCTTTGTGCTGTGTTTTATTTAATATTTTGATATAAGATTTCCTTTTCAAAGGTCAGTTCTAAAGTTAGTTGCATTAAAATTGACTTTCAAAAGAATTTTACTTCCATATACTAGTTAATTTTCTTAAGAATTTCTGATGACTTTTTTTTCCTTTTAAATTCAGAGTTTCTCCACCTGGTGGTGATTTTTCTGATCCAGTTACATCTGCTACTCTTGGTATTGTTCAGGTATATCTTTTTCTTGTGTAGTGAACTTCTGAGCTCTCCCACCCCCTATCCAATTCCATCCCCACTCCCATTCTTGCTCTGCTCTAATATTATCTAAGTCATCTTGAAATAAGTCAAGTAAGACTCATCTTAATTGAGTCACTAAAGAGTGGGCAATGGTAAAGTCTGTTCTAGTCTTATCACTGAGAGCCTTTAATATTGTTTGTTCTTTCTTACCTCTTTACCAGGATTTATAATAAAGTTATTATCTGTAAGGGGAAAATACATCAGGGGTAGCAAACTTTTATTAGTGTTAGAGTGATATTATCCTTTAAAAGTAGAGTAGCCCTAGTTGTAGAAACAAATAGGCCCAAAGATGCATAATGGCAAAAACATAGTAAAACTTTCTTTCCCATAGTGTGGTCTAAGGCATATGATCCTACGAGAGGGCAGCTCTTTTCCATTCACTAGTAATTCAGAGACCATGGCTCCTTCATCTTGTGGCTCCACCATTACTTAGCCTGGTAGTCCTCTATGTCTGGTGGGCACAAGAGAAAACTGTAGAGAAAACACACCAAATTTTTGAACCTTGGGCTCAGGTGCAGTCACTCCACTCATTCTTAGTCACACCCAGATAAAAGCAAAGCTGGAAAAAGTAGTTCCTACCTATACAGTTGCTTTCTAGTGACAAGGCATGAATTTCAGTGGCTAGCTAGCCAATTTGGACATTAAAAGAGGCCTAAGTGAAAAATATGTACAAATCAGGGCTACACTAAAGAAAATAAATGATAAACTCTTAAGTATATTTATTATCCATGTGGGTAAAACAGAATATTTGCTTATGTTTCTGTCAGTCAGTATCAGATGAAAAGAAATGGCAGAAGCTAAATTTATAACTTTGAAGGTCTTTAACCTTTGCCAAAATTTTGAGTTTTCAATTGCAGAGAAAGGGAGAATAAAGTTAGGAATACATAAAATTCATGTGAATGTTCAGCCTCAGAAGAGTGACTGCTAGCTCTTATTGGGTTGGCTCTTAATGATTGGGAATTGAATTTAATCAGAGCATTTAGAGGTTTTTTATCAAAGCAAAGTATCTATTCTGTCTCAACAAGCATTTTCTGGTAGGTTTGTTTATATTGCACCATAATAATCTTCAAAAGAGTCAGTTAATTTTTTGTTTTGCTGTTAGATTTGATATACTGTCAAGGAAATTCAGGTAAAATTTGAACTTGATTTATAGATAACTATCCATCCTGAAACTGAAAGGAATATATTTTTTCATTGTAAGTTTTATGCTTTTTCAGTTATAGTTGATATATACTACAAGATACATAATTTGATTCAAAAAAATTATAAAATTGCATATTTAGGACAAACACACCTCCATAGTATTTTTTAATTTTACTCTTTAAGAAAAGTCACTGTACTTTTTTTTGTTTTTAAATTAGGTATTCTGGGGCTTAGATAAGAAACTAGCTCAACGTAAGCACTTCCCCTCCGTCAACTGGCTTATCAGCTACAGCAAGTACATGCGTGCCCTGGACGAGTATTACGACAAACACTTCACAGAGTTTGTTCCTCTGAGGACCAAAGCTAAGGAGATTCTGCAGGAAGAAGAAGACCTGGCAGAAATTGTACAGCTTGTGGGGAAGGTGAGTTGTTAAACCGCATGGAGGGCAGATCTGTTAGTTCCCCTGGAGTGTTATAAGGACAGATGGAAGCTGGGATACGCAGATTCTTGCCCAGCACAATGAGTACTTCCTTTTTTTTTTTTCAAACAAGTAGAATTTCAGATTATTCCTTTATCCAACAGATATTTGAGGAACCTAACTGGGTTGTGGAAGGTAGAAAGATGATTATTGTTTTGATTATCTATTGTTGAGTAACAAACCACTCCAATACTTAGTGGCTTGAACAGTGTTCTGTGTTCATGGGTTTGGGGTTGATGGACTCAGCTGGACATTCTTGTGTGGCACCCTCACACTGTTGCAGTCATATGATGGCCAACGCTGGAGTCATCTGAAAGTTTCTTCTCTCATGTATTTCTGGCACCTGGGCTGGGATGGCTGTAACAGCCAGGGGTTGGCTGGGCATTTCTCATGCGTCTCCATGAGATAGTTCAGAGGTTTCACAGTGTTAGAAAAGAGGAAGTTGAAACCACCAGCCTCTTCAGCCTGGGCCCCAAAACTAGTGTAACATTATTTCTGTCTTATTATTCTGATCAAAGCAGCCACAGAAGTTTTGAAACAAAGAACTATTAGTTAACAAGAAGACTAGAATCCCCACAGAAATATGGGCAAAGGAGGGAAGTGAGATTATAGAAAAGGAAGCACGAAAGATTAACAAAACTGTGGAGAAATGCTTAAACAACAGCAAGGTACCATGTAACATTGGTTAAAGAATGGCAAAATATTGGAAACCTGGATAAGGCGAGTGTGTGGGGATGGAGGAACTGGTGTATTCCTGGTGGGCGTGTTGCCGTCGTGGAGAGCAGCATGACGGTACTTGCTCATAGATCTGGGACCTAGCAGTTCTGTTCATGGATATTGAGAATCTAAAAAGAACTTCTCAAACAGGTCCTTAAATTGATGTGTTTGTAGTGACAGGGAATTAACAGAAATCTAAAGCCCTTTACTGGAGGGCAAAAGATGGAAAGGAAAAAAACAGAAGTTGCATACCATGGAGAATGAGCTATACAAGAGCAGGAAGCAGCAGGGTAAAGGGCCTTACAGGGAACAGTTAGGGACAGCAGCTCAGATAAGACCTTACAAGCAAAGTGCAAAGACACGAGTAAGACTGCCTGACATAATTTAAAATACTGGTATAAGGTAAATTATATTATTTGAATTCATGTAAACAAAAGGATACACAGAGCACATTTTAATATTTACCTTCAATTAAAGAGGGTATTTAGAATAAAAGGGATTTAAGAAAAGAAACAGAAGATCTGACCCTTACCTCTAAGGAGCTTAGAACATATAAGTGACACAGACTGAAGTTCATTCCCTGGGCCTCTGCCTTTCCCACAACTCTCAAGATAATCTTTAATTTTTAGGGTAATAGGAAAATTACAAAAGTGAAAGTTTTTAAGGCAGTGATATTTAAAGAGTGCAGCACTGTAACAGCCATACCAGTGATACAGCACTCAGACATAGATGGTACATGCTTACTGTCCTTAGCAATTACATAGTTGTGAACATGTGTAATTTTTTAAGATAATGAATTGTTTATGGGCTATATGGATTTCTGTGGAACAAGCTTAAGACTGAGAATTCAATAATTAAGGTAGCAAGCCAGGATGTGAAGAAGAAAGTGTGTCAAAAAAAGAACATCAATCTGTGTGTATATATCCATGTTCATAGCAGCACTTACACTAGCTAAAAGGTGGGATCAACCCAGACTTCCCTTGATTGATGAACAAAATGTGCAGGAGGTGTGTGTGTGTGTGTGTGTGTGTGTGTTCGTGTGTGTGTGTGTGTGTGTGTGTGTGTGTGTGTAATATTATTCAGCCTTAAAAAGGAAGGAAAATTCATTCTAGCACATACTGCAACATGGATGAACCTTGAGAACATTTTGTTGAGTGAAATAAGCCACACAAAAAGACAAGTGATTCCACTTTGTAAGTTATCTAAAGTAGTCAAATTCATAAAAACAGAAAAATAGAGTGGTAGTTACCAGGGGCTAGGAGAGGGGTGAAAAGAAAGTTGTCATTTAGTGGGTATGGATTTTCAGATTTAGAAGATGATAAGTTAGGGAAATCTGTTTCACAACAATGTAGATATACTTAACATTACTGAACACTTAAAAATGGTTAATATGGAAAATTTTATGGTACATGTTTTTTACCATAATAAAAGAACACATCAATCAGAAAGCAGTTATAAAGTAAATTTATTAATGATAGATAATTGTATGTTGATTATATAGTTTCTGTTTGTTAACTGATTACCACTTTCAAGCCCACATTGTGGTAGTAAATTTCTAAGAAAAAATTTTTTTTTCTTGTCTAGGCTTCTCTAGCAGAAACAGATAAAATCACTCTGGAGGTAGCAAAACTTATCAAAGATGATTTCCTACAACAAAATGGATATACTCCTTATGACCGGTAACCTATCCTAATTTTCTTTTTTTGTTTGAGAATTTTCTATCAAGTTTTATAGAAGAAGCTGCCGATATGTTAGAATTCTTTTTTTCCCCTTTCACTGTAACTCAAAATACAGATTTATGTTGTATTTTCATAGCAGACAACTAACAATCTAGTATGTCTGCCTTGATTTTGCTCATTTGTCCAGTTATGATGGTATTTTCACTCATTGTCCAAATAGGTATAATTAGATTGAATTGTGGCGTGGTGTGCAGAGCCTGGGGAGCATTGCCTTCTTCAGAAGTTTTTCTCATTACCTACTAGCTCTGCCCAAGCATCTTTTCCTAAATACTGTTGCACTTTCCTACCTCATTACCCCAAATCCCTATTCTTTTCTTCCTACTACACTCCTTGTTATACATCCCACCAGCGCCTGCTACAACTGCTTCATGTTGTTTTCGTTTGTCTCCATATATTGCTTGATCTCTGTTTTAATTTGGTCATTGATCCATTGATTATTTAGGAGCATGCTGTTAAGCTTCCATGTGTTTGTGAGCCTTTTTGTTTTCTTTGTACAATTTATTTCTACTTTTATACCTTTGTGATATGAGAAGTTGGTTGGTAGAATTTCAATCTTTTTGAATTTACTAAGTCTCTTTTTGTGGCCTAGTATGTGGTCTACTCTGGAAAATGTTTCATGTGCACTTGAGAAGAATGTGTATCCTGCTGCTTTTGGGTGTAGAATTCTGTAAATGTCTGTCAGGTCCATCTGTTCTAGTGTGTTGTTCAGTGCCTCTGTGTCCTTACTTATTTTCTGTCTGGTGGATCTGTCCTTTGGAGTGAGTGGTGTGTTAAAGTCTCCTAGAACGAATGCATTGCAATCTATTTCCTCCTTTAATTCTGTTAGTCTTTGTTTCACATATGTTGATGCTCCTGTATTGGGTGCATATGTATTTATAATGGTTATATCCCCTTGTTGGACCGCCCCCTTTATCATTATGTAATGTCCTTCTTTATCTCTTGTTACTTTCTTTGTTTTGAAGTCTATTTTGTCTGATACAAGTACTGCAAGACCTCTGCTTTTTTCTCCCTATTGTTTGCATGAAATATCTTTTTCCATCCCTTCACTTTTAGTCTGTGTATGTCTGGGTTTGAGGTGAGTCTCTCATAAACAGCATATAGATGGGTCTTGCTTTTTTATCTATTCTGTTACTCTATATCTTTTGATTGGTGCATTCAGTCCATTTACATTTAGGATGATTATCAAAAGATACATACTTATTACCATTGCAGGCTTTGGATACGTGGTTTCCAAAGGTTCAAGTTTAGCTTCTTTACTATCTAACCGTCTCACTTAACTCTCTTATTAAGCTATTATAAACGCAGTCTGATGATTCTTTATTTCTCTCCCTTCTCATTCTTCCTCCTCCATTCTTTATATGTTAGGTGTTCTTTTCTGTACTCTTTTGTGTTTCCTTTGACTGCTTTTGTGAACAGTTGATTTTATTTTTTGCCTTTAGTTAGTATTTGGTCTGCTTTCTTTGCTGTGATTTTATTTTCTCTGATGACATCTATTTAGCCTTAGGAGTGCTCCCATCTAGAGCAGTCCCTTTAAAATATCCTGTAGAGGTAAGCTTTGTGGGAAGCAAATTCCCTCAACTTTTGCTTGTCTGGGAATTGTTTAATCCCTCCTTGATATTTGAATGATAATCATGCTGGATACAGCATTCTTGGTTCAAGGCCCTTCTGTTTCATTGCATTAAATATATCATGCCATTCTCTTCTGGCCTGTAAGGTTTCTATTGAGAAGTCTGATGATAGCCTGATGAGTTTTCCTTTGTAGGTGACCTTTTTTCTCTCTCTGGCTGCCTTTAATACCCTGTCCTTGTCTTTGATCTTTGCCACTTTAATTATTATATGTCTTGGTGTTGTCCTCTTTGGGTCCCTTGTGTTGGGAGATCTGTGGGCTTCCATGGTCTGAGAAACCTATTTCCTTCCACAGCTTGGGGAAGTTTTCAGCAATTATTTCTTCAATGACACTTTCCCTTTTTCTCTCTCTTCTTCTGGTACCCCTATAATGCAAATATTTTTCTGTTTGGATTGTTCACACAGTTCTCTTAATATTCTTTCATTCCTGGAGATCCTTTTATCTCCCTCTGCCTCACCTTCTCTGTATTCCTGTTCTCTGATTTCTATTCCATTTTTCTTGCACCTCATCCAGTCTGCTCTTAAGTCCTCCCAGAGATTGTTTCATTTCTGTAATCTCCCTCTGGACTTCATCCCTTAGCTCTTGCATATTTCTCTGCAGGTCCATTAGCATGGTTATGACCTTTATTTTGAATTCTTTTTCAGGAAGATTGGTTATATCTATCTTACCAGGCCCTATCTCTTGGGTTGTTTGAGTGATTCTTGACTGGACCAGATTATTCTGCCTTTTCATGGCGATAGAGGTGGTCGCAGGCAGGTGGCACGTGTGTCACCTGGGAGAACAAAGTCCCTTCTTGCTAGCTGGTCACCTTGCTCTTCTCTGCTGCCTGTGTCAGTTACCCACACACAGGGAGCCATCTCTGGGTTAATCTCCTGATCTGCCATGAGTGGGGCAGCTCTCGGGATAGCCCAGAGTCCTGTGGGGAGTGGCAGGCGCTCCAGGTGTGTTCTCCTGCGAGAACGGCACCCTTTTGTGCCTTGCTCCAGGTTCCTCTGTTTGTGCCAGGCAGCTATGCGCCAGCAGCAGCCTCTGGGTCTCTCCGGTTAGCTGCGTGCTGGGTGGAGACTGTGTGGTTGCTGTGGGTGGGGCCGCTCTCCGGCTGCTCCGCCGTTGTGGCGGGTGGGCCAGTTTGTTTGGTGGGCCAGTTTGTTTGCAGCGCTGGCTGGGGGGAATGAATGGCAGGCTGCTTATCACCGTGAGGGGCTTCGAGGCTGGGTTACCCCCCAGGGGGTTGAGGCGCCTGAAGTTCCTTAGGATTCCCAGCCTGCTGGGCTGAGTGTGCCAGGAGGATTCCATCCATCTGTTAAGTCCCTGTCCTTTTAAGACTTTCAAAAAGCACCCGCTTTTCCTTTGTCCCAGGGGAGCCAGCTCTAGGGACCTGCTCACAGTCTCCATCTTGGATTTTACTTTTCTGTTTTTCTAATATCCAGTACACATGCAGTGTGTGTCTGTGCTCCCAGTGCAGATTACTAGGGCTGGTTACTTAGCAGTCCTGTGCTTCCCCTCCCTCCCCACTCTGATTCTTTTCCTCCTGCTGGTGAGCTGGGGTGTGGGGTGGAGTGCTCGGGTCCCGCCCTGTCGCGGCTTTGTATCTTACCCTTTTCGTGAGATGCTGAGTTCTCCCAGATGTAGATGTAGCCTGGCTCTTGTACTGTATCTTCTGGTCTCTCTTTTAGGTGTAGTTGTATTTGTTGTATCTTCACAAATATATATGGTTTTGGGAGATTTCTGCTGCCCGACTCATGCCACCATCTTGAACCTCCCCACCATTTCTTTTAAACTTTGATAATTTGAGCCCTTTCATCACCAGCTAGCTTTTCTCCCTCCAATCGTATTTGTCTCCATATAAGACTGAAGACGAAACTGAACAAATAGAAAGTTTACCACAATGTAGGAGAAGCAAAAAATGTGACTAAACAGTAAGGCCCAGAAGTCTCTATCAGGAATATAAAAAGCTCTAGAAGCCACCCATACAAAGATAACAAGGGGGAAATTCTTTGGAGAGAGTGTAATAGAGAACATGCATGAAATTGTGCAGGCAAATGTTTTTGTCAGAAAGTTGTTATGATCCAAGTTGAATATTAATGTGTGTGTTTTCATTATCAGAAGGTATCAGTAAATGAAAATGAACACATTAATGGTACTACTATTAACTTTAGTAAATTACAGTTTTCCTGTTATTGGTTAAATTTTAACCCACTCTCAAAGGGAGTCTTTACAACTCAGTTATTTCACCATTTGGGTTACTCCTTCAACTGTATTATACAAAAACAAACTCAGTGTTGTTAGATTGTTAGCAGTGTTGTTTCATTGTTCTTCCTGTTTGATGATCTTAACATATACAAATAAATATCATTCATAACATAAACAAGAGAATATGTATTTCTACCCTACATCCTGAGACATTTTCTCTCTAACTCTGGTTAAGTAGTTACTAGCCTTTTCCATTATTTCTTTTTCATTCCATATGTGTCATCCAATAAATATAAGTAGTCTGCATATTTAAATAAAGAAGTTATTGCTCTGGTATTTTATAGATGAAATTTGATATGGTGTATTAACTGCTTTGGATTTTGTTTTTGTTAATTATTTTGACTTTAATTTACTCTAGGTTCTGCCCATTCTACAAGACAGTAGGGATGTTGTCCAACATGATTGCATTTTATGATATGGCCCGTAGAGCTGTTGAAACCACTGCCCAGAGTGACAATAAAATCACATGGTCCATCATCCGTGAGCACATGGGGGAGATCCTTTATAAACTTTCCTCCATGAAGTTCAAGGTATATTTTGTTTCTCCTGTAACTAAAGTAAGAAATGTTTCTTGTAATTTTTTAACAGAGTCCCAAAAGTGGTGTGTGAAACTTGGTTTATCATTTTCACACATGCTCAGGTTATGTAAAACCAGAAGGGACTTCAAAGTTCAGTTCAAATAGGAATTCTAGTGATAAAAATTACAATGTGTTGTGTCTAAAATGTGCTTTCTCTTTTGTCTTAACTGCCAAGCAATTTAGAATTAAAACCATTGCTGAGCAGCAGTCCCTTACCTTACCTGAAGTACCTGTTAACATCTAATCCCCATGCTCATCTGAAATGACTTCTGCTGCTTACTTCTTTTAAGTATCCTGTTACACATCTTTTTAAACTTTTAAGTGGATTTGCATTCTTTTAGAAGTATGCAAGACATAAATAACCAAAGAAATTTTCAGTAGATACTCAGATGTGTAAGGTGGTTTTTAAAATACTTGATCAGTTTAATTGCAATTAATTACTTGTAAAGCATGACATCCAAATATATTAATCACCTATTGAGAAATTGAGAATGATTCTCTGAATGTGTATATTATCTATATAGTGTTTATTGACACTATGGATTAAAGTAAATCTGTGCAAATAGACCCTTACTGTGTCAAGAATTTAAGAATATTCACACCCTTTAAGTCCTGTCATCCTACTTCAAAACATATAGCCCAGGAAATAGTAGATTTTTGACATGGATATATGTAAAAGGTTGTTTATTAAACTTCTTAAATGTCATCCAAGAGTAAACAGAGCCAACAGAGGACATTATGGCATATATGTTTTGGAAAGAATATTATGAAGGCATTAACATTTTTTTTTTTCAAAGAATATCCAAAGAAAGTAGCCGGTGTTGATGAGGAAGTAGAGAAAAGGGAACTGTCATGCACTGTTGGTGGGAGAGTAAATTGGTGCAGCCATTATGAAAAACACTATGGAGATTCCTCCAAATATTAAAAATAAAAATCCCATACAATCCAGTAATGCCATTTCTGGGTATTTACCCAAAAAAAAAAAACAATCACTAATTTGAAGGATACATGCATCCTTATGTACATTGCAGCATTATTTACAATAGGCAGGATATGAAAGAAACCTAAGTGTCTACTGATAGAAGAATGGATAAAGATGTGGTACATATATACAATGGACTGTTATTCAGCCATAAAGAAGAATGAAATCTTGCCATTTGTGACAACATGGATAGACCTAGAGGATATTATGCTAAGTGAACTAAGTCAGAGAAAGACAAACACATATTATTTCTCTTACACATGGAATTTTTAAAAAATAAGGCAAATAAACAAAATAGTAATAGAAATAGAGAGAACAAACAGGTGGTTGCCATGGAGGGTGGGGGTGAAAGGAGGGGCAAAATAGGTGAAGAGGATAAAGAGGCACAAACTTCCAGTTAAAAAATAAGTAAGTCACAAGGATGGACAAGTACAGCATTGGGCATATAGTCCAATAATATTGTAGTAACTTTATATGGGAACTATATTTTTCATGGTGAGCATATAGTAATGTATGTAATTGTTGAGTCACAAACAGATATTGTATACCAACTATACTTCAATTTTTTAAAAAAAGAATATCCAGAGGCATAGGGAAATGCTTATGATATATGAGTGAAAACAGATTGTAAAGAAGTTCTGTGTTTAATTTTATATAAATTTTTAAAATTATATTTAAAAAATTGCACTGTGTATAGGAAAAGGGTAAAAAATATGCAATAATATAGCAGTGATACCTTCTGGTAGCATGGTTAAAGGTGATATTTTTTTTTATTTACATGTACACTGTCAAATTATCATCCCAATTTTTTTAATGTCATTTGATATTCTTCTATAGCATGATTTTGTGGGTGGAGAGTAATATTTTACTATCCTTAAGCAATTAGGAAATTTCCATTTGTTGGTCTGGACAGCTTTGTTCATGGAGTTGGTTTTGTATATTTTCCTAGTACAGGTTCCCAGAAGTGGAATGTTGGGGTCAGAGATCTTAACTATGTTAAAGTCTCTTATACATGCTACTCAGTTAAGCTGTTTTCCATAAGGATTTTAAATGCGGTGTATTTTAAGATTATTTTAGAAATTTTACTTCCCTGTCCCAATGTGATACTACCAGACCTTGAATGGTACATTCTGCTTTGACTAGATAAGTTCCAGCCACCACGCACATGGAGTGGAATGCATCAGATACATGATGTTGTATAACTTCCCAGTGTTTGGCAGCTAGTTAAGGATAAATCCAATAGTCACTGAATACAGCTAGCAGGCAGTATAAGACACTGAAATTTTGCCTTGTTTCTGTTTGGTTGGAGTATTGCTCCATTTATACATTTCTACCCTTAAAAGTAAAAAAGACAAAAAGAATAATTTTGACTCCTGCCTATGTTTACCAGTGTACCTCAATCTAATACTCAAAATATATTAAATATAAGTAACTTACTGCATGTTCTGAAAATTATTTTCCAAAGGTAAATTAAATTCTGTAATGTCTTTTTTCAGGATCCAGTGAAAGATGGTGAGGCAAAGATCAAGGCCGACTATGCACAACTTGTTGAAGATATGCAGAATGCCTTTCGAAGCCTTGAAGATTAAAACTGTGACTTCTTTCCTCCTTTTCCTCAGCAAGCTCTAATATGTGTATATTTTCCTAAATTTCCTATCTCAAACCCTGCTTCTTTATTGTGCACCTTTGAGACTAGTGCCTATGTATGTTACCATTTGTTTCCCTGTTTACTTGTTAAGTCTTATATAAAACAAACATTCCTTTGTTCTAGTGTTTGAAGGGCCTCCCTGATCCTTTCTCCAAAGTGGTGAATGTAGTAAATATGAAATACAATGGCTACACTACTGTAAACTTGTAGGGTGACATCCCTGCTTGCCCTAGGCTTGCCCTTTCCTTGTTGCCATTAAATTGTAAACAGAACTACTGCATGTATTCCCTTTGCAGTGGATTTGGAATCGAAGGCCAGATTTCTATACATTTTGACAGGTACTTTGAAGTGACTCAGTATCTATATGGAAGGTTATTTGAAACTTAGCATTTTGCTAAGTAACTGCTTTACAGGAAATAATTGCTTTTTTAAAACATGAATGATTAATGTTGCAATTATTCATTGCTTCCCCCACTATAAATCAGGAATGTTTATAGGAAACTGCTGGGAACTATACTGTTTTTAAAACAGACATTTGTGGGTCTCAGCACAATATATGAATCAGTACCCTCTAAAAAAGTGGAAGAGGAGCCAGGTGGTCAGACTTAACATCATCTTGTTAAAACATAATTTGTTTCACTAGGAAAAATTCAGTATTAAGGATTATTCTGCATTACTGGGAAAAATTCTTTTTAAAATTACATTTAAAACAATCACCGAGAACTTGATCCACATCACACCCTCCTTCTTTCCCTCAAACCTCTTAGAAGCCTAAGCTTCTAAGAATCATGTGGCAGTGTGATGGGCAGTAAAATGACACAGAGAAGATATTCAGTAGTGGTTAAAGGCTGTTTGCACCTTTATGGACTGGCTGGGCTGTTGTTCTTGGGGCCAGAGTGGCATTATATTTTTACAAGATAATGACTTGTGTCATGTGTTGGCATGTTTGTTTGCTTACTGAATGTTGGAACAACCAGTTTACCAATTGCAGAAAATACCACTTTCTTTAATGTGGTTTTTGATTCACTGGCTCAAAAGATTTCTCAGAATATCTGTAGCCATAGCAGCGTAACAGTTTCCATTCTGTTTAATAGGGATGAAATTATTTCTTGTATCTGCTGATAACAGAATCTGAGTCTTGTAAAAAAAAATCATTTCATCCTGTCTTTAAACTTTATGTTTGAAAATAATAATTTCCGTGTTTGTATAATAAGGCACACTGCAGAACAGCTCTGAGAGCAAGTTTCCCATTAACTCTTTCTAACCAATAGTGCTGGCACCATTGCTTCTTCTTTGGGAAGAGGAAAGGGTATGTGAACTTGTCTAATAATCTTGAATACCTAAATATAATAGCATAAATAAAGTATTTATTTCATGCCTCACTATGTTGTTATTTAAATTTTTAGGTAATGTATTTCTTTTGGTCTATTGAGGAAAGATGCAGTGAGAATTCAGCTATAGTCTAGGTCCTTGCAGACGGCATATTTTTACAATGGCCTGTTATTCAGGATAGGTATTCTTCCATGCAACTTTTTTTAACCTTTCAGAATACTGGAAGACAAAAATTATGCAATGATTTGGTGAGATGTGGAGTTAATGGTGCTGCTTAATCGGTTTGCTTCCAATGTGGCCTCCTACCCAGAAGACCTAAGACCAGTGGAAATTAAAAGGATTTCAAAAACTTTCTATTCCTACCTTAACTTACCAGCAAACAGGATTGTCAGAGTAATGAATGATATGATGAAGAAAGTCTGACCAAGTTTGTTTTTGTTTTTCTGAATTTGCAGTGTACATTCTTCCTCCTTTTGAGGAATGTCGATGTTTGGGTGTGAAGATGCTAGAGAAACTATGATCTGATAGTCATGGTATGTGTCCCCTCACCTATATGTTGTAGAATTTCAGATTGGTAACTGATCATATTTCTTTAGTAAAAATGTGTTAAATTACAACAGTCTTTTAAAAAGATGATGCAGTTATATATTTATTGTGCTGTGCCTGGTCCTAAGTGGAGCCAGTTAAACAAGTTTCACATGTATTTTTCCAGTGTTAAATCTCACATACTATATACCCTTTGGAAATTCCTTCCATCCTGAAGAACAAATAGAAGAGGCCATATATATTGCCTCCTTATCCTTGAGATTTCAGTCTATGTTAAAAGTTGTGTATAATTGTTAAAATCTATGAAAGAATAAAAAGTGGATTTAAATTAATGTTCTTATTTTTCTGTGTGTTCATCAGGATCTGCTAGAAAACATGTCACTTTATTGTATTTTGTCTTACTGTTCTCAATATGAACTTTTAAATTTATTTCTCCCTGTCTTTATAGATTGTTACTTATGATCATGAAATTGGATTGGGGCCCTCACTGTGGACTACAAAAAGTCCTGTACTCACATACCACTATGAATTGGAAATGTAATACACAGAATGTCACGCCATTCTGAATGTTACTTTAAATTGAAAAAGTGAGTCGTTTCTAAAAGTACACTTCCAAATTAAAGGAGATGATTGGTACTCATCTCTGTTTTTGGCAAATGACCTAAGCTTTGTAATTCATGACTTTGCAAGCCAAATTGTTTAAGATCCAATATAGCAACATGTTACTTGGGGCATACTCTATTTCCTGAAATGTTTTTTTAACAATTCCCAAGAGAGTTAAAGAATCAGTGTGGAATGAACAACTCTGTTACTATCAAGTACCAATTTTATGTAGAGAAATATTTAACAGATTCAAGAGAAAGCTTATGCATTATACAATGTTTACTTCTTAGTCTATTTGGTAATATCCCAACATCTTTAAGTCACTTTTGTTGATGTATCACTACAATGTGAAAGCACAAAGAAGGGAAAGTCAGTTCCCAGAAGTTGACTCTGTGACAGTATTTGAGTGCAGCCAGTTTATGTGGGCTGTGATCCTAGGAAAAACAGTAGCGGAGTCAGTAATTGAGACAGAATTGAAGAGGCTAATGACTATTCCTTAGCAAGCAAATCAGCACTCTGGACTACTGAGCACAATCCTGCTGGTGAGTTCTTTGAGCAATTGAAGAAGATGCATCTCAGTTATCCCACCTGGGGGGCAAGGGAACTAGAGTACGTTCATCAGGCATTGATTGACAGCCAGGTCCTATCAGTTATCTCCCGCAGGCTGTTGCCACTAAGGTAAGTAAGAAGAGTTCCTGGCCAACACGTGCATAGAGGTAGACTAGGCACTGGTGGTCAGAAAAAGCCTCTGCAAGGAGATTAGGGGCAGACAGTTAGAAGGTGCTCTGGAACAATAGTCACGGCCAAGGAAATTTAGGTGGGGTGCTACTGGCAGCTGCTTCAGTCTTAAGAACCTATGGCAAAAAATCACTAACTGAAAAGCCATTGTTCTGTAAAATAAGAAAATACCCTTTAAAAGTATCTGGACTCTTTTTGGAAAGAGTTTTTTACAAAGAAGGTTTTTTTTCTTTAAGTGGAGATTTTGAACACACCAATTATGGTTATAACTAGGGAAATACAAGGGTTAATGTTCTTGAAAGTAAAGCAGCTTTTCGGATTAATGGAGATTTTGTCATTTATTCCAATCCCTTCATTAGTACAGAAAAGGAAATTGAAGTCAGATAAACTGATTTGCCCAGTGTCACAGCTACTTAATAACAGAAATCAGGCTTTCTGATCTGTACTGTCTCTGCATTAAGTCATCCTGTATGTCTTCTCCTTATATGTGTACTTTTCATTCAGAGCCAAGAAGTTTGGTTGAAAATGTAAGGTCGATAAAGTAAATAGAAGAAAACTAGGGAGAAATGACTGGCTAGACAAGGTGGTCATGGGCACTGTGATGACTTACTTATTTTAAAAAGGAAAAGGTGACTAAGAACCTCTTAAGAGTTTGAGCCAGAGTTTAGGAAGATGAGTCTAGAAATAGATAACCAATTTTACCAAAATTATATAGAAGTCTTCAAAGTGGGAAGGAACAAGAATATAAACAACAATAAATACCTTACAAAGGACTTTTATCCAGAATATGTAAAGAGCTGCAAGTCAAAAAAAAAAACACCTTCATGAATAATTAGGTAAAAGACTTGAACAGGCACCTCCCCAAATGGCTAATTAATGTATGAAAAAGGTGCTCAGCTTCTAGTCAAAAGGAACTGCAAATTAAAATTACAGTGATACTGTGTCATACCCACTAAAGGACTACAATGGAAAGGACAGAATACCAAGTGTTGGTGAGGATGTGAAACAACTGGAACGTACATTTTTTGTGGGAGAATAAATTTGTACAACCACTTTGGAGAACTGTTCTGGTAGTTGTCTACAAAGTTGAGTTAGGAATGCCTAGTGACGTAGGAACCCTATTTCTAGGTCTATACACAGCAGAAATGCATAAGTATATGTTCACCAAAAAAGACATGTACTCAATACATTACTCAAATACATTACAAATAATGCTGCTATTTGTAATAGTCTCAAACTGGAAACTACCTAAATGACAGGTTAGAAGAATGTATAAGTAAATTGTATTTTCACACAGTGAATACATAGAAATGAGAGTTAATGCAACAGCACACCTGATTCTTACAAACATAATGTTTAGTTTAAGAAGCCAAACAAAAGAATGCATACTGTATGATTCCATTTATATAGAATTAAAAAATATAAAACCAATATACAGTGTTTGAAGTCAGCACTTACACATGGTAGGGAAGGGGATATTAACAGGAGAGGCATATGGGACAGCTTATGGGGTGGCGGTGATTCTTGATGTGGGTCCGACTTAAACAGGTGTGTTCATTTTGTAAAAATTTGCACACATGATTCAAGCACTTTATGTATGTCATACTTAAATAATGAGTTTACAAAAAAAAATTTCACTTAAGGGATTTCTAGTTATTTCAAGTAGTTCTTTACTAAGCAATGTATAGTGGTGGCTTTAAAATACATTTGAATTTTATCTAATAATAAAATGTTCACTTTTTTGTTTGATTTTTAAACTTGCACTTTTCTACCAGTGGTGATAGATTTGAATTTTTTAATCCAGGAACTCTCAATTTTCTTTGCAACTAATTTGCTTTGTCAGACAGCTGACCAGGATTTGGACAACAGTCTGTTCTTGAGCAGAGTGAAGCTACGCAGATGGCATGTCATAGGGTGCTGTAACAATCACATACAATATGTGTTCAGGTGCCCATTAATACATATCACAGGCTTCAAAGCAGCAGTGGATAAGTATTAAAAGAAGGCTTGATGTTTTAAATAATTATAGATCTCTTAATTAGCTGTTTCCTGAACTTCTCTAAATATAAGCAACATTAGGAGCTGTACTCATATGGATATGGATTCCTAGAACTGTATGAAACTAACTGAATCGGAATCCCTACTTCAGGGAAGGATATAAGAGTCAAAAGCATCCCAGGTAATTCTTACCATGGGTTAAGTTTTGAGAAACAAGTATCTTTATTCAAGGCTTAGATACAAAAGGTAATAGAGTAGACTGAAATAAGTATTGTTTAATGGAATGTTAACTGGTTTTATGCAATCAGTATTATAAAATTCTGGACCATTATAAAATTGGACCATTTATCCTTTAAGACATTCCTTGTTGCTGACGTTAAACAGTGCTGTGCTGATGCAATGCAGTCTGACTTGGACTCAGAATAGTCTAGCAGTGGGACAGAGTATTTCTAAATCATGAAATTTGAGCAGTAATAATGGATATACCTATGGATTTCAAACAGGATTCTGTTACAATCACTTCAGGTGTTTACTGAATGAACCAGCAGCTTCTCTTCTGCCCATTTCATTATATGCAGGAGATTTCAAAAAGGAATCAAAGTCCTGCGACATACCTGTATCTTGTCGGACACAGTCTTAGTTTGTGAATATAATTGTAAAAGAACATAATTTGGTGACTTTTTTAAAAACAGCATTTGTCCTGGGATTCAAAATTCCTTTTTTCTAATCCATTATGATCACTTTTAGTTTGATTTTCAACCATCATCTCAACAGTTCTTGTATTGTTACATCTCCCAAATAACTAGTACACCTAGCATTTACTAGATGACTTAAAATTGCACTGAGTGTTTTGGATACCTTGAATAAAAGCCAGATTGCCTTCCATCATATCAAATCACATAAAATATTCATGGCTTTTCTTTTTAACTTGCATGCTTTATTTTGAAGTCTTATAAAGACCTTCCGACACTCATCCCAAAAAAGTGATTTAGGCCTATTTCTTCAAGTGTGGCGTAACAGGCTGTGTGCTTGGAAACATGCTGGGATGGAAATGGGTGCAAGTTGCTTGTTTGGAATCAACACTTGAGAAAGAAAGGGGCCAAAGAAGGGTTGGGCACAGAGAAAATCAAGTTACAAAGCCCCAAGAAAGCCTTGACCCCTCCTGTGGGGAAGCTGTGGAGCAAATACTCTCATCAGAGTTGACATGCCTCAGACTGCAATGGCCAGGCCTGATTAGCCCTGCCTCTCAGAATCCTGGTTCAGGCTGCCCCGTGAGAATGTGGGGTGGCATGTGTGCATCTGAGCTAGAAGGAGCTGATAGATGGAGACCGTTGGCTGGCCACACTCCTTGCAGCTGGGCAACAAGTCTTTCCTTGAAGGGAAAGCTGCACAGCACAGCTCTGGACCCCTGGGATGTTTTTCAGAGACAGAGGAATAGTACGTATGTATTCAAATGTGTAGAGGCAGACATCTAGTACTTCCTATCTGAGATTTCAAGGATTTCTTTAGGAAAAAGGCCACTAGTAAAAATTCAGTGAGTCATTTTTAAAGAAAAATATTAAGTGTAGAAAATTACAACCAATAGGAATATGCAGCAAAAATCATGAAGGTAGTTTTCAAACCAGGAATTTTAGTGACCCTGCTTGTAGGTTAAAAGTAGGGCTGTTGTTTGTAGTGTCTGTTAAAGTGTAAGTGCTTAGTGAATACTTTTCAAAGGACTCCAAGTAAATGTTGGGCCTACTTCCATGTAGAAACTCATCATCAAATGCAAAACTCTTTGGGAAGTGACTAATTTAAAATTTCTTGACATTTGGATTATGTGACTGTTACCTACTCAAAAAATTAAAATTAAACATTAAACAAGATAGAATGCTGACGAGACATCATTTCAAATATATTACTTGTAGCAACACCTATGGGTATTATTTTTATTAAACTACTGCCAGATAAGCTTCAGAGTTCACTCATGCTCTGCTCTTTTTGATAACCATGATTAAATCCTAATTATAGAGATGCTCAAGTAATAACACAATGTACCTCTGCAACTGCTTTGTTTCTTTGAGGCTGCCTTTTGGACTTCCTAAAAGGAATTTTGTATGTGTCACATTGCCTGTATTTTACCCCCAAATTCAGTGACCAACTTATTTGAGCCCTCCATTCATTAGATTATAACTTCAGTTACAATTCTTTGCCCATAAAAAAAAGACCAATGTCATAGCAAGAGTCACCTATACCATATCCTTCAAGTGTGTCTTCATGAGGAAATTTACCCCTACAAACTTTGTAAACAGAAACACAAGCTTTGAGACTATATTGAGCAGGAGGTGAAGCATGCACCTTGCTTTTACAGCAAATTGGGTTGAAGTATAAGTGATATCAATTTAAATGTTATGAAGTAAAGTTTTTTTTATTAAGGTGCCACTGATACACACTCTTATGAAGGTTTCACATGAAAAACTGTGGTTACTACATTCACCCATATTATCATGTCCCCCCCATACCCCATTGAAGTCACTGTCCATCCTCATAGTAAGATGCTGCAGAGTCACTATTTGTCTTCTCTGTGCTAAACTGTTCCCCGTGAGCCCCCCAACACACACCATGTGTACTGATCATAATGCCCATCAATCCCCTTCTCCCTCCCTTCCCACCCACTCTTCCCCACCCCTCCCCTTTGGTAACTGCTCGTCCATCTTGAAGTCTATGAGTCTGCTGCTGTTTTTGAACTAAAGGTTTTAAATGACACTTCATTACAATAACTTACTCCATAAACACAAGAGGAGCAATGGGCTTGCTCTTTTGAAAAGAATTCCTGAATTACAGCCATGTGATATGTTTAGCTAAATGTATGTATATGCATATTTGTTTCTAGAGCTTTAAAACAGCTCTTCTCATTACCATTCCATTATGTCCTGAGAACTTCACTCCAACAAATATCCTGTATTTAAAATACCATCAGTTGCTCCTGTTCTTGTAGTCTCTTTCTCTTTTGTCTAAGAGCAGGGACAAAATATGCCACAGTGTGGAAAGTCTAATGGGAAACTACCTGCCCAAAAGCTGGGAGTGAAATCCCAGCTAAATTCTCACCTACAAAAGATTAGGAGCAAATCTGAAACTTTATAATTATAACCAACCACTATGCTGCTTTGCAGAACATATTCACACTGCTTAGGTGACCCAAAGAAACCTCAGTCTATGAATTTAATTAAAAACCTCTTGGAAGTCCTTTTTTATAGAACAGTTCCAGCTAATAAATGTAGAGGAATGATAAAATTGGATATTGCAAGTATGAAAATTGTGGAGTAATAACATAAGCTCTTAAACTGTCCAGTTTCAAATCCCAACTCTGCTACTTATTGGCTCTACAAACTTGGGCAATCATTGTAACCTCTCAGTTTAACCATCTGTAAATTAGGGAATGTTATAAATATCTACCTGTTTTAGTTAGGATTAGATTCAGCTTGAGTGACAGAAATCTAAAATAATGTGTTTAAAATAAGTTTGAATTTCTTTCTTCTATGGAAAGGTAAGCATTCCAGGACTGATAAGGTAGATAATGATCTTCAGGTACCCAAATTTGTTCTTTTCCACCCTCAATACAGTCTTCCATCCTCTAATCCCAGATGGCTGTTGCAGCTCCGGCCATCAAACCTACAAAGCATATTCCAACCATCCAGAATAAGAACATCTCTCCTTTTTTTTCAATTAAGGTATCATTAATATACAATCTTACAAAGGTTCCACATGAGCAACATTGTGGTTTCAACATTCACCCATATTATCAAGTCCTCCCCCGCCCCACTGAAATCACTGTCCATCAGCAGAACATTGCTCCTTTTATCGGGCTTCTTTAATTCTGAATTACATTTGTGAGAGCCATCCATACTTTTGCAGTCATTTTCATCAATTGATACATTCAATTATGTGGCTATGTCATCAGTAATCAATTTTACTGATGACAAATATTTGAGTTGGTACTATTTCAGCTATTGCAAATATATTTGTGACAATAGCAAATAATACTGCTAAGGATATTCCTTTATGTGTCTGTTGGTGCATATTTGGGTGCAGCCCAAGGAGTAAATGCGCTGTCATAGGGTATGCTTATGTTCTACTGTAATATATATTGATAGTTTTTCACTGGTTGTACCAATTTACCCTCCCAACAACAGCAAATGAGATTTCCAGTTCTCTACATTCCCATCGACACTTGGTATTGTCAATGGTTAATGAGATCAAGCACAATTCATATGTTTATTTTATATATGAGATAGCTGCTTAAATACTTTGCCATTTTAAATTTGAGTTGTCTTGCTTTTGCTTGTTGACTTGTACTAGTTGTTTTGGATATGGATGTATGTCCTGTGATGGTTATGTATGCTTAAAAACACCACTGGTGTGTGTGTGCGTATTAAAACTGATCATGGGTTAGATGTTGTCAGCCAATCCTCTGCTTTAAATACTTGTATTTCACCATTTCGTCTAATGGGCTTAGCAGCCACTGATGCTCACTGTCTTGATCAAGGCTGCCCAGTAGGATTTTCAGTTGATGGAAATGTTCTTAATCTGTGCTGACAGTGTGATTGCCAGTAGTCCATTGAACACTTGAAATAGTAGTGTGACTGAAGAACTGAATTTTAATTTTAGTTAGCTTAAATTTTAATAGCAAATTGTGGTTAGTGGTTACTGCATTGGAGAACACAAGCTGAGATCCGCTGTTTCATACTTGCAATATCCAATTTTATCATTCCTCTACATTTATTAGCTGGAACTGTTCTATAAAAAAGGACTTCCAAGAGGTTTTAAATTAAATTCATAGACTGAGGTTTCTTTGGGTCACCTAAGCAGTGTGAATATGTTCTGCAAAGCAGCATAGTGGTTGGTTATAATTATAAAGTTTCAGATTTGCTCCTAATCTTTTGTAGGTGAGAATTTAGCTGGGATTTCACTCCCAGCTTTTGGGCAGGTAGTTTCCCATTAGACTTTCCACACTGTGGCTTTGTCCCCTCTTATTCTCCTTCTCAGGTCTTAAAAACTAACCCTTAATGTTTGGCCAGATCTGGGACAAAAGCAACCTTATTACTTCACTCAGTTTTCTAGGTTCTTTAGACATTGGCCTGAGAAGTTGTACTATCTTGTTGGCTTTCGGGTGATTTATAGAATATTTTTTGTTGTTGTTGCAAGAACTATTTTAATGGTCATTTTGTTAAATGTACCAGGTATTAAGAAAATACTAAACATGCAGTTACAAAAAGGTTGTCAGTCTGGAAGTAAGATAAGTGTACAATATAATGTGGGCTTGACTCATACTACATCACATTGATTGATTAATTAATAGGTTTTTTAAATTTTTTAATTGAACTATAGTTGATATACAGTTTTATATTAGTTTCAAGCATAAAACACAGTAGTTCAACAGTTACCCATATTATTAAATCCTCACCCCCACTAGTGCAGTCACTCTCTGTCAACCTAGGAAGATGTTACAGAATCATTGGTTATATTCTCCATGCTGTATTATCCCTGTGACTGACTTATATTATGATTGAGAATTTTTGTGCCCCTTTATGCCCCTCACCCTCCCTGCCCATCCCAATCCCTCCCCCATGGTGACCACCAGTCACTTATCAGTCCTGTGAGTCTACTATTGTTCATTTTGTTTTGTTTGTTTTTAGATTCCACAAGTCAGTGAAATCATATGGTATTTGTCTTTCTCCGCCTGGCTTATTTCACTGAGCATAATACTTCTAGTCCATCCATGTTGACGCAAATGACAGGATTTCTTTGTGTTTTTTTTTATGGCTGAATAACATTCCATTGTGTATATGTACCACCTCTTTCTTCTTCATCCATTCAGCTAACACTAAGGTTTCCATATGTTAGCTATTGTAAATAATGGGGCAATAAACATAGGGGTGCATATATTGAATTGCGTGGGGATTTTGTTTTCTTCCAGTAAATTCCTAGAAGTGGAATTATTGGGTCATATGGTATTTCTACTTTTAGTTTTTTGAGGAAAACTCAAAAAACTGTTTTCCACAGTAGCTGCACCAGTTTACATTCCCACCATATAGAAGATATTTGGGAAAAAAATAAGAATTTTTAGTCATTTTTAGTGGTCAGGTTGGTTCAATTATGTGACCCACACTAACAGAACTAGAGATGGAACTCTATCAGGTGTTTTTTAAGCCACACAACCACCCTAAGAAGGCGTTAGCATTATTGTTCCTCTTTTTTCCAGATAAAGAAGCAGATGAGACACAAAGAAGAAACCTGCACACAATCATACAGCTCGTGAACAGGGGACACAGAATTTAGATGCATTTCTATTTTACTCAAGCCTTTCCCCTTAACCACCGAACTCTATGTCTTAGTTAGATTAAGGACTTTCACTGTCTTTTATGAAAAGTAATTTAATTTAATTTTGCTTTTTAAAAGTGGTAGAAAACAATGAACCCAGATGCTAAATAAAAAGGTGTTTAAATGTTAGAATCCAGTTTTATTCTTACCCTATTAATGGCTACTATTAAAAATGTTCTGGAATTAAAATATACAACTAAAGTAAATGGTGAGGTGTTAGGATTAAAGAAAACAAACAAAAAAGAACATAAAGATATTACCTGCATTTGTCCCTGTTGGTGGGCTGCCCATAGACCCTTTACCAGTGCAGTGCACCCATCTTCCAACTAAGTGCTAAGTGCTAAGACCTCAGAGCACCACATTTGTACTGAGACTTGCCCTCAGCTAATAGGAGGCGCCTCATCTGGCAATGCCTGGTAAGCCCTTGGTGTTGGCACTCTGGCCCCCTCCTCATGTCCAACAGCCCGGGGGCCCAAGCCAACAGGAGGGTATCAAAAACTAATCCTCTTGCCTCAGTGTGACACAAATCTAGGATGGCATTCATATTCTAGAGCACTGGGTCACTGGGTCACTGGGTTCTAATCACAGTGAGCACAGTTTTCTATTAGCTTTAGTAGGCACAGTTAACGCTTCTCCATGAATAGTAACTGTAAATTGCTAATGGTCTCGTTAGAGATTTTTTAAAAATAACATTCTGGTGGCCTGTTAGATTCAATAAAATAATGCGGTTTCTAAACATTCCTAATTTCCAGCATTACATAAGGGAAAACATTATCTCAACATGTTTGATGATCTCTGAATTTAATTACACTGTCAACAGTCTATTAGAAAATATTTGCTTATATCTTTGAAAAGCAAAGCCTTTCTACTTAAAACCGAATGCTAAATTGTGAGGTTAATAGATATCAAGGCAAAGAAAGAGGAGAGGTGTGTGAGAGATGGTAGGTCACATTTAGTTATGTTTATTTAACACCATAGGTCACAGAGCCACATTAGATAATATAAGGCATCCCATTTCAGAAATTGGCTCAAGGTAGATTTGAATAATTTACAATTTAATGAAATGAAATCTAGAAACCCAATGTCTAGCAAAGGTAGTAGGAACTCTCTCAGCTTGTGCTTCTTTCTCTCTGTTTAACCCAGTGCTAGCTTCTACTTCCCAGGGATCCTTCACTTTCACCAGTTATTAACCTTGTTCTATGCAATAGATCTCATCATATTTCCCAGGAAATGTTACCCCTTTCTCTATCTTAAACCTCTTTTTCTCTATTGGCTCTCTCCTAATTGGTTAAAAATATATTTCAGCCACTTGCATCTTATAAAAGCAATTCAAATCAAAACCAAAATCTGTCAATCCAACACTCAATGAGAAACACTTAAATAAAAAGATAATTATTTTTGCTGTTTTTTTATTTACTTAAAAATACTATCACACATACAGAAGATATACTATGTACACAGTTTTTAAAATAACACAAATACACATGTATCCATGACTCAGATTAATAAGAACAATCAGGTAACATGGAAACCCTGTCCCTGTTCAATTGCATCCATGTTTCTTCCTGAAAAGATAAATGTTACCCTAACTTTTGTGTTAATCAATCCCTTGTTTTATAGATTTTCCACCCACATATGTATTCCTAAATAATATATTCTTTCGTTAAAAAAACATAAAAGAGAAAAACTGAATAGCAAGCACCGATCTTCCTTTGTGAAGAAAATGTGATGTTGTCACTATTACATAATGGCTTCCAGAGAGAATAAACTGCACAGAGTCTATGGGTCATGATTTTGCATCAGGTTCTCAGAGCGTTTACAAGAATTTCTTCTAGGTAAGTCAGTGGGCAGAGGCCTTTCGGAGTCCTAGCAAGCATAGGATTCACCATAGTTTGGGACCCTGCACTAGATACTAGACATTTAACAAAAATATGGTTCAAGAGAGTAGCCCCCTCTGTGTTTTCTGCTGCTAATCATCCTTTGGCTACTTGCAGCTCAAAGGAGGAAGTCCGGGCAGAAACCTGTGGGGCAAAGCAGCAGATCTGTGCTAAAACCAGTCATGCTGAACCTTAACAAAATTTTAAAGAGTGATGTTTGTAAACAACTCAAAACTCTAATAATGGAATGTAAGCAAGAGAGTTATACTTGAGGTAAATTTCAGCTGGTGAAGGGGCAGAAGTGGCGTGCTTTTTCCCTCACTTTTTTGGCCTGGCCTGTGGGGCTCGGTGGGAAGGAATAAGGAGACGGGCCCAGTACTGTGTGCGGTCCTAGCTGCGCTCGTGTATCCTCAGCAGTCAGGTCCCCGCACAGCTGTCGCCTCCGGGCCACTGTGATGGTTAGCTGTACATGCCGACTTGACTGGATCGCGGCGTGCCCACGGGTTCGACTGAACATTGTTTTGGGGGGGTTTTGTGAGGCTGCTGTCAGGTGAGATCGGCATTTGAATCTGGAGACTGAGTAAAGTGGATCACCCTCCTCAGTGGGAGTGGGCATCCTCCAGTCTACTGAGGGCCTGAATAGAACAACTGAGTATTATAATGTGGCAACTCTGGAAATCCAGTGTCCCCGCCTCTGAGGCTGTTCTTGCTGCTTGTTCTAGACGGACGTGTTGGTTGGGTGGTTAGTGACTTTTATGAGCTTTTTTATGGGGATAAAAATATACATAACATGAAATTGACTGTTTTATCCATTTTAAGTGTACAGTAGCATTAAATGCGTTTGTCTTGCCATGCAGCCATCACCACCATCCACTCTATTTTCTGTCTATGAAGTTCACTCTTCTAGGTACCTCATAAATTTGAACTAATTTTGCAAATTTGTACTCTTCATGTGTGGCCACAGAAATCTGTCTGTTGGCTTAGTGATCAGCTAGTGATCTGACAGAGATTTCCTTAAATTTCAGGAAAGGAAGAGCTAGGGAAGAAAGAAAGAGGGAAGGAAGGAGGGAAGGAGGGAGGGAGGGAGGAAGGAGAGAAGGAGGGAAGGAAGGAAGGTAGGCAGCATGTGTGTGTGTTGGCACAGCTTCAACCCTCAGCCCGGCAGGTTACAACTGTCTTAGCTTTCCCTTCCTGCTTGTGCAGAGTCTGAGAGTCAGCCAGAGAGGAGAGCTTAGGTCTATTCTGTCCATGCTCCTGAGCTGCACATGGTTGTGACTTTCTAGATTCCCTGGCATTTGTGGGAGCTTTTCAGAGCTTATTCCCCAGTCTTTCTTCCCAAACTTTTCATACTATTGTTTGCCCCAACTGTTTTCCCATGCCCCAAGTTTCAGTGGCTTCAAACACTTCCCACAAATGCCCCCCACCCACACTTCAGGCAGCTGTCCCATTCCGAGGAGAGTTGTGAGTTAGTGAAAAAAAGGCAAAGCCTTGAGCTGGTCCTTCAGGGAGCCACCAGCCTGGTCACAGCAGACAACCACAATTCTGCAGTTGGTTCTGAGCTGCTTCCTCCAGAGCTAGGAGCCACTCCCAGGAATGTGGGCTGTTGTGGAGTGGGGGATAGCATCAGGGTAAATTAAAATGTCACAAAGCTTTCTTACTGAGACTCAGCTGTTCTTTCCTTAATTAAGCATTCCCCTGATTGTTGTAAGCTTTGGTTGGATTCCAGAGTTCTGAATAAGTTGGTTCAGACAGTTTTTGCCAGCTTATTTGTTGCTTTTGCGGAGACACAGAACTTCAGAGTCCCTACTCTGCCATTTTTATTGTTATTTCTTCTCACTTTTAAAAAATTCAGCTTAGAATTTCAATGGATGGATGTACCCGGTTTATTTATCCAGGCCTTCACTGATGAACAATTCTCCAATGAATAACCTTGCACATTATTTTGCAAGTGCACAGTTAAATTTGTAAGAAAAACCCCAGAAATGGAATTGCTGCAAGAGTATACGCACTTAGTAATTTTTATAGCCATTGCCAAACTGCTATATCACTTTAAGCTCCCACCATGAGAGTTTCTCTATCCCTAATAGTCTTGTCAATAGAATGTGTTATCAAACTTACATACTTTAATCAAAGTATTTGGTGGAAAATGGTGTTTCAGTGTGGTTTTAACTTATATTTCTTTTTTTAAAGTAAAATTGAGCATCTTTTAATATTTTTAAAAGAGAGACTTGTACCTCATTTTTTTGCTGAACTTTCTGGCGTATCTTTGCCAATTTTTCACTTGATGTGGTTTTCTCATATTAATTTCTAGGTGCTCTCTCTATATGTTAGTGTGATCTCACTTTAAATACACAACCATGGATCTGGGTTAGGCAATGGTGTTACCCAGCAAACCTACTATTTCCCTAACACGTTAGTCCATTCATCTCCTCTGGCCACAAGTGTTTCATGATTTCTCCTTTTTCCTCAAACTTCCAATGAAGTTTTTAAACTGTCTTTTATTTTCCTTTCAGCCTTGTGGGCTTTTTTTTTCAGATATCTTTTTTTTATTGAAGTATAGGTGATATACAATCTTATATTGGTTTTAAGTATACAACACAGTGGTTCAATAGCTACCCATATTATTAAATCTTCACCCCCTCTAGTGCAGTTATTATCGTCAGCATAGGAAGATGTTACAGAATCACTGGCTATATTCTCCATGCTGTACTACCAACCCTGTGACTGACTTATATTATGATTGAGAATTTTTGTGCCCCTTTATCTCCCTTGCCCTCCCCTCCTGCTTACCCCAGAGATCTTTGAACTCACTCATCCCTCTGTCTAACCTCCCTTGTCCCAGATATCTGAGGCATATTCCCGTCTTCCCTCATGTCTTTATTCATCCTTTGTCTTCTCAGTGAAGCTCTCTATGACCTTATTCAAAATTTCTCCATCCCTTCCCTATTTTGTCTCCACGGCCATTATCACCATCTGACATAGGTGTAATTTTATCTATCATCTGTCTCCCCAGTTTAGAACACAAGCTCCACGAAGATTGGTATTTTTATCTGTTTTATTTATTTATGAACCCCCAGAACAGGGTCTGGCCCTTACAAGGGGCTCAATGTGTATCTATTGGATTAATGATAATAAACCATTTTAAACCTTTTTATTTCAAAATACTCCAGGGCATTGAGACCAAAAGTAAACGAGTATCAGCTTATTATATAACAATTTTCTGCCTCATTAAACAGAACTAAATTAGCAAGCATTCAAGCTTAGCTCTATAACCCTATAATAATCTCAGTTTCATATTTTGTATCTCATTTCTTTATTTTAAGTTTTGGAAATTTGTTAATTCTGCACAAACCAAATACAGTACCTTACAAATAGTAGGCTCTTTAACAATCTGTGTGAAATATAAAATGGTTTCATAAATTTCCACTAGGTAAATGTACTGTAATTTACTTAATATCACTTCCTTTTTTAAAAAAATTTCACTTTTTACTGTTTCACAATTATAAGAAACACTACAGAAAATGACTTGGTGAAAAAAGGATTATCTTTAGTACAAAGTTTCAGAAGAGGACTTACCAAGTACCAAGTGATACTATCACACAATTGACATGTAAAAATGATTTCTCACTTTAAATATGCATTCCTTTGATTACCTACACTAAAAAACGCAAATATTAATTGAAAGTATACTCTGTCCTGGAGGCTGTGCTATTTTATATAGATGATCATATCTGAACCCATTTTACTTAGTAAAAGGTACTCTAGACTGAATGTTTATGTCCCCTCTATATTAATGCACTGAAGCCCTCACCCCACGGTGCAGCTGTATTTGAGTCAGTAAGTAATTGAAGTTAAATGAGGTCATAACATGGGTGTCCTGATTAAACAGGTTAAGTGTCCTTAGAAGAGACCAGAGCGTGCAATATGAGGACTTGGCAAGAAGGCGTCATTTGTAAACCAGCAACTGAATTGGCTAGAACCTTGGTGCTATACTGCTAGCCTCCCAAAGCTATGAGAAAATTAATTTCTGTTGTTCAAGACATGCAGTCTGTGGCATTTTGGGAGTTCAAGCACCCTAACACAGTCCTGTGGCTATATCTCTATAAAATACGGTCCAGTTTGAAGTTCTGTATACCTCTCTGAGTCTAACCCCTTTCTTCCCCTTTCAGAGGGAAATGTGTGCCTAATTTTTTGTTTCTCTTTAGAATATTATTATATCTGTGTCCTCTAACTTTATTTTCAGTACGAGGTTTAGTTTTGTATGTTTTGAAGTTTCATAAACTGAATCTTACCATATTCTGTGATTCACTTCTTTTACTCAGTATTATGTTCTGGACATTCATCCATGTTAATGTGTCTTAACATTGTTTATTAAAGTTTCTACATACCTAAATACACTGAGTTTTTTTCTTTTTAAGTGTATGTATTTTTAGCCTTTGGAATTTTACATTTTAATGAAAATTATTAATTTTCCCCTTATGATATCCTCTATTGTGTTTAACATAATTTTTACCCTTTCAGAGATGTGATATTCACTTGTATTTTCCTCTTCTTTTTCTTAAACATTACATTTTTAAAAACTATGTCATTCATTTTAAATTGGGTCTAATAATCTGATTAGCGATCTGCTCAGCCCAACCTCAGGATCTTCTTTTATCTGATTATTTTCATCTTTTTAGCCTTTACAAATAGTTTAAACCATTTAATGGGGCTGCACTGTGAGGAGTTTTAGAACCTGAACAGAATGGGGGGTGGTGGTACATGCAGGACGCAGTGATAGTGATGGCTAGGCAAGAGGTGTGAGGGTGGGATGGATAAGGAGGGAGTCTGTGCAGGGGCAGGCTTAATATTGCACACTGAAGGAGATGTGGCAATGAATTTTAACAGCTAGTTTCTTTTGCTATAAAAGGACATTGTTGGGACAGCTGGTGGAACTTGGAGTATGAGAAGTAGAAGGTAGTGATACAATGTTAATTTCTCAATTTTGTTGGTCCTATAATTGTTTAGGAGAATGTCCTTTTATGTAGGAAATATTCACTAAAGTATTTGGAGTTGACAGGGCACAATGGTGATAGTTACTTTCAAATGGTTTAGGGAGAAGATTATTATAACATATTTTCAACTTTTCTGAAAGTTTGAAATTGTTTCAAAATTTAAAAAATTTTAAATAGTTTCTAAATCCCTTACATAATGGTCACATTCACCTTCCACCATTAAAAAAAAAACACTGGCAATACTAAAGTATTTCAATCCAAAGAAGAATCCTTGGCATGGCTTCTGGGTCAGAGAAAAGGCAGTTATTTTTTCTTCAGCCTATTCCTGGACACAACACTGAAGGAAAACACAGCTGTACTGTTTTTCAGGACAAGGACAAGAACCTATCCTTTATTGATCATCTTATTAAGTAATTTGTCCTTTGGCATTTAATATATACTTTAAAAATACACTCAATATCTGACTTTTTGTGGAATTGGATTTAATTCTTTTTCTCTCCCTAACTTTACATTATGATTATTTTCAAACATACGGATATAGAAAAAGAATCACTGAACAGTATTACACTCTCCACAAAGACACAATAATCATTAACATTTTACAATTGTGCTCTATCTATTGTCTTCATCTATTCAGGCTGCTATAACAAAACACCATAGGCTGAGTGGCTTAAATACTTATTTCTCATGAGTCTTGAGTCTGGGAAGCCCAGGATCAAGACACTGACAGATTTGGTGTCCAGTGAAAGCCCATATATTGTGTCACAGAGCTCGGTGTCCTCACATGGCAGAAGGGGATTATGAGTCAACATACTCACGTGGGGGGAAACAAGTACAGTCTATGGCATCTTTCTTTGTTGAAGCATTTGAAATCAACTTAGCAGAGATATCATGACACTTCACTCCTAAATACTTGAGCACAAATTTGTAATAAAGACATTCTCCCACCTAACCACAAAATATTAATTATCTGTAAATAAATATAGATAAATTTATCCATACATCAATTATTCCATAACATCAGCTCTAACATACATTACATATTCAATCTTCCCCAATTGTTCTAGAATGTCTTTTATAGCTGTGTTTTGGGGAACCAAGACCTACAACACTAAACAGTTTTTATCAGCAACTTCAATCTCATATTTGAAGCAACAAGAGTTTGCCATGCATTTCACTTTTTTCCGTATATTGGAGCTGGGTAGGTATTGGGAGAAGCAGAGGGAGGGCTCTTGAGGAGTGACTTGTGCCTGGAAGCCATTTCAAGGTAGACAAAGGAATTTGAGGTTGGGAGTTAGGCAAAGACAGGTTCTTTCTGACTCTCAGTAAAGACTGGCCTTTACAAACAGTGAATCTGTGGCATCTTACTGCACTGATGGACAGTGACTTTGGGTGGGGAGTTGATAACATGGGAAAATGTAGTAACCACATTGCTTTTTCATGTGAAACCTTCATAAGAGTGTATATCAATAATACCCTAATAAAAAGTTAAGAAAAAAAAAAAGACTGGCCTTTAGGCTAACAAATGAACACTTCATCCATAGGAGAGACAAACGCTGGGGGGGAGGGGTGTGAGGGTCTTCGACTGCCGCCAGGGGGCGCAAGGCGCATCGGCAAGGACCCCTGGCGGCCCTCGGCGGGTGGGCGGGCAAGGCTCGCGGGGCCGGGAGCCCGGAGCGCGCGCCAGGGGTGGGCGCGGGGCGAGCGCCTGGCCGCCCCCTCCCCGCGGCGGGGCGCGCGTGCGCGGTTCCGCGACGGCGGAGGGAGTCGCGATGGAGGGCTCCCTGCCCCTCCGTCAGGTAAGCGGTGCCTCTCGGGCGGGTTCCCTGGCGGGGGCCGTGCACCACGGGTTTTTTCCCAGTGGTTGTTTGAACCCTCTCAGGTTATGATAATTCATCCCTCCCTTCTCTTTTCTTTGGAGTGGTTTTTGGAGTAATTTGGAAAGTTGTTCCCCAGGGAACGGTTTCCTGTGCTTGCTGCGAGCCTTTCCCCTCGGGGCGATGGTGGGAACGTCTGCACTTCTGTGGACGCGGAGTTCTGGGATTTTGTCCCGAAATGCCCTAATCCAGGTGCCTCGGCCTCAGGCCCCACCGACTCAGGCTCTGGTGTCATGGTTCTGACTCGGTATCCCGTTGATCTAGTTTCAGTACCTTCCCTTAACTATCAGTTCTTTAATAAAGGAAAGGGCTCAGAACTTTACATAATTTAAATCAGTGTGTTGTCAACTAAGTTTTTGGTTTCACCTGGTTTTGTAATTTGTTTACTCCCGTGTTTAATAAACGGAAGAACTTGCTGATTAATTTTCAAGGTGAAAGTCTACTTTTGTTGAAGGTGTACCTGCATTTCTGAACACTATTCTCATGACATTGAGTTTGGTCGTGTGTATATATCTTTTAAGAATTGTAATCAGTGCAATACCTCTTATGTGAGTAGCATTTTACGGTTTACAAAATGACAGAGGCACTCAAATAATTGTTGTCAACAAATGAATGGATGTACTATTTCAGTTCTCAAAACATTACTATGAGATGGGCAAGATAGATATTCATGAACCCAGGCATTAATTCATTCAACTATGCGCCTAGCACTGGGTGTTTGGGGTAAGATAGTGAGCAACACAGACATGCTTCCTGCTCCCAATGAGCCTCTTGTCTAGACTAGAAAGAATTATTATCCCTACTGGAGAGTCAGAGAAAACAGATTTAGAGAAATTGAGTGATTGCCCATGACCACAGGGCCAGTAAACTAGAGGGAGATTATATTGTAGCCTTGCTACAAAGTCAGAATGGGTACCCCCTTCCCCCTCCTCAGAATTTGATTTGGATATAGAATGATGCCTCATACATAGCATGAAGGTATGAAAAGGTTTATTATTTTCTATAAAGGATTATTATATACTTATACACATACCTAATATATATAATAACATATATCATTATATACTTATACACCTACTTCACACATAGCATGAAGGTATGAAAAGGTTTATTATTTCTATATGAAGGATTATTATATACTTACACACTTACCTAACCTTCTCAAGCAGATCAGAAATGACTTGAAAGGGCAAGGAAAGTAAGCAGGCTCTGGGTTTTTATGGCGTCAGGGTGAAGGTTCCCATGTTTGGACTAAGGCTTGCTTAGTTTGACTTTCCCATCTGCGCCAAAGGAACACCCAGGCTCTCATACCAGCTTGTCCATTTAAGGGACAGAAGAGGAAGAGTGGGGAGAGGGGTGATGCTTAAAAGCAGTCAGCAGGCAAATAAAAGAACAATTGGATGAGACTCCTTATTACAACTCACCCCTGATGTTTGACCAATGCCTGAAATATACCATATTTGAATATGTTTAAGGAACCCATGTGGCTCTCTGAGGCCTGCAGCCGGAAGCCAGTAAGGAAGATGAAAGTTCCATTGAAGGCTTTGTTCAAGAGCCCAGTGATGTGTATTTTGAGAAATAAAATGAGTGCTTGGTCACTATCAGTAATGTCTGGAACTCTGACAAGGTTAAGGAGTGCTTTGATGAAGCCTTTTATTGTGGCTTTAGTGTATGTGGAGACAGGTGTGACCTTGATTTGTATTTTGAGTATCTGTAAAGCAAGAGCATCACAGAGTCCTTTCCTTTGTCAGGGGCTCCCCGGTTAAGGGATAAAAGCAGTAAGTCTCCAGTGAGCCCCATGATGTGTAACAGTGGTGATGCTGCCCGCTGAGCAGCAAAGGTTGTCAGCAGACTTCACGTGGGAGTTCAAAGTGTACAGATTCCTGTTGCTGTTCCTCAGGTGAACCCATGTTGCTCCTCAGGCATTCAAGGGGTTCAGAAGAGGGGTGACCTCTTCCAGCAGCATGACATCTGGCAAAGGAATGAGGACAGGGGAGGCCATGCCCTCCTGTGTGTGGGATATGCCTGGGGGTTCAGATTTGGTTCTGTCTGTAGCAAGGAAGCCTTGGTGGCTGTGCTGAACTTCCAGGGTCCTAGGGGCAATGGGCAGCGGGTGTGAGGGCTCCCAGGCTCAGGGCTTGCGGGAGCCTCTGTTTCCAGGGGAGTCCAATCTGCTGTCAGTAAATCCTGCGCCAATGGCTTGTCACGTGGGCTTGTGGAGGTGGTTTCTTGCATCCTTGGACAATGTTTATGGACATTATCGGTGGTCCAGAGACTCCAAAAGTCATGGAAAGAGACTGCGCAAGTCTCTACAGTGAAGATTCTTTGTGTGTGTGTTTGTGTTGGGGGGGAAGTACCCCTAATGGGAGTGTGGTGTAATTCTGACAAATTTTAGAATCCTTTTTGGGAGGGGGCCCATTCATGGCTGACAGTTGCAAGTAACGTCATAAATTGGCACAGTAAAATTTGTGAATGAGGGCTATATTGCGTCCAGAACCAGAAAAGGCCTAAAGATGCCGGCCTTGTGTTATTGTGGTGCTGAGAGGGTCAATAGCTGTTTCTTGACATTGTTAAGGATAGAGTGGCCCTTGGTTACCAAATAATTTTCAGGAATTTCGCCAAGATGGCAGGCCTTACACTGTGTGTGGGGCAGTGGCCCATCCCCTTTTTGCGAGCTCCTTTCTCAGTATTTGTCCTGGATAGGTGTGTCAGGAGGATGTAACTGATGTCGTGTCACACCTGTGCTCCTGGAGAAACCTGGATACAATTGAGATCTGGCCTGTAGAGGTTCCATGCGATGCCCAGACTTTTGAGGTTCCCTGTTGGTAGCTTGATAAAGGTTTCTTGTGTCCATCTGGAGGTGAAGGTGAACTGTGGCTGAGAGGTCATTGAAGGAGGCAACAAACAGAACATATTAGCCAAATTTATAGTATCAAAATATTTGCCAGACTCTGGATAGAGTCAGAACTTCAGTAGTGTTGGGTACTGAGGCCTTCAGGGATAGGACCCCAGCATGAAGGACACAGTAATCAACTGTGAGACACCATTTTTCCCCATGAACAGGCCACATGGGCTGCTAAATGGAGAAGCAGCAGGAATAATTATCTCGCTAATGAGGTCTTATATAATATCAATTTTGAAGGCCCTGTTTTTATTTAACATTGAGTGACCATTAAGTATTTTAACTTGGGGTTGATGGGGTGGTCCATGGGTCCCAGTTTTTAAGAAGCCAATTTGTAAGCTCTAAAATCATGATTTAAATATATTACTCATTGGTCAGAGCATGCATTGCCACAACGGGGTATTTTAGAGCAATGTGTGTTATGACCAGGGAGAATTTAGGCAAGGCAGTAGTTCTGGTGGTTAAGGTGAGACATACCTATTTGTTGTTTATTTTAAATCTAGTGGGATCTCCAGGTATAACTGTTGTTTGAGCCCAGTATTGGTGAAAGCTGTGAAAATTTGCTAATTGATGCATTTCTGTAGCTGTTGAAGTTAATTCAAAACCTATGCTGTAGAGCTGCAAAAGGCAATCTTTTATCTTTTGTTGTGTAAATTATTTTAATAAATTTTGGATTTCTAACTGGGTCAGATTGTTCACTTCTGTTTCAGTTTTTGTTTGTTTGTTTCTTCCCCTGTGTGCATCTTTGTTTCTTTTTCTCTCTTTTGTGGTGGTTAATGAATATCTGTTGTCAGGTGGAATGAGCCTCTGTACCCTTTCATTTATAAATTTCTTCCTCCAAAGGGCTTCAGATCAGTATTACCAGGGTCAGGGGCTTCTCCCATAGCAGTGGTTACTTTTTAGAATCTACGATTAAGCTGGGTTTGAATGACCCCTTGGCTGTGCCACACGGGTGCATGGGTGCTTTTCTGTGTACCCTGAATATCAGGATTCTCACTACACAGAGGCTTAGATGGCAGGAGGAGCAGAGGGATTTAAGGGCCTGGTGAGCTGTCCGCTCTTCTAATGGCTGCTCCCCCAGTCCACCCCCTTTCTCTCTCTGTTTGAACTCTGTAACGACTGTCCTTTCATGAATGACTACCCAGTGGGTCCCTATCTTGCACAGTGTATAACTTCCCCTGAGTGCTCTATAGATTGGGGTGGGGGTGGGGTGGGGGCCAGTGCCTGGTTGAGACATATTTATTTTAGTTCCATTGTTTTTATAAATCAGAGTTAATTTGTCAATTTTCCTACCAATGGAAAATAAAGTGTTTCCACTTTCTTAGCATTGCAAACATTGTTGATGCCATGTGCACACTAAATTGCTGGCTTGTAATTTATGTCCATCTTAGACCCTATTAGGCATTGTAAATTATTCTCCAAAGAGGCTAAACCAATTGTCACTCTTATTACATCATATTTTTTTTTACTGTGTTTTTGTTCCTCTAGCTATGAAATTCTGGAGGCAAAGGGCTTTGTTTTATTTGTTTCTGCATCCCCAGTGCCAAACTATCTAACAAATAATACAGTTGACCCTTGAACAACACACGTTTGAACTGCACAGGTCCACTTATATGTAGATTCAAAAAAATAAATATATGGGAAAAATTTTTAGAGATGGGTGACAATCTGAAAAATAATTTTATTTTGAGCTTTATTATAAGAATACAGTATATAATAGATATATAAAATATGTGTTAACTGTTTATGCGATTAGTAAGGCTTCTGGTCAACAGCAGGCTATTAGTAGTTAAATTTGGGGGGAGTTAAAAGTTACATGTTGATTTTCAACTGCATGGGGTTGGGTTGGCACCCCTAGCCCCCGTGTTGACCTCTGTAGTTGTAAAATATTTGTTGTATGTGTAAATATATGAATGGTAGGAACAAAAACATTAATTACTGTTTTCTAAAGCTTAAATATTGTCCTTTTCAAGTTAATGTATATATTTTGAACATTAATACATTTCTTTTTAAAATGGGTATTTCTCAATATGTAACTTAAATTGTTTGATATTTGTTCTCAGGTAGTAAACAAAGGGGATTCAAGCTTTGTCACCGAGTCACGGGAAGAGTTGGAGGAAAATCCCAGTCCAACTGGGGATGAGAAAAGTGTAGTGTCAGTTAAAAAACAGGGGCCAAATTTACATAATTGGAGTGGTGACTGGAGCTTTTGGGTAATATTTTTTCTTTCTTATATTTTCATTTTCATCTTAAATACACATTTTATTTCTCTACAGCACTTTGTATAATGCTTACAATATTTTCTTATTAGCTTCTAGATTGAAGTTTTTGTCTATAATCCCAAAGATGTTTCTTATTATGTTTTCCTTTGGCCACTAGAATGCACTGTTGTCTGGTATGAGGGAGTGAAATTATCTGCTTCAGTTTCCCTGGGAGAAACTACACCACAGAGTGTATTATTGCAAGAGACTAACATTGTACACAAACCACGTTTCTAAATGTTATTGAGAAGCCAGTTGCTTTATATAATTTTGATTGAAAGAATTAGTTCCTGTACCTAAAAGGAAGTTTAACAATGTTTGACCTGTGGTGAATAATGATTGTAAGATACGTTTTCAAGTTAAGAGTTTGATGTTCTATTTGCAGTGTCTCACTTGGTTGCATTAACTTGGATAGGCTTCAGGTTTCCTCACTGTAAAATGAGACTACTGCTTGTTGACTAGGTACACAGAGTCTTTTGGTAAGAACATGTCTGTTACCATCTGAATGCTAGCACTTATTATATTAAAGTCTCATTCTGAATTTAGCAATTTCTATGAGAGTTATGAGCCATTGGCTAGAATTTGGCATAATGAAACTAGAAGTAAAATTTTTTTTAAATTTTGGTATCATTAATGTACAATTACATGAGCAACATTATGGTTACTAGACTCCCCCCATTATCAAGGCCCCACCACATACCCCATTACAGTCACTGTCCATCAGCATAGTAAGATGCTATAGAATCATTACTTGTCTTCTCTCTGTTGTACTGTCTTCCCCCATGCCCCCCCCAACATTATGCCTGCTAATCGTAATGCCCCTTTTTCCCCTTTATCCATCCCTTCCCACCCATCCTCCCCAGTCCCTTTCCGTTTGGTAACTGTTAGTCCATTCTTGGGTTCTGTGAGTCTGCTGCTGTTCTGTTCCTTCAGTTTTTGCTTTGTTCTTATGCTCTGCAGATAATTGAAATCACTTGGTACTTGTCTTTCTCCTCCTGTCTTATTTCACTGAGCATAATACCCTCTAGCTCCATCAATATTGTAAACTGTAGGATTTGTTTTCTTTTTATGACTGAATAATATTCCATTGTTTTTTATGTACCACATCTTCTTTATCCCTTCATCTACTGATGGACACTTAGGTTGCTTCCATTTCTTGGCTATTGTAAATAGTGCTGCGATAAACATAGGGTTGCATATGTCTTTTTCAAATTGGGCTCCTGCATTCTTAGGGTAAATTCCTAGGAATGGAATTCCTGGGTCAAATGGTATTTCTATTTTTAGTTTTTTGAGGAACCTCATACTGCTTTCGACAATGGTTGAACTATTTTACATTCTCACCAGCAGTGTAGGAGGGTTCCCGTTTCTCCACAACCTCGCCAACATTTATTGTTGTTTGTCTTTTGGATGTTGGCCATCCTAACTGGTGTGAGGTGATATCTCATTGTGGTTTTAATTTGCATTTCTCTGATGATTAGCGATGTGGAGCATCTTTTCATGTGCCTGTTGGCCATCTGAATTTCTTCTTTGGAGAAGTGTCTGTTCAGATCCTCTGCCCATTTTTTGATTGGATTATTTGCTTTTTATTTGTTGAGGTGCGTGAGCTCTTTATATATTTTGGATGTTCATCCTTTATCAGATATGTCATTTATGAATATATTCTCCCATACTGTAGGATGCCTTTTTGTTCTACTGATGGTGTCCTTTGCTGTACAGAAGCTTTGTAGTTTGATATAGTCCCACTTGTTCATTTTTGTTTTTGTTTCCCTTGCCTGGGGAGATACATTCATAAGGAAGTTGCTCATGTTTATATCCAAGAGATTTTTGCCTATGATTTTTTCTAGGAGTTTTATGGTTTCATGACTTACATTCAGGTCTTTGATCCATTTTGAATTTACTTTTGTGTATGGGGTTAGGCAATGATCCAGTTCCCTTCTCTTAGATGTAGCTGTCCAGTTTTGCCAATACCAGCTGTTGAAGAGGCTCTCATTTCCCCATTGTATATCCATGGCTCCTTCATCATTTATTAATTGACTGTATATGTTTGGGTTAATATCTGGACTTTCTATTCTGTTCCACTGGTCTGTGGATCTGTTCTTGTCCCAGTACCTAATTGTCTTGATTACTGTGGCTTTGTAGTAGAGCTTGAAGTTGGGAAACGAGATCCCCCCTGCCCTGCTTTATTCTTCCTTCTCAGGATTGCTTTTGCTATTTGGTGTCTTTTGTGGTTCCATATGAATTTTAGAACTACTTGTTCCAGTTTGTTGAAGAATGCTGTTGGTATTTTGGTAGGGATTGCATTGAATCTGTAGATTGCTTTAGGCAGGATAGCCATTTTGACAATATTCTTCCTATCCAAGATCATGGGATGAGTTTCCATTGATCAGTGTCCTCTTTAATTTCTCTTAAGAGTATTTTGTAGTTTTCAGAGTATAGTTCTTTCACTTCCTTGGTTAGGTTTATTCCTAGGTATTTTATTCTTTTTGATGCAGTTGTGAATGGAATTGTTCTCCTGATTTCTCTTTCTGCTAGTTCATCATTAGTGTATAGGAAAGCAACACATCTCTGTGCATTAATTTTGTATCCTGCAACTTTCTGAATTCAGATATTAGTTCTAGTAGTTTTGGAGTGGAGTCTTTAGGGTTTTATGTACAATATCATGACATCTGCAAATAGTGACAGTTTGACTTCTTCCTTACCAATCTGGATGCCTTGTATTTCTTTGTTTTTTCTGATTGCCATTGCCAAGACCTCCAGGACCATGTTGAATAAAAGTGGGGAGAGTGGGCATCCCTGTCTTGTTCCCCATCTTAGGTGAAAAGCTTTCAGCTTCTTTCTGTTAAATATTATGTTGGCTGTGGGTTTGTCATATATGGCCTTTATTATGTTGAGGTACTTGTCCTGTATACCTATGTTTTGATAGTTTTTATCATGAATGGTTGTTGAATTTTGTCAAATGCTTCTTCAGCATCTATGGAGATGATCATGTGGTTTTTGTCCTTCTTTTTGTTTATGTGGTGGATGATGTTGATGGATTTTCGAATGTTGTACCATCCTTGCATCCCTGAGATGAATCCCACTTGATCATGGTGTAGGATCCTCTTGATGTATTTTTTATTTTGGCTTGCTAATATTTTGTTGAGTGTTTTTGCATCTATGTTCATCACGGATATTGGTGTGTAATTTTCTTTTTTTGTGGTGTCTTTGCCTGGTTTTGGTATTGGAGTAATGCTGGCTTCATAGAATGAGTTCCCTACTCATTGTATTTTTTGAAAAACTTTAAGGAGAATGGGTATTATATCTGCTCTATATGTCTGATAAAATTTAGCAGTGAATCCATCTGGTCATGGGTTTTGTTCTTAGGTAGTTTTTTGATTACCGGTTCAATTTTGTAGCTGGTAATTGGTCTGTTTAGATTTTCTGTTTCTTCCTTGGTTAGTCTTGGAAGGTTGTATTTTTCTAGGAAATTGTCCATTTCTTCTAGGTTTTCCAGCTTGTTAGCATATAGGTTTTCATAGTATTCTCTAATAATTCTTTGTATTTCTGTGGGGTCTGTTATGATTTTTTCTTTCTCATTTCTGATTCTGTTTATGTGTGTAGATTCTTTTTTTCTTTTAATAAGTCTGGCTAGTAGTTTATCTATTTGGTTTATTTTCTCAATGAACCAGCTCTTGTTTTCATTGATTTTTTTCTATTGTTTTATTTTTCTCAATTGTATTTATTTTTTCTCTGATCTTTATTATGTCCCTCCTTCTGCTGACTTTGGGCCTCATTTGTTCTTCTTTTTCCAGTTTCAATAATTGTGACTTTAGACTATTCATTTGGAACTGTTCTTCCTTCTTTAAATAGGCCTGGATTGCTATATACTTTCCTCTTAGAATGCCTTCGCTGCGTCCCACAGAAGTTGGGGCATTGTGCTGTTGTTGTCATTTTGTCATTTGTCTCCATATATTGCTTGATCTCTTGTTTTAATTTGGTCATTGATCCATTGATTATTTGGGAGCATGTGTTAAGCCTCCATGTTTTTGTGAGCCTTTTTGTTTTCTTTGTACAATTTATTTCTACTTTTATACCTTTGTGATCTGAGAAGTTGGTTGATAGAATTTCAATCTTTTTGAATTTACTGAGGCTGTTTTTGTGGCCTAGTATGTGGCATATTCTGGAAAATGTTCCATGTGCACTTGAGAAGAATGTGTATCCTGCTGTTTTTGGGTATAGAGTTCTGTAGATGTCTGTTAGGTCCATCTGTTCTAGTGTGTTGTTCAGTGTTTCTGTGTCCTTACTTATTTTCTGTCTGGTGGATCTGTCCTTTGAAGTGAGTGGTGTGTTGAAGTCTTCTAAAATGAATGGATTGCATCCTATTTCCTCCTTTAATTCTGTTACTATTTGTTTCACATATGTGGATGGTCCTGTGTTGGGTAAATAGATATTTATAATGGTTATTATCTCTTGTTGGACTGACCCCTTTGTCATTATGTAATGTCCCTCTTTATCTCTCGTTACTCTCTTTGTTTTGAAATCTATTTTGTCTGATACAAGTACTGCAAGACTTGCTTTTTTTCTCCCTGTTGTTTGCATGAAATATCTTTTACCATCCCTTCACTTTTAGTCTTTGGGTTTGAGGTGCATCTCTTGTAAGCAGCATATAGATGGGTCTTGCTTTTTTATCCACTCTGTAACTCTTTGTCTTTTGATTGGTTCATTCAGTCCATTTGCACTTAGGGTGATTATCGAGAGATATGTACTTATTGCCATTGCAGGCATTGGATTCATGGTTTCCAAAGGTTCAAGGGTAGCTTCTTTACTATCTAACCATCTAACTTTAACTCAGTTATTATGCTATTACGAACACAATCTTATGATTCTTTATTTCTTTCCCTTCTTATTATTCTTCCTCCTCTACTCTTTATATGTTAGGTGTTTTATTCTGTACTCTTTTGTGTTTCCCTTGACTGCTTTTGTGGATAGCTGATTTTATTTTTTGCCTTTAGTTAGTATTTGGTTGGTCTGCTTTCTTTGCTGTGATTTTATTTTCTCTGGTGACATCTATTTAGCTTTAGGAGTACTTCCCTTTAGAGCAGTCCCTTTAACATAACCTGTAGAGGTGGTTTGTGGGAGGCAAATTCCCTCAACTTTTGCTTGTCTGGAAATTGTTTAATCTCTCCTTCAAATTTAAATGATAACCTTGCTGGATACAGTATTCTTGGTTCAAGGCCCTTCTGTTTCAGTGCATTAAATATATCATGCCATTCTCTTCTGGCCTGTAAGGTTTCTGTTGAGAAGTCTGATGATAGCCTGATGGGTTTTCCTTTGTAGGTGATCTTTTTCTCTCTGGCCACCTTTAATACTCTGTCCTTGTCTTTGATCTTTGCCATTTTAATTATTATATGTCTTGGTGTTGTCCTCCTTGGGTCCCTTGTGTTTGGAGATCTGTGGGCTTCCATGGTCTTAAGAGACTATTTCCTTCCCCAGCTTTGGGAAGTTTTCAGTAATTATTTCTTCTAAGACACTTTCTATCTCTTTTTCTCTCTCTTCTTCTTCTGGTATACCTATAATGTGAATATTGTTCCGTTTGGATTGGTCACACAGTTCTCTTAATATTCTTTCATTTCTAGAGATCCTTTAATCTATCTCTGCCTCCACTTCTCTGTATTCCTATTCTCTGATTTCTATTCCATTAACAGTCTCTTGCACTTCATCCAGTCTGCTCTTAAGTCCCTCCATTGATTGTTTCATTTCTGTTATCTTCCTCTGGACTTCATCCCTTAGCTGTTGCATATTTCTCTGCAGCTACATCAGCACGGTTATGACTTTTATTTGAATTCTTTTTCAGGAAGACTGGTTATGTCTGTCTCACCAGGCCCTCTCTCTGGCGTTTGAGTGATTTTGGAGTGGACCAGGTTCTTCTGCCTTTTCATGGTTATAGAAGTGACCCCTGGCAAATGGCATATGATTCAGCTGGGAGAACAATGTCCCTTCCTGCTTGCTGGTCACCTTGCTCTTCTCTGCTTCCTTTGCCATTTATCTGCACACAGGGAGCAGTCTCTGGGTTAATCCCCTGAGCTGCTGTGGGCGGGGCAGCCCTCAGGATGGCCTAGGGCACTGCTGGGGGTTGCAGGCGCACAGCATGTGTTCCCCTTTGAGAACCTGGACTTTGTGCTGTCTTCCTCTGTCTGTGCTGGGCAGCTGAGCACAGGGGTCAGCCTCTGGGTCTGACCCAGTTAGCTGCATGCTGGGAGAAGACTCTGTGTGGTTGCTGTGGGTAGAGCTTCTCCCAGCTGGTCTGCTGCAATGGTGGGTCAGCCGGTTTGCTTGCAGTGCCAGCGGGGGGGATGAACAGCAGGCTGCTTATTGCTGTGAGGGTCTTCAGAGCTGCCTTGTCACCCAGGGTTTAGGATGCCTGAAGTTCCTTAAGAGTCCCAGTCCGCTTGGCTGAGTGTGCCAGGATGATTTTGTCCACCTGTTAAACTCTTATCCCTCTAAGACTTTTAAAAGTGCTTGATTTTTTTTTTTGTACAGGGGAACTGGCTGTGGGGACCCACTTGCAGTCTCCATCTCGGATTTTACTTTTCTGGTTCTTTAATATCCTGTACAGCATGCAATGTGTGTCTGTGCTCCTGGTGCAGATTACTAAAGCTGGTTATTTAGTAGTCCTGTACTTCCACTCCCTCTCAACTCTGGTTCTTTTCTTCCCACTGGTGAGCTGACATGGGGGGAGTGCTCAGGTCCCGCCACATCACGGCTTTGTATCTTTCCCTTTTCATGAGATGCTGAGTTCTCGCAGATGTAGATGTAGCCTGGCTGTTGTACGGTATCTTCTGGTCTCTCTTTTAGGAATAGTTGTATTTGCTGTATTTTCAAAATATATATGGTTTTGGGAGGAGATTTCTGCTGCCCTACTCATGCTGCCATCTTGAGCCTATAAGCCTTTTATATAAAATGGGAAGGCATATATAGTTCTATTATTAATTCATTAAAAAGCTGATCTTTTGAGGATTAGGTATACTTGGTAGCAAAATTTCTTACAATTTCAGTGTAGACTAAAATGAATAGTAGGTTGTAAGGATTAGGATAAATACCATCATTCTGTTCAAAATTAGCAGTTCAGTAATTGAATATTACTGAATCAACATGAATAACAGTTCTTATTAAACTTAAAGTGATAAGTTTTTAAAAACCATATCCTAAGGAAAATACTTAATTGCTAAGAAATATACCAAAATAACTATACATCTTAAAGATCATATCATCTATATTGGTTAAATTATTTTTGGTCACATTTAGAGAAAGTTTATGACCATTGTAGTATTTTGACCTTCTGTACTGTCTAATTACCATAAAGCAAGAAAAAGGGTAAAGTAAGAATAAGAAAATGCAAGGGAGTGAAGACTTAAAAATAGGAGAGAGAAAAAAAGAGATATGTGTTTTAGAGCTTTGCTGCTCAAAGTGTAGTATGTGGGGCCAGCACACCTGGTGTCATCTGTCAGCTGATTAGAAACACAGAATCTTGGGCCTATGTCAGACTTAGTGAATCAAAATTTTCATTTTCACAAGATAACCAGAAGACTTTATGCACATTCAATTTTGAGAGGCACTAATTTAGAGCGAAGGACAACTTTGGCTCAGTTTAGGTCTCTATGCTGATTGCAAACACTTATTTTGAGGAATTTTTATGTGAATTCACATGGAATAGACTTAAGGGCACATAAACCTCAGAAGTTTTACTGACTTTTTCAGAGGTCAGTTACCTAAACCGGAACTAGCAGGACTCAGAAGCAAACAAAAATAAAAAAGAGCCTGAAAAGCTATATCAAAGTTCACGGTGATATACCTTATAAGGGGATTCCTCAAGTCTTCATTTAGAATTTAATACATTTTGACATATTTTTTATAAGCCTAAATAAGTTGGTCCCCATCTTGTAGTTGAATAGAATATTGGAATTATATATTCCAAAATTGGAGACAGGGAAATTACTTAGTGATAACACATAGACAGAGCAAGAAATGACAGCAAAACCTCAGAAAGCAGGGCAACCGGGGCCTCTTAATGTGAAGGCCAAAGGCCTATGCAGATCAGTTGGGCCAAAAATAGTACTACCACTGGAAGAAATGATGGTTAAGTCCCCTGAAAATAAGTAACCTTTTCTCTGACATTTTAAGTCCCTTTGCTTCTGCCACTGATTCCACTATATTGCTATTTTCACATTCTCCAGGCAATAAAGTAAGAATTGAATGAGTACAATAAGTTGGTGGAATTCACTGAAGGATCTAAAATTAACACAAGGAAGACCAGTAACATAACAGGAAACTATTCATGAGGTAGATGACCTGGTGGTTAAGTAAAGAATGAAAAGAGTGGCAGAGCCATTTCAGTGTAACATTCAGGAATCTGGGTTTCTGCCCTTCTCACTTTTGAAATGTTTCTACCAAAAAGGATTGATAACTTTTTAAAGTTTTGATAGTTAAAGAATTAAGCTCCAGAGATCTGAAAAATTTACTAAAGCAGAATAACTCATATATTCTCGCCTGGCTAACTTAGTTGTTCCACAGTAGTGAATTTAAGAGGGCAGCATAATATAATTGAACGAATTGGAGATTGGGATAGAGTATATACTCTGTCCCTGGTGATTTCACTATGTGGTCTGCTTGAGTATGTTGTTTAACCTGTCTGGCCCCAGGTGCCTCACAAATAAAATTAGAGATTGAGCCACAGGATTGCAACACTGGTATGTCTTGAATCAGTAGAAGAAAAAAGTGGGGGAGATTATGACTAGCAAGCATTCATAATTTGTAGTCCTCGTAGCTATGTATTAATCATAAAAAAAACTTTGGGCATATTCAACAGGAGTATGTTTCATGTAGGGAACACCTCGTCTTAGGATTGTTCCAGTGGTAAAAGGGTTGAATGAAAAGTTCTGGTTAAGTGGATCTAATACTTATAATGCTGGAAAATGTATTTTGATGAGTCCCCATAAAAAAATTGTGAAAACTTAACAGAAAGATACAAGAAAGTGAACTAAAGTTTATTAAAAGTTTTTGTTTCTCTTTCTTTTATTTTTTTGCTGACGTTGATTTCTTTTAGGTCCTATCCATTTAGTCTTGTGCTGCTTAACAGATCAGCTAGTGTCTTTCTGACAGTAGGACTTTAAAGGCGTATGATTAAATTGCCATAGCGATTGACAGTGAGAGCAACAGCTACAGATTTTCTATTTTAATTCTGTAATATAAAGACAGAAATCTTAAAGGTTACATTGTCTTATTTTTTATTTAAAAATAAAAGTAATCCTAGTATGTGGGAAAATGAATTTTATTAACTTTAAAATTCTAATATGACAATAAAATTATGTGACATGAGGAAATGAAATTTAAAATAAAGTTACTGATAAATATTTATGCTTTTGCCCCTTAACTGTTAGTAAAAATACACAGCAGAAGAAAAAAACCCAAAACAAATAACTTTTTTTTCTGACTAAAATAATAGTATATTCCAGGTGGATTAAGGGCCCAGGGGAAATGCATACAGAGATCTGCAGCAGATACATTTATTTAATGTGACTTCTCTTATTGTTGTACAGCTAGAAACTATGGGGAATGAAAAAAGCCTTTGAGATTTTCTGTTGTGTTATGTTTAAAAGGTAACATACTTGGCTGGATTTTTTATAGAAATAGTAGTTCTTTGGGTAAGGTTCTTAATATTAAGCATTCTTCTGTACCTTGGTATTTAAAATACTAAGTTCCCCTTTAAAAATACTTGTAATTTGTATACATTTATTTCCTTAATAGGTGACTTAGTTGATCATTACATTTTAAAAGTGGAGGGATTTATAAAGTTTTCTGAATTGTAGAACTGCAATAAAAATTACATTTGTTTAGGGTATGTTTTTCTTTGAATAATCATATATTTGAAAATCTTGACAAATTCATACAAAGTAAAGAAGATATGAAATCTCAGATCCTTCAGATCTTTGATATAGGAAGGGAAATAGGAAAAAAGCAGGATGAAGTAGGAGATTTTTAAGAAGTTAGAGTTCAAATTCGTCATTTCTTTTATATTTTTGTTCTAAAACATTTGAAAAGTGAAACAACCCTAGATTTTTGAAATGGTAAATAAGTGCAAATATTAATGAGTATACTTATGTTTTAATGGAAAATAGTAGATTTGAATTTTCCTAGATCATAATCAAGTTTTTTCTACTTGTACAAGAAATCATAAGTCTTGACTCTGTACTTTATCTTTAACTTATAGTATGATCATAGTCCTGTTATTTACAGGTAAGCTTTTCTACTTATAAGTGAGAGATAAAAGTTGCCACAAATCTGACTTAAAGATACACCATGAGGATTAATTAATGTTGCATTGTTAAATTAAAATAAAAATGCTCAAGAGGATTAATTAGTATGTTTGTAACATACTTTGGCAAATTTGGAGAAGACATATAATTGTATGTTGTCTTCCACAACAAATCTTGCATTTATTCAAGCTGAATAGGATATCTGAGGTTTTTACTGGTAACTGATTAAAAAAGAATAAACTCATTTTCTAATTTCTTTTGGATTAAAAAGTATATTATGTCCAATTAAAAAATTTCAATTATAGATAGATATTATTTGAAAACACAAATATCTTTTAATACTTTTTGATTTAATTGTAAAGGAAAGGAGCTAACATTTCTGGCAATATGGAGAAAGGATTATCTAACTTAAAATCTCTTCTGCTACAAAGTACCTAGAAATGCTGGATGAAATGTTAAAACATCTTTTAAAAATGCATGTCTGGGCTCACAAAATAGCAAGGGAAATATCTAAGGGCTAAAAAAGAAGAGGGAACTAATTACCAGGGTTGTAAGCATGTGCGCTAATGCTGAGGCAGCCCTAAGGAGTTTATTAGTCTCAGTAAGTAAAGCTTTAATGGCCACACTGGGGTGGGAGATGATACCTTGGACTTGTGTGAACTGGGACTAAGAACTCTTTTTAAAGCCATGATTCTTGAAGAGTTATACCCTCTGTGAAAGGTAGAAAAAAATCCGTCTACATCTTCAGGTTGAAGGCGAGGAATCTTACCTATCTACACTTGCACTTGGGGTGGTAGGGGAAAGGAAGTCTTCCTGAGAGTACATAACTGTAGTCCATCTCATGAAAATTTGGGACTTGAATTTAATGCCTTATAAGTGAGCAGAAGGAGATTCAATAAACAGCACACTAGAACTTTCAAAACCATATGAAACTGTCAGTTAAACTATAAAGCAAACATTTGATACTACTAACTTAATAAAAGGAAGTAGAAATATAATAAATGGATAAGACATTCTCAAAAACATCAAGCAGATTTTTAATAAAAACCAAATACAACTTCTAGAAATGAAAAAATATGATCATTGAAATAATAATTAAAAAATCAAGTGGATATGGGGAATAGCAGCTAAAGAGAAAAACCAGTAAACTGAAAGATATATATGAGTAAATTATTCAAAGTACTGAGAGATAAAGATAGAAAATTTGAAAAAGAATGGTTTAGCTATAAAGAGAAAAGTAGAAAGTCCATTATGGATCTAATTGGAGTTTCAGAAGATGAACATAGAGAATAAGCAGAGGCAGTATTCAAAGAATATGCATAAAAACATTCTACCCTTGATGAAAGATTTCAAAATTATAAACTACAATGAGTTTCTACAGGATAAATTAAATAATACGTGAGCAGAGACATTATTATCATAGAAGTGGCAAAGGTAGAGGTATATGAATTCATACAGAATAGTCTTCTTAATTCATTTGATTGTCTTCTATGCATCAGACTAAGTGAACAGGATGGTGTCTACCATTTTGGAGTTCAGAACGGGGGCTGAATAGTATATAAATAAGCAGATGTGTAATACTATGTTAGGTAGTAATAGAAGCTCTGAAGAAAATAAGAGAATGTAATGGTGATCACATGGGAAGGAATAGTATTTTTAGTTAGAATGGTCAGGAAAAGCCTCTCTGAGAAAGTACTGTTTGAGAGAGCCTATGTGGGGTGGGAAGGACAAAGGAAGAACACGAATGAGTCTTCAAAAGAAGGGGAAAGTGCAGTAGTGTTCTATGGAAAGGCCTGAGGAAGGCGTGAGTTTGGCTTGTTTGATAAAGGACAGCTTGCTGATGGGATGAGATGTGGTGAGTGAGGACAAGAGAAAGGTCAAGGATAATGTCTCTTAGCTTTCTACTCAGTGCACCTGGGCACATGGAAGCACCCTTTAGCAGAAGAGAAAGAGTGGGGAAGAAGTAGGTTTTAGGGGTTGGGGAAATCAAGAGTTTTTTTTAAAAAAGTTGGAGATACATATTTATATACAGTAGAAAGGTCTAGTAGGCATTGGATATATGACTTCAATCCCAGGGGAGAGATTGAAGCTGGAAGTAAATTTGGTAAATTGAGTTTGGATGGTATTCTCAAGACATGTATAAAGATTGGATGAGATCACTTAGGGAAAAATATGGACAGAGAAGAAAAGTGGACTGTTCAGTATTTGGAACCTCACGTAGTGACACAGGAACAAGCAAAAGAAACTGAGATAATGCTAGTGAGATAAAAGAAAATCTCAGAAAGTGTGGTAGCCTCAAATGCAAGTGATGGAAATCTTTTAAGGACAGAATGACCTACTATAAAAGTTCAAATAAGGTGAGATCTGAAAATTGGCTATTAGATTTGTAAAGTAGAATTTGCTAGTGACATTAAAAAGTACAATTTGGGGGCAAAAAGTTGATTGAAGCATTAGGTTTTGGAATATTACCTTAATTTTCCTTTGTAAAATTTGTTATAATTGTCCAGAGAAATAGAGGCCTGAAGAAAGAAAATTCATATTTCATTAAAAATATATTTTATACCACATCAATATGGAAAAATACTTTGGAAAAATAACATGACTGCTAAATTACCAATAAATTAACATATTTAATCAAAGATGTAGAAAATATGGAAAATAACCTAAATAGTAATGTTATTGGGATATTAATTAAGGTTTCATCTAAGTATATCCTTTTGATTATCTAGGAAAAAGAGAAATTCTAAGTAGCACATAAAAATAAAACCTAAGATAATAAAAAATTTCTGTTTCAACATTCTCCATCTGCCTTTCTAAAAAATCTTTTATGATATGAGATGTGAACTTAAAGGCAATGACATTGATCCCATGAGCCACATAAGGGAGTTTCTATTACCCTAGTCACATTTTGCTTAATAATTAAATTAAATGATTTTAATAGTGTTATTTCTCTGGTGAAGATGTTAATAACTAGTAAAATGGCCTAACGATAGGGAGTTGAAGGAAGGACACAGAAGGGTGTGGAGTTGACATCTGAATTAGTTTTAAAAGCACTTTAAATATTTCCTCTTTTATGTAGAATTGACACATTTATTCCAACCCTACCAGTATCCTCTTTGTTTTACTTTTTTTATACTTTGATATAATTTTTAGATTCCTATGCAATTATAAGGAATAAGAGAGATACCCTATACCCTTTAAACGGTTTCCTCCAATGGTAACTAACATCTTGCAGCACTATAGTACAATATCACAACTAGCATGTTGACATTGATAAAGTCAAGATGTTGGCCATTTCCATCAAAAAAAGAATCTCTTATAGAAACAGCCCATTTATAGATGCAACCACTTTCCTTCTGTCTCCTTCCCCTACTAAACCCTTGGCAATAACTAATCTGTTCTACATTTCTATAATTATGTCATCTTAATATTATGTAAATAGAATCATACAGTATATAACCTTTCATATTGACTGTTCTCAGTCATCATAATTCCCTGGAGATCCATCTGTTTTGTTTTGTGTATCAATGGTTCATTCCTTTTTAATGCTGACTAGTATTTCATAGTTTAATGATTAAACTAACATTGAAGAACATCTGAGCTATGATGCTATAAATATCTGTATACAGGTTTTTTTTGTGTGAATGTTTTCCTCTCTGGGATAAATGCCCAAGAGTGCAATTGCTGGGTCATCTGATAGTTGCATGTTTAGTTTTTGAGAAACTGATAAACTATTTTCCAGAGTGGCTCTACCATTTTACATTCCCATGAGCAGTATATGGATGATCTAGTTTGTCTTGCCTCCTTGCAGAGTGCTTTAATCATGAAAGTAGCTTTCCCATGTAAATCTTAGAACAATTTTACCTATTTTTGTGAAAGATCTTATTGGGATTTTGACAGAAATTGGGTTAAACCTGTCTTTAGGGGAGGATTGACATCTTTACTCCATTGAGCCTTCCAATCCATGAACATTGTATGTTTCTACATTTATTTAGGTCTGTTGCTTAATTTCATCAGTGTTTTGTAGCACACACATCCTATATGTAGTTTGTTAGATTTGCACTTAAATATGTTTGTTTTTGAGCTGTTGTAAATAACATTTATTTTTTTTTACTTTTGGAATCCATGTATTCATTGCCGATGTATAGAAATACAGTAGACTTTTGTATGTTCATCTTGTATCTTGCAACCTTTCTGAACTTACCAGTTCTAAAAGGTTTTTTTAGTAGCTTTCTTGGGATTTTCTATTTAGTCAATTATGTCTTATGTAAACAGGGATGGTTTTACTTCTCCCTTTCTGATCTATATGTCTTTTCTTTCCTTATTGCACTGGCTTGAACTTGCAGAACTGTGTAACAATAGTGAGAATGGACATTCTTGACTTTTTCCTGATCTTAGTTAGTTATTAACTATAGGTATTTTGTAGATGCTCTTTATCAAATTGAGGAAGTTCCTCTGTATTCCTGTTTTTCTGAGATTTTTAAATAAAAAATAGACATTGGATTTTGTAAAATATTTCTGTATCAAGTGATATGGTAATGTGATTTTTCTTTTTTAACATGTTAATATGGTAGGTTACATTAATTTTTTAATATTGAACTAACTCTGAATTCTTAGAATAAACTCCACTTCCTTATGTTGTATAATTTTTATATATTGCTGAATTATATTTGCTAATATTATGTTGGGGATTTTGCATCTATATTCATGAGGGATATTGTTATATATATATTTTTGTACTGTCTTTATCTTGTTTTGGCATTAGGGTAAAACCACCTTAATAAAATGAACAGGTAAGTAATTTCCTGTTTTTCTTAGAAGAAATTGTGTAGGATTAGAATTAACTTTTTCAACACTTTAAAGAATTCTCCAGTGAACAATCTAGGCCAGATATTTCTTCCTTGGCAGATTTTAAATTATGAATTCAATTTCTTTAATGGTTGTAGGTCTGTTCAACTGAGTTTTGGTAGTTTGTGTTAAGAAATCAGTCCATTTCATATTTACATGTGTAGAGTTGTTCATAATATTCCTTTATTTCCTTTTGATGTCTGTAAGGTCTGCAGTGTTATACCCTATTTTATAGCTGATATTGACAATTTGTGTCTTCTCTTTTTTGTCAGCTTTGCTAGAGGTTTGTCAGTTTCTTTGGTTATTTTTAGAGAATCAGGTCTTTTTTTCATGATGTTTGCTATTTTTGCTTAAATTTATTGCTCTCCGCTCTTATCTTTATTATTCACATCTTTTTGCTCATGTTGTGTTTATTTTGCTCTTCCCCTTCTAAGTTCTTAGATTATTTATTTCAGACGTTTCCTCTTTTCTAATGTGTGCGTTTAGAACTATAAATTGCCCTCAAAGCATTAGCTGTGCCTTACAAATTTTGATATGTCGTATTTTTGTTGTGTTGTACATTGTATCAGTTCAATGTATGCTTTGATTTTCCTTGAGACTTCTTCTTTGGCTCAGGTATTATTTGGAAGTATGCTGTTCAATCTCTAAATGTCTGGAGATTTTTGTGCTGTCTTTCTGTTACTGATTTCTAGGGTGACTCCATTATGGTCAGAAAACACACTGTATTTCATTTCTCCAAATTTGTTGAGGTATAGCTGAATATGTACCTATGTTCATATATATCCCAATACATTTGATATTATCAGCCTTTAAATTTTTGCTAACCTCATGTATTTGAAATACTACCTTAGAAAACCTAGATGAACTAGGGAAACAAACTACTGAAATTGACTCAAGACAGAGAATCTGAAAAGACCTATAACTTGAAAGAGATTGGATTAGTTAAGGGAAAAAAAAACTTGACAAACAAATGTTCAGTACTAGGGGGCTTCACTGGCAGATTCTACCAAATATTTAAAGAAGAATTAACACAAATCTTTAAAATACTCTAAAGAAACAGAGAGAACACTTCCTTAATCATTCCCTGAGGCTAGTATAACCCTGATTCTAAACCAAAATTAATTAAAAATTTATACACTAGCAGTGAACAAACTGAAAATGAAATTTAAAAATTCCATTTATAATAGCATCAAGAGAATAACATACTTAGGAATAAATTTAATAAAAGAAGTATGAACATGCTGAAAACTATAAAACCTCACTGAAGAAAATTTAAAACTATAGATAAATGGAAAGATAGTCCATGTTAATGGATTAGAAGATGTAATATTATTAAGATGGCAGTACTCCCCAAATTGATCTGCAAATTCAGTGCCATCTCTATCAAAATCCCATTGGCTTTTGTTGGAAAGTTACAAGCTGAATCTAAGTTTATACAGAAATATAAGGGAGTCAGTATATCCAAGACAATCTTGAAAAAGAGCAAAGTAGGAAGATGCACACTTCTGGTTTCAAAACTTACTACAAACTACAATAATCAAACCCTGACATAAGACTAGACATGTAGATTAATGAAATAGAATTGAGAATCCAGAAATACATCTTTTTAAATTAGTGATTCTGTGTTTTTTTTTCAGGTAAATTCCCAAGAGTGGAATTACTGGGTCATATGGTATTTCTAGTTTTTGTCTATTAAGAAACTTCCATACTGCTTTCCATGTTGGCTGCACCAATTTACATTCCCACCAACATTGTACAAGGGTTCACTTTTTTCCATATCCTAGCCACCACTTGTTATTTCTTGTGAAAACTCTTTTCTAATATGTACATGTACATTTGTGAAAGGCTACCTCTCACCTAGTTATTTATCATATCCACCACCTCACGAATTAATTTTTTGGGGAGAGGGTTGAGAACATATGTTATACTTTTTTAGCAAATTTTAATTTCAGTTATACAAATACACTGTTGTCAACTATACATATATATAAATTTTTTCTTTTTTCTTTTTTTAGGAGAACAAGGTACAGGCTTTTATTTAGAGAGAAAGTGAAAGGACAGAGCTCCTGCCTCTTGTCTAGCAGGGGACAAGAGTCTGGTATGGTGCATTGTCTAGGGAATTTATAGGCAGTTGAGGATTTGGGGGAACTGATAAAGGACTTAGGCTGTGGACTTGTTAAAAGTGGTCTTAGGATGTTTGTCCTTGATGAGACATTAAGTCCCTTTTAGCATGCTGAAGTGAATCTTACACATGATTACAAACGATTAGCATAATAAAAACATGGGCTACTTTCCTTTATTTGGGGAGTATCAACTGATCTCACTGAAGAATGACTCTAGAGTTTAATGTTTAACACAGAGTTTTGGTAGGGGGTTTTCTTGCATGTAGTTATACTGCTCTGACTGTAAATATCCTGCCTTGCTTTTTCTGGAGGCCCTCACCCTACTCCGTTGAAGCCCATGGTCCCTGTCTCATTCCACCCCCCCTACAGATAGAGACCCTAGCTGCTCTCTGTAGGGGAAAGGGGACAATGACCACTCTGGCTGCTTCATGCTGAGGGGGTGCAGTAAAGGGTGCAGTTAGGTCTCCACCACTGGTCAGTCAACAGGGCCTAAAAAAACGGATACTTCCATCTTGGGTTCCATCACTATTATTATTTGCAGTTTTATGGCTTCTGGTAAGGCTGCTGGGAACCCTGTAAGCAAGGTATAGGCCAGTTCTTCCAAGAGGCTTTGTTGGCTTTATAAAGTCAACCTTAGTTCCTTAAAGCTGTTCATATCTGAGTTTATGCACATGTTTCTCAGGTATGACATTCCAGTCAAAGCCTTGGTAATGTAATCAGTGTTTTTAATTGGTCCTCCAAAGTTATCCTGGACGAGCCCCCAAAGATGATGCTGGGGTTCTTATTCACGAAGCTGAAGAATGAACTTCACAAACACTCAAGGTAGGAACTTAGCAAACATGCAAGGTAGGACAGCTGGGGAGACGCTTTTACTTAGAGATACAGTGAGAGGACAGAGTTCCTGGCTCACGCCAGGAGGGGACAAGAGAGACCCTGTTATCAACTATATTGATCTCATGTCCTACATTAATTCTTCGGAATTTATTCATCATATAGCTGCAAATTTGTATCTTTTACCAACCTCTCCATATTTTCCCTACCCTCCAGCACCTGGCAACCACTTCTCTGTAAGTTTAACTTTTTATTTTGATTTCACATAAAAGTGATACCACCCAGTGTTTACTCTGTCTTGGTTATTTCACTTAGCATAACATCTGTCTGTGCCATTGCAAATGACTGGCTGATGTTAGTCCTCCATATCCTTGCTGATTTTCTGTCTATATGTTTTATCAATTATTAAAGATAGATTATTAATGTCTCTAACAATGTTGAATGGTCTCTTTTCTTAATTATGTTGTGTCAGATTTTGCTTCATGTATTTTAAGGTTGTTAGTTGTATATATACATTTACAATTGTTATACCTTCCTCTTGTATTGACTGTTAACACTATGAAATTATCTCTTAGTGTCTAGTAATATTTTTTGTCTTAAAGTTTATTTCAGCTGATAGTAATATAAATAATACAGTCACTCAAGTTCTCTGTGGTTACTATTGGCATGGTATATCGTTTTCCTTCTCTTCACTTTCAGCTTCTTTGTGTTTTTTGGATCTAAGGTGTGTGTCTCTTGTAGACAGCATATAGATGGGTCTATTTTTATCCAGTTTGACAATTTCTGTGTTTAGCTTATTTATATTTAATGTAGTTACAGTATGTTTGTGTTTACAAATAGCCATTTTGCTATGTATTTTCTGTATGTTTCATATCTTTTTTGTTGCTCTGCTCCCCCTTTGCTTCCTTATGTATCAGTTACTTTTTATGATTGAAAGGAAAGGAGCGACACAGAGCAGCAATTCACCGGAGAATTCCGCTTTTTTAGGGAAAGGTGCTGGGTTATATAGGAAGGGGCATAGGGTGATTGTGGTGTTACTTCTACGGGGCTGTTGGCTGTTGGCTAGGTGCTGGGATTGGGAGGGGGGCGAGAGGTGATTGGGCTTCAGGTGGCACTGGCGGGAACTGAGGACCCCGAAGAGAAGCTGGAAGTTTCCCATCTTACTGGTGGGGACCCTTCATTCCCCCCTTTCTCCTCTATGGGGTTGTGGACGTTGCTTTCTCTCTCACTGCTTCCTGCTGAACAGGGGCGGAGAAGGGAGTGAGGGCTTGAGGATTGGGAGGAAAGGGTTGATAGGACTCCCCACAGTAAGGACGAGTAGATGTGGACTTCTTCAGGTTGGAAATCAATGAAGGTTCCCTGTAACCATAGGTCGAGGACCTGTTGATTCCAATGGTGCCAAGAGGATATGGGTGTCAGGAGCCAGGCGTCTGCGGCCATTGTTTCCAGGAACAGTTTCCAGTGGAGAGAGGGGTCCATCTCAGCGTGTGGTGAGGAGGTCACGTGAGGGTGAGGGATCTTCTGTGGCCAGAAGCTGGTAGTTCCTGAGTAAAAGCTGGTTGAAACCTTGATTAGAGATTTTTCTGACTTGGGATTTGATGAACTTTATTATACAGGGTAAGAAGAGACAGACGAGAAGAATGACTATTATGGGGCCTGCAATGGGCCAGACCCAGGTAAGGAGGGGGTTTGTTAGTATTGACGAGAATGGGTTGGAATTGGAAGCAGAGTGGAGACTGGAGGCAAGGTCGGTGAGTTTGGTGATGTCAGTTTCTACAATGCCGGATTCGTTGATGTAATAGCAGCACTCTTCCCAGAGGAAGACGCAGGTGCCGCCCTTCTCGGCTGTAAGCAGATCTAGGGCCCGCCGGTTTTGAAGGGTGATTTTAGCTAGTGAAGTGACCTGTCTTTGGAGAGAGGCTAGGGAATCGGCAGTGGATGTCAGGGCTCCCTCAAGTTTGGCGTCGAGATCTCTAACTGCCCATAGAGAGTGACCCAAGGCTCCTCCCGAAAACCCTGCCCCAATGGCTGAGGTGATCAAAGAGATACCGACCATGATGGGAAGGAAAGCAGCCCTTTCTGTGTGCGAGGGCAAGGGAGGTTGGAGCTCAAGGAATTCTGCCATGCTGTAAAGTGTAAGCTGTGGGATTAGGGTGACGAGAATGCAGGGTGTATCGGAGTGGAGAGGCAGTGAGTTGAAAAGACTGCCATTACACCAAAAGAAGTGTCCCGGTTGTGTAAAAGTCTTAGAGCCGGAGGTAGGGGTGTAGATAGGGAGGCAGTGAAGTGCGCTGGAGGGGGGTGGAGTTGGGCCTACACAGTGGTAGATGGTGAGATTATCTGCATATTCTGGTTCCCATAGGGGTATGTCTGCCAGGGGGCGGAGGGGTTGTCCTTCTGCATGGAAGGAGTAGTTGGAAATATTAAGGGGCACGGCGGCCAGCAGTGAGTGCTGTAGTGATGCGCACAAGAAACAATTGGCGGTGTTGAGGGTGTGGTTGAGAAAGATGGTGGTGTCTTGAATGAGCTGTAACCAAGAGTAGGAGGAATAAGATGAAGAGGCGCCGTCAAGAGTTTGGATAATGACTTTTTTGGAATGTCTGCTATCTGATGCAACTTGAGAGATCTGGGAGTGAGAGGGAACATACTCTCGAGAGATATGAAGGGTACCGTGGGGGGTCAAGGACCCCCCATAGTAAACTGAGGCTGTGACTCCGGCAGCCCATCGAGAGTCCCAGGGATCTGGGATTGATAAGGAGAATGAGCCGTTGGGATATTTCATGAAACGGTTGGAGGAGTAATACTGTGGGTACTGGAAGTCACCCATGTAGTGAATGGCGCAAGACCAGTAGGGACATCCCCCGTAGGTGTCTTGCCATTGCCTGCAATAGGCTTGTCTTTGGTCATAGAGGAAGCAGAGGTAGGGAGAATAAAGGTAGCTGTAAGTGAACACTTTGATGGAGGGAGGAAAGTGGAGGTACAAAGGCTCAGAGCAGCCTTTCAGAGGGCAGTCTGATGTGGTAATGAGGGCAATAACTTTTGTTTGATGCTGTGTGTAAGTATGTCTGACTTTGAATCGCCATACAAAGGAGGGTGGGGTGGCAGAGAAGATAATAGGAATGAGGAAAAAAAGCGAGAGAGCAGTAAAGGAGGAAAAAGTCATGATTTGGGTATGGATGGCAAAGGGGGTGCACGGGAGATGCGGAGCTTCAAGGGATCAGAGGGATGAGGTATGGTAGAGTAGACAGCGTCTTGGGCTGTATCCGAAGGACTCTGGATTGTGACTGATGGGTCTTGGGTGTCCAGAGAAGGTGGGTCCTGGGTATTTGGTTTCAACCTGGAGATATGAATCCAAGGGGTGACAGAGTTATCAGGCAGTGAGAGCTTGGTGGCCGAGGGGGTGCAGAGAATAACTGGGTGTGGACCTTCCCATTTCGGGGTGAGAGAGGGCCGATCCTCTGGTGGCTTATAAAACACTAGTTGGCCGGGCTGTAAGACAGGAGGATTTTGGGAGGCGGAGCGGAGGAGAGAGAGTAGTGGAAGGGTCGTATTGGGAGGAATTGGTCCTTTGTGGGAAGGGAGCCCCGGGGGTAGAATCGGGTGGCCGTACATGATCTCAAAGGGCAACAAGAAGGAAGGTTTTTTTGGGAGGGCTTGAATGCGGAGTAGAGCTAAGGGAAGTAAGCGAACTAGTTCTAGAGATAGTTTGGTCAGGATGTCTTTTAGAGTCCTATTGGCTCTTTCTACTTTTCCCGAAGCTTGTGGTTGATAAGGACAATGTAAATGCCAGGGGAGCGAGAGCGACTTGGAGAGGTTCTGGATAATTTGGGCAGTGAACTCAGGGCCGTTATCTGATTGGAGGGAAGTGGGCATCCCGAACCTAGGAAAGATCTGGGTGAGGAGAATAGAGGCAACCGCGGATGCTCGTTTGTTAGTGGTGGGGAAAGCTTCGACCCATCCTGAAAATGTATCTACTAACACGAGTAGGTATCTGGTATGCCGTACAGGGGGCATGTTAGTGAAGTCTATTTGCCAATCTGCAGCGGGGACATTACCCCTTGCTTGATGAGCTGGGAAGGGTCGGGCCTTGAGGGGGGTATTAGGGTTACTGCATTGGCAGATGGTGCACTTGCAGGTGATTTGGTTAAGTAGGGTTTTGTCTTCAGGAGAGAGAGGAAAAAAAGATTGTAAAAAATGGATCAAGGATTGGGGGCTGGGATGGAACAGATCATGTAAGAGGCGGAAGAGAGACTCTTTGTCCTGGGAGCAGAGGGTGTCTTGTGATAAGGCTAAAACCGCAAGGGCAGATGGATTGTTGTCTGGTGTGTCTTCTGATAGGGCAACTGACCGGGCTACTCTGTCAGCTTTGTTGTTACCTCTTGCAATGGGGGAGTCATCCTTTTGATGTGATTTGCAGTGGACTATGCCTAGTCGGTGTGGGAGTTGTGAAGCCTCTAGAAGTTTAGTAATTAAGGCTGAATTAGTTATGGAATTTCCTTTTGTGGTGAGGAGGCCTTGTTCTTTCCATACTGCCGCGTGAGACAAGAGAATGTGGAATATGTACTTGGAGTCAGTGTACAATATGAGAGACGTGTCCCGGGCCAGAGTGCAAGCTCTGGTGGCTGAAATGAGTTCGGCCTGCTGATTGGTTGTACCAGGGGGTAGGGCTCGTGCCTCAATCACATCTTCGAGGGACACTACTGCGTATCCTGCGTAGTGGGTGCCCTCATGTTTAAAGGAGGACCGATCAGTAAACCAGATGAGGTCAGAGTGTGAGAGGCCTCCTTCGGAGATCGTGGGGTGGCACGGAAGAAAGTTGTGAAGGGCTTCCAGGTAATCATGCGAGGGAGTATGAGGAGAGTAGGGTAGAGGAAGAAGAGTGGCCGGATTCAGGGGCTGGCAGGGGAGGAAAGAAATGTTTGGACTTTGGAGGAAAGAGGACAGTAAGGTCAGGAGTCTGGAGGGAGGGAGAGTCTGTAAACTTTTGTAGGTTAAGAGATCTTTTAGGTGATGTGGGGACAGAATGGTAAGGGGCGCTTCGAATGTTAGTTTATGAGCTTCTTTCTGCAAGAGCTGCCCAGCGGCTAATGCCCGTAGGCAGGAGGCCTATCCCCGAACTGTGGGGTCTAATTGCTTGGAGAGATAAGCTACTGGGGCAAAGGATGGGCCATAATATTGGCCTAGGACTCCTAGAGCTTGACTGGACCTCTCATGAATGTATAATGAGAAAGGTTTTGACAAATCAGGGAGGTGGAGAGGTGGAGCTTCCACAAGGGCTTGATGGAGCTTAATGAAGGAGTGTCGGGGTGAGGATAATGGTTCTTCAGGGGGGCCCTTGCTGAGGTCATATAGGGGTCTTGCCAACAGGGAGAAGTTAGGGATCCACGCTCTAAAATACCCAGCCAGGCCTAGAAAGGAAAGGATTTGTCTTGGTTTTGGGAACGGGCAGTTCAGAGAGGAGTCGTTTTCTGTCTAAGGTAATGGACTTTCTTTGTTGAGACAGAAGGAATCCGAGGTAAGTGACAGAAGGGGAAGAGATTTGAGCTTTGACGGGGGATACCCGGTAACCTCTGGAAGCTAGAAGGTTAAGTAGAGACGCAGTGTCAAGTTGAGACTGTTCCCACGAGCGACTGCAGAGTAGAAGATCATCTACATATTGTAATAAAGTGGACTCGGGGTGATCATGATGAAACTGTTTGAGGTCTTGAGCTAGGACTTGTCCAAAAATATGGGGACTATCTTGGAAGCCTTGTGGCAAAACTGTCCAAGTAAGTTGTTCAGAATGTCTGGTGCATGGGTCTGTCCAGGTGAAGGCGAAAAAATCTTGGGAGAAGGGGTCTAGAGGGGTAGAAAAAAATGCGTCCTTGAGATCTAGGACTGAGAAGTGGGATGCTGAGGCAGGGATCTGCGATAAAAGGGTGTATGGATTTGGAACTAAGGGATGGATAGGGACAACGGCCATGTTGATAAGGCGAAGGTCTTGGACAAGGCAGAAAGATCCGTTGGTTTTTTTAACAGCTAATATGGGGGTATTAAATGGGGAGTGAGTGGGTGTGAGGTAATTTTTGTTTAAGAGATCTTGAATGATGGGTTGGAGGCCTATGAGGGCTGAAGTGGTTAGGGGGTATTGGGCCTGACAGATATACTGAGAGGGGTCACGTAATTTGATAGAGGCAGGGGGACATAGGGCCACGGAGGGGCTTGTAATGTCCCAAACTTTGGGATTTACAGGGTGTATGAGGGCGGAACCGGAGCTTTCATTGGGTAGAGGGGGGTTGTCGGCTATGAGGGCCATCAGAAAGGGAGTACTGGGGGCTGTGGGAGTGGATATAGTTATGGAAACATGGAGGAGGGAAAGGATGTCTCATCCTAGTGAAGGGATGGGACACTGGGGCATAACCAGGAAGGAGTGGGAAAAAGGTATGGGATTGTCTAGGATTGTGCATAAAAGGGGGGGGGGTTTAATGGGAAGATCTGTTTACCTCCTACCCCGACTATAGGAGTAATGGCTGGCGTGGTAGGGCCCCGGTATTCTCGCAAGACTGAGAAGGTGGCTCCTGTATCTAGGAGGAAGGAGATGGGGCGACCGTCTACTGTTAAAGTAACCCTGGGCTCCTGTTTGGTGATGGAAATGGTTGGGCGAGAAGCCCCCGGGCCCCATCAATCTTCTTCTGCCAGCCCCACTACGGCAGGCTTAGGATGGGGGTTGTTTGTCCAGCCTCCCCTTCGGGTGGTTGGGCAATCACACCCTCAGTGGCCCTTTTTGTGGCATCTGGGGCATGGGGTGGTAGGAGATCTGGGGGAGGGGCACGCCCTTGACCAATGCCCCTCTTTTCTGCACTTGAAACAAGCTCTTGGGGGGGGCTTGTTTGTAGAGGGGTGCCCAGGTTGTGGTTTTATCAGCTGGGCCAACATCTGGAAATTGGCCTGATCAGCCTTTTGTTTATGGCATTCTTTCTCCTCCTCCCGGTTATGGAAGACTTTAAAGGCCACTGTTAGGATCTCAGTCTGTGGGGTAGCGGGGCCCTGTTCTAACTTTTTGAGTTTAGCTTTAATGTTGGGGTAGCTTTGAGCTAGGAAGTATGTCATAAGGACATGTCTTCTTTCAGGTGTTTCTGGGTCCAGGCTGGTATACTGTAGTAGGGCTTGAGTGAGTCTGTCTAAGAACTTGGAGGGGGTTTCATCTCTCTTTTGAATTATGTCTTGGAGCTTTTGAAAATTGACTACTTTATGACCTACCTTTTTCAGACCTGCTATTAAGCAGGAGGCAAAAATATCTCGAGAGCGGAGACCCACGACGGTGTTATAATCCCAGTGTGGGTCTTGTTCGGGGACAGCAGTGGGGCCAGGGGAATAGGTGGGGTCAGTCCTGTGGGTTTCGGTAGCATGCATTTGGGCGAAGTCCTAAACTCGTCTACGCTCTTCAGGGAGGAGAGTATTGGCCAGGAGCATGAAAATGTCATGATGTGTGAGGCTGTAAGATTGGAGGGTCCATTGAAACTCCCTGATGTATGTCGTGGGATCAGTGGAAAAGGAACCTAGGCGTTTCTCTAGTTGGGCTAAATCTCCTAAGGAGAAAGGGATGTGAATGCGCACGATGCCTTCGGATCTTGCTACTTCCCAGAGGGGGGGCGATAATTTTGGGAGGCCCTCGGGACCGAGTCTGAGGGGGACTTAAGGGTTCAGGCTCAGTCTGTGCGGGGGAAACAGGTGATGGGTACAAAGCCGCGATAATTTTGGGAGGCCCTCGGGACCGAGTCTGAGGGGGCAAAGACGGAGGAGGCTCCTGGAACTTAGAGGGGGGTGAAAGGCTCAGGCTCGATCTGCGGGAGGGGGGGAGGTGAAGGGGACGGAGGAGGATGGGGTGAGGTGGGGGAGGAGATGGTGGTGGAGGGAGGGGAGGAGGGAGAAGGGAGAGGACGGGAGGCTTCTGCAGGGGTGGAGGCAGTGGCGGCGGCGGTAGAGGAAGGGGGAGGGGCTGTTGTAGGAGAAAAAGGGGAAGGGAGAGGACGGGAGGCTTCCACCGCGGGGAAAGAGGCAGCGGCAGTGGCGGAGGGTGGAAGGGTTGTAGGAGGGGGAGGGGCTGAAGGGGGAAGCCTGTATGGCAGAGTCTTGTCGGTTGGGTCAAAGGTATTCGAAGAGGGAGTGGGAGTGTGTGGAGGGGAGGGAGACGGCTTGCAGGCCAGGAGAACTTGGGGCGGGGAGCAGGTGGTGCAGAGGCTGGGATTTTGAGCTAGGAGGCGAAAAGCTTCAATATAGGGAATCTCCTTCCATTTTTTCAGGCGCTGGCAGTAGTTAAAGAGATTGCGAGTGATGTTAGGATCAAGAGTTCCCCCTGCGGGCCATTGGTTGTTATTGTCTAGGGGGTATGTCGGCCAATCTTGCGAGCAATATTTACGGAGAAGTTTTGGTTTTATATCAGGTGTCAGGGAGAGGGTAGCCAGATGCTTAAGCAGGCATTCAAGAGGTGAACTTTCAGGGAGGGATGAGGAGGCTCCCATGGCTAAAGGACAGAGATGGAGACAGACAGGGGAAGACGAACGGAGATCCTCAGACTGGAAGCAGACCGCAAGGAGACAAAGGGCATCCCCGATGATCCTTGGTGGTCTGTGGAAACTCGTATACGAGTCGGAATTTCTTAGGAAGTGTGGGTCATCACCCAGACTTCCCTAAGAAGGCAGAGTGCCGGAGTCACGAGGTACCTAGCGCTAGGAATTTTCAGGAGACAGAACAGATTTCGGCAGACGGAACAGAAGGAGGGGGGGTGGGGAAAGGGAGCGTTCTCATCTGCAAAGGAGTCACCTCGTTTATGGCTGTTGGAGGGGGGCCTGAGGGTCTGCCACAGCCGTGAAGGCCTGAGGCGGGGACAGTTCCCTCCTCGTCCCCTAGCGTCAGGGCCTTGCCGGACAATCACAGTCAATGGCACTGTGATAGCTCGGAGTAGAGTGGCCCACCCCGGGGAAATTTTGCTTAAAAAGTTTCGGCACTGATGGAAGGGACGGTGAGTGCGTTTATGACTATCGGAGGAGGGGCCTGAGGGTCTGCCGCAGCCTTGAAGGCCTGAGGCGGGGAGATTTCCCTCCTCGTCCCCGAGTGTCAGGGCCTTGCCTGACGATCACAGTCAATGGCACTGCGATAGCTCAGGGAAGAGTGGCCCACCCGGGGGAAATTTTGCTTAAAAAGTTTAAGGCCTGAGGCGGGGATTTATGGCTGTTGGAGGAGGGGCCTGAGGGTCCACCGCAGCCGTGAAGGCCTGAGGCGGGAAGAGTTCCCTCCTCGTCCCCGAGCGTCAGGGCCTTGCCGGACGATCACGGTCAATGGCACTGCGATAGCTCAGGGAAGTGTGGCCCACTCCGGGGGGAAAACTTACCTAAAGGCCAGAGAGGAGTGGTGAGTGTGATAAGCCAGCACCGGAAAAAGAGGACGAGGGAAAGCTGCTGCTGGTGTCGGGGGGAAGACGGGGCCCAGTTGGGGTGTCCCGTCTCCTGGGTTTCGGCACCAATGAAAGGAAAGGAGCGACACACAGCAGCAATTCACCAGAGAATTCTGCTTTATTAGGGTAAGGTGCTGGGTTATATAGGAAGGGGCATAGGGTGATTGTGGTGTTACTTCTACGGGGCTGGTGGCTGTTGGCTAGGTGCTGGGATTGGGAGGGAGGCGAGAGGTGATTGGGCTTCAGGTGGCGCCGGCGGGAACCGAGGACCCCGAAGAGAAGCCAGAAGTTTCCCATCTTACTGGTGGGGACCCTTCAATGATACCATTTTAAGTCCTCTTTATTAAAAAAATATGTATTTGAGGGTTTTTAAAAAAGTGATTGCTTTAGGGATTATATTATACATTTTAACTTCTCAGAGTATACTTCTGGTTACTAACTTAGTTTGCTAAAATATTTAACTCCAGCCTGCCTCTGTTACCTTTCTGCTTTTGTGCCATTATTCCCATATATATTGTACCTATATAGCTCATAACCCCAACAATACAGTATTATCATCATCGTTTTATAACCTCTCAGGTCTTTTTAAGTTGTTAAGAGAGAATTTGGAAAAGAGGTTTACATAGTCTTTTCTGCTTACCCACATATTTCCACGTCTGTTGCTCTTCTTTTCTTATGAATTTGAGTTACCATATTATGTCATTTCTTTGCAGCCTGAAGGACTTTGTTTAGTATTTCTTTAAGGCAGGTCTGCTGTCTCCGTGTTTAAGATGAGAAGTCAGTCATTAATCATACCGTTATGCGCCTGTATGTATGAGTTGTTTTTCTCTTACTGCTTTCAGGTTCTCTGTTGTCTTTCAGCAATTTAACTGTGATATGTTTAGGTGTGAATTTCTTTTCTTTGTCCTACTTGGCAGTTACTGAAATTCTTTGATCTGTACATTAGTTTCTTCATCAAATTTTGAAAGTTTTCACCATTATTTCTTCAAATATTTTTCTGCTTCCCCTTTTCCTTTTGATAGTCCCATTTCAAGTATTTTGAATCGCTTTATATTGTCCCACAGGTCTCTTAAGTCTGTTCATTTTCTATAGTCTTTTTAATCTCTGTTCTTTAAATTGGATAATTTTTACTAATAATGTCTTTAAGTTCACTGATTTTCTGCTATTTTGAACCTTTTGTTGAACCTCTCTGGTGATTTTTTTAAGTGATTATAGTTTGCAACTCCACTATGTCCTTTTTCCCTTAAAATTAAAAAAAAATCTATTTGTTGAGATTTTCTACTTGTTGAATCATTGTTGTCATATTTTTATTTACTTCTTTACACATGGTTCTCTTTAGTTCTTTGAACATATTTATATTAACTGCTTTGATGTTTTTGATAAATTTATTATATGGGAACCCTGAAAGACTATATTGCCTGCTTTTTTCTTTCCTTTAAGTCACATTTTTCTACTTCCTTGCATGTTCATAATTTTTGATGAAAATCATGCAATTTAGGCAATATATTGCAACAACTGTGGATTCTGATTGCATCCTCCTTTCCCACAAAAGTTGCTATTGCTGACTTTGATTTGTTTAATATACTTGGGTAGAGTAAATGTGTGAAACTTGTGCTGTGGCATGTGGGAATGAATGTCTCTGCTCAGTTTATTATTGTTGTTTTGATTTTTAAGGCTGATTTCCCAGTGGTCACCCCTTATGTCAACCAATGTTTGGTGAGAAATTGTAATCACATACATAAAGCCAGTAAGGCTTCTCCCTTCTACTGGAAGATCTGTGAGTAGATTCAGGAATGCATTAAAAGATCAGGTCATTTTCAAGATTGTCTGTTTTTATGTTTCTCTGTGACTTCTTATGTCTCCATCCAGGAATGTGTGGGCATTTTGGGATCTCTATGGTCTCTGCTACACATGCATGCAACCTCTGTTCAGCCAGGAATACATGGAGAATTTATCAAGTCCATCTGTGGCTCTCTCTCTTTCAAGTTATCTTTGTTAAGTCCCCTGCTAGTTTGTCATTCTGCTTGTTTCTTGTATCCCAATTGGGACTGCAAACTCATACTCACTTAGATAGCTTCAGAACTTTTTTCTTCTACTTTTGGGCATAGCCTTTCTGCTTTCCATGCTGAATCAACTCAGCCCCCTTTCTCAGCATAGCTGCTGGTTTTTATGACCTGTTCCATCCTTGTAGAGTCACTGACTTAACTGATGGGAGAGGAAGAGTAATGGTAGCTGGCCAAGGAAACAGTGCCACAGGCTTATGCTGTTCCCAAGTTCAGTAGATTTTCATGAACAAATACTTTTCAGTTTGTTGTATGCCTGTGGTCGATTTCCAATAATTTAAGATGATTGTTTTTGACAGTTTTTTTCCAGGTACATATCTCCTTTTGCAGAGATGATTTGCCAAACTAGTCTCTCTGTCATGCTGGAAGCTTCTTTTGTTTCCTTTTGGTGTTTTAAAAAGTGTTTATTTATGTGGTTTTTCACACAGAAACATATAAAATATTGCACAAAAAGCTTATTATTTTTAAAATGGATTAAAGTACTTTTTTCTAAGACACAACATTTCAGTTCATCTAAGAAAGATTGCAATTAAACAGAAATTTCATCTTTTTATTGTTGCAGATTTCAGGTTCCACCTATAAAGACAAGAATGAGGAATACAAAAGACACTTCACACATCTGCCTGATACAGAGAAGCTTATAGCAGGTAAAAAAGACAGGAAGTGCTTTCACGGGGGGAAAAGATGACGACATGAGAAGTAAGGCAGAAACCTTCTCCCTAAACAACATATAACATGAAAATACAGCAAATACAACTGACCTGAAGACTGCAGAACAGATTGCCTATATCTGGGGAAAAGAGACAACCTCACAGAAAAGGGTAAAGTAGCAAAGCCACATTCCAATGGGACCCAAGCCCTCTCCCCAGCCCCAGCACACAGGTGGGAGAGAGAGAAACAGAGTGGGGAGGGAGTCGGAGTCTTAAACACCCAGCCCTGGAGATCTGCCCTGGGAGCACAGACCCACATTACATGGTGCTCCGGAGACTACTGGGGTTGAAACGCAAAACAGGAAGAATACTCAGAGAGACTGAGATTCCATCTGCTTGTGGAGAACAGGTATGCACAACAAGCCACTCCAGGACAAAAGAAAGGTGGGCACTTTGAAAGACTTCCCAACAGCAAGAGGGGTGCTAAAGGGGCAAGGATTACACAGAACTTGCTGCTCTGTGTAAAAAGGCAGGATAAAATTGTCCTGGAACACTCAGGAGAAAGGGCAGGTAGACAAAATTTCCTGGCACACTCAACCCAGCAGATTGGAAACGTTCAGGAGCTTCAGAAACTCCAGCCCCTATGCTGACAATGCAGGACCAAGGCCCTGCCACTCCCTCCTGGCAGGCACTGCTCTGCAAACCTGCTGCCCCCACCATTGCACCAGGCCAGCTGCAGGGTAGCTCCAGGGCCATAATGCAGAGGCTCCTACCTGCACTCATGGTCCATGGGCCCAGGCAGTGGAGGCAGGCACAGCTTCTAAGAAGTAGGAAGGAACTATTTTCTCCCACTGGGACAGTTCTGCTCACCTGTGACCCCTGCCATGGGTTCAGGTGCTCAGCAGCTCCAGAGAAGAGAGCTTCTGAGCACTACAGGGCACGGCCTACAAGAAGATATTATTCCATAGGAATCACTAGAAAAATGAAATGGGAAAATAATTTTATATAAACCAGAATCCCTCAAACATCAGAAAGCGGGCCAAGTACAATTCCAATTACCAATCTTCTTGATAAAAATTTCAAAATAAAAATCATAAACATGCTCATAGAGCTACAGAAAAATATTCAAGATCTCAGTCAGTACTTCAAGAAAGAGATAGAAACTTTGAAAAACTACAGTATCTGAAATGAAATGCACAGTGGAGGGGTTTAAAAGTAGATTAGATTATTAAAGATGGCAGCGTGAGAGGTGAGACAGAAACCTCCTCCCAAAACCACATATAATATGAAAATATAGCAAATATAACTAATCCTGAAAGAGAAACAGGAAAGAAGGCTGCAGCAGACTGCCTACACCTGGGTAACAGTAAACCTCATGGAAAAAGGTAAAGTACCAAAGCCCTGATCCAATGGGACCCAAACCCTTCCACCACCCCAACTCACTGGCGAGAGGAAGAGAAATGGAGCAGGGAGGGGGTGGAGGCCTAGGACTGTGGAACACCCAACCATGGAGATCTGCTCTGGAAGCACGAACCTACATTACATAGTGCTCTGGAGATCAGTGGTGTTGGAAAGCTAAGACAGGCGAAATACTAGGAGAGACTGAGAATCCAGCCACTTGCGGAGAACAGGTACCTAAAACAGTAGCTGCTCTGGAACAAAAGAAAAGTGGCACTCTGAGAGACTTCCCAACAGCAAGTGAGCTGCTAAAGGGGCAAGGATTGCACAGAGCTTGCTGCTCAGGAGAGAGGACAGGTGGACAAAATTGTCCCGGTGCATTCATCCCAGCAGGTTGAGAACTTTCAGGAGCATCAGATGCTCAATCTCCCTGGCTGGCAACACAGCTCTGAGGCCCCCCCCACTGTGATACACAGCCTGTGGCTCCTTCCTCTCAGCAAGCACTGGCTCACAAACTGGCTGCATCCATCATTGTACCAGGCCAGCCAGAGGGTGGCCCCGCCTATGGCATCTAGAAGTGTATACCATAGAGGTTCCTCCCTGCATGCTCAGCCCACTTGCCATGGCAGTGGAGGCAAGCACTGTAGTCAGGAAGCAGGAAAGGGCTTTTTCCTCCCAGCAGGCACCAACACCACTCACCAGCGACCCCCACCATCACTTCAGGGGCTGAGCAGCTCTAGAGTGTAGACCTTCTGGGCACTAGAGGGGGCTACCTAAAAATATGAAATGTCAAAGGAACCTGGTTCAAACCAAATCCCACAAACATCAGAAAGAGGGCCAAGTGAAACCAAACTCACCAATCTTCCTGAAAGAGATTTCAAAATAAAAATGATAAACATACTAATGGAGCTGTAGAAAAATATTCAAGAACTCAGGGAGGAATTCAAGAATGAGATAGAACACTGAAAAATGCAGTATCGGAATGAAATATACAATGGAGATATTTAAAAGCAGATTAGATGAAGTAGAAGAGAAGGTAAATGAAATAGAAATTAGAGGACAGAAATACAAAGAAGGTGAGGAACAGAGAGAGAAAAGGATCTGTAGGAATGAAAGAATATTGAGAGAACTGTGTGATGAATCCAAACAGAACAATATTCGCATTATAGGGGTACCAGAAGGAGAAGAGAGATAAAAAGGGATAGAAAGTGTCTTTGAGGAGGTAATTGCTGAAAATTTCCCCAGTCTGGGGAAGGAGATAGTCTCCCAGGTCATGGAGGTACACAGATCTCCCAACACAGAGACCCAAGGAAGACAACACCAAGACATATAATAATTAAAATGGCAAAGACCAACGATAAGGACAGAGTATTAAAAGCAGCCAGAGAGAAAGATCACCTGCAAAGGAAAACCCCTCAGAATATCATCAGACTTCTCAACAGAAACCTTACAGGCCAGAAGAGAGTGGCATGGTATATTTAATGCAATGAAACAGAAGGGCCTCAAACCAAGAATACTCTACCCAGCAAGATTATCATTTAAATTTGAAGGAGGTATTAAACAATTTCTGGATAAGCAAAAGTTGAGAGAATTTACCTCCCACAAACTGTTCCTACAGTGTATTTTGGAGGGACTGCTATACGTATAAGTGTTCCTAAGACTAAATAGCTAGCTGTCAACAGAGAAAGTAAAACCACAATAAAGAAAGTAGACCAATTAATTACTAAGCACATGCAAAATTAAATCAACTACCCACAAAGGCAGTCAAAGGATAGACAAGAGTATGGAATATGATACCAAATATATAAAGAATGGAGGAGGAAGAAAAGAAGGAAAAAAATAGAACCTTTAGATTGTTCTTATAATAGTGTCTAAAGTGAGTTATGTTAGACTGCTAGATAGTAAATAAGTTACCCTTGAACCTTTGGTAACCCCTAATCTAAAGCCTGCAATGGCAATAAGTACATATCTACCAATAATCACCCTAAATGTAAATGGTCTGAATGCACCATTTGAAAGACATAGAGTCATTGAATGGATAAAAAAACAAGACCCATCTGTATGCTGCCTACAAGAGACTCACTTCAAACCCAGTGACATACGCTGACTAAAAGTGAAGGGATGGAAAAAGATATTTCATACAACTAATAGGGAGAAAAAGCAGGAGTTACTATACTTGCATCAGACAAAATAGACTTCAGAACAAAGAAAGTAACAAGGACATTACATAATGATAAAAGGGTCAGTCCAACAAGAGGATATAACCATTATAAATATCTATGCAGCCAACATTGGAGCACATACATATGTGAAACAAATACTAATAGAATTAAAGGGGGAAATAGAATGCAATGCATTCAATTTAGCCTTCAACACACCACTCACTATAAACGACAGAAAATAAGTAAGGAGACAGAGGCACTGAACAACACATTACAACAGGTGGACTTAACAGACATCTACAGAACATCTACCCAGAAGCAGCAGGACACACATTCTTCTCAAGTGTACCTGGAATGTTTTCCAGAACAGATCACATTACTGGTTTACAAAAAAAGCCTCAGTAAATTTAAAAAGATCGAAATTGTGTCAACCAGCTTCTCAGACCAGAAACGTATGATATTAGAAATAAATTATGCAAGGAAAACAAAAAAGCCCACAATCACATGGAGGTTTACCAACATGCTCTTAAATTATCAGTTGATCAATGACCAAATAAAAACAGATCAATTAATATATGGAGACAAATGAAAACAACAACACAACACCCCGAAACCTGTCGGATGCAGCAAATGCAGTTCTAAGAGGAAAGTATATTGCAATACAGGTTTACCTCAAGAAAGAAGAACAATCCCAAATGAACAGTCTAAACTCACAATTAATGAAACTAGAAAGACAAGGACAAATGAGACCCCAAAGTAATAGAATGACAGACACAATAAAGATCAGAGCAGAAGTAAGTAAAATTGAGAAGAATAAAACAATAGGGAGAATCAGTGAAATTAGGAGCTGGTTCTTCAAGAAAATAAAATAGATAAACCCCTAGCCAGACTTATCAAGGAAAAAAGAGTGTACACACATAAACAGAATCAGAAATGAGAAAGGTAAAGTCACTACAGACACCACAGAAATACAAAGAGTACTATGAAAAATTATATGCTAACAAACTGGATGACCTAGAAGAAATGGACAACTTTCTAGAAAAATACAACCTTCCAAAACTTACTCAGGAAGAAACAAAATCTGAACAGACCAATTACCAGCAATGAAATTGAATTGGTAGTAATATTTAGGAACAAAATGTGTGTACCAGATGGCTTCACTGATGAATTTTATCAAACATTTAGTGAAGACCTAATACCCATCCTTCTTAAAGTTTTCCAAAAAGTAGAAAAGGAGGGAATACTTCCAAACTCATTCTGTGAGGCCAGCATCACTCTAGTACCAAAACCAGAAAGACACCACAAAAACAGAAAATTACAGACCAATATACCTGATGACCATAAATGCAAAAATACTCAACAAAATATTAGCAAACTAAATTTAAAAATACATCAAAAAGATCATTCATCATAGCCAAGTGGGATTTATTTCAGGGATGTACAGAATCAAAATACATTCATGATAAAAACTCTCAACAAAATGGGTATAGAGGGCAAGTACCTCAACATAATAAAGGCCATATATGATGAACCCACAGCCAACATCATACTGCACAGTAAAAAGCTGAAAACTTTTCCCCTAAGATCAGGAACAAGACAAGGATGGCCACTCTCACAGCTTTAATTCAACATAGTACTGAGGTCTTTGCCATGGCAATCAGACAATGTGAATAAATAAAAGGCATCCAGATTGGTAAGGAAGAACTTAAGCTGTCACTGCAGATGACATGATATTGTACATAAAAACCTTAAAAAATACACCCCAAAACTAGAACTAATAACAATTCAGCAAAGTTGCAGGATACAAAGTTGATACACAGAAATCTGTTGCATTCCTATATACTAATCATGAACTAGCAGAAAGAGAAATCAGGAAAACAACTCTATTTATAATTGCATTGAAAAGAATAAAATACCTAGGAATAAACCTAACTAAGGAAGTGAAAGACCTATACTCTGAAAACTACAAGACACTCATGAGAGAAATTAAAGAAGACACCAATATATGGAAATATATCCCATGCTCATGGATAGGAAGAATTAATATTGTTCAAAATGGCCACCCTGCCTAAAGCAGTCTACAGGTTCAATGCAATCCCTATCAAAATACCAACAGCATTCTTCAATGAACTAGAACAAATAGTTCTGAAATTCATATGGAACCAGAAAAGCCCTGAATAGCCAAGACAATCCTGAGACGGAAGAACAAAGCTGTGGGAATTATGCTCCTAACTTCAATCTCTAATACAAAGCCACAGTAATCAAAACAATTTGGTAATGGCTCAAGAACAAACTAATAGATCAATGGAATAGAATAGAGAGCCCAAACCCAAACATATAAAGGAGCCATGGATATACAATGGGGAAATTACAGCCTCTTCAACAACCAGTGTTGGTAAAACTGAACAGTTACATGTAAGAGAATGAAACTGGATTATTGTCTAACTCCATACACAAAAGTAAACTCAAAATTGGTCAAAGACCTGAATATAAGTCATGAAACCATAAAACTCACAGAAGAAAACATAGGCAAAAATATCTTGAATATAAAGATGAGCAACTTTTTCCTGAAAACATCTCCTTGGGTAAGGGAAACAAAATAAAAAATGAACAAATGCAACTCCACTAAACTAAAAAGCTTCTGTACAGCAAAGGACACCATCAGCAGAACAAAAAGGTATCCTACAGTATGGGAGAATATATTCACAACCGAATTGTCCGAATAACAGGTTAACATCCAAAATATATAAAGAGCTCGCACAGCTCAACACCCAAAATACAAATGACCCAGTTAAAAAATGGGCAGAGGATCTGAACAGACACTTCTCCAAAGAAGCAGTTCAGATGGCCAACAGGCACATGAAAAGATGCTCCACAGTGCTAATTATTAGGGAAATGCAAATTAAAATCACAATGAGATATCATCTCACACCAATTAGGGTGGCCAACATCCAGAAGACAAGAAACATCAAATGCTGGTGAGGATGCAGAGAAAGGGGAACCCCCCTACACTTTTGGTGGGAATGTAAATTAGTTCAACCATTGTAGAAAGCAATATGTAGTTTCCTCAAAACACTAAAAATAGAAATACTATTTGACCCAGGAATTCCACTCCTAGGAATTTACCCAATGAAAACAAGATCCCTGATTCAAAAAGACATATGCACCTTTATGTTCATTGCAGCACTATTTACAATAACCAAGATATGGAACCAACCTAAATATCCCTCAATAGATGAATGGATAAAGTGGTGGTACATATACACAATGGAATATTATTCAGCCATAAAAAACCTACCATTTGCAACAGCATGGATGGAGCTAGTGGGTATTATGCTCAGTGAAAGAAGCCCAGTAGAGAAAGACAAGTACCAAATGATTTCACTCATTTGTGGAGTATAAAAACACTGTGGAGTAAAGCAAAACTGAAGGAACAGAAAAGCAGGAGACTCACAACTCCAAGAAGGGTTTAGCGGTTACCAAAGGGATGGGGTTGGGTAGGTAGAAGGGGATTAAGAGGCATTATAATTAGCATGCAGAATATAGGTCAGACACAGGGAAGGTAGTATAGCATGGAGAAGACAAGTAATGACTGTATAGCATCTTACTACGCTGATGGAATTTGATTGCAATGTTGTGGGGCGGGACGTGATAATATGGGTGAATGTTGAAACCACAATGTTGCTCATGTGAAGCCTTTATATATCAATACCTTAATTTAAAAAAAAGTTGCAAAGCAACCATTTTACTACCTCATTATCAAAATAGAAATTGTGAAATATTTGTAGAGATTATAAGCCTTTGTGCTATACAGAAATATTTTTGAAGACAAGCAGCATGTTACCATTCCTAATTAGATAATGTAAAGCTAAGTTGTAATTTGGAGGAGTGATTTGTGACTTTTAAAAATAAGTAGTACAAGGTAACAAAATAGAACTAAAAGGAAGTGATTTGTCACAATTTCTTCTGGTGCTTTGTTTCATATGGTTTTGTAGAGAAAATTTAAATTTGATTTCACTATACATTACCTTTCCCCAGAAAAAGGTATCCTTAACAGATTATAGAATAATTTTATAAAACTTTCTAGGGCTGTATTATTCATGTGATCTTTCAGATAAATTTTTTTAAATAGACTTTGAGAGTAAAAATTCAGTCATTTTTCTTACAAAAGTGCTTTATATTTTCTATAAGGTTAATATAGATTCTTTATAATCAAAATATAGAAGTAGGTTTTAGTTTTAGGAAATGCTTTAGTTAAACTATGTAGTCATAGAAATTTCTCAGATTTGTGGTACTGTTGGACAATATTCAATACAATGTAACTGAATTTCTAAGTAGTTTAGTTTGGTACTTTTTTTTCTTTCCCCTTCCCCTGTTTAATTCATTCTTGCACCTCCCTCCCTATGGCAACCAGCAGTCTGTTCTCTGTGTCTGTGTGTCTGTTTTGTTTTTTTAGATTCCACATATAAGTGCAGTCATATGGTTTTTGTCTATTTGTCTTTATCTGCCGAACTTATTTCACTTAGGATAATACCTTGTAGGTCCAACCATGTTGTTGCAAACAGCAAGATTTCATTCTTTTTTATGACTGAGTAATATTCAATTGTATATATGTACCACACCTTTATCTATTCATCTATCTATAGATATTTTGGTTGCTTCCATATCTTGGCTATTGCAAATAATGCTGCAAGAAACATAGGAGTGCATGTATCTTTTCAAATTAGTGATTTTGTTTTCTCCAGATAAATTCCCTGGAGTGGAATTACTAGGATACGTAGTATTTCTATTTTTAGTTTTGTGAGAAACTTACTTACTGCTTTCTATAGTGGCTGTACCAATTTACATCCGTACCAACAGTGTATGGGGGTCCCTTTTCTCCACATCTTAGCCAACACTTGTTATTTTTTGTGAAAACCCTTCTCTAAGATGTATATACTAATTAGCCAAACAGTTGTTGCTGAACAGTGATAAAGATAGCTGAAGGGTTTATAGTAGGCCGTGATGGAACGTAGTCCTAATTAAATTGTTAGTTGATGGATCTCAAATGTGAATCCCTGATAGGGCTATCACTATCCCTAGAATATTTTCTAAACATCTACTTTGGCTGGAATATATATGTCTACTTTTTCATTCCCTAGTATGCATTTGTGCCTTTTTTTTTTTTTTTTCTTAATTACGGCCAAAGAAAATTTTGTATTGAGGAAATATAATTAAAAACAGACAAAAAATCTGTTAAAGTAGAAGAGAAAGAAAACAGTTTTATCATTGAATAAGCATTAAACTGGAATGTTATGTGTATTGTATAGGTAATCTGTAGAAGAGATTGTAAAGACAGTAAGAAATATCACTCCTTTTTATAGCCAGATACCACTCTTTGCACGTTCAAAAATAAATAATAATGAGTCTTCAAGTAAGAAGCCTCAGTAGTACTACTGTCACACAAAGTTCATCCCTAAAGTCACCTGGTAATTGGGTGAATGTCTGTGTTAGCTAATTGGCTTTATGCAAAGGAAAATTAAACTCAAGTTTATGACAAGAGTTAGTTTTGCAAGTTGGAGCAAGGCACCCACCAAAGGCTCCTTACCCTTTCACAGCAACTGGGAGATTGGGGGTCATCTGCCTTGATGTTTACATTTCAGAGATGGCCCCCAGGTCCTTAAGAAAATATTCCTGGGTTGTAAAACTGGCAAGAGGTTTATTTTGCTTTTGAAAAGATCTCAAAGGAGTTGAAAAAGAATAAATTTTCTAAAGAAAATGTTCCAAGAAAAGGGAAGAAGGGGTCTTTCCCCTTTTTGCACCAGGGAAAATTAATTTTTTTCTTTTTCAATTTGTATTTATCCGACAGGTAAAAAGCACACAGGATGTAACACAAAAAGTACAAAGTATAAAAAATGAGAATGGGTATCTTTTATACTTTAAATATTAAATCTGAAAGGAATCCTAACAATTCTAGCAATCCTTTGTTGTTCCAAAGAGTTTTTTAAAGTAATATGAGCATTATTTGGCTTGCAAAGATGATTGCTGCTAGAAAATATTACTTTGGGATATATATTTCCTAACATCATTGTTTAAAAATACATTCTTTTAACTTACAATATCCCTTATAGTTAGATATTCCTAAATTCTTCAATAAAACTAAATAGTACATCTTGTTTATTTAAATTTGAATACTAATTATTGTGCAAGTGTACTCTAGAAGTATGTGGTGCTGATTCACTCCATCTGTACTCCCTTAACACTTTCTACATATTTCTGCTGTATCCTTTGTTATATTGTAGTTATTATAATATATCTTTTAAGAGTTGGATCCATGACTGTGTAACAGCTGGTAAGTTGATGTTAACACATGCCAAAATTATCTATGTTGCTTGGTTAAATTACTTAATTTTATTCTAACTTTCTAATAATAATAATATTATAAAATCCATAAGACAATTTTTGATAAACATTACTTTCTTATTCCATTGAATCAGATTGGTAATATGACTCACATCAGGTAGAATATTGCCTTCTGAAATGCTGATTATATGTTTGTTTATTAGTAAGGGAATTGGGAGCCAAAAAAAATGCTAAAATATCTGCTTTTTAAAGAATTTTTTTCCATGGGATGTTTTGCTAGGAAGCTATTTTATTAAAAATAGATTTTATTAAGGTATAAGTTTATTATAATAAAATATAGCTGTTTTAGGGAAACCATCTTTTTAAACCACTAAAAAATGTCTGTCACTCTGTATCAAATAATCTTCAGTTAAAATAATCCAGTTAGTTACTATAACTTTGAACATAGTTAACGTAAAGTAATGCAGTGGTTCTCATAGTGTGGCCCACAGACTAGCGATGGCTGGCATCACCTAGCTGTTGGTTAGATGTGCAAACTCTTCCCCCTATTCCAGGCATATTTAATCAGAAACTCTGAGGAAGGGACATAGCAATCTGTGTTTTAATAACCTTGCTAGGTATTTCTGATCTAAAATTTGAGAAGCACTAAATTAATGAGATGTTTAGTGGTTTACATAAAAATTTCAGGACACCTCATGTGACCTTTAGCCTAGTCCCTGTTTTAGAGATGCATGTAAATGAGTAACTTAATCAGCTTAACTATTTACTGGGATTTTTAGTTTGGTGGGATCTCAGTTTTGTTTTGTTAAAGGAAGCATTTTGAAAGGCTGAATTGCTTTGCTCAATTTTTAATATTTGCTTGGACATTTAACTTGACTAAATTTAAGTACTTGGAGTTTCACAACCTCAGTAATTTTTTCCTAAAATTGCTAACCACTTCATATAGTTTTAAAATGTATCAACTAAATTAAATTGTCTCACAATAGCCCTTTATGTCTTATATTGTTAATAATATAGTGACACTACATTAGCCAAGGAGCCAGATCTTAATTTTAGGCAAATCGTATTAACTTGTTGGTAGGCAGTGGCATTTACCAGAACACTCTTGATTTTGCTAGACTTTAGTGCTGAGGAAGAGAGAATCAACTCTGAAACTAACTTAAAATATATAAAAATTTTGGAGTCATCCTTGTTCCCTCCCTCACCTTTGTCCAACATCTAATTAATCACTAACTCCCCATCAGCACTACTTCTTAAAATATCTGTGAATCTAATTATTTCTCTTAATATTGTCATCTCTAGGTCTGAGCCATCATCAATTTTCCTGGCGATTTCCAGCTGTTTTACCTGAATCCACTCTCACAGTGTGAATAAAATGGAGCTTAATAATATACATCTGATTATGTCTTTTCCACTTAAAACTCACCAAAGGCTTCTCATAAAGTCCACAGTCTACTATGGCACGTGAGATCTTACAGGATCTAGTCCAGAGACATGTCTTTGTATAGTTGCTCAAATATGCTATGTTTCTTTCTACCACTGGCTTTGCACATGTTATTCCCTCATGACCAACTGACCATTTATTAAGGTCTCAGTTTAAAGATCACTTTGGCTGCAGAATTTTTCCTGATACACTCTCTCCCTTCCTCATCTCCCCAACAGCTGTATGCCCTTTGTTATATTCTCTCATAGCTTTCTCTACACTTTGGTCATTGTGATTAGTTTTGTATTTGTTTGCTGTTATGCCTTTCCCTCTAGACTGTGTTTCATGAGGGCAAGATCCATTTCTTGTAAGCCTATTGCGTAGCAGAATATCTGGTGTTTGGTGCCCTAAGTATTTGAATGAGTGAATGAGTGAACTAATGAACAAAGAGTGATGATTTTTCATGTGTATAAAATTTATGAAGTTGCCAGATGTTTGTGAATAAGCTGTTCCTTATCTTTGTGTATGTAGATTATGCTTGTGCTCTTCAGAGGGACATTTTGCTTCAGGGACGACTATACCTTTCAGAAAACTGGCTGTGTTTCCATAGCAACATCTTCAGATGGGAAACTACAGTAAGTCATATTTTGATGTGATTTGTTGATACAAATAATTGCATAGATAGAAATGTATACAGTCCTTCTAAAAAAAGTCTTTTAGATTACAAAGTAAATTTATATATTTGTATATCTATACTTTTATATGTATAAATATATTTATGTGTTGTAGAAGTGTGTAATATATTTTTCCTTATATATTGATCTCCATTTGTATATATTAATATAGTTAGAGAGGGAAATTACAGGTTGAAAAAAGCTTAAACATACATCCTTTTGACTGCCAAACTCATGTCTTATGTGACAGACTGTCTGAATTTTGTTTGCGTGTGTGTGCTAATTTGGAACATGAACACCCACATGTCTTCTCACACTTTATTCTAATGTTAGAGATAAGAGCTGATGGAGGACATTACTGAAGGGAAGAACATCTGACTGCTTACCCTGTTTTTCTCAGAGAATGCAAGCATGTGCTTCTTACTGTTTTCTTCAGGTTTTCAACTGAATGTTCTGAATTCAATTGATGTAATATTTGGCATTTTGTGTTATATATGTTTCTGAAAAACCCATTTTGCAATTTTTCATTCTTTTGTGTGTTTAGATTTCTATTGCTTTGAAGAATATAACCTTCATGACCAAGGAGAAAACTGCTCGACTCATCCCAAATGCTATCCAGATCGTTACAGAGGGTGAAAAGGTGGAAAACTTTTCTACCTTTGCTTTATTACATAATGTGGAGAAAATCTGCCTCATACTGATAGTGAATGCTGGGGATATAGGCAACTCTTCTCAGAGTTAGGAATGTCTAATAGAGACATCATATTTAAGACTAGATTTCTGTATATTTAAATACTTCTTGATCATTAACTTTAAATGAGTGCTAACATTTTTTTGTACTCTATAGTTTACAGAGAACTTTCCCCCATATTTTTCATTTCTTCCTTAAAAAAGGTAGGGTTAGCATTAGTTAAACATCATTATTTCTAAATGCCCTAATCCTTCCAGGATTGACATTTAGTTGGTAATACTGGCACAATAGCAACTAATGCAAACAAATTGTTCTAGGGACCAGAGATTTGGGTAGCTTCTAAGCACATAATCATTGTGATATGTTTTTAGGTGACAATTACCTTTAATTGCTGTCGTTTTTATTATCCACCTGTATGTTCTCAGCATTGTTTGAGCATTTCTTTGCTTTTTGGCACAAGATGTTGGAGGCTTTTCCTGCCTCAGCCCTGGAATTGGTTGTTTCTCCAAAGGGTCCTTGTTTCTTTTAGGGCAGTCTGATATTCAGAGCCAGTATGTTTGTTGCTATTGGGGTATCACTGTTTCTGAGCCCTCTAAGAGGGAAGAACAAGGGTATTGTATATATAATATATAAAATTACATGCCATTTACATAATACACATAAATACCCACTTACACATTAGGGTTTATTTCCCTATCTATAATCTTGTCGTAAACCATGAATTCACACCGTACGTACCTCTCATTCCTGTCCAGCGTCACAGAGCTCATTTCTGTAATATTTGTAATTCTTCCCTTTCCTGATGTGGGAACCAGGCTCCCATTATCCTGTTTGTCTGTGGCCAGTCTTTTCCTCAGCCACTCTTCCCCCTATGGATACCCTTTCACATGACTTGGTTTTGGACACTTCAAGTCAGCCTGCTGCCCCTCCTGCCAGCCTGTCACTGTGTGGTCTCCCTCCTTCACCTGGTCTGGCTCTGACTCCCAGCACAAAGCTGCCCTCACAGACCGTGTCACACTGTGCAGCCCTCATCTGCTCTGGCTCTGCCCAGAGCTCCCCTTTGTGTGGCCACATCCGTCACCATGCTTGGGCTTTGACACACACACCAAGCCACCCCTTCATGTGGTCACCCTCCTTGGGCTTTGACTCATGTCCCTCACCCTGTTCTTGTTCTAACAAGTTGCATCAGATCACCTTTGTATGTGAGACCCTTCTTACCCACCACACAGGTTAGCCCTTCTATGTGGACAGCATCCTTGTTCTTTTCTGGCCGATACCCTGCTTTGGGCCACTCCTCTGCCCCACCCTCACTTCCAGTGCGGGTCCACCAACAGGTTGGGACTGAACTGTTCAGGAAGAGAAGTAGAGCTAAAATAAACTTTTTCTTAATTTTACAATTCATACATTGCATCGCTTAACAAAATCATCAGACAATTGTAAAACTAACATCATCCTTCCATGCTTTTTTTAATCTCCAATCTCATTAACTCTTTTAGAAGGCAAACATTGTTATCAGTTTGGTATGTATCTTTTCAGACCTTTCAGACTTTCTTCCTTTGTATTTATATATATAGATCAATATAAACATATATATATATACACATACATAAACATAATTTTTCTTTATGTAAAAGTGAATGCTATCCTATACATGTATTCTTCAGCTCTCCTTTTTTAGAAAGAAACTTAACATCTCTTGGATTCAGACATATAGCTAGACTTCTCTCTGTTTATGAAACTGCTGTTCAGCATTTCAGAGAATGGATTTGCCATGGTTTCCTTGACCATTAGTTCATTTCTAATACAGCACTCCCAATGCTGAAGTGAGCTGCCTGGCCATGCCTTCTCCAGCTCATGTGTGATTGTTTTTCACAAATGTAATGAAACTGCAGGGTCAAGCATTAAATTAAATTAAATTAAATTAATTGATTAATTAATTACTTGTTTCAAATTGAAATATAGTTGACATACAATATTATACTGGTTTCAAGTACATGATACAGTGACTCAACAGTAATATAAATTATTAAGTCTTCACCCCAAGGCATTTAATTTTAATTAATAACAACAACTAGCATTTGTTGAAATACTTGTTCTAGGCATTGTTTTAAGTTCTTTACATATATTTTCTAATTTAATTCTCATTAATTTGGTACCATTATTTTTCTCATTTTGCAGATAAGGAAACTAAAGAAAAGTGACCCAAAGTCTTAGAACTAAGTAGTAGAGCCAGGACATGAACCCAGGCAATTAAATTACAGTGACCCAGGTCCTACCTACCTTACTATATTGATTCATTGATCTTTTTCCTAGAGCTTGTAGTTATATCTTCATTGTAAAAGGTTCTGCTTTATGAAAAAATATATAGGAAGGTTTCAATTTAGTAATTGGAAAGTGGCACTTCTATGAAATGTGTAAGCACCCAAAATTTGTTTGACTTTTTATTTAATAAATCAAACATAGAACTGAGTTTTTCATTCCTAAAAATAATCACTCAATCATGAAAAGTCACTGACTTGGGGATCAGAAGAGATGATATGTTGAGAGACTGTATTTAGTGCTCACACTTGTCAGGTTTTCTCATAAAAGTCTATTTTAAATGTGACTTTGCAAAAGCCAATTAAATGTAGAGGAAGAGATAGAGCTAAAAGCAAACACAAAATTAAAAAGATTGAAATATGCTTTTTCTTCTGTAACATTCAAAGCAAAGTTTAGTGATAACATGGATGTTTTGTGCTTATAATTAGTAGAGATTAGGTATTTCTGAACTTTTTTTTTGAAGACTAGAAAAGATATTATAATTTTAAGATCTTTAAAATAAATCTATTTCTGAAATCAGTTGTATTTTTTTCCTTATTCTTTGTGTATACTTGGCTCAAATGGCCACCAAATCACATTTCTTTGCAAAGTTCAGAATAAATAAAATTTTAATTTTTTTCATGTTTATATTTAGATTAATTTTAATATTTAAATTATGATGAACATAAATACCTATGTATTTCAAGCTTCTTTTACTAGTTAATAGTGATACAATTGCATAAGATGCAATTTTTGGACACTTTGTCCATGCACCATTTGAATTTTTTTCTTCTATTGTAGCAGAAGATTAAACAAAAATAGTATATAAAGTAGGCAGCAGTGACCTGCTAGTTTGTTTTGACCATAGTGACCATATTTGTTTTGACCTTTGTGACAGATACTGTTCCCTTTTTTTCCATGACACTAAAATTGTCCTACTCTTCTTTGCAGTTTTTCTTTACATCTTTTGGTGCCAGGGATAGAAGTTACCTCAGTATCTTTAGGTTGTGGCAGAATGTACTTTTGGACAAGGTAAGTGTTCATACCAGAGGCAAGTACTTGTTATAATAGTAGCCTCCCAGTGTCCTAAATGTTGTTTGTGAGTTGAAAAATCTCCTCTTTATTTTTCTGGAATTAATTTTTTCTATACTACTCAGATTCCAAGAAGAAACCTGAAGCAGAACAAAATCTACAGTTATAAGTTTAGATGTTATTGTACAGTAGTCCTCCCTTATCTGTGGGGAAGACATCCCAAGACTCCCAGTGAATGCCTAAAACCATGGATAGTACTAAAGCCTATATATAATATGCTTTTTTCCTATACATACATATCTATGATAAAGTTTAATTTATAAATTAGGCATAGTAATAGATTAAAAAAATAACTAATAATAAAAGAACAGTTATAATAATATACCTTAATAAAAGTTATGTGAATGTGTTCTCTCCCTCTCTCCTTCTGGGAATATCTTGTATTATACTTTTTCTTCTTATAATGATGTGAGAAGATAAAATCCTGTGTGATGAAATGAAGTGAGACAAATGATGTAGGCACTGTGATATAGCATTAGGCTATTACTGACCTTCTGATGATATGTCAGGAAGAGGGTCCTCTCTTTCTGGATTGCAGTTAGTAGTGGGTAACTGAAACTACAGAAAGCAAAACTGGATAAGGGGGTAAGACTATGATCCCCAGGGTAACCACCAAGAAAATAACTTTAAAAAATATAGTAAAAGAAACATCAAGAGAATTAAAATGTTACACTATAAATATCTATTTAATATATAAGATGACAGTAATGGAGGAATGGACAAAAAAGACATTAGATACATAGAAAACAAATAGCAAAATGGTAGACTTTACATTAAATCATTAAATATAAATGCATTAAATACTTCAAGGGAGAGACAGGCAGAATGAAAGTAAAAATGTGGTCCAAGTATAAGCTGTCACAATAGATTTAAATTTATTTTAAATGTGACAATAGATTTAAAGATACAAACAGATGGAAAGTAAAAGGATAGAAAAAGGTATACCATGTAAACAATAACCAAAGGAGAGCTGAAGTGATTATATTAATAATGAAAATAAAAGCAACATATCAAAAACATACCAAAACTTATGAAATACAGCTAGAGCAGTGCTTAGAAGGGAGTTTATAACTATAAACACACATGTTAAAAAATATTTTAAATCAACAACCTAACTTTCCACCTTAAGAAATTTGAATAATAGACCTGAATGATATTTTTCCAAAGAAGACATACAGATGGCCAACAGGTACATGAAAAGATGCTCAACATTACTAATCATCAGGGAAATACAAATCAGAACCACAATGAGATATCACCTTATGCCTGTCAGAATGGCTAGTATCAAAAAAGCAAGAAATAACAAGTTTTGATGAGGATGTGAAGAAAAGGGACTTTGCACTATTGATGGGAATGTAAATTGGAAAATAGTATGGAGGTTTCTCAAAAAATTTAAAATAGAGCTACCATAAAATCTAGTAATTCTACTTTAGGGGATTTACTCCTCATGGATGAAAACACTAATCTGAAAAGATATATGTACCCCTATGTTGATTGCAGTATTATATATGATAGTCAAGATGTGGAGACAACCTGAGTAACCACAACTAGATGACTGGATAAAGAAGATGTGGTATATATACAATGGAATCTTGCTCAGCCATAAAAAAGAATGAAATCTTGCCATTTGCAATAACATGGATGGAACTAGAGAGTATTATGCTATGTGAAATAAGACAGAGAAAGACAAATACTGTATGATTTCACTTATATGGAACCTAAAAAAAAAAAAAACAAATGAGGAACCAAACAAAACATAAACAGACTCACAAATATAGAGAACAAACTGGGGGTTGCCAGGTAGAAGGGCATGGGAGGATGGTTAAAATAGGTGAAGGGGAAAATAAAGAAGTACAAAGTTCCAGTTACAAAGTAAGTTGCAGAGATGAAATATACAGTATAGGGAATATAGTCAATAATATTGTATTAACTTTGTATGGGAACAGATGGTAACTATAGTATTGTGGTAAGCATTTCATAATTTATATAAACATTGAATCACTATTTTGTACACCTGAAACTACTAGAATGTTATGTCAACTATGCTTTAATTAAAAAACAACTTGAAGCAAATAGAAGTAAGGAAATAATAAAGATTAGAACAGAAATGAATGCTATGGAGAATAGAAAAGGCCTATCAGCAGAATCAAAAGGTCTTCCTTTGAAAAGATCAACAAAATTGACAAACCATTAGTTAAAACTGACCAAGAAAAAGATATTAAATTCAGAAGTGAAAGTGCTAACATTACCACTGACTTTGCAAAAGTGAAAAGGGTCCATACAATGAACAATTGTATGCCAGCACATTTGTCAACCTAAATGAAAGGGACAAATACCTAGAAAGTCACAGACTACTGGAACTGATTCAAGCAGAAATAGAAAATCTGAACAGATTTATTACAAGGAAAGAGATTGATAGTAATAAAAAATCTACCTTTAAAGAAAATTCCAGTTCCAGATGGCTTTATTTGTGAATTCTACCAAATGTTTTATAGTAGAATTAATAGCAATCCTTCACAAAGTGTTCTGAAAAATAAAAGAGGTCCGAACACTTCCCAACTCACTCTATGAGGCTAGTACTACCTTGAAACTTAAACAGATAAAGAATTTGACAAGAAAACTACAGACCAATATTTATGTTCATTGTGTGTGTACATGTTGTTTATGAATGTATACATAAAATATTAGCAAACCCTCAACAAAATATTAGCAAACCAAATCTAGCAATATATAAAAAAGATTATATGTCCTAAGTAGAATCTATACAAAATTGATTCAACATATGACAATCAATCAGTGTAATACACTGTATTAACAGAATAGAGGACAAAAACCACATGATCACCTCAATCAGTGCAGAAAAGCAGTTGAAAATTCAACATCCTTTCATGATAAAAACAAAACAAACTAGGACTACTAAGGAATTTCTTTGGCCTAATAAATCTCACAGCTAACATATTTAATGGTGAAAAGATTAACATTTCCCACCTGAGGTCAGGAACAAGTCAAGGATGTCCTTTATCCCTTTATCGCCACTTCTATTCAACATTGTAATGAAGGTTCTAGCCAGGGAAATTAGGCAAGAAAAAGAAGAAAAATACAGATTAAAAATGAGAAGTAAAACTATCTCCATTGGCAAATGACATGTTTTTGTATATATAAAATCCTATAAGCCAGTAAACACCTATTAGAACTAATAAGCTCAGTTAGGTTGCAAAATATATGATCAAAATGCAAAAACCAATTATATTTCTGTGTATTTACAAACAAAATAAAAATTTAAAAGATGAGTAGTTGGCAATAACGTCAAAAAGAATAAAATGCTTGGGAATAAATTTAACAAAAGAACTATATGACATGCACATTGAAAGCTACTGAACATTATTGAAAGAAATTATAGATAACTTAAATAAATGAGAAGAATCTCATTCACTCATGGGTCAGAAGACTTAATATTGTTAAGACGACAATACTCTAATTGATCTGCAGATTCAATGCAATCCTGATCAAAATCCCAACTGGCATTTTTGCAAAAATTGAAAAGTGGATCCTAAAATTCATATGGAAATGCAAGGCACCCAGAAGAATAGCCAAAACAATCTTGTAAATGAACAAAGTTGGATGAATTACTATGTTAGTCTGCCATAGCAAAATACTACCTACTGTCTGGCTTAAACAACAGAAATTAATTTTCTCACAGTTCTGGAGCCTAGAAGTCCAAGATCATGGTGCCAACAAGGTTCTGATGAGAACATTGCCTGGCTTGCTGATGGTCGTTTTCTCACTGTGTCCTGACATGCTAGGGAAGGAGTGTTTGGTTGGGGGGGTAGGGGGAAGTGCACACCAGTGAGCCAACTCTCTAATGTCTTTTCTTGCCCATTATGAGGATTGTCACCTCATCACCTCATCACCTCATCTAAGTCTAATTGCGTTTCAGTTTCCATCTCCAAATACCATCGCATTGGATATTAGGGCTTTGAGATGTATTTCAGGGGGACACAGTTCAGTCCATATCAATCTCATTTCACCTTAATCTCTTCCTTCAAGTGTCTGTCTCTAAATATGCCACATTGGGGGTTAGGGCTTCAACATATGGATTTGGGGGGAGGGTATACAATTCAGTTCATAACCTTGAGGGAACTGCACTTCTTGACTTTGATGTTTCCTACAAAGCTGTAGGCTTACTGGCACAAGTCTAGACATATAGATTAATGGAGCAGAATTGAGAGTCTAGAAATAAAATCTTATATTTATTGACCATAAATTGATTTTTTACAAGGGTGTCAATTTAGTGAGGGAAAGAATATCTTCAAAAGATAATGGATCAACTAGATATTCACAAGAGAAAGAAGGAATTTTGACTCCTACTTTATACCATATAAAAAATTAATTCAAAATGGATCATAGACTTAACTGTAAGGTATAAAAGTATAAAACTCTCAGAAGAAACTGTAGGTGTAAATAAATCACATGATCTTTGGATTAGACAATGGTTTCTTAGCTATGACACCAAATGCTCCAGTGACAAATGAAAAAAATAGATAAATTGGGCTTTATCAAAAGTAAAAACTTTTGTGCTCACAGAAGTCATCAAGAAAGTGGAAAGACGAAGGGAGGAGAAAAAACATGGAAGGGTAGGAAGACAAGACAGAAACCTCCTCCCACATACACACCAAGGAAACAACTACAGCAAATACAACTAAACCTGAAAAATGACCTGAAAACTGCAGAACAGACCACATACACCTGGTGAGGAAGAGAAGACAACACAGAGGAGGGTGAAGTGGCAGATGAATGATCTAGCAGGACCTAATTCCTTCTCCTGTCCCAGCCCACAAGTGGGAGAGAGAGGGACAGAGCAGGGAGGGAATAAGCACTCAAAACTCTGCACACCTAGCCCTGGAGACCTGCTCTGGGAACACAAGTCCACACTGGATTGGGCTTTGGTGATTTCCAGGGCTGGACACCAGGGAGAGTTGGAACACTTTGGAAGGCTGAGACTCCTACTAATGGTGGAAGACAGGCATGCTCTGTCAGGTCCACTGAGACCCAAAACAGAGGCAGAAGTCTGAAAGATTTACCAGCAATGGGAAGGTTGCCAGAGGAGTGAGGACTGGATGGAGCTCTCTCTGCAGGAGAAAGGGCAGGTGGACTACATTCCCCAGTCCTGGCTGCTCTGCCCAGCAGTGTTGAACTTTGATGCCTGGCAGGCAGATGGAGTTTTTCCCAGCTTTCTCAGCCCTGTCTTGGAGGCGCCTGTGGGAGCCAGCTCCTAGCACTTCTTCTTCCTCCTTGGTGGCCCACCCTGGCACACACACCCCACCTGGCCCAACCCTGCAGTGCTGCCATTGCTGCAGGGCAGGCAGAGGGTGGCCCCACTCACAATAGTCGGAGGAGGAACTCTTTTGCTTGGCTCACAAAATGCCAGTTGAGGTGAGCTGCCAGCTGCAGCACACTGAGACAGGCCACTGCTGGCAAACAGGCAGAAAGGCAGCCCTGCCCACAGCTCACCAACAGCACCTGGGGCTTCACCACAAAGGAGAAGCAGGCACTGGTGAGTAAAGACTCTTGAGCTTCTGGGAACCACAGGATGCCTTCTTCATAAAGCCATTACTCTCTAGACCAGTGTGCATAGTAGCTCTATCTCATACAAAGGAAGAGACACAGAAACCCTGACAAAATGAGGAGACAGGCATATGTCCCAAACAAAACTACAGGATAAGACACCGGAAAGAGGGCTAAACAGAATAGAGCTCACTAATCTTCTTGATAAAGATTTCAAAGTAACAGTCATAAACAGACTCACTGATCTGGGGAAAGTATTGACAATCTCAGGGAGGACTTCAACAAGAGGCAGAAAAGTTGAAGAAGAGCTGCTCAGAGCTGAAGAATTCAGTAACTGCAATGAAAAATACAATGGGGGTGGAATGAGCAACAGATTGCTGCAAGTAGAGGAGACAATGAGATGGAAATCAGAGAACAGGAAAACAAGAAGCTGAGGAATAAAGAGAAAAAAGAATTTCTAGAAATGAGAAGATGCTAAGAAAGCTGTGTGACAACTCCAAACAAAACAATGTTTGTATAATAGGGCTACCAGAGGAGAAGAGAGAGCCAAAGGGATAGAAAGTCTTGTTGAAGAAATAACTGCTGACAATGTCCCCATTCTGGGGAAGAAAATAGACACCCAGGTCATGGAAGCACAGAGATCCCCTAACAAAAGGAACCATGAAGACAACACCAATACATATAATCATTAAAATGACAAAGATTAAGAAATAAAGAGAGGGTATTGAAAACAGCCAGAGAGAGAACAAATTACTTATAAGTGAAATCCTATCAGGCTATTAGCAGATTTCTCAGCAGAAACTTTACAGGCCAGAAGGGAGTGGTATGAAATATTTAATGTACTGAAACAGAAGGATCTTCAACCAAGAATCCTCCACCCAGAAAGGTTATATCATTCAAAATTGAAGGAGAGATTAAACATTTCCTAGATAAATGGAGGCTGAAGGAATTCACCACCACCAAAACAGCATTATAGGATATGTTAAAGGAACTTCTGTAGATGGAAATGTTCTTAAAGCCTAAATAGTTTTCAGCAATGAAAATAAACCCACAGTAAACATAGTAGAGCAATTACTGACCAAGCAAGTATGAAGTTAAAAAACAAAACAAAAGGGATTAAAGATGGCAGTGTGAGAGGAGAGACAGAGGCTTCCTCCTAAAACTGTACACAATTAGAAAATATAGTTGGCGCAACTAATCCTGAGAGAGCAACAGGAAAGAGGACAGCGCCAGACTGCATACACCTCGAGAAAAAGCAAACCTCACGGAACAGGGTAATGTACCAAAGCTGTGGCCTGGCGGGACCCAAGCCCTTCCCCCACCTCAGGTCACCAGTGGGAGGAAGAGAAATGGAGCAGGGAGGGAGTGGAAGGCCTGGGACTACTGAATACCTAGCTTTGGAGATCTGCTCTGGGAGCACAAACCTACATTTCATGGTGCTTTCATGATACTCATATGATTACTGGGTTGGAAAGCTAATACAGGCAGAATTCCTGGAGAGACTGAGATTCCAGCTGCTTGTGGAAAGCAGGGAACCATATCCAGCTGCTCTGGGACAAAAGCTTATACTTGTGTGCTCGGCCCACTGGATAAGGCAGTGGAGACAGGCACAGCAGCCGGGAAGCAGAAAACAGCTCTTTCCTCCCCCCAAGCACCAATACCGCTCCCCTGCGACCCCCGACATTGCTTTAGGGGCTGAGCAGCTCCAGAGTAGAGCTTCTGGACACTAGAGGTCGCCACATACAAATATGAAAAGCCAAAGAAACCTGGTCCACAGTAAAATTAATGTAACTCTGGAAAAAGGTTTAAATGATATGAACCTTATGACTCTTCCTGAAAGGGAGTTCAAAATAAAAATCATCAACATGCTAATGGAGGTATGGAAAGATATCCAAGAACTCACGAATGAATTCAGGTCGGAGATCCAATCGTTGAAGAGCATGATGGAGGGTATTAAAAGCAGATTGGATACAGTGTAGGAGACAATAAACGAAATAGAAACTAGAGAAGATGAATACAAAGAAGCTGAGGCACAGAGAGAAAAAAGGATCTCTAAGAATGAAAGAATATTGAGAGAACTGACCAATTCAAATGGAACAATATTGGCATTATAGGGATACCAGAAGAAGAAGAGAAAGAGAAAGGGATAGAAAGTGTCTTTGAGGACGTAATTGCTGAAAACTTCCCCAATCTGGGGAAGGAGATAGTCTCTCAGGCCATGGAGATCCACAGATCTCCCAACACAAGGGATGCAAGGAAGACAAAACCAAGACATAGTAATAAAATTGGCAAAGATCAGCGATAAGGACAGACTATTAAAAGCAGCCAGAGAGAGAAATAAGATCACATACAAAGGAAAGCCCATCAGGCTAACATCAGACTTCTCAGCAGAAACTTTACAGGCCAGAAGGGAGTGGCATGATGTATTTAATGCAATGAAGCAGAAGGGCCTGGAACCAAGATTACTTTATCTGGCAAGACTATCATTTAAATTTGAAGGAGGGATTAAACAATTTCCAGATAAGCAAAAGCTGAGAGAATTTACCTCCCACAAACCATCTCTACAGTCTATTTTGGAGGGACTGCTATAGATGGAAGTGTTCCTAAGGTTTAATAGCTGTCACCAGAGGAAATAAAACCACAGTAAAAAAAAAAGTAGAACAGCTAATTACCAAGCAAATACAAAATTAAATTAACTATCCCCAAAGTCAATCAAGGGATAGACAAAGAATACAGAATATGATATCTAATATATAAAGAATGGAGGAGGAAGAAAAAGGAGGAGAAAAAGAAAACCTTTAGATTGTGTTTGTAACAGCATCTTAAGTGAGTTAAGTTAGACTCTTAGATCATAAGGAAATTAACCTTGAACTTTCGTAACCATGAATCCAAAGCCTGCCATGGCAATAAGTACATACCTATCGATAATCACCCTAAATGTAAATGGACTGAATGCACCAATCAAAAGACACAGAGTCACTGAATGGATAAAAAAACAAAACCCATCTATATGCTGCCTGCAAGAGACTCACTTTAAACCCAAAGACATACACAGACTAAAAGTGAAGGGATGGAAAAAGATATTTCATGCCACTAACAGAGAGAAAAAAGCAGGAGTTGCAGTACTTGTATCAGACAAAATAGATTTCAAAACACAGAAAGTAACAAGAGACAAAGAAGGACATTACATAATGATAAAGGGGTCAATCCAACAAGAAGATATAACCATTATAAATATCTATGCTCCCAACACAGGAGCACCCACATATGTGAAACAAATACTGACAGATTTAAAAGGGGAAATAGAATGCAATGCATTCATTTTAGGAGACTTCAACATTCCATTCACTCTGAAGGACAGGTCAACCAGACAGAAGATATGTAAGGAGACAGAGGCACTGAACAACACAATAAAACAGATGGACCTAACAGACATCTACAGAACTCTATACCCAAAAGCAACAGAATAGACATTCTTCTCAAGTGCACATGGAATATTTTCAAGAATAGATCATATACTAGGCCACAAAAAGAGCCTCAGTAAATTAAAAAATATTGAAATTGTACCAACCAGTTTCTCAGATTACAAAGCTATGAAAGTAGAAATAAATTACGCAAAGAAAATGAAAATTCCCACAAACACATGGAGGCTTCACAACATGCTCCTAAATAACCAATGGATCAATGGCCAAATAAAAACAGAGATCAAGCAACATATGGAGACAAATGACAACAATAATTCAACACCGCAATATCTGTGGGACGCAGCCAACACTGTGCTAAGAGGAAAGTATATTGCAATACAGGCCTACTTCAAGAAAGAAGAACAATCCCATATAAGCAGTCTAAACTCAGAATTAATGAAACTAGAAAAAGAACAACAAATGAGGCCCAAAGTCAGTAAAGGCGGGACATAATAAAGATTAGAGCAGAAATAAATAAAATTGACAAGAATAAAACAATAGAAAGAATCAATGAAAGCAAGAGCTGATTCTTCAAGAAAATAAACAAAATAGATAAACACATAGCCAGACTTATCAAGAAAAAAAGAGAGTCTACACACATAAACAGAATCAGAAATAAAAAAGGGAAAATCACAATGGACCCCACAGAAATACAAAGAATTATTAGAGAATACTATGAAAAATTGTATGTTAACAAACTGGATGACCTAGAAGAAATGGACAACTTTCTAGAAAAATACAACCTTCCAAGGCTGACCAAGGAAGAAACAGACAATCTGAACAGACCAATTACCAGCAACGAAATTGAACTGGTAATCAAAAACCTGCCTAAGAACAATAGACCAGATGGCTTCACGGCTGAATTTTATCAAACATTTAGTGAAGACCTAATACCCATTCTCCTTAAAGTTTTCCAAAAAATAGAAGAGGAGGGAATACTTCCAAACTCATTCTATGAGGCCAGCATCACTCTAATACCAAAACCAGGCAAAGACACCACAAAAAAAGAAAATTACAGACCAATATCCCTGATGAACATAGATGCAAAAATACTCAACAAAATATTAGTAAACCGAATTCAAAAATACATCAAAAAGATCATCCATCATGATCAAGTTGGATTTATGCCAGGGATGCAAGGATGGTACAACATTAGAAAATCCATCAACTTCACCCACCACATCAACAAAAAGAATTATAAAAACCACATAATCATCTCCATAGATGCTGAAAAAGCATTTGACAAAATTCAACATCCATTCATGATAAAAAATCTCAACAAAATGGGTATAGAGGGCAAGTACCTCAACATAATAAAGGCCATATATGACAAACCCACAGCCAACATTATATTAACAGTGAGAAGCTGAAAGCTTTTCCCTTAAGATCGGGAACAAGACAAGGATGCCCACTCTCCCTGCTTCTATTCAACATAATACTGGAGGTCCAAGCCATGGCAATCAGACAACACAAAAAAATAAAAGGCATCCAGATTGGCAAGGAAGAAGTTAAACTGTCCCTGTTTGCAGATGACATGATATTGTACATAAAACACCCTAAAGAATCCACTCCAAAACTACTAGATCTAATATCTGAATTCAGCAAAGTTGCAGGATACAAAATTAATACACAGAAATCTGTGGGATTCCTATATACTAACATTGAACTAGCAGAGAGAGAAATCAGGAAAACAATTCCATTCACAATTGCATCCAAAAGAATAAAATAACCTAGGAATAAACCTAACCAAGGAAGTGAAAGACCTATACCCTGAAAACTACAAGACACTTAAAAGAAATTAAAGAGGACTAATAAATGGAAATTCATCCCATGCTCTTGGCTAGTAAGAATTTATATTGTCAAAATGGTCATCCTGCCTAAAGCAATCTACAGATTCAATGCAATCCCTATCAAAATATCCACAGCATTCTTCAATGAACAAGAGCAAATAGTTCTAAAATTCATATGGAACCACAAAAGACCTCAAATAGCCAACACAATCCTGAGAAGGAAGAATAAAGCAGGGGGAATTACTTTCCCTGACTTCAAGCTCTACTACAAAGCCATCGTAATCAAGACAATTTGGTACTGGCACAAGAACAGACCCATAGACCTGTGGAACAGACTAGACAGTCCAGATATAAACCCAAGCATATATGGTCAATTAGTATATGATAAAGGACCCCTGGATATGCAATGGGGAAATGACAGCCTCTTCAACAGCTGGTGTTGGCAAAACTGGACAGCTACCTGTAAGAGAATGAAACTGGATTATTGTCTAACCCCTACACAAAAGTAAACTCGAAATGTATCAAAGACCTGAATGTAAGTCATGAAACCATTAAACTCTAAGAAAAAAATATAGGCAAAAATCTCATGGACAGAAACAAGAGCAACTTCTTCATGAACATATCTCCCTGGGCAAGGGAAACAAAAGCAAAAATGAGCAAGTGGGACTATATCAAACTAAAAAGCTTCTGTATAGCAAAGGACACTATCAGCAGAACAAAAAGGCAACCTACAGTATGGGAGAATATATTTGTAAATAATTTATCCCATAAGGTTTAACTTCCAAAATATATAAAGAACTCATAAACCTGAACATACCCTCCCACAAATAACCTGATTAAAAAGTGGGTGGAGAACCTGAACAGACATTTTTCCAAAGAAGAAATACAGATGTCCAACAGGCACATGTAAAGATGCTCCACATCGATAATCATCAGGGAAATGCTAATCAAAACTACAATGAGATATTGCCTCACACCAGTCAGAATGGCCACTATCCAAAAGACAATAAATAACAAGTGTTGGAGAGGATATGGAGAATAGGGAACCCTTCCACATTGTTGATGGGAGTGTAAATTGGTGCAGCCACTTTTGAAAGCAGTGTGGAGGTTCCTCAAAAAACTAAAAATAGAAATACCATATGACCTAGTAATTTCACTTCTAAGAATCTACTGGAAGAAAACAAAATCCCTGATTTAAAAAATATATGCACCTCTATGTTTATCGCAGCACTATTTACAATAGCCAATATACGATGTGACCAAAGTGCGCATCAGAAGATGCTGGATAAAGAAGATGTGGTACATATACACAATGAATATTATTCAGCCACAAGAAAACAAAGAAATCCTGCCACTTGCAACAACATGGGAGGACCTAGAGGGTATTATGCTCAGTGAAATACACCAGGTGGAGAAAAACAAATACTATATGATTTTACTTATTTGTGGAATATAAAAACAAGCAAAACAGAAGGAATGAAACAGCAGTAGACTCACACTGAGAAGTGACTAGTGGTTACCATGGAGGAGGGGTTGAGGGGGATGGGTAGGAAGTTTGAGGGGGATAAAAGGCACAAAAACCTCAATCATAATATAAGTGGGTCATGGGGATAGTAGTACAGAATGGAGAACATAGCCAATGATTCTGTAACATCTTCCTACTTAGATAGTAACTAAGTAGTGTGGTGAGGATTTAGTAGTATGGGTAACTGTTGAACCACTATGTTGCACACTTGAAACCAGTATAAGATGTAGGTATATCAACTATACTTCAATTTTAAAAAAGATTAAAAAAAGTGAAAGGACAGCTCAGATTCATTAGGTATCTGATAAGGTATTTGTATCCAATTATATAACAAGAAAAGGACAATAAGTAGCCCATTGAAAAATGGGCAAAGGATTTGAATAATCATTTGTCCAAAGAAGGTATACAAATGGCCAATAAATGCATACAGAGATGATTAACATCAGTAGCTATTAGGGAAATGTAAATCAAAACCACCATAAGGTACCACTTCACACCCCCTGGCATGGCTAAAATAAAGAGAATCACAAATTTTGAGGATATGGAGGAACTGGAGCCTTTATACATTGTTGGAATTGTAAAACTTTGAGAAACAGTTCGGCAGTATCTCAAAATGTTAAACAGAGTTATCTATGATCCAGCAATTCCACTCCTAGGTTTATATGCAAGAGAATTGAAAGCGTATGTTCACACAGAAATTTTCACTCAAATGTTCATGCATTATTCATAATAGGCAAAAAGTGGAAACATCCCAAATGTCCATCAGGGAATATAAATCGGTAAACAAAGTGTGTATTTATACAGTGGAATATCCAGCAGTAAAAAGGAGTGTAGTACTGAACATGTTACAGCATCAGCGAACCTTAAAGCGTTATGCTGTCTGAAAGAAAGGCTCAAAAGAACGCGTGTTGTGTGATTCTCTTTTATGAAGAGTCCAGACTAGGCAAATTCACAGAAATAGAAAGTAAATTTATTCCCAGTGGGAGGGAGGAATGCTGAGTGACTACTAAAGATCTGGGTATCTTTTGGGTGGCTGAAAATACTCTAAAATTAATGGTGGTAGTTGTACAGTTCTGACTATGCTAAAAACTTATGAATTGTACACTTTTAAAAAGTGAGTTTTGTGGTATGTGAATTTTAGCTGTATAAAGCAGTTATTTAATTTTTTTAATGGCTTGTTGCTGGGGGGTGGTAAGAGTAGAGATTTCCAGCTGTTAAGAAAGACTCCTCCTTTGCAGCAGGGAGTTTAAACACCGCAGACATGCAGCCTGGAGCTTTACCTCCTCTCATCCCCACTTCTAACTAAGCCCCACTTTGTGGTGGACAGGCTTCCCTGGCACTTAGGGTTTAATGGCTTTCGAACTTTGGGGCAGATGCAAAGGAAAGCCTTCCAAACTGCCTTACTCCCCTGCTTTCACTTTCCCAGAAGGCTAGAGGAGAAGTGGCTTAGAAGGAGGATTTGGAGGGAGAAGTGGGGTGCAGGCAGAGAGCTTGCCAAGCCCAGCCCCTCCTTCCTTCTTAAGGGGATAGACAAGGCTGGCAGGGAAGCCCCAAGGCCAAGCTCACTCACCTGAGGGAATCTTCTTTGGTGTTTGGGTGCCCTGCCTCCCTCAGCTTCGTGCTTGGACGATGCTCAGGGTGGCCGGATACAGATGCCTGGTCCATGGTAGGGCAGCCACTGCCGCAGTATTGAGAGCTACACGAAGACATGCTGCCCCACAGTTCCCTGTGCTCCCGGGAGGTGCTGCAGGAAGCCTCCTTCCCCGTAAAGCCAGCGATGTTCAGATGCATTGTCATAATTAGTGGGCTGCTCTTACTGGCATGGCAGAAAACTCCAGTGTTGTCCTAGGGACCTGACCAACTCTATCCTCAAATGCCAGGTGTTCTGGGAATCCCCCAGGTGCGTCTCCCTCATTCTAAAGAGGAACCTAAGACCGTACTGGATCTGAGCATCCTCCCCAAATCACATCTGGTTCAACACTCAGGTTAAGTTGGGATACTTCCTTAAGAACACTTTCTTCCAGGGTGGTGATAAGTTCAGGTTTATAGATGAGCCAAAGGAAAAAATGAGATCTGAAGCTGAATGAAAAAAGAACAAAGCTCTTTGAAGCTGAAGTAAAGGAACTGTAATACTTCTGAGGCTACCATAGCTGAGAAAGGTTGGCAGTAAAATCTAACCCCCTTTAAAGACCCTGATGTCACCTGTGTTCTTGATATGTCCATGAGGAGTACCACCGTCTGTACTATAGTAATCCCTTGCCAATCTTTGGATTATTTGGTTATCTTTAACATTGAACTCTTTAAGTGGACACTATCCTCTTTTTTTAATAGACAGAATGTTGACCACTTCTGCTCTCTACTGAGTCAAAAATCAATGTGAATCGTATGCTATGTGTTAAGTACTATACAGAGCTTAATGAAAGTTGAAGGTGAGATCTCAGTTTTAAAGCTGTCCTAAGAGGAATTTTAAACATTGTAGAATTCACCCAGAAAAGGAACTAGAAAGCAAAAGCAAAACTTCCCTTCCTGCATTCTCCTAGTGATCTTTAAAGAACAATTTTTTTAAATATACTAACATCTGTAACAATTATAGAACAGCTCCTGCTTAGGAAGTATTAGGTGCCAGGCACAGTGCTAGGGCCTTGTATAGTTTTGGTATTGTCTAATTTTACAAAGTGCAACTGCCTTTTAGTTTTTGAAGTGATAAAGCCACATAGGTTAGATATCTTGATCTTTTGTAATATAATTTTTTTAAAAATAGAAGAAAAAGCAAAATTCATAAAACACACATAACTATATAAAATTCTATAAAACAACATGTAATTTGAGCAATATATTTTATATATATTCAAAATATTTTTAGAGAGTTTAAGTTCAGAATATTATATTCATATTTATGTATAGTTAGGGAATCTGAGGGTAAAAGTAAATATGTCTTACTTTGCTTCCTTGCATGAGAGGGCCATAAAAACAAGGCAACTTAATCTAGAAAAAAGATTATTCCATTAGGGTACATATAACAAAAGTATTTTACAATTGTGTCTGTGTGTGCATGCACATGCGTTTTGTTTATTCTCCAACAAAATAAATCTGCAAAAGGGGGAAAAAGTTGGAGGCAAATATGGTGCCTTTGAGAAAGAAGGCTTTTAAAAGTACATTTTTTTCATTCATAAATTTTTTTCTGATGTGTCATTTCTGAAAAGACAATTTATTTCAGAGATTTGACTTAGCTTAATGTAAGTCCTTAATGTCGGGACATGTGTTTAAACTGTCCTTATGGTCATTCACGTGGTAGTTTATAACACTTCACCTTAGCTCACAACCTTTGGGCTTTGTACCTTTTTTCTAGACAGCACATGGAATATCTGGTATTTGTGGGGCCAAAGGACAGTGGCAGCTCTATTCTTTGATACAAAAATTGAAGTTTTCTGTCTTTTGAAAAGAACTGTGCAACCATGGTTTAAAGTCCCCAGGCCCTTCCCCCACCCCTCAGCTATTGGTTTAAGCCCCTCCCCAAGTCCATGTTCTATATCAGAGCCAGTCTTTCCACCTGTTTCAAATTAGGAATGGTTTTACATTTCTTAATGTTTATTTAATCAAAAGAACATTTCATGATATAATTATATTAAATTCAAATTTCAGTGCCCATTAACAAAATTTTATCGAAAGGGCCATGCTCATTTGTTTATGTGTTGTCCATGGCTGCTTGCACACCACACCAGCAGAGATGAAATGGTAACAGACCAGATAGCCCACAAACCCTAAAATATTTACTGAATTTTACAAAAAGTTTTTTGATGTCTGAACAATACTACAACCAAATTTACTTTGAAAATATATATATACCTGCTAACATTAATTTCCAGCTTAATACCCATTTCCCTCAGATGAAAAATCTTAAAATTTTGTATAGGGGTCACATGATGTAGCCCCAGCCTGCCATTCCAGCCTCATCTCAATACACTCTCCCTGTTCTTGTCTTCTAAATGTTCTGCATTTTTTCCTTTTTTTTTACTGCACTAGATCTTCAAACATGGTTTTTCTGCCTGGTTCTTTTCCATCCCTAGTTCTAACTGAAACTCAGTAATAGAACTAAATCAGGTCCATTCTTTTACTTTCCTATAACATCCTGCACTTCTTCTTTCTAATATTTATGTTATAAGATCATGTCTGTCTAATTTATTGTTGTATGTCCAGTTGACAAGCTCAGTGTTTGCTGTATAACTGGTTTGACATGTCTTGGTTTACCCAGTACAGTCTGGGACTGTCTGGGTTTAAGCCTCGTCAGTGTAAATATTATAGTGTCTCCTTTGTTCTCAAAAGCATGCCAGTTTAGGCAATAAGTTATAGGATCATTTCACACATACCCAATCCTCAATAAGTACTTTTTTGAGTGACTCAATTTAGCAGAGTATAACTCTGGGGGGGAAAAAAACCTTCCTCCCAACCCAGGGCAAATTACCTTTGAAACCGACATCAGTCAAAGGGAGAAATAAAGTGGGAGAAACCCATTTATTGCTTATAAACAGTCATCCACTTCTGCTCACCCGTGTCTCTCAGCACCCTGGCTGCTTAAAAATGGTACCAAATCTCTCTGATCCAGATATACCCTTGCTCCCCCCACCTTTATAATCATCTATTGATAAGGAGATGGACTAATTCTCTCCACCCCTTGGAAACACCTGTTGATATGGAAATGAACTAAGGCGAGAGATTCTGGAAATATTGCAATTTTGCCTACATAGAGTCTCAATTATTTAAACTCCAGATAATCATTGCACTTAATTAAGACATTTTCAGTTCTCCAAGGAAAGGAAAAAAGAAGAAAAAAGACAGGAATTTAGCTGCAGAAACAACATTTGTGGTATGCCCTAAGGTTCATTTAACTCAATTTCGTAAACCTATCTGTGCCATGAGAACAAATGATTACCTTGAAACACTATTCATAATTGTCAAAGAAATGTTATTTTCCATATACTTGAATTACTAAGAAAACATACAGATGTATATATATCAAGTTATTAGTTTTAACAAGACCTATAACTTAAAAAGTTTCTTAAAGCTCAATCTTTAGTATTAATCCTTTCATGTCCCTAATAATATTATATCATTGGATTTAGGATTATTCATAGTGATATTATAGGCAGGATGTGTACAGAATCAAAATGGTTATTCTTTTTTGGGGTACTATTTTTCTTTCAGAGAGAAATAGTGGTCGCTCTTGCCAATACATGGATGCTGTTGGGAAACTAGCTCTCCATAGAAATTTAAGAGTACATTTTGAGAGTGAATATTTAAATCCAGAGCAGAAATCTGTACTCATATTAAATTCTAAGGCTTAAAGAGACAAAATAGCTTTCAGACTTATTCCCTAAGGGCAGAAGGAGGGGGCATGTGCAGAATTAGGGATAAGGTGATAAGGGGAGCTTTTTCCATGTATGCACACGCACCCTTTCCAAATTCTGATATGTCACTCCAGCTTCTATTCTGGGAATTGCTAATAGAAGATGACAGTGGGTGGTCCTATTCCTCAGGTGGGATGTGGACAAAAAGGGTTTAAAATAGTTGATTGAATGTATTAGTGTATATAAAGGAAGTATGTCATTCCGAAGGGGGCTTGGCCAGAGTTAGGCCAAGAACTTAGGACAGAAAAGTAGAGTCACAGAGGCAGACTTTGATCACTAGAGAAATGTACAGAGATGAGTCATCAAGGCCTTACCCATGTCATGGTAATTTATGCCTTAAAACATTTTACCTTTGCTCTGATTCCATGCTTATCATACAAATTTCTGATTATTAATACCTGACTTGCAAGGTACTCGGCCACCCTGGATGGTAAAATGAAAGATTTCTGGTGTTTAGAAAGGACTGTTCCTCCATTATGCATTCATTTATTTACCACTGAGTGAGTTTTTGTGGTGTGTGAAGTGAGACTTGTGTAAGTTGGCCACTCTGAGGGAAACTGTAGTGTGCTGACAGTGCTGAGGTCATTCTCTAAACAGTGGCCAGTTTACAAAGTTAATGCCTCCTTCTGAGACCTTTTGAAGGATGTCATCCAGATTTCCCCTGCAGACTCCTCAGCTTTACCAGATCACCTCATTCTTCCTTATGCCCCTTTCCAACTGTTAAACAGAAAGACAGATATGAATGGGATGAGAAGAGGGTGGAGCCCACCAAGAACTGAGGGAGTTAATCAGATTAAGCCAGGGAGCTAGAAAGGTCTCAAGCCGTTTGCAATGTGAGTTCTTTCCACATGCTCTGGATCTGCTGACCTTGAGACTTGCTCCAGCTAATGCAAGTGAGATAGGGCAGAAACAACAGACAAGCATTATGATTAATTTTCCTAAAAAATGCTGAGATTAGCATAATAAGAACCAGAGGGACTTATCTTAAGGCTAAGATTCCAATTTTGAAAGAGAATGGGAAGTTAGACTAACATTCTTTGGCAATCGAACCAGAGGGACTTATCTTAAGGCTAAGATTCCAATTTTGAAAGAGAATGGGAAGTTAGACTAACATTCTTTGGCAATCAGCCAGTGACTTAAGGTAAGGCAAGCAGTCTTAACTGATGTGTTCCCAATACTTGGGAGTAGCCACTATATTAGGAACAAAAGGTTTGTCCACAAGAATTACGTAGAGGACTAGCTAAAGATGATGACATACTGTCTTTCACCAGACATAAGTATCATGAGACTACCCGACAAGCCTATGCCCCCTGACCCTTTATCTTTATCCCTTTATCTTGAAAGCCTTAAAAGATAGAAATCCTTAAGCGTGCCTCCTCCTCTCTGAGGTTGCCTGCACTCCCCTTTCTTGGAGTGTGTATTTTCAAGACTTTTTACTGCTCAACTTACTACACTTTGTCTCTGTGCTCTTCCAGTGGTGTCTTTGTCCATTCTATTTTGCTATTATTTGCTATTCCATTCTATTTTCCAGACGTTAAGCATAAGTCTCCACTCTCTGTCCTACTGCAGATAAGCAAGTAAACCTGCCTTTATCTACCTTGACTTCAGCCTGTTTCTCCCTTAGAGTATATTCAAATAAAACTTTCATTCTGTTTCACTACTGTGTCTCTGCCCTTCAGTTTTGTTGTGGCGGGGACAAGAACCGAGGAGAACAAACTGAACCCCATCGAAATGATCACTGCTGTTGGAATTACTTGGAAATCCAGGTTTTCCAGTAGTGTTATAAACCTAGTGCCTTCCTGGAGCAAACAAAAATTGCCAACTATTTTAGTTACATTTCTATATGATATCCTGGTGATGGAGAAGTATTTGTATTGTATTCTAACATTGTTCCCTCTTTTTTACTTTTGGTTGGCGGAACACCCATTTTCCCTTGCTCAGCAAGTATATACCATCTCCTACCTAGTCACCCAAGCCAGAAACCTGGACGTATCCTGGATTCTTCCCTCTTTGCCAACCATGTCAGCTGGTTGCCAAGGCCCTCATCATTTCTAGATTGAACCATTACAATAGCCTCTTAACGATCTCTTCTTAACACTGTTCTGTCCTATAGGTTGTTTTCAAAGGAGTAAAAGTTTAAAAAGTGTATCTTTTAAAAACACAATTCTGAACTTACTTTTTTCTGTATGAAGTGGGTGGGTGGCTTTTTATATTTTGACAGTGTAAACCCCGTATTCCTTAGCGGGCATACAAGGCTCTTCATGATCCGGCTGCCTCCCCCTTCTGCACTGACTCTCTCCTCCCGTTCTCTCCTTCCCCAACCACCAGGGCTAGTCAGGGCGAACTGGCTTGCCAGGCTGCTTCGCTCCCCCGCCCCTTGTGTTTGCCATACTTGTGCTCATCGTGCTTGGTCTTTCAGTAGCCTTCACACCACTGCATACTACCTCCATTTTGAAACACTGTCTTGCCTTGATTTCCATGACATCATTCTTTCTGGACTTCTCTCATACCTCTCTGGCATTTCCCTCATTCCTTTTTGCTGGCCACTCCTGTCCTACTCAGCTTTTGCATACCAGGCTTTCTTGGGGCTCAGTCTTAGGTTCTATCTTCCCTCTTAAGCCTACTAAATTTATTTATTTATTTATTTCCCTTGTCCATTTATTTATTTATTTGTTTAAAATTTTTATTAAGGTATGATTGATATACACTCTTATGAGGGATTCACATGAAAAAACAATGTGGTTACTACATTTACCCATATTATCAAGTCCCCACCCATACCCCAATGCAGTCACTGTCCATCAGTGTAGTAAGATGCTACAGATCCACTATGTGCTTTCTCTATGCTACACTGTTCTCCTCGTGATCCCACACAACATGTGTACTAAACATAGTACCCCTCAGTCCCCTTCTGCCTCTCTCCCCACCCTCCCTCCCACACTCCTCCCCTTTGGTAACCACTAGTTCATTCTTGGAGTCTCTGAGTCTGCTGCCATTATGTCCCTTCAGTTTTGCTTCATTGTTATACTCCACAAATGAGGGAAATCATTTGGCACTTGTCTTTCTCTGCCTGGCTTATTTCACTGGGCGTAACATCCTCCACCTCCATCCATGTTGTTGCAAGTGGTAGGATTTCTTTCTTTTGGCCGAATAGTATTCCATTGTGTATATGTACCACATCTTCTTTATCCATTCATCTACTGATGGATACTTAGGTTGCTTCCATATCTTGGCTATTGTAAAAAGTGCTGCAATAAACATAGGAGTGCATATGTCTTTTTGAATCTGAGAAGTTGCATTCTCTGGGTAAATTCCAAGGAGTGGGATTCCGGGGTCAAATGGTATTTCTATTTTTAGTTTTTTGAGGAACCTCCATATTGCTTTCCACAATGGTTGAACTAGCTTACATTCCCACCAGCAGTGTAGAAGGGTTCCCCTTTCTCCACATCCTTGCCAGCATTTGTTGTTCTTAGTCTTTTTGATGCTGGCCATCCTTACTGGCGTGAGGAGATATCTCACTGTGGTTTTAATTTGCATTTCTATGAAGATTAGTGATGTGGAGCATCTTTTCATGTGTCTGTTGGCCATCTGAATTTCTTCTTTGGAACTCTGTCTCTTCATATCCTCTGCCCATTTGTTAATCAGGTTATTTGCTTTTTGAGTGTTGAGGTGTGTTAGTTCTTTATATATTTTGGATGTTAACCCCTTGTCGGATATGTCATTTACAAATATATTCTCCCATACTATAGGATGCCTTTTTGTTTTGTTGATGATGTCCTTTGCCGTACAAAAACTTCTTAGTTTAATGTAGTCCCATGAGTTCATTTTTGCTTTTGTTTCCCTTTCTTGAGGAGAAGCCTACTAAATTTAAATTTACCTCTGCTCTATATACTGGTGCTTTGCTATAAGGATTTTTGTATTTAGCAAAAGTATTTAAAAATCTTGTAGTGTATAGTTAATGTATTTTTTCTCATAGCTCTTCAGATACTATAGTAGGGTAAGGATATCTATCTATGGTTTCAGTCAATGAGAACTACTATAATATGTCAAAAGCATGAATTCTGGTAGCCCCCAGAGTGTGCTTTCTTCAGTTTGAATTCATGGTATTTTCCAGTGTCGCTCTGGTCCCTCATTCTGCCTTTGTATGTAAAATGATAGATCTTAGCAACCCCAAAAGGTTGACCCTTTATCAAGTAGCATTTGACATGTCTATACAACTTGTAGATTAATGGAACAACTAAGTAGAAATTAGGGCAAGCTTTGATTTTGTATTTAGAAGAAAACTTTTCATCTGGGATATGAATTGGAATTGGTAGATGAGAGTCTCTAGCATAGTGTGCATTAATAGTCCAGGTGCCTTCCAGGAAATTAACCTGAATAAAGCACAAAATATTTTTAAAGGAAGGAATTATTGAGTAATTGAGATGTAAACTTTTCAGTAATGAAAGATGTGTCAAGTGCTTATTGTATTGGTCCGCCTGAATAGCTAGCTCTTCCTGCTATTTCCTGACATTCTATGTACAATACTCAAGAGATATAATCTTTGATAGTTGTAAAGAGTTAATGCAGGAGTCTGATAGGCTGCTATATCAAAACTGAAGAAGTGTTATACAAAGAAATAATAATGTTACTGCTAGAAATGAATAGAAAGTATTAGCAGAGAAGAAAATTTAACCCTTAATATGTTTAACTTTAAAAATGAGATTAAAATAATATTGTGGTAGGAACATAATTGAGCATAAGCAAGGTATTTTCATTTTCATTGTAATTGTTTCTAATCTGTGTATTCGAACAGAAGAAATTGGGAACTGTCCCTTTAATAAAACCCTGTTTACCCATCCTGTTCTAGTAGGAGTGGCTTAGGAACCTGTAGAGTGAGGTGTAACTTCCAATTCTGCATTCTGACCTGCAGCCTTGGAAAGAGCACTGATACTACCAACCAGGAAGTGACAAATAATGTGCTTCAAACTACAATAGAACTTGTCTCTTATAAGGAAAACCTCATAACAAAACTAGAAGATTGGATCAGTGATTTTACATAGTTGTCATTAAATATTTGGAATTCTGCAGATAAAGACTTTGAAGCATAGTTAAAATATACAATTTTCTGGGTCAGAAATTGATCTTCTGACTTTTGAGTCTTATCTGATTACTGCTTGGTTTATCCTTATTTTGTTAAAGTACTCTGCAGGCTGAAACAGGGAGACTCTCCATTGTTTGCAGGTAGGTGGTCAGCCTTTGTTTAAAATTTTGGTTTTTTTTTTTTCAGGTTTACTTAACCCTGGCTCTGCTGCTGACTATTGAAAGAATTATGAATATTTGGGTATAGTTTAATGTTTGAATGTTCAGCATGGCCATAAATAACCACATTTTTGTCACTTCTGGTCAACTTTGTAGAACAAGTAATTTGTAACAAATTAGCAAATCTATAAGATGGTGAATTAAATGAGTTTTATTTTGTTTTCCATTAACTATAGATATGTTGAAATTACTCTGCTACTAACTTTCTGATAGTATTTGATAATGTATTTAAAACATTTACTTATCTAGTAAACTAAAATTGTACTATACTTGTTAATACTTATAAGTTTCATTTCTTTCACTCTTAGGAAGCTGTCTGCATATTTATCATTGGTTTATCTACCTACTTAGTAGTTTATTTTTGGACTAGTTTGATGTCTATTATTTTAGAAAAGTTTTTATAAAAGGTTAATCTTCCACAAGCATATCGAAAGATTGCTTGTTTCTCCTTAATATTTCACTGATAACGTCTTTAGGAAGTTGAGCTTAGTATGTTCTAGCTGCTCCTGTGGGGAAAGAAGTATACAAATGGCTCTTCTGGAGTGGAAGTCAGACAGAAATGAGTGGAAGTACCTTTAGAATAAAGGACGGTGGTTCCTTAACTTTCTCTACCACTAGTGACCCTTTTTTTCTTCTGTGGACACATGCTTCAAAAGACTTTTTTCCCCACCAAATACATGGTGTATATTAAATAATAAAATGTCAGAACACTTTTGCTAATTAGATACACATTATTTCCAGTTAGAGTTTCCTATCAGCCTGAGAAAACCGCTCTAGGTTAATGTAATTCATCTCCACATGAAGAGGTCTGACATTTTACTTAGCTTGAGTAACTTTATTATAGGTAACTGTTTGTATATTTTTCACTTTTTGAAACACTGTTAATATCTGAATTTTCATCAACTACTCTTGTGGAATCCTAGTAGCCTGCTCATGGCAAATTGGAAACAGTGCTCTAAAGTACAGACATTTTGTTCTTAATCTCTTGGAGGTTACATGAAATGCAATGAACATCATCTAGTGTAATGTAACAAACAAAGATACCATAGTTACCAGAGAGAAGAAACAAGGAGCAAGAAAAAAGCAAGGGGTACTCCTCATAGAGAGTATCAGGGAGAAATCAAGGCATCTGTATGTTTTGGCCCCATTAAGTTGCTCTATATGTATCCCTACTATTTTCCAACTTAAAGTTTTTACTCCAAGTAGGTTGATAAACTATTAACTAGCTTCAAAACAAATATTACTTTCTTCATGTATTTACTTATTCTGTATTAGTATGTTGGTTTCCCAATCCCCAAATTCCCTCAGTTCTCCATTTCCCCCATTCATGTCCCTCCTTCAGCTCAGCTGAAGACCCTTCTCCATCATGATGCTTTATCTGATCACCCTAATCCGCAGTAATTTTTCTTTCCTTTAGACTTTTATAGTATGGTGATTCCATGATACTTTAGTACATAATATTATAGCTTGTCATATTTAACTTTATCTGTCTCCCATGTTTCTCCAACTATACTATAAGTTGTTTGAGAACAAGGAGCTTAAGTTGTACATCACTTTTATCCTCCTTAGCATCTAGTGCAGTGATACACATTTGGTATGTTCTAAATAAATATTCATTGAATGAATGAGCAAGATAAAGGCTCTTGCCAACAACTGCTTCAAGTGTTGTGCTAGCTCCCTGTACCTTGCTTAATCATGTAATAACCATCTCCAATGTTTTTAGAAATTAGACCATTGGTCATCATACTGTTATTGCTTTGTTTTGCTATGTATTGCATGCGTTTTCACATTAGATGATTTTAACACTGATACCTGCAAAGCAAGAACAAGCTGGACTTTATTAAAAATAAATCAAAGGAAATATTCTGAATTCCAGTCTTTTGCATTTTATATTTTGGGAAAGTATTTACTGATATGTAAAGTTTTAAAAATGGTTAAGATATTCAGAAACCTTGTGGATTAAGAGCCTGAGTTCTGACTCGACAATCAGAACTCTGGTACTCCAGGGGTCATGATAGACTGGATAGATTGTGGAGTTTCAGTTGCAGATTAGTAATTGCCAGAAACTATGCACAAATTATTTTATAAAAAGAAAGTAGTTATTATGTTATACATTTTAAAATCATCATTTTATCTATTTCTAGTACCAACTCTGTCAGATAAGTTTTTTCATCCATTTAAAAAAATTTTTTTTATTTTTTATTTTTATTGTTTTTTTTAATTTTTCAAATATCATGGGAAAATAACTGTATAAAACTATTTCTTTTTTTGTTTTAGTGTATTTCATCTTTTTTTAAACAATGCCAATTTATTCATGTCAACTGGAACAAAGTGCATGTGTAGGCTGGTCAGTGCATTATCTCACAGCAGAAAAATCTATATGGGAAGCCAGAATATAATTAAAAGGTTGTTTGATTAATATGGAGTCAGAACAAAGGGATTAGTTAAATTCAATTAGCTCATTAAACTCTGATGCCCCTATGCTACCAACCCCACAGTTGGGATTGTTCCTGCCAAGGAGATTTCATCCATTTTTTACAGATACAGGAAACTGAAAGGTCAAATAGCTTCTGAGGTCACACATCTAATTCATGTTTCGAAGCACTATGTTGTACTACCTCATACTGTCCTTTATTCAGCATAACTTCTCTGTCATTTTAGAGCTTGACCAGACAGGAATTCTGTCAGCTGCTCCAGCAGAACTATGGCACTGAGCTAGGCTTAAGTGCAGAAGAGATGGAAAACTTGTCCCTGTCGACTGAGGATAGTAGTCAGCCAAGGTACAGAAGATGTTTGGAAATGTCAAGATTTTTAAATCATTAATCAAAATAGAATTATTTTAGACTTCACCATTTCATAATTTCTATTAATTTACCTGTGGGTGAAATTTGCCTCTATGTTCTCTGTAGTGGAATGGAGTGAAAGGTGGGGACAGTGAATAGTTTGCTAAATTCATAAGCAAATACAGGACATGTAAGGAAATGTTAACTTTATAACTGTGTCACCTCCGATTTGCTTAAAGCATGCTTTAAGGATCAGAGAAGTACCTAGTGAAACCTCTGCCCTTACAGATAACAATAGAGTAAATTAGCTAGTAGGTATTTTGAGGGATACAAAGATAATACGACTTTTTCTCAAGGACATCCTAAATAGTGCTTGACGTTTAGTTGGCACCTCAATAAATACTGAATGCATTGATGAAAATAACTTAAAGTAATTGTTGGGAATGCAAATAATTATAATACGAAGTTGGAAATGATAGGGCCAAAAGGAGCAATAGAGAATGTGATAAAAAATTCAGAGTAGAGAGAAATTTCTTTTGACTGATGGGAATTCATGTGGAAGAATGGATATTATTAACCTGTACAAGTAAACATGCATTTTGTCCAATGGTATTTGAGGTCAAAACAATAAAAACAACTAAGGATAATACATTAAAATTGTATAGCAAACATTATACTAAGTGAAAGAAGCAGATCACAAAAGACCACATAATGTATGATTCCATTTATATGAAATTGAGACCAGAATCAGTAAATCCATAGAGCCAGAAAGTAGGTTAGTATTGTCAGAGACTGGGAGGGAGGTAGAATGGGGAATGAGTGCTAATCTAATGGCACAGGGTTTCTTTTTGAGGTGATGAAGATGTTCTAAAATGAGATAGTGGTGATGGCTGCACACCTCTGTAGGCACCTGTATTTTACATTTTAAATATATTGTACATTTTAAACTTACTTTAAATGAATTTTATATGTGAATTATATTTTAATAAAACTGTTATTTAAAAAACTATAGCAAATCTTTAAATGGAAATCTTTTGAAATCTCTGTGTGTACAAAAATTTTACTGTGTTTAAGCAGTCTTCTAGTTATTCTGATCCTATTTATATTGTTTCAATTCAGCATCAATATTTTACAATCTTTTTTACATGGTTGCGCATGCATATTTTATTAGTTTTCCATCAAGTTAAAATTTTCCATTGGCCTTTTCTCCTCGTAGAGTTTACTAGCCACTCTCAGGTACTGGAGTTGGGTAGAAAAGCAGCTGATGTAATGTACAGAGCCTTGGATTGTGATAAAAAAGATCTGGATTCCAGTGTGGACTTTGCTACCAGGAAGCTGAGCAACCTCAAGCAAATCTCTTAGTCTTTCTGATCCTCAGTTTACTCATCTGTGAAATGAAGAATGAATAAACATTATTTTCCAGCTGGTTTATACACTTTAAGGTCCAGCTTTTTGAGGTTGTCAGAAAAGCTGCTCTTTTCTTCTGGTGATTGAGTGCCTTCTAAGAAAAGATGTGGCAGGATCCTCTTTTCCTCTTCTATTCCTTTTCCCATTCTTCCAGCCTCTGAAAGAAGCATATCTGTGTCAAGCCTTTATTTCCTCAGCTCTCCCATCTTCTTTCTCTTCATTTTCAATCTCCCTTCACTCTCCCATCTCCTCTTTTCCTTCTTTCTTTTTCCACAGCTGACCTCCATCCTGAAAATCCTCAAGAACAAACACTCAGCGGGGGTGGGGGATGGCTCGCCTCAAGGCGCCTCTTTCCCTTTGGTTGGTTTCCTCAGAGCCGAGCCGCCTGACCTGCAGGGAATGACTGGGTGGTAGGGCCTGTGTGTTATTTGGGTGGAGCAGAGCCCTTTAGCTATTCTGTTTCTTCCTTGGGATATCATGGCTTAACATGTCAGGATGCTGCTTAAGAGCTTTAAGTACATGTAGCTAGCAATAATTCATGGGAATAATAATTTCTTAACAGGATTGAGATTGGGAACTAGATTGGTTATGTTCATCTTATATTGAATAGACTTTCTTTTCTTTTTGCTCCCTGCGAAGGGTAAAGCAGGGCCCAGGACATTGATTGCAGTCTTGTCCCTCTGACCATTTGAAAGCTTGTTCTTAGGAATGAAAAGAGCAGGAAGGAGGGCCTGGACTGACCCATGAGGGTCTGTGCTCAGACCACTTCTGGGAGGGACTCACTTTCACAGCTGGAACTGAATCAGAAGGTAGGAGATCGAAACTGCCCTTAGTCTGGTGCTGACTGGCATCCAACTCAAACATCCACCCTGCAGCTTTCAAAGCTTTGTGGTTGTCCACAGCTGACATTTAAACAATTTATACAATTGAATATTCACTGTATTAGTTGCTGGTATGGCCACTTGTACTCGGTTAGTTTTTTAGTGGTTTCTGAAATTTGTTAAATCTCATATGAACTTACTTAATTTCAGAAATAAAATTAATTTTCATGTGATTTAAGAAGATAGTCTTGTTATTTAGTAGAGGCTTATTCGTTACATTGCAAAAACCATTCATTGTCAAAATGCTTTATAACAGAAAAGGACTTCAGTGAGGAGATGAAATTACTTATTTGTGTGAAAGTGACTTTGTTTATGTCTCTATAATGATGTGTTTCTTACAGAAGTCCAGGGAAAAACAGCTTGGATGACTGTGGAGAGAGAGATGAAAAATTATCCAAGTCAGTCAGTTTTACCCATGAAACAATTAGTCGGATTTCAGAAACAGAGCCAGTCAATGGAAATCCATCAAAAGGGGTCAGTATATGATATCTCTTTAAAAATATATCTGATGCTGTATGTGTTAATTATAATGTAAGATCAAATAAAAATACAGTATATGAAATGTCAAAAACAACGTAAGATGTCAGGCTGCTCCTTTATTTTAGAAGAGTTTTAAGTCTATAAGTAGCAAAACTAATGTGAGATTAATATGTGATTCTGTTTAGAACTGGGTATGGTGCAGAATTACCTGACAGTTTCCTGAGAGTCAGTCTATATGGGAATGATAATTGAAGGTGAAAATGCGTGTGACCAGCAATGACCTTTTCTACCTTCTGTGAAAAGGGTACCTTTTCTACCTTCATGTGAATAAATGTTGGGGAAACACTGAAACAGTATATTTATGTGAAAGGCCACCACGTTATCAGTTGTTTCAGGCAACCATCACACATCTATTTCAGTCTGAGTTTGTGTTGTGGATTTCTTGCAAAATGTATTCATCCAGAGACCCTTAGAACTTACTACAGGTGCAAGGGAGGTAATTCTGGATGCTAATTTCTGTATGTTCTCAGTGAGAAGACCAAACCACTCAATTCTGGAGAGATAACAGGAGAGAGGGATTCTTGCAGTCTCTTCACCCATTTGTAAAAGTTTGACTTTGAGGACTGGTCCTTACTTGAATCCTTTCTGCAGCCTCCCTGACAATGTCTTCTGTACTTGCTTTTGGAATTATTCACCTGTTGGTTCTTGCTTCTAGTTTTGTCCCTAAAGGAAGTCATATTTCCTCTAGGGAAAGGGAATGGGATGTTGAGGAAAAATTTAATGTTTCAGATTGATCATTCACTGATACTTAGATGTTTTCAGGTTATGAAAAATACAAATAATACAAAAATTCGGTCCTTTTTTTCCTTTTGCATTTAAGAACAATATGGTGAGAGTCTCAGATGTCAAGAAATATCATACATCACTTACTTTGTTTCATTTTTATTTCCAAGAAAGTTTGTAATAATAAAAAGTCAGAAATAACATTTTTCCAAGATGAAAACAGGCTTTTTAAGTTACAAAATTTACACTGTTTGTAAAAATTCAGGAAATAATAGAAAAGTATACAAGGAAATAAATTGTTCAAATGCCAACCACTCAAAGACAGTGACTGTTACTTTTCCTGTATCTATCTATATTCTTATAATAGGAACTACATCTTAATTTGAAGTAACATGAGAAGTAACGCAAGAACTTACTCTTCTTAGCATCTGTTAAAAAGGCCCTAGGTCAACTAAATAAGCATGTTGCTTTGTAGTGTGGAACGCCCAAGTAAATCATCTTGATTTAGCAGCAATCTCTGCTGGAAGAAGTAATCCTTTAATTAAAATAGTATAATCCTTTAGCAAAGCAAGTGCTGGGTCCCAGTTGTTATTCTGCTTTCTGAGTGGCAATGGAAAACCTGTGTCCTCCCTGGAGCTGCTTCTGTTGTTCACTGCTGCTCGGGGATCTCATGAGGCAGGAAGTGTAAGGATTGTAAATGTGCTTTTTGCTCTGTTTCATCTCCTTACACAGACAATGCAAGAAAGTACTTTGCTGTATAATTTATATTTTTTACACTGTTCCATGAAGCCCAATCATAATCCTGTTCTACTTGAATACTAACATAGCAGCATCATTCATACTTTAATGCCAAACTTACATTTTCTATAGAAATGACATAGTGTAGATAGCATCATATATTGAGTCTTTTTCAATGTTCAATGCCTTAGTTCCTTAACAGCAAAGCCAACTGTGTTCTTACAAGTTTACTGTGAAATTCATTTTCACTTTTAATCCTCTCTCCCTGTTGTACTCCTATGTGACTTTTCTCTCTCTATTTTCTTTCCCTTTCCCCTTTAGTTACTGGTATTGAGGAATGGGTGAGTTCTCTTCCTTGAGATGACGGGGCAGGTATTGTCTGGGGAAACTAACTGGGCTTGACTCTCCTCCCTTGCCCATCCCAAAGAACTGACTGTCTTACTATTTTTATCCTCTGCTCTCTTTCCCTTCTGCTTAAGAAATTCACACGAGGCTAACTGTGAGTTCTTTTCATATGATGTTCTTCGTAAATCTGTTGTTCATTACTGTGAAGATTACTTTAGAACGGTAAATATTATTTACCAATATTTTATTGACTAAATTGGAAATGTGATACAAACATAACAAACACATTTTTCAAAGAGCAATATTTCCAAGTGCCTTTATGATTCAAATAGTAATATTTCAAAGTGCCAAATAACCTTTATTATTAAAGATCTCACTCCAAAATCTAAGCCTACAATCTGTTTTTTAAACTGGATTGTTTGTCTTTTAGGGGTTAGGGAAAGAGGAACCCCGAAGTATAAAACAGATCAAAAAGATTCCTGTACTGACTTTGGAAAAGAGGTTAAGTAGAGTGCCATCAAAATCATTGGACTTGAATAAAAATGAATATCTTTCTCTGGACAAAAGCAGCACTTCAGATTCTGTTGATGAAGGTAAAAGATTTCTTATAAGTTTTAATACAGTTTCAACTGATATTTTGTCTTTTAATGCTTACCTCTGTATTAGGTATGTGCAGACTGAGAATTTAATTGCATTAGATACAACGAAACACTCTATAATGAACCAAAAAACGGATGGAAGTTAACAGGAAATAGGTGAAAGAGGCTGCTAAATCTAACCTATCTCCACTTTTCAGGAATTTGAAAATCTTCATCATATTTAGCTTTTTAAAATTCTAAGCCTAAGACAGTGGAAATGAAACAGTAGCAGTGGAAAAGCAAATCTTAATAAAAATCTGCATAGTGTTATAGATACTGTAATTATACTGCTTTCTTTTAACTACAAAATTTAAAAAGGAGAGATGCAAAAGTAGAGAATATAATAAAAAATATATAAAATATAATTTAAAAAGCAGTTACTTAAAGGAACCTTTTATAGCATATCATGTTCTTTCTACTTTCTCTAAGTTAATACCAATAAGCTTGTCAGACTCATTAAGTGGACATTTTAAGAATCTGTTTTTTTCCACTGTTTATTTACACTTAAGTCGGTGATGTGGGGAGGCACTGGGAAAGATTTGGAAAGTGACTACTTGCAAATTTCTGGCAAGGGAACAATACTAATGGAGTTTTGCTATACCTACGTTCCTCCCACCAGTGCTAAGAACATGAATAATGGGGACATGATAGTGGTTTGATCTAGGACATGACTGTATTTGCCAGTCCAGTTACCGTTTCCATTAGTTTGGGAACCCCTGAAGTCACAGTATAGTGAAAACCAAAACTAAATTCAAATAAAATCTAAATCTAATTCAAACCAAGTCCAAATCTAAAATCAAATCCAGACCCAAATCCAAATCCAAACCCAAAACCAAACCAGGACCAAATCCACGAAAGCCAAATCCAAGTCCTTAAACCTTGGTTTGGTAATATTGAAGTATTTTTAATAAAAACTAAGTCCATGCTCTTACAAACATAAATAAAAACCCTCTAGTTCCTAAAAATCATAGAATGCATTAAGAAGACAGTTACTGTTTCAAAAAGATAGCTGAGAGGAAGCTTTTTGAAAAGATCGAGTCCCCTGGATGAGCAGACTCTCTCAGCCTTACGTCCCTGCGTTGGTGTGCAGCCCCTTCGCATTAGTTACCCCTGCCTGGCTGAACCTCTGACTTTAGGAAGACCTATTCTGGCACCCAGTGGTCAGATAGGTAAGTGACACCAAAACAAGGATTCTTTTCCCCTTGTCACCTGCCTTTTTGTAAGAATGGTCCTTAAAAAGTAGTTTCCTTCTTGGGTTCCTTAAAATTAGCATTAATCATAAGTTACATAGAGGGTAATATTAAAATTCACATAAGCTGTGTTCATATCTATAAATAAAAGAGTGAGAGCAGTATAGTTTCTGCATTGCATGTGAAACCTGATCACATTTTGCTCCTTGCTCCTTTAGAGACCATTGACTTTACAGCAGTAAGACCTGACATGTAACATTTAGCCTTCTGTTTGTTGAGGTTTTGCTTAAGGTTTATGGATGACATTTTTCTTATTAGACTATCATTAGATAAAAAAATCAAGTATTCCTGTTGTTTCCCTCAGTAAGTTCCAAAATCTTGGACTTATACATATTAAGTGGGTATTATAGTGAATTTATATTTTCTGAAAGTTGTGAGGTTATGAAGACATTTGAAATTAGCAAACTGGGGAGACAGTGGGAATGGTCAAAAGCTGTGAACCATCCCAGGAAATCTGGAAATGTGTGTGTGTGGATTTAGAGGGAGTTAGGTAGATGGCGGATTATTTTAAACCAAACATCATTTTATTTAAAATGATAGCATTTTGATCCATCTTTAAGCCAGCTGAAAGATAAAATGAGAGGATTTCATTTTTTTTCTCTTTTCTATCATGTATAAACCACAGCCACTGGGAGAGTCACTGGGTTATTTTGCTGTCGATTCCCTCAGGGAAAGATCAGGCTGACAGAGGGGCACATAATAATAGCACACTTGGGATCCGTGATCTGTAGCTGACAAAACAAGATGAATTAGAGGCAAAGCCATGCAAAGAGATACAGGAATCAGCATATCAGGTGATACTTACTAATTTATAAAGGCGAGGACAAGTACACCTCTGGGGAAAGCCAGAGAAAAAGCTGTGAAATAGTCTAACATGTCAGGGAGCAGCCTTGAGACTATCCGGGTAACCCTGATGCAGTTAACCCAGGCAATGCTCTGAAACTGAACTTGGCTTTTCAGATGTAAAGAAAGCCTTCAGTCTGAGTACAGAAGACAGCAGGTCACCAGTTTTTAGGAAATGGAAGACAGAACAAATTGTGTGTCCTTACTCATTAAACTTCAAATCACCTACTTTTCTTACATACTGACTTGGTAGGTTTTTCATGAACCCTCAAAACACTGTTCAACATATAGTTCCAGTTTTATTCATGTCTATGTCCTTCTCATATTTATCTCTCACTTTTCCCACCATTTCCATGAGCCACTTTCAAACTGATATGTTTGAAATAGCATTTCTTCTTTATTGGAAATAGTAACCTGCTACTAGGTTGAGCAGTGTTCCTTTCCCCCATTTAAAATATGGCCTGTCAGCTTAATATGTTACAGCAATACTATTGGTTTTTTTACTTGGACAGGTGGTTTTCAATACCATGAATTTAATAAATAAAATAGCCCTAGGTAGAACTACTTTATTTCATTTCATTACTTCCTCAAATTTACATAAAAGAAGTATTAATTTCTAGTAGTGATATCACAAATTCTATTTTTATCAGTCATAATACAGAACAATTTAATCTAATAATGGAGTTTAAATGAAATATAAAATACACTGAAATATCTATATGAGTGTAAGTTGTTTTCTTCTTAAATGTGAACACAAAATTTACTTTTGAAAAATTATAGTTTCAGGGCTGCTTTGAAAAATGGCTGTCTCTAGGCCTGGGGTGGGGAGTAAACAAGTAAACATGGAGCATCTTGTAGCACCAGAAAATAAAGAAGTGCTTAACAAAACGTAGGCATGTCAAAAGGACCTAGGATTCTACCGGAAAGAGCTCCTAATGGCCAAATAAAAAATTTTGAGCAACAATGTAAGTAATGGTAGTATTAGATTATAGCCTAATCTATTAATGGGTCCATGCTGATATAAATGATTTAATAAATATATAATGGGGGAAAAATATATAATTCCTTACAGAATTCCAAGTAATATAAGTAGGTACTCTCCTTCCAGGAGCTGGAGCTTAATTCTCTCCTTGAGTATGGACTGAGCTCAGCAAGACATTTTTAACAAATAGAATATGGAAAGGGGAAAACGGTAACTTTACAGTGGAGAAACTGGCCAGACAGAACCTGAGCCAAGTGATCAAGGTTAAAACATCATCATGATGCTAACCTGTCCCTCCTGCAGCTGATGAGGAGGGCACTTCCCCACTGTGGTGTTCTTCCCCTGCACCCGCAGCCGCAGTCCAACTGTGAAAAACATCAGATGAACCCAAATTCAGGGTTCTTTCTACAAAATACTGACCAATACTGTTTAAATAAGGCCATTAAAAAACAAGGGAAGGATGAGGGGCTGTCACAGATTAGAGGATACCAAGGAGATATAAAAACTAACTAACAGCAACATGGTATTTGAGACTGGATCCTTGCACAGGAAAAGGACATTACTGGGAAATAAAGGCGAGCTTAGAAATAAAGCCTAGTTTAAACAATTGTAAATCTACAATTACTCCAAAATTAAAAGTTTAAGAATATGGTTGTAGATTGAAAGTTCTATAAATAAAAGTAGATCCTAGTATATTTTTAGTGTCTTCAATAGTCATTCATTCATTCAAAAACACTTATTTAACACTTATTATTTGCCAAGCACATAATGTACCTAGGTGTTAAAAATCAACACGGTCCCTACTCACATGGAACTTAGAGTTCAGTGCAGGAGAGAGACAGTAAACAAATCAATAAGCCAATAAAGTAAAATTAAAATCGGGATGAGTTCTGTGGCAGAAACAAGTGGGATCAATAGAATCACCTAGACTTGTTTGCTTTCTCTGTGAATATATGAGTTATTTTTACAATGAACATATTTTCTATGTCAGAAAAATCTATTTCTTAAGTATAATTGGGAAGCTACTTCACAAAACCTTAGCAAATTACCTAGTTTCAGTGATTCATTTCTAAACAGTATGAGCCATTCTTTGAAATTGCAGTAAATAGCTTTTGTCTACATATAGTCTTGTTGCAGAGAAGGTAAATCAATATCTACTTGATATCCCTAAGTTCTTTGCACCTGTAGCAAAATAGAGAGACACAAATCATTTAATGGAGGAGAAAAAGCAATAGCTGGGGTGAAGGCAGAGGTAGAAGTTTTTCTGATTCTTAGACCTTAGCTTTGTAGTTTAACAGACTGCTTCCCATAGCTTAGTATCTGCTCTACACAGATAATTCTTAGAGCTTGGTTTCTGAAATACAGAGGGCTTTTGCCATAGTTTTCATTCTGTATTGATGGGGCATAATTCTTGAAATAATAAATAATCTCTGTCCTGAAATCATCAAAGTTTCATATGGGATTGCTTTACTCTATTTCCTTTACCAGGCTCCTGTTGTCTTTTTTTTTTTCCTTTTCTTTTGATTCTTCTAAGTTAAACTCTTGGCAGTATAAAATAGAGGTTAAGTTTGTGTATTCTGGAGCTGGAGTGAATTCAAGCTCTAGTTCAGCCACTCACTAGCTGGGGAGCTGGGGCAGTTCTCTCGGCCCTCACTTTCCTTATCTCTGTGATGGGGAGGGGGATGTAGTGCCACACATCTTGTAGGATGTTGTGAGGGTAAGAGAATGCTTGCAAGGTGCCCAGCGCAATGCCTGAGACACAGTCAGCACCATGTAAGCATGAGCTGTTCTATATGTTTCCAGGGAACATGAGGAGAGGTGAGTTGATATTGCTTCTTCATTTGCTACCAGTAGTGTTCAACATCATTATCATTATCCAGTTCCCAGAAAAATGTAATATTCCGTTGGGCATTTTTTAGCTTTGAAGAATACTTTACAGAAGGATTTCTTAGTTCTTTAAATGTGTGGTATTGAGAGTAAGTTGTGAATACAATTGATACTTGTCTTGGGGGAGTCAGCATAAAGTCAAGGTTGAAACATTGCTCAGGCTAGCAAGTTAGTGAGCGTGGCAGATATTAGAGCCACTCAAGACTTAATATTTATTTACTGACTGTAAGAGCATTCAGAAATAGGACCTGCTGATGGCTGTGGTAGAAACCTCCCTATGGGACTCAGCATTGCCTTTATTACCACTTAAATATTCTTTTGAGTGATGTTATGAGAGTTTGATATCATTCAAGTTAAATATTTCTATATCTTTTGGGTTTTGATGACCGAAATAGTGATCATATATAGTTTAATTATATATTATTATGTAGTTTAATTAATTAGGTATTATTAGGTATAGTTATACATAGTTGATATGTATATTATACGAATATAGAGTTTTCATTTTATCCTGGAATGTGGTGATCTTTGCAATCACATTTAAAAACCATTTTGTGTCAAAAACAAACAAAACTTTGAAATTACCTGTGGTTTCTTCCCTTTTGGCTCTCTGTTGTTTTGTTTCCCCAGAAAACATTCCTGAGAAGGATCTTCATGGAAGACTTCATATCAACCGTGTTTTTCATATCAGTGCTGAGAGAATGTTTGAATTGCTCTTCACCAGTTCACGCTTTATGCAGAGATTTACCAATTCTAGAAATATAATAGGTTGGTCTTATGTTCTTATCTAATGATAAATATGTGAGAATTTTATTATCCTTAGAGGGTTGAGCCTATATAAGTTCACTTATTTTGTCAGGGAAAAATTAGACAAACTTTGATTTTATTTTGATGGTATATAAACTAGTACTTAAGTATTTTGGTTAAATTCACATATAAATAGTATATTTGCTCAGTCAGATCCTACCTACAATTATGTTCAGACCCTTTGAAAACTAAAACTCTGTTTATTTATCAATATAGCAGTTCAATTGGGTTGAACCCCATTTAAAAGGGTTCCACTGTGGAGCTACTGGATTCTAGTAGAGTATAAATTGGTACAATCTCTTTGCAAAATGGTTTGGTAGTATCTACTAAAGCTGAACATATACATTCTCTATGACTCAACAGTTCTACTGCTAGGTATATATCCTTCAGAAATGGGTACATGTGTACACTGAATAACATGTACTACAGTGTTCACAAAAGCATTATTTATAATGGTCCCCAAACTCAAAACAGCCCAACTATCCACCAGTAATAGAATGGATACATAAGTTGTGTATGTCCATACAGAAGAATGCTGCGTAGCAATGAAAAAAAGCAAACTGCTGCTGCTTATAACAATATGAGTCAATCTCATAGATGTAATATTAGGCAAAAAGAAGCCATATACAAAAGAGAACATACTATGGTTTCTTTATATAAAAGTTCAAAAGCAGGCAAAACTAATTATGGACATAAAATCATCATAGCAGTTACTGTTGTGGAGAGTTGGTGGGTGAAGACCAGAAGGGAGCTTCTGGAATGCTAGTAAAGTTTTCTATTTTGATCTGGGTTGTGTATGTGTGTGTATTTTCTTTGTGCAGATTTGTGGGGCTATACACTTGAGATTGCAGTGTCTATGGTATACCTCAATGAAAATACCAAAAAAAGTTCCAGTTAGGAAATTATTTATAATCATAAAAAGATTTTACTGATTATGTGTTAAAAGTTCTATTTTGGTAAACATCTCAAATAATCTTACAGTTAGTTTGAAACTGAATTTATCTTAGATATGTCAAGATATTTTATCAACTTTGAGAACACATGGTTTAGCTTGCTATATAAAATTGGAAAATAGAGATTCATACGAGCCATTTATAGTCAAAGAGAAAGTTATTCTACCATCAACTTAAATATAGTTTATAATTAGCCATTTTACTAACCATTAGATGTTATTCCTTTATTTGAAACTCTTATGTAAACATAATTACATATTCATAGATTATCATTGATATGGATTATAAGTACAAAATAAGTTTTTCTTATTCATTGAGTAGCAAAGTGATTTCTTACTAGCTGTTGACTCTTGTGATTATATTAAGAATTTCATGGTTTTAAAAAGTTGCTGTCCTTCCAGCTTTAAAAGTCTGGAATATCTGAGGGCATAAATCTTCCTTTTCACTCAGGAGCTCCTATTTAACTTACTGTATCTGTTGTGAATCTATTTTGCAATTTCTTGCTTTCATGTCTATGGAGAACTTGATATTTCAGAGGAATGGGTTACATCATTTCTCTTAATTTTCTAAGATGAAGTCTGTTCATATCATAGTGCCACTTATGGCTGAAAAGGCCCATAAGGAACTAGCATGTTATTCTGTGCTGGTACTAAGTGAAGTTTGTTTTTTGAATCACAGCTGTATTTGGTGTCTGATATCATATCTAGCTTTAACATGGATGACTGTATTTGCTATCTGATACTGTAAATGGCTTTTGGAAGCAAGGGCTCTGGCTCATACCAAATGTAAACAGTTATATGCATGTTACTGTTTAGATCTAGAATTAGTCAAGGTTTGCCTCCAAAGAGATAATCGCTTATGATTACATGCCGTTCTGCTACCTTCTGAACTTGTTACCTGGTAATCGAAGTTGTATTTCTTAAAAATGGGCCTTAAAGTTTCTTTTTAAAAATATTAAGAATTTAACAGCAAAGTTTTTCTAAAGCCAATTATTTGTGGATTTAATCTAATTTCAGCACTGGTTGCCACTGGATATAATATTTTTAAATTAGGGAGCTTTCAAATAAATATTATTTTGTATCTTTGTATATGGCTGTATGACACTACTTTTGTAATTTGAAGCTCAGTTCTAAGTATTTCCATTCAAATTTTTAATTTTGAAAAAATATAAACCTTCAGAGAAGTTACATGGATAGTAAAATAAAACCAACACACTTAATACCTCGATTCACCAATTTTGTTAATTGTGGACATGTACATAACATTTACCATTTTAACCACTTTTAAATGTACAATTCAGGGGCATTAACTACATTCACATTGTTGTGAAACATCATCACCACCACCCATCTCCAGAACTTTTTCATCTTCGGAAACCAAATTCTGTACCTATTAAACAACTGTCCATTTCTCCCTCCCTTCAACACCTGATGACGGCTATTTACTTTCTACAATTTGAATTTGACTATTGTACATACCTCATATAAATGAAATCATATTTATCCCTTTGCAACTAGATTATGTGACTTAGCGTAATGTCTTCAAGGTTCATCTGTGTTGTAGTATGTGTCAGAATTTCATTCCTTTTTAAGGCCCAGTACTACTCCATTGTATGTATATATACCACATTTTCTTTATCTAGTTGTATATTGATGAAGTTTTGAGTTTTTTCCACTTTTTAGTTATTGTGAATGCTGCTGCTATGAACACTGAGGTACAAATACCTGTTCAGGTTCCTGCTTTCTCTTTCTTTGGGTGTATACCTAGAAGTGGAATTGCTAGATCATAAACATGTAAATCTTTTTTAATTTTTTGAGGAACTGCCATACTTTTTCCCACAGTGGCTGTACAATTTTACATTCCCAGCAGCAATGCAGAAGGGTTCTAATTTCCCCACATCCTCTCCAACACTTATTTTCAGTTTTGTGTGATAATAGCCATCCTAATAGGTATGAATATTTATCAATCTTAAAGCTTTATTAAAGCAAAGGACTCTTAAAAATATTTGTTCTGCAATTCTTGTTTTTTATTTCTACTTAATGTATCAGAATGGCTCATGTCTTTTTGTATAGTGTTGCCATTTTTCCTCTAATTTCATCCTCAATTTTTTCTATCATAATAAGCTTTACTTAGGTATTGCAGGCTTGACTATTCCAAAATGTTAATTAAATGATGTTCTAGTATGTGATATTCAGTAGGTTTTTTGGTAGCACTGGTGAAAATACAAGTGGAAGACAGGTTTTGTTTTTTTTTACCATCTTAACAATTTTTTTTTTACATGAAGAACCTTATGTTTACTAGGCTCCCCCCTTCACCAAGTCCCCCCCACATACCCCTTCACAGTCACTGTCCATAAGCGTAGTAAGATGCTGTAAAATCACTACTTGTCTTCTCTGTGTTGCACAGCCCTCCCTGTGCCCCCCCCCACTATACATGCTAATCGTAATGCCCCCCTTTTCCCTGCCCTTGTCCCTCCCTTCCCACCCATCCTCCCCAGTCCCTTTCCCTTTGGTAAATGTTAGTCCATTCTTGGGTTCTGTGATTCTGCTGCTGTTTTGTTCCTTCAGTTTTCCTTTGTTCTTATACTCCACATATGAGTGAAATCATTTGGTACTTGTCTTTCTCCACCTGGCTTGTTTCACTGAGCATAATACCCTCTAGCTCCATCCATGTTGTTGCAAATGGTAGGATCTGTTTTCTTCTTATGGCTGACTAATATTCCAGTGTATATATGTACCACATCTTCTTTATCCATTCATCTACTGATGGACATTTAGGTTGCTTCCATATCTTGGCTATTGTAAATAGTGCAGCAATAAACATAGGGGTGCATCTGGCTTTTTCAAACTGGAGTGCTGAATTCTTAGGGTAAATTCCTAGGAGTGGAATTCCTGGGTCAAACGGTATTTCTATTATGAGCATTTTGAGGAACCTCCATACTGCTTTCCACAATGGTTGAACTTACATTCCCACCAGCAGTGTAGGAGGTGTCCCCTTTCTCCAAGGACAGTTTTCTTTTATCCTTGTTGATACTTGCTTTGTTGAATAGTGTGCAGTTTTAACAGCAAAATTCAATGGTATCTTTAAATTCTACTACTGATTAATAATAAATTGCATAATTTTTCTGAAACAGGATGACATATGACCAAAGGAATCTTTTGAAAAATATTTTAGATTTAATTTTATCTTTTTTCATGTACATCTGAATAAGTCATTTTTACAACAAATTCTGTACAGTAGATTCCATAGTTTGTGATGTTGCCTTTTAAATTTAGTTGTAAGATTTTTTGAGATATGTGGAAGGCAGCTTCAGGGTCCTTCATTAAATCCCTAGGCATAGCTATATGAAGGAAGTCGAGTGAAAGTGCATAAATCATAAAGCCTGGCATCATTCCCTTGGTGGCAGATAGTGGGTTAGATGAAGGCTCCTGTATTTCAGGATGTTGGTGAATAGCAGCCAGGCATACTAACTGCCTAAGTTCATTTGTGCTCACAGCATTAGGTGTTTGCCAGATCTTTGACTAGAGTACATGCTGCTATTATTTTCCTATTCTTTGGCTGTTTGAATGACCTTCACTGGACAGTGGTATATTCTAAAGATGTATTTCTGTTCAAAAACTTTTACTCACTTATTGCTAAGATAGTTTTTACCAAGATCTTTCCATAAATACAGAGATTATCCTATAGTTTTCTTAATATAGAAGTTATTTATATTCCATTGCCCCCTCCTTGATTAAAGATTTTGGCACATAAGCCTTAACATTATGTCATTTCTCACTGACCTGGTATCTCCACAAGTTGGGATCAATGTTATGTTGTCACATAATGACAAATATCTTTCATGGTTTTGCCCCACAGTGATGGGAATGTTTCGTCTGTGTTTGATAAGGCTAGCACCATTACTTCTCTTTGTAGGTACTGAAGACTTTAAAAAGAAGCCTACAGATGAAATAAACTTAATTTTATCTTCTAAAGAAAAGAGTATATTGATAGAAAAAAATTTAGAAAAAGATAAGGAATATGTCACATACAAGAAGAGTACCTAACATTCAATTTTATATGTCCTTAATGTTAAACTGGTAACAGTTATTAAGGAAGTTAGGACCAGTCAAAAATAAAAATTTAAATAATTCAAAAACTGCTTTCTTGATTCCATTTCAAGTCATACCCTTTAGATTTCTAGAACTAACTTTTTTATGTTTGCTGCCATTAGATGTTGGATCTACCCCTTGGAACATGGAACCTGGAGGTGATCAGCTGAGAACCATGACCTACACGATAGTCCTTAATAACCCACTTGCTGGAAAGTACACCACTGCCACTGAGAAGCAGGTATGTCTACTCTGTCCGTATTCCAAAAAATGACGTGTGTGGGAAGAGAGAGGATACCTGTTGTCTGGTAAACAATTTCAACAAATAAATGGCAAGAAAAAAAAGGGAGGAGAAACTTACAGGTTAAGAGACCCAAGGGGCATATCAACCAAATCCACCAGAACCTAATTCAAACAAACCAACTATAAAAAGGTATTTATGAGATTTAAGGAATTGTTTATGTGTAAAAATGGTATTGTAGCTATATTTTAAAGAAAAGCATGTTTATCTTTTAAAGAGATATACTGGAGAATTTATAAAGAGATACAGTGATATATTTATGGATGAAATTATATTGATGTCTGGGATATCCCTTAAAAGTCTTCCAACCAGTCTGAGGATGGTGGTAGAGAAAAAGCTGAGGATGGTGGTGGACAGAAGGAATGTGGGGGTGGGGAGCAGATGGAACAGGGCTGGGGAGGAGCCAGTGCTGAAGCTGGTGGATGAGCTTGTGAGGGTTCACTCTACTTCATTTCTCCCCGTGTACGTCTGAACTTTGTAATAAATGATTTAAAAAAAACTACTGGAATTCTGATTTACAGGATCACATCAGGGGTTAGGGCGAAATACGACTATGGCTGCTGTGACACGTTGGGGAGATGGTGGCATTTAATGCAGCTCTCTGAACGCCCTGCTCTGTCCTAGAGTTTGTGTGGAAGTGTAGTGTATCTGTGCTGCAAATAGATGATTTCTGTTAACATCAGAACTAGCTATATGCTATTGTTGTTTTTGTCCATCAGTGTTAAAAAGGACTTAAAATTTTTTTCCAAAAGAGCTTCAAACATTTAAGAAAAGTTTGGTATTTTGGTTTTGGAGACTCTTTGATAATCTTAGAGAAAAGGTTATGGTTAACGAAAAGATATGGGTAACATGAGAAAAATTTGGCAAGCAAAACATGGTTCAGGAAAGCAGTGTTTGGTACAGGTCCCCTTCCATCCCTTTTTTTTGGTGAAGGGTGGTTTTGTTAAACTTTAATGGATTTTGGGGTGGGACCTTGCTTTGATTGAATTTTGAATTGTTCCTCTACCAGAAACATTTAAAATTATTGTAAACTAATAATATACACAAGAGATTATATGGTTCCTTTCCCCTCCTCCAAGAAAGAAAAATGATACCATGAGATGACAGAGGCAGCAAATAGTATTTCTGCAGGTCTCTTCTTGTCAGTGTGTAGATGGCACAGCCAACATGAAGGCTCTTCTGGCTTAGCACAGAGGCTTCTCATGTCCCTTGTAATTTGAGAAGGAATTCTAGTATTTATGTTCTAGATTAGCAAGGAATTTAATACATTAAATATGTACATGCAAAAAATGTATCTTATTTTGGCAGACACTGCATAAAGAAAGTCAGGAAGCACAGTTTTATTTGGTAGATTCGGAAGTACTGACACATGACGTCCCCTACCATGATTATTTCTATACCCTCAACAGATACTGTATCATACAGTCTTCAAAACAGAAATGCCGGCTGAGGTGAGCTATCTTGTGTATTTTTGTCAGGACAGGCTAGATTATGTTCTGGAACATACTAATCCTGAAATCTTAGTAGTAGTAGCTTTACACCACAAAGCTTTATTTCTGCTCAAATTACATGTACACCAGTGGTTAGTAGAGGAGTGGGGGTTCCCCACTCAGGGCCCCTCGCTGACAAAAGCTTTGACATCCTAGACCTGCACAGTCCAGAGTATGTGACTCACTTCAGTTGCGACAAGAAGAGAGAGCTATAGAACTGTGCTCGCATCCCAGTGGCCGGGACTAGTCACAGCACCCTGTTTAATGGCAAGGGGCTGGGAGTTGGAGGAGCACACTATGAGCAGGAAATGAGTCTGCTGCAAGGGAAATGGGAAATGTTGGTACATAAAAGATAGGCCATCATATCCTTGGCCTAGTTTTAGCTAATATAGTTACTTCAACTGATTTATGACCACTAGAGATTTTTTATTCAAGCATTCAGAACAGACTTTAAGACTGGATTGCTTTTTAACTATAATTCACAATCACAATATAGGTAGGTCATGGGGAAGGCAGTATAACACAGAGAAGACAAATAATGACCCTATAGCATCTTACTACGCGGATAGGCAGTGACTGAATGGGGCGTGGGTGGAGGACTTGATAATATGGGTGAATGTTGAAACCACAATGTTGCTCATGTGAAACCTTCATAAGATTATATTTTAATAAAAAAAGACTTTATTGCTTTTTAAATAAAGATAATTCAGGGCTAGAGAAAGGAAAATAAAATGCCAAGTTCTTAGAAAGAAAATTTGATGAGATTATTAGCAGCACAGTGATTTTTACAGAAGTCATTATCAGTGAACAAATTTTCTTTTATGATCTTAATGACTGAATCCATTAGACTTTCCACTAAATACAATACTACATTTAGTTGCAGTGTTAGTATAACTAAATTCTGTACTTTAAATATTCTTCTTTCCTCCTTATCCTATTAGAGTTTCTACAGATTTGAAATATAGAAAACAACCTTGGGCTGTTGTCAAATCTTTAATTGAGAAGAATTCCTGGAGTTCTTTGGAGGACTATTTCAAACAGCTTGGTTTGTAAATTTCTTGATTTATCTAGATAGCATTTATTAACAGAATGGATTGATTCTTTATTTGGATACACAGCAGGAACCGGTAGATGTTGGAATGACTGTTGGAATGACTCTCACTGAGGTGGTCCCATCTATCCCACTTGGGATTTCAAAACTTTAACTGGTCTAGCAAGTACTTACATAATGCCTAGCATATGCTAGACATTGTTCTATGTGCTTTATAAATATCAACTTACCACAACCCTGTGAGTTGGGTACTATTAATTTTTTCCTTTTACTAAAGAGGAAATGTTGACATTGAGAGAGAGGTTAAGTGACTTGTCCGAGATCACACAGTTTAGGAGCTATCACGCTCCCTGCCTCTGCAAGGAGCCAGGGAAGCTGACTACAGAGAGGGGCTGCATAACCCAATCATAAATATGCACTCAGGCCCACACCTCCTTGACCAGTGCAACCTTTCTGGGTTCATGCAGGCCCACTTAGTAACAGCTTCATAGATGGGTGTGGATTTGTTGGAGGTGGGTACTAGACTGGGAGAAATGATACAGTTGTTGTTTGGATACTCCATAAAATACACATGAGGGAAAAATAAACGTGTACATATATACACACACACAGATATACATGAGCCAAATTAATTTTAGTAAAAGGAAAGCTGGTAATCAGTCAACTCAGAGTAATTTAAAACTTCATCATCTAGTTTGTTGATTATTTATTTTCCCCTTTTGGCTATTGCATTATTAAACTCCTAATCAGGAGCAAAGAAAATGAAACAAAAAAATTAGTTCAGCCACTGGATAATGAGCTTCTAATAAAAACTCTGGTGAAGGAAAAGGTAACAAATGACAAAATGAGGTTTTGAGGTTGTCTGCAGATTGTCTTTACTAGTGTTTCCTTTTTGCAAACCCTCATTGTAAATTATATGTTATATGGTATTCTTTCCTTTGTAACTGACAATCAAGTACCATAACCTATCTTAGAAATATTTCTAATGACCCAACAATGTAAGTGGGCAGCCTGTTGTTTCCATAACTGAAATGGTTGCATTTATATTTAATGTAGGACACGGCAAATTTGCTCTGATGATCCCATCATTTATTAATATAGTTCATTCTTCCAAGAATAATGAAGCCTTATGATGGGATCACTGTACTCCAAAACTTTTCATTAAGAGTAAGGTTTGAATCTAGGCCATAAGAATCTAAGTAATACTTAAAGAAAAGTTAGCAAGTCTTTAAAAAACAAACTGAAACACCACCAAACCCTGTGTATCTTACAGTTGAGGAAGTTCCTCCACTGTCAAAAGCCTTTTTTTTTCCTTCTTAGAATCAGATTTGTTAATGGAAGAAACTATGTTAAATCAGCCCATTGAGGACCCTGGGAAGCTTAGCAGCCTACGAAGGAGAAGGCGAACATTCAACCGAACGGCAGACACAGTTCCTAAGCTTTCTTCTCAGCATTCTGGAGATGTGGGCTTAGATGCTAAAGGTGATATTACAGGTAGCTGTTAACCTGGTAAACAAAGATGAAAGATTTTAGTTTTCCTTTTAAGCAGAATATATAGTGTTTATAAGATACTTCTGTTAGGAGGTCTCCCTTTCTCCTTTCCTTTTCTGATAATGTTTAAGTATAAAGGAGCAGTTGCAAAACAGCAGGTCTGACCCCCCTGGACCCCTTAACAGCTGTGCCTTCACAGCAACAGCTGGTTGGAGCTTGGCAGTAGCTGCCCGCTTAGACTGCATGCACGCTTCCCAGGTCACTGTTGTCCTCCCTGTCCCTGGTTGCTGGGAGCTTTTTTCACTGATTTCCCATCTAGCATTTACAGACTTTGATTTTTATCCTTGAATGTACTACAATGATTATATGCTTTTAATCCTTATGTACTGTCAGGGCCAGCCAAGCAAAACTGCTAAGATGGAATTTGACTCTTATCGTCTTCCCCACTCTTAACTCTGAAGACATCATGCCTCTACTAACCATTCTCTCTCCCTAAAGAGCTATATACTGTCAGACCTCCTCATCCTCCCACATTATCAAATCCTCTTCTAAGGCTTATGTCTTAGTGTGAATATGTTTATTTACCACTTAAGCTTAAAGGCTCTTTAATTTTGGAATTTCAAAGTTTGGGTAACTGAGAACAGGTGAGAATGATTAAAAAAAATTTTTTTTTAAGGAGGAAGGGATTGTATATAAACCCAACTCAAATATTATTTCCAGAGATAGAACTTAGCTAGAGATTGTACATGATATATTGAATTGCTTATTTAATTTTAGAGTCAATTAATTTGCAATATAGGCCAAATCTGCAGGACTGAATGCAGGTTTTCTTTTTGTAGCTTTGTTTCATATTACTCAGGATATCAGAAATCAAAAAAAGGGATATGGGAATTCACCCTAAATCACTTTGTCTTTATAAATGATTAAATTACTTCTCCAGTTCTTTTCAAATGAAATTAAGTTTTTGCCATTTGTAATCACAGTCGTGATCCTAATGCAGCCCTTTTGTGTGTGTGTGTGTGTGTGATCTGCAGGAAAGAAAAAAGAAATGGAACGCTCTAACACTGCCCTTATTGTGGTGATGAGTATTTTGTGAGTATTTGTTCTGCACGCTGATTTTGCTTGTGTCTTCACTTATTTTTCAACAGTTTCTGAAAGGATTTGAATACATTTGTATATTATTGTACAGAAATTGCCACTATTTGGCCCATTGTGACCTACAAAAACAGTAATCTTGTATGTTTCAGTCTGATGGTTTTTGATAGATGATTTTCAGAAGAATTATAAGTTTGAGGAAGTACCAAGTATATATTCAATAAATGTTTTAATTTTTTAAGCTATTATGATTTTTCCATCATAGGTTTTTATGGGAATTCCCATAAATAAAAGGAGTATTTGATATGCAGGCTGGTGAAATCCCAGTAATGCTATTTTATCCTATTTGACTAGACCAGTGGTCCTTATCCTTTACTGTGCATGAGAATCACTTGCTAAAATGCAGGTTTCTCAGCTGCAGTCCCAGAGATTGAGTTAGTAGGTCTTGAGTGGGCATTAGGGAATCAGTATTTTAAAACACAGTCCACATGTTATTCTGATGCAAGTGATCACATGGTGAGAAATACTGGGGCAATTAGCAGGAATCTCAGTGTTCTATAGGCATCTGTTCAGCCAGTCATATTTAGATTACTGTTGTCTCTATAGCTGTATTTGAACTGGGAGGTAGGCCATTAGATTGGATTGAGTGGTTTCCGACTGGGTGTTACACTTTGGGTGAGTATTTTTTGGCATGGTGAGGACTTTTTTGTCACTCTAGTTACCTTCCAAGTTTTTCAATGTCCACTTAATACTTAAAAGGTAATTATTTACATAATACAAGTTCTTATATCAGTTATTTTAGTCTAAGTTCTTATATTAGTTTCTTCTAATTATAGATTTCAGAACATAGAAAATGCTTATTGTACCTTTGAATTTATAAAAGGTTTAAGTTTGTTTGCTATGACAATTTTTAATAGTAAATATTACCACTCATCTTTTGTGTTACTTTACAGAAATTTATAGTCAAATGTTGAAATGTTGATCTATATGCCATTTCAGTGCCACTACAATATCATAGACTTGCTTTAAAAAAATCTTCTTCTGCATGGTAAAGGGCCCTACTATGTATTTTTAAGGCAAGTCAGTATCTTAACAAAAAATAAAAGCTGTGATGCCACCTATATATTTGCATATATGTATAAGAAATACATCTATACACTTGAAAGGCTGCTATAAGAACCAATAGTAGGCACATTTAGCATGTAACATTTTATATATGATGGTATTAACGTATATTTGGGATTTGATGCTTCCTTTGTCTAGATTGAACTAAAATAAACTTTTGCTGAATGGCAATTTTTACGATTTGTTTTGGCTTCTTCTGGGCATAAGAGGTATCATGATCTATCCAAGATCAAGTCCCTATTGATCTTCATTTCCTTTTTGAAGTGCTGCATTATGGGTACATAATTGCTGATGCCAAAAGCACCCAAAAATAGATCTTGGAAGCTTCCCAGGTAGATTTCTAAGCTGGGGGTCACACATCGGCCTGGCTGGGACTCCTGGCAAAGAGGGGAGATGTCAGGGACAATCCCAACCTGCTTTTCTTGAGGATTTTTTGTCACTCTAGTTACCTTCCAACTTTTTCAGTGTTCACTTACTACTTAAAAGGTAATTATTTCATGTAATAGAGCAGGGATAATTGATTTAAATAATAACAGTTATTGGAAACCGACTAGATGATACACATTGTGAAGTTTGTGCATGTATATTCTGCATAAGCAGGGCTTTCTGTCTGGATGAGAGTGTATTAATCAGGTACAATTTGCTCTGCCTAGTTTGCTGTTTCTAGTTTTGTTGAACGTGACGCTGTTTCTGAAGCTATCAAAGATTGAATATGCTGCTCAGTCCTTCTACCGTCTCCACCTTCAAGAAGAGAAACCTTTAAAGTACGTTTTCCCCTCCCCAACCTCTTATTATTTCAACAATTCTTTAGTTGCAGAAAACTTAATTCCAGTTTTAGGAACTTTGGTCTGCTAACTATTGTGTCATCATATTTGTGTGTGTTTAATTTTTTGTTTGCAAATTTATGGGGCACCAACAACTTCTAGAAATGAAAGGTCAGAAGCTATTTCCCTGATTTTTAAGATGGTATTTTTCTTTTAGCTTAGCTGCTCATAAGGCATCAAGAGCAGAAAATATTCAAAGAAACAAAGATCAGGCCCATCGTTTAAAAGGAGTGCTCCGAGACTCCATCATTATGCTCGAACAGGTAGGTGGCTCTGTACCACAGTCCTTAAGTACTTTCACACCAGTACGAATCTGTTGCTCCCCTGGCTGAGAGAATATTTACTGTATCATTATTTGAATAAATCCCTCTCCTAGGTGCAACTGCCATCGCCAATTTCTGTGTTATGCATTTTATGTAAGCAGTCACTATTACTTATTTTTTTTTTTAACAAAATGGAAGCATCCTACATACACCATTGCATACCCTTTTTTTGATGCGTAATATATTTGGAAAATATTTCCGAATCAGCATGTATACATCTACCTCATTCTTTTTATTGATCTTTCTATATAAAATTTTATGCTTAATACTAACTTTTTATGCTTAATATTAACTCTTTTCATATAAATAATAGATTCTGTATATGCTGTTCATTACTTTTTTTATCTATTAACCCTGTATCTTGAAGATACTTAATATCAGCCTGTAAAGCACTTGTGAAATCAACTGTTAATGTACCATAATTATTTTACCAGTTCTGAAGAGTGAACATTTAGTTATTTTGGTGTTTTGCTATAAATGTTATCTCTTGAACGCAGTATCATCAATAGGTGGAGTCCATGAATCAAAATTTAGGATTTCCTTTGAAAAATAAAGATGAATATTTCCATTGTAGTATAATATGTGCATACTTTTCAAAATTGGAAAATAGAGACTAATAGAAGAAAACCTATAGTTCTAGCACTCAGACATAATTGCTGTTAATATTTTATTTCCTTCCATCCTTTTCTTCTGTGTGTTTTTTTCTTCTTCTTTTTTTTTAGAAGACTCAATTACTGGACATTTCTTAGGATATCCTGTGGGGTACTAAAGGTTACATCTTCAATCAGGCACTCTTCAGATGCACAGTAGCTATGGTTTCTTAGTAACTTTCTTTTCCCACTCTCAGCAAGGACTGTAACATATTTTCACTTTTCTCCTCATCCTTTTCGATTTCCCTTGGCGCTCACCTGGTGACCTTGCCTCAAGGAGGGAGAGTTTCCCTTTCCCTCCCCTTCTGTAACCAAATCTACAAACCTTCCTATTGCTGCCCGCCTGTCCTCCTCTCTTAAGCATTCTTCTGCCTGTGGCAGGCAAGTCTCAGCACGAGTCAGCAGGAGACTCCGTCCGTCACCCTCTAGCTTCCCATTTTCAGTCCCCCTCATTCAGGTGGTTTTCCCCCCAGCTTTGTGGCCCTGTGCTATTACGTCCTACCTTTTAAAACCCACACTGTCCACATCCTCTCTCTGCTCACCTATCCCTCTACTCCCTTTCAGTCAGGCTCTTTCGGAGTTGCCTATTCTGGCTGTCACTACTTTAATCCTTCTTTTTTGAGGTTTATTTTCACCAACATCACTTGATCACGTACAGTTAACTTGTTCTACAAAGTCTGTTCAGAAAAATAGCAATCCCAGTACCCTCTTCTCTATTTCTTCCCCAAAGACAACAATCTTTAACTAACTATTTTTTTAGTGTTTACCTCCCCTCTGTATTTATAAACAATTGATACTTTTTGAGTTTTCAGTTTTCAACGTTGTCTTTTGACTTCTGATTTATGGAAGACAAGGGTTTTGTTTTCACATCTTCTTGCCCTCATTTCTAATTCCTCCATCCTCCCAAGAAGTTGTAATTTTGGCTAGATCGGTATTCAGTGTTAACTTTGCTAAGTTTACTAGTGTAAGCTGAGCTGTAGAATAAACTGTGACTCCTTTTTCTTTTCTGTGCATTTTCTTATCCCTGAAATTGTCTAATTACAGTTGATTAGTTTATTGTATTATTTACAAGTATTTCATCTCCTAATGTTCTGTCTGCTTTATAAATTTCTTGTAACGTTTGCTCACCTTAGGCAGTCTATCAGTGGAGCCTCTGACTGGCTCTGGTCAGGTCTGATGGCCCTGTTTGCGGGCACACAGCCATCATCCTGGGGGATTCCTGTTGCCCGTCTCCTGTTTCCTGTAGCCCATGTTTTCTGCTTGCTTGGTGTTGGTTCACTCCCTCCTTTTAGTGAGGCATATCCTCTCATAGCTTCTTGAAAAAGAGAGTATGGACGTAAATATTTTAAGACTCCACTTGTCTGGAAATTTTTAATTCTGTCCTTCCCCTTGATTAACAGTTTGGCTGGGAATAGAATTCCAGCATGGAAATAATGTTCCTTCAGAAGGTTGAAGAGATTGTTCCATTGTCTTTTGGCTTCCAGTGTCACTACTGAGAATTCTGAGGCTGTTAGTCCTGAGCCTTTAATCTGGAACTCATGCTTTTTAGTTCCAGGAATACTGAGTTATATAGCTGATTATTTCCTCCCCTCTACTTTCTCTCTTCTGACTTCCTACAGCTCCTGAATCTCAGATGTCTGCCTTCTATAAGACAAGCCATCAAATCTCACCTGTACTGTCTAGCCTCCATCTCAGTGCCTTTTTGTTCCCCTTCCTCAGAGATTTCCTCAACTTAATCTTCAAGTTCTATTGCATTTTTCAATCTTGCTAACAAGTTTATAATTTCAAAGAGCTATTTTTTCTCTGAATTTTATTTTTTTAAGGCATTGTGATCTTTTAAAATGGCTGTAGTATCTTTCTCTCTCTGATATTACTGATAGTTAAAAAATTCTTTTTTCTTCTTTCCATCAAGATCCTTTCCTCTGTTTTGATTTCTATCGTTAGAGGATTTCTTTAGGTGCCTGGAGTCCTTCATTGTCTGCTTGTGTGGATCAGCAGCTCTTTACATATGGATTGGGCTGGTCTACCCTGGACTTCTCTGTAGATCTGGCTGGGCTACTGGTTGAGAAATCCTGAAGAGTATCTTTAGGCCTTTCCTCTTGGATTGGCCAGCTTCCACAAAAGACTCTTCCAGTCTCCGACCTGAAGAATCAAGGTCTGGTCGCCAGCGTTTTAGGAGCTGAGTGAAAGTCAAGTGACAGAGGAGGGCAGGGCAAGGGGATGGGCTCAACGTTCAGTACATGCTACTTTGTCATATAACCCCCATTTTTAGTATGGTGCCACTGTCCTTAATGATGTCTAGGTGGCATGCCTCCCCTGCCACCACCTCACCACCCACCACACACACCAGATAGCCAGAGACCCTCTGTCTCATCCTCTCCAGGAAATGACATTTCCGACTTCTGCTGAGGAAGTAGGAGAGGTCAGATCCCCTAAGTTTCATTCAATCCTTCTTATTTTAGCCATTCCTCTTTATTTCCATGTTGAAATTCCTGTCAATTCCTGAAGCTTCTGAGGAGTCTTTTGTGTGAATTTGGTTGGTTTTCAGCTTCCACTACTGTTAGCTTAGGATTCAGCTTTTTTTGGGCCTGCCAAGTCACCCATCTGCTCTCCAGTTTCCAAAGTTGTTTGCAGTTGTTGCATTTTCTGTTCTCCCTGTCCTTGTGGATTTATGCCTTAAAAAAATATCCCTTTACCATGCTTTTAGTGGGGTTTTGCGGGGGGGGGGGACAAAATTGGATGCATTTATTTATTAATCTACTGATTTGCTCGGCCCCCATATCTTTCACTGATAATGCTTGACCTAAAGTCCCCAGAGACATCTGGCTTTTAAAATTAACATACTTTTTTAGTTTTCATGTTACAGTGTCAGCATTTGACAGACCTGACCATTCCTTTCTTGGAATGCATCTAATCTTGCCTTTTTCAAACCATGAAAAAAAACCCTAGCTTTATTGTGATACAATTCACATGCTAAAAATTCACCTTTTAAAGAATTTTTAGTATATTCACAATGTTGTGCAACCATCACCATTATCTAATTTCAGAGCATTTTTATCACCCCTAAAAGAAACTCCATACCCATTGGCAGTTACTCCCTGTCCCTCACTCTTTTAGCCCTGACAATCACTAATTTACTCTCTATTTCTATGGGTTTGCCCTATTCTGGACATTTCAGAGAGTATGTGGTCTTTAGAGATGGACTTCTTTCACTTAGGATAATGAAAAACTACTTTTTGCTGGTTAAAGCCATCTCCTCTACCTGACCTCTTCCTCACCCAGTGCTCCAGGCTTTGTGTTAGATTCTCTTCCCTTCTCCTCTACTTCCGTTTAGGTGATCTCCACATGTCTAACTTGGAATATAACATCTGCCAATGAAACCCAAATCCGTCTCTCTCACTCTGACCTCCTGCCTGAGCTCCAGACTCCTATAGTCATTTGCTGACTTGGCATCTTCACCTAGATGCTAACCCGCATCCTGAACTGATCATGTCCAAAACAGCATTCCTTTTTCAGCCTGAGCCAAACCTAACTCTCCTCCAGTTGACTGAATTTCAGAAAATGATACTACCAAATCCAAAACGCAATACAATGTGTACTGTTATAGTTCTGTATCCCTCCCTAATCTGTACACTCCCTGACGGCATGGATGCTGTCGGTCTGGTTCACCATCGTATACCCAGTGCTTGGCACAGTGCCCAGCATGTAACAGGTAAGCAGCAAATATCTGAGTGAATGAATGAATGCAAAAGATAAAACATAATTCTTGTTCTCAACTTGCCTATGATTTTATTAGAAAAATCAGATGTCCCATGTGCATTGCTTTAAAGACTATAAAAAAGGACAAAATTAAGTGTTTAAGTAGTATTGCTTTGTGAGTTTGGGGACAGGATGATGATGATGGAGTAGTGAAGGTGACAGGTGCAGACAAACCTGAGTGTGGCAGCAAACAAAGACCTAGAAGTGGAATCTGAATTGTTTAGGGGATAGTGAAGAGCCCCCACAATTTCAGAGACCATTTAAGAAAATAAGTCTTTCACTTTGGCTGATGTGATTAATGGACCTATTGGGAGGTAAGAATGCACAGCAGTACATTGTAGGGAGAAGTACCATACTACGGCAAATGGGAAGAAGTCCATAGCAGTCATCCAGACAGATATCCGAAGGAATAAGGGGTTTTATATTCAGTCTTTCATTTGGGCATTAGTATAAACAAAGTTTTATTAAATGTAAATAAACTTTTGATGTACAAATCATTAACAATTTAAACAATCTTGATTTTGAAAAGTAATTTTGTTTGCAGTTGAAGAGCTCACTCATTATGCTTCAGAAAACCTTCGATCTGCTAAATAAGAATAAGACTGGCATGGCTATTGAGAGGACTTAAGGACTGAAATTGTAGAGATACTTTGGACTAAGAGAAAACATCTTGAAGAAAACCAGAGGATGAAGGATTTTACTTGTCAGAACATTTCCGTATTTTCTCATTATTGGTACTTCTAATATGAACATTTTTTTAACATTGATAGTCTCCAATGGCCTTAAGAATCCATTCTTTCACTTATACATAACTCTAAGCTGTGAATTTCTCCAGTGAAGCATGAAATATATTTTGGGTTTGAATTTCTGTGATGCAAAAAGAAAATGAGACACTGAAGTGATTAGTATGGCCTCGTTTTACTATGAGGTTTGAAGTCTGATGCTTTAAGTTTATCTGTTAGTACAGACTCAGTTTGGGTCCAATAGGCTGCTTTCATAGCTGCAGTACATTCAAGATGCTAAAGAAGACAATATATAAGAAGAAACCTCTAAATCATTACTAATTTTGAAAGATCAGTTTTCAGGCATGTAACATTTCTAGGTTTGTTTACTGTAAATTACAATGCCCTCATTTCTTTAGCATGCAAATTCAATAGTCAAAACTTCTGAATCTGCATGTTGATAATTATTATCTGAAAGGTTCTTCAGCCATTTTGTATCTTTAGGAAAAAAATAGCTGTTCCTTTAAGTAGCTCTCAGAGGTAAGCTTATCTTGCCTCTTCATACATCAAGGCAGAAGAGTCAATTTCAGAAAAGGGAACGTGTGGGATTCCAACACTCAAAATGAAGAACCACACTCTTGAGTTTTAAAAACCAGAAGATTACATTAAAATCTGGACATTTCGTGCCAGATCAAATGATACTTGAACTAAGCTTTCTCCAGCTTAGCACTCTTTCATGGTGGAAGTGAGCCATCTGATTGGAAATAATTTGTGGATTACTTTTCAGTAGCCATGTATGTCTCCATTTATTCATCCATGTGTGTGGCTTGTTTCAGTTGGTAAGTTATAAACAGACACAAACTTGAGTTCTTTATTAACTTTTGGGGGCATTATGTCCTGATATAAGTGCACTGACTGAAGTTGTAAGTCAGACACAAGCTTTGGCTCTCTCTTTCATAAAAAATTTTTAGGCATGTATGTCCCAATACAAATATTGTCTCTAGAACAAGAGAAAGACAGTGCGGAGTAATTTGTATATATTCTAACGTTTTAACAAAACTTAAAAATTTTGTCGTTTAAAACTCTTTTTTCCCAGAGTCACTAGAGCTACACAGGATTGTGAAAGCCGTTTTTGAGATGTCTGTAGAAAATTAAAGTATTGACTTGATTAAAGGGAAAGGGTTTCTCTGGGTGAATCCCAACAAACCTCTTGGGGTACCTACCGGTGTACCTATCTGGGGTTTTTGGATAAGGATTTTATAAAGTGTCTGGCTGTCAGCAAGACTTACTGGATTATAAACTTGAAAACTTGTTTTCTGTTAGATGCACAAAAATAAAAGTGACAAGTGGAGTGTTTGTGATGTCTCTTTAAAACTTGTACTTCATAACATACCTCAAAGAAAATTACCAAAGTTGCTTTATAAGTTAATACTAAACATGTATGCAGAATTCACTTAATTGCATTTGAGCGTGTTATGTAAATTGAGTATCAATAAAACCCAATTATGTCCGAGTTGTAGATTTTCTTCTTTTTCTGTTTAGAAAATCCCCCAAAACTAGAAAACCTTCTATGGTGAAAGTATGTAATGGGCCTACAGTCTTAAATTTTGTGCAAAAATAATACCCAAAGAGGATTCTTATCTTAGGGCAATTTCATTTCAAATATGCAGACTGCGGGAGCAACAGTACTAGATAGGCTTGCTGGTCTACAGTAGAGACGGACGGCTCGCCAGGAAACACGAAAATGAACACGCCGGATAAATTATAGGAGGGACAGTCACGGGCCTTCCAGGAAGGTTAGAGAATCTGGGGCGGTACCTCGGTAATATTTTGCGCCGAAGCTCTCCCCCAACGCCTGTTGCCGGGTCCGAACGAAGGCTGGGCTACCCACGGGTCGCGCATCCTCTGGAAATCCTCGGGGCTCCCGGGTTTCCCGCATTTCCGTCCCGGCACTCCCCCGCCCCAGGGCTTGGAAGGTGGGGCCGCGCGGCCGCCTCTGGGGCGGGGCAGGCGGAGGTACCGGCCCCTTGCGCCAGCGCCGGGACCCTCTCCCGGAAGCCGGGCTCGGAGCTCGCGTCCTCCCCGTGCGGGGCCGCGGGGCGGGGTCGGAGCAGCGGGCGCGCACGTGCCGAGGGGCCGGGATCCCCGGCGCCGGGGGCGGGGCGCCCGGAAGCGCGCGCGGACTTGCCCAGCAGGCTGGGGGCGGGGGGCGTACGCACCGCTGGGGTCGCCGCGGGCTGTGGTCACAGGTGGGCGGCCGCGTGGGCGCAGCTGCGCGGAGCCGGGAGACGCGTCCGCGCCGCCGGGGGAAGCGACCCTTCTCGCCTCCGCCTCGGCCTTCGTGGCTGCAGCCGCACCTCGACCCGGAGCGCAGGTAACTTCCTCGCCAAGGTCATTCTTCGGGCGGGGCTGCGCGCGGGGCCCGCCCACGACCTCACGATTGGCGGGGGCGCGAGAGGCGCGGGACGCGGGAGCTGCGGCCGCTGGTGGGACGGCGACGCCGAGCGCGGCCGGGGCCCCTCTCCGGGTGGTCTCCACGAGCCGGGGTCCCGACCAGCCGCGGCGCGTCCGTCGGCCCCTCGCACACGCTTCCCTCCGCTCGCAGCCCCGAGGGTGAGTTGCCCCCGCGCCGGGCTTCGGGCAGGACCGCGCGGTCGTCTGCAGGCGCACCCGGAGGTGCACCCGCAGGTGAGGACGGACGTCCGCGCGCCGGCTGTCCCGCGCCGCGCGGTCGGCTGGCGCCTTGGGAGCGGCCGGCCCGGACGGCGTCTGCCCTGGCCGGGAGGGGGCTGTGCAGGTGCAGGCGGCGCCACGCCCCGGCAGCTCCCGTCCGGAAGCCGAGCCAGAAAAGCCTGATGAGGACGGGACCCCTTCCCCCCTCTTCTCATTTCTGGTTTCTCAGGCGGTGGCTGTTTATAGAGGCGTGGATATTGATACAAGATGTGAGTCGTGTTATTTCCACCTTTACCTTCTGAGGGCTTCTCACGCCTCACGGTGACAGGTGGCGATCATGACACCGAAGGGCGGTATGAAGCCAGTGAAGAAAAACAAAGCGGACGAACCTGAATTGGAGCCCCTGTGCTGCTGCGAGTACGTAGATCGAAACGGGGAGAAGAACCACGTGGCTGCTTGCCTGTGCGACTGCCAGGATCTCGACGAAGGGTGTGAGAGGTGAGCGCGGCGCGGCTCCCGGTGCTGACCCCGCTGGCGCTTTTGAGAACTGCCATGGGTACTTTCAGCTTAACCATCAAGAACCCACAGTTTAGCCATCCAGAATCAAGAATTTGTTCTTGAGTCTACCTCCAAGGATCTAAAATTTAAGAGTTTTCTTCTGTGTCACGTGTGAGGATTTTACAAAGACTCCGTAGAGCACGACTGTTGAGCTCAGTTTAGTAGGACAGTATTATTTTTCATTTAAAGGGAGGTGAATGGAGAGAGCAGGCGGATAAAGGGATAGTGCAAGTTAAATGTAGAAGGAAAGGAAATGAAAGCCAGCAGAATCTGTAGGTTTAAAATGAATGCATTAGTACTAGAAAGTTCCTACATTCCCTGTGGTCTCAGTATTTAGAGATGCATCCCTGGACTACACCTAATCACAGAGGGTTCTGAGGATTGAAAGATCATTTTCCTGGTGTTGAAAGTGGTCTCACCCCTTGTTTCTGGGGAGGAAGTCCAGCCAGAAGGCCTGTCCCTCCCTTGGACTGTCTGTTTTGAGCGTGAGCAATACTGTCTTGATTGATGATACTGTATTTAGCTTTTATTTTCATCATCATCCCGAGTATTGGAAATCAGCATCCAAAAAGGTACATTACCAGAAAAATTTTATACCAAACAGTAATAACCTGGTTTTTATCCATTTTCTAAATAAATATGTATGTAAAAATTGTCATATGGAAAACATAATATAGGAAGAATAAGGATGTTGGAAAGGCTTCTCCCATTAATAAGCACATCAGTGTAAAAAAACATCACAGTTGCAGATTTCTGACTTCCAGCTTGATGTGTTAATCTAGCAGTGAAAAGTAGTCTTGGGGACCTCTGTGGTCTGGTGCCAACTGTGACTTCTGAAGATTCCAGAGCCCCTTGTAACTCTTCCTTGACAGTGTCTAGTCTTTTTTCTACAGGTGTCTTTAAAATAGCTTCTTAGGCTCAGACTAAAGTTCATCCTGAGAAAATGGCATACTCTGCACTAAAAACGGAGAGGTGGTGCTGTCTCCATAACCCCCAGGCCCCAGCTCCTCCATGAACCCAACTCTTCCTCCTGGCCCCTGAGACCTGGGCTGTTCCTGAGCTCTCTCCCCTGCTCTCCAAACTCTTCTCTGGAGACAGGCTCCCAGTAGTGCCATTGTCCTGCTGCTTCGTATGACTCCCACGTAGCGATCTTCCCCTTACTTCCAAGTTCTAGCCTTTTAAAATTGTCTGTCTACAAAGTTATCATTTCCTTAAACTGTGCCTTCCATCTAGCCTAAGTGTGGAAAAAGTCAACAAATACCATGTGTCTGGGAAGCTCAGTCAATTGACTCATACTAGTTTGATCTGCACCCTTCCTTAGGCAGCCCTCCGCCCCTGTGAGCCTGGTTGGCATCCTGGGCCCAGGGCAGCTTTGTGCTGCACACATGTCTCTCCCTCCTCCTCTCCCTTAGCAATGCTGGCCAGCTGTCAAGATTGAGTGGAGCTCCCACCTTCTGCACAAAGACCCTTTTAATGACCCCACCCAGGAGTGGACCTCTGCTCTGAGTGCTCCTCACCGCCTTTGACCATAATAGTTTATTGGATGATTTTGCTGCTTTGGCTACTTGTCTAATAGTTCTTGAAATCCCATGTTGTCCTCACAACTAGATTGTGGATATTTTTGAGAATCTAGTCTGTATACCCATCTTAGTCTAAATAGTACTTGTCTGGAATGTGTATTTGTATGTATTTGTTTTATAATGAAATAGTTTTACCTGTTCAATTTCTAAATATTTTCTTCTCGTTTGTATTAAAAGATGGCCTGTGAACCTGAAGAGCTGTGTTAAGTAGTGAGGGAGTGGAGTACTTGGCTCTTGGCCTCTCAACGGTTTTCTTGCTATGTGGCCTCCAATACTCAGTGGTTTCTAAGTCAGCAAACCCACAAGTCATGACCTTCCTTTGTGTTCTTTCTGAATAGGTGGGTTACATGTAAGTCTGTGCAGCCGGAGACTTGTGAAAGAATCATGGACACCATCTCTGATCGCCTCCGAATTCCTTGGCTTAGGGGAGCCAAAAAAGTTAACATTAGCATCCTCCCCCCACTCATCCTGCTGCCCGTCTTCCTCCGCGTGGCTTCCTGGCACTTCCTGCTGGGGGCGGTGGTCCTGACCTCCCTCCCTGTGCTGGCTCTGTGGTACTACTACCTCACTCACAGAAGGAAGGAGCAGACTCTGTTTTTCTTGAGCCTTGGACTGTTCTCTCTGGGCTACATGTACTATGTGTTCTTGCAGGAAGTGGTCCCCAAAGGGCGTGTGGGGCCTGCCCAGCTGGCTCTCCTTACCTGCGGGTTATTTCTGATACTCTTAGCCTTGTACAGAGCCAAGAAGAATCCAGGCTACCTCAGAAGTGCAGCCAGCAGTGACAAGTCTCAAAGCAGCAGCCAAACCGAATGCCCGAGCAGCGAAGGGCAGGAGAAGACCAAAGGGTTCCCCAGTGCGGAAGCCCTGGGCAGCCTCAGCAACCGCGCTCTGAAGGCTGAGCTTCAGGGCTCTCCTAAGACGCTGGCTGGAAGCCCCACCAGGGCGAAGGACGACTGGTGCGCCAAGTGCCAGCTGGTGCGACCGGCCCGCGCGTGGCACTGCCGGATATGTGGCATCTGTGTGAAGAGAATGGATCATCACTGTGTCTGGTATGTCAGGAAAATGTGGAAGGTTGCGAAGTATACATTCACATGAGACTAGCCGTGTTTGATTTTCTTGTCCTTTGTGCCATCCTAAAATGTCTCTCCTCCCCAGCTTTACACCTTGTAGATATTTGCAGGCTGTTAGGGTGTTCCCAGTTAGTCATCAGTTTTTTGAGTTTCCCGAATTTAGGTCCTTCAGTCATTTCCTGAAGGTTTTTTTTTTCCTGCTAGTTTGCTATTCTGTTTTGAGCTGCCCCTCATTTATCTTCTCTTATCTAAAAGAGAGGTATCTACAGTTGAATGATCTTTTAAGAAAGAATTTATTAGAGTCAGTTTAGGCCTATTTCCCTGGGCTTTACCTTTTGAACACAGAGTTCAGAAAGCGTTCCTGTATTTTTAGGTGACTCTGTCCTCTCACCCTACATCCTTAATCATTTTGATGCTGTCAGTGGTTTTTAGTCTACATTATTGAGTTAAGGCCCTTCCAGATAACTCCCTATTTATTTGTGGAGAGATGGACAGTTTTTGTACTTGCCAGCTGACCAGTGACAAATGAGGACATAGAAGGCCCATAAGATACAAAATGCAACTTCTAAAGATAATGTTAAAGCTTTGCTGAGTAATCTAACCTAAACGGGGTTTAGTTAACTCAGGTGTGAATGCCCTAAGGAGCAAGTTTGCAACAGTATTGCTCCTAAGGCAATTGTGACCAGTGAATTAGCCGTTTAGACCTAGGATCCTGGTTATGTAGCATCCCTCCCTTTCAGAAGGGACATAGGGGAGGGTGCAGGTGCAGAAAGGCCAAGAGGGCCTTGGAATGGACCTCAAGTATAGGGCTCAAGCAGAGGGACAGCTCTTTTGTCTTTGCGAGTAAATAGGTATTTTCATTTTTAGATTTTCCCCGTCTGTGTCTTTGTCATTTATTCATGTGTGTGTACGTGTATGTGTGTGTGTATGTGGTGGCCCATTTACACGTGTGGTTTGTGCAGGGCCTCACAGCCTTTCCTGAATGATCCCTGCCCATGGGGCATCCCTTTGTGTGGAGGGCAGAGGAGGTGCCGGTGTATTCTGCCTTGCAAGTGGCTGTGACACAGGATTCCTTTTACCTGACAAGTAGTCTGCTGTTACCAAGTTGGCCTCCACTCCACACACTTTCTAACCCTTTGGGGTCTTTATATTAATATCTTATTTAATATACAATTTCCCATACTGTGTAAATTCTTCCCACTTATCATTTTTAACTTTTCGTGACTCTGATACCACCCTTTCCTTATCATGGTGGTTACAATATTAACTCTCTTCGTAGATGGGTAACAGACATCACTTATTACTCTTCAGAAAGATTTGTAAGTTGGATTTTGCTCTTTACTTAGTCTTTCCTTAAACTAATGACATGATTACACTTTGGAAAGAGCAGAGAATGTAAGACTGCATACATCTCTCAAAGGACATGTTTTTAATTCGCTAAAATTGAAAAATAGAACTTTTTAGTAGCTGAAATTCCCATTTTCCCTGTTGTAAAAGCTTTCTTGTTTATTACAGGAGTTATGTAGAGAACATTTCTTTATCGCAATGTGGTTGATGTACAATATTAGTTTCAGATGTACAATGTAGTGACCATCAATTATCTGCATTACCAAGTGAGCACCACGGTAAGTCTAGCTACCATCTGTATTGAGAACTTGTTAAAACATGTCTGCTTTTTTTCCCCCCCATGCTGTTTTGAGGATAAATAGCTGTGTTGGAGAATCAAATCATCAAGCATTTATACTTGCCCTTTCGATCTTCTTGTTCACCTCGGTGTACGGGATAACGCTGACCTTGGACACCATTTGTAGAGATAGAAGCGTCTTCACAGCACTCTTCTATTGTCCTGGAGTTTATGCAAATGACAGGTGAGGTGTGGGCGCCACGGCACAGAGGCCTACGGAGGAGGGCAGATGGGCGTAGCCACTAACGTCAGGGATGATTTGCTACTAGGTTAGGAGTTCTCAACCAAAACATAGGGGGATCCCTGAAATGCTCAACGAAGTGGCTAGGTGCATATTTCTAGGGTGATGGCCAAAGGATCGTGGGTCCTTAAAAAGTGAGGAATCAGTACTCTTACAAGTAGGTCCAGACTTACTCAGGGACTTCCCAGACCGCGTGACCACGTGCATGCCCATGGTCTTGGTGGTGAAACTATAACAGTGGACTAGCAGTCCCAGTGGTATGGACGTGGTCTGTGTTGTGGTATCAGGGACTCCTCACTTTATTATGGCTTTCTGGTGCTTTTTACCCCAATATTAACTGCTTCTAACCCTTTGGTGGTCAGTTCACAAATCTCTCTAACCTTTCTTTTCTTTTTAAACTTCATTGGTTTTTCTTGTTTCACTTTTTTAAAATCCCCACTCGTGATTACTGTGGGATCTAGGTCAGAGTTTCCTTCTGCATTGTTAGGTTGGGGCCCATTTGTATACTGTGACGCTCTCCAGGCTTTGTCGGAAGCTGGGTGTTTCCGCCTGGTCCCCAGTCCCTGCCCTGAATACCATGGGCTCTCTCTGCCCATTGTCCCTCTCTACCTGTATCCTCTGCCGTGGGTGCTCTGTGGTCCCTGTGGTCCCCAGTCTGAGTCAGGAGCTTGGTGCCCATGGTCCTTTTCTTCTCTCCTTGTTTCAGAAGGGCTCCTCCTCTGTCCCCATAATGCCTGTGTGCAGTGTGCTGGTGTTTGTTTTTGTTAGTCTCAGGACAGGTCTGCCCGTTGCCATTACGAATCTAAACATTTGTGGACGTTATTAGAACAGATTGGTCCTCCTGCTCAGGGTGAGTTCCTCTTCTCTGTTGAGAGGCCTAGGAGGCTGTGAAATTCTTCAGGACCGGTGGGGTTGGTGACCGTCTCAGTGCAGAGGTCCCTTGCCATTGATCCTTACCACCCCAAACAGGGCCCTGGTTTTCCTCATCTTTATGGAAAACCTCCTCTTTATGAGGAGTCAGTCATCTCTGAGGTGCCTGACGGCTTACTGAAGATTCTGAATGGGCCTATTTCCAGTCAGTTCTTCGTCTGCAGATGTTTGAGTGAAAACAGTCAGTTGGCAGACATGAACCAGCAGCCTTTCCTCAGAGTCTTAGGAGCGAGCTGAAAGGAGCCGTCTTGCCCTGTGTGATTCTGTTGGGCTTTAAGAAGCTGAGTCTGAAATGGGATGGTGCACCTACAGATGTTACAGGTAAAAGACCTGTAGTGTTGGGAGCGGTCCTCTTACTTGTGTTCATCAGCATTGTATGAAGACAGTGGAAATTAATAACATCAGCAGTGTTTCTGGGTTCCCACCCACACCTTCCTTGAGGACGTTTATAGCAAACTCATGGCGCCTTCATTTTCTCCTGAGTTAGGAACAATTTAGGAATAATTCAATTCAACAAACAGATTTTGATAGGCACCGTGTTGGGGATACAAGATGCATAAAACAGTCCTTGCTATTATGGCACAACAGACTAGGAGAAGAGGCACTAAGAATTACAAAATAAAACAGGATGTGCTAATAGTCATAAGTTAAGCAGGTGGTGTTCTAAAGATAGAAAAGTATCTTCTAGTTGGGATAACTGGGGAAGGTGCTCCAGTGCTTGGTGAAACATAGTACATGTGTAAACTGTTAGAATGGGACAGCCTTTTAATGTGAAGAAACCAGCAGTCCTGACCCACCCTCTTCCCCTCCCAGCTCGGCCCTGTCCTTCACCTGCGTGTGGTACTCTGTGATCATCACAGCGGGCATGGCCTACATCTTCCTGATCCAGCTGATAAACATCAGTTACAACATCACCGAGAGGGAAGTCCAGCAGGCCCTTCGGCAGAAGACAGGGCGCAGGCTCCTCTGCGGGCTCATCGTGGACACAGGCCAGTACAATAGGGGCTTCCTGCGGAACTGGCACCAGTTCTCCACCCTGGGCACCCGCCCATTCCAGCACCCTGCTGAGGACATTGTCTGAAGTGCCTTCTGGACGGCTCCTCCCTCTGCTCCCTGCACTGTATACATCAGTGTCCACGCGGGATGTTCGTTCTTATCCCCGGGTTCTTAAAGGCACTGTAGGGCCATGCTCAGGTTTAGACACTGGACTGGGAAGAAATTGATTTTCCTGACTTCACAATTTAAGAGATTTTTATATTGGAGCAGTAAAATTAGAGCCATTCCTTTCCAGTCTCCTTGTTAACTAAATCACAAGAACTTGAAAAGGATGTACATTGCTATTGCACAAATTCATAGAAGCAGTTTCTGTCCGTTAGAATGGGGGAGCTGTGGATTTGAATAGTGTCTAGTCCCTCCTTCCATTTCTAATAGCCATGTGACCCTTAGTCGAGTCACTTCCCGAGTCTCAGGTTCGTCTGTGAAGTGGGGTACCCTGTGCCTGCTCTGTTTGCCTTCCAGAGCAGCCGTGAGCGTCCTGTGAAGGAGGAGGTCTGCGGAAGGCACGGAGGCACTGGAGTACCAGAGAGGGAGGAAGTACTACTAGGACAATCCTAAGACTGAGAACAGCTTGTGTAGGTTGGAATATTGAAGCCAGTTTTATTGGAGTAACATCAGTTTTCAGCATTTGAGAGTGAAAAAAGATGCTCAAGTACCATGGTGTACAATTGTAGGACTTTGCCGGTCTGAAGTGTTAGACATCACCTGCTCCAACAGGGCAGAAGACAACCAGATGGGTTTATGCTATCATCTGATCTTGAAAAGACAGTTGATAACAGTTACCACAGTAACTATGATGTATATTGGTCCATGAGTTTAAATGGTGAGGTCTTAGATTTATCTTATTTCTTACATACTTACTCTGGATTTACTCTGAATAACTCCATAGGCATCAATCTTGTTTCCCTCCTTCCATGTTATACCTAGTAAGGTGCTAGCGCCCTTGTGACAATGGCTGGAAGGGCACAGATACTCCTATGGGGAACACTTTACTCTCTTTCCTGGGTAGGGTAGCTGGCTCCTATCATGGGCTTGATTTTTTTTTTTTATTCATGTAAGTAATTCAAAATACTGTCAGTTACAGCACTAAGTTGCATAAACCATTCTGGCATAAACTCTTTGAGGGGTTGATTGACGCCTTCCCACTTTACTTGCACATTACTTTTCATTTACCTTTCCCTAGATAAAAGTATCTCACTAGGAGAGAAAAAACATGGTATATGGAGTTTCTACTAATTAATGTGTTACTCTTCTTCCCTAGCTCTTCCTAAAATTAGTTGTTTCTTTGATCATATTTCAAAACTGAAAATGTAAATATATAGAATGAGTCTATTCTGCCATAGAATTAAGATGAAGCAACTTCGGTTAACAAGAAAGCCCTCTTGAAATATCTGGTTTGGGACATGCACTTTTTTGCACTCCCAAGGATAATTCATGAGCCCTTCAATTTGCCTTGGTTTATAGCCTCTTTTGGGAGAATATTGCCAGCTTTTTCAGTCTTTTTCTGCATGCTGCAGTATAAAAGAGGTTTGTAAATGTTGAGAGTGAATATTGCTACTTCCTACAACTCCATCTACCCTCTGCAGCTAGCACCATCCCTAATCCTGCCATTAATTGAGGCTGCTCGTCGTTGCTCTCCTCAGAGACGGAACGTTTAATAAACGATAGACTCCGTATGCCACTGGGAAGAGCCAAAGAGCAAGTCTGGGGATGTTATTGAGTCTGGTTCCTACCGTGATGCCCTCTCTGTGGCCCAGAGGTGTGCATTCATCTGGGATTAATGTTGGATCTGTATAGCCAATTCCTTTCCGTATAGGTTTGAAATGAGGAAAAGTAATAATGTCAGGGACATCACGTGGCCAGACATCTCTAGCTGTAGTTTTTTTGTAGTTTTGGTATCATTAATCTACAATTACTTGAATAACATGTTTACTAGACTACCCCCATCACCAAGTCCCCCCCACATACCCCATTACAGTCACTGTCCATTAGTGCAGTAAGATGCTATCGAATCACTACTTGTTTTCTCTGTGTTGTACAGCCTTCCCCGTGCCCCCCCCCACACATTATGTCTGCTAATAGTAATGCCCCTTTTTTCCCCCCTTATCCCTCCCTTCCCACCCATCCTCCCCAGTCCCTTTCCCTTTGGTAACTTAGTCCATTCTTGGGGTTCTGTGATTCTGCTGCTGTTTTGTTCCTTCAGTTTTTTCTTTGTTCTTATACTCCACAGATGAGTGAAATCATTTGATACTTGTCTTTTTCCACCTGGCTTATTTCACTGAGCTCCAGCTCCATCCATGTTGTTGCAAATGGTAGGATTTGTTTTCTTCTTATGGGTGAATAATATTCCATTGTGTATATGTACCACATCTTCTTTATCCATCCATCTATTGATGGACACTTAGGTTGCTTCCATTTCTTGGCTATTGTAAATAGTGCTACAATAAACATAGGGGTGCATATGTCTTTTTCAAACCGGGGTGCTGCATTCTTAGGGTAAATTCCTAGGAGTAGAATGGTATTTCTATTTTGAATTTTTTGAGGAACTTCCATACTGCTTTCCACAACAGTTGAACTAATTTACATTCCCACCAGCAATGTAGGAGGGTTCCCCTTTCTCCACATCCTTGCCAACATTTGTTCTTGTTTGTCTTTTGGATGCTGACCATCCTTACTGGTGTGAGGTGGTACCTCATTGTGGTTTTAATTTGCATTTCTCTGATGATTTGCGATGTGGAGCATCTTTTCATGTGTCTGTTGGCCATCTGAATTTCTTCTTTGGAGAACTGTCTGTTCAGATGCTGTGCCCATTTTTTAATTGGATTATTTGCTTTTTGTTTGTTGAGGTGTGTGAGCTCTTTATATATTTTAGATACCAACCCTTTTTTGGATCTGTCATTTATGAATATATTCTCCCATACTGTAGGATGCCTTTTTGTTCTATTGATGGTGTCCTTTGCTATACAGAAGCTTTTCAGCTTGATATAGTCCCACTTGTTCATTTTTGCTTTTGTTTCCCTTGCCTGGGGAGATATGTTCATGAAGAAGTTGCTCATGTTTATGTCCAAGAGATTTTTGCCTGTGTTTTTTTCTAAGAGTTTTATGGTTTCATAACTTACATTCAGGTCTTTGATTCATTTTGAATTTACTTTTGTGTATGAGGTTAGACAATGATCCAGTTTCATTCTCTTACATGTAGCTGTCCAGTTTTGCCAACACCAGCTGTTGAAGAGGCTGTTATTTGTCCATTGTATGTCCATTGCTCCTTTATCATATATTAATTGATCATATATGTTTGGGTTAATATCTGGACTCTATTTGTAGCTGTAGTCTCTTGAATGCCACATGTATAGCCAACTCTGTCTACCCACTGATAATAAAATACATAGAAATGTTATATGGTCAATAATTTTAGCCTCTTGCCAAATCTTTAACAACAGTCCAAATATGTGGCAAGGACCAGTCCTGTGGGAGAATTCGGGATGATTGCCACCTTTCTAACAACACACCATTGACAGGGTTCCTGGCATGGGGCAACTCAGTTCCCTCACTTAGATAAGGACTCCTTGTCTCTTCTGGCGTATCAGAATTGAGATGCTTGCTTTAAGTTCTTTGAGAACTTCATGATTGGCAGTTTACAAAAGAAAGCTCAAACCTTTGAAAATCTGGGTGGGTTTTTCTTTTAGAGGAGAAGCCTGTTTGCAGCAAATAAGGGGCTGTCTGTGAGCAGTGTTTCTGTTAGCTCTGGATATCCTTGGTCTGTACTCTTGGACTCTTAAACATTTTTATGATCTGGACTTATTTGAAGGATTTTTGTTCCTTTAAAGGGCAAGGGCTCTGTGAATGAATGAGTCCCAAGAGAAACGTTTGGTGGTGGTGGCCATGGGGAAGTGTCTTGTAGACCTATAAGCCAGCAGTCTTTTGGTCATAGGAGCAAACCTCCCTCCCCATCATAATTCCAAACAGTGGGTCCCCTTCTTCCCCCCGTCCTCAAGCTCTGTTAACAGACATACTGGTTGTGGAGCTCTCTAAGTGCTCTGGTCTATTCTCACCACTTACGTTACTGTCATGCAATTGTTGGGCTATTCTGGGGAAGAGAAATGGATGCACTTGGATTCAAGGGAGAGACAGTCAAGGATCAGGATTGCATGAAAGAAAGGGAAAAATCCTTCAGTATTTAAAATGTTTCTTAGGATACCCAAAGAGTACTTTGTGGCGGTAGCTGGGCCCACCTGAAACAAACTGACCACTAACAACACCTTTTTCGGTGGGTTTCCCCGATGCTGCTTACATCAAGCCTTAAGTGTGTTTTAGGGACCTTGTGCTGCTCATCTCTCCTCAGCCACCCATGTGTGTTAAGGATACTGTAAATCTTTTGCTATTCCAGTAGTGTTTTTCTTTTGTGAATGAAATAATTGCTGTCTTCCATTGTACCATCTGCCTAGCAGAGACTGCTACAAACTTTCTCTTATGCAGCTGTCCTTGGTACTTGTAATATTTTAGCAAGAGAAAATTTTCTATACTAGAATCTTCCACTGCCAGAAAACACAATGCCAGTTAAGGTTCTCTGTTAATACTGACTATCTGCTGAATAGACTATGTTGCCTTTGGATAGGACATGAGCTTTTTATTATAAAATTAATATAGGCAAAAATATGATCTCTGGAAGCACAGTTTTAACCAGGATGTTTAAAAATTAAATGCTTTGTAAGGTTTAAAGGTCTCTTAAACTAGTGAAGTCATAAGGTTTATATGACTTAATTTCATTTTAGCTGTATTTTGGTACCCTGCATTTTAAAAAGGAGAATTTCTTCAAACAAGCAATGAATGAGACTTTTCTGAGGCACTTACTTGGAATCTGGTTTTCTCATCAGCAGCTTGAAAAATGTGCCACCTTATATTCAACTTTGCAGAGGTGATGCAGGGGAGAATGAGGGCTATGTTCAACTTAACACTGAATAAAATTCAGTATGTTCTTGTGGATGTTTGCCGTGATTAATATTAACTTCTAGCAAAATCAGCTAAATTTAATACTGTAGCTGATGGACAGTTATCCTCACCTCAAGCACACTGTTTCCCTGTAGTAGCAGCAGCCCAAAGACTGAGTAGTTAATGGAGACAAATTTCTTAAGGTTGTGGCTATTTCCAGGTTAGGCTTGTGACTTATGACTACTTTAGCCTTCCCAGTGGCACCTTTCACTTCTGAAAAACTCATACTTAAAAGGCAAAGCTTTAAAACCAGAGCTAGTATATTCTAGTTATTGATGCAATATTTCTTCCCATGGTGCCACTCCATGTCACTGACCTTGCAAGCTCAACTTGTGATCCTGTGGTCTGGGCGATTGGCTGTTTTTGAGTTGTTGGGGCTTTCAAGCCTTTTCATATGATTACATTTGTGGATCTGATGTTAGATTAAAGGAAACTTAGGAATATTTATTTAATACTGAATTTAGTATTTAATGTAACTGGCCCAGCAGCATTTAAGGGGATTTCTGAAGCCAACTCTGGAGGCTATGGGCTAGACATTTTGCACTGTTTTTATACCTGTATGCATATCACCTCAGATTCAGACACAGGCCTTTTAAATGGAGACTTCAAAAATTACTGCCATTTATGTAATGTACTGTGACCGAGTTGCTTAAATGGAAAATAAAGTGCTTTCTTTCAGGAAAATAATTGGTGTTTCTTGCTATGGCTCCTGAACTCTTGCTCTAAGAAAAGCCTGCATTATAGCTGGGCTGCCGCCTCTTTGACTACCTAGATGTTCCAATCCTGTGGACCTAAACTGTCCCTCACTCTAAACTGTCACTTTCCTGGTGGTTACTTTGCTAGTTTTGTAGCATCTGGGCATTTTGTTAGTAGTTACATATCACATCATATGTTTGGGATAGTCCAGCAAGAAACTTAGATCACTTACTAAGTTATTTACCTATTTCTTTAGAAGGTTCTATAAGTAAAAATTGCTCGCTGACCCAGTCAGAATATGGGCTGCTAAAGACTCAGTTTTTAATTGATGCTTGAGGTGAAATAAAAATAAAACATAAGAGAGAAAACTTAGGGTTTATGGGATTTATTTAGGTCCCTGGCATGTTTACTTAAGGGATACACCCTTCCTTATCTATAGGCTTGGCATGAAAATAAAATTGGAGTTTGATTTCTGGGCACTATTATTAGCCAATATTCTATAACTGCTATAGGTAAGTATAAACAGTGATCTAGATGGAAAGAGATTTAAATATTTAGTCCCATTTTCTTACTGGGCATTAGTGTTAAGAGAGTTGTTAGGTGACAACTGTATAATATTAAAGGAAAAACTGTGGGACAGGAACATTGTGGAAATAAGTTCAGTTTCGTATTTAAGTAAATCATCACACATCTATAGAAAAAGGATGTCATTTTGCAGGTAGGGTAGCTGGATAACCTTTCTAGGAAGTAAGAGACAATAACAATTTATTGAACAACAAACAATTTTATTTCACCAACTCATTTCTAACTCACCAAATAATAGTAGTTACCTCAGGGCTGCAAAGAATTTACTTGCTTTACTGTGTGCATTTATCTACTACTTGAATTTGTTGTTATACAAATTATAATTTATATTTTGTAATGAAACAATTTTTTTCTAGCAGGTAATACTCTCAGACAGTTCCACAGAAGGGAGCATTTTGGCAGTCTTTATGGTCTTTAGCACCTTAAAGATTAAAACTCTTCGAATTCAAGGTAGTATGTTCATGTATGGACCAAACTGAGCTGAGGACTGGAAGACAGAACAAATGTATAATTTTGAAGCGGCAACTGGGAGCACGGACAGATATTTTAACGAATTGCTCTGGTAAGTGCCTCTGAGGGTCATGAGCTTTTGGAATTCCCTTCCTGCTTATTGGGGTGCACTGAAGAAGTATCTTTGGTGCCCCAGTTTCTGTGAAGTTTAGATATGCCAGTACACTTTGCAGTGTGAAACAGAGTACCTTTTGATAAGTGGTTTTCTGTCAGAGTGGGCAAAAAGGGATGGGGTCTGGCAGAATGCCTGTTGCTAATGCTATGATATTAGATGACCAATCACCTGTGACTCCTTTTCTAAGTACTCATTACTTTTAATTTCTATTTAATTAAAATTGTATTTGTCCACAACTCAACATTAAGCTGTAAGGACACATTTTCCTTCACAGGCTCAGGCAAGCAAACACCTGTCCTCTGTTAAAGTTTACGATGCTCTTACTATGCTGATGGACAGTGACTGCAATGGGGTGGGGGGGGGACTTGATAATATGGGTGAATGTAGTAACCACAATGGTTTTCATGTGAAACCTTTATTGTATATCAGTGATACCTTAATTAAAAAAAAATACATTCAGCTGAAAAAAAAAAAGTTTATGATGCTAAAATCTGTAAGATACATTTGAACAGTTGAGCTCTAGATTGTTCCTTTGGATGACCCCACTGTGATAAGTGCTTTAGTGAACTGATTAGCAATCCAACAAAAGTCAAAGAGGGAAATACAAATTCCCCTAATAATTCCTTTGATCCCTGAAGTATCTGAGAGAACATAAAACAGGTCTATGCACGTGTCTGGGTGGGGGAGGTAACACCGGTACGGCCCATTCTAGGCAGTGCACTGGTTCGTGGCCACTGGCACACCAAGGACCCCTCTACATGATGGTCAAGGAGCTAATCGCTGGTGCAAGTAAGGGTCGTGGTGCTGGGGACATCTGGAAGTCGGGGAGGATTTCTGCTACCTTCCGACGGAGCTGCTCTCGCCGTTCTTCTTTTACTCTTTCCTCTTTCGTCAATTTTGTAAACTTCTTCCATGTCTGAAATGTGATCCAGAGAATCTTCCTTTAAGGATAAAAAAGAAGAAAAGGAAAACAGTAAGAAAGTTGTCTTCCCGTCTGAAGTACATTAAAACTAAGAACAATCTTTATGTGAAAAAAAAAGTTACATAAAAGGTAAGGAAGTCACAATTAGAATTCAGACAGTGTGAAATGCTGTGAAGAAAATAAAGCAAGAGGATGGAATGACTGATGGGTTTTGTTTTCCATCAAAGGTCTCACTGAAGCAGAGCACCCAGTGACTTCTGAGGCTGCAGGCCATGAGACTCTCCTCTGGTGGTTTGATGACAGCCTGCACCTTGGGCCCAAGACGGGACCAGCAGACCGTGGGCTCCAGCAGCCAAAGCCTGCAAGGTAAGGATGCTGGAAAAGTGTGGGCAGCGTGTGCTGCAGTTACAGGCATGGAGGCCTCAGTATTTAGACATTGTATGTGGTTACAAAGCCCACTGATGCCCTCACCTCCAATAATACACCATAGTGCTGATTTTTTGTAAGGAAGAGAATACCCTGATGCCAAGTTCTGGAAACATGGCTCTGGAGGGCACGTTGGAGCAAGGTCAGCTGTCATAGGAAGGCACGTGCTGGCGTTTCAGGACAGCACAGCTACAGCTATGCGTGGGGCATGTAATGGTAAGCCAGATAATGTCTGCCCACGGAGGGAGATACCCTGGGGAACAGATCGCTTTCATACACTGAGGGGCTCTGGTGGTGGCAAGAGGCCTGCCTGGTTTCGTGGCGAGGAGCATCAGAAGTTACTGAAAGAGCTAATGTCTGAACTGAATTTTTGTCAGGAAAAGAAAGGCTTTCCTAGAAGAGGACACATCTTGAGTTAAGGCAGAGAGGCAAGAATAGCATGGTGTGTGTAAGGAATTAAAAGCAGAGTTACGTTGTTTAAATGAAAGTGTGGAGCAGCTAGGTTTATATTTCCACGTCTAGAGGCACAGATGGGATTTATTCTGGCTTCTTGACCATCTGATGAAAACCTAGAGATGTATCGCTGGCCCCATTAGTTTTATGGCTGATGGTTATTTGACATTTCTGATACTGCCAATTTTTGTTGGTGGAGGTAAAGTTAAAAACAAGGCTTCAAGGAGTGAAGTCGCTTCACTTGCTTTCTCCTTTGGTCCACCTACTCCACCATTTACAGCATCCTGGCTTCTCTGGCCCCTCCCAGTCCTCGACCCCATCTCCCCCATCTCCCCCATCTTACCGGCTGTTTACACCTTTCTCCAGGCTACCCTCCCACTTTTTGACATTGACATTTTAGCCCCTCCTCTTCTACTCTGAGATGCTCTGCCCGCTGGAGGAACTCTTCCTAGATCATCTTTGTCTGCGTTTGTCTTTACTGCCTCTGAACTCCTAAAGCACATGGTCTCAGTCACTGGTTTGACACTTGCTTATATATATGAACTGTTGTTTTTTACTGAATAATGAGAGCCAGGTACCGTGTTGTTAGTTATATTTTATGCTTGGCAAATATGTATTGATAATTTACATGTAGATGTATTATGTAGTTGATATGACGTAAGTCACCAAGGTAAGATTTGTTAACCTGAGGTCCACAAACTCCTTGACATTTTGTGTAACATGTATGATGTGTATATATATATGTATTCTCTGGGGTGTAGGTCTGTGACTTTCATTACTACCTCAAAGGGATCTGTGACTCCAAAATGGTTAAGAACTACAGTACTGAGGCAAAATAAAAAATATAAGAAGTGCTGGTTCAGCTGAGAAGAACTGGACAAGCATTAGCTGAGCTCTAATTGCAGAATTATGTAATAACTACACATAATGAGAGATTAGGATTGGTTGACATCTCATAGTCTGCCATGTATAAAATACCAAATTTATGAAAGTATAAACTTACATGTATTTATAAATTATAGATATCTAAAAGTAATATAGGTACATAAAATTAAACCTCACTTTATTATTAGGAATCATATTTCTCTGTGTTATAGCAGTTTAAAGATCAGGCTAAGATTAATAGATGTCACTTCCCTTTCGCCTACAACTTTTCTATATACTATATTCTTTCACTCATATAAAAATTGAATAAGAATTTTTAATATCAATCTTTAAATGTTAAAGTTCCTTTTAAAAGACCCATGACTTTATTTTTTAAATCAAAAGTAAATGAAACATTGTCACTAATTTTTTCACCTATTTCACCCATTCCCCACCATCCCCTTTGGCAACAGTCTGTTCTCTATGTCTGTGAATCTGTTTTTGTTTTGTTTGGCTGTCTTTTTTAGATTCTGCATGTAAGTGAAACCATATTGTATTTGTCTTTCTCTGATTTTTTTCACTTCGTGTAATACCCTTTAGGCCCATGTTGTCACAAATGGCAAGATCTCATTCTTTTTTAAGGCTGAGTAATATTCCAACACACATACACACACACACACACACACACACTACATTTTTTGTATCCATTTATCTGTCAGTGTACATTCAGGTTGCTTCCATATTTTGGCTGCTGTAAATAATGCGATAAGCATAGGAGTACGTATATCTTTTCATATTAGTGATTTTGTTTTCTCTGAATAAAATCTCAGTAGTCAAATTATTGGGTCGTATGGTATTTCTGTTTTTAGTTTTTTGAGAAACCTTCATACTACTTTCCATAGTGGCTCTACCAATTTGCAGTCCTGCCAGCAATGTACAAGAGTTCCCTTTTCTCCACATCCTTGCCAGCATTTACTGTTTATCTTGATGTTAGCCACTATGGCTGGTATGAGGTGATATCTCATAGTGGCTTTGATTTGTATTTCCCTGATGATTAGTGATGTTGAACATCTTTTCATGTGTCTTGGCCATCTGTATGTCATCTTTGGAAAAATGAATATTCATTTCCTTTGCCCATTTAAAATCAGTTATTTAGTTTCTTTTAGTGTTAGTTGTGTGAGTTCTTTATATATTTTGGATATTAGTCTGTTATCAGATAACATCATTTGCAAATATATTCTCCCATATAGTAAGCTGCCTTTTTGTTTTGTTTATGGTTTCCTTTGCAGAGAAGAAGGTTTTTAATTTGATGTATTCCTATTTGTTTTTGTTTCCCTTGCCTGGGAAGGCATATCCAGAAAACAACTCCTAGTGTCCATGTTCCAAGAGTGTACTGCCTATATTTCTTCTAGGGGTCTTAATCCATTTTGAGTTTATTTTTCTATATGATGTAAGACACTGATCCAGTTGCATTCTTTAACATGTAGCTGGCTAGTTTTCCTAACCCCATTTATTGAAGAGATTCTTTTCCCCATTGTATATTCTTGCCTCCTTTGTCATGTATGAATTGACAATATAGATGTGGGTATATTTCTAGGCCTTTTATTCTGTTCATTGGTCTATGCATCTGTTTTTGTGCCAGTAACATATGGTTTTGATTACTTATAGGTTGAAATCAGGGAGCATAAAACCCCCAAACTTTGTTCTTTCTCAAGGTTGCTTTGTATATTCAGGGTCTTTTGTGGTTCCATTCAAATTTTCGGATTGTTTGCTTTAGTTCACTGAAAAATGCCATTGGTATTTTGATAGGGATCACACTGAATCTGTAGATTGCTTTGGGAAGTGTGGACAGTTTAACAATATTAATTCTTCCTATCCATGAGCACAAAATAGCTTTCCATTTGTTTGTGTCTTATTCAGTTCCTTTCACCAATGTGTTACAGTTTTCAGAGTGCAGGTCTTTCACTTCTTTGGGTAGCTTTGTTCCTAGGTATTTTATTCTATTTGATGCAGTTGTAAATGGGATTGATTTCTTAATTTCTCTTTCTCCTAGTTCATTATTTGTTTATAGAAATGAAACATTTCTGTATATTGATTATGTATTGTGTGACCTTACTGAATTAATTCTGATAGATTTTTGAAGGCATGTTTAGGATTTTCTATATATGGTATCCTGTTTTTCTACAAATAGTAATTTTACTTCTTCCTTACCAAGGTGGATGCTTTTATTTCTTTTCCTTTCCTGTTGCTATGGCTAGGACTTCCAGTACTATGTTGAATAAAAGTGGTGAGAGCATGCATCCTTGTCTTGTTCCTGATCTTAGAGGAAGCTTTCACCTTTTTGTCATTGAGTGTGTTATTTATTGGCTGAGGGTTTGTCATACATCACCTTTATTATGTTGAGCTGTTTCCTCTTTACCCACTTTGTTAAGAGTTTTCATCATGAATAGATGTTAAATGTAAAAATTTTTTAGAATGTATGGAGATCATGTTTTTTATCCCTTAGTTACTGTGATATATCATATTGATTGATTTGTAGATACTGAACCATCCTTGCATCCCTAGATAAATCCCACTTGGTCATGGTGAATGATCCTTTCAATGTATTTTTTTTAATTAAGGTATCATTGATATACACTCTTATGAAGATTTCTCAAGAAACACAAGGTGGTTATTAAATTCACCCTTATTATCAAGTCCCCCCCCCACCGATACCCCATTGCAGTCACTGTCCATCAGTGCAGTAAGATGCCACAGATTCCCTATTTGTGTTCTCTGAGCTACACTGTCTTTCCCATGACCCCACATACACCAGGGGCACTAGTCATGATATCCCATGATCCCCTTCTCCCTCCCTCCCACACCCCTCCCCTTTGGTAACCACTATTCCCTTCTTGGAGTCTGTGAGTCTGCTGCTCTTTTGTTCCTTTGGTTTTGCTTCGTTGTTACACTCAACAAATGAGGGAAATCATTTGGTATTTGTTTTTCTCTGCCTGACTTATTTCACTGAGCATAATACCCTCTAGCTCCATCCATGTTGTTGCAAATGGTAGGATTTGTTTCTTTCTTATGACTGAATAATATTCCATTGTGTATATGTACCACATCTTGTACCACATCTCTTTTATCCATTCATTTACTGATGGACACTTAGGTTGCTTCCATCTCTTGGCTATTGTAAACATTGCTGTGATACACATAGGGGTGCACATGTCCATTTGAGTCTGAGAAGTTGTTTTCTTTGGGTAAATTCCTAGGAGTGGGATTCTGGGGTCAAATGATATTTCTATTTTGAGTTTTTTGAGGAACCTCCATACTGCTGTCCACAATGGTTGAACCTTATTTTACATTCCCACCAGCAGCGTAGGAGGGTTTGCCTTTCTCCACATCCTTGCCAACATTTGTTGTTTGTCTTTTGGTTGTTGGTCATCCTAACTGATGTGAGGTGATACCTCATTGTGGTTTTAATTTGCATTTCTCTGATGATGAGCGATGTGGAGCATCTTCTCATGTGCCTGTTGGCCATCTGAATTTCTTTTTGGAGAACTGTCTGTTCATATCCTCCACCCATTTTTTAATAGGGCTATTTGCTTTTTGGGTGTTGAGGAGTATGAGTTCTTTATATATTTTGGGTGTTAACACCTTGTCGGATACGTCATTTACAAATATATTCTCCCATACTGTGAGATGCTTTTTTGTTCTGATGGTGTGTTTTGCTGTACAAAAGCTTTTTAGCTTGATGTAGTTCCATTTGTTCATTTTTTATTTTGTTTTCCTTGTCCAAGGAGATGAGTTCAGGAAAAAATTGCTCATGTTTATACTCAAGAGATTTTTGCCTATGTTTTCTTCTATGAGTTTTATGGTCTTTGATCCATTTTGAGTTTACTTTTGTGTATGGGGTTAGATAATAATCCAGTTTCATTCTCTTGCATGTAGCTGTCCAGTTTTGCCAACATCAGTTGTTGAAGAGGCTGTCATTTCCTCACTGTATGTCCATGGCTCCTCTTTCATATATTAATTGACCATACATACTTGGGTTTATATCTGGGCTCCCTAGTCTGTGCCATTGGTCTATGGATCTGTTTTCTCCAGGTGTATGCAATCTGGTACAGCCTTTCCTGTTACTCTTTTAGGATTAGTTGTATTAACTATATTTTTGTTTTATATGTGCTTTTGGGAGGAGTTCTCTGTCTCACCTCTCACACTGCCATCTTTAATCCCCTGTCCCTTTTAATTTATTTTTGAATTTGGTTTGCTAATACTGAGTTGACAACTTTTGTATCTATTCATCAGAGATAACTGGTCTGTAATTTTCTTTTTTTTGTGGTATCTTTGTCTTGTTTTAGTATCAAGGTGATGCTGGCCTTACAGTATAAATCTGGAAGTTTTCCTTCCTCTTCAGTGAGGATAGGTATTAACTCTTCTTTAACTGTTTGGTAGAGTTCTCCTGTGAAGCCACTTTTGTTTGTTGGGAGTTTTTTAATGACCACTTCAGTTTTGTTAATAGTAATTGGTCTGTTCAGATTTTTTATTTCTTCCTGGTACAGTCTTAGAAGATTGCATGTTTCTAGGAACTTACCCGTTTCTTCTAGGTTGTCCAGTTTGTTGGCATATGAATTTTCATAGTAATCTCTTATAATCATTTGTATTCTGTGGTAACAGTTGTAACTTCTCTTTAATTTCTGATTTGAGTCCTGCTTTTTTCTTGATAAGTCTAGCTAATGGTTCATGAATTTTCTTTATCTTTTCAAAGAACCTACTCTTAGTTTCATTGATCTTTTGTATTGTGTTTTTAGGATCTATTTCATTTATTTCCACTCTGGTCTTTACTGTTTCTTTTCTTCTTTTAACTTTGGGCTTTGTTTGAGAGTCTTTTTATTCCTTGAGGTATGCCTGTGTTGCTATAAACTTCATTTTTGCTGCATCTCAAAGATTTTGCATTGTTGTGTTTCTATTTTTATTATTCTCTTAGTTATATTTAAAAATTTTTTCTTGGGCCCATTGGGATTTTTCTAGCATGGCTGTTCAGCTTTCACGTTTGTTTTTTTACCAGTTTTTTCCTTTTAATTGATTTCTAGTTTTATACCACTGTGTTTTGAAAAGATACTTGGTATGAGTTCAATCTTAATTTTATTTAGACTTTTTGTGGGCATAATGTGACCCTGGAGAGTATTCTGTGTGCACTTCAAAAAAATTGGGTATTCTGCTGGTATTTGATATAATGTTCTGTATGCATCTGGCCCATTTGTTAAAATGTAACATTCAAAGCCATTGTTTTCTTAATGATTTTTGTCTGGATGATATATCCATTGATATGAATGGGATGTACAAGTCCCCCAATACTATTGTATTATTATCAATTTCTTCCTTTGTTTAATACTTGCTTTATACATTTAGCTGCTTTCTTCAGGTGCACAGATATTTACAATTGTTATAACTTCTTGCCGGATTGAACCTGTTATATAATATCCTGTCTCTTGTTACCGTCTTTGTTTTAAAGTCTATTTTGTCTGATATAAATACTACTACTCCATTTTTTTTTTTTTCTGTTTGCATGGAGTATCCTTTTCCATCCCTTCAGTTTTAGTCTGTGTGTATCTAGGTCTGAAGTGAGTCTTTTGTTGGAAGCATATAGATAGTCTTGTCTTTTTATCCATTCAGTCAATTTATGGCTTTTGATTGGAGCATTTAGTCCAGTTACATTTAAGGCAATTATTGATAGGTATGTACTTATTGCCATTTTGTTAAATGTATTCTGGTTGTTTTTGTCATTTGCTGATCCTTCTTCTCTTGCTCTCTTCCTTTGTACATGATGATTTTTTTGACTGTTACGGTTGGATTCCCTGTTTTTTTGTGTGGTTTTGGTTTGTGGTTTATATATGTTGTCTTATGTATATAGCAGTCTGTGTTAAACTGATGGTTACTTAAGTTTGAACGCAATCTAACAACTCCATTTTTACTCCTTTACTTCCATGTTTCATGTATGTTTTCTTTTATACCTTTTTATTTAGTGATTCCCTTAACTAATTTTTAGAAGTGAAAGATTTTACTACTTTTGTCTTTTAACATTCCTCCTAGCTTTTAAATGATTTATACTGCCTTTGCTATGTGTTTTCTTTTACCAGTGGAAATTTTTATTTTCATAATTTTCTTGCTTCTAGTTACGGCCTTTCTCTTCCTCTTAAAGAAGTCTCTCACATATCTTGTAAGGCTGGTATACTGGTGATGAACTCCTTTAATTTGTGTTTATCTGGGAAGCCCTTTATTGCTCTTTCAATTCTGAATGATAACCTTGCCAGGTAGAATATTCTTGGTTGTAGGTTTTTTCCATTCAGCACTTTGTGTCGTGCCATTCCTTTCTGGCCTGTAGTTTCTGCTGAAAAATAAGCTGATACCCTTATGGGGTTTTCCTTGTAAGTTTAACTTGTGCTCTTCTTTTGTTGCTTTAAGATTCTTTCTTTGTCTTTGATCTTTAACATTTTAATTACTCTGTGTCTTGGTCTGGAACACTTTGTGTTCATCTTGTTCAGGATTCTTTGTGACTCCTGGACCTGGATGTCTTATTTTCTTCCACAAGTTAGGGAAGTTTTCAGCTATTATTTCTTCAAATTCAGTTTTCTACCCCCTTTCTCTCTCTTCTCCTTCTGGGACTTCTATAGTGTGTGTTAGGATGTTTGATGTCCCAGAGCTCCCTTATCCTATGCTCATTTGATTCTTTTTCCTTTCTGCTGTTCAGCTTGAGTGCTTTCCATTACTCTGTCTTCCAGATTGCTTATCCATTTTTCTACAGCCTCTAATTTGCTGTTGATTCCTTCTGGTATATTTTTCATTTATTTTATTCTTCACTTCTGATTGGTTCTTTTTTATGTTTTCTGTGTCTTTGTCAAAGTTCTCACTGAGTTCATCCATTCTTCTCTCAAGTCTGGTGAACATCTTTATAACTTACCTTAAATTCTTTATGAGGTAGATTGCTTAACTCTGGTTATTTTTCTGAAGTTTTTGTCTTTTTTTGTTTGTTTGTTTCAAGCATATTCAGTCTCCTCTATTTTGTTTCTATAGGTTAGGTGAAAGGGCTACCTCTCCCAATCTTAAAGGAGTGGCTTGTGTAGGAATGTCCCCTGGCTAGACTGTGTGTGCCTGGTGTTTTTGGCTGGCTGGCTGAAGGCTGGGTGGGTGTGGGCTGGGATGTTCCAGTGCTAAATTTCCCAGGACATGGGCCAGGGGTTTCCCTAACAGGTGCCAGCCAGGACTGCACTTGTAGGTGGCTAGGGGCAAAGGAGTTTAGTCCAGGGTTCTCCTGTGTGGGCACTGGCCAGTGTCACACAGAAGGGCAGCCAGAGGTAGACTGGTGCAGTGTGCAGGTCTCCCAGGTGGGCACCAGTGGGGGCCCCACTAATGGGGCAGCTGGGGATGGAGGGAACATGGGTAACATAAATCAACGTGGGAGTCACGTTAGTACCACCTTGGTGGGACTGCTAGATCTCAGGCAGGTGTATGGGTGCAGGTTGGACCCAAGAGACCACCTAGGTTAAATCTGGAGCTGGTGTGTACACTCTGACCTTGCTCCCACCTGCATTATCAATACATAGGGAGAAGATAAACAGTGGTGTTTGCCAGCATCTCCTGTCCTGGAGAGAGTTCTAGTAGTTTTCCCACCATTAGGTGTGGGCTTTAGTTCTGAAAATTCCTTTCTTTCACCTCTAGTGTGGCTGGTATTTAAACTGCTTTAAATCTTGGCTCCTTCCTGTGACCCATGGCAAGAGAATCTATACTCAGGTCCGTCAGTGATATTCCTCCTCAGTACAGGGTCGAGTTGGGGGTGGGGCTCCCTCCATTACCATGTCTCCATCTCTTCTCCTGTTTATGTGGTCTTTTTGTCCCTCATTGTGCAGAAGGTGCTCAGTCAGGCCTTAGTTCTCCCTCAGGATGAACTGCCCCACATGTAGCTACAGATTTGAGGTCTATGTGGAAGAGATGGGTTCAGGTTCTTTCCAGGCCACCATCCTGTACTCACCTCCCATTATCCGTATCCTCATTTTAGAGAAAAGGAAGGGGGAGGCTTCAAAAGATTATTTGTCCAGGGTCACTAAGACATTGAGTCCTAAACCTCAAACTTTAAAGCCCAAGCACCTGTTCAAAGGCAGGTTCTCTGAGACTTTTACTCACTGCCTATTTCTTTTATTTTATATAAAATTAAAATCAACTTGCTTGTATTTTCCCAGCCAACCAAGTTCAGTGAGCTTTAAGTTAAACAAGGACAAGTAGGTCTTGCTGGTGGTGGGCACTCTAATGGCAACAGATAGGTACACTTTCTTAAAAAGCAGATGTACACACATAAATGAAAACAAAGCAACCAAAAATGAATGTGAGTGAGAAAAGGGTGCCTCTACACCTACACAACTATCTTCCCACCTTAGAACTGGAAGGCATATGCCTACCCCATCACCAAAAAAAAGGAAAAATCATTTGTTTACTCTCAAAGGGAAGTGTATGATGAAATTTAGAATATTTACTTTCAAGTTGCTGTAAATTAGGGAACAGAAAAGTCTTAATTTTTGGAATACCTTATTCCCCGAGGATGCTGGATTAAGTAAGAAACACCACTGTATTATAAATATTAGTATGGCATACACTCTGATTCCACTCACATAGAGTTCCAGACCAGGCAAAACTAAACTATTGCCTTGAAGCTTGTACACTTAGGAGGTAAAAGTAAACAGAAAAAAAAAAGTAAAAAAGGAGTAACTGTCATCATAAAAGTCAGGAGAGTAGTTTCCCTGCAGGAGGGAGGGGCAAGGCTTGTGATTGGAAAGGAGCCTATAGGGACTTCTAGGAACCAACAGTGTCCTACTTCTTGACTTCAGTGGTAGTGACATGGCTGTCTGAAATAATTCATTAAGTTGTTTTTGTATGATTTAAGCACTTCTGTATTTGTGTTATATTTCACAATATTTGGAAAAAACTGAACTTAAAAGATAAACCTACCTGACCAATAAAGAACACAGTGTATTTGCTTAGGTGTGTTTCATGTATTTCATATTAGTTTATTCTCTTTCCCGTCCCTGTGAGGTAAAGAGGGCAGGCATTTCAAAGATGGGGTCCCTGGGGTTCCAGAGGGTTTGCCAGCCTGCCTTCACCATGTGGGTGGGTGGGCAGGCTGGGATTTCCACACCTGCTTGGTGGTATCTCTATGTGTCCAGCTCTCATAGCCTCCACCTCTTTTTGGACATTTTCCAGGCATAGAAAATATTACACACCAATTGTGAAGTCAGTGAGAGACTTTCCTTAGAGATCAAAACCTCACCTGTGGCTGTGCTCCACTGCAGTCTCGTACTTGCTCTGAGAATCCATCTTGACCATTGTGACCATGTTAAACCAGGCCTTGAAAACCTTTTTCTGAAGAAAACGTACATACAGTTTGTGTACTTCTTCCTCCAGATCAGTCAGGTACTGGGGATGAGGACAGGAACAGAAGAGAGGCAAATAAAATAAATGAAGAATTAGAGCAAACAATACAAAAGAGAGAATCAAAGGAACAAAGGATACTGGAGACTTATGGAGAAAAAGATAACAGAGCAGCCAAGATAACACCCTCTGTAGTGGATTAAAAAAATAATAATGGAACTAGGCGGGTAGAAACCATTGTAAGATTGAAGGGGGTAGGTTTTAGTAAAATCACTGGAGAATTACGGGACAAGAAATGAGTATAGAAACAAAAGCTGATGTAATGATATGTTACAGTTTAGAGAGATGAACACTGTGTGAAGAAAAACATGTTTAAGATTTTATACTAACAAAAACTTTGACATTTTCATATCAATTTCAAAGTAATGAATTAGATTGAGTATTTTATATTTTTCTTGTAAAAAACAGAATGACTATAGACATTACGGGTTCCATGTAATTTTCTTACACAGGATTGAGCAGAGACATGTATTTTAAGTTCTATTCCCTGTGGCCTTACCTTCAGCCAGCTCCGCATGACTCTCCTAAGCAATATTTGGGAATAGAATTGATCAGCCCGCACTGTCTTCCTAGCCAGGCTCTCCTGACTACATTGGAACCAGGTCAGCAGGCATTTCCGTTGTAGGGCCAAAGAGTGGTGTTCTTTGGCCACCTGGACAATTTTTTAAATGAGAAAAGTAAATTATTCCTTCTATCTTAAATTATTAAAGGAAACACATTACCATGGCAAATGATGCTGTAAACCACATATAGGCAGGGAATAACATTAAGGATATTCAGCCTATGTCCTAAAAGTTTTGATTATTAACCCTATTATAATGGGAGTTTTAGATTCATAACATGCATAGTCTTTAAATACTGACTCCCTAAAGACCACAGTGACTGGCTGGTATTAGGGAAATGTAATAAACAATCTCCAAAGCCATTATTTCACTTGCACCAAGTTTTGAAGTGAGCAGTTGACAACATTATCCATTTGTTCTGGAGCTTAGACGGCACCTTCATAACAAACCTCTCTTTATTATGTACTTAACCACTGTATGATTGAGGAAATGCCAATACTTTCAATTAGTTTTATAGAATGAACTGTCACCAGCATTGAAATTCAGACATTATCAATGAACCACAAAACCATTTGATAGAATATAATGATGAATAATTTAATGTCTTTTAAAAGGCTTAGAGTATCATTCTATCAAAATAAACATATAACTCAGTTCATAGATTTTAAAAAGTAACGTACATTCTCTCAAGAGGTAGGAGGGAGAGACATTTCTCTCTTAGTCCTTTCCAGACAATTACACATTTTTCTAAGCCTTTCCAGCCACTCAGCACTGTGAATGTGATTGATCTCAGTGGATCTCTTGGCAAGCATATTTACTGGCCAAAATGACCATCCCTGGAGGCCTCTGTGGCACCTGAGACTGCTGCTGTTCTGACTTAGGCCAGCCTGGGGACCAAAAGGCAAGGGGAGCCACAAACATACAGCCTCCTACTGCCCCTGCTCTTTACCCTCTGGAAAACAGACAACCAGGAAGAGAAAAAAAGATTATCAAAAGGTCTCTTGGAAGTTCTGAAAATGGTAGTTGGAATAAATGGCCTACAGTGCATTCATGAGTTTAAGTGAAAATACTAAGCAACTATCCTGAAAAAGTTATAAACCAGTTAGGAACTCTTTTAACTGGACTCTTCTTTCTTAATTTTCTTACTCCTTCCTGGAAGTAAACTGATAGGTGAAGATAATAACCCTCTCTCACTGTCCCCTAGAACTTTTACTGCTCTTTATTTTTTTTTACTTCAACTGGTAGTTGGCATCTACATACAATCTGATTCCTACCCCGCTCAAAGCATGCCAGAACCCGGCAGGATTCCCGGAGGAAGTGGGTGCTGAGCTCCATGCTGGCTCTGTAACCAGCACGCTGTGTGACCTCACCAAGTCAGTTCTCCTCAGCGCTTTGCTCCCCTTCTTTACAAAGTGAAAAGGCAAGCAGATTTCCCCTTGGAACCACAAGACGGAACTTGCCCCGCTGACACTCTGACCTTAGCCTAATAAGTCTGGTTCTGGACTTCTGGCCTCCAGAATTTTAAGATAATAAATTTGTTTTATGCCACTAAGTTTGCAGTAATTTGTTGTAATAGCAATAGGAAACTAATAATACCTGTTATGAACTAAGAGGTGAGTCTCAAAATGTACTCAGACCACTTGTGTCAGAATCACCTGGGCTACTTTTAAAAAATATAAAAATAGCACCCCCAGCACCCCCAAGCCAATAACCCAGACCTACTGAGAATATCTGGAGGTGGGATCAGGAATGTGCATTTTTGTAAGGTCTTCAGATAGTTTTATGAACAAGAAAGTTTGGAAATTATATTTACCTGTTGTTATTTTAATTGGGATTTTCTATTTTAAAACCATTTTGAGCTCAGACTCCTGTTCCTATTTTTATACTCTTATGAATACATTTTAAAAAATTTAATTTGGTTAGTCACTCACAGGTATAAGTTTGTTTCTAAATTTTATACCTTTGTTGATTTCACTCAGTCAAAAATGAGGACCAAAAAAGACAAACTGATAAGAATATAAGAGTGAGTCTTTCCACTCCCTGCCTGCTTTTTCTTTGTGTATTAATAATTAAAAGCAAAATAAAAAACTGACAAAAGCTACTTAAAACACAATAAAACTAAGAACACTCAATTGGATAGCAAGCTGTTGTGACCAATCTTTCTGGTAGTATATTGTAAGAAGCAAACTTCAATTCAAATTGCAAACAAATTGCATTCCCAGATTCACTCACTCAGAAAACTAAGGACTCAGCCCTTAGTTACCCTCCACATTGTTACTAGGAAGAAGTTAAAGCAAGATAACAATGGCTTGGGGCACAGATGGGTCCAGGCTTCCAATAGGATGGATCCCCTTGCCCTCAGGCGTGACCACCACAAACTGGCTCCTCACTGGTTTGGAAAACTTAGTAACTCCAGAACTACTGGTAAACAGGCTGAGGACAAAAAAATCAGGAACAGAGAAAACAACACTGTAAAAAGCATTGAGGGAAAATAAGGAAAGGAAGTGTGAAAATAGGAAGAAAACAGACTAAAGGCTGAGTATAGATTGACTAGGGAGGGAAAAAAAGCAGCTTGTCACATTCACAGGTAGAACCTGCAGCATTACTCAGTTTAGTGAGGTTGTTATAATATAAAGCGTTATTCATCTTTAATCCTGGTTTTCATAACCAAAACTACTAGCCTACTTTTCAGTATTGACCAAATGTGTAATAAGAGTGGTCATAACTGGTATACATAACTGAGCTTATTATTAAATAGAATTCTAAAGATAACATTTTGTCTATTTTGAGCTTCTTGATCCTTTAGTTGAATGCCATGTTCTATATACTGGATAAATTTGAATTTCAGTAGTATTTGATTTCAGGTATTTTTGTGTGGTAAAGTGGATTACTGTGCCCCATCATAGGATGATATGTCCATACTCTGTGTATGTGATTTCATAGTGCCTCCCAACTGAGTAGACAGAGCCTTTCTCCCTTCAGTGACCTTGAGTTCAGCCCTATCACTTGCTTTGGCCAATGGAATGTCAGTGGACATGATTTATTATTAAGCAAAGGCTTCATATGGATTTACATAATTGGGTTTGGCTTTTATAACTCGGATATTTGCCAGGTGAAAAGCATGCCCTGAATAGCTGCTGGCACCAGAAAGAGGCTATGGAGAACCCTGAACCTAATCCACAGCTGGCCCACAGACATGAGTGAGAAGTACATGTTCAAACTGTAAGCCACTGATTTGGGGAGCTATTTGTTATGTAGGTTTATTGGAGCAGAAACCTAATATACCTATGGTAATTATTTTTATCTTTAAGTACTGCTAAAATTGAGAGAAGCCTCTATTCATCTTACCTCAGAGATCTCTAATAAAAAATTTTACTCTGTTTTTCTCCCCAACCCATTCAACTACAGAAGACTTTCTCTACCTTGAAAGACCAAATCTAAACTCTTATCCAAAACAAAGAAATACACATACTCAATTCATTTATCTCGCTGGCTTTTAAATTACCAAGCCCCAAAGCCTAGTGGTATTTATCCTATTTGAAAAATCCATTCTATAATTTTGGGGGAAAAAAAGAGTATGACACTATACCTGGATGTTTTGTTTGCTTTGCATTCTCAATCTCTTCCAAGGCTCTAGACCTTTTTTCCTTAGCAACACCCTTTCATAATATTCTTTGGCTATTGCTTCCAGTTGCTGGTTCCTCTTAATTCTCTTCTGCTTCTCTAGTTCTTTCTGGAAAAAAATAAAAATGCTGAGGAGAGACCAAGATGGTACCATAGTAAGAGGCTCCTCAACTTCCCTCCTCCCCTGAATGCACTGAATGTATACCTATACAGAGCGATTCCCTCTGAAAGAAATTCTAAAAGTAGCTGAGTGACTTTTCTATATTTGGTTAATGAAATGCTTACGAAAGGCTGAAACACACTCTTGCCATAAACTCTGTCCCTGGCACAATGCCATATAACACAACTCTCAGTATCTCCCTGAGGAGTGAACGGTTTAGATGGCACATACAGTGCATCAACTTTTATTAAGACAACCACCCAAGGGAGGACCCCCTCAAAACCTAGCTCTGCAAGCCCATGAGGCTTGTGTCCATGAAAACACAAGATTATAGCAAATAAAGAAATGGTTCTTAATGGATGTGAGCACTTGCTGTGGCTATCACGCCTACCCCTGCCCCGCTGTGGCTCAGCCCTGAGGGAAAAGGGAAACACACCCATCTGCCAGTTTTTCTCTGAGAAGGGTTTGACTGCATACCTCATAAGATGCTTCCTGAAAGTCCAGCTTCAACATAGCATGCCTCTAGAGACACTGATAGATCTTGGCACACACTCAACTACTGGGAACTACTAAAAACAAAGATGGCAGCTTATAGGATCACAAAGGTTTGAGAGACAGCCAGGAGTGGGGCTGGGCTGACTAACGAGGTTCATCTCCTACATGAGACCACTTGTTGAGACTAGGAGAGGTGGCTGTTTTAACTAATTCACAGAAACCAACAGAGAGAGGCAAGAAAAATGAAGTAACAGGAGAATATGTCCCAAACAAAAGACCAAGATAAAGCTCTAAAACCTATCTTAATGGAGCTAAGCGGTTTTACCCAATAGAGGGTTCAAAATAATGGTCATAAAGATGCTCACTGAGTTCAGGAGAGCAATGCATGAACAAAGAGAATTCAACAAAAAGAAAATATTAAAAGGCAACAAATTATACAGTTGAGGGATACAGTAATTGAAATGAAAGATGCATTAGAGTTCAACAATAGCCTAGTTGAAACAGAAGAAAGGGGCCAAAATAAACAGAGCCAAATTCATCTAATCAGGGGAGCAAAAAGAAAAAGAATGAAAAAACAGTGAAAACAGCTTAAGGCATTCATTGGGCACCATCAAAGGGACAAATATACACATTATGGGGGTTCAGGAAGGAAAAGAAGGGGACAGAAAGCTTATTCAGAGAAATAGTGGCAGAAAATTTCCCTAACCTGGGGGAAGAAAACAGACATCCAGGTCCAGGAAGCTCAAAGAGTACCAATGAAAGATGAATCTAAAGAGACACACACCAAGGCACCATGAAAATTAAATTTTCAAAAATCAGAAACATGGAGAGAATGTTAAGGGCAGCAAGAGAAAAAGCAACTTGTTATATGTGAGGGTGCTCCCATGAGACTATCAGTGGATTTTTCAGCAGAAACCTTACAAGTAGAGGGAGTGGGATGATATATTTGAAGACCTTCCAATCAAGAATACTCTACCCACCCAAAGGAGTCCTTCAGAATTGAAGGAGAGAGAATTTTCCAGACAAAAGCTGAAAGAGTCCATCACCACTAGATCAGCCTTACAAGGAAGGCTAAAGGAACTTCTTCCAAAACAAAAGGACACTAATTAGTAACATGAAAACATATCAAACTATAAAGCTATCAAAGTAAAGGTAACTATGTAGTTAAATTTGAAATACTGTAATATTGTTATGGTGGTAGGTGAGAATCACTTATAACTCTAAAGATTAAGAGGCAAAAGTACTAAAAACTATATAAAACTATACAATATAAAAAGATGTAAACTGTGACATCAAACACATTAAACTGATGGGAGGAGTGTAAAAATGTAGAGCTTTAGTATGCAGTTGAAGTTATCAGCTTAAACTGAAATAACCTCAAGATGTTTTTATCTAAGCTTCATGGTAATCACAAAGCATAAACCTATAACAGATAAAACAAAAGATAAGGAGAAAAGAATCAAAACATGCCACTACAGAGAATCATCAAATCATGAAGAAAGCAAGCAAGGAACAAAGGAGTTAATAAAACTGCCAGAAAACAATTAAAATGGTAACAGTAAGTCCACACTTACCAATTACTTTCAATGTATATACACTAAATTCTCCAATCAAAAGACAGAGTGGTGGAATGGATCAAAAACACAAGACCCGGCTATGCTGCCTACTAGAGGCTCATTTCAGCTTTAAGGACACACAGACACTGAAAGTGAAGGGATAGAAAAAGATATTCTATGCAAATGGAAACAAAAGAGCAAGGAAATTAGATAAAACAGTAAGTCAAAAATTATAACAAAAGTCAAAGAAGGTCATTATATCATGATAAGGGGGTCAATCCATGAAGAGGATGTACAATTGTAAGTATTTACATACTCAACATTGGCACATCTAAATACTAACATTCTGAAGAGAGAAACTGACAGCAATAAAATAAAAGTCAGGGACTTTAATTCCCCACTTTAAACAATGGATAGGTCATCCATACAGAAAATGAGTGAGGAAACACTGGACCTACACCACATGTTAGATCAGATGGACCTAAAAGACACATACAGACAGCAGTAAAATGCCTAGTTTTCCCAGGTGCACATGGAATGTTCTCCAGGACAGATCATACGATAGCCGCAAAACAAGTCTTAGGAAATTTTTAAGAGATCAAAAATCATATCAAGCATCTTTTAACACCACAATGTTATTAAATTAGAAACCATTTACAAGAGGAAAACTGGAAAATTCACAAATATGTGAGTCTTAAACAACATGCCTTTGAGCAACCAATGGGTCAAGGAAGAAATGAGAAGGGAAACTATACCTTGAGACAAAGGAAATTGGAAACACAACATAGCAAAACTTACAAGATATAGCAAAGATACAGTTTTAAGAGGGAAGTTTATAGTGATGTTTACACATTAAGGGAAAAAAAATCATCAAAATGAACAGCCTAACTATACACCTCAGAGAACTAGAACAACAAACTAAGCCCAAAGTTAAAAGGAAGGAATTAAGATCAGAGTAGAAATGAATGAAGTAAGACTAGAAAGAATACAGAAAGAAAGAAATAAAAGAAACTAAGAACGGGTATATTGACAAGATAAACAGACAAGCCTTTAGCTAGACTAAGAACAAAAAAGAAAGAAGACTTAAATCAGAAAAGAAAGAAGAGACATTACAATAGATAACACAAATACTAAAGATCATCAGGAACTACTATGAACAATTATAGCTAATAAATTAGATAATCTAGAAGAAATGGATGAATCCCTACAAACATACAAACCTACCATGACTGAATCATGAAGAATTAGAAAATCTGAACAAACCATATACTAATAAGGAAACTGAATTATTAAAATCCTCCTGACAAACAAAAAAAGTTACAGGACCAGATGGCTTCCCTGATGAATTCTACCAAACATTTAAACAGTACCAGTTTTTATTAAACTCTTCCAAAAATAGAGGAGGGAACATTTCCTAACTCATTTTTATGAGGCCTACATTACACTGATAACAGAGCCAGACAAGGATGAAACAAGAAAAGAAAATTACAGACCAATATTCCTGATGAATATAGATGCAAAATATCAACAAAATTACTAGCAAACCAATTTTGAACAATACATTAAAAGCATCATACACCATGATCAAGTGGGATTCCTGGGATGTAAGGATGGTTCAACATCCACAAAACAATCAACATGATGCATCATATAACAGAATGAAGAATAAAAATCATATGATCATCTGACTAAATGTAGAAAAAGGATTTGATAAAATTCAACATCCTGTCATGATACAAACCCTCAATAAATTGGGCATAGAAGGAATGTACCTCAACATAATAAAGGTCATACAAGAGAAGCTCATAACTGACATCATACCCACTGGGGAAAAGCTCTTCCTCTGAGATCAGGAACAAGACAGAGATGCCCACTCTCACCAATGTTATTCAAGATAATAGAAGTTCTTGCTAGAGCAATTAGTCAAGCAAAAAAGTATTAAAATCAGAAAGCAGGAAGCAATAATGTCTGTTTGCATATGACATATTAAATATAGAAAACCCTAAAGACTCCACCAAAAAACTGAGAATAAGCAAATTCAGTGAAGTTGCAGATTACAAAATATAAAAAATCAGTTGTATTTGTATACACTAACAACAAACTACTAAAAGAGAAATTAAGAAAACCTATTTACAATAGCATCAAAAAGAAAAAAATACTTAGGAATAAATATAACCAAGGAGGTGAAAGATCTGTATACTGAAAACTATAAAACAATGATGAGAGAAATTGACACAAATAAATGGAAAGATATTGTTTTCATGGATTGGAAGGATTAATATTGTTAAAAGGTCCATACTCCCCCCAGCAATCTACACATTCATTGCAAACCCTAACAAAATTCCAATTGTAATTTTCATAGAAATAGAATAAAAACAATCCTAAAATTTGTATGGAAGCATGGAAGACCTTGAGTAGCCAAAGCAATCTTGAGAAAGAAAACAAAACTGGAGTCATCACATTTCCTGATTTCAAAGTATATCACAAAGCTATAGTAATCTAAACAAATCAAAAATTGTATTGGCATAAAAACAAACTCATAGATAAATGGAACAGGATAGAAACCCTCGAAATAAACCCATGCATATATGGTCAACTAATTTTTAACAAAGGAGCCAAGAATATACAAATGGGGGGAGGATAGTCTCTTCAGTAAATGGTTCTGGTAAAACTACACAGCCCCATGCAAAAGTATAAAACTGGACCCTTCTCTTACACCATCCACAAACATTAACTGAAGATGTGATAAGGACTTGCACATACCACCTGACACCATAAAATTCCTATAAGAAAATGGGGGTTAAACAACTTGACATTGGTCTTGGTGGTGATTTTTTTGGATTTGACACCAAAAGCAAAAATAAACAAGTGGGACTTCATAAAACTAAAAAGCTGCTGCACAGCAAAGGAGACCATCAACAGACTGAAAAAACAACCTACGTAATAGGATAAACTATTTGCAAGCCACATATCCAATGAAGGGTTAATATCCAAAATGTACAAGGAACTCAGATTAACTCAAAATCAAAAAAACAAATAATCCATTTTAAAAAATGGGTAAAGGACCTGAATACACATTTTTCCAAGAAGTCATAAAAATAGCCAACAAATACATGAAAAGGTGCTCAACATCACTAATCATCAGAGAAATGCAAATGAAACCACAATGAGATGTCACCTCATAACTGTTAGGATGCCTGAAAAAGACAGAAACTTAATGGTTTACTACAGAGATATCTTTCTTTTCTTTCTCTTTTTTTAATGAAAAAGGCTATAATAAAAGAAAATTATCTAAAAAATGGTGAGTGGTGCAAGTGACACCTGTTATGAAAGTCACAAGAGCAAAAACAAAGACTTCAGACTTCCTTCATAGTGCTTCATAGCCATCTATGTAGCAGAAACACAAAACCATGTAATTTAAATTTCTTTTTCTTTATTTCCCACTGTTTCACTTCAGGCTGATTCTGACAAGCTGCTTAACTGTTTAAGTCTTCTGTGAGAAAAAAATAAGAACAAGAGCGTGGGAACATTTCTATATAGAAGGGAGATTTGCTGATCTTCCAATCTAAGCTACTTTTTCTGTACAAATTCTTCAAGATGAAATGTCCAAGTTGTCTAAAATATTAAGCCAAAGTCACCTTTATAATCTTTATTCCAGACAGCTGAGATGTTGAATTGAATGGCCAGAAATAAAAATTAAACAATTTTTTTCTTATTTCTATATATTTTTATTTTATTTGTTTTACTTCGTTATCTTACTTTTAGATGAATTTTCTTATGAGTAACAAGAAGAAGCTGAGGGTTAAGTGGGAGGAAAACAGCAAGTGGCCATTTTCACACCCGCTGAAATGTCCCCATAGCTGATAGAGCTGCTGGAATTTGCAGTCAGGAAACTAACACAGACAATAAGCTGTTGGAGAAGCCCTCGGGCACAGCCAACTCTGTTAATGTGCACGCCAAAGTTACGATGTAACTGTCACTTTCCAACTCTGTGGCCGGGCTCTAAAAAAAAACATTTTTGGGTGGACTGTGGGGGAAAATAGACTTTTTAAATAAAAACTTACTTTTCATGGAAAAATACTTACTATATTAGAGATCTGCTTGAGCCAAAATTTTGTATTCTTACACAGCAGTTTAATTTAGATGTGTATCTCCTCCTTTGATTAAGTATTCCTCAAGAGAGTTGATTGTGTTTCATTAATATTACCATATTTTCCATTTCCTTGTATTTCAAATGTCTATAATACCATGCATCCAAGATAAGATAACAAATATGTGAAACAATGCTGTCTGCTTTGAGATGGAACTTACAGTGGAGATCTGTGCAGCTAGGATTCCACAGAACATAATTCATTCAGGCTAAGAAGGGATATAAAATGAGGGTATCTTTCTGATTTAACCAAAAATGACATGCAAACAATAAGAATCATTTTAATACACACACACACATATATATATCCAGCACAACTGCTCAGAGAGGAAAACCAGTAATTACAGCAAGAATTAAGAAAAGTACAGGGCAGTCAATACCAGCCCCAACACTCTGCCTTCCATACATTGTAAGCTACCCTTTCATTGTGCTCTCTAACAAATTCTCACTTATGCATTCCTTTAATTTATGCCTTTGTTCTTGTGTAATATGAATTTCTCTCTATGGATCATTCCCTTCAATATGCAAATATGTGCTGGTATCTCCCAGCTCTAAAAAAGAAAATAAAACAAAAACCGAAAAAAATCCTTTTTTGATCTCATGTGACCCATTTTATACTCATGGTTTCCATTTCTTCATTTCCTATTACCTCCCCAACTTGCCGGAATGGGGCTCCTTTCCCAGCACTCCACTGAAAAACAGCTTTCTCCAGGTCATGAATGATCTCCATGTTGCTAAATCAAAGAGTCACTTGTCTGTCCTTTTGACCTTAGCAGCATTTAGCCCGATTAACCACCACTGCCCCCTTACAGAAATACTTTTATCTCAGCTTCTCAACAAAAAGTTCTACTGGTTCTCTTTCTACTTCACTAGCTCCTCATCTTCTGAGTAATTATTCATATATCCTAGTAATTGGTCCTGGGCCCTCATATTTCTTCTCTATCCAGACACTCTCCTAACTTGATTTCATTCATTTCTAGAGTATTAAAAACATTGACAGGTTTTTGACTTCCAGAGTCCTTACTACAATCTTAATGTCCATCCTGGCTTATATATATTCAGCTGCTGATTTGACATGTTCATTTGGATATCTAAGAGGGACCTCACATTTAACATACCCTAGTAGACCTTGTAGAGGCCCCCTCTGCATCCAGCCGCTCAAATATCACCTTAGAGAGGCCTTTCCCATCTTGCTTCCCCCATTATATCTTTCCCTCCCCACCTCTTTAGTTGTTAACTTATTTATTGCTGGTTTTCTTCAACTAGCATATAAACTTTGTGAGGGCAGGGCTGTTGTCCATCTTCAGTGCTCTATTCTAACACCTAGAACAATGCCTAGCACATAGTAGATGCTCTACAGATATTTGTTAAATGAACAAATATGCTTCTTAAGCAATTATGGAAAACTTTAAATCTTGCCTGGTCTCCAATAAATATATCTTTTCAGTAAACTTCATCAACTATTAATTAAAATCATATCTATACAACCATAAAAGTTTTTGCCTGCTAAGTATTACTAGAAAGCAAGCTTTTAATAAAAATAGAGCAAAGGGATGTTAAGGAGTTCAGATTTTTATTTTCAAAAGAACATCTGTGAGACCTGTGAGTGGCCGCATTACTGCTGCACCTGACAGGCTATCCCATCAGGGTCTTGGTGGGTACTAAACCACCACCTAGACCATTGCTGACCATACTATCCCAGGTAGTATTTCCTGCCATTACTACAGTGTCCTCCTATCTGAAGAATGCAGCATTTCTAGATCCAGGGGAACTTCACAAAACAAAAATCTTTCACAGAGGGCAGCCGTATCTTTACTTTGAACCATGTCTTCCTAAATATGGAGGGCAAATTTGTCACAGCTTATCTCCAAAGTACTTTTTGAGTTCTTTACCCTAAAACTGGTGTCACAGAGCTACCTTGTATTTTTTTCCCAAAGAAATATATGTGATTGCCCCAGAGACCTTCTCTACCACATCAATAGCAGGGTTGCTCATCTGTGTAATTAAAAATGGGACCTCTGTTGGACAATTTGTTGATTAACTTAATGAGCAAAAAAGTGTCCAACTAGAAGGGGTGAAGCATGCTTCTATCAAACAAGGATGCAACTGATTCAGAGAAGTCAGGACAGGCCCTGGTTTAGAAATGTGATTATCTTTTTTGATGTCCAGAGGAATAACACTGCTATAGGCTGGAGGCTGCTTACTGGGAATGACTATATGAAGTATACAGAGAGGTAAAGAATTGCTTGTGCAGAATATGATGCGTCATAAGGAAAAAGAACACATGATAACAAGGTGGAGAAGCACTGTGCAGAGCATCTTTGCACAGAAGCAAAAGGAGAAAACTGTCAAGTGCATGTGGACCTAAATCTGCTCTCAAAGAAAGCTCAAACACAGGCAGTCTATAAATGCGTCTAAACTGAGATAGCTACAGTTTATTTACTGAACATCAACTAATCTATGTGACAAAATATTTTTGTCTTTTGTTGTGGACTGAAGTTCCTTTTCTGAAAAGGAAAGATTTGGGTTTTGTATAGTGAGAAAGAGAAGACAACCTATTGGCCAGTAATGTATCTCATCCTTCCTGCTTCGCATAAGCAGTTTGCTTCCAGCAAGAGAAAAGCTGGAAAGACAGCAAGTTAATGGCTTTTTGTGAACCAATCCTCAAATCTTTTGAAGCCATCCTCAAATCTAGAGAGACAGGCTCCTTCAGGAAGACACAGGACCTAAGCATTTGCTTACCTGAGGCAGAAGACACTGTACACCATATGAGCCAGTAAGATGATTGAACTAGAAATTTTGGTGAACTGCTGGAGGCCAAGCGTGGGCCAGCATGAACGGGTGATGTTCCTGGGAGTCACAGTCACAAGGAGGTTCATACCTTTTTGCGGGCTTTTGTTCTAGCCACCAGGCCCTCACAGAGAGGATTAGGGAGAATGCAGATAAAGCTCCCATCATGGTTCTGGCTGGAGTAGAGGAACAACAAATACTGCAGAATCTGCCCAGACCATTCTCCCTTAGGAAACAAAGGTTTCATCTGCAAGCAGCACCACCTGAAGGCACAAGTGGAATGCCACTGCAGCTGGGGGAAGGGAGCTTCACCCAGAGCAGACCCCATCTCACCTAAGTGGAGGGAGAACCTCACAGACAGAAGGGCTGTAAGCCCACAGACAGAGGCAGTGGATTCTGAAAGAAGGGAACAGAGGGGCATAGGCTCTACGCCTAGAGTAGGAGCAGAAATTCTTTGGAATGCCCAACACTAGGCACTCTAAAGACTGGCAATCAGAACATGCTCACACCCCACCAGCACAGTAACAAACCTCCAGGAATAACAGTGGAGTATAGCTGAAGAGAGCTGTAAGAGAGAGTTTGGGGAAGAGACGAAGGGAAGACCTAAGGCCAAAAGGAGAGCCAGAAGCAAAGTCACTGGTGGGAATTGAAGTCTGTGGTGCCCACAGAAACAAAAAATCTCAAATACAGCTCTCCCAGCTAGATTAATATGAGTCTCCAGACTAAGAAACCTATTCATCTCTATTTTTATTGCCCTGTACAACATGTCTGGTTTTTAACAACAATAACAACAAAAAGATATACCAAAAGACAAAAAGCATACACAGTCTGAAAAGATAAAGCAATCATTAGAATAAGACTCAGATCTAACAGAGATGCTGGAACTATCAGAAAGGGAATTTTAAATAGCATGATAACAGGACTCTAATGGAAAGGTAGTCATCATTCAAGATCAAATAGGTAATTTTAGAAAAGAGATGTAACTATAATAGAGTCAAGCAAAAATGCTTAAATAAAAAACATGTAACAGAAATGAAGATGGCCTTCAATGGACTCTTTGTGGGACCTGACATAGCTGAGGAAAGAATCGGGTAACTTGAAGGAAGGGCAACAGAAATTACACAAACTGCTGAAAGGCAAGGATAAAAAGGAGTGAAAAACACAACAGAGAATCCAAGAGCTCTGGGGCAATAGCAAACAATGTAACACAAGCATAAGTAGAATCCAAGAAGGAGAAGAAAAAGAATATGGCAGGTGAGATATTTGAAGAAATAATGGCTAAACATACTCCAAAGTTAACCCATTATTTTGCATAAGTGACATGTAAAACCAAATATCTAAGAAGCTTAAAGTCACTAAGCAGGGAAAACAAACAAACCACACTAAGACATGTCATATTCAAACTCCTGAAAAACAAAGACAGAAAAAATCTTGAGGGCAGCTTGGGGGAAACCTACCTTACCTACTATTATGGACTGAAAGGCTTGTGTCCCTCCCCAGATTCATATGCTGAAGCCCTAACCCTCCGTGTGGCTGTATTTGAACACAGGGCCTCCAAGGAAGTAAGTCGTATGGGTGGGATTAGTGTCCTTGGAGGAGCCGCCAGAGAGCTCACGTGTTCTCTCTCTCTCTCCCTCTGTGTACATGAACTAAGAAAAGACCATGGAAGGACACAGTAAGAAGGTGGCTGCCTACAAGCCTGGTAGAGAGTCCTCACCAAAAAGCAACCATACTAGCACCCTGAGCTTGGGTATTGTGTGAAAATTAATTCCCATTGTTTAAATGACCCACTTTGTGGTATTTTTTTAAGGCAACCAGAGCAGACTAAGACACCTACAAGGGAACAAAGGAGAATCACGGCAAACTTCTTGTCAGAAGCCAGCCAGGCAAGCAAGAAATCAACCAATGACATATTTAAAGGGTTGAAAGCAAAAAACCTGTCAATACAGAATTTTATATCTAGTGAAAATATTCTTCAAAAGTGTGAAGGAGAAATAAAAGACTTAGAAACTAAGGGAATTTATGAACAGCAGACCTACCCTACAACAAACGTTAATGGAAGTTCAGGCAAAAGGAATATGATAGAGGTTAAAAATTCAGATTTAAATTAAGAAGTAGCATCAGAAATGGAAGAAATGAAAGTAAAATTTCTAGCACCTCTGCAGACAGAGCTAGGGAGTACACATGTATACCAAACCATGTATATATACTTATCAATAGTTGCTTCTGTATCCATCTAGATATATTAAGTTAAATGTGAATTCATATTGATGTCTCTGACTCTAATCCTGACTGCTCCCTTTACTCTTACAGAGATTAGTTGGGGATTCAGAAATAAGACAACCACAAAGCAGATGCATAGTTATAAGCCCTAGTAATGCTTTAAAGGAAATATACTTCAAAGTCCATAAAGGGGGACCTAATCTTAGGTGGAGTGGTAGGTAGCACAAGGCAGGAAAGGCTAATCTGGAAGAAGTCATGTTTGAGATAAGATCTGAAGTATGTATGTGTTTTCTCTACAAAAGGTAGAGAAAAAAAGGATGGAGGTGAGAGAAGAGTGTTCTAGATGTAAGTTCTGGGTGGGGAAGGTGCATAGGGCTATGGTATGGCATATAGGCTTCAAGAGCTAGGTGACTGACTAAACATGCTACTAACCATTTTCTTCAGTCTCTTCTCTTCTCTTTTTTTCTCAAGCTGAGCTTCCTTTTCTTCTGCCTCCCTCTTCTGACGCTCCTCCTCTTGGGCCTTTAACTGGGCCTGATCAAATTTAGAATTTGTAAAAATCAGAACCCTAAATTTATATGGAAATAAAATCTTTAATGTTGAGTAAAGCCAAGTATCTACCAAGTCTGGTCCTAGTTTCTGGAAGAAGTCTGCACTTTGTGATAAAAGTAGAAAACCCAACAAAGAGATTATCAGTATGTTAACTTAAAAAATTTCTCCAAAAGAATCCTCTCCTATTTGGGAAGGTGGCACTAAATATGAATAAGACCATTAATTTTCCATTGTAAAATGATTGTTTTAGTTCTTATTTTCATCTGTGAAACTCTAAATCAAACTACATACAGTGTAGAAAAAAAATTTCTTTGTTTCACACACACACACACACACACACACACACACACACACACACACACACACACACACAAAGAAAACCCAAACTACTGAAATTGTTTACTTTATCTTAGTAGGTGCACAATTTACTTCTGACAGTCTAAGTCAAAACGCTGGAGAAGAACTAGCCACCTTTACAAACTTAGCAGGCTGAACTTACCTATAACACATTAGTCTTGGTCATGTCTAAATTTTCTAATTTGCTAGCCCCCTAAATTTTGGTAACATTTCCTTTCTACTATACTAATGATGTAGCTTTTTTCCCCTTTATTTTCCCAAAATTTTCAGAGCTCAGGCCAGTGGGCAAAATGTCATTTCCAAAGTTGGTCTAACTCTATTGTCTCAAGAGACTTAAACAAGCTAGATTTCATTTTTTAATAAAGACCTATACAAATCCTTCTTCTTGCCTCAGTTTGCATTTCTGATTTATTACCAATTTCTCCTCTTCTTGTTTTTTCTTCCTCTCTGCCAAGATACGCCTACGTTCAGCTCGCTGAATTGCTCTCTCTTCCATGGCTAGAAAATAGTAACATAGTTCCAATGTCAGAAATACAAGCAAAACTGCAAAAGAAATGTCTCCATTTTATAGTAAAATTTAGTGTTGTTATAGTTTTCTTGCAAATTGAGTGTTCACAATCACAGCAATACTTAAATAAATGTAAAATGTGTATAATATAAATTATAGATATATACTTGACAATTTATGTTAATATATATTATTTATATACCCCCTAGAGGTTAAAGACCTATCCTCAGCAATGATGAACAGTTTGCAGATTACTTTTGTTTACATTTCTATTAGAATAACTATTTACTGGTTTAAATAAAATAATGTGCCTTCATGATACATTTAGTATGTGAAACACAGAAACCAAAATTTTAATTTGATAATTCCTTTAATGAAGATAGGAAACTAATTACATCTAACAAATACATTGAGAACAGAATCACTCCTCAAATCTGAGTCTGCTAATTTTTCTTAAGTCACTATACATATGTTTGTGTAACAACAGTAAACAAACTAAAGTTTAGGGTCACGATGAATACACTTTAATCTAGCTTTAAGGCCCGGATATTCAGATGGGCAGGAAATGGAATTGCACTAGGCATTTGGAGAACTGGCATGTGAACGAATTCGAATGTCAGATTCCTGTTCTTGACAGTCTATTAAATATCGATCCAAAAGCAGCAAATGTGCAAGATGGTCTGGTAATATGGCTCTGTCATCAGTCAAAGCTTTCGTAGGGAGAGGGGCATGGGTGGGAGGAGTATCAAGTTCTGCCCACCTAAGTCGGCCAATAGTTACTCTTGGGTCCTTGTGCCAAGTTATAGAGAAGAAAATTTAAGTCCAAGTTTCAAAAAAAAAAAAAACTCACCAGGCTATTGCTTACAGATATTAAGTGTCTGCTTTGTTGGAAAAAGAATAGTGGGGCTACTGCAGCTGGTGGAAGTGAGACTGTCTTTAAGAAGATAGAAATAGACTAGAGGATTAAACTGAACACCTGAGAAGCAGCTTCTGGTAAAATGCCCTTTCCCCATCTTTTCTAGGGCTAATCATTAAAGACTACATGAAAAGTAGCCTTGGGTTCTAAAATATACTAACTCCTTGATCAAACAATAATCTTCCAAAAATAATCACACTGAACTGAGTGTTTCTTCATCGTCCTGAGTGGTGGGCAAAGATGGTATCAACTGCTGCCCTGGCAGAGAATCAATGCAAAAACTGCTCATTTCTTTATTAATAGGAATGAACTTCAGGCACAGTGTACTTCAGATGACATCACTTCTTGTTAGGGCAGCAATCTTCCCACAGGTGAAAAATCAGATTTACAAACCATAGTATAATTGTCAAAGTGCCTATCTCCTCATACAAATACATATATGGTATGTGACTTAGTGTATAGTAAAAACAATTAGTTAATGATTCACTAGGTAGGTTCTAAGGAAGGCTTCTCTTCTCATAGTATTGTTTTGTTTAAATAATGATTTCTATGTGCATCAAAAAGGTTATTAAAATGTCATGTTTGTAGATTTTATTACTAAACATCTATCATCAAGGCACAACTCATTATAAAATGAAGTTATTAACTTGGCATGGATTGCTATATACTGATCAATATTTTAACATTAACAAACTACAGTGATAGGTGATCTTTATCAATGTTTCTCCTTAGCAGCTACTCAGAGGTTTTGCACTTGTGAAACTGTTCCATTTTTTTTTCACAATTCAAATCTCAAATTACAGAAAAAGGATAGACCTTTCAGCAGTGTGTTTTTTTGTTTGTATTGGGTGGGAAGGCCAAAAAGTTTGGCAGAAGGGGCAGGAAGGAAGTGGAGCTTTCTGGTGCATTCCACTCTTCATGTGTCTACCCATGTTGGACCATGTTCTAACAAGTCTCAAAACCCAAGAGCCGCCAGGATTCAGTCCCAGCATATTCTATACTCCAGGAAGGAAGACCACCACCATCAAGACAGTCCTGCCTTTCAGTATGGGTTGGGGTGCCATCAGCAGCTGCCTTGGGTTCCTTCTGGGTCCGGAAAGAGAATTTCGGGAGCCATTTCTACTACCTTCAGTTCCAGGGGAAGCAACAGGCAAGCTGTTGGGGAAAGGAAAAGAATTTAGACCAATAATAAGCTTTATTCAAAGCTCGTTGCATTGCATTTTACATGGTGCATTTTATAGCCTCTAATCCTTACTCTCTGAGATAACCATGGATTACTATTCCCACTCAATAAATTGGTAAAATGAGACATGGAAAGGTTGACTGATGGCCTGAGTCTACGATGTGAGTCAAGGGCTTGGACTCCCATCCCAGTGCTTCAAATAAACAGCTGTCATCCTATTCTTATCCTACTACTTATCACATGTACTGAATATGTCTCAGTCATGTCTGGAACCATTTTAAATGGCTTTTGAGAAATTTGGATTCTTATTTCCAGTTCAAAAATGTTTACTTTTACCCCCCAAAAAATGCAAATTTAAAGTAGGTAATCAGTTGGCTCCATTTGCACCTGATACTGTCCGAACTGGCTTCTCAGCACCAAACATAGTCAGAAACCCTGAAAGTGAATTAGAGCAGATAAGTATGTTTCTCTTTTACTGGTATTCCAGCAGAGCTCTTCAAAGGCAGGTACAACACAAATGCCAACTGCCTAACTGGATCTTTATAGGCAGCCACTTGCCTTAAATACCTGTTAGTACCTGTCACATACCAATCACAGCATAGGGGACTTACTTGTTTTTAGAGTACACAACAAAAGAATAGGAGAGATCAGGGAGTCTGGAAGCCAGGCAGAGAAGTTCAGAAGCCTCACTACCACAAAGTGAAGCCACCAAGCCCTGAGCCCAGAGAGTGCCCTCGTACAGTGGACATACTTTGGAAGCACCTGGCAGGTTCCTTTTGGTTTTTCTTCCTCTCTGGGGTTTGTCAGCAAGTAGCTGTGTGTGTCTGCGACTGTTCTGGCACGCTCTGCTGCCCACTGAGCCTCTGCTAGCCTCTGGCTTTCCTTCAGCTCCAGAATTATTTTCTCCTGTTCCTGAAGTTTCTTTTTTTGCTTTTCAATCAGCTGTTGCTGGAAGTCATGGCAGTTGTGGAAATGACCCATGCAAATGGGTCCTGCTTTCTGCCTGGTGGTTCTGAGCTTCTTCTTGCTTCCAGGCTGTTGGGAAGGCTCAACATCCAGGATCTTACACTGCTTATTGTCAGATGTTGTCAGAGGGACATTCTGGAGGGGAAGCTGCAAGTTGTTCTTTGTTGATCTTCCTAGGTGGGAGCTGGGCATACAACCATTGCTCTCTGAGGGAGGCTTTTCCCACAAAGAGGGCACAGCAGTCACCTGAGAGGGAAGGAACACATTACAGCCCAGCTATTGAAAGGACTGTGCTGATGAGATCTGACTTCATCTAGTCAGCCTTGTTCGGCTCATCCAGCCAGAGCTGCCTGTGTACCTAGCCTGGCTATAGTGGAGGATACCAGCCTTAGCTCTGCGAGCCACTCTTAGAACTGCACTGAGCTCACCACAGAAAGTAGTGGAAGAGTAGTTACAGCTGTACAAACCATTGCCATAGGCCAGGTCATTTACAGTAAGAAAAATGTGCTCTTTCACAAATTTTTAATTTGGATAGTTTGTGAATTAGGCAAGATTATCCCATAATTAATCACAGAGTATTCATTTATTTCAGCCCTGGATTAAAGTTTATAGTCTCTAGCTATTCCCAAACTATCTATTTGTGGGAAGTATTTGCAAGCCCAGGATCATTGAGCAAATATCTGCATTACATAAGAATAATGTTACCTAATAATATTTTGTATTAGCATATGGCTACTAGTTTCCAGAGGGGAAGGAAACAAAATTCTTAATCAGAAAAATGTATCCTGGCCAAAACAATGTCATAGTTAAAATGTCTCTTCTAGAAGGACTTGATTACATGGTCTAAGGCCTGACTAATTTTTTATTCTGCCAGCTGCAGTGATGTAAGGAAGAAAATACTATGAGCTCTATCTTAGAAGCTTCTAGCTCTAACAGGGTGCCATACTAAGGTACTCAAAAATATTTGTCATGATGATGGAAATATTTCTACACTCAGCTGAAGTGAAAGATGTGATATGTGGAAACTCTGACATGTTAAAGACTTTTAAAAATAACTTTCTATTTCAGAAATGTGAGTGGACATTTATTCATGTGAACACCTGCTTAAGTAATTTAGCATCAAGTAGGATATATGTTTTAGGCCTTTTTAAACTTTGTGTTAACAATACATTATTAACCCAGCAAGACTATAAAAGCCTTGAGTGCAGCAACAAGATTTCTTTTGGATCATGGTAGCTTTTTAAGGTAAAAATATGAGAATGAAAGAAAAGCTTAATGGTACAGATTGTACTTAACTGAAGAGGTCTGAACACTGTGGCTTAATTGGAGAAAATCACCTGTTAACTGTCTGATAATTTTGAAAAATTTCAAGGTATAACATATGCACCTGTGGTACATGCATTTCTTTGATTGTATAATTAATGAACATCTAACTAAAGATTTTGTATTTTTATTTGTTCATGTTACCCTCTATACTCTGGAAAAGATCAGAGTTTATGTAATAACCTACAGAGTTTCATATAGCCCTTTATTTTCATTTGCTTTATTTTTTACAATATTATCCTTTCTGGATAAAAATCTTTTGTTATTACATGGATGGAGCTGGAGGACATTATGCTCAGTGAAATAAGCCAGGCGGAGAAAGACAAATGCCAAATGATTTCGCGCATTTGTGGAGTATAACAATGAGGCAAAACTGAAGGAACGAAATGGCAGCAGACTCAGAGACTCCAAGAATGAACTAGTGGTTACCAAAGGGGAGGGGTGTGGGAGGGCGGCGGGTGGGGAGGGATGGAGAGGGGGATTGAGAGGTATTATGTTTAGTACACATGGTGTGGGGGATCACAGGGAGAACAGTGTATCACAGAGAAGGGACATAGTGGATCTCTGGCAACTTGCTGCACTGATGGACAGTGACTGCATTGGGGTATGGGTGGGGACTTAATAATATGTGTAGTTGTAGTAACCACATTGTTTTTTCATGTAAAACCTTCATAAGAGTGTAAATCAATCATACCTTAATGAAAAATAAAAACAAATCTTTTGTTATTGATTTCAGATATTTAGAGGCTTTTTGTTGAGTCTAAAGTATTTTTAAGTACATTTTCTGTTTTATGCAGGTAAAAAAAATATCTCTGTGGACTCATTTAAAGTTAACAACAGTGGACCTTGTCAGGAAAAGGATCCAAAGAGCTACTTCCTAACATAGAAGACTCTCTTGAGTATCATTGGAAACAAATTATTTAACTGACATACATGGAGATAAATTGCCTAGGGGAACGGACCAAAATGTTCCATAAGTCCCAGTAAGCATCCTCATGACCCCTTGTGGGGAAGACGGGGTTCCTACGGCCAGGATCCTCACTGAACTTAAACCACTTGATGATGTAACTGACCTGCTGCTAGGCTACTGCTTCCACACCTGTAGGTAATAAGCTATTATTGCACTATATAGAGAGCTCTGCCCAGTGCTCTGGGCAAAGGCAGAGACACTAGTGCTTGACCTACTGCTGGGAGAACAAGTTGGGTAATAAACCCTTTCACCCCAAAGAAACATTCTACAGTCATTTCTTAGGTCACACTGAATCCACAGAGAACTTGCCGGGGGCTGAAACCCATAGACAAGACAATGGTGAAGTAGGCAGGGTTCACTGTTGACCAAGGAAAAAGACAGGCTGCCCTTATGGGAGGGGTGCTTCAGCAGGCTGCCCCTATGAATAGGGAGACAATGGATTGCCCCCTAATGGGTATGTGGTCTGAGGTGGCTTGCCTCCTAGAGGACTGGGCCCCACCCCAGGACTGGAGGCAAGTGGAGGTGATACCTGAGGTAGTAGAGATAGCCCTTGGTATATAGTAAGTAGGTCTTTTGAGAGACAGAGTGCCCGTGAGGCAGTGAAGACTGTGGGTTGGCTGCTTCTCACAGTATTAAAAAAAAATATAGAAGTGAAGGACATGCTCCTGAAAAAGACCCAAGAAATGGCGACACAAGAACATGAGCTGCAAACTGCTGTAGATTCAATGAAGAAGGAAATGACATTGATGCTAAAGGAGGGAGCATGAGAACGCCAGCAGCAAGGTGCCTTTAAGGGGTAAAAGATTTTTTACAGAACAAGATGGCAGTGCTGCCAGGTGCTCTGAAGGAGGAAAAGGCCATAAAGGAAAAAAACAAACTCTTGAGGGTAGCACAGGCAAAGAGGGCACTAGAATGCCAGCTGCGAAGCACTGAAGTGAAGGTAAGAGAGCTGCTGAAGACTGAGGTAGCATTGCTGTGAGGCATGGTAGAAAAGGTAAAGGTTGTAGCAGAGGAGGCATTTGGAGGAGGAGAGAGAAAGGTGCCATCAGCCCTGGAAATGGAGGATCTGGGGAAGGATGAAGGGGTGGTGCTGGAGGCACTGAGCCCTCCTGTACTGAAAGAATGCCCAGTGGTTGTAAAGAAAATAAAGACCCAGCAGCCGAGAGTCCCCCAAGGAGAGGCACAGCCCCCCTTCCCAGGTCGTGGAGCACTCTATGCTCTGCCTCTATACTCAGGCTGAGCTCCCAGTTTAGGCAGAAGGCCTTGGAGTCAGTATCAGCTTGGCTCCTGAGTCTGTGGGACTTAGGGGTGGATGGAATTGTTCTGTCAGGATCAGAGATGGGAAAGCTGGCTTCCTTGACAGTTCAGCCTGCCTTGAGGCAGCAGTTACAAAGTGCACATTAGACCCCAGGGAGTCACTCCCTCCTTGATTGGCTTATGGCTGCACTTCGTGCTGTGTGGCCCAATCTGGGTGATCTAACATCCTCTCCTCTTAGATGGCAGACGTTTGCTGAACTCCAACAGGTGTTAACGAGAGCTAGGCATAAGAACTGCCGTCTATAGTCCAGAGAATTATGGCGCATATGAAGAGATTTTCACTACTGGGATGAGAAATACTGTGCTTCATACAGCTCCCACATCTCTCTTTGGGTCTCTAGTGACCATTCTTTCCTCTTATTTAGGGCAGTCCATAAGCGAGGTGACATGTACAGTAGCAGACTTAGGAGAGGCTGAAGCAATGAGAACACAAAGAAACAAGGTCTGCTACTCACAAGAAGAATTGAAAGGGCCCCATGAAGGTTACAAGGACCCAGATGTGGGCGATTTAATATGGGCAGGAGCAGACGGAAGGAAATTGGACGGGAAGAAAAGATAGCGGCATGAGTAGTGTGGCAGAAATCTCCCAAAACCACATATATTTAAAAAATGCAGCAAATACAACTATTCCTAAAAGAGTGACCAGAAGTAACAGTACACCAGCCAGTCTTCATCTGGGAGAAGTCAACATCTCACAGAAAAGGGCAGAGTAAAAAGCGATGACCCTGGCAGGACCCAAGCACTCCCCCCACCCCAGCTCCCTGGTGGGAGGAAAAGAATCAGAACGGGAAGGGAGTGGAAGCATAGGACTACTAAATGCCCAGCCTTAGAAATCTACCCCGGGAGCACAGACCCATATTGCATGGTGCTCTGGAGATTAGAGGAGCTAAAAAGCAAAGACTGAGACAGACTGCGAACAAATTCCCACAACTAGCTGCCCTGGGACTAAAGAAAAGCAAGTGCTTTAAAAGTCTTAAAGGGAGAGGTGGAGCCAACATGACGGCATGAGTAGGACAGTGGGTATCTCCTCCCAAAAACATACATATTTTTGAAAATAGAATACAACTAATCCTAAAAGAGACCAGAAGACACAGGACAACAGCCAGACTACATCCACATGTGTGAGAGCCCAGCGCTTCATGAAAGGGAGACCAGAGGACACAGGACAACACCCAGACCACATCCACACCTGTGAGAACCCAGCCCCTCACGAAGGGGGTAAGATACAACCCCCAGCCCGCGGGACCCGAGCGCCCCTCCCCCCAGCTCCCGGCGGGTGGAGAGGAGTCAGCAGGGAGGGACAAGGAGCCCAGGACTGCTGAACACCCAGCCGCAGCGATCCAGACCAGAGCGCAGACACAGTGCATACATGGGGTCCTGGATACTAGGGAAACAGGGAAGCAAGACTGGTGAGCGGGTGCCTGAGACCGGTGCCTGAGGACAAAGAAAATCGTGCTTTTTTCTTTTTTCTTTTCTTAAATTATTCTATTTTTTTTATTTTGTTGATACTGTTGTTGTTTTGGTTTGGAGACTGATTTTTGGAAGTCTTAAAGGGGCAGGGCAGGACATAGTCCAGAGGCAGGAAATCCGGGGATCTCTGGGCACTCTAAGCCCCTGGGCAGCAGGGAGCACAGAGGCCCTTTATGGAGATAAGTAGCCTCCTGGCCGCTTCCCCCAACCAACGGGGCTCCACAATTTTGGAGCAGCAGCCCGAGCCAGGCGAAGCCCACAGCAACAGCAGAAATAAACTCCATAGCAGCCGGGCAGGAAGCAGAAGCTCTGTCTGTGCATAGCTGCCCAGCACAAGCCACTAGAGGTCGCTGTTCTCCCAGGAGAGGAAGGCCACAAACCAACAAGAAGGAAAGCTCTTCCAGCTGTCACTCGTACCAGCTCTGCAAACTATCTTTATCACCATGAAAAGGCAAAACTACAGGCAGACAAAGATCACAGAGACAACACCCGAGAAGGAGACAGACCTAACCAGTCTTCCTGAAAAAGAATTCAAAATACAAATCATGAACATGCTGACAGAGATGCAGAGAAAAATGCAAGAGCAATGGGATGAAGTCTGGAGGGAGATCACAGATGTCAGGAAGGAGATCCCAGAAGTGAAACAAACCCTGGAAGGATTTATAAGCAGAATGGATAAGATGCAAGAGGCCATTGAAGGAATAGAAACCAGAGAACAGGAACGTACAGAGGCTGACATAGAGAGAGATAAAAGGATCTCCAGGAATGAAACAATACTAAGAGAACTATGTGACCAATCCAAAAGGAACAATATCCGTATCATAGGGGTACCAGAAGAAGAAGAAGAGAGAGGAAAAGGGATAGAAAGTCTCTTTGAAGAAATAATTGCTGAAAACTTCTCCAAACTGGGGGAGGAAATAATCGAACAGACCACGGAAATACACAGAACCGCCAACAGAAAGGATCCAAGGAGGACAACACCAAGACACATAATAATAAAATGGCAAGGATCAAGGACAGGGAAAGAGTTTTAAAGGAAGCTAGAGAGAAAAAGGTCACCTATAAAGGAAAACCCATCAGGCTAACATCAGACTTCTCGACTGAAACCCTACAGGCCAGAAGAGAATGGCATGATATATTTAATGCAATGAAACAGAAGGGCCTTGAACGAAGGATACTGTATCCAGCACGACTATCATTTAAATATGATGGTGGGATTAAACAATTCCCAGACAAGCAAAAGCTGAGGGAATTTGCTTCCCACAAACCACCTCTACAGGGCATCTTACAGGGACTTCTCTAGATGGGAGCACTCCTAAAAAGAGCACAGAACAAAACACACAACATATGAAGAATGGAGGAGGAGGAATAAGAAGAGAGAGAAGAAAAGAATCTCCAGACAGTGTATATAACAGCTCAATAAGTGAGCTAAGTTAGGCAGTAAGATACTAAAGAGGCTAACCTTGAACCTTTGGTAACCATGAATCTAAAGTCTGCAATGGCAAAAAGTACATATCTCTCAATAGTCACCCTAAAAGTAAATGGACTTAATGCACCAATCAAAAGACACAGAGTAATAGAATGGATAAAAAAGCAAGACTCATCTATATGCTGCGTACAAGAAACCTCAAACGCAAAGACATATACAGACTAAAAGTCAAGGGATGGAAAAACATATTTCAGGCAAACAACAGTGAGAAGAAAGCAGGGGTTGCAGTACTACTAACACACAAAATAGACTTCAAAACAAAGAAAGTAAAAAGAGATAAAGAAGGACACTACATAATGATAAAGGGCTCAGTCCAACAAGAGGACATAACCATTCTAAATATATATGCACCCAACACAGGAGCACCAGCATATGTGAAACAAATACTAACAGAACTAAAGAGGGAAATAGACTGCAATGCATTCATTTTAGGAGACTTCAACACACCACTCAACCCAAACGATAGATCCACCGGGCAGAAAATAAGTAAGACACACAGGCACTGAACAACACACTAGACCAGATGGACCTAATAGACATCTATAGAACTCTACATCCAAAAGCAACAGGATATACATTCTTCTCAAGTGCACATGGAACATTCTCCAGAATAGACCACATACTAGCTCACAAAAAGAGCCTAAATAAATTCCAAAATATTGAAATTCTACCAACCAATTTTTCAGACCACAAAGGTATAAAACTAGAAATAAATTCTACAACGAAAATAAAAAGGCTCACAAACAGATGTAGGCTTAACAACATGCTCCTAAATAATCAATGGATCAATGAACAAATCAAAATAGAGATCAAGGAATATATAGAAACAAATGACAACAACACTAAGCCCCAACTTCTGTGGGACGCAGCGAAAGCAGTCTTAAGAGGAAAGTATATAGCAATCCAGACACACTTGAAGAAGGAAGAACAATCCCAAATGAATAGTCTAACATCACAATTATCAAAACTGGAAAAAGAAGAACAAACGAGGCCTAAAGTCAGCAGAAGGGGGGATATAATAAAGATCAGAGAATAAATAAACAAAATTGAGAAGAATAAAACAATAGCAAAAATCAACGAAAACAAGAGCTGGTTCTTCGAGAAAATAAACAAAATAGATAAGCCTCTAGATCAATTTATTAAGAGAAGAAGAGAATCAACACAAATCAACATAATCAGAAATGAGAATGGAAAAATCACGACAGACTCCACAGAAATACAAAGAATTATTAAAGACTACTATGAAAACCTATATGCCAACAAGCTGGAAAACCTAGAAGAAATGGACAACTTCCTAGAAAAATACAACCTCTGACGACTGACCAAGGAACAAATACAAAAGTTAAACAAACCAATTACGAGCAAAGAAATTGAAATGGTAATCACAAAACTACCCAAGAACAAAACCCCCGGGCCAGACGGATTTACCTCGGAATTTTATCAGACACACAGGGAAGACATAATACCCATTCTCCTTAAAGTTCTCCAAAAAATATAAGAGGAGGGAATACTCCCAAACTCATTCTATGAAGCCAACATCACCCTAATATGAAAACCAGGCAAAGACCCCACCAAAAAAGAAAATTACAGACCAATATCCCTGATGAACGTAGATGCAAAAATACTCAATAAAATATTAGCAAACAGAATTCAACAGTGTATGAAAAGGACCATACACCATGACCAATTGGGATTCATCCCAGGGATGCAAGGATGGTACAACATTCGAAAATCCATCAATATCATCCACCACATCAACAAAAAGAAAGACAAAACCACATGATCATTTCCATAGATGCTGAAAAAGCATTTGACAAAATTCAACATCCACTCATGATAAAAACTCTCAGCAAAATGGGAATAGAGGGCAAGTACCTCAACATAATAAAGGCCATATATGATAAACCCACTGCCAACATTATACTGAACAGTGAGAAGCTGAAAGCATTTCCTCTGAGATTGGGAACCAGACAGGGATGCCCACTCTCCCCACTGTTATTTAACATTAGTACTAGAGGTCCTAGCTATGGCAATCAGACAAAACAAAGAAATACAAGGGATCCAGATTGGTAAAGAAGTTAAACAGTCACTATTTGCAGATGATATGATATTGTACATAAAAAACCCTAAAGACTCCACTCCAAAACTAATAGAACTGATATCGGAATACAGAGCAAAGTTGCAGGATACAAAATTAACACACATAAATCTATAGCTTTCCTATACACTAACAATGAACCAATAGAAAGAGAAATCAGGAAAAAACTCCATTCACCATTGCATCAAAAAGAATAAAATACCTAGGAATAAACCTAACCAAAGAAGTGAAAGACTTATACTCTGAAAACTACAAGTCACTCTTAAGAGAAATTAAAGGGGACAGTAACAAATGGAAACTCATCCCCTGCTCATGGCTAGGAAGAATTAATATCATCAAAATGGCCATCCTGCCCAAAGCAATATAGAGATTTGATGCAATCCCTATCAAATTACCAGCAACATTCTCCAATGAACTGGAGCAAATAATTCAAAAATTCATATGGAAACAGCAAAGACCCCGAATAGCCAAAGCAATCCTGAAAAAGAAGAATAAAGTAGGGGGGATCTCACTCCCCAACTTCAAGCTCTACTACAAAGCCATAGTAATCAAGACAATTTGGTACTGGCACAAGAACAGAGCCACAGACCAGTGGAACAGATTAGAGACTCCAGAAATGAACCCAAACATATATGGTCAATTAATATTTGATAAAGGAGCCATGGACATACAATGGCAAAATGACAGTCTCTTCAACAGATGGTGGTGGCAAAACTGGACAGCTACATGTAGGAGAATGAAACTGGACCATTGTCTAACCCCATATACAAAGGTAAACTCAAAATGGATGAAAGACCTGAATGTAAGTCATGAAACCATAAAACTCTTAGAAAAAAACATAGGTAAAAACCTTTTAGACATAAACATGAGTGACCTCTTCTTGAACATATCTCCCCGGGCAAGGAAAAGAACAGTAAAAATGAACAAGTGGGACTATATTAAGTTGTAAAGCTCCTGTACAGCAAAAGACACCATCAATAGAACAACAAGGAACCCTACAGTATGGGAGAATATATTTGTAAATGACAGATCGAATAAAGGCTTGACGTCCAAAATATATAAAGAGCTCACATGCCTCAACAAACAAAAAACAAATAATCCAATTAAAAAATGGCCAGAGGAACTGAACAGACAGTTCTCCAAAAAAGAAATACAGATGGCCAACAGACACATGAAACGATGCTCCACATCGCTAATTATCAGAGAAATACAAATTAAAACTACAATGAGATATCACTGCACACCAGTAAGGATGGCTGCCATCCAGAAGACAAACAACAACAAATGTTGGCGAGGCTGTGGAGAAAGGGGAACCTTCCTACACTGCTGGTGGGAATGTAAATTAGTTCAACCATTGTGGAAAGCAGTATGGAGGTTCATCAAAATGCTCAAAACAGACCTACCATTTGACCCAGGAATTCCACTCCTAGGAATTTATCCTAATAACGCAGCAATCAAGTTTGAGAAAGACAGATGCACCCCTATGTTTATCGCAGCACTATTTACAATAGCCAAGAATTGGAAGCAATCTAAATGCCCATCGGTAGATGAATGGATAAAGAACATGCGGTACATATACACAATGGAATACTACTCAGCCATAAGAAGAGGGAAAATCCTACCATTTGCAGCAACATGGATGGAACTGGAAAGTATTATACTCAGTGAAATAAGCCAAGCGGAGAAAGAGAAATACCAAATGATTTCACTCATCTGTGGAGTATAAGAACAAAGGAAAACCTGAAGGAACAAAACAGCAGCGGAATCACAGAACCCAAAAATGAACTAACAGGGACCAAAGGGAAAGGGACTGGGGAGGATGGTTGGGTAGGGAGGGATAAGGGGGGGGAAGAAGAAAGGGGGTATTCAGATTAGCATGCATGGGGGGGACGGAGAAAGGGGAGGGCTGTACAACACAGAGAAGACAAGTAGTGATTCTACAACATTTTGCTATGCTGATGGACAGTGTAAAGTGGTTTATAGGGGGGATCTGCTGTGGGGAGAGCCTAGTAAACATAATATTCTTCATGTAAGTGTAGATTAAAGATTTAAAAAAAAAAGAAAAAGAAAGAAAAGGGTGATTACTCCTTGATAGGATAAAACTAATGGTAAATCAATGATTAACGCATGCTTTAAATATCCTTAATTTTGATCACTTAAAGGGTGTCAGATGATTGGCTCTGGAGGTACACTTTTCTGATAATATTCCTTTCTCTTAAAAAAAAAAAAGGAGTTCCTGTGTGGTGACCTCCAATGAGATCTACACAATGGTATAAAGGGCATATCAAAGTGTGGGCAAAGGGTCTGTTTGTGTTTATACAGAAGATCAAAGCCTAATTTGGCTACCCAGAAAATGAACTAAGATACGATATGAAGAACTTCCAACATCAGCACTCTCTGGAAGACTCATACCAGAAGATGATCATCAAAAAACCTCCACAAAGATTCAGGCGATGCTCCAGTTGTAGCTGCATCCATCCCACCGTTTCCTGGACTTGCCATTGGAATGAAGAAGGAGATATCTAAGCTGGCCTGTGCATACAGTAAAACAACAAATTTGACTGGATCTATACTGTTAGAACTCAACCAAGAATTAGGAGCAGTGCAAGTTGTAGCGCTCCAAAATCTTACAACTGCAGACTATCTACTGTTAAAAGAACATATGGGATGTGAACAGTCCCCAGGAATGGGTTGTTTTAATTTGTCTGATTTCTCTCAGACTGTTCAAGTTCAGTTGGACAATATCCACCAAGTCATAGATAAGTTTTCAGAAATGCCTAAGATGCCTAACTGGTTTTCTTGGCTTCACTGGAGATGGCTGGTAATTACAGGTATGCTTTGCTTACGTAACTACTCCTATTATGTTAATGTGTGTGCGCAATTTAGTTAGTAGTTTAAAACCTATACATGCTTAAGTTACTCTACAAGAAGATATGTCAAAGAAATAATCAATCCTCCCATGTTTTCTTCCATCTGCTACCTCTGTAGCTTTTCTTCTTCCTTCCTAATTACAACCCTTAAATAGAACTCGTGCCTCATATTGAATTTACCAAGTATCATAATTCCTCCAAGTGGTAAAGATACCTCAAGAGAAATGCTGGGCATAGAAGCCACAGGGCATAAATATGCAAAGAAGTAAAAAGCTAATCTTTTCAAAGAATATGGCTTCTCTCTCACTTACCATCTTTACATCTCCCTGTATGGCCCCGGAAGATGACTGGTTAGCCAGAGACGGGCAAGATTCCTCAAGGGAGGAACAACTAAGACAGGCACAGTCGCAGGGGGGCTATCAGGTGAGAAATTGGGGATCAACAGTGGTGAGGCTTAGAACCTCACCCCCCCTGTTTTGAGAGAAATCTGCATCCGTGGATGTTTTAATGCTCTTTTCTAGCTTGGATTAACACATAGTCTACAGGCACACACCTGATCATCTACAATTGCTGTCTTACAACACTAAACTATGTTTTCTACCTTTATCTTGCATCTACCTACCTTCAGCATTTTATTAAAAATAAAAATGATGATAATAATGATAATGAAGGGAGAAATGTGGGATCCACATATAAATCAAGTATAAAAATCAAACGAATATTCATATTTGACCTGATTGTTTATAGTTCATAATGCGTGATCAAAACCGAAAGTTTCTGTGATGACTGCCCTTGTACTGTTCACCGTGTAAGAACTTATTCACTATGTAAGAATTTGTTCACCATGTAAGAACTTGTTCGTTATGCTTCAGAAGATTGGAGACTGATGAGAATTAGGCTTGAGATGGATTAATGATTGTGCATTGAGCACTGACTCCCCTATACAGAATTTTATTGTTGTTAACAACCATTTGATCAATAAATATGAGAGATGCCCTCTCAGAAAAAAAAAAACAAAAAAACATTGACAGTTGAATAACATGAGGGTAAGGATCTTGTCCTGCTCAGCTGAAAATCTGCATATAACTTTTAACTCCCTAAACTTAACTACGAATAGCCTATTGTTGACTGGATGTCTTATTGATAATACAGTCTGTTAGTGTTTATTTTATATGTCATATGTATTATAGACTGTATTCTTACAATAAAATAAGCTACAGAAAAAAAAAAGTCTGAAAGGGGAAGAGTTTAACAGGTGGACAAAATCTTCCTGGCACACACAGCCCAGCAGTCTGGGAACTTTCAGGAACTTCAGGCGCCCTATCTTCCTGGTTGGCAACACAACCCCGAGGCCTCTCACTGTGATAAGCAGCCTGCTTCTCCTTTCTCCGTGCCAGCACATGTGCACAAACCAGTTGTCCCTGCCATTGCTGCAGACCAGCTGCAGGGCAGCCCTGCCTACAGCAACTACACAGCTTAATGAAGAGGAATCTCCCTGGGCACGGTTGACTGGCACAGACAGCAAAACAGGCACTGAGACCATGAGCCACAAAGGGGCTTTGTTCTCATGGCAGAACCCGTGCCACTCACCTGTGATCTCTGCCAGCGCCCATGCCATCCCGAGGGCTGCCCTGCCCATGGCAGCTTAGGGGATTAACCCAGAGACTGCTCCCTGTGCACAGAACCAGCACAGACAGTAGAGAGAGGCACGGTGACTGAGAAGCAGGAAGGGACTTTGTTCTCCCAAGTGACACGCATGCCACTCTCTGGCAACCACTCCCATTGCTCCAGGACTAGGAAAATGCAGAAGAACCTTGTTCAATCCAAAATCCTTCAAACACCAGAAACAGGGTTCAGTGAGACTGAAATCACCAATCTTCCTGAAAAAGAATTAAATTTTAAGTCATAATCATGCTGATGGAGCTACAGAAAAATATTCAAGAGGTAAGTGATGAATTCAGGAGGGAGATAACAAAAATGAAACAAACAATAGGGAGATTTAAAAGCAGATTAAGTGAGGTGGAGGAGACTGTTAATAGAGGAATAGAAATCAGAGAACAGGAATACAGAGACGCTGAGGCAGAGAGAGATAAAAGGATCTCTAGGAATGAAAGAATAGTGAGAGAACTGTGTAAACAACCCAAACGGTCAATATTTGCATTATAGGGGTACCAGAAGAAGAGTGAAAAAGGGATAGAAAGTGTCTTTGAAGAAATAACTTGTGAAAACTTCCCCAGTTGTGGGAAGGAGATAGTATCTCAGGCCATCGAAGACCACAGATCTCCAAAACACAAGGGACCCAAGGAGGACAACACCAAGACATACAATAATTAAAATGGGAAAGATCAAAGACAAAGACACAGTATTTAAAGCAGCCAGAGAGAGAAAAAAAGATCACCTACAAAGGAAAACCAATCAGGCTATCATCAGACTTCTCAGAAGAAACCTTACCGGCCAGAAGGGAGTGGCATGATATATTCAATGCAATGAAAGAGAAGGGCCTTAAACCAAGAATACTGTATTCGGCAACATTATCATTTAAATTAGAAAGAGGGATTAAACAATTACAAGACAAGCAAAAGTTGAGGGAATTTATCTCCCACAAAATATCTCTACAGTGTATTTTAAAGGGACTGTTCTAGATGGACGTGTACCTAAGGCTAAATAGCTGTCACCAGAGAAAATAAAAGCACAGCAAGGAAGTGGGGCAACTAAATAGTAGTCAAATACAAAATTAAATCAGCTACCCACAAAGTCAATCAAGGGATACACAAAGAGTACAGAATATGACACCTAACAGAAAGAGTGGAGGTGGAAGAAAAAGGAGAGAAAAAAGAATCATCAGACTGTGTTTATAATAGCATAATAAGTGAGTTAAGGTAGACTGCTAGACAGGAAAGAAGCTGCCCTTGGACCTTCGGTAATCACAAATCCAAAGTCTGCAATGGCAATAAGTACATATCTATCAATAATCATCCTAAATGTAAATGGACTGAATGCACCAATCAAAAGACAGAGTTACAGTGTAGATAAAGCACGACCCATCTATATGCTGCCTATATGAGACTCACTTCAAATCTAAAGACATACGCAGATTAAAAATGAAGGGATGGAAAAAGATATTTCATGCAAACAATAGGGAGGAAAAAAAGCAGGTGTTGCAGTACTACCAAAATAGACTTCAAAACAAAGAAAGTAACAAGAGACCAAGAAGGACATTACATAATGATAAAGGGGTCAGTCTAAGAGGAATATAGCCATTATAAATAACTATGCCCCCACCACAGGAACACCTATATATGTGAAACAAATACTAACAGAAAGGAGGAAATAGAATGCAATGCATTCATTTTTTTTTACATACGTATTTTTTATTGAAGGGTAGTTGACACACAGTATTACATTAGTTTCAGGTGTACAACACAGTGATTCAACATTTATATACATGATAATTCTAGGTACCAGCTATCACCATACCAAGTTGTTACAATATTTTGACTATATTCCTTATCCTATACATTACATCCCGGTTACTTATTTTACAATTGGAAGTGTGTACTTTTTTTTTTTTTGTGAGGGCATCTCCCATATTTATTGATCAAATGGTTGTTAACCACAATAAAATTCTGTATAGGGGGGTCAATGCTCAATGCACAATCACTAATACACCCCAAGCCTAATTGTCGTCAGTCTCCAATCTTCTGAAGCATAACGAACAAGTTCCTACATGGAGAACAAATTCTTACATAGTGAATAAGTTACATTGTGAACATTACAAGGGCAGTCATCACAGAAGCTTTTGGTTTTGATAATGCATTATGAACTATAAACAGTTCAAATATGAGTATTCATTTGATTTTTATACTTGATTTATACATGGATACCACATTTCTCTATTATTATTTTTAATAAAATGTTGAAGTGGTAGGTAGATACAAGATAAAGGTGGAAAACACATTTTAGTGTTGTAAGAGAGCAAATGTAGATGATCAGGTGTGTGCCTGTAGACTATGTGTTAATCCAAGCTAGACAGGGGCAATAAAACATCCACATATGCAGCAGATTTCTCTCAGAATAGAGGGGGGGAGGTTCTAAGCCTCACCTCTGTTGATCCCCAATTTCTCACCTGATGGCCCCCCTGCGACTGTGCCTGTCTTAGGTTGTTCCTCCCTTGAGGAATCTTACCCGTCTCTGGCTAACCAGTCATCTTCTGGGTTCATACAGGGAAATGTTAAGTTGGTAAGTGAGAGAGAAGCCTTATTGTTTGAAAAGGATAGCTTTTTACTTCTTTGCATATTTTATGCCCTGTGGCTTCTATGCCCAGCATTTGTCTTGAGGTGTCTTTACCACTTGGAAGAATTATGATACTCGGTGAATTCGATATGAGGCACAAATTCTACTTAACGGTTATAATTAGGAAGGAAGAAGAAAAGCTATAGAAATAGCAGGCGGAAGAAAACATGGGAAGATTGATTATTTCTTTGACATATCTTCTTGTAGAGTAACTTCAGCATGTATAGGTTTTAAACTACTAATTAAATTGCGCACACACATTAACATAATAGGAGTAGAGTTACGTAACCAAAGCATACCTGTAATTACCAGCCATCTCCAGTGAAACCAAGAAAACCAGTTAGGCACCTTAGGCATTTATTAAAACTTATCTATAATATGGTGGATATTGTCCAACTGAACTTGAACAGTCTGAGAGAAATCAGACAAATTAAAACAACCCATTCCTGGGGACTGTTCACATCCCATATGTTCTTTTAACAGTAGATAGTCTGTAGTTGTAAGATTTTGGAGCGCTACAACTTGCACTGCTCCTAATTCTTGGTTGAGTTCCAACAGTTTAGATCCAGTCAAATTTGTTGTTTTACTGTATGCACAGGCCAGCTTAGATATCTCTTCATTCCCATGGCAAGTCCCGGAACTGGTGGGATGAGTTCATCTACACCTGTAGCAGTGCATGGATCTTTGTTGGGGTTTTTTGATGGTCATCTTCTGGCATGAGTCTTCCCGAGAGTGCTGATGTTGGAAGTTCTTTTTCATATCGTATCTTAGTTCATTTTCTGGGTAGCCAAATTAGGCTTTGATCCTCTGTATAAACACAAACAGACCCTTTGCCTACACTTTGATATGCCCTTTATACCATTGTGTGGAACTCATTGGAGGTCACCACACAGGAACTGCTTTTTTTTTTATCATTAGTCTACACTTACATGATGAATATTTTGTTTACTAGGCTCTCCCCTATACCAGGTACCCCCTATATACCCCTTTACAGTCACTGTCCATTAGCGTAGCAAAATGTTGTAGAGTCACTACTTGTCTTCTCTGTGTTGTACAGCCCTCCCATTTCTCCCACCCCCCCATGCATGCTAATCTCAATACCCCCCTTTTTCTCCCCCTCCCTTATTCCTCCCTACCCACCCATCCTCCCCAGTCCCTTTCCCTTTGGTACCTGTTAGTCCATTCTTGAGTTCTGTCATTCTGCTCCTATTTTGTTCCTTCAGTTTTTCCTTTGTTCTTATACTCCACAGATGAGTGAAATCATTTGGTATTTCTCTTTCTCCGCTTGGCTTGTTTCACTGAGCATAATACCCTCCAGCTCCATCCATGTTGCTGCAAATGGTAGGATTTGCCCTTTTCTTATGGCTGAGTAGTATTCCATTGTGTATATGTACCACATCTTCTTCATCAATTCATCTATCGATGGGCATTTAGGTTGCTTCCAATTCTTGGCAATTGTAAATAGTGCTGCAAGAAAAATAGGGGTGCATTGGTCTTTCTCATACTTGATTGCTGCATTCTTAGGGTAAATTCCTAGGAGTGCAATTCCCGGTCAAATGGTAAGTCTATTTTGAATATTTTGATGTACCTCCATACTGCTTTCCACAATGGTTGAACTAATTTACATTCCCACCAGCAGTGTAGGAGGGTTCCCCTTTCTCCACAGTCTCGCCAACATTTGTTGTTGTTTGTCTTTTGGATGGTAGCCATCCTTACTGGAGTGAGGTGATACCTCATTGTAGTTTTAATTTGCATTTCTCTGATAATTAGCGATGTGGAGTGGCTTTTCATGTGTCTGTTGGCCATCGGTATTTCTTTTTTGGAGAACCGTCTGTTCAGTTCCTCTGGCCATTTTTTAATTGGGTTCTTTGTTTTTTGTTTGTTGAGGCATGTGAGCTCTTTATATATTCTGGACGTCAAGCCTTTATCGGATGTGTTATTTTCAAATATATTCTCCCATACTGTAGGGTTCCTTGTTGTTCTATTGATGGTGTCTTTTGCTGTACAGAAACTTTACAACTTAATATAGTTCCACTTGTTCGTTTTTGCTGTTGTTTTCCTTGCCCGGGGAGATATGTTCAAGAAGAGGTCACTCATGTTTATGTCTAAAAGGTTTTTGCCTATGTTTTTTTCTAAGAGTTTTATGGTTTCATGACTTACATTCAGGTCTTTCATCCATTTTGAGTTTACTTTTGTGTATAGGGTTAGACAATGGTCCAGTTTCATTCTCCTACATGTAGCTGTCCAGTTTTGCCAGCACCATCTGTTGAAGAGACTGTCATTACGCCATTGTATGTCCATGGCTCCTTTATCAAATATTAATTGACCATATATGTTTGGGTTCATTTCTGGAGTCTCTAATCTGTTCCACTGGTCTGTGACTCTGTTCTTGTGCCAGTACCAAATTGTCTTGATTACTATGACTTTATAATAGAGCTTGAAGTTAGGGAGTGAGATCTCCCGTACTTTATTCTTTCTCAGGATTGCTTTGGCCTTTCGGGGTCTTTGGTGGTTCCATATGAATTTTTGAATTATTTGTTCCAGTTCATTGAAGAATGTTGCTCATAGTTTCACAGGGATTGCATCAAATCTGTATATTGCTTTGGGTAGGATGGCCATTTTGACGATATTAATTCTTCCTAGCCACGAGCATGGGATGCGTTTCCATCTGTTAGTGTCCCCTTTAATTTCTCTTAAGAGTGACTTGTAGTTTTCAGAGTATAAGTCTTTCACTTCTTTGGTTAGGTTTATTCCTAGGTATTTTATTCTTTTTGATGCAATTGTGAATGGAGTTGTTTTCCTGATTTCTCTTTCTATTGGTTCATTGTTAGTGTATAGGAAAGCCACAGATTTCTGTGTGTTGATTTTGTATCCTGCAACTTTGTTGTATTCCGATATAAGTTCTGTTAGTTTTGGAGTGGAGTCTTTAGGGTTTTTTATGTAGAGTATCATATCATCTGTAAATAGTGACAGTTTAACTTCTTCACCAATCTGGATTCCTTGTATTTTTTTGTTTTGTCTGATTGCCATGGCTAGGGCCTCCAGTACTATGTTAAATAACAGTGGGGAGAGTGGGCATCCCTGTCTAGTTCCCAATCTCAGAGGAAAAGCTTTCAGCTTCTCGCTGTTCAATATAATGTTGGCTGTGGGTTTATCATATATGGCCTCTATTATGTTGAGGCACTTGCCCTCTATTCCCATTTTGCTGAGAGTTTTTATCATGAATGGATGTTGAACTTTGTCAAATGCTTTTTCAGCATCTATGGAGATGATCATGTGGCTTTTGTCTTTCTTTTTGTTGATGTGGTGGATGATGTTGATGGACTTCGAATGTTGTGCCATCCTTGCATCCCTGGAAGGAATCCCACTTGGTCATGGTGTACGATCCTTTTGATGTACTTTTGAATTCGGTTTGCTAATATTTTGTTGAGTATTTTTGCATCTACGTTCATCAGGGATATTGGTCTGTAGTTTTCTTTTTTGGTGGGGTCTTTGCCTGGTTTTGGTATTAGGGTGATGTTAGCTTCATAGAATGAGTTTGGGAGTATCCCATCCTCTTCTATTTTTTGGAGAACTTTAAGGAGAATGGGTATTATGTCTTCCCTGTATGTCTGATAAAATTCTGAGGTAAATCCATCTGGCCTGGGGGTTTTGTTCTTTGGTAGTTTTTTGATTACTGCTTCAATTTCGTTGCTGGTAATTGGTCTGTTTAGATTTTCTGTTTCTTTCTGGGTCAGTCTTGGAAGGTTGTATTTTTCTAGGAAGTTGTCCATTTCTCCTAGGTTTCCCAGCTTGTTAGCATATAGGTTTTCATAGTGTTCTCTAATAATTCTTTGTATTTCTGTGGGGTCCGCCGTGATTTTTCCTTTCTCGTTTCTGATACTGTTGATTTGTGTTGACTCTCTTTTTCTCTTAATAAGTCTATCTAGAGGGTTGTCTATTTTGTTTATTTTCTCGAAGAACCAGCTCTTGGTTTCATTGATTTTTGCTATTGTTGTATTCTTCTCAATTTTATTTATTTCTTCTCTGATCTTTATTATGTCCCTCCTTCTGCTGACCTTAGGCCTCATTTGTTCTTCTTTTTCCAATTTCCATAATTGTGACATGAGACCTTTCATTTGGGATTGTTCTTCCTTTTTTAAATATGCTTGGATTGCTATATACTTTCCTCTTAAGACTGCTTTTGTTGTGTCCCAAAGAAGTTGGGGCTTAGTGTTGTTGTTGTCATTTGTTTCTATATATTGCTGGATCTCCATTTTGATTTGGTCATTGATCCATTGATTATTTAAGAGCGTGTTGTTAAGCCTCCATGTGTTTGTGAGCCTTTTTGCTTTCTTTGTACAGTTTATTTCTAGTTTTATGCCTTTGTGGTCTGATAAGTTGGTTGGTAGGATTTCAATCTTTTGGAATTTACTGAGGCTCTTTTTGTGGCCTAGTATGTGGTCTATTCTGGAGAATGTTCCATGTGCACTTGAGAATAATGTGTATCCTGTTGCTTTTGGATGTAGAGTTCTGTAGATATCTATTAGGTCCATCTGTTCTAGTGTGTTGTTCAGTGACTCTGTGTCCTTACTTATTTTCTGTCTGGTGGATCTGTCCTTTGGAGTGAGTGGTGTGTTGAAGTCTCCTAGAATGAATGCATTGCATTCTATTTCCTCCTTTAGTTCTGTTAATATTTGTTTCAGGTATGTTGGTGCTCCTTTATTGAGTGCATATATATTTATAATGGTTATATCCTCTTGTTGGACTGAGCCCTTTATCATTATGTAATGTCCTTCTTTGTCTTTTGTTACTTTCTTTATTTTGAAGTCTGTTTTGTCTGATACCAGAATTGCAACACCTGCTTTCTTCTCTTTGTTGTTTGCCTGAAATATCTTTTTCCATCCCTTGACTTTAAGTCTGTGCATGTCTTTGGGTTTGAGGTGAGTCTCTTGTAAGCAGCATATGGATCGATCTTGCTTTTTTATCCATTCTATTACTCTGTGTCTTTTGATTGGTACATTCAGTCCATTTACATTCAGGGTGATTATTGAAAGGTATGAACTTATTGCCATTGCGGTTTTAAGTTTGTGGTTACCAAAGGTTCAGGGTTCGCTTCTTTACTATCTTATTGTCTAACTTAACTCGCTTGTTGAGCTATTATAAACGCGGTCTGATGATTCTTTATTTCTCTCCCTTCTTATTCCTCCTCCCTTCTTCATATGTTAGGTGTTTTGTTCTGTACTCTTTTTAGGAGTGCTCCCATCTAGAGCAGTCCCTGTAAGATGCTCCGAATAGGTAGTTTGTGGGAGGCAAATTCCCTCGACTTTTGCTTGTCTGGGAATTGTTTAATCCCTCCTTCATATTTAAATGATATTTGTGCTGGATACAGTAGTCTTGGTTCGAGGCCCTTCTGTTTCATTGCATTAAGTATATCATGCCATTCTCTTCTGGCCTGTAGGGTTTCTGTTGAGAAGTCTGATGATAGCCTGATGGGTTTTTCTTTGTAGGTAACCTTTTTTTTTCTCTCTGGCTTCCTTTAATACTTTGTCCTTGTCTTTGATCTTTGCCATTTTAATTATTATGTGTCTTGGTGTTGCCCTCCTTGGATCCCTTGTCATGGGAGTTCTGTGTACCTCTGTGGTCTGAGAGGCCATTTCTTCCCCTAGTTTGGGGAAGTTTTCGGCAATTATTTCTTCAAAGACACTTTCTATCCCTTTTTCTCTATTCTTCTTCTTGTATTCCTATAATGCGTATATTGTTCCTTTTCGATTAGTCACTCAGCTCTCTTAGAATTCTTTCATTCCTGGAGATCCTTTTATCTTTCTCTGCATCAGCTTCTCTGCATTCCTGTTCTCTGTTTTCTGTACCATTAATGGTCTCTTGCATCTCGTCCATTCTGTTTGGAAGTCCTTCCAGAGCTTGTTTTATTTCTGTATTCTCCTTCCTTAGTTCTTGCATATTTCTCTGCAAGTCCATCAGCATGGTTATGACTTTTGTTTTGAATTCTTTTTCAGGAAGACTGGCTAAATCTATCTCCCCAGGTTCCTTCTCAGGGGACGATGTAGCAGATGCCGAAGGTGTCTGGGTTAGTCTTGTCTGGATCATATTTTTTTGCCTTTTCATGTTGACAGGTGCTATTGACTGTCAGCTGGGAGGGTCAAACTTTTCACTTGCTACTGGCCTTTCTTTACTGGGACAACTGCGACCCCTAGTGGCTTGTGTTGGGTAATTGCGTGTAGGCTGGGTCTTTGTGTCTTGCCCAGCCGAAGTGTAGGAATTTTCCTTTCTGCCTTTCTGTGGGTGTGTTTTGCCTTAGGCTGTTTCTCTGCTTTCGCAGCGCCAGGAGGGGTAATGGACAGTAGGGGGGGGGACTGTTTGGCTGTTTACCTCCGTGAGGGTTCTCAGAGCTTTTGCCCGGGGGGTTAGTGCGCCCGGTTTTCCCTGTAATTTCCAGCCACTGGGCTGTGACCTGTGTTGTTTCCATCTAGCTGTTAAATCCCTGTCCCTTTAAGACTTTCAAAGAGCACTGGCTTTTCTTTGTCACAGGGGCATCAGCTTCGGCACTCTCTCAGAGGTCTTGCTGCCCTGTTTCCCTAGTTTCCAGCCCTCCACACATGTACTGTGTCTGTGCTCTGGTGCGGGTGGCTGGGGCTGGGTGTTTAGCAGTCCTGGGCTCCCTCTCCCTCCCACCGGGAGCTGGGGGGAGGTGTGCTGGGGTCCCACCGGCCGGGGCTTGCATCTTACCCCTTTCACCAGGCGCTGGGCTCTCACACGTGTCGATGTATTCAGGCTGTTGTCCTGTGTCTTCTGGTCTCTCTTTTAGGATTAGTTGTATTTGTTGTATTTTCAAAAATATATATGTTTTTGGGAGGAGATTCCCACTGTCCTACTCACGCCGCTATGTTGGCTCCGCCTCTTGCAATGCATTCATTTTAGGAGACTTCAACACAGCACTCACTCCAAAGGACATATCAACCAGAGAGAAAATAAGTAAGGACACAGAGGCACTGAACAACACATTAGAACAGATGAACCTAAAGACATCTACAGAACTCTCTACCCAAAAGCAGCAGGATACACATTCTTCTCAAGTGCACATGGAACATTTTCCAGAATAGACTACATACTAGGCCACAAAAAGAGCCTCAGTAAATTTAAAAACATTGAAATTGTACCACCAACTTCTCAGATCACAAAGGTATAATACTAGAAATAAATTGTACAAAGAAAACAAAAGGCTCACAAACACATGGAGGCTTAATAACATGCTCCTAAATAATCAATGGATCAATGACCAAATTAAAACAGAGATCAAGCAATATATGGAGACAAATGACAAAAACAGCACAACGCCCCAACTTCTTTGGTACACAGAGAAGGCAGTTCTAAGAGGAAAGTATATAGCAATTCAGGCCTATTTAAAGAAGGAAGAACAATCCCAAACAAATAATCTAAATTCACAATTATTGAAACTAGAAAAAGAAGAACAAATGAGGCCCAAAGTCAGCAGGAGGGACATGATAAAGATCAGATAATAAATAAATAAAATTGAGAATAAAACAATTGAAAAAGTTAATGAAAGCAAGAGTTGGTTCTTTGAGAAAATAAAATACATAAACCTGTAGCCAGACTTATCAAGAAAAAAATAATCTATACACAGAAACAATCAGAAATGAGAAAAAAAAATCACTACAGACACCACAGAAATACAAAGAATTATTAGAGAATACTATGAAAATCTATTTGCTAACAAACTGGATAACTTAGATGAAATGGACAACTTTCTAGAAGAGTACAACCTTCCAGGACTGACCCAGGAAGAATCAGAAAATCTAAACAGACCAATTATCAACAATGAAATTGAATTGGTAATCAAAAAACTACCCCAAAACAAAACCCCTGGACCAGATGGATTCATTGCTGAATTTTATCATACATTTAGAGAAGATATAATAGCCATTCTCCTTCAAGTTTTCCAAAAAATAGAAGAGGATAGAATACTTCTAAACTCATTCTATGAAACCAGCATCTCTCTAAATACCAAAACCAGGCAAAGACACCACAAGAAAAGAAAACTACAGACCAATATCCCTGATGAACATAGATGCAAAAATACTGAATAAAATACTAGCAAACCAAATTCAAAAATATATCAAGAGGATCATATACCATGATCAAGTGGGATTCATCTCAGGGATACAAGGATGGTATATTTGGAAATCCATCAACATCATCCACCACATCAACAAAAAGAAGGACAAAAACCACATGATCATCTCCATAGATGCTGAAGAAGCATTGAACAAAATTCAACATCCATTCATGATAAAAGCTCTCAACAAAATGGGTATAGAGGGCAAGTAACTCAACATAATAAAGGCCATATATGACAAACTCACAGCCAACATCATACTCAACAGTGAGAAGCTGAAAGTTTTTCCCCTAAGATCAGTAACAAGACAAGGATGCTCACTCTCCCTACTTTTATTCAACATAGTACTGGAGGTCCTAACCTTGGCAATCAGGCAACACAAAGAAATAAAAGGCATCCAGAGTGGTAAAGAAGTTAAACCGTCACTGTTTGCAGATGACATGATAGTGTACATAAAAAATCCTGAAGAATCCACTTCAAAACTACTAGAACTAATATCTGAATTCAGCAAAGTTGTAGGATACACAGAACTCTGTTGCATTCCTATACACTAACGATGAACTAGCAGAAAGAAATCAGGAAAACAAGTCCCTTCACGACTGCATCAAAAAGAATAAAATACCTAGGAATAAACCTAACCAAGGAAGTGACAGACCTATACCCTGAAAATTACAAGACACTCTTGAGAGAAATTAAAGAGGACACTAATAAATGGAAATTCATCCCATCCTTTTGGGTAGGCAGAATTAATATTGTCAAAATGGCCGTCCTGCCTAACGCAATCTACAGATTCAATGCAATCCCTATCAAAATTCCAACAGATTCTTCAACAAACTGGAACAAATAGTTCTAAAATTCATATGGAAGCACAAAAGACCCTGAATAAAGTAATCCTGAGAAGGAAGAATAACGCTCGGGGAATTGCGCTCCCCAATTTCAAGCTATACTACAAAGCCACTGTAATCAAGACAATTTGGTACTGTCACAAGAACAGACCCAGAGACCAACGGAACAGAAGAGAGAGTCCAGAAATTAACCAAAGCATATATGGTCAATTAATATATGATAAAGGTACCACGGATATACAATGGGGAAGTGACAACCTCCCCTATTGGCAAAACTGGGCAGCTACATGAAAGAATGAAACTGGATTACTAGCTCCATACACAAAAGTAAGCTCGAAATGGATCAAAGACCTGAATGTAAGTCAGGAAAGCATATAACTCTTAGAAGAAAACATAAGCAAAACTCTCTTGAATATAATCATGAGCAACTTTTTCATGAGCATATCTCCCTGGGTAAGGGAAACAAAAGCTAAAATTGACAAGTGGGACTATATCAAACTAAAAGGCTGTACAGCAAAGGACACCATCAGTAGAACAAACGAACACTGTACAGTATGGGAGAATATATTCATAAATGATATCCGACAAGGGGTTGACATCCAAAGTATATAAAGAGCTCACACGCCTCATCAATCAAAAAGCAAAAAATCCAATTAAAAAATGGTTGGAGGATATGAACAGACACTTCTCCAAAGAGGAAATTCAGACCAACAGGCACATGAAAAGTTGCTCCATATCATTAATCATCAGAGAAATGCGAATTAAAACCACAATGAGATATCACTTCACACCTGTTAGGATGGCCAACATACAAAAGACAACAAATGCTGGCACGGATGTGGAGAAAGGGGACCCCTCCTACACTGCTGGGGGGAATGTAAACTAGTTCAACCATGTGGAAAGCAGTATGGAGGTTCCTCAAAAAACTCAAAATAGAAATACCATTTGACCCAGGAATTCCACTCCTAGGAATTTACCCTAAGAATGCAGGAGTCCAGATTCAAAAAAGACATATACACCCCTATGTTTATTGCAGCACTATTTACAATAGCCAAGAAATGGAAGCAACCTAAGTGTCCATCAAGAGATGAATGGATAAAGAAGATGTGGCACATTTCCAATGGAATATTATTCAGCCATAAGAAGAAAACAAATCCTACCATTTGCAACAACATGGTTGGAGCTAGAGGGTATTATACTCAGTGAAATAAGCCTGGTGGAGTAAGACAAGTACCAAATGATTTCACTCATCTGTGTAATATAATAATAGCAAAGCAAAACTGAAGGAACAAACCTGTAGCAGACTCACAAAACCCAAGAATGGACTTAGAGTTACCAAAGGGGCAGGGACTGGGGAGTGTGGGTGGGAAGGGATGGATACGGGGATTAAGGGGCATTATGCTTAGCACACATAATTTGGGGGTGGGGAACGGGTAAGGCAGTATAGTACAGAGAAGACAAGTGGTGACTGTATAGCATTTTACTACACTATTGGACAGTGTCTATAATGAGGTATGTGGTGGGGAATTGATAATGGGAGGAGTTTAGTAACTACAGTGTTGCTCATGTGATTGTATATTAATGATACCATAGTAAAATAAATAAATAAATAAACAAATAATAAATATCAATGAATAAATAAAAGAAATTAGACAGGAAGCAAAATAGGATCTTACTGGAGCTATGGCAACAACTGAAACCAGAGCAGCAGTTACAGCCATTAAGATCAAAGATGCAGAGGTCAGAGACAGAGCCACGAGTCCGGCCTGTGTGTTTGCAAGACTTCCTGCTGGAGAGTGAACCAACCTCCCTTGAGCCCACACAGGAAGATGACTGGGGAACACAGTTCAACTGAGGGGAAGGTCGTACTTGCCCTGAGGGACCAGGGGGGGACCGGAGGCCACATGTTAAAATAGCTATTCATTGGTCCCCAGTGAATATACAACGTGTCCTAGCTGGTGGACACTGGGGCTGATGTTCACTGATTCATGGTAACCCTGACTGGTTCCCCAGAACCCCCACTATCATAGATGGATATGGGGGTAAGGCTATCAGAGTGAAATAACCCCAAATCCCTTTGGGAATAGGACACCTATCCCCAAAAGTGTATACTGTGTATATATATCTCCTATCCCTGAGATATTTTGGGGATTGATATCCTGCAGGGTCTGTGGTTGCAGACCACTGCAGGTGAGTTCAGACTGAGAGTTCGTGTGGTGAAATCAGTTCTGAGGGGACATGCTAGGCACCTGCCCATAGCTTTGCCTGTGCCTCAGTGGGTGACTAATACCAACAGTCTATGGTATGGTCAGTCCGCTTATGGACCATGCTATGGCATTTTAATGAGAGACCCAGAAAGGGAGCCCTGAACTCCTTAGACATATTAACACATATGGGCTGCCTCCCCTAAACTGCAAGTACAAACCAAGAAGATCACTTAAGCCGAGGTTCGGCCACCAGAATAGTATCTTGCTGCCAGCACCAACTGCACTGAACCCCGGGGACTCCATTGAGTGGACGTGGCCTTGGACCTTTTGACACATGGACCAACAATGGCTGGCTCTCCTGGCACCTTGGGGACAAGGCCTGGAAGCTGGCCTCCTGTGTATTCCTGGAATACCAGCAGAGTGGCCACCCAAGGATCCCAGTAGTATAATATATCCTGAACGGCCAGAAGGTAGGAGCATCTTACCAGGGAGTTTTGTTTTATCATTATGGCCAGTGCCTGAACCTCCAGTAGCACTATATATAGACCCCTCAGTAAACCCCACAGGGAGGGGAGTAAAGGTATGGTATACTAGACCTGAACAGGACCCCCTTCCTGCTGCAGTCCTATTACAGGACCACTCTCTTGCATGCATCCTACCTGATGGACAAGATTTGCCTATGTTGTCATAAAATGTGTCTTATCACCCCTAGGGTCTTTGTGGATTGGGAACCTCCTCTGGCTTGAGGATTATTATAATTTTTGTTACCTATATCAAAATCTTGTTGTATCTTAATTTTTGTTATTACCTCTAAGTTGTTGTTATCCTCTGTTGCTATTGTGGAATCTGGTTATAGTGCTCCAGCTTTCTCGCACAGGGACCATTGCGGAAGATTGAAAGTGTGTAGATTGTAAGGTGAGAATCCTGGAGGGGTGGAGTGTGGGGAAGCTGGGGTTCCTATGGCCAGGATCTTCACTGAACTTAAGCCACTTGATATAACTGACCTGTTGCTAGGCTACTGCTTCCACACCCATAGGCAATAAGCTATTATTGCACTGTATAGAGAGCTCAGCCCAGTGCTCTGGGCACAGGCAGAGATGCTAGTGCTCAACCTATGCAGGGAGAACAAGCTAGGTAATAAACCCTTTCATCCCAAAGAAACATTCATTCTACAGTCATTTCTTTGGTCACACCGAATCCATAGCGAACTTGCTGGGGGCTGAAACCCATTGGCAAGACACCCCCTTTGCTGAGAGACTAAACCTAAATTAAAATCAAGCTACTTGCTAGCAGAAATAAGGGTAAAAAGCAAAGCTGGGAACCTTCCCATGCCCAGTTTAACCTCACATGTCTGAGTTAAGTACTTAGCATTATATGGATGGGCAGAGGGATCTGGAGCAGAAGGGAGTGGGTAAAGACCTCTCCAAAGAGCTTTTCAAATATCACAAGTGCAATTATGAAGGAAAAAACTGACAGGATTGACTTTATAAGAACTTAACCATAAATAAACCAAAAAGGCAAATGACAAAATGAAAACATTATTTGCAAAGTTTATAATAATAAAGCATCAACAGTCTTAAAAATATAAAGAGCGCCTATGAGAAAAAAAATATAATAATGTAGAAAAATGGACAAGGGCATGAAAAGACAAATCACTAAATATCTATCCATTTTCATATACATATGTATGTATGTAAATGGAAAATAAATGTTTAACCTCACTAGTAATCAAAATAATGCAAATGTTGAAACAATAACATCAAAATATTTTATCTGTCAAATTGGCAAAAATGAAAAATACGTTATCAGGCAGGAATACAGGCATTTCTTTGGTATGACGTTTCTGGAAGGGCAACCTGGTAACAGTCTTTAAATGTGCATTTTATTTTTAGTTATTTATCCTAAGTAAAGCCTTGTGGATGTGTGCAAAGATAGAGCTACAAGGATATTCGCTGAAGCATTGTTTACAATAGTGGCAAATTGGAAACAAATGTCCAGCAATCCAGAAGGAGGTAAACAGATTCTAGCTGATGGTTCATGATACGTGCAGCCGTTATAAAATGATGACATGGAATGGGAGTCCTAAACTCCTGTGTATTCCTGGAATACCAGCAGAGTGCCCCCCAAGGATCCCAGTAGTATAATATATCCTGAACGGCCAGAAGGTAGGAGCATCTTACCAGGGAGTTTTGTTTTATCATTATGGCCAGTGCCTGAACCTCCAGTAGCACTATATATAGACCCCTCAGTAAACCCCACAGGGAGGGGAGTAAAGGTATGGTATACTAGACCTGAACAGCACCCCCTTCCTGCTGCAGTCCTATTACAGGACTATTACATTAGGTTCACCTGTTGAACTTCAAAAAAATACAGGTATCCCACACCCAAACATTCTAATTGAGTAGGTTTGATTCTGTGGTATACTCTCAGTTGAGAATTACCGTTTCAGAAGTAGATTTAGTGACACAGAAAATCTTATGTTATATTGTGAAAATGCAAAAAAAAAATTTAGAAAAGCAGAATTATATTATTAAGAAGCAAACAGAGTCTTCCTTTTCCTATATTATGGCAGTCTAAATATCTCAATGACTTGATTAAAGAAAATTAAAAGCTAAATATTAAAGAGAAAAATTTGCATATGCCTAATAGAGAAAAAACTATACAGCTATACCTCAACATCTTATGTTGGTTCTCTCCAGATGATGGAATTACAGCATATTTTTCTTTTTCCTGTCATTTTTCCTACCAAATTACTATAATTAACACATGATTTTTCTTATTAGAAAAACTTTAAAATTCCCCTCGTATACATTTCACACTCATTTAGAAGGGAAATGTATGATAATCAAGTAAGAGTTCAAGAGTTGTAAACAATGTCTTATAAATTAGTTTCTAAAGGAGTCTTTCACTTAGTTGTTTTAAATTATCTCCCTATATCATGTCCCTACCAAGTTTCAACTACTATACCAAAGTTTATATGTGATTATAAAAAGAAGATTCATTTGAAGAAAATAAAGAGAGACTGAAAGACAGCCTTTGTGCACTGTAGCAACTTTCATCTTTTAGACAATGTAGGCAAGGCAAATAGACAATGGTTAACATATCCCCAGGCTGTACAAGGGCAAAGCTCAGTGCAAGTAGGAAGCGCTAGCAAAGGAAAAACATTACCTCTCCATTTCTTATAGAGGGATCCACTGTGGCTGCTGCCTCCTCAATGAGACCAATGCCTGATGGCTCTCTTGTACCGAGTTTCCCTAGTGATGCTGCCTTCAGCAGCTCGTTCATTTTCTTTCTAGTTTCCTCCTTTGCTAAAGCCAGCTCTCTCTTCAGGATCTCTGCACCATGCCAGTGCTGCCATTCTGTAAAGCAGTGTCGGAGAACTTGTTTCCGGTTATACTCCATGGCCACTTGTTGCTTCCTAAGTAACGAAGTACTTCCATTAAAAAAAGAAGCCATTTACAGCTTGTTAGTTGATAATGTAAATGAAACACAAGTCCAAAGGAGTCCCAGAAATGCTCCATCTTATCTCCAGCTTATTTTAAGCTAAGTGGAATGGCTGTATAAACTCCCTGGTGCCAAGAGTCTGCTCATAGAAGGCCTTGGCACCTCAAGACAGCGCTTCAGAAGAAAGAGTGACTGCTCTGTTCTATCAAGTCACAAAGACATATATATTTTTAATGACTGCAAAATTGTTTCGCAGAGTTTTTAGAGGGAAAAAAGTGAAAGAATAGGCATATAAATAATACTTTGTAAAAGATGAATGATGGAAATTTCAGCTATGCTTGGAAATCTAATAAAGAAGACAGTTTTGGAAGAAAGGAACAAAATTTAACAAGTGAATTGTCAATAATTAAGTATAAGACTTAAAAAAGTCTACATGAAACTGTGACAATGGATCTTGTGAAAGCACTTTATCAGGGAAATGATCTCTAAAAAGAACTAATTTACCAAACCCTTAAACTGAATGAATGAAGGAGCACTTTGTGCAGATACTTGCTAAACACTAGGAACACGTGCAAGGCAAGGACAAGGCCCTTGCTCTCAGAGAACTCTTCATAATCCAGTAGGGGTCTGGCTCATTCTTTTCCTAAGGAAGAGCTCCCTTCAATTTTTGCGAACTTTACTACGTTAGGGACATGACTGTGTGGACTTGGGAGATACTGGCTATCTTCACTTCTCAAAGGGAATCTCTATTAGGAGACACTTTTGTGACAGCCAGTTGAGAATTCAAGCATAGAGGTCTCTGAGCTCTGTAAGTGGATTATTATCATCCCTGAAGATGTGACCTGCAGAGTTTGGAATTTATTATGTCATATTCAGGGGTCAGTTGTGAGGTTTAAAATCTAATACTGTTTAGACACTTGATTCTACCTTGTAAAGGTGACTTGCATGTTCTCTATAACGCTTTTTGCATTGTTTCTTTTAAACACACTTAATGCTTAACTCTACTCATGATTTTTTGGTGTCATATGAAAATAATCAAAGTTTTTAAGTCAGTGAGTCAGGAGAACATTTCTACAGTTCTTAAATGCTTACATGACTTTTAAACCTTTTTTTGACTGCCACCTACCATAAGAAAAACATGTTAATACTGTGATTCAATATACCAATGTGTGTGTAGGAGAACAAAAGTGTATACAACTGAAACAAAAGTTTCTCTAAACACTTACCCTTACTACCAGAGATGCACTTTAAGATGTTCTAAGCTAATCTATTTGTTTAAAAAAATACAGCCATCTTGAGCCTGATTTAAGGACTCATAATGGGTTAAAACTCTTAGTTTGAAAAAGACTACTTTAGGATCACAAAATTTAACCTATGTCAAAGGAGTTGGATGAAACAACCAATTAGAGCAGAGCCAACTGAAATAGTGAATTTCAGGATAAACACTAATATTCAGTCTGCCAACAGCGTATTTCATTTTAGTTGCTTCTTTCTAGTACATATACTCAATAAATATTTGGCGACTAACTGATTGACAGTTATGGTAATAAAAGTACAACATAGATAGTGATAAACATTTATAGTATTTTACTTTGAAGGAAATAAAGTATGTGAGGTTGAATAACTGAAATACAAACTTTAAAAGAAATAAAGACATAAATCAGGTAGCAACACAGGTAAGAACAAAGCTCAAAATATATCAGTAGTGAAACAGAAAGCCTATAGCACTTAAGTAAGTGAAAGTCATAAATTTCCACAGGAGGTGTAGATTGTTTTGATTAATGTGACATTCCATTCACATCAATCTGCTCAGAAAGGGGGATTGTGAAATTTACCTGATGTGTTAGTCTCGTGTTTTTACAGCATAAATAGCCAAAAGCAGCATGGCCTTTTGACTGTTAGAGAAGAGATTATTTGGACACTATGAAAAGGCAAAGAGAAAAATATTTCTATAAGTATAACAGAGAGACTAAACAGTAAGAAAATGGGTAAAAAAAAAATGTTCACTATAGTGCTTAGAGCCCACTCTATAATGGTCACATAGGGGATCTGAAAATCTATTTAAGATATCGATGTTTGTGGGTTGAAGTGGAAGGATGGACATGCAGAAGCTAGGGATCCCGAGACAGGACTGGCTCTACACCTGTTTTCCTCAAGTTCACTTCAGTAGAGGGACAATATTCCAGAGAAGCCAACTCCTATACCTTATGACACTAAAAATGTAAGTATTTCTGGAAGTGAAAAATGACTCAAATTTCTTCAAAACTCAATCAGATCCAATTTACTTGGGTATGCTAACCTAAAGGAATGGTTTCAGACACAGTCTCTAGATAATGAAAAAATGAAAGACAGAGTTCCCTTGTGGAAGACATCCTGTCCCCATATGCTTCCAAGCTCAAATCAGGGAATTTCTGGCAAGAGTATATAAAATGATCATCATAATTATATAACTGCATGCAGAGAAAGGCTGTTTCTAAAGACCTAATATGATGGAAAAACTCAGTTTTCTTTCATATAAGAAAGTTTCAGGTCACCAAATATGTGGAGGTTTCTCCCAACATCTGACACTTCTGGCCACCAAATGTGTGGAGATTTCTCCCCACACCAAAATCAATTCTCCACACCAGCAAGGTGTCCAAGAACTCAGCTCAATTTTGACACTATCTACCCAGAGAGAGCATCAGATCCTACAGGTTCAGGGCTCCGTCCCACAGGGCTACCATTCACCCCAACTTCAGATGACAGTTGCAAGCCCAGCTCTCACTGGTGCTTCTAGGACTAAATGGCTATAGAGCAGAGATTCCAATAACCCCTTCCTTGGTTTCAACTGATTTTCTCAAGTGGCTCACAAAACTCAGGGAAATACTTAATATATAGCAGTTTATTAAAGGATATGATAAAAGATACAGATGAACAGCTGGATGAAGAGTACATAGGTCCTACAAGGTCCTAAGCACAGTAGCTTCTGTCCCCACAGAGTTGGGAGTGCATGACCCTCACAGTCGGGATGTGTTTGCCCATGAAGCTCCCCAAACCCTGTGCTTTGGGGATTTTATAAAGACTTCATCATGTAGGCATGACTGCTCATAATGCCACTTTCAGCCCTACTCTCTTCCCAAGAGAATGGAGGGTGGGACTGAAAATGCCAAGCTGCTTCTTATGGCTGGTCTTTCTAGTGACTGCCCTCATCCAGGAGGCCACCCTCATTAGAACAAAAGACGTTCTTCTCACCCTGGAAGTTACAAGGATTTGGGAGCTCTGTCATTTATTTATCATCCAGCTGCAGATGACGTGCAGTTTCTGGCCTCTCACCTGTATACCAAGGTGAGCAAGGATGCATGGGCAATCGATTGCACATGATTAACAGAGGTGCTCCATAAACGACTGCCCCAAAGAATGCTGAAATGAGGAGGGCTGACAATGGGGTATCTGACAGCCTATTTTCAATTCAGCCTCCCCACCCTCACCCCTGCCTTGGCTCAGTAGGTTCACCCCAGCCTGTTCTGGTTTATCCATCCCAGGAAACTTACTATACTTTAACAGGCATTGTCTGGAAACAGACAATACACGCTGCCTATATGCTGGTTTATAGGTTTTTCCCCAAACTGAAAAATGCCTTCCTATACTTAGCCACATTCTGTCTGTCTCAGAAGATGGGGCTCATGAATTGTTATTTTTAAAAAGCTCCTCAGGGGTGTATACTGCACATCAGCCAAGTCTATGTCACTCCCAAGTATTTATCTTACGGTGCCTTCTGTTGCAATTATTTTTAGCATTTAGGTAAATTTTTAATTTCACTTAGATTGCAAACTCTTAGAAGGCAAGCGTGTTTAACACTTTTTTTCAGTCCCCCCTCCTGGTACTTAGGAAAGAGTCTTAGTACCCAGTTAAGCATGGTAAAGCCGGTTAAATGAAGCATACCTTCTATCAAATAACTGAATGAATAAGTAAACAAACGCATGCCATGGTTTAAGGGCAGTCACCGGCCTGCCACACTAACCTCCATCCCATTTGCCAGATAGGATCTGTTTCTAGACAATATCTGATAAAGTATAGTAAGTTTCCTGGGATGGATAACATCAATTGAGGATTACAGAAAAAAATGTATGAGGGGCTTGAGGGACGAAGGGAAGAGAGAAAAGCATGTTCCCGGAAAGGCCCAGAGCCCTGGTGCAAGAATGAAGGTGATTTGATTAATGAAGGACAGAGGTACTCCCAGGGAAGAACTGAGAAATCAGGGAAGCCAGGTGCAGAAAGGCCTGGTGGAAACAAACCCTGCTTCTTCCTGATTTTGTCTAGGGCTGGCCACACAGGGAGGAAGGGACAGAGGAGCAATGGAAAACCTAGGACTGGGGCCAACTTTCAAAAGTGAACAAGCTAAGGAAATTAAAGTTCCAGTTCAAATTACAATACCACCACGTCAAAGGGTCTAACTTATTGTGTGCACCAGAATTTTTAATCCTCAAGGTTTGGGAATGTTTGTTAGTGTTAAATTGTATTACAACACTGTATTTAAATTTTGTAACACCATAACTATAACTATTATTAGACAAAAAAGATAAAATAGAAGAAAGAGAGAGGGAGAGAAGGAAGGGAGGGAGGGAGGGAGGGAGGGCAGTGTGGTATAAGAAAAGGTATCTAAAAATAAAAATTAACAGGCTCTAGTCCTGGACTAGTTACTCTTAACTCTGTGACCTTGATAGTCATTCACACTTTCTGGGCCTTACTTTTATCATCTGTAAGGTGAGGAGCCAGGAGAGATGATCCTTCCTGCTCTACAATTTTTTGCTCTAAAGTTTTATAGTAAAAAAATTATTATAAGTTAAATATTTCCTAACACTGGCAGTTCAAAAAAAATGTAGCACCCATTCTGAACATTTAAAAATAGACACCTGAAAATAATTCAGATATGAGACAAAAAGTTCTGAGATCTTTAAAAAAAAATTGGCACATCATGCTATTATGAAATCCCCATTTAGTAATTTTATATTTAAACAGTTTAATTGGAACAAAATCTCAAGTTCTTCAGAATTTTCTTCTACAAGTTTCTTTGGGCATGTAAATTTCATAGGCCACTTTTAACTTAACACCTCAGATTCCACTCCCTTTACGCCTTCACTCATGTTGCCTTCCCTTTGCAACACCTCCAGTTTCCCTTCTTTATCCAATACCCTGCTAACTATCCCTTTCTCAGTAAGCTATCACCCCAATTCTTTCTCAGTTGCTAGGTCCTGAGAATTCAGAAACAAATTACAGGTGAGTTTTCTATGTTGACCTTTTTTTTTCACTGAAGATTTCCCCCAGCATACTGTAAGAAAGGGAAATTGATTGGGTCATTCTCCTGCTTAAAAACCTTAAAAAATTCACCTTTATTTACCAAAGAACACCTAAACTCATTGTCTTGGCATTTGAGGCCTTTCACAAGTTGGTGTACTGATAACCATATGCTTGAGGACCTCCCACCGATCTGGATGGCTACACTTCATTCCATTACCTGATCTCCACACCTCCACCTAGGAACACCCTACTTATGGTGCAGGGCCAGCTCAAGACCCATCTTCTTGATAAAGCTTTTTTTTTCTGTAGGAGCTCCTCAATCCCTGCAATACTTCTGCTAAGGTCTCAGCAGCAGAAGGGGATGCATTATGTGGTTTATAATGCTCACCAACACCTGTACTGTTTCTAGATCATGTCTTTCCCACAGAACTATGAGTCAGGCTTCTATTTATCATCTTCAGGGCCTGATGCTCTCAGAGAGTTGCACAACTCCAGGAGCCACCATTCCTTGCTACATAACAATGCTTTCACATACAATTCATTCAATTTTTCACCCTGAATGAGTAACAGTTGCTGGTAGAGTAGTGATTGCATATAAGAACATAATCTCCCTCCCCCAAACAAATGGTTCCTTCTACATCTTAGATTTTGGTTTAAAAATGCAAAGTTGAACTTGGAAAAGAAGAAAATGTATTTAATTTTTAAGATGATGGAACAAAGGTTTTATTTAAAGAAATTTGTCATTCATAAATGTAAGAGGGAGCTGATATAAAGGTGTCAAAAACCTAAATAAGGTGTGGAACAAAAGATGGGGAAGTAGAAGGAATCACTCTTGGCAGGTCTGCCCTCCCAAAAGAACATTCCCTGTGTCCTTAATTAACATTCCATGTGCAGACATTGATTTCTATAAATGAAAATTACTGGCATAAAAACCAAGCTCTAACTTCTGAACTGCAAGGAGGCCCAAGGTGCAATGCTACTACATTACAGGACAAGGGAAAAGCATAATACTTGTCCTTTTTGAAAAGGGAAAGCATGTACACTAGTATATTTTAATCAAATAATTTTTTTTGCTTATAATTTATACTTAGATTTTTCTAGTTTGGGATATAACATAGAAAAACAGTGATTACCACATTTCATAAGCAGATGACACGATTCCAGTGAACATCACTTTTAGGTTTTATTTCTGCATTCTTCAGGAGGAAAGATGTTCTAGATGAACATACTAAAAGGTTTTTCATGGCACAAATAATAGTACCTGTTTTCTTCCCGAAGCTCATCTTCCATGGCTTGAGTCTCCCGCACCAACTTCTGGGATCTGGTGTAGTCTCTCCAAGCGCGCAGGACCTTCAGTTGAAACTTCCAGTCACACAGGGTCCCAGCTTTCCCCAGCTTAATCCTACGATCAAGAATCAGCTTGTGCCAGGCAGAGAAATACCGTTTTTGACACTGCAAAGGAAACATTTAGAAAACCACCACTGGTCAGCACTTCTGTTGCTAATGTATAACATTGAGAGCCTTCTCCTCAGACTTCCCCCTCAGACTTTTTCAAACAATTCTAGGAACTGTTGTCTTGACCACAGGGAAACAAAGCACAGCTTACACTAACAATGACAAGAAATATTGAAGTAATGCAACTGATGCACTCTCAGCCTCATGACTTAACTAAAACACTTAATTCTCATGGGAAGGCACCAATCCCAAGGGGACCTGGAGTAACAGTTACATCTAAGACCTGAGGCGAGGGGATTGAGAGGTTTGAAGACACGCTTCCAACAGACTGTCCCCGGCCAGGCTGTCTCGGATTTTTAAAGACCAATGATTTAATTCATTCCTGTTAGTGACACTGCTGATGTTCTGCACCAACAAACATGGCGATCCCATGAGGATGGAACAGGGTCTGTGGTCTCTGGGAACAAGGCAGCTAAGCTGTCTTCAGTTGGGCAACATTGACTGCATCAGGGCTGTGGTGAGCAGGCCCAGGGGCACTAGATGCTCAGGATGTGGTCTTCCACTGTGGAAGCCCCCCCTTATCCATGATCCAAGACCCCCAGGGGATGCCTGGAACTAAATAATACCAAACCCCACATACACTATGTATTCTCTCTTATACATACATAACTAGGAGAAAGTTTAGTTTATAAATTAATTAAGGTATTAACAACAATGACTAATAATAAAATAGAATATAACAATATACTGTAATAAAAGTTACATGAAGTGGTCTCTTTTGCTAAATAACTAATTGTACTATATTCATCCTTCTTGTGATGATGTGAAATGATAAAAGGTTTATATGAGAAGTGAGGTGAATGACACAGGCATTGTGACAGTGTTATGCTCCTAATGACCTAGAATCAGCTGCTCCCAGACTGCAGATAACTGAAACCGTGGAAAGTGAAGCCGCGGGTAAGGGGTGACCACTGTATATATATCTGACAACACATTGGACAAGGTCTACTGACCCTAAGGATGTCCCCACAGAAGTACTTTACTCATAATCCTTATCCATGAAAATCTGAGACCTAGTCCTTGCTATATCCTTCCTCACAACAAACTTTGTGTTCCCACTAAATCACATAACATTCAGCTCTTGGCCTTACATCAGCTGTACTGTTTCACACCTTCCTAACTGTGTTCACACTAATTATTCCATCCTTCTTTCCTGCCCTCTCTGTGCCTGACTACTTCATAAGTCATCTCTCTCAGGAAGCCCTCCTATTACCAACCGCTTTTCCCAAATCTAAGTGCCTTTCCACTCTGACCACAGAGTGACCTCTGCTTTCTTCAGTCAAAACACTCACCACACTGTATTAAAATCACCTGTTTATGGTTTCCACTAGATTGCAAACCTCCAGAAGGAAGGGACTCGGTCCCATGAACAGAAATGGCAAATCTGAGAGTGGAACCAAGTGTGTGGGTAACACTAAAACAGAAAGTAACCTCACAGGTAGTGACTCTGTGGGAGGTACAGGAATGCCTGATGACCAGCTTCAAGGACTGGGGTAGGCTTACCAGGGACAGCAGTATTTCCTGTTTCTATGAAAACACTTAATCTTTATCTAGTTCAGCATTTAGTAAGTAGCCACCACTGTGTGTGAATTTGAGGACTATGAATGAAATTATTTAAGATATAATCTCTACTTCTGCGAGGTTTTAGGGTGAGAGGATATATAAATTAAAAAACCAATATCATAAGGAACATATGTTAGAATTCTTAATAATAGTCCATTTGGCTAGAAATGATTTCTACATAAGAATACAGGTAAATTCCCATTTAGAAAAACCCCAAAATCTTCTTTATTATCACTTCTCACCAGGAGAAACCATGGCAAAATTTAAAATATGCTCATAACCTCTCCATTATGTCTAATGAGGGCATATTTCTAGACCTTCAACTTAAATCCCCTAGAAAGAAGGAAGGGAAGGAGGTAGAGAGGGAAGGAAATAGGGAGAAAAAGACAGAGGAAGGGAAATTTGCTGAATATAGGATATGCATTTGGTCATAACAAGGAAAAGACACAGCTAGCTGCCAGGTTAAGGGGGCATTGTCTTTGCACTATTATTTGCCTAACTAGCCCACAAAATACAGCATGAAAAAAATATAGCATTAACTTATGTGCCATAATCAAGCGAAAACATGTTGTGTCTCTTTATCAGATTCATTTAAGAGATTCCTCTTGAATGACTTGATGAAATAGTCTATATCTGTAATTTTAACTCTTAAACTATTTCTTATGATGTAGTACAAACATAATTCATCTTGGCAACAACACTATTAATAGTGTCTTGGATTTCTACATTCCTTCTCTGTAAAGTTCAAAGTACCTTACATGTACAGTTGACCTTGAACAACATGGGTTTGAACTGCATGGGTCCCCTTAAACAAAGATTTTTTGCAAATACCATCCTGGAAAACTTTCTGGAGATCTGCAGCAATTCGAAAGAACATTTTCTTTTCTCTAGATTACTTTACTGAAAGAATACAGTATAATGCATACAACATACAAAATTTGTGTTAATCAACTGTTTATGTTATTGGCGACTTCCAGTCAGTAATAGGTTATTGGTACTTAAGCTTTTGGATAGTCAAAAGTTCTATGCAGATTTTCAACAGTACGGAAATTGGCACATTATTCAAGGGGTAACTGTCCTATTTTATTAATTTATAGACTATCATTACAAAACAGAAAGTTGCAGATACCATCATGATGTACCTTACCAAGCTAAACTTGAGGCAGAGAAGGGTTAATGACTAAATTCACAAAGTGGTACACTGAAGGCTAAAACAGAACATTCTGGCATCCTAATGACCCAACCCATTAGGCAAAAATTCTCCCCTGGAAAGGAAGGGCTCTTTGCTGTTTTTACACTGGAAGAGAAAGAACTCCATACATAACTTACTGCCACAGAAAAGCAGAGCTAGAACGTATCTGAATTAAGAGGGGAATCTAGTTTATAAATGCTAGTCAATATATTTCTCTAAAATGTTTAGACTTTGAGAGCAAAATGATCAGTTTTACAGGTCTGCAATTCAGTTTTACTTCACAAAAGTTAATGACTTCCAGCAAAGTGACAGACTCATACAACTGCTTTCTTGAAATCAACTCGCTATGGACTTTTTTCCTGCCAACTCAAAGTGCAATCCCATTAAAACAAACAAAAAAACAAAATATGAATCAAGAATAGTCACTTAGTTATTTCTGATTCACAGCAAATATTATTCAAGCAAACAGGAGTCCCATAAAGGTGCTTGGAGGAAAATATTTGGGATAGGAAAATACTCTCATTCCTGACTTCTCTGAGAGAAGCTGCTACACGCTGCTTCAATTTAGGAGGGAAAAGAAGTGGAGAACTTCCATAGGCATGATTTTTTATTCTATTATACCCCTGTCCCAGCCACCGAGTCCCTGCTGCCCCCAAGCCTGCATCTCTTCAGTTCTACACTCTGGGACTACAACAGTGCTCTCTTTGCTTTTTGAAATAAGAAGTACCACTTAAAACTACAACTGTGTTGCAAGGGGAATACATTCTATTTAAGCCACAAGAGCTTAATGTTTTAACTAGCCAGACAACTCATCTGACCTTCTGCCATTTCTTACCTAGTTCATTTATTTCTGCACCATGTTTTTATTTCTGATAGATTGTCAACTACAGTCGTGCATTCTTTTACTAACTTCTACATCTCTTTATCATAGTTGTGATAATTAGGGCTTGGTAATTAGGGTAAATAAAATACTGAAAATCACTATGGGAAGAACTGTTCCTAAGTATATATCTACAATAATTTTTGAAATAAAATACTACAAAGTGGAATTTAGAAAATTTTTAAGTGAAATGATTTTTTCCTTTGAAAATCTTCCACAAGACATCATTTGGTTGTTAAGGATTCCACTCAAGAGAAGAAATGACAGCTCACCCTGCTAAATTTATTACCTGCACTGGAGCTGCCCTCCTTCTGTTGGCAAGAAAAGCTTTTCCCTGAAGTGTAATCACACTGCTGTCACTGGGAATGACTGACGTTAGGTGGAACAGCAATTTGCTATCTAATCTTCATTGTAATTCTAACCCTGTCACTAGAGATGCTTGTTCTGATTAATGAAGTAGATAACTCATCAAAATGCCTCAGCTATTTTCCTTTTGTCAGAAAGCTCAGTGATAATTGCATCAAAATTCTCAGTCATGGAAAAAATAAACAATGAATTGTAAGGAGGACAAAAATGTCAACAAGTTTACAATTTATTTCTGCTGAATAGAACTAACTGGGTTGCAACTAGTGGTCAAGTAGAGTTGGCCAAGATGTGAATGTTTGCACCAACTACCCTCCTGACATGATCCCAGGACTTCTTGCTGCTCCCAGACCAAAAGACCTGTGAATAGACACCCTATTGCCAGATAAGGAAGCATTTGCCTTCTTCCTTTTGGGGACCACTACAATCAGGCAAAAGGCCCCACAACCCTATGAAGTGCCTGGGGTTTTGGGAGCAGAGGAACTTTTTTTATGGCCAAATGAATGCCCGTGGGAAGGAGAACCAAGTTCCTGTGACCCGTCCTACTCCTGATTTCGATTCCTCTGTCCCAACGAAAAGAGACAAAATAATTGTGTCCCCTACCCCAAAGTATACATACTCCTATAATGAATTACATTAGGGAAAATGCATTCAGTCCCCAGCACACAGTGCTAAGACCTGCACTTGCTATTGGGTTCCACAGAAAAGCCCAAAGGCCTAAATTCTGACAAACACTGCTGTGAGAAACGCTACTATTGGCTACAGACAAAAAGCTACTCTTGTTAGATCCTGGAAGATGGGGTGCTCACTTCTATAAATTTTTTCTCCTTCCTGTTTTAAACTTAAAACAAAACCCCTTATTACAGGAATTTAACAAACATACCCAAAAGTAGAACAGAAGAATAGACCCCTTAGTTGGCTTCAAAAATTATCAACAGTTTACTAATCTTGTTTCATTTCTCTTCCACCCACTTTTGTTTTCTGGAATATTTAAAAATAAATCAGATAGTATGTTATTTTGCCTATAAATGTGTCAATATGTATTGCTAACATAAGAACATTTTGTAAATTCTTCATTCTGCTAAGTTTCAATCAATAATATTGCTGTAATTATCTAATTCTGCTTCACTCCAGAAGTAGTGTAATTTCAGAATTATACTATGGTATCTTCTAAAGAATAATGACCACAATACAGCCTATAACCTGACTTTTCACTAGGATAGGGCTCCATTCTCAACATAGCTTGGACCAGTTTTCATGACCCCATGTCTTTAGGGAAGGCAGACCTTCCTCTATTACCTCCTCTTTCCTTTCCTTTCTTCTCCTAGACCTTCTGTCCCCTCTCTCCCAATCCCCACAGCCTGAACATTCTCCGCCACCCCCAGCCACACACACAAACCACACCAAAGTATGACTTACTTCAGAACACACTGGACAAACGCTGGGCTCACCTCTCAGGCAGCCTGTAAATAAGACAGTAATGTGACATCATTTGGTCCTCACCCATGTGGTTCTCTAGAGCCTCAGAAATATGCACCTGCAATGCCTAGTGTTTAGGGAGAAGATACTCTACTGTGTAAAAATTTGTAAACTTGGCTCCATTTATGCCAAAAGCTCTTCTTTTCTTAATTTTTTAAAAGTAGAATTTAATTATACTTTTTTCAAAAGACAAAAAAAAAATCACACATACATGAATTGGAACCTCTTGGATCAGAAAAGGCTCCACGGCATTCTGAAAAGCACAATGCCAGTGCAATATTTTGGTAAGTTGGCACTCACTGCCCCTTCTATGAGAATGGGTTACTTGTAGGGTGAGAGTAAGGAAAAATATAACAAAATAAGCAACTTCCTTACCAGTACCAATAAAACTTCAATTGAAAATTTTCCAATGTGAGCTGTACATAGTAATATATAGTAATGTTTCAAACTCCTCCTAATTTTAGGTATACCGCACGTTACCCTTGGCAATAAGCTTAGAGAGTTTCATGAATCCCAGTATTCTTTGTGTGTGTCCGACATTTCTTTCTCTGCAGCTTTGTTTACAAAGGGGCTTTTCCTTCATTTCTTTTCCCAAACATAAGACAACATTGCTGAGAGGATGGTTGCTATGTTTAAGCTCAAAAATGGTTTTACTATTTAGTGGTGTGTGGGCAATCTTGACAAAACTAAGATCTTTGGGGAGGACTCATACTATGTAAATAGGGTACTTAACTGCAGTTTTTATCATCTTGCCAGAAAAAAAAATCCAGACTTCTTTTCCATATATGTCCATGTTCCCTTTGTTTAAGTTTGGAGTAGCCTTTTGGAAGGTGCTATGCTACAAACACAGCACTGACAATGACTCCTGTGGGCCATTATTACCTTTCTAACAGAACAGCCCAACCAAGTAAGCAAATCAAAACCTTCCTCCACAGATTAAGATTTAGGTTAGTTTCAACCTATCTCTCATTGTTCTCTTAGACTTTCACAAGGAGGAAGAATCACAGACTTTCTTAATAAGGAAACATAAAATGGATTTAAGAATAGCGAGAATTAAGATTATCAGTTTCCAAATATAAGAACTTCACAGTTAATCCCTTATTGTTTCTGCTAATTAACAATGACATGTGGGTTACTGAATCTCCCCAAGAGATTTTACTGCAAGACCAAAGAAAAAATAGGATAGGCTGGAAGTAGAAAGTTCTATACAAAAACAGATGTTTTTGATAAAACAAAGAGATCTGGCAGTAAAATATGTGGGAAAGATATATGCATAGTACTGAACCTGAACTTGTAGCTCAATAAGAGAGCTTGCTCTGTTTCTCCCAGGAAGTCTCCTATTAAACAATGTGGCCTAAATGTGATGTTAAGAAACTGGGGGAAAAAAACAATCTAGGGTCAAAGCACAAATAATTATAGAAAGTAAAGGATCCTCAAGCAGAATAGCTCCTAGTGACAGATTCTTTAAAGTCTTCCTGCAAAAACTATACAGCTTGCTGTTGGGTTTGTGCCAGTGACCCATTTTGAGGGTGCTGTCAAGAGCTTCCTTTTATGTAGCCGCTCTTTACAAGCCAGCGAGCCATTTCCTCCTTTCGCCCTATGTTCATGTTTAGGCTGCTGAGCATCCAAGTTTTATTACTCAAGGACAGCTGCAGGGTCCTTCAGAAGGACGCTAGGAGTGAGGATGGAGACCAGAATAAGGGGCCCAGAGGGCCTGCTAACTGGTGGCATTTAAGAGGACTACCAGCTTAGTCTATAGTAAAGACTGAGTAGTCTGGGAGGTGAATTTTCCCCATGTTGCAGTTACACCCACATACACTGGGGAAATATAAATTAGAGGTTCACTAGCAATATCACAAATGAATAACACGATCACACTGAAGGGGAAGGATAGAACTAACCTGGAAGTAACAATATTTTGGCTGAATAAGGCTGAACATGGAAACAACTATACAAATACTGTACTCTCAGTGGAAAATTTGTTTACATGGCAGCACAGGTTAGCAATTCTTAAACTACTTTTACAGTGTAGCAGGATTAAAAATAAGTAAATAATTTTAGATAGTGTGTTCCCGGTTTCTCATGGTCCAAGAAAAGAGTTAGAAGGAAGGGCTACATTGAAACCTGTGGTGCTGGATTTGAGTTGAAGTTATCGTTATGAACTCATGATCATTTTAATACCTATATATACAAATAGATACAGAAATAAGTTATGAGTAAGGAAGGGGAAGGAGAGCATGGCCTCTGTGCACTGGAACTGGAGGGGTCCACATGAACTCATCTATTTTAATATGTACACAGATAGACACAGAAATTATTATAATGTGTGTGTGAGTTAGTACATATACATATATTTCCCAACTCTGTCGGCTGAGAGGAGCCAGAAATGACCTATTAGTAACAATGAGAACACCTAGTATCCAGATCTTGGTTTTTAAATACTATTCTCAAATAAAAGGAGCCAGGGTTCTGTGTAGAAGTGGTTGATTCCAAGGCTACGTCAGGGAAAATACAAGATGAGCCAGGAATATCTTGTGCCAGAAAGAAAGGAAGTGCTCAAGAAAGGATGAAAGAATACTGAAAGGGCAAAGGAGCCAACCTGAAAGGTCTCTCAAGGACCAAAATGAGAACAATTTGAGTAACAAAGTAAGTAACAATAATAGACTTTAACCCACAGAATACAATAACTATCATGAGCCCATATTGATACAAATAAATGGTTGAATAAGGGAATAAATAAATAACAAAGAAGGGACAGTTTTTCCCTTCTAGAAGAATTTCAACTAATAAATGGAGAAGAAACAAAGGAAAGCAAAATTATTGAACAAATGCCATATTAACAACTATTGTAAGATATTATATATAAATATATGATAAGTCCACCAGTGCATGCTAAAATTAATAGGTGAAAGTTTCAGTTTCACAATATCCTCTATGATTTCCAAAGGGAAAAAACAGTAAATTTAGGGTGGAGAAAGCCACCCTACGTATTAATACTATGTAACCCCTGATGTGGTACACTGAGAAGGGCACAGCATCACTTCCTGCAGTATTCTTACCAAAAAATGCACAATCTCTATCTAAGCAGGAGAAAATGCCAGAAAACCCAAAGTGAGAGACATTCTACAAAACACCTGACCACTGCTCTTAGAGAATGTTAAGGTCATAAAAGACAAGGAAAGACCGAGGAGCTGTCAAGACCTGGAAGAGACTAAGGAGACACGACAACTAAATGCAACCTGGGATTATGGATTGAGTCCTGGAACAGAAAAAGGACTTGGTGGAAAACCTGGTGACATTCTAAAAAGGTCTATAGTTTAATTAATGGCATTGTACCAATATTAATTTCCTAGTTGTGATACTTACACTATGCTTACCTAAGATGTTAACACTTGGGGGAGTTAGGTGAAAGGTATTCAGGAATTCTGTGTACTATTTTTGCAGCTTTCCTGTATGTCTAAAAATATGTCAAAATAAAAGCTTGAAAACAATATGGGTTTAAATCAAGCAGAATTTGTGTCAGAGGGAGACAATTTATTAATAATTTCTCATTTCCCCTTTTTAAATACATGAGCTGGTCCTTTTAAAACTGAGTATTCTGTTTTAGGTGGGCCGCTGGTTTTTTTGTAAACACACGTAACTAAAATTCATATCTACCAATTGTATCTAAAGCATACATATATTATTCCTTCTTGTAAAGTGAACTTTCATAAAACTTAAAAATTAATCTTATAGGAAACACATCTTATTCATCTCTCATTGGGTGGGCAGTCAGTGCTTGTTGCTCTTTTTCCTTATGACTTCTTGAGATGGCCCTAAGTACTCATTTCCCTTCCCTTTTTCTTTCAGAAATCTGAACTGTTATTGCAGGAGGACACACTAACTCCATCTGTCTCATGAAGGGCACAGCATCTAAGTCTTTGCCAATCTTTCTCAAAATGTTAATCCCAACTTTTAACATTTCCTCCTACCACACTTCCCTCTCTATTTGTAAGGCCAAAACTCTGACCAAAACTCTTGTTTTATATCTGAATAATTACGACGGCTTGAGCGTTGGTCCAAAATGCTACCTGAGATACGTCTTTTTAAAAAAATTGCTGTGACTATTTTAGTTTTTAACTCATACCTTAGTTATCCACATCATATTCAAATGCCTGTTATTAATTTCCAGGCCTTTGTGTCTGTCCTACACTTACCACGCTCCCTCTATCCTCCTGACATTCTCTTTTCTCTTATTAAATCCCACTCATTCATGCATTCATTCCACTTTCACTGAATTTCAGCAATGTTTAAGGCCCTGGGGTGAGTGCTGTAGGAGATACAGAACATACATATTTATCTTTTCTCATCACCTCTCATTTATAAATCTTCCAAGTAATTCCTTTCACCTGAAATGTTTTAAGCACCAAATTCATAGTTATCAATCCCACTTCATTGAAAAACCATCTGCTTAAGTGGCCTGGGGCGGATCCTCACTTGTCAATTAAAATTTTTAATTTTACAAAAAAGTGAAAGTAAAGGAGAAAAGAGTAAAATAAAAGCAGACCATTAAAAGGCAAAGCACAATGTATGTGTATCATTGCTTTATGATCTGAGCTACCAAAAGGCAAGTGACTTTCTGAATAGTTCTTCTGAATAATCCAGAACACGGTGGTCCATAAGACTGACAAAGTGGAAGACAAGCTTTCAAACTGCCAGAGATCTACACTAGTAGTTAAATGCTATTCTGGAAAGGGCCATTTAGGAAGACATCCCTAATTCGTAACCTGACTTCCCTGCATCACACAAATAAAAATAGCTCCTGAACAGGGGATTGGAGCACCACCTATGGCACTAGGCCTGCGGGGCAGCACAGAACAACTGGTGTGGGCAATTTTGGTATGTGTAATGAGCCTCACTTGGGCTTAGCGCTACACTGTCCCATCTCTGATGGAGCTTTGTCATTTATGGTACCAAATGCTGAATAAAGAGACATTACAATTCCTACCTGGTGATTTTCTTTGAAAGTTTGTATTAATAACTCTTTCAGCTGCTTCTTTCTTTCTTTTGCCATTTTTTCTTCATCCAGAAGAATATGAGCACCTTGAAACATGCTTTTTTCTAGATTTTTTGGAGAATTTTCTTCTTGTTTTTTCTTCTCTCTATTAATAACAATTTAAAAATGCATGTATGAAAAACAGACTTAACAATAAGTAATTACAACCTACCACAGTGGAATGAACACTGAATTTTCCACCAGAAGACACATATTTTTAGATCTGGCTCTAAAACTACATAGGGTGATTTTAAAAAAATTTTTTAAACCTTTGCTTATTCCTTTATAAAATACAGATTAAATGAAATAAAATTGTTATAATGCACTCTGAAAAGCAGAAAGCCCTATAGATGTTTTAGTGAAGTACTTTTATTGACTTAAACATTGAGCAATACTATGATCAAAATTTGAGAGTTAACAACTACTAGGTATGCTCTAATATAGACATAAATTCTCTTTCTTATAATAGGAAATAAAGAAGGACCTTCAGGCAAGAAAGCATGAGATTTTTCACCACAGGCTTTTACAAGGTTTCTAGGGAGAAAAATAATAAAAGAATCAAGTGTTAGTAGGGGGAGAATAGGGTTTATAAAAATTCTAAAACAGCTGAAAAGAGAAAAATAGAACTTAATAAGGAAAAGGTTTCAAGCAAGTAACAAGAATCTTTTAATACCTTTGTTGATCATCTTTCTGGTTATCCTCTTTTTCACCCACCTATCTATTCTTTTTCATCCAGGTCATCCCTCTTACACCAATCTAAGCAAGCTCATAGCCACTGTCTCTTATTGGGAGTGTATTAAACTATACAGGTCTGTGCATGTGTATAAGGTATATAAATTATCAATGCTATAGTAAAGATAGTACCTAGTCAGGAATCAGGATTCATGGGCTCTAGCCATAAACCAGCTATGAAAACTGAGGGAAGTCACCTAGTCTTTCTAAATTTCACTTTACAGTTGTGGCAACTCAGATGGAGAGAAGGATGCCAGAAAACTCCATATACATTCATTATTCTCAGATATCATACAGGAGGCACACATGGTTTATCTTATTATTCATGATGCTAACCATCACTTGGTTAAGGTAGCTTCTCCAGTGTAAAGTTGTGATTTTTCCTTTTGTAACTAATCTCTTAGAGGAGATACTGTATGAAGTAGATTTAGAATAGCTTATGAATAAATTAAAAAGCCCCTACCCACAATAAAATTTTACCAACTCTTTCCAAACTTACTAATGGCATAACAATATTATGTTAGGTAGTTCTGGTAGGTTACAGTGGCCATGTAAAGAAACAGTTCTAATACCATGGATCTGATTTTTAAAAATAACATTAAAGTATGTATCTGTTGTGAAAGTAATAGCTGCTCATTGTGAAAAACTGGAAAGGTGTTCCATATTTCCACCCAGAAAAAAACACTGGTAACATGTTAGTGCTATTTCATTGTACAACCATTATTTATTAATTTCTCCAATATTTATTAATGCATATTATAAGTAATATTGTTTTAATTATTTTTGTGCACAAATCTGTCTAAATTTCTGATAATTTTCTTAGGGCAGTTTTCCTAGGAGTGGAATTCCCAGGTCAAGTGATAATACAATTTTTATGGCTCTTGTTTATAGCTAAATTGCTTTCAGAAACATTTAAGGTCAGTTCATCCACCTAGAAGTAGAGCATATTATCTGTCTCACCATGGATAAGATTTTAAACTTTTAAAAAAGAAATGAGTGGTCAATGAACTTTTGTTGAGTGCCCACTGTGAGCAGGGCAACCTGCTACCATCTAATGTTACTTGTTTTCACAATACTTTAGGTCAGCCTACATTTCTCAGGGCTTGAGAGCAATATGAAAAGCAAGGTTGACCTTAGTGAGAACTCACTAAAACACTGGTGATTGCTTTCTAAAAGAACAGTGTCTGAGGAGGCCTGAGCCTGGCACTTGAAAGAGCGAAGCGCACGTCCACTGCTGAGCTGTTGTAAATTGGGTAGAATAAGAGCAATCAAGAACACGGAGAAAAGCTGTGTAGGCTGATTATCTAACGGTTCTTTCTGGCCTCTCAGTTTGAGTATTCAGTCACTTCAGGCACTTGTTCCAAGGCTCTTGCAGTTCATGCGTAAGTTCTGTTTCTTGGAATAAATACATTAGTTATTTCATTTACGAAGCTCATTTTCTGCATGGGATCCATAACAGTACTACATCCTGTGAGGGCTATTTTGAATTTCAGTGGCAGTAAAGCAATGGTGACCTTCCATATGCTTATCAGAAAATAAGACACTAAGGCAATATTCACCATAGGATGAGGCACAATTAGCAAACATGCATGAAAAAACATGTTGAAGCTTAAAAATACTCAAGTAACCAAAAAAATGCATACTAACCAACATAATACCTATTAAGAGTACAAAAGTATTGAAAATGATGATAATTCCAATGCTGAACAGAGTGTGGTAAATTGGCTCACCATAAGCAACAGTGTAAATAAGTACAACCCACTTGGAAACCAGTTTGGTGATGTTTCCAGAGTCAGAAAAGGCCTATACCATTTAGCTCAGTAATTATACTCCTAAACCTACAACTCAAAAGAATGAAAAAGCCCTATGCTTAAGAATATTCACTGCACTACTGTATTGGTGAAAACTCTGAAATAGCTGAAATGCTTATCAGTATGAGGAAGGGAGGTCATTACATAAACTACCATATAGGAACTCAATGGTGTGATATACTGACCTCTGGACTCTAGGCAATTACTCTGGTAATTACAACAAACAGAGTAACAAATTAAATGTACTTTATCATTGCAATTAGGTATATAAAGGGAACAAGACCATGGAAAAATGAAAATAGTTCATGTGTTAAGATGGTAGAATAGTGGGTGATTTGTCTTTTGTGTTTTGTTATTGCAATGTTTGTGCATTCTTAAAAACTTTACTTTCAAAATGACTGATTAAACAAAACAACTGCACCCTGTTCCTCACGGCTGTCTTACATTTTCCATGCTTCCTCCACAGTGCGTCTCCTCTCAATGATCTCCTTCCGCAGCTTTACCATCTCCCTTTGAATCTCCTCCTCCTCTTTCTTGGCCTCCAGAGCCTTCCTTTTCTTTTCCTCTTGCACCAGATACTGAGCCTCTAAGAAGGCCGACTTTTTCAGGGTCTTTTCAATTCTCTGGCACTCTAGTTCTTTTTCACGTCTTAAGCGATTTTCTTTTACCTTTTTAAAGAGAATACAAAGGTGAAATGCCTTTCCAGTAAAAAAGGAATATGCAAAACCTGAGAACATATTTTGAAGTTCAGAATGCACCCTTTTCGAAACATACTGGTCTAGAACTCCACCATTTATCAGAAGATAGGGGTAATTTCTTTGTTTACTGGGTAAGGGTCAATACAAAATTTTAGATGAAATCAGGTAAGATGATTCCCAATTTGGGAATAATCTGCACCACGGAAAAGGTGAAAATCTAATGGGTCAGATGTCAAGTTCTAGATTCTTATTTAGTAGTGATTTCCTACCCATAAGATTTTCCAAGGTATTCACGATTGCTATTTATTTAGACCTTGTCTGCATGCTAATTATATTTAAGAAAAAGTAAGAGTATTTTGGGAAGGCTATCTTGTGAAGGCTAGAACAGTGATTTATTGCTTTAAAACACAACCTTTTATTGGTTTCTATCCTTATTTAAATATGTCAATGATCTGGATCATATTTGGAAATCAAACCATGACCTTCACAGATATTTCTGAATAAACACAGCTTTTCTCAAACCTATTAATTTTTTAGAAGCTTGACTAGCTATGAGTTAAGGAGTGGTCCTTTCCTTCCTGCTTCACTTTTTACCTTTACCTTACTCTCCAGTAATGATAAGACTTCTAGATAATGGCTATCTCTTATGGAACCTTTTCTCCTTTTACCACAAATAGAAACCAAGATCGTACTGCTACCCTAGTTTCTCTAACATCCCAGTGCTGATCAGGCACACCTTGATGTTATAAAGCAATCAGAAATTCAGTGTTATAAAGAGATAACATACACATGTATAGACCTCAATTTTTGTTCAGTCTTAGTTATGGACATGTAGCAAAGACTTGGTCATTCTGATTTTCTGAAGCTCCTCAAAAAGTGTTGAGATGTATCTTTTTCCTATAACTTACTATTTCCTTTGGAGAAAAGAAAGTTCCCATATGCCTTTCTCATTCAAAACAGCTGAACTAGATTTAATTCAGAATTGTCCTCTCTCTCAAATTATAATCACAAAATGAGGGAATTTTTCAGTTGTCTATAAAAGAATTATCATTATAATATTCACTAGAATATTCATGATATTAATATATTGATGTCACAATTCAAAGATCAAATTTAGGCAAAACCCAATCTACATACTTATAAGAGGAAGTGCCACATCCAAAGTAATAACATTCAGCTCACCACTCTATTGTCAAAGTCAATTATTCCTTTTTTTGGTTTTCTGAAATAAATTGTTTCCTATCCTCAGTTTATAAGCATTATTTTTCTTCTGAAGTTCTTATATTTTTATTCTTTCTAACCAAACCACAGATGGCACCCTTTTTCATAATAAGGCTAAGTCTTTATTTAAGCTTATTAAATGTGTTACACTAAGATTGCTTCCTGTTATCCATTTTAATTTTGTTTTTCCCTCCCACCTGCTTATGTCTCATCTCCATGGTAAGACGAGGATCCTTCTGCTGCTTCTTGTCTTGGTCCCCATTCATTTCAAGATCTTCCAATATCCCAGAATCCATCATATCTTTATGCAGCAGATGGTCTATAAATTTTTGAACGGCAGTACTTTCTTCTTCTTCCTCTAAATAGCCACATAAATCTGGGGAAACAGAACAACAACAAAAGGAAAATTTTAAAAAAGTATTATTTTCACATTTATGTAAATAATCCTCACATAATAAAAATACAAAGTTGTGAGTATTCAGTAGTAACTGAAAATGCCAATTGGATGAATATAGCCCTCAGTAATTACCTTCAACAAAGAGGAAAAAACTCTACTTAAGAGGAATTGCCCTCATCCAAGTCACTAAAGACTCCCTCACTGCCAAATTTAAAAGGTATTACTTCAATCTAAACATCCTTGAGGACTCCATTGCTTTTTAAAAACAAAAAAAAGGTTTTATTGCAGTATAAATCACATACAATAAACTGTAAATATTTAACGTCTACAATAAGTTTGACATACACATGTACAACAGTAAGACCATCACTATAATCAAGATAACGAACACGTCTGTTAGCCCCAAAAGGGTCCCGTGCTGATCTGTGATCTCTTCCTCGCACTCCTCCCCCTGTTCTCTGCCCAGTCCCAGGCAACCACAGACCTGCTTTTTGTCATTATGGATTGGTTAACATTTTCTAGAATTTCATATCAGTTAAATTATATACTATGTACTTTGTCTTGGTCAATCTTCTTTTACTCAGCATAAATATTTGGGAGATTCATCCATGTTGTTACATCAATTGTTCATCCCTTATTGCTGAATAGTAGCCCACTGTATGTGTATATCACAAATTGTTCACTCATTCATCTCTGGATAGACATTTGGATTGTTTCTAGGTTTTAGCTATTACAAATAAGTTATGAACATTTGTGTACAAGTCTCTGTATAAGTATATGCTTTCTTTTCTCTTGGGAAAATGCGGAGGAGGTTGCATCAGGTAAGTACATATGTAACTTAAAAAAAAACTGTCAAACTGTTTTTCAAAGTGATTATACAATTTTACATTCTGACCACCAGCATAGAAGTGTTCCAGTTCCTCCACATCCTCACTAATATTTGGTATGTTCAGTCTTCTAAGTCACTTTAAAAGGCATATGATAGGTATTTATAGTAGTTTTAATTTGCATTTCTAATGGCTAGTGATTTTGAGTATCTTCCTTGTTGATGTTCTGTTTAGTTTCATATATTATTGAAAATAGGGTAATGAAATATTCAGCTGTCATTGCTGAATTATCTATTTCTCCCTTAAATTTTGTCAGTTTTTGTTTCACATATTTTGGGGCTCTTTGTGAGGTGTATATTTATTCATGTTGTTCTGTTTTCTTGATGGATTAACCCTTTTATCATTATAAAATGCTCTTCTTTGTCTCTAGTAACAATCTCTTAAAGTCTACTTTTTCTGATAATTAGTAAGCGCTTTTCTTTCTCTTGGTTTCTGTTTGCATGGTATATCTTTTTACCTTCTTTTACGTTCAACCTATTGTGTCTTTGAATCTAAATTTTCTCTTGCAGATGGCATACAGTTAAGTCATATTTTTTATTTCACTCTGCCAATCTGTCTTTTGATTGGAGTGTTTAATCCATTTACATTTACTGTATTCCTAATAAAGTATGATTTATATTATTTTGACGTTTGTTTTCTGTATTTCTTACATAACTGCCTTTTTTTCAGCTTGAGGAATTTACCTGATATTACTGCTTTTATCAGTAGTGGATATTAGATTTTATCAAGTACTTTTTCTGTTTCTATTGAGATAACCACATTAATAACCACATTAATTTTTGGTAGACATTCTTTTGAAAATGGCTACAGAATATTCTTGTTCTGTTTTGATTTAAAAAAACCCCACAAAACTCATAACCATAAGGTGAATGAGGCCTGCTAGTATACTAGAGGGTAATAGCCAATTAAGTAGAGATAACTAGATTTATTAGTACTACATGAAAGGAAGTAATATTTTCCCTGTATTTCACATAGGCTTCAGAATAAATATGAAGTTCTGAAATTCCTTGCTTTAATAATGACTTTAATAAACTAGAAAATATCCAGAAGTTGACAACCAGGATGGTAATATCCATCAACAATGTGATACAAAGAACTGTTGAGAGTACTGCTGCTATTTAATCTAGAAGCACTCAAGTATATGAGGGAACAAATACGATTACAACTCTCACACAAAATTAAAAGATTATTCCTGAGAGAGAACATTATATTTTCTGTCGCACTAAAGGGTAAAAGTAACTGAGGACAAAATTCGAATTCTCCTACTAAGGAGGGAATGCTATGAAGATCAGAGCCTCATAGCAGCTGAATGGACTCCTCCCAAAGTACAGGCTCCCTATCACTGGAGGTATACAGGCAGGCAGAAATTACATCACTCCATGTTAGAAGGATCTCTGAGGGGTGAAGAGGGTACAGCCAACTATGTGATCATGAAGGATTCCATTAACTTTAACAGCTCAGGACATTGTGATTCCTGGGCTAGGGATTTTGTAAAGTCCTAAACAAGAGAAATGCTATTAGATGACATCACTAAAAGTGTTTGAGTCATTCATGAGGAGTTGCCTACACAATCACCATGCCCACCATTATGCTCTGGGATAAAAATCTCAGACTCTTTGGAAGCATCTGAGGATTCCTCACAAGTTAACTATTCAACTTTTCTGACATGAGCTCTGTGTATAAGTAATAACCTCCCTTATAAAGATACCTCAAGTATTTTATAAATATAAAATGATATACAAATGTCTAGATGTAGCCCCCATCATGTAAATAGTCACCCAACAGTATATGGGAAGAAGCAGCACTCTTAAATAGCATTAATTGTTATAATCATCAGAAGAATTATAAATAATAGAATATTTTAATTATAAAAAATACCATGAATTTACTGGGGATGTAGATAAGTAATTTAAAGTAAATCAAGAAAAATTAAAGCTAACTACACAACTAAGCAAAACAGAAAAAGTCTTATTGTTCAAAACAAAAAGACTTCATGGACACATTCATTGGATGTTAAGGCTTAGAACAATCAGGTAAGTTTTTACCATCAAACTTATCATATTTCAAATGACCACTGGCTTCTGGAACAGAAGGGATCCTTGACACAGTATCTTCAGCATCACCTTCCCCATCACTTGACAGGTCTTGCTTAAGTTTGGCATTTAACCAGTCATTGACCAGCTCCCGAGCTATAATAAAACAAAGACCTCTTTTTAATATTTCAGCTACTTCAAAGACTTTCTTCATTTACTGTTGACATTCATTCGGTATTATTAACTGAGGACCTATCATGTGTCATCTGTTTTAGATGCTGGGAAGACAGCAGTGAAAAAAATACAATAAAAATAAACCTACCACCATGATGCTTACATTCTAATTGGGGAAGACAATAAACAAGTCAGAAAAACAGGGCAGGGAAAGGAGAAACAGTATGTAAGAAATGGAAGATGGTCAAAGGAGGCCTCACTGAGAAGATACTTGAGCAAAGAAGGGAAGAAAGTGAGGAGTGAGCCATGTGGATACTAAGGGAATATTATTCCATTAAGAGGGAAAAGCAAATGCAAAGGCCCTAAGGCAGGGGAGTGCCTAGTGTGCTGGAGAAATAGCAAAGGAGGCAGGGTGGCTGGAGAGGAAGGAAAGGGGAAAAGTAAAGGATGTGGTGGAAGAATTAATGTGAGGATCAGGTTTAGAGGAGTGATTCTAAATTGGGGGTGATCTGGCCCCCCAGTGGACATCTGGCAATATGTGGAGCCATTTTTGGTTATCACAACTAATGGAAATGATACTAGCATCTAGTGCATAGAGGCTGGAGAGGCTCTAAACAACCTAAAATTCACAGGACAGTCCCCCACAGAAAAATTATCTGACCCTCCATGCCAATAGTGCTGAGGTTGAAAATCCCTTAGAGTCTTCACACCATTTGAGGTACTTTGGCTTTTACTCTGAATGCAGTGGGAAGCCACAGGAGGGTTGTGAGCAGAATCGACATATTGTAAGAGGCCTGCTCCCACTATTATGTTAAAATAGATTACAGCTTTCAGAGAAACATAAAAGGAGATGTTCACTGAGTAACCTTTTGTACATTTATGTGTATAATAATTTATGTGTATTGTAATTCAGATTGACTAAATGCCATTCAGTAGTAAGTAGGGTTCTACTAAGAAGTGCCTCAAAAGAAGAAAGAAAGGGAACTTCCCTTGGAGGGTTCAGCTGTAGGAACATGTCATGAGGGTCAGAGGCACCAAGACTACCTTAGTTTCTCAAAGTATGTTCCTCAGACCCCTAGTTCTTACTGAATATTAACAATTGATAAGAGGAGAAAAAAGGATATAAACCTTGAAAACTACACTGTATCCACACACTAGTACTTTCTAATGTGGATCACTAGTTTCTTAGAATAGTAATACAAATTTCAGGATAAAAAGAATTTCATGTTTTTCTCAAACTATTCAAATTCAGTTAGACAATATCCATCATATCATTGATAAGTTTTCACAAATGCCTAGGGTGCCTAACTGGTTTTCTTGGTTTCACTGGATATGGCTGGTAATTGTAGGTCTGCTTTGGTTATGTAGCTGTATTCCTATTATGTTAATGTGTGTACGCAATTTAATTAGTAGTTTAAAACCTGTACATGCTTATGTTACTCTACAAGAAGATATGTCAAAGAAATAATCAATCTTCCCATGTTTTCTTCCGTCTGCTACTTCTATAGCTTTTCTTCTTCCTTCCTAATTACAACCCTTTAGTAGAATTCGTGCCTCATATCGAAAATTACTGAGTATCATAATTCTTCCAAGTGGTAAAGATACCTCAAGACAAAGGCTGGGCATAGAAGCCACAGGGCATAAATCTGCAAAGATGTAAAAAGCTAACCTTTTCAAACAATATTGCTTCTCTCTCACTTACCAACTTTACATTTCCCTGTATGGCCCCGGAAGATGACTGGTTAGCCAGAGACGGGTAAGATTCCTCAAGGGAGGAACAACCTAAGACAGGCACAGTTGCAGGGGGGCCATCAGGTGAGAAATTGGGGATCAACAGAGGTGAGGCTTAGAACCTCACCCCCATTTTGAGAGAAATCTTCTGCATCCGTGGATGTTTTGTTGCCCTTGTCTAGCTTGGATTAATACTTAGTCTATAGGCACAGACCTGATCATCTACATTTGCCCTCTTACAGCACTAAATTATGTTTTCTACCTTTATCTTGCATCTACCTACCACTTCAGCATTTTATTAAAATAATAATAATAATAATAATAATAATAATAAGGGAGAAATGTGGGATTCACATATAAATCAAGTATAAAAATCAAACAAATAATCATATCTGACTTGATTGTTTATAGTTCATGATACATGATCAAAACTGAAAGTTTCTGTGATATGACTGCCCTTGCACTGTTCACCATGTAAGAACTTATTCACTATGTAAGAACTTGTTCACCATGTAAGAACTTGTTCGTTATGCTTCAGAAGATTGGAGACTGTTGAGAATTAGGCTTGGGGTTGATTAATGATTGTGCTTTGAGTCCCTTATACAGAATTTTATTGTTGTTAACAACCATTTGATCAACAAATATGAGAGATGCCCTCTCAAAAAAAAAAAAAAGAATTTCATGTTCTAGGAAGCTTGAGAAATAAGGTAAGTAAACTTTTTTTTTTTAAGCTGCAGGAATTCTCAGAAACTTTGAGGCCAGTATACTGTGTATCCCTATTGGTGCAGTGGGAGATGGAGTAGGTAGGATACAGGCTTGCCAATTTCTGAATCAGTCTCCTTTCTCCAGGTTCAGTACTACTTTAGGCAGGAAAATAGATACGAGTGGGGTGGAAAGAGAATAAGGTCAGTAAAATCCCCTAAAAAGGACTCAGTTAACCAGTTAAAACTCGAAAGCCAGAAAAGACTCAGAGTTAACAAGTTAATCAGTTAAAACTCAAAAGGTCAGGAGCAACTTGGCCTTGAATGTTTGAATATTCCCCAGAAAGTTAAAGTATCAGAGCACAGCCCATATCTTCATTGTGTCAGTTAGATCATGTCATTGTAAGATTTACTCTAGCCTGCTAAAAGGCCCACCTATAAACAGAATAAAGACAGGAAGATTCCATCTTAAAGCTAAAACTGCATTTTAAAAAATCCAAGAGGTTAAGAATTAAGATTCTTAACATACTCTTTAGCAAACAGACAATAACTCAACCCACCTTGGAGGAAGGACATATCTTAATTGATATGCTCCCAAACCAGGAAGCTGCTATCCTGGGAGGGAATCAGAGCAGTAAATTTCTTGTGTTAAGTTAATTTTACATACTCAAAGACCACTTAACAAGTCTGCACCCCAGCCCTTTGTCATTCCTGAAAAATCCTTAAAAGGGAGAACCCCAACCTTTCAGTGTGCTCCTTTCACTGAGGGCGCCCGTACTTTCTGAGTGCGTAACTTTAACCTTTCCCAACCTTTCAGGGCGCTCCTCTCTCTCTGAGGTTGCCTGCACATTTTCTCTAAGTAACTTTAAATAAAACTTTTACTCTGCTTCACTACTGTGTCTCTGCCCTTCAATTCTTTGTTGTGGCAGCGGGGACAATAACTGAGTAAAATACACAACGCTCCCCCCCAACCATACCAACCACCAAGACCAAGTGCCATGATTGCTCAACCAGACTATTGCAATAGAACTCCCACTTGTCTCCCTTTTCCCCACTTTTCTCCTCTGTAATCTATTCTGCATATATTTAAAAAAATTATCCTGTCACACCTGTGCTTCAAATCCTTCAGTGATGTCTCCTTGTACTCAAAAGAAAATCTAACTTCTCTTCCCAGGCCTATAAGGCCCTGTGGACATGTCTCCTGCTCACTCCTGCAAGCTCCTCTCCATTGGGAAGCTCGAGCCACACTGGTCTTCCTCCAGTTCCTCAAGCACACCAAGCCTGCCTGTACTTTAACCCTTAATGCCACATGTCCTTCTGCCTGGGCTGCTCTCCCTCCATCACTGCTAGCTGGCTCCTTCTTGTTATTCAGGTCCAAACTTGATACCTGATAATTTACTTTTAATTTTCTTTATTCCCACACTAGAATGTATGCTCCATGAAAGCAAGGGCTCTGCCACTCTTGCTTCTATTCCTCCAGTGCCTAAAATAGTATCTGGCACAGAGTAATAATTAAATATATATATGCTGAATCAATGAAAAAATAATCTAAATAACTGGAGACATAAATAATCCAAATGGAAGTCGGCTTCTAGGATATGGCACTCCGACTTTCCTCCTACCTCAGTGGCCCCTCCTTCCCAGTCTTCTTTGCTGATTCCTCCTGGTTTCTTGATCCCTATATGGTGCACTACTTTAGGGAACTGAAATCCAAAGGAGTAAATAAATGCCTTTGGGGGATGGGAAAGTCAAATCAGTTTTAGACTCTTTTCATTAAGAGCAAAGCTGATTTATCAGCTACTGGTCAAATTACCTTATGATACTAGATCAAGTTATCAAGCTGTCCTTCCTCTGTGCCACAGGGCTGATACCACACTTGCAAGTTAACAGTGTTATATCAAACCACCTCTGGATGTGGGTCTATTTCAGGATAAAAAATGGGCCTGAAATATAGCCTTACTTGTTATACTGTAGTCAACTCCAGAGTAAATTAGCTCAGGGAAGTAGAAAGAAACAAAGATTAAGAACAAGAGAAGTTTCCATTTTGTACTTTAAAATGTATTATGGACTATGATTTAAAAACTTGTATTTCAAATAACTGTTAACATCACAGCAAAAAATGTATTTTCTTACCTTCTGCATAGACTTCATCATGGTCCTCTATTTGCTCAGCAGTTTCCAAATCTATTCTTTGGTCCCAAAGCCTTCTGGATAAATCTGAATTTCCAGTAGAAAATGCTTTAGAAACTGCAAATTCCGAGGCTTTCTCCACTCTCTTCAATGTAACAGAAACAAACAAAAATTCATTAGAATAACAATATCAGTGTTAAAGAATGTCTCTCTTATTCAAGAATCTGATTTTCTACCAACTACTAAGATACTTTCATTTTTTCCACTTTGAAAAAAATTTGAGGTTTAAATATCCACCCCAAATAATTTCATTGGTTAAACATGCTACTAATTGCAGTATTTTACCAAGCTTTAATTCATATTTGAACAAAAGGCATTTAAGCTTCAGACAACTTTTGTTTAGAACATTAATAATGGGATCCTGACATCTGGATTATTTTATTTCAAATAAAAAATACAGTATCTTTTTCAGTCTGTACACCACTAGGACTTGCATATCAACATGAACCAGAGGCAGAGTAGCTACACTTCCTTAAATTACTACTTCTGAAAGGAACCTCCCATCAATTATTAGGCAAACTATAGTTTCAATAAAATTCGGATTAAACAGAACCATTGAACTGTAGTTATCCAGAATATTTAATTCAACAGTAAAAACAAAGCCAAATTAAGGCACCTGGGAGATTAGTGGAGGTGGGCAAACTGTCTTGGCCTTCTGGTTTATCTGCACAAAATAAAAGAACTTAGTTCACAACTAAACCCCTGACTTTTCCCCTCCCCACAACCTGCTTTCCTCCATGCCTGCTGTGCTCCCAGTGCTTCAGGTCAGGCAGTGACAATTCCATTCTTTCTATTCTCAGAATACAAACCTTCAGAGTCCTTCTGGAATCTGCTCTTTCTCACCCCACAATCTTTAAGGAAATGTGTTGATTCTGTTTTCAGAATATATCCAGGACCTGTCTCCTTGTCACCTCTATTCTAATCACCCAGTCCAAGGCACCACTATTTCCAGACAGTTTTTCTGTAACAGCCTCCCACCACCGCAGCCAGAGACCCCTTTAAAATGAAAGCCATGTTATAACTCCACTTAAAACGCTTAAATGGTCCCTATTCTATGCAGAATAAAAGTCAAAGTCCTTACAACGTATTTTAACATCCTGTACCATCAGACCCTTTGTAACCCTTCCAACCTCCTCATCTGTGACTCCACCATTGCTTACTCTTCTTCAGCCACACTGACCATCTTGTTCATTCCTCCTCAAATACGCCAAACATGTTTCCACCTCAGGACCTCTGTACTCCTTCCTCTGCAGGACTGCTCTCCCCAAGAAAACCATGTGAGCTCCCTTACCTCTTTGTCTCTCCCCAAATGTCTCCTTTGAAGTAAGGCCTTTCCTACTACCCTACAAGTGATTGTAACCATTCTCCTGGTTCTCCCCATTTTCCCTTCTCTGTTGTGACTTCCTCTATAGCCTTAAGACCTTGTAACATTTTATCATGTATTATCTCCCCCAAGTAGAACATAAGCAGGAATTTTTGTCTTCTTCATGCATGAACTCCCATCACCTAAAACAGCGTTTAGCATATAGCAGGTACCCCATGTTCCTTAAAGAAACGAGAACATAGAAGTTATACCCTTCTATACCTTGTACTTGCCTAACCTACTTTGAAAATGATTTTTCCTCTTAGTCTTTGTGGAAAAACGGATCCTACCTCTGCCAAAACTTGCCATGGGCTTTACCTTTTAAGTTCTCAAGGGTTTCATACATTAAGTTTGAATTATAGAGGAGAGGGATAAAGTTGAAAAGGCAAGGGCAGTTTGAAAAAGATGTAGAATATACAACATAAAGGAAAAGATTAATTAGAAGAAACATGATCTAATCGTGGTAAGAGGTAAGAGAATATCATTCACTCCTTTTGAGGTCACTGGAGAGATCTGCTTTCTCACATTATTTCTCAGCCTCCGATGTGCCCAAATTTATGGTGGTAGTTCATGTCACTTATTGTATGGTCACAATATGCTTGGGACATAGTCCTTTAAGATTCTTAAATTCTAAGATGGCAGGATGAATTTCACATATATTGTACATGTTTGTATGTACACATATATGTGAATAATGTACAAATAAATGGGTCAACTTTAATTTTTTTAAACTAACACCTACAAACAAAAAATTTTTTAAAGATGGTAGGCTTAGTTTCTCAAACTGAGTGGAAGAAGTAACTTTGTATATGTCATCTCACTTGAGTTGGATTTGTGCAGATTCTTATCAGAGGAGGTAGAGAGCTTGGTGATAGAAGACTGATGTTGGTATGAAAGTAGGACAGAGTCTGTAAGATCTTCCTATGTTGAAGATAGTAACTGCACTAGTTGGGGTGAGAATTCGATAATATGGGTACCTTTTGAAACCACTCTGTTGTATTGTTGAAACCAATATAAGATTGTGTATCAACTACAATAAAAAAAAAAGAAAGAAAGTATGACAGAGTCTGGTACTGACAAGAAAGGAAGTAAAGAGAAATGTTTACATGGCTCTAACAAAGCAAGTGTTTGGGATACCACATAAAATGGAGAAGGTACTTCATTTCATTCATGGGAAAAAACACTTTCTGATACTAAAGATTAGAAATAATCTCTGTATTTCCTTGTTTTAAAATATTACATCCTGACCATTATTTTCAAAATAAATATGTAAGACCAGAGAGGTCTATCTTAAACTACATTTCAGTGAAACAGTGTCAGTATAACAGTTCATTCTTTAAGTAATTTGATTGAAGGCTAGCTCTGTTCCCACCACTGTAGTGGACATTAAGGAGAACACAAAACTAAAAGCTTCTGTTCTCAAAGAGTTTTCTTTCACTCCCTCCCTTCTCTCTCTCTCTCTCTCTCTCTCTCTCTCTCTCCTTCCTTCCTTCCTTCCTTCCTTCTTTTAGTCTCATATGCCGTGTGTGTAATAAGCAACTCAAGAACAGCTCTAAATACAGGGTGATTTAAAAAAACTAAACACCTTCAAAAGTTTATTACTCAGAAATATGTTAAATTTAAATACGTCATTTGTCAAGGGGCTATCTCAGTTATTCCTATAAATGCTCGATATATGTGCTCCTCATGTCCCACGGCACACATCAATCTCCTCGTCCACTTGATGGCAGAAACTGCAGACACAATGCACTCCAACATTTCGTCAAGGCTGGGAGGTACATACACAAGTTTCTTACATATCTTCATGTGCAAACTGCATGTGTTTATATAATGGTTTGGGGAGTAATATGTGTTTGTAAGTTTGCAATTCTTTTTAATTACTTGGTATACAAGCCAATTTTTGATGCTCTGTCTATTGTGTATGAATGCCAAATAATTCCAAGAAAAAGGGTATTCAAAGATGGGATTAAGTGGCTGAGGTGAGTGAGGGGAATTGTTCATTGAGGAGGCATCTCAAGCTAAGCATTAAGAGAAGGATCTAGATTGGCTTCCCAGAGAGGAAGGTTATTCCCGGCTGGGGGATCAACATGAGTTAAAGCAAAGGGAAGACTTCTCTGATAGAGGGGAAGGAGATTGGCTTGTCAGGAGTTACAGAGAATATCAGTAAAGGGACTGTTAGAGGTAGACTGATGGAGGGCTTCAAATGCCCATCTGAGATTCAAGGTTTCATCTGATGGTATGCAAAATCACTAGAGGTTCAAGAATAGAGAACTGACAAGATGAAAATGTTTAGAAAGCTCAAAGTAGCAGAATGCACTGGAGTAAAAAGATAAGTCTATCAAATCAGGATAAAGATGAACTGTAAATCATGGTGGCCTGTTGGGTTTTAGGTGAACTGTCCCAGGACTCATAGTTCTACCCAAGCATCTGATTAGTTCTAAGTGACTTCAGCATCCCAGAGGATGACTCACCAACATGTCAGCCTCAAGGTTTGCTTGATCTCTTGTATTCCAACAGCCTTTCCCTCAATTGGACTTCAGCAACCCACTGACATGGTCATCCTGAACCATGTGGTACCAAATTTTCCATTGTTCAGATCAAATGCTGACAACACCTCTTCAACATCAGACTCCTATCCATCTCATCTTCTGCTTCCCTACTCCACCACAGTGATGTTGCACTAAACCAGATCCTTTTGTCAATATATGCCTCCTCCTCATAACCCCTGAGTCCTTTAAAGGGTCCCTTCCTTTCCTACTCTGCATGAATATTCAGGTACTATCTTACAAAAGCCTCAAAGCTCTCATTCTTTTGCCTCTTCAATGAAAACTTTCCAGGTGGATCAATCTGATCTCCCAATTTTTGCTACTGCAAAAAAATATGGCTACTTGCTTCAAACAAGTCCCCAGTGCTGTTGGGTGAGCTTCCTTTTCTGTCCTGAAGAAAGCCCTTTTTCAGCCTTCCTTATGCTCCATATCTTTACCATATATCCCCCCCTCTCCCATGTAAAAAGGTCTATGCTGATTTTGAAAGGATGGCCCATTCCAGTGGATTTGGTAGGCTCAGGTCCAGAGGGTGTAACTGCTTAGGATATACCCAAGGGTTCTATTAGGGAACAGAAAAGATGACAGAGTGAATACAGTAGTAGGAGAAGCAAGAGGAATGGTATTACAAAAAGATAATGGAGAAGAGAATTTCTAGAATAAATTAGTGATAACTATTATCAAATGAATCTTAGAAGACTGAGAAAGAAGAAGAGCGAGACAACTGGATTTGGCCAGGAACTCATTTATGACAACAGCTTCTGTGGAGTGGCAAGAAGTAGGAATTGGACAAAAGTAACTGCGGACACAAGAGGAAGATAAAAATACAAGGCAAGGAGTCCAGGATATATATCCAAAGATGTTGGATAAGAAAAGAGATTTTAAGACAATGAAATGGACTGCAGGGTCAAACAAGGACTTACAGATATTTTCAAGACAGCAGATTTGAGGGCCTAATGAGAGAGAACAACTGCTTACATTTTAGAGGAATGAGAAAAGGAATGATAAAAATCTGAGTCAAGCTGGCTAACAACTGCATGAAAGAGAAAAATGGTTCAGACTAATCAGAGCAGAATTTTATCCTTCTCTTTTTCCTCTATCTTCCCTTCTGGAGGAGACGGTAACTAATGTGCGATTCAGCCCCGCACAGGCTTGGTACTGGGGCTCTCAACGCTGACATATAAGCTAGGCTTACCGTGAGGATGAGGAGTGGGCTTCCCAGAGGCTAGCCTCCTTGATGGAAGATCTGTTTTGTCTTCCTAGTCAAGCCTTCTGCAGGAGTCAGGAAGCCTTCCCCAGCTCCACCTATATTAGCATCCTCCACCCTCACCGACCCACCCACATGCTTCCATTACATCCTCAATTCTCCCAACAGTTCTAAGTAAATTGTCTATCCTCCACTGGACTATGAACTCTGGGAAGGTAGGGACTGTATGCATTTTATGCACTGCTTCATCTCCAGGGCCCAACATAGTAGCTACTACTTAGTAGGCACTTCCTAACTACTGGCTACATGAAAAAAATGGTTAACAATGATTACATCTGGCCTGATGCTCACATGCCTGTCAATTTAGATGAATAGCTCTTCAAAAACTACCAGGCAGAAGGATATTTTTCTAGGAAAATGCTGCACAATTTTGAAACATGTGGTGCACAAACGAATTAAATATATTAAGTTGCCAAGATGACCCTCAGAAGCAAGTACCTGAAGTGGTTTGACCGTACTTTCAACTTCAGTGGTATTTGGATTAAAAATATAGATCTCAGGCCTGGAAGATTACCTAACCCAATCCTCTCCCCTCACTGCCCCAAATGCTCAAATATACTCTTAATTAGTCTGCTAACATTTATAACATTTAGTGACCATGTGGAATCTACTTGCTATCTCCAGTGATAGGAAACACATCTTTTTATAAGACTGCCCACTCCATTTCTGGATTGCTCTAGTCATCAGAAAATTCTTGTAATGCATGCACAACCTCTACATATCATATTGGCCCCACCGGTCAATGTAACTACAGTGCAGTCTCGCCAATATCTGAGGAAAGCCACCACATCCTCTTTGAAGGTTTCTCTTCCCTTGCTCCTTTCATCATCTTCATGTGACCCTCATGGCATGAAAGGGGATGTCTTCATCTATTTTCTTGTCATTCCTACTTTCATGAGAAGCAACAGAATACTAGAGTATGAAACTAAAGCAACATATATAGTCATATGGGAATAAAAATAGAAAAATATTTGCAAAATGGAGATCAATTAGTATGCCTTTTCCATCTGACTATGTCTGACTCTCAATGCTCTATTTTAATTGCACAATATTCTTACCTTAATACAGTGTTCCACATTGTCAGGATCAAAAGCAGGCTATAGATGATACATAAAGAACATTAATACACAATTAACTTTATCAATTTTGTCATCTTTATCTTTCTGACTAAAGCACATGGAAAAGTGTCTGTCCCCCAAGCATTTCATTAGAAAGCTCAGCAAAAAAAGAACACAGAAGGATAGTAGGAAGAAGAAACATGAATCTTTCTCTAGGACAAATTCTGTTTTTTATCTCCTGCCTAGGCCCACCTGGAGATTCTGATTTAATCAGTCTGGAGCAGGGCCCAGGCATCAGTATTTTTTTTTAAGGTGCCCAAGATTAAGAGTCAAGAAAGAGGAATGCGTGATATAATATTCCTTTTAAAAATCCAAGCGAACACTAATTAGCCAGATTATTCAAGTGCCATGGAAACAAAGCTGCTTGGAGAAGGGCGTGCCCCTCTCTTCAGGACCCTCTTCAGGAGTAACCTATAGCAAGAGGCCTTCCTATCTTACCTAGAGCAAGGATTATTGTTTGGCCCAAGAAGATCTGGGGGGTGGGGTTAAGGTTAATCAATCTACTGTTTTATAAAGCAGAAAATGAAGTAGAAATCACATATATTTCAACCCTGGTCAGATATTAATCTGAAATTAGAAATCAAATCAATAGGACATCTTTTTCTCATTCTCTTTAAGTCTCAGAAGCTTGCAGAATTCCCTGTAATAGTCATTTAACAAACAGAGGTATCTTCTTTGCTAATAATTCGCATGGGTTTGATGCTGGGGTTCTTGTTCACAGTTGAAAAATGAACTTCATAAACACTCACAGTAGGAGAGTAAGTGAGAGGCTTTTATTTAGAGATAAAGTAATAGGGAAGGGCTTCTGGTTCACACCAGGGGGAAACATGAGAGCCCCAGGTGGTGAGTTGTCTAGGGGATTTATAGGCCGTTAAGAGACAAAGGGCTAGGGATGCAGACCTGCCAAATGGTTTTAAAATGTTTATTTTTGAAGAGAGACTAAGTTTCTTATCAGTCTTCCCGGTTATTCTGCAGAGTTAGCTAATACAAGAAATGTACTGCTCTGATTCCTTTCCAGGATAGCAGTTTTTAAATCTGGGAGCATATCAATTAAGACTTAACTGTTTTGCTCCCAAGGTGGGCTGAGTTATTGTCTGTTTGTTAACAGAGTAGGTTAGGAAACTTACTTTTTAACTAATTGAGTTTTAAAATGCAAGCTTATTTTTAAGATGGAATCCTTTTTGTTTTTACTGCGTTGTTTTTGACTGGGCTTGCTTGCTAAATCAGTTGCCCAGGTTGCAAATCACTTGATTAGGAAAAGCAGCATCTGGGTCAAGTCAAAGAAATAAACTGGGCCTTTTAGCATGCTTAAGTAAATCTTACAATAGCATGATTTAATTCACACAATGAAGGCCTGGGCTATGCTGAGGTATTTTCTTATCTGGGGGATATTCAAAACATTCCAGGCCAAGTTACTCCTGGCTTTTAGTTTTCACTAATTTCACTGAAGAATGCCTATATTCCTAGTTAGATATTTTTACTTCAGAGAATTAATGTGACTGACTTTGCTTCATTATTTAACAGAGAGTTTTGGTAGGGGTTTCTTTGCACATTGTTACATTGTTCTGACTGTAATTAACCAGCTTTGTTTTTTTTTCTGGAGGCCCTCCCCCTACTCTGTTTAAACTCCTGGTCCCCATCTCAGGTTTATAAATAAGAGATTATCTAAACTAGCATAGTGACACGTGGAGGAGGGAAAGATACAATACTCTCACTTATATAATACTTCACCTTCAAAGCCCCTTACAGATAACTAATTGATGCAGCTGTACTCCTGAATAATTTTGTCACTGCAGCAAAGAAAGAGCTGATCCTAATAAAACACAGCTGAACTTCAAGAAACTCTTTGTCCTTTTACCTTTTTAACTTCTAGGCAGTAACAATGAGCACTGGAAGCAGAAACCTTCCCTTGTGGAGTCTGAAGAAATTGTCCCAAGCTTTTACCTTTCATCATCAAGTCTATACCCATAACTTGTTTTGGATCCAATCTATTATGGAACTGGCACATCACAAATAGGAGCAGAGTCTGCTTCCATGTCTCTCTCTAATGTTCCAATCTGCACCCTCCAGTATCTAGGGGCAAAATATTTATCAAATGGAATATATCCAGTACATTATTTACCTGGTATATTTAGGTTACCTAGGGCCCTCAGTTACCTAGGAACATAATTACATAGGGTCCTCAGAAAAGCCACATGTCTATAGAATATATTTTAAGAAAGTGTAATGTAAGGGTGAGACTGCTCTGGAGCTGAATGCTGAGAAGCCCCTCGATTTTGGTACTCTCATGTTTATAGCATTTATTCTTGTGACTGTTAAAAAAGGTAGTCTGTGGAAAGGACAAACGTCCTGTGATTGTGATTTTACATATGCCCTTTACGTTTCAAGTTTAAAATAGGGTTATCAGTTTTCCATGTCTTTGCAAGCTAATGCGCCAAAGGAGGTAACAAATATAAAGATCTACTTTTTGAATGTTGGTTTAATGTAGAAATTTTAATGTGAATCAAGCAAATATGATAAATTCAGTATTCACTTGCATTCCTGAATTTTAGATCCTTTATGAAAAACTAGAAAGGAATATGAGGCAGAGGACTTATGTGAGGATCTTCCCTTTTCAATAAAGACCAGTTCCCTATGATTTGCAAAACATTAAAAAAAGAGAGAAAAAGAAAGGAGGGAAAGAAGGTGCAGAGAACTTCCATAAAATGTGGGGGGTGCGAGTGTAAAGCGAGGAAGTTCGCGAATCCTCTCCACTGGGATGGGCACTACCAGATCTCTCTGACTTGAGAGAAGCTTTTGATGGAAGACCTCCAGGATGCTGCGCACCAAAGCCTTCTAGTACCCAGAAGCCACAGTTCCTAGGACCTCTTCACCACGTGGGCTGCGGAGGCGGTCAAGGCAGGACGGGCCAGGTAAGGATGCCCCTGGGGGAAGAGGGAGGAAGCGCAGCCGGGCCGCGGCTGGCCTCGGGCCTGGTCCCCGCCCCCCACAGCTCCCAAATAGGATGAATCACCTTGGGACTTGGCTTCCTTGTAAACTGTTTCCAACGACTCAGCCCGGGCCTCTTCTTTGAGGGGGACTTTCCCTGGGGAGCCAGCAGCATTTTTTAGAGTCAGTGGCGGACCTCGAACAAAGCTGGAACAGCCGCTTCTTTGCCCAGGCTGATGCCGGGTCTCCCTGGGAGTCGTAGTTCCTCCGCCTCCAAGGAGGGCAGCTGTGGGGCGCCACCGAACCACTACTCCCATCAGGCGTTGCGCAAACGGAACGAGTTGACTCCGTAACCCTTGGCAACGGCAGCGGTCCCTCCGCCTCTCGGTCATCTAAGCGCGCTCTGACATTACCTTTGCGTCTTATGGCACCCGGTGATGATGCAACGCGCCCTGATTGGCTCTGCGTCGGAGGCGGTGGTTTAGGGGGCCGAGAATTCTGCCAGCCATACACGTGGTACCGAATAGCGAGGCGAGCTCAAGGCCAAAAAACTTGGGAGGTTTGCAGGTAAGTACCCCCTTTCCCTGTTGGCGGGGCGGCTGCTAGGGCGCTTAAGTCGAACCGTGCCAAGGCGCTTCCTGATTGTGTTGCAGTAACTGTAATTGTACTCCCGCCATGTCTCTCCTTCCGTTTTCTGAGTCTCCTGGTGGATTTCGACTAGATCGTGTGGGCTTCTCCCATCTTTTAGAGAAAAGGCCCTCCTTTGACAGACCTCTGCTCAAGAGTCAAGTTTTCAGCCAGGTTTTTCTGGGCTGCCCAGGGTACTTGGGAAGGCTGCGACGGATCTTGAATCCTTGAGCTAGCGCTTTGCGAGGTCTGGGGTCCCTGAAGGTGGCCCACGGAGTGAAGATAAGTCCATCCTTACCTACTGAACCTAGAAGTTCCCTAGAAGTCAGTTCTGGGGTACATGGATTCATAAGAAAGGGTAGAGATTTTAACCCAGGGAGCATTGAATTACTTTGTGGCTGTATTACCTTAAACAAGTTGTTAAATACCTCGGACCCTCGACAAAATGGGGCGATTGTACCTAAATCATCGGGAGTGTTGTAACAATTAAAAATCAATGTAAGTGTAGTGCTGCGCCAGGAAACGTAAACTAAAGTAGACTTGAGATCGGTGAAAATAAGATCAGGCAAGTAGTGCGCCCATTCTAGTTCAGATACAGACTCTGCTCTGTAGCTTTAGTGTCTATCAGGAGGGTGATAGATGAATCAGCTGTATTACCTGAATAATGCAATATCATAAAGTAGTTACTTTAAAAGAGTAAGTTAGCTTTATGTCTCTAAGAAATATCCATTGTGTATTCCTGATTGAAAAGCAAATTGTGGAGAAGTGCATAAGTTTAAGTGCTTTTTGAGTATGGAGAAAGGTTGTAGAAGCTAGGAAGATGGTTAGAGGCAGAGAAGAGAGATAAGGGAAAACAGCAATAGTAAAAACACTATAGTAAAATGTAAAATATAACAAATTGTATTTTAACATTATAGTGAATATATAAACATTATATATACTTATGGACAAGATGGATCTTCTAATAGGCTACCAGTCTATTATAGTCTCTAAAACAGACTTCTATGATTAAGTCCCAGTTCGGCCACTCCCAAAGGATGACTTTATTAGTTTCAGTTTTCTCATCTGTAAAATGCACATAATAGCATCTGTTTTATAAGTTTGATATGGTGATACATACTTGTGGTGTTAATATTGCAAAGACCAGTACATGATTCATAGTAAATGCCCATAAATGTTAGTTCTGTTGTGTTATGTCTTTAAAGAGATGAAATTAATTTGTGAATTTGTTAACTTACATTGTGATAACTGACATAGTTGGATTTACTTTGTATTTTCTATTTCTGATGTGCTTTTTCGTCTCTTCCTGGGTCTTGCTTTCAATTGTATTAAATGATTTTTCTTTGTCCTCCCCACACAGCCCCACCAGGTTTGAAATTACACATTCTGTCATTAATCTTTTAATGGTTACTTAAAATTTTTAACACACACATTTAACAAGTTGAACATTATCATCTTTCTCCTCCAAAATAGTGCAAAGATTTTAGAATACTTGACCTCCAAGTAGTATCTGCCTCATCTTTTGTTATTGTTTTCTAAAGTTTTAGTGTGGGGGATGAAAATGTTAATGATGGAGCTGTGCACAGTGCTTGGATTGCTAAGATATAAAGAGAAACTTCAGAGGGCATCATGGGACTACAGGATGTCTGTAGATCCTTGGAATGCAGGGGTTTGCATAAAGACTTTACTGTTGGAAAGCCATGAGAGTTCCTTTTGTTTCCATGAGCCTGAAGGTGTTTTTCACAAGTGCTGTTTTTGCATAGTATAGTTCTAGTTTAACCAAGCACATAGCAGAGCTTTGTGTCTCTGATAATAATCAACATATGAAAACTATGAAAAGTTTAAGATTAATCACATCATGTAACTTTCTGCACTCTTGTGATCTGCACCTGTGGTATTTTTAATCATGATGCAAAAATTTGGAAGTGCACAGTAAGTACAAGAGCAAACAGAGGAAAGTGGTCTTTGCCTCTGAGCACTGACCCACCCCCACCCTTGCCTTCTCCTCTCTTGCTGTAAAGTAAGGTGTGGAGTAATCCTTCATCCGTCCTCTCAGGGATTGCTGGCCATTTCCAGCATTTTAGAGTCTGTCATTTCTGTGCATCTGAGTCATCCAAGTGCACCATATTGTTTAGAAGTTCTTCAGATTTTTTTACATGCATATACAAACACTGTAGAGTGTGTATGTGTGATTGCATATTTATAAATATATATGTACAGCTTTCACAAAAAAATGTGCTCACCTAAGCTTGTTCTTTTCCCTTAGAATGTTGCAGTCATCTTTCCATGACAGTTTGTAGAGAATCCATCTAAGAAACATTTAAAAATTCCTCCTCTTCTGAGGGAATCCTAGGGGTGGGAGGCCAGGGGGCATGTGTGACTGCAGAGGGAATGTGTGACTCTGGAGATGTTAGGATGGGTCCAATGCTGCCAGAGGGGCAGAGAATCTTTGTTAGCCTTTTAAGAGCACAGCCTTTACTAGGCCTGACACCTACAGGTCATCACTTTTCCTTAAAGTAATAAAGATTTTATCATTAACCATTTCCAAATGGCTTTGCTAAATGGTTTTGCCTGAAGAATTTACCAGGAACTCCATCTGTAAAAGTGAAGTGTGAATGTTTATATATTTAGAAAAACACAATACCCAAAATCTTAGAGGAGACCCATGTGAGTGGAAGGGAGAGTGATGACAAGGCAAATAAACACCAGTGGGTATTTTGGAGACTTTTGGCTTGTTTGGTGAGAACTTTGCTTGGATTAGTAGATTATATCATTTCCAAAGCATGTTTTAAAAAATATGTACATGACTATGTGTATGTATGTGTATTATTTTTACATTACTCCCTAATAAAAATTTTATATTTGAGCCCCTACTAAAAAGGTGCAGTTATGAAAACATATAACCCAAAGAGAACAGCAAATGTGGAAAGGAAAGCTTGGTTCTTTTTAGCTCTGGGTAAAGTCGCATGGTATTTTTTTAAATGTTGATTTCCAGCTGAAGTTCATTCTCTAATGCTTTCCTCAGATTTCTTAATATTTGTATTCATCCTCACAATACAGAGAATCATCGATAAGAGCAATTTACCTTTACAATACTTTTTTTAAACACAGCTGTTTACTTTCCCTTGCTTACTTTTCCTTTGATGACATGCTGATTTAGTGTATTTAGGGTGAGACTCTTGAGCCCCAAACAGCAGAGTGTGAGTACATAGCATCAGAGCCCTGTACTGCGAAGACAGCCAAGTGGATATCTCTCTCTAGCTGACCCAGTGATTCAGTTTACTGAGTTGAGAGTTTTGATTTTGATCTTTAAAGATAGGGGCATTCAACTTTTGTGCATTGTCATCATAGGACATGGTGGCCAGTGTCCTCTAGAGCTACCAAGGACAGAATGACAGACCTTGTGTTAAGAATGAAGAAAGCTATTTCTTCAATTTGCAGAAAGAATGGGAAGGGGAGATAGGAAAAAATACTTTCAGGATTCAGTGGATGGTTAATCATATGGAGGCTCTTCTGTTAAGAGATGGGGACTCCTAGGATATGTTTGTTCTTTCCTTCCACAAGAATGGGACTGGCAGGCCCCTGAGAGAGAGATGAGTCTTAGAAAGCAAGAGCCTGAGCTTCCACATCTGGCTGCCTCCCACCTCTACGAGAGTCCCTGTGTCTTCCCTTGGAATCTGGATGTGGTTCTATTAGAGAACAGTGGGTTTCCTTTGAGTTGCCTTTACATATGTAATCATTATTTTTCCTATTCTAGATTCTCTGCTCATGTGACATATTCCCATATGTCATCCTGCAGGGCATGAATGCACTAACTGGTCCTCTTTCCTTCTTGGTTCTCATAGTAACTAAAGTGCATTCTGGTTTTGTTATTCAGTCTCTGAGGTTGATTTGTTTGACCTGATCCTGAGGGTGCATCTGTGCTGGGTATGTAGACGAGATCAGTCTTAAGGACCTGTGACCAGTCCCCAATATCCCCAACAAAAAATAATGCTAAATTGCTTATGAATTGCATGTATGATCTACATGGTTTCTCACCTCTATTTAGACACATAAGAACACATTGGAAAGTAATCCCACCTCTCAGAGATAATCTCTGTATGTCTTTTGACATATATTCTTCCACATAGTTTAATACACACCAGATGCTGTTTGAAACTGTTTTCTTCATTTAACAACAGTAGGAAAAACTGCTATGTTGCCTAATATCCTCTCAAATTAGAGAAAGAAAAAAATCAGTAATCAGTATGACCTAAGCAATGTGACCTTCCTCAACATACATTTTAAGGCTGAGAGTGAGCCTTGATGAAAAAACAACACTCTTTCCATGATTAGTCGTTACTTCCATCCTACATTTGGTTGGTTTTCATCAGCTCAGAGAAAAATTCCATGACTGGATTTAAATGTGGTTGATGTCATCTCATTGCTCTAGGACTTAGGGTACGTTATCTTACTCTCTGTCTTTTCCCATTTCCCTATTCCTTATACCTAAAAAAATCATAGACTGGAAGTAGTAATAAACAAGCTGTCAGTCCTCTTTTGTAGGTTACCTTCTTTGTTAAGTGCTTAGCCTTTAGATGTCATGTAACTCCTTCTGAGTTTAATGGTTTTTTTCTTATCAAAACCTAGAGGAATCCCTTAGGATGAAGCTGAGTCTTACCAAAGTAGTTAATGGCTGCCGCCTAGGAACAATAAAAAACCTGGGCAAAACAAAGGACCGCACCGTGGACATTCCAGGCTGCCTGCTATACACCAAGACTGGCTCTGCCCCACACCTGACCCATCACACACTGCATAAGGTGCATGGGGTTCCTGCTGTGGTGCAGCTTACACTGTCATCGCTGTAAGTATCAGACCTTCAGGCATCACCTCTGGGAGCAGCTTAGTTACCTTAAGGTGCAGGAAAGAGAAAGATTTTTTTGTTTCTATATAAAATTGTAGACTTTTAGAATGCAAACAGAAGAGAGATATCAAATATTACACATCATCTGGCCCTAATCTGGAAACCATAGGCCAGACCCACATGTTAGAGCTGCTTCACTTTTCCTCCAAACCAGCTGGTCCTTCCTGCCCTTATTGTCATCACTCTCAGGGGTGAAAGGGGCAGGGGGCATGCTGTTTGAGAACTAAACTTGGAGTCTAGGGGCTGTCTTCATGCACCAGCCTTGAGGTTTTCTCTGCTCTGCACATGTACTTGCTAGTCCTACTTAATGAAAACAAAATTAATAGAGTTGTATATAATGGGTAGATACGCTAACTTTACCCCTCAATTGAAGATCCTGCCTATGTGATCAAATAACTGCAGAATTGTGTTAATAACAGTGATTTTAAAGGAATGAAGGGAAGAAGAAAATCCAGATATTCTGAAGCAGTTGATCTTTGCCACTCTCTGTTCTCTCAGAACCACTTGCAAATTGAAACCTTTCCTCTGGCTAATGAGCCCAGCCTCATGTGCTGGGCCTCTTGAATAGTGGTGTACTGTATTGTTCAAGACTACATTTACTGTCACATAGCTTGTTTGGGTGAGGAGAAGTAAGCTTCAGTTATTGTGTAGAGTATGTCGAATGATTCATTATTACATATTTTTCTGTTTTTGCTTATAGGGCAGAACATCATGAAGTCTTGGAAGAATATAAGGAAGGAATTGGAAAATTTATAGGTAAAAATATGTATGTGCTTTGTAATGTATTATCTTGGAGTTTGGAGGTGTTCTTGACTCTTTGATCTTTCATTAATACATTTATTTATTCAGTAATTTAGTAAGCATTTATTGAGCATCTGAGAGCCAGGCATTGGGATTCAGAGGTGACTGAGACACATGCTACCCTCATGGAACTCAGAGCTTAGCTGGGATCAAGATAAAGAGGTAATTCTAATAGAGTGTGGTGATGATATTTCAGGATTAGGGATATATACGTGGATCATGAGAGCCCAGAGGGAGGAGCACATAACCTGCTGCAGGAGACACATGGAGGGTGGTCAGAATAAAGAAAGGATTCTTGAGAGAGACCATGAGGGGGCGCCTTATGGGGGTCATGGAAAAGTAGGGGTTAGATAGGTCAGAAAGTGGGTGCAGTAGACAGGCGTGGGCAGACACTCCAGGCACAAAGACCCAGAGGTTACAAACTGCATGGGACATACCTAAGATCCAGAACAGTCTTGGATTTTGGCGTAAAGCATAAGGCAGAGGATGAAGAGTTTATATATAGCTATATTCTGATAGGTTGATATTATTTTCCGTTCTAGAAATGGGATTTTATATACAGAGGTATGTGTCCATTTATTTATAGGAAAACTTAGCACCAACAGCTAGAGAACCAATTCTTCTGTAGACCACTTCCTCCTGAAGTTTTTTCCCAATGTCTAAGACTCACTTGAGTGAATGAAAATCCTGTTTGCATTGATTATTCAGTCCCCTGCTTCCTAGGGAAACAGCACAATGACTTCTTGGTTGTTTTTGTGTTTCAGTAGAAGAATTTATATAATACCATTTTCCTTGGTCTGAGACCAATTTTAATAACCAGCTTTAAAGTATACAAGCATATAATTAAGTGAAAATAGCTAATATAAGCTTTCTAGAGATAATTGTAATAATTGAAGTTGTAGAAAATAAGGTGGAGAACAGTAGAGGGTTTTTTTTTAACTTATTTTATTCGGGGAATCTTTTTCAGTGAAATCTTATTTTTTCTCTCATGAAAATGCAGGGTAGCATATGAAATTTTAAACACATATGGTTTACTAAACATTTTTTGGGTTTTTTTTTTTTTAAGTTCTGTCTTTTTGGCTAGAGAGTCTAAGAAACTATCATCTTAAGTCAATGAAATGTACTGAAAATGAGTTCGTTTGCAATTACAGCTTCTCTATAGTTCTGCCCCATGATGTGGGATGGCTTTATTATTAGGATTAGCTTTTAGCCATATCATTTTATCTTTCCATTAGCTAGTTCCCTTTGGATGGTACCAAGAATGGACATACTTGTTACTAAATTCTTCTTTAAAGCAAATTGAGTAGGATCAACATGTCATTAAACACCTTCAGTATATCTTCAAGATATGCCTTTCCTTTGTAATGACTAGACATGAACCTTTACCTTTAATTCTTTCAGATTAGTAGGTTTCAAAGGTGATCTTCATTCATGTTGACAGGCTTCCTATAATTCTAAGATCAGGTATGAGCAATTTCCTGTGTGCAGAGTTGCTTTATCCAGCAGTACCCATGCAAAGCTGCTCTGTTGCAGTGTCATTGACGACAGAAGTGGTTTCAAGGGTTCTTTTTTGTGTTTACACAGGCATGCCAGAATCGCTCCTGTATTGCTCCCTGCATGACCCAGTCAGCCCTTGCCCAGCTGGGTATGTAACAAACAAGGTGTGTTCTCAGAAGGACCTCCAAGGCTGCACCTTTGTCCCAGGAAGTTAGACTATTATATCCCTCAGATGCGAGGATCCAGTGCCTGGGATGCCGGCCCATTCCTGACCCCTTTTTGCCTTCTTATTTCTATGTATATAGTGGGATAAGGTGGCTTATAGGAGTTCAAGTCAGGCTGCCTGAGGATGGGGTAAGGACTATATCCTCAGCTTTTTCGTTGTTGCAAAAAATGTTGGGGTGGAGAAAGGTCAAGTACATGGCAAAAAAAGAAGTTGCTATGATGGTAGAAAATGATAGTCTTGATGCCATGCTTTATTTGCAGTTTTAATGTCAGGAAGAGTGGGGAAAGTTGCTGATGATTATCACATGCGTAACTATATATAGTAGAACCTCAGTATCACACTGCTTGCTTTCAGAACAGAATTTGAAATGCTGGGCCCAAGCCAAAGATTTTAGCTGGTGAAGAAAACTATCAAAAGGACTTCATTAAAAGTCTTCACCTGAGATGTGGTGCATTGGTGTTGTCCCTGAGGGGAGCATTCTGGCAAGGCATCTCTATATACTGCAACTTCACAAATTAATTTTTCTTGCACTCACTTTATTTTAACAATATCTATTAATCTTACCTAAAATAAATATTTTAAGTTATTCTTCTGCATGAACATTTTATTTTGCAATTTGAATTCAAAAGAAAATACTGACCTCAGTTATCTACCCCATTTATAAGGGAGAGAGGATTCATTTAAACAGTGTTCTTGTGCCTTAGGACAGAATAAGACTGTGTAAGCCTTCCCCATCTATGTCCTTGCCAATATTTTCTAAGAAGAAGGATGCTGTAGGGGAGAATAACCAATGAAGTCACATTATATAGAGATTTTCATGTACTATGGTCTTCTTTGTATCTGTATCTAACTGAATCTAGTAAATATTTGCTAAACTATAATAATGTGTGAGGCTCTAGACTGCTTTTGGGGCATAAACATGAATTGGCACACTCTAGTCAGACAACTACACAATGGTATGATGAGTGCTCTCCCTTCTATAAAAGAAGTAAGTGCAAATTGCTGTAAGAGCTAAGAAGAGTGAGTGATTATACCCAGGAAGGTTTGGGCAACACATTAGAATAGATTATATTGAACTCTGTGTCTAAAAGGATGCATACCGGGCAAAGAAGTAGGGAAGGACAGTTCAATCGAAAGGAACTGTGTGATCAAAGAGAAGAATTAGAGTCTGTGATACAGGAACAACGTGGGTGTGATGGGGCAGGGGGAATGGGGAAATGGGCTCGAAAAATATAATAACAGATTCTTGGAGGGCTAGCTTGGAGGTTGGCTCATGCGGCAATTGAAGGATTCTCTATGAGCTTTAAGGTCCCTAGAGAGTTTGGAATATAGTACAGGAAACCTCTTTTACCCATCATGTCTGAGATACTGAATTGCCCCCACCTCTCCAGTTATAAGAAAGAAGTAAATTTAGTATTGCTTTATCATTTTATTATTTTCTTTTTATTTGCATTTTACTCTTGCTGATTCCTCATGGTCCTGTTTCACGGCAGTCTGTGTCCGTGTGGGGTGTTGGAGGAAGAGTGGAGATGACTGTTTCCAAGTTCATGGCAATTCAGCAGGCCCTTCAGCCAGACTGGTTCCAGTGCCTCTCAGATGGAGAGACGTCTTCCGTGGAAGCAAATTCCATAAAACGAGCCAGAAAATCTGTTGACCGATCACTTCTATTCCTGGATAACTGTCTGCGGTTACAGGGAGAGTCAGAGGTAAGACTGTGTTCACAGTCCTTCTTTCTGAAACTCCAGTCAATTTACATCCCATGATGCCCACTTTTGTGTTACCCCTCCTACTTCTCCTCTTCTCAATTCTTGTTCTCTTTCTCTGCCCTTTTTTCCCCCTGAACTGTGCTTTTGCTCTATAGGATTCTGTCTTTGGCTCTCTTTTCATCCCATCTAATATGTTGTTCCTGGCCAGCCTCCCCTTAGTCTTAATTGCTGAATAATTCTAAAATCTTATGCATATTCAAGATTACTCCGCTTAGCTTCTGAATGACATAAAATGGGCTTTAGCTTGGTTCTGTCACTAGATGATCCCTCACATGCACCTCAGGCTGAGAGGTAGCCAGACTCCGTGTCTTATCTCGTCAAGCCTGGTCTTCCTTTGCTCTCCCTCAATATGCTTCTCAGTTCATGGCAGCCACCAGGTTCCTCAGCTTAGAAATTTGAATTTTTAAAGACACCTTTTATTATCCACTTGTCCGCCTCTTCCCGATTCCATCTCCCTAAGTATATCTAGCATCTGCTCCTCCTCTCCACCCTTCTTATCACACCTTAAGGCATAATAACCTCATCATCTCATGTGGACAATTATCTTTTAATTGTTCTGTCTTCCACTCTTCTCATTTCTATCCAGTCCATCCTCAGCCCTGCTATCTGAGAGATCTCTATTACACAAATAGGAGCCCATATCCACTATCCTAAAAGAATCTAAAGACTCTCCACTTCAACTCTTCCATGGCTTGGATAGCCTGCTGTGGCCTGACCCCTGCCTGCTTCTCCAGCTCAGCACCGGCTACTTTCTCCTCTGGCGGCCACTCTGCCCTTCTGAGTTACTTGCAGCTCCCTGAGGTGTTGCCTTGTTTCATTCCTCCAGATCTGTGTGCAGACTACCTTCTGGACTGTTTTTTCTTTTCTTGCCTCTAGCCCCATTTCTTGCTGCCAGATCTGCCCCACTTCATTCCATTTCTCATTCTAGGGAACCATCCCTGACCCTTCTAGGAAGTTCGGTTCACCCTTTGCCACCCCTTTTATTTGTTGTATGTAGCTATATTATAGCCCCAATCATACTGTACTGCAGTGATTTCTTTATGCGTGTGTCTTCATTAGACTGACCTCCTTAAACTGTCTGTATGTCTGTATGTCATTTTTGTATCTTCTGCATGTAACAGAAAGTCTGACATGTATTAAGCCCTCGGTCATGATGGGGTGGGGAACATGAAGCTGTAGCAGTAGACAGGAGCTTCTAATAGCACCGTTAATGAGGTTGAGAAAGGGGGTATCCACTGAGAGGGAGCAGAGCTGGTGGGAGAACAGAAGATAGTGATCAGAGGGGAGAGTTTCAGTGCTGAGATGATTTATGCAGAGTGACCCTGAGCAATAATCAGGTACCACTGTGGAGAAGCACTTTGAGTTTGAGCTACATTGGTATATTGAGAGTAGCAATAAAAAAGTAAAACTTGGGTAATAAAGTTAATGTACATGAAATACTAGAGGAAACTTAGTTGTCATTCCAAATAGAACTCTCAGTATCTGCAGTTAGAGTTCAGCATGGGGACTTTGCTGTGGGTCTGAATTGTTAGTATTGCTTGCTAGCAATTATTTTGAGCCAGTAATTATCCTTGTAGGATGATAATGTTTGGATGAATAGAAAGGAGGATGGGGAGTGTGACAGAGCACGGTTATTAGAAAGGCCAGGTAGGCCTCAGGGCCTCGTATGTGTTACAGTCAGCCTATCATTTTGCGTTATTTCTCTGTATTGGTTAAATGCTGGATCCCTCTATATCCCTTATGCTCATGCTGTTGTCTTGACCTGATAGTAATGCCCGTTTTGCACTTCAGTGTGTTCTGTTTGAGATAATCTGTATGATCATAGTTCTCATAACCGTGAAAAGGAGTTCCTGGGCTGTGCCAGTCATGTAAAGGGGCGGGTGGGCCTGTGTCTTTCCACTTTGTATGTCTGTTTACATCTTTTCTTCATCCTGTGATTCCTTCTCCTCTTACTCAGTGGATCCTCTGTTCGGAATGCCTTTAAATGTTGAAGCTCCCTCAAGGCCTTGTTCCTAGCTTTCTTTTCTACTCCATATATTCTCTAGACCATGGTTGGCAAATGGGTTCCATCCCAAGGTGTGTGGAATTGTGCCTGAGTAGGGCAGGAAGAAAGTCGAGCTAGCTGGGTCTGCCATGGAGGCAGGCATGGGAAGTGACAGCACTAGGCCAGGGTCTGCCATTCTGGCCTGGGCAACTGCATTTGTACCACGCATGTCCAGAATTTTAGGTCTGCTTCTTCAACGGCTGGTACCTCAGGCTCAGAGCACAATGTTCTGTGTTGATTATCACAGAATAATCTTGCCTCACCTTCCACTGTTTTCCAAGGACTCCCTGTCTTTGCTCTTTTCATCATCTCCCTGGCCTTCCGAAACAGGAGCCAGGAGTCATCCTAGACTTTGTCTTCATCCTTTCCTCGGGCAACTAATCATTCAAGTTTGTTGATTGTATGTCCTGATGAGGCTTCAAAGCCTATCCCTCCCCTGTACCCCACTACCACTGCCTTAGTCTAGGTCCTCTTCATCTTTAACCCAGATTATTAAACTTACCTCTTGCCCCATCCTTGAGCCATACTCACCCTTAATTCATTCTCTAGCCAGCAGCCAAAGTGTTCATTTTGGAAGAATAGTACTGTATTCTTCCAAAATACCCTCCTCGCCGAATTCCAGGCCTCCCCATCTCTTTTCACCAGAGAGCCAATGTTGATGGTGTTCTTCCTTGTACACTTTATTTTTACAATTCCATATACATAATTATCTGCATACCTGTATGTGGCTTTTATTACATGAGTATGATCATATGTTCAGAAATTTATGTGTTTTTGTTTAACAGGAGCTCAAAATTCTTTCCTTATCAATGCATATATTACTGTATATACTGTACTCCTTTTAAAGTACAATTACTTGAATAACATTATGGTTACTAGACTCCCTCTATTATTAAGTTCCCTCCACATACCCCATTACAGTCAATGTCCATCAGCATAGTAAGATGCTATGGATAGAATCATTGCTTGTCTTCTCTGTACATACTGCCTTTCCCTTGTCCCCCCATGCTCCCGCTACATTATGTGTGCTAATCGTAATGCCCCTTTTTCCCTCTTACCCCTCCCTTCCCACCCATCCTCTCCAGTCCCTTTCCCTTTGGTAACTGTTAGTCCATTCTTGGGTTCTGTGAGTCTGCTGCTGTTTTGTTCCTTCAGTTTTTGGTTTGTTCTTATATTCCACAGATGAGTGAAATCATTTAATACTTGTCTTTCTCCACCTGGCTTATTTCACTGAGCATAATACCCTCTAGCTCCATCCATGTTGTTGCAAATGGTAGGATATGTTTTCTTCTTATTGCTGAATAATATTCCATTGTGTATAGGTACCACATCTTCTTTATCCATTCATCTACTGATGGACACTTAGGTGGCTTCCATTTCTTGGCTATTGTAAATAGTGCTGCGATAAACATAGGGGTGCATATGTCTTTTTCAAACTGGGCTGCTGCATTCTTAGGGTAAATTCCTAGGAGTGGAATTCCTGGGTCAAATTGTATTTCTATTTTTAGTTTTTTGAGGAACCTCCATACTGCTTTCCACAATGGTTGAATTATTTTACATTCCTACCAGCAGTGTAGGAGGCTTCCCCTTTCTCTACATCCTCGCCAACATTTATTGTTGTTTATGTCTTTTGGATGTTGGCCATACTAACAGGTGTAAGGTGATATCTCATTATGGTTTTAATTTGCATTTCTCTGATGATTAGGGATGTGGAGCATCTTTTTATGTGCGTGTTGGCCATCTGAATTTCTTCTTTGGAGAAGCGTCTGTTCAGATCATCTGCCCATTTTTTAATTGGCTTGTTTGGTTTTTGTTTGTTGAGGTGTGTGAGCTCTTTATATAATTTTGATGTCAACACCTTATCAGATATGTCATTTATGAATATATTGTCCCATACTGTGGGATGTCTTTTCGTTCTATTGATGGTGTCCTTTGCTTTACAGAAGCTTTTTAGTTTGATATAGTCCCACTAGTTCATTTTTGCTTTTGTTTCCCTTGCCCAGGAGATACGTTCATGAAGAAGTTGCTCATGTTTATGTCCAAGAGATTTTTGCCTATATTTTTTTCTAAGAGTTTTATGGTTTCATGGCTTACATTCAGATCTTTGATCCATTTTGAGTTTACTTTTGTGTATGGGGCTAGACAATAATCCAGTTTCATTCTCTTACATGTAGCTGTCCAGTTTTGCCAACACCAGCTGTTGAAGAAGCTCTCATTTCCCCATTATATATCCATGGCTCCTTAATCCTCTATTAATTGACTATATATGCTTGGGTTTATATCCCGGCTCTCTATTCTGTTCCACTGGTCGATGGGTCTGTTCTTGTGCCAGTACCAAATTGTCTTGATTACTGTGGCTTTGTAGTGAGCTTGAAGTCAGGGAACTTAATTACCCCAGCTTTATTCTTCCTTCTCAGGATTGCTTTGACTATTCAGGTTCTTTTGTGGTTCCATATGAATTTTAGAACTATTTGCTCTAGTTCATTGAAGAATGCTGTAGGTATTTTGATAGGGATTGCATTGCATCTGTCGATTGCTTTAGGCAGGGTGGCCATTTTGAGAATATTAACCCTTCCTAGCCAAGAGCAAGGGATGAATTTCCATTTATTAGTGTTCTCTTTAATTTCTCTTAAGAGTGTCTTGTAGTTTTCAGGGTATAGGTCTTTCACTTCCTTGGTTAGGTTTATTCGTAGGTGTTTTATTATTTTTTATGCAATTGTGAATGGACTTGTTTTCCTGATTTCTCTTTCTGCTAGTTCATGGTTAGCGTATAGGAATGCAACAGATTTCTGTGTATTAAATTTGTATCCCACAACTTTGCTGAATTCAGATATTAGATCTAGTAGTTTTGGAGTAGAGTCTTTAGGGATTTTTATGTACAATATCATGTCATCTTCAAATAGTGACAGTTTGACTTCTTCCTTGCCAATCTGGATGCCTTTTATTTCTTTGTATAGTCTGATTGCCATGGCTAGGACCTCCAGAACTATGTTGAATAAAAGTGGAGAGACTGGGCATCCTTATCTTGTTCCTGATCTTAAAGGAAAATCTTTCAGCTTCTCACTGTTAAGTATAATGTTGGCTGTGGGTTTGTTATATATGGCCTTTATTAAGTTGAGGTACTTGCCCTCTATACTCATTTTGTTGAGAGCTTTTATCATGAATGGATGTTGAATTTTGTTGAATGCTTTTTCAGCATCTATGGAGATGATCATGTGGTTTTTGTCCTACTTTTTGTTGGTGTAGTGGATGATGTTGATGGATTTTTGAATGTTGTACCATGCTTGCATCCCCAGGATAAATTGCCCTTGATCATGATGGTTGATCTCTTTGATGTATTTTTTAATTCAGTTTGCTAATATTTTGTTGAGTATTTTTACATCTATGTTCATCAGGGATATTGGTCTGTAATTTTCTTTTTTGTGGTGTCTTTGCCTGGTTTTGATATTAGAGTGATGTTGGCCTTGTAGAATGAGTTTGGGAGTATTCCCTCCTCTTCTATTTTTTGGAAAACTTTAAGGAAGATGGGTATTACATCTTCACTAAATGTTTGATAAAATTCAGCAGTGAAACCATCTGGTCCAGGTGTTTTGTTCTTAGGTAGTTTTTTGATTACCAATTCAATTTCTTTGCTGGTAATTGGTCTATTCAGATTTTCTGTTTCTTCCTGGTTCAGCCTTGGAAGGTTTTGTTTTTCTAGAAAGTTGTCCATTTCTTCTAGGTTATCCAGTTTGTTAGCATATAATTTTTCATAGTATTCTCTTATAATTCTTTGTATTTCTGTGGTGTCCATAGTGATTTTTTCCTTTCTCATTTCTGATTCAGTTTATATGTGTAGACTCTCTTTTTTTCTTTATAAGTCTGGCTATAGGTTTATCTATTTTGTTTATTTTCTCAACGAACCAGTTCCTCCTTTCATTGATTCTTTGTTTTGTTTTATTCTTCTCAATTTTATTCATTTCTGATCTAATTTTTATTATGTCCCTCCTTCTACTGACTTTGGGCCTCATTTGTTCTTCTGGTTTCATTAATTGTGAGTTTTGACTGTTCATTTGGGATTGTTCTTCTTTCCTGAGGTAGTCCTGTATTGCAATATAGTTCCCTTTTAGCACAGCCTTCGCTGCGTCCCACAGATTTTTGTGTTGTTGAATTACTGTTGTCATTTGTCTCCATATATTGCTTGATCTCTGTTTTTATTTGGTCATTGATCCATTGATTATTTAGGAGCATATTATTAAGCCTCCATGTGTTTGTGGGCTTTTTCATTTTCTTTGTGTAATTTATTTCTAGTTTCATACCTTTCTGATCTGAGAAGCTGGTTGGTGCAATTTCAGTCTTTTTGAATTTACTGAGGTTCTTTTTGTGGCCTAGTATATGATCTATTCTTAAAAATGTTCCATGTGGACTTGAGAAGAATGTGTATCCTGTTGCTTTTGGATGGAGTGTTCTGTAGATGTCCGTTAGGTCCATCTGTTCTAATACACTGTTCAGTGCCTCTGTCTCTTTATTTACTTTCTGTCTTGTTGATCTGTCCTTTGGTGTGAGTGGTGTGTTGAAGTCTCCTAAAATGAATGCATTGCATTCTATTTCCCCCTTTAATTCTGTTAGTATTTGTTTCACATTTGTAGGTTATCCTGTGTTAGGTGCATACATATTTATAATAGTTATATCCTCTTGTTGGATTGACCCCTTTGTCATTATGTAATGCCCTTCTTTGTCTTGTGACTTTCTTTGTTTTGAAGTCTATTTTGTCTGATACTAGTAGTGCAACACCTGCTTTTTTCTCACTATTAGTTGCATGAAATATCTTTTTCCATCTCTTTACTTTCAGTCTGTGTATGTCTTTGGGTTTGAAGTGAGTCTCTTATAGGCAGCATATAGATGTGTCTTGTTTTTTTATCCATTCAGTGACTCTCTGTCTTTTGATTGATGCATTCAGACCATTTGCAGTTAGGGTGATTATTGATAGATATGTACTTATTGCCACTGCAGGCTTTAGATTCGTGGTTTCCAAAGGTTCAAGGGTAATTCCCTTACTATCTAACAGTCTAATTTAACTCACTTTGTATGCTATTACAAACACAACCTAAAGGTTCTTTTTTTTTCCCCTCCTTTTTCTTCCTCCTCTATTCTTTGTATGTTATGAATCATATTCTGTACTCTTTGTCTATCCCTTGGGTGACATCTGTTTAGCCTTAGAAATACTTCCATTTATAGGAGTCCCTCCAGAATGCACTGTAGAGGTGGTTTGTGGGAGGTAAATTCTCTCAACTTTTGCTTATCTGAAAATTATTTAAACGCTCCTTCAAATATACATGATAACCTTCCTGGTAGAGTATCCTTGGTTCAGGGCCCTTCTGCTTCATTGCATTAAATATATCATGCCACTTCCTTCTGGCATGTAAGGTTTCTGTTGAGAAGTCTGATGATAGCCTGATGTGTTTTCCTTTGTCTGTGGTCTTTTTTCTCTGTCTAGCTGCTTTTAAAGGTCTGCCTTTATCCTTCATCTTTGCCATTTTAATTATTATATGTCTTGATGTTGTCTTCCTTGGGTCCCTTGTGTTGGGAGATATGTGTACCTCCATGGCTTGAGAGACTATTTCCTTTCCCAGATTGGGAAGTTTTCAGCAATTACCTTGTCAATGACACTTCTATCCCTTTTTCTCTCTGTTCTTCTTCTGGTACCCCTATAATATGAATATTGTTCCTTTTGAATTGGTCACACAGTTCTCTCAATATTCTTTCATTCTTAGAAATTCTTTTTTCTCTCTGTGCCTCAGCTTTGTATTCCTCTTCTCTAATTTCCATTCCATTTACTGTCTCTTCTACTATATCTAATCTGCTTTTAAATCCCTCCATCTGTGTTTTATTTCAGATATGGAATTTCTTAATGATTGAATCTCCATCTTAATTTCATGCCTGAGTTCTTGAGTATTTTTCTGTATCTCCATAAGCATGTTTATGATTTTTATTTTGAACTCTCTTTCAGGCAGATTGGTGAGTTCAGTTTCATTTGGCCCCTTTTTTGGGATTTGTGAGATTTTGGTCTTACCCATGTTCTTTTGACATTTCATATTTCTGTGTGGTGCCCACTAGTGCCCAGAAGCTCTAGTCTATGTAGCTGCTCAGCCCCTAGAGTGAGGTTGGGGGTCATAGGGGAGCAGAGCTGGTGCTTGGGGGGAGGAAAGATCTGTTTACTGATTACCGTCTGCAGTGCCTGTCTCCAGTGTCAGAGCCAGTGGGCCAAGCACGCAGGTGTAAGCCTCTGTGCTCGGCGTCTCTAGCTGTTGTAGGTGGGGCCTCCTTCTGGCTGGCCTGATGCCAGTGCAGTGACTGCAGTTTTACTAGCCGGTGCTGGCAGGCCAGGAGGGAGGCGCAGCAGGCTGCATGTCACAGTTGGGGGCCTTGTAGCTGAGCAGGCAGCCAGGGGCATGGAGTGCCTGAAGCTCCTCAAACTTCGCAACCAGCTGGGCTGAGGGCGCACAGACAACTTTGTCCATCTCTCCTCTCCCCCACACAGCAAGCTCCGTGCAAACAGCGCCCCTTCAGCAGCTCTCTTGCTACTAGGAAGCCTCTCAGATCGCCTGCCTTTCCTCTGACATAGGGCCGCCAAATGTGGATCCCCTCCTCCACAAGTGGCCGGAGTCTCAGTCTCTCAAGCACTCTGCTTTTCCTGAGCTCCCCAACGTCCAGAGCACCACACAGTATAGGTTTCTGCTCACGAAGCAGATTTCCAAGGCTAGGTGTTCAGCAGTCTTAGGTTTCCACCCCCTCCCCACTCCATTTCTCTTCCTCCCACCAGAATGCATCATAATTTAAGCCTTTACTCTATTGGTGTATGTTTAGGTTTTCCAGCTTTTCGTTATCCCAGATGTCTTTGTAATATACCTTGGTGCATATGAATGAACATATTTGTAGGAGAGATTCTTAGAAGTGAGATTTTAGGATATAAAGATAAAAGCAATGTCATTTTGATAAGTGTTGTTTGCTTGCCCTCCCTAGAGGCTGAACTAATTTTCACTCTCTAGTTGCCAAGGTAATAAGTGTAATTTCTCTACAGCTTTACCTTCACTATGTCACTATCTGTCTTTTAGCTTTTTTGTCAGTGTGATGGGCAATAAAGGTATCTAGTTGTTTCTAATTTCTGTTTCCTTACTGGTGAGGTTTAGTTAGCTCTCCATGTGTGTACAGGGCATTCACATTTATTTTTCAGAAGTTCATGTTCACATATGTACCTAGATTTCTCTGGGATTGTCATTTCCTTAGAGGATTTGTTGGAGATTTTTCTCTGGTATGGATATTTATCTTTTCTTCCCAAGAGTAAGTCTTTTGCCTTTGTTGATAGTCTGTTTCACCAGAGAAGTTTTAATGTTTTTATACTCAAATATGGCAGCCTTTTCTGTAAGCTTTAACTTGTTTAGGAAGGCCTTCCTTACCCCAAAGTTATGAAAAAATCCAATATATTTTTCTAATACTTGTATAACTGTTTTTTGTTTAGATCTTGGACCCATGTGGAATTTTTTTTTGAGGATGGCACACAGTGTAGTTTTTATTTTATTTTTCCCAAATGGATGGTCAGTTGTCCCAACCAGTTTCACAGTTCCTAAAGTCATCTTTAAGAGACTTGGAAGTACCCTAAAGCAGGCCTGAATTGTCATTTAAACAAATTAAAACTATTCCTTTTGTCCTTTTCCTCTTGTACCTGCTCATTGTGTGATTAATTCAATCTAAGCTAAAACTGACTTCATATGTAGATTGCCTCAGTTTCTCCTCAGTCTCTTCATCCTAGTTGGGTGGCTTTCAGATTGTGTTCTTTAGAGCCCTAAAGGTTCTCAGGGAGGAGGGAGCACCATTTCCCTTCCAGGCTTCATTTGCAGCAGCTTCACTAAGATCTCTTCTGTCCACTTCTGTCTCTTCCATGTTAAGTTCATTTACACAAAGGCCTCGGCTACCAGAAGCAGTGACTAGCATTCAGTCCTCTCTTCTAGGCCCTTCAGAAAAGTGCTATCATTGGAGTGATTGAAGGGGGAGACGTGACAGAGGAGAGGCTAAGGTCAGCCCGAGAGACAGCCAAGCGGCCTGTGGGTGGCTTCCTTCTGGATGGCTTTCAAGGGAATCCAGCGACCCTGGAATCAAGACTGCACTTGCTGTCATCAGTCACTGCAGAGCTGCCGGAGGACAAACCAAGGCTAGTGTTCAGTTAGGATGCAGGCCAAGCCTTGTGGGCAGCAGAACAGGTGTGGGGGAGATTGTGTATTGTGCGGTGTCTATGCATGTGCATGTCTTTTGATATTTTGATTATGTCCTCTCTGGGCTGAGTCTGCCTTAGTGGGGGCATTTTCCACTAGGGCTGTCCTGACTTTGATTTCAGAGTGTAGACAAGAGGACCATTGCTATGTGAATTAGTTTATTTGATCCTCATTGTAAGTAAGGGCAAGTGTTATACTGTTTCTCTCATTATTGTGTGAAATGCAAATACTATTCAGTATGCATTTTAACATGGTACCTAGGGACTGGTATAAATCATGTGGAACTCTGGCCTTAGTCAAGGAAAGTTGAAGATACATGTGAAATGCCTAGCAGAATGAAGATGGGCTTTATTAATAAGGACCTTTAAGAAGGTCTTAGATGTGAGGTGGGTGGTGAGTGGTGTCATTTTTTTTTTTGAAATTGAGGGGATTGGCAACACTAAAGAGGTTGTTTCTGTCTATAAGTCATAGGATTCACTATGTACTGGTGTAAGATGATCTGCAAGATTCAAAGCTAAATCCCAAGTTACTGAGTGCAGCTGATGTCTTACTAGACTACCCAAAGTTTATTTTTTTTTTTAAAAAAAACCTAGTCTTTCCACTTGGTGTGAACATTCACGCTTTTTTCCTACAGATATATAAAGATGTGTGATTATGGGGTACTGCTTTATAACCCTCAGGCTGTTGGATAGTGTACAGTATATGTAATTTTAATCTTTTTAAAAAATCCAGGTATAGCTTGCAATGAAGTGTGTGAGTCTTGATGAACTTTTATACATATATATGACTGTGTAAACATCAGCCAGGACACGATATTTCCATCACCCTAGCCAGCACTTGCTTCCCAGTATTATCCTAGTTTTCTTGGATTCGTTGCTTCCTCTTCTATGTTTATTTCATTCTAGTGCATATAATAGTACACTAGTATTTCTAGTCATTTTCTGGACTTCTTTAAGTGCTCACAGATGTCTTACTGGATTTGAAAGCTGGGATTTTTTTTCATTCTCTAAGTGTATAGAAATGCCAGCTTCAGTTGGAGTAGAGTTATAAAACATTACATCACTTGAAGGAAACTGGAGTCTGAAAAACTGGCATAGATATATCTAAAGTTTCTGGTTAATATTGCATAAGCCTTTTTTTGGACTTCTTTTAGAAATCAGGGTGTCTGTAAACTTTTCTCTGCCAGTTCATAAAAGGGACTATGGGTAAAAAACAAACAAAAAATAGCAGCCAGCCAGCAAGCCCTGATCTAGTACATCTCTCATTTGTTTTAGTGGCAAAACCTGCTTGAGTATAACTAACACTCAGAATGCCTTAACAATTACCTCTGAAAATACCATCTCATTCCACTGTGTGAAAATATAAGCACACAGAAAGACAACTACATTCTTAGATCCTATAGGCAGAGCTGAAATTCTGAGAGCAGGAGTGCTTTGTAAATGGATCTATGAGGAATACAGTAGATAAAAATGTCTTTCTTGAACCAATTATAAAAAAGAACTTTAGGCAAAATACAGTTAGAACATGGAAAATATTTGAGGGGGAAATAAAGTACACAGCTTTGTACTCTTGAAAACTGTATATAGTGGATAGATGGGCTATAAAGTTCAGTTTGAGAATAGGGGGTTTGTTCAGAAGGGTTGAGAGAGGAAAAGAAACTAACCCTTATTGAGCTCCTCTTTGGGAACAGAAACTACACAATGTTCTTTTTCAAATATCTCATTAATTCCCACAGTAAATCCGTGAGGTATGTATTATTATGATTGGTTTTTTTTTAATGAGAAAACTGAAATTCAGAGAGGTTAAAAACCCTTCCCAAAATAACATAGACGTTAATAAATGGCACAGCTGGGATTCTAGCCCAGGTCTCTGCCTCAAAGGCTGTATATTCTTTCCATTACACTTATCTTCAGTCTGCCACACTAACCATGACTGGTGGTTTTCCTTATTATTACTGTTAGTGTCCTCTGGAAACACTCTGGTTTCATTCCTGGCTTTATCCTCATGTCCCTGTTCTTAATGTTACTTTTACAGGATCATCTGTGGCATTAGCCGGCCAGATGAGGTGCTCGAGTGCATTGAAAGAGGAGTGGACTTATTTGAGAGTTTTTTCCCTTATCAAGTGACAGAGCGGGGATGTGCCTTGACTTTCAGCTTTGATTACCAGCCAAATCCTGAAGAGAAACGTAGGTCTCCTGAAGTTAATTTTTGTGTTATCCTGAAGTTTCTTCTATTTCCTATTAATTTTTGGCCCGAGTCACAAGCCAGAAGTATGTGCATATTGTAATGCCAGCCTTTCATAAAACTACATTTTTGTTTCTTATCTGTATGCCCTGGCATATGGGCACACAAAACCAGGTTCTTAATACTTTACATGGAGCTCATCAATATTAGGAAGTGATTTTGTGAGCAGAACTAAGAAAAACAAAACCCTTTCTATTAACAACCTGAAAAGGAATGTTCAGAGTGAATAGTGATGAAAATCTAAGAAAAGAAAACCTTTGAACTGCCTGGTAAAAATTAATTCGTTTTTTTCACAAAAGAGTTCGTGTCTGCTTTTTGTAAACCTCATGCTATTAAAATACAGGGAATCTCAACCCCCTCTGATCCTAGTGTTACTTGTGCTTTTTTTTTTTAACACAATGAGATGTGAAAGCTATTTTCCTCCACTAATAGCGCTTTGAAGTACTGCCTTTTTTTTTTTTTTTTTTTTTTTGTTATTCAGAAGTGAAGGAAGTCAGTTGCAGATTCTGACATTTAACTGGCAGTAGAAAAGGAATTAGGATACACACTTTGAACTAGGGTCCCTTGAAGCATCTACCCGATATTTCAGGAAAATATTGCCTGTCCAGTCATCCCTCTGGCCTTCAGAGGTGGGCTCTCCTTTCCCTTTTCCTGCTGTTCTTTGAACTCTTCCTCTATCTCTGCCAACCTTAAATTTGAGCAGGCCTGTAGACGCCTTTAAAGGTTTATCACAAGTTACTAAATTTCATTTAGAAGATATATATGCATATATATACTTCATAGTTTTATAAAGCAACTTATCCATTAATCTAAATTGAATTACTTCTGGAAACAATAAATCAGATTGGTCAAATTCTTATATACAGGAGGTCAGTTTTACTGTCCTTTACACAGACCAGATAATATTTGTGGCTAGGCATACCCCAAACACTTTATCATTGTTTGTAGTCTTTATTTACAAGCTTAATTATTTCTACCAGGATATAGGTAGCTGTTAGTTATTCTGTACCATGAATATGCAAAACCCCCTAAAAAAACCGATACTGAGTTCTCTGGAACAAACAAGTCTGTTTTTGGCCAGAAAAAAGCCATTTCTTCATGATTAGGAAAACTAAATAGTTTGAACATTTTAATTCAGGTATTGTTAATCATATTTGTGTGCATGTATAGTAGATGAAAGTCCTTTGTGAGTTACTATGTGTAAATTTCAAAGGAACAAGTCATCTAATATAGGCAGCAATTTCCCCTAGTGACAAGGACTTTTTAGAATGCCAGGACTTTATTATGGTTTTCTGCATTAGCATGTAATTTCATGGCAGCAGAACTGTAACAGCCCTGTGCTCGATGCCAGGGTCACTTTTCTTTTTCCTTGGACCTGGACACAATCACCTTCCTATCACTGCCCATTTTTCTTGGACTAACCCTGGGATTGTTGTTGCTTGTTCCCAGAAATGCTTACCTATTTGCCCCTGTTCAGGGCAGCTGGCTCTTTGCATAAGTAACTGGTGTTTCTCTTAGAATTCCAGGAATGTTCTTAAAGCAAACAGTTCAAGGGAACAACTCAAGTACCCATTTAATTCTGGATAATCTGAGTTCCCTGGAGGGCCAGAGTCTCCATACAGAATATATAAATTAAAGCCATATTCTGCTTTTAATCTGTTTGGAACATAGACAGTTGTAAAGCCTCATTTGCATGTACAATTGTGATGAGACATAACTCCAACACACACACGCATTAATTCTATCTTTCCCTTTCTCTTTCTCCCTCTCTGTCTCTCACACACACACACCCTAACTGGTTTTTAAAAATCATTCCTTGATACTAAGAGTATATGTTATATACTTATAACCATAGTTTGCTTAGATACTGTTGAATCTCCAAGTTTTGATATTAATAGATAATAGGTCAGTGTTCATCTTGGTACATATTGCTATTTTTCTTTTCTTGTGTCATTTCCTTAGGATAAATTCTCAGGAGTGGAATTGTAAGGTTAAAGGGCATGAAGTAGTAGCTAAAATAAAATTCCCCCAATGGCCTCTCTTTTTCTGATCTTCATTCAAGACTTTTTGTTGGTTTGTCCTTCAGTATTACAACAAAATGGGACACAGGAAGAAATAAAATATGTGGATCAAACAAAGAAAATTAAAACAACCAGTTGCAGCCAAGAAATGACATCATTTGAAATTAATCTGAAGGAAAAAAGGTAAGGAATTTTAGATTTTGATTTCTGACTTTTAAATTTCAGTCTGTTTTAAAAGTTACATAACTTCCCTTTTCAGTTTGTCTTCATAAAATAGAGTTGGGTATTAATAGGGCCTTCCCAAAATCGGTTCCAGAAAACTGTCTTTTTTTGCAGATGAATTTGTGTACTTTGTCTTGTCAGAAAACTAAGGCTGGATAACCATTGTTTTAGAAGAGCTGGCAGAAAGACTAGACCAAGTCATTGTTTGGTGTCTTGTACTCCTTCCGACTGAATGACAGAGCAAAATAAGGATGTCAAGATAAAACAACATCTTCAAATTTTAAGTCTTAATATATACAGATTATAAATTTTAAATAACATATTTGCCCCTATAAAGAATGAGCTAAGATTAGTTTCTTAGTTTGTATTTGGCCCAAAGTGGTAATAATCAGTGATCCAATGAATGGCTTTGCTGTGAGTTTGGGACCTATACTTTCTTCCTGGGATGTTTTTGGTCTTAAGTAAAGGAACATACTAGGGATTCAGACTTCTTTATGTCTATGTAGTAATACAGTACAGACTTGAAAATATATGAAAGAATATGGAAATCCTAGTTCTTATCTATATTCTATAGGGGCTTCTGGATTGTAGGCCTAAAATGGTGATGTTTACCACATTTAACTTATTGAGAAATTGCCAAGGAGATCTATTTTCTTTTTAAAGTGCTAGGGTGATATAGATGATTAAGTTCTCTTTACATTATAGATTTAACTGGAAATTGTAGTTTTCTTATTATCAGTACTAGACCTGAAGTTCTGGAGACTGCCCATGACTATGTGACCTTGATCAAGTCATTTGACTTCTTTTCAATAGCTGATAAAGGTAACATGCTTAGTATGTGCCGAGCAGTTGCTGAACCCTTTACTGTATTAACTCATGTAATTCTTGCAACACCTGTACTAAGTAGGTACCATTACTACCTTCTTACCAATACAGATGCGAAAACAAAGACATAGAGGGAAGTTAAATGACTTGCCCAAGTAGTTGTGAACCAGGAATCAAATCCAGGCATTGCACCCTGGAGCCCACCTTGAGGGGGCTTAGAGGTCTTCATTCGTAAAATGACTATTACAATGCCTATCTCCAAGGGGGCTGTAAAGATTAAATGCGACTGTGTATATAAAAGTGCTTTGCAAAGTGCAAAAAGCTATGCTATGAAAGGTCTACCACGTCTTCTGGTACTAAGTCTGGTGGTGGAGGGAAGACAAGCGCCATTCATCAGAACAGCATTTCCTAACATTGTGTGCCCTTCCAGTGTGACTAACAGTGCTCAGCTTGAGGGAGTGACCATGTGATTCTTTTGATGCTCCTTTGTAAGTGTCAATCTAGAAGGTGTATCCCCCAGCAGAAGACTCCTGAGTCTCCTGGCTCACTGTGCTCTGTCAGCTTTTGATCACATTGCCGTCTGAAGCAGGTGCTCGGCACTATATTTGCCAGAGACATTATTAACTATTGGCTATGCACAGCAGAGTAGAGTCTAGGTTGTGGATTTTATGTATTCCTCATTCACTGTCTGGAATATCACTGTGACTGCCTTTCTCAGGTACCAGGAAGACTTTGATCCACTTGTGAGAGGGTGTGCCTGTTACTGCTGTAAGAATCATACTCGCGCGTACATACACCACCTGCTGGTGACCAATGAGCTGTTGGCTGGGGTCCTGCTTATGATGCACAACTTTGAACACTACTTTGGATTTTTCCTCTCCATCCGGGAAGCACTGAAAAGTGACAAACTGGCACAGTTGAAAGAGGTCATCCACAGGCAGGTGTCATGAGACCTGGCACACGGCCATCTGACTCTTCACCTGGAGCCCGTACAATTGTCAGAATGTGGGAAAAGGAGAAGAAACGATTTTTGTTTTAGTCATTGATATTTAAGAATAAGGTCTATACAAACAAGGAACTGTGCAAGTGATGCTAAGGAGATTTCTTCTGGAGACTTAAAACCTGTATTGATCAGGAAAATTGAACCGTGACCTTTAATATTGCTATGGTAACTCCTTTAGTCAACGTTGAAAGCTTTCAATGTGAAGAGACAACCTTGAAGTAGAGGTGATGAGAATTTGAGGGTTCACTGAATTGGATTCCTTCTTGAAGGGAGATGATTGGTTGTGAGTAACGTGACCTCTGGACACGTACCTGTTGACTGGAGAAGGAATTGACTGATGCAAGAGTTTGATTTTAATCATTGTGTTCTCAGGGGCCACTTTCAGACCCTTTTGCCTTCTAGGCTGCCCGGCAGTGCATTTGGTCAGAGAGGCTCTGTGATTGCCCCAGTCTGGCCTCTCTGTGGAATGTGGGGCTCCCACTTGGCCCTGTGGTCAGCTGGCCCAGGGCATACTCCCTGCATTTGACCACATGGTCTATTTGTGACCTTTCCCCTAGGAGTCAATGCAATTAATGGCCTTTTAGGAACCAAAAGTTTGCCTAGCTGCTTTCGTTTGGTTTTACAGATCCACTCTTGTCTGCCCTCAGGCTCATTAACAGTAACCACATAGTAACTGTAGCCCTGTCACTTGGGGAGATTCCTTCACCATGTGCTCCCTTGGACAGAGCCGTGGTCTGCCAGTTAGGAGATTAGGTGTCGTTCTGCACATCACTTGCCCTCTCCCTGAGTGTTTCCTCCTGGATAAACAGAGACAGGCGTGGTGGATAGGCCTAAATGAACTTGTAAGATTCCATCCAGCTCTAATTTGGGAACAAAAATTTGTTCAGGGTCTTAGCCTTACATGTGTCCTTGTTTATTGATAACTATTGGCCTGATAAAAAAAATGCAGTGGAACTGGGAGTCAGGCAACAGTAGAGATATTTGAGAGCCTAAAAAGAAGTTTGGCCTGTGGATTTTGCAACTGTTGGGTGAACTGGCATCAGCGTTCCTGAGGCTGGGAAGAGCTTCTCAGATCATTTCTGGTTCTGAGTTTTTCTACTCTCACCAAAGTGACATTTGTGTTGGTGGCATGACAGGTGATTTTTTTCTGTGTGTTTTTCTATATTTGTCAAATTTTCTGTAAGGGTACACAGACACGCATGTGTACACACATAGTTTTTATAAAAACAACAACAGGACCAAAAAGATGCCAGTATTTTGATGGTAAGAATGTGAATGATATTTGTTTTACATTCTTGTGCTATATTTTGCTGTTTGTTCTTTTTAGTGGGCATTAGTGAACATTGTTTTTAATTATTATGTGGTTACTGTATTTTTATCTGTTGGGTGCCCATCTAGATGGTCTTCTTTTATTAATAGTTATAGCAATAAGATACATATAACCTTTCCTCTGTGAATGGTAAGTGTACTTGTGAAAGACAGAGTTTCTGTTCTCAAGGATCTGACTGTTTTGAAATATACTGGATTGGGCTTGTTTATATGTTTATATTCCTGTTGAATGTCAAACCCATTGGTGGAGGACTACTAGTAAATATCCTAGAGTCCAGATAAAATTTATGAGTTTTATCTGTGTTCAAAACATAGAATATTCTTCCCAGCATCATCCATTTTTCCTATTAGTACATTCTGGAATAAGGTCATTTTCTTATTAGCACATTTGAAAAAATGTTTCTTTTCTTTAATGCAAATATATCAAAATCAATAGCCAATAAACGTTTTTAATTAAAAAAATATATACTCTTGTTTACAATAAAGAGTAGTGAGTCTATTAATCAAAATATTAAGTTTCCATGGCACCAGAAATGTTCTCCATTGGAAAAAATTTTCTCTACATTTGTTCCATCTGTAGTCATTGTTTTAAGTGCATTCACACTAAGTTCAGAATCCAAGCAGGAGATTCAGTGATGCACCTGACTTTTAAATTATATAATTAGGGTGCCTTAAGGCCATGTTAGCACATAATAAAAATAATGACAATCTATGGAACATTTGTAATGTGCCAGGCACCTTTGTTAATGCTTTCCCTGTTTATGTCATTGACCTGCAGAGCATGGCTGTGAGGTGTTGATATTATTTTTCCTATGTAAGAACAGAGGTTCAGGAAGATTGAGTAGCCTGTCTGAGGGCCTACCAGGAATTTCTGGAAGGTCTAGTATTTTGGGCCTGCCAGTAGTCAGCTCCCAGGTTAGACTTTAGCCCCGTCTGACTAAAACTCAACAGTTGACCTTTGTGCAAAGTAGCTTTTTTCTTATGCCTTGTTCCTGGGTTGAAGGAGCTAAGAGCAGCAAGGACTGAGCAGAGCAGCCTTCTGGTCTGGAGGCATCAGGTGCTTCTGGAGCTCTGCTGCAGCCTGGCCTTGGCTCCCACCCCTTGGGGAGTCACTGGCACTGGCTGCATAGCCCACATTACCACACTGGCACCTCTAGGTCTGTAGGTGCTCAGCATGAGTTGCCACTCCATATCCCCAAATCCACCCTGCCCCCAGGGTGGGGACTGTACTGACATCTGAGTGGTGTTGAGAGGGTTTGGGGCTGTGGTCAGTTCAAGTAGACTCAGGTAGCCCACAGGGGTCTGAGGTTTCCTGTACACCTTGCAGGAGGGGCTATTCCATTGTTCTCTGGGAAAAAGGGAAAAGATTCTTCTAAAACATTTAAAACCAAATATTTGTGTAATTAAAGCATTTTAATAAAAATTTCAAATAAAGACCATCAAAAGGTCAAGATTAGAGTATGTAAGCCACTGTCTTATCTAGGATTTTTTTTTCTATTGAGGCAGCTTGGAGCTCACTGAGAAACCACAGAATTAAATGATTATCCTGTGCCTTCCTGATTAGGAACAGGCTGCCTCTGCAGTTTGATTAGTCTCACTCATAGCTACGGGATCACAGCTTATTAAAACTGACAATGCTGTGTAGGGCAGGGAGCCGGGAAGGTCAAACTTACATGTTGAGCCAGCCACCAGCAACGCTCTGCCTTTACTTGGTTTGGTGTAATTGGCATTCATTTTAATACTCTTTGTCATTTCTTTTTTTTCCTACTTTCAGGTCTCTTCATCATTTTATATCTTTTTCCTTCCCTTCTTCCTCATGAGAGTATCTGATTTATGACGCTATAACCTAAACAGCAGTGGGCAACGAAGAAAAGCAAGCCCAGTGTCAGCAACGTGAATTAGGGTAATAATACGTCCTCACTGCCCCCAACAGACCTGGTTTATATCTGGGGTCCAGACATAGTTACTAACAGTACCCCCTTTTACTCTCAAAAGTGCTCTAGTTTGGATAACAAGTTACAGTCACCCTAATGTGAGTGGTAGACACGGTCAAACTAGAGAGCAGGCATCCCACCTAAATGGGACAGCTGCTACCCACCTCTGCTAATTGCTGCTTTGTGTGCCCAGTGCTGTCAGATCTTCCAGTTTCTCAGAGAAGCCAAAAATCTGGATTTTCAGGTTAAGTCTCAGAATTTTCAAATGCTAGATCAATTTTTAAAAAATACTCTTGCCAGCCAAACAAAACCTAGGTACACCTAGTTTGCAGCCTTTGGTTTGGAATCTGAAGGGAAGGCTTTGGCATCTTTAGCATTTCTAAATTTCTCAATGACTCATCAGAATACATAGAAAAAGCACCTATCGTTTCTTGGTCCTGCAGCTAATCCCTATGTCATCCCAACTCCATGGCCTGATCCCCAGATAACTCCCAGAACCATTCTAAATCTGCCCAAGGGAAGGTATGCTTCCATCGTCTTATTCAACATATTTTATGGATGAGAACTGTTAAGCCTGGAGAAAAAGAATAGCAGTTGCTGTGTCTTTCCTCTTAAAGGAGTTTACACAGACACATTTCTTTGTAGTTCCCACTTTGGCTCTCCTACATCTTACCCTATTTTCTGCTGAACTGTGCTCTTCCAGGGGCAGCAGTGGCTGCCTAGTACTCACTCTCCAGCAGTCTCTTCTCACTCACAAAACCAGTTGGTGCAAGGAGAGAAGGGCTATTGCACCTTCCAGCATTAAGAGCAATGTCCTTGCTGACATAGTGAGGGGTCAGTTACTGTTGTCAAGTGCACAGATGTTCTCAGAGCCGTTGAGGCATTATCTTTCATTTTAGCCAGCTGAGCACTGGTTAGAAGTGACTGGCCCAGCAGTGTGTGGTAGGACCTCGGCTGAATGTCTCATCAGTGGTGGTTTTATCTCACTTAATGCCAGGCAAGCTCCCAGCGACCTGATTTTTTTTTCCTCTTTTACTCCATTCTGTTTCTACCATTAGCATCTTTGAGTGCTGGCCTCAAAGCAATTTCCCCTGCTCTGACAAGAGGAACTCAGAGTGAACTTTTCTTTTGTTCTCATTCCTCACAATCCACTTTGAGACCAGGTTTAAGTTGCCAAGGAGTTCAAACAGCCTATGCTTCTGCCAGTATGATTCAGAGGGATTAGCATATCCTCTCTGCACACTCTCCCTAACGTTGGCCGCTTTGCCTGAACTGCTGTCCCCTGCTGTCGGCTCCTTTGTCTGAGAAACACATTTTCTCTTATCACCTTGCTCCCTGCCTGTTTCGGATGGCTTCAGCTTGCCTCTTAACAAAATCAAGATGTTGCTATTAATGATCTCTTTCTTAACAGCTTAGAGTTACTTTTATATTTAGTCCTTTTTCCCTTCCCTCCCAAACCACATTATCATCTCTGCCTCAAATAGAAGTTTCATAACCCTTTCATAACTACTGCTTTATAGTTGTTTTCAGTAGAGGGGGGAGATAAAAATAAAGGCAGAGAAACCAAAACGATAGGGGGATGAGAGATACGCCATTATTTGAGATACAGGGCAAACATCTTCAGGTCTCTTCTTTTATGAAGAAATTGTCCCTCATGACCGACATCAGAAGCCCAGAAGTCTGGTGAGGCTTTCCCTCCAGCTTTTATGTATCCCCTCTAAAAGCCTCTTTACCGTCCAAATAATAAAGATACTGCTTAGAACCATCCCAGAATCCTGTATGTTGGTCATAAATCCTTTCATAGAATCCAGTTACATAACAGACATAAGAGTTTTTCAAATCACCCCCAAAAGCGAAAATACCCACATATACAGCATTTTCCAGTCTCTACTCATTTATTTTTATTTTGGTTTAACAAACTTATATAACACTACAACACTTCTACCACAATCCCATTTATCATTCTCCCAGCTGAAGAAAACACAAACTATGCAAATATACTCATTTCCCATGTAGTCATTTACACCTCAAAAAAGAGTTGACAGAGTATGTTCAATTTTTTCTTTTTTTAACCTGATCTGATTTTGTTTAGACTTTACAATTTCATGTTGTTTGACTAGAAAAGTCACTTCCAGTCATGTTGAAAAAGTCAGTTCAACTTTACTTTTCCACCTGAACATTCAGCCATTTCCACAAATCCAACATGTCAAAAACCAGATTTATTAGCGATCTTCAATCAAACTAGTGATCCATTTCAACTTCTGTGCCTCTGTCAAGGGTACCCATCTTCTAGGCAGTCCAGCTGGAAAACTGATTCCTTAGATGAATGATAGAACTTAGAGAGGGACGGGGGTGAGATGTTTTGAGGGAGACATGAATAAGCCCTGGAGACTTTCTCAGAGGCGTGATTGAAGGCCGATTGCCACCCATCCTGCCATTGTCCCCTTCTAGTCCCCAGCCACTCCTCTCCTTTAATTTCACCATTCACTGCTACGAGGCCATACTGTCACAGGTTATCTGCAAGGGGATACTCCCTGACTAAAAACCTTCATGGCCCCCAAGGCCAACCAGAGCAAGACTAAGTGGGCTGATGAGTTTCTCAGCCTGTCATAATCTGACCCTGTCCAATTGCCTGGGCTTTCCCACTTTCCCCCAGTGGTCACATCCTAATCCTGCCATTCTTCAAGGGCCAGGCCAAGAAACAAAGCTTCCATAAAAACTTGCTTTTTTAGAATCCTAGACTCTCAGGAGTGAAAGACAGGGGTCTTCCATTCTGGCTTCCCTTGTTCATAACGGCACCAACAACTAGAATTCTAGGGATTTGGTTGGCTCAGGCCTTCAGTTCTGTAAGCCTCATCTCCCAGCCCGACTATCAGCTCTGTAAGGGAAAGGGAAGTCCTCAGTATTTTCCCTGTCTGAAACCCCTCTCCTGCCCCAGCTTTCACACATGTATCCACTGAAAAAGTTAAAGGGGGAATGCATGACTGGTTTTTTTTGCACCGTATGCATACAGTATGCTCTCTGTTCTGTCTTTAATATATCCCATGTCCCAATCCTCTTTCATTATTTGTTCAGTACTTCTGTGCTTTAGCATGTTATCTTCCTTACTGATCACAGCAAACCTCTTGAGTTGATATTCTCCCATTCACAGAGGAGATACTGGGCCTCACAGACGTTAAGTGATTTGTTCAAGGATACAAAGCAGGGCATTCAGGATTTCAATGGGGTACTATGACTCAAGTCCAGGATTTTCCCGTTTCTCCTCTTGACCTCTTTAAAACTGTGTTTTTCTTACACAGAGCATCTGCTCTTCTTCAAGAACAAAGGCTAGAGGTAGATGGACACTTATGCAAAACAGAACTTCCTTGGGGGATCACCTCTCCTGGTTGTCCTCTGGGCCAACCCCACAGTACTTCCTACATTGCTAGGACCGGTAGATCAGGATGAGGTCGTCGCTGGTTTCTTTTCCCTTTTTGTTTCAGAACTCTAGCTGCATTTTCATGATGAAAGGTCTGAGGTGTGACCCAGAGATATTTATTTTGTTTTGGTCAAAGGCTTATTCATTTACATATAAATGAAAAACAAAGGAACATGTAAATTGTAGGAAGGGAAAAAAAAATTAGCACAGTCTTTCTCCTTGTCATAAAAAATTCTTTGGTGACAAAGACGACATAATTTTAGAGCCAAAGGAAAAGCTATAGATCTATCCAACTCCTTCATTTTATAGAGACAGAACCCAGTCCCAGACAGACAGTGTGACTAACCCAGGGTTCAACAGGAAATGAGAGGCAGGTGGGACCAAGGATGCTAGGGTTCCTTTCCAAGCCCCAGTTCTCCTCCATGTCCCTGTATCTTGCTCTGCTTCCAGGAAGCCTCACTTCTCTAAAGATGCTCCTATGTCATATATGAGGTGCCTGTGATGGGTAATTATATATGTTGACTTGACTGTGCAGAGATGCCCAGAAAGCGGTTTTACTATTTACATTCTTTACATTATTATTTCTAAGTATGTCTGTGAGGGAGTTTTGGGAAGAGATTAACATATGAATCCCTAGACAGAGTACAGAAAATGCCCTCATCAAAGCAGTGGGCTTCGTTCAATCCACTGAGGGCCAGAACAGTCCAAAAAGGTAGAGGAAGGATGAATTTGCTCTCTTGCTTGAGCTGGGACATCTGTCTTCTGCTCCCTAGACATCAGTGACCCTGGTTCTCCGGCCTTGGGGCTTGCTTTGGAATCACATCATTAGCTTCTCTGGTTGTCAGGACTTTGGGTTTGGGCTGTAACTGCAGGTTAGCTTCTCTGGGTCTCCATGTAGATGGCAGATCAGACCATGTGACTTTTTGTCCTTTATAATCATGTGAGTCAATTCCTATAATAAATCCTATCTCTCTATCCAGCTATCTATTTATCAATGTATCTCCTATTGATTCTGTTTCCCTGGGGAACCCCGACAGACAGTATTTTACCACTCTGGCAATGGCTATAGCCCTCCCAGATGCTGGGATAATAGTGATTCTTGAACACAGAGGACATTCTGTTTGCAGATGTGTTTTTAGGAAACTTCACTGTAACTCCGGGGGAAAATAAATTTCCAGCCTGAGGCCAATTACCTTTGAAATAGAAATCAGTCAAAGGAGAAATAAAGTGGGAGAAACCTGTTTATTGCTTGCAAGCAGGCATCCACTTCTGCTCACCCATGTCTCATGACCAGGCTGCAAAAAGGGACTCCACCCAACCTCTCCTGTCCAGATATGCCCTTGCTCCCCATTATAATTACCTATTGATATGGAGATGGACTACTTCTCTCCACTCCTTGGAAATACTTATTATGGAGATGCACTAAGGCCAGGTGAGAGATTCTGGAAATACTGCAATTTTACCCACATTCATCAACCTCATTACGATTATGAGTATCATGGGAGTTGACAAAGGTGTTAAGCCCAGTTCAGAAAGATCATCTACAAGCCCTTTCCAATATATTATGTCCTTTATAATTCCCTCTTTGGCTTATGTCATTCCCATAATTATAAACGGCCCCTCTACTTTTTATGGGTTGCTGCTTTATTAGGAAGGGGAAAGGAATGAACAATGGTGTTTCTCTTCCAGGGCCCCATCAGGTGATCCTATCTTTTTCTCATGGGTCCTTATAGCTCCAGGAGGTGGAAATGGAGTGCTGGGAAGGATGTTCCTAGTCCCGAGTGAGTTCCCTCTGAATCTGATGAAACAGAAGGAGGACAAGGGGAAGGACAGGTTGGGTAAACAGGTTTTATTTCTCACAGCCTTGCTCCTGTCCATCTCCTCTGGATGCAGAGTGTGCTTTGCTTCCCTGGCCAGCCCTTCCAGCAGGAACCCCATGGTGGGTATTTGGTGACTGGCCAGTGCCAGACTAATCATTTACCAGGAAAGCAGGGGAGGAAAAAACGGCCATTGTTTTCCTCCAGATGGACCAGAAGCTCTGCTGTGGTAAACATCCAATGGTATGTAAATGGACTAAGGCCATGCAGGAAATTCTGTGTGAAAACTTCCACTTATCCCACAACCCATCTCTCCAGAATTACATATATTCCAAAATTACATATATTCTACAGAATTAGAAAGCTTTACTTTGCTCATGTAATCTGTCAAATCATACCCCAACCTAAACAGACTATTAAACTGTCCCAAGAGATGAAAGAATATGGAAAATCATTAGATACAATATCTAAAGATAAAAAACCCCAAAATGTTAAGAATTTTTTACTATTCATTATTGAAGGAAAAGAACTGGACAAATTAATGAGCTGAATTTGCCTGTCAGCTGGCTGCCTGGATCAGCTCACACCAATTGAGTTTGAGTAGTTTTCACTCAAAAAAGTATAACTGTTCCCACTTTATATTTAAGCAAACAGAGCTGGAACAATCAAATAACTGCTTAAAATTACTTTGATATCAGGAATGTCTGGTTCTGGAGCCTCTGCTAGTATTTCTATTCTCATCTCACTCTCTGCACCCAGGGCCCAATGTAAGGCACTGCAATGAATGTGAAGACAAGAAACCTGCCTACTTTTAATAAATGTGTTACTATAGAGCCGTGTCACTGATTTTCTGAAACAGAATTTTGGAAAAAAAGTGATTTAATCTTGAGGTCTAAGAAGATGATCATGTGAGTAGAAGCTTTTTCAGATGACCCAGCAATTAAAACCTTTTTTGAGGAACATTTGGAAACAGAATTTGGGAAGGGAGTTCAGACTGGAAGGCATACCTGGTTGTGTATTCATAATTGAGAGCTGGGTATAGTTGCTCTCAATTTTAGAAAAGTAACAGAAGTTCATTTAAATCCATGTCTCATGAGGTCAAGCTAAGGAATTCTCATTGTGATTTTTTAAGTATGTGGGCATATGGATTAAGAGTCACTGTCACTTAACCTACTACTGATTTTTAAAAGCTCCTAGCTATGAAGCCACATTTGGAGGGCTCATCTGGAGATTAAAAAGCTAAAGAAATTGCCTTTCATACTATTAACCTGTTTGGTTGTTCAGAAATATTTGTTGATGGGTAATCTATTCTTTCCACAAACATATATTGCCTGCTTTTATGTCCTACATTTGCTGGATGGTGGAGATTCAAAGGGGAAAATATCAGGGTTTTTGCTTTTGAAATCACAGCTTAGTGGAGAAAATAAACACTTCTCAAACGAGCACAGTAATCACTTTGCTAATGGGATAAAGTGACATGGTATGGAAGTGTGAAAGTTTTTCTCACCACATTTTCTAAACCAAAATAAGAACAAGCTACCGGATGAATGTGGATCTACTTACAGGGCTATAGGAAAATAGTTAACTTGGTAATTTAAAAGACTTTCACCAAGGGAAGAATATTCCAGACCACTAATAAAATGGTTTGAGAGTTCCTCCCAGATTTGCCTGTGTTCTTTCCACAATGCCATGTTGCCTTTGACTATCTTCTGTTATTTATCACCTACTCACTCAATGCCAATTTGCAGACTGACTAGGCAGGCAATGTAAGCAATACAAAGTAAGTTGTTCCCTCCGATAAAACAAAACCCAGAACCTCCAAAGTTTAGCCCTGGCAGGAAGATGATGCTCCATGAGGGGTGTTAACTGACTCTAGCTGCGCCAGTATTCTCGCTCTGCGACGGAGCTTCTCTTCAGAGTTTCGTGTTTGGGTTAGTGCTCTCCATCACACAAGCTTCTCCTTGAGGAAGAATACTGTGGCTCAAGCTAGATTTGAAATGTTTTCTTTCTGTGGGTAAATTGTAGTATTTCCAGAATCTCTCACTTGGCTTTAGTGCATTGGCATATCAATAGGTGTTTCCAAGGGGTGGAGAAATGTAGTCCATCTACATATCAGTTGGTAATTTCAGGAGTGTGTGAGGGTTTATCTGGACCAGAAAGTTGGGTGGCGCTCTCTTCTGCTGCAACCTGGTCAAGAGAGAGATGGGACGACTGCTTGTAAGAAACAGGTTTCTTAACTTTATTTCTCCCTTTGACTGATTTCAGTTTTAGAGGTATTTTGCTCTGGGGTTTTCCCCCCAGTTACATCTGGCAGTAGTTGGCAAGATCTCTGAACCTGAAATCTGTCTAAAGGGGATGTTACCCTTGGGTGGGCTGCCTCTAGGGATGGCTCTAGGGATGGGGAGGCTCCAATGACTGTAGCAGTAGAGGGTGCAGCTTTACTCAGGAACCCCCTGTATGTGGGGCTTCCAACTGGGGAGACCCTAGTGGGGAGTTGGTTTAGGGTAAAGCATCTCCTAGAGGGGTGGGGCCTTCCCAGAATTGGGGAAGGGTGGAGACTCCAGAAGCTGCAGAATTAGTTCTCTGTCAGATAGAAGACTGCTTAGAGACCCTGAATGGCCATGTAGCAGCTGGTATTGTAGGATCTCTTTTCGTTGAGATAGTGAAAAGTATTATTGAGGAGAGAGAGAGACTTCAGCAGAAGAAAGATGCACTTCAGCATTGCCTGGAGGAGCTGTGTTATGACCTATGGGATGCCCTTAAGGAAGAGAGACAGCTATTGAGAGGATGGGTTGCGCTCCTGGAAAATTCTGAAGCAGCAGCAAGCGGACAGGCAACAGGAGAGTCCATTTTGCAGAAGGTCGTGAGGGAGGGGGAGAAAGGAGCGGTGCTTTCAGCTCCAGAGATGGTGGAGGAGGTGTTGGGAGAGGATGAGGGGATGGAGTGAGAGCTGATCTGTTGCCGAGGCCACCACCTGAGGCACCAGCCTCTCCTGTATTAAAGGCCTACTCTGTTATAATTAAGAAACTAAAAACACAACAACCATGGGCTCCTGATGGGGAGGAGCTGCCTCCTCCCCAGGTTGTGGAGCACTCTGTGCTCTGCCCCTATACACAGGATAAGCTGGTGGACATGAGCATCCAGTATCAGCAGAAGCCATCAGAACCTCTGCCTACATGTCTTTTGTGTCTTTGGGATATGGGGGGGAAAACAGTTATGTTGGATTCTGAAATGGGTAGACTGGCTTTCCTGATGACTCACCCTTCTTTCTGGCAGTGGTTGCAAAGTGCCTGTCACACCTCAGGAGATCAGGAGCTTCTGGATTGGCTGAGAGCAGCCATCAGGGCATTTGGCCTAATTAGGGTGATTTACCATACTTACCCACTAGCTAGAAAACGTATGCAGAGCTCCAACAGGTGTTGCGAGAATTGGGCATGAAAAATATCATCTGTAATATGGACCCCCAGGGCTCTGATGAAGAGTTGTTCACTGTAGGAACGAGAAATCTGGTGCTGCATACAGCTCCTCCATCTCTCTTTGGATCCCTAGTGACTATTCTTGCCCCCACATAGGGCAACGTATAAATGAGGCTACTCATACTTTAGCAGATCTGCGGAAGGATGAAACAGTAAGACAATGCAAGGAAGTACAGGCTATGACTGAAAGGAGAAGTGCAAAGGGCCTTGTGAAGGTTGCAAGGACCTAGATGTGGGTTAATTTGATAAAAGCTGGGGTAGTAAAAAGAAAAACTTGATGGGCAGCCCAATAGGATCTCATTAGAACTGTGGCACCAATTAAAGCCAGAGCAGCAGTTCCAGCCCCTGAGGTCCAGGAAGCTGGAGGCAAAGCCCCATGTCCAGCCTGTGTCCCTGCAAGACTTCCTAGGGTACAGTACTCAGGCTCTGCCTGGGCCTCACCCCCACAGGATGATGATTGGGTGTTGTGGTTCAACTGAGGGGAGGGTCAACCTTGGGGGACACAGTGGGGACTGGAGGCCACATGTAGAATTAGCAATTCATTGGTTTCCTGTGAATGTACAACATGTCCTGGTACTGGTGGACTCAGGAGCTGAATGTTCTTTGATTTATGGCAATGCTGAGCATTTTCCTGGGACCCCTGCTGTGATAGGTGGCTATGGGGCTAAGGCAATTAGAGTGAAGAAAGCCCAAATCCCATTGGGGATAGGGTGTTTACCCCCAAAGGAGTATACTGTGTACATTTCTCCCATCCCTGAATATATTTTGGGGTAGATATCCTGCAGGGCCTGTGTTTACAAACCACTGCAGGTGGGTCCAGACTGAGGGTACATGTGGTAAAGGCAGTATTGAGGGGACATGCCAAGCACCCACCTGTAGCTCTGCCTGTACGTAGGAGAGTGAAAAATACCAAGCAGTATAAATTGCCTGGGGGGCACAAGGAAATTGGAGAAACTCCACAGAAATTGGAGAAGGTAAGTATCATAAAGCCCACTCATAGTGCTTTTAATTCCCTAGTGTGACCAGTGAAAAAACAAGATGTCTCCTGGTGCATGACTGTTGACTACAGGGAATCGAAAAAAGTCACACCCCTTTTGCATGCTGCTGTCCCCTCAATAGCAGCCCTTATGGACACACTAAGTCATGAACTGGAGATGTATCATTATGTTGTGGACCTTCCTAATGCTTTCTTCTCTATTGACATAGTACAGGAAAGTCAGAAACAAGTTGCCTTTGCATGGGAAGGCTGGCAGTGGACTCACTGTCCTTCCACAGGGATACCTCCACAGTCCCACCATTTCATCACAAACTTGTAGCCCAGAACTTGGCCACATGAAAGAAACCACGAATGGTGTGGCTGTATTACTACATCAATTATATTATGCTCATGTCTGATTCTCTTGTAGATTTAGAAGGGGGCAGTTCCTATACTGCTGCAACATCTACAGGAGAAAGGATGGGCTGTGAACAGCACCAAGGTTCAGGAACCTGGTTTGTCTGTAAAATTCTTGGGTGTTGTCTGGTCATGTAAAACTTAAGTTATTCCTGAAGCAGTCATAGACAAGGTCCAGGCTTTCCCCACCCCTACCACTATCACTGTGGCAGTCTTACAAGAGTTTTTGGGTCTTTTGGGCTACTGGAGAGTGTTTATCCCACACTTGGCACAAATTCTGAAGCCCTTATACCTGTTGGTGCGAAAGGGCATCAGTTGGGACTGGGATGAGACCTGTGCAGCTGCTTTTACTGCTGCTAAGCTAGCAGTCAAGGCCGTGCAGGCCTTAAGTGTAATGGACTCATCAAGGCCCTGTGAGCTAGATATTCATGTACTGAATATGGTTATGGGTGGGGTCTTTAGGAGCAGCTTGAACGGACATGCCAACCTATTGGATTCTGGTTGCAGCTATGGAAAGGAGCACAGGTCTGGTACTCCATGACAGAGAAGCAACTAGCTGCTGTGTTCCATGCCTTGCTGGTTACGGAGCCCATCACTGGAACAGCTCTGATGAAGGTAATAACCACCTATCCCACTGAAGGGTGGGTGCAAGACTGGACCCAAAGGCCACAGAGTGGTGTGGTACAGACACTTACACTGGTCAAATGAGATGTATATTTACAGGAGTGTAGTGCTCTCTCTACTGGCCCCTTAAGTGGAGAATTTCAACTCTTACTGGGGCCAGTGACATATACCAGTGGAAAGCAGGAAGAACTTGCTTTTGAGCCATTGGTAGCTGAGAGTCCTTATCAGGAAGGAAAAGCCCCTATACCTGAAGATGCTTGGTATACAGTCATGGGCAGCCCCCGAAGTAGAGGGCTATGGCTTTCCATCCTAAGACTGAGAATATGGATGGAGAATGGAGAGGGGAAGAGCAGCCAATGCGCAGAGTTGTGGGCAGTACGGCTCATGATTACCCAGAAGCCCTCCCCTGTAGTTGTACTGACAGCTGGGCCGTCTACTGGGGCTTGACCCTGTGACTACTGACATGGTACCATGCCAACTGGATGGTCGGACAGTGGCCCCTTTGGGGGCAAGAGTTGGGGCAAGACCTATGGGCCTCTGGTCACACTAAGACTGTTATTGTATATCATGTGACTGTCCAATTGCCTTTGGCATCCCCAGGGAATGATGAAGCAGACACATTGGTCCCTGTGTGTTGGCTTGAAGGAAAGCCTGCCTCTCATGTAGCTCAGTGGTTACATCAGCATTTGTTGCATGTGGGGCAAAAGACAATGTGAGCTGTAGCCTGCAGGTGGGGCTTGCCATTGACCTTTGAGAAAGTCAGCAGAGCCTAGAAGGAGTGCCTTGTGTGCTCTAAGAGGGACTTACACTGAGTCCTGCAGCAACATGGGACAATAGTAAAGGGGCCAGTACCCCTTGTCAGGTGGCAGATGGACTGTATTGGGCCTCTGTCCATATCAAAAGGATATCAGTATACCATGATTTGCATGGATACAGCTACTGGCCTATTGGTTGCTTTTCCTGCATGTCATGCAGATCAGCAAACCACCAAAAGGGGCCTAGAGAGTCTCTTTGCAGCCTACGGCCAGCCGCAGGTGATTGAGAGCAATCAAGGCACCCACTTTACTGGACATGCATTACAAGAATGGGTGCAGCAGTTAGGAATGAAGTGGAAGTTTCATGTATCATATAACCCCATATAATGAGTTTGTTGAAATCTGGCCTGAAGTCGAGCACCAATAGTCTATGGGGCTGGTCAGTTCACTTATGGACATTGCCCCAGTGTTTGAATGAGAAGCCCCAAAAAGGAGCCTTGAGCCCTGTGGATATGCTAACACCTTGCTGCCTCTCCTATACAACTGTATGTGCAAACCAAAGAGGAGTTATTGAAGCCAGGATATGGCCAGCAGAGCAACATCCTGCTGCCAGCCCCAACTGCATTAAACCCTGGAGACACTGTTGAATGGATGTGGCCCTAGACATTTTGACACATGGACCAGCAATGGCTGGCCCTTCTGGCACCTTGGGGAAAGGCCTGGAAGCTGGCCTCATGTGTATTCCTGGAGTAACAGCAGAGTGGCCCCCAAAGATCATGGTAGAGTACCCAAAACATAAGAGCATCTTACGGGGAAGTTTTGTTTTATCTTTATGGCCAGTGCATGTACCTCCTGTAGCCCTATATATTGACTCATCTGTAATTCCCACAGCGAGCTGCGTGAAAGTCTGGTATACTAGACCAGGACAAGATCCCATTCCTGCCATTGTTCTATCACAGCACCACTCTCTGGCATGCTACCTGATGGACAAGATTAGCCTATGCTGGTGTCATTAAAACATGTATCTTATTGCCCTTAAGGTTATATTCTTCTACAGTCCTTGTGGCCTGGATGCGCCCCTTGGCTGCAGCTGCTGAGTGATGATTGCTCTGGACTCCCTACCTGTTCAGCTGCTGACTGCCTGCGGAATGGGCAAGCTATGGACTTAATCTGCCTAGGATTTTGAGCCTAGCTGAATCCTCTGGTTTGAGGATTACCGTGATTTTATAGCTGTTGCTATTTTATGTTATTAGCCTGGTTACAATGCTCCAGTTTTCTTGCACAGAGGCCATTGCATAAAATGGGGAACATGTAGATTGTGAGGTGAGATTTCTGGAGAGTGGGCTGTGGGTAAAATTGTAATGTTTCCAGAATCTCTCACCTGGCTTTAGTATATCTGCATATCAATGGGTGTTTCCAAGGGGTGGAGAAAATAGTCTATCTACATATCAATAGGTAATTACAAGGGCATGGGAGGGTTTATCTGGACTGGAGAGGTTGGGTGGAGCTGTTTTCTTTTGCAGCCTGATCAAGAAAGAGATGGGGATGACTGCTTGTAAGAAATAAAAGGGCTTCTTAACTTTATTTCTCCCTTTGACTGATTTCTGTTTTAGAGGTATTTTGCCCTGGGATTTTCCCCCTGGAGTTACATGTTTCCTTCCTGAAGAGCAGTTGAAATTTAATTTTTTTCCACATAATTGAACAGATTTTCATCCATAATCTTTTTTTTTTTTCTTCCAGCACTGGGAGTGATATAGGGTAGCAGAGGGAACATGGCAGGTATATTTTTCCCACGCAACAGTAATTTAACTCCTTTTGGGTTCCAGGACCTGATTCCAATGTATGTGTGGAGTCAGGGAGGAGTCTTGCCATGCATAACACCAAGCAATTCTCGAACACCAGCAGGGTGTCTGAGAACTCAACTAAATTCTCATGCTATCTGCCTAGAGGCAGCAACGGATTCCCCAGGTTAAGGGCTCCATCATACGAGACTACCCTCCACCTCTTACTCCAGATGCTAGTTGCAACCCCCAGGAAGTTACCTGTGCTTCTGACCTACCAGCAACAGACTGGAAGTTCCAACAACCATCTCCTAAAGTTTGACTAATTTGCTTGAATGGCTCACAGAATTCAGGAAAACACTTACATTTACCAGTTTAATAAATGATACCATAAAGGATGCAAAATAACAGTATTATTATTCCACTTAAAAATGAATATCTGTAGCAATCACCAATCTGTCTTCTGTGTTTCAGTCTGTTTCAGTTTTGATTGTTTTATTCTTTAGATTCCACATGTAAATGAAGTAATATTATTTGTCTTTCTCTGTCTGACTTATTTCATTTAGAATAATGAATATTCTATATTCCAGAAAGTTGGGGGGAATGGGTGAAATAGGTGAAGAGGAAAAACAATTAATGAGAATGTTCAGAATCTTGATCTTGGCAATGTTTACATAGGTGTATACACATGTCAAAATTCATGTGTGTACTAAGACTTGTGCATTTTATTGTGTATACCTCAATATAAAAATTTGTTTAATGAATACTATTGTACTATAACCAAATATGTAGACAGTATTCAAATTTTATCCATTATCCACACAAACAAATAATTTAAGAACTTTTAAATTTCTCCTACATTTCCCCAGTGTGAAACCTGATAAAGGTTTGAAGGTGATGGTAGGTGTGAGTGGAGAGGGAGGGATAGAATTACCAGGAAAACTTTTGTTTTCTTCTACATTGAAAGGATTTACTCTTTCTAGATTTCTAGGTTTTTTTTTTTCTAGAATTCTCAGTGAATCTTTCTTACTGACAATAGCTTTTCTCTCATTTTCTAAACTATAATTTATTTTCATTTGGGTGCTATTTTCCTACGTCTTTTCTCTTTGTAGTCTATGTAGAACAACTTCCCTTATCTCACAGAAACTTCGCCCTCACTTTCCCTCCCGTTGCAAACCCTGAGCAAGCCTTGCCCTTATCTCCACCCCCTCCTTCTGTCTCAGTCTTCTGGACAGCTCTGTCTTTATAATGTTTTCAAAAGTGAAATAAATCATCTAAGAGCGGTATGAGTGGAGTTTGTTCTCCTCAGTTCTTGTCCCCACTGCAACAAAGAATTGAAAGGCAGAGACACAGTAGCGAAGCAGAGGGAAAGTTTTATTTGAATGCACTACAGGGAGGAGCAGGCCAGGGTCACAGCAGACAAAGGCCTTGATCTGTTAGGCAGGAGGCTTATATATTGCATTCTGGTTAGGGGCGCCTCTTTGACTGACAAGGTGGGGTTATTTAACTGACAGGTCTTTCTGTATAGCCTCCCTCCTAGTGAGCGTGTCCTTTACCCACGCTGAGGTGTGATCTGGGCAGTTCTTAGTTCCATTCGATTGTGCCCCTGTTGGGTTCTGGTTGGGGAAGAAATTATCTCCCTGCAAAGCCTTTGCTGTCTTCACATGGGCCCTCCCACCTGGGCAGAGTTTGGGAGAATTTTTCATTAAATCTGATCTGTGGGGCTTTCTCTTTGAACCTTATCTTCCCTTTTCTGGTTGTTCATGTCTATCTTTCCACCTGGCATTCCTCACAAGAGGACAGTAACATTGTTATCTCATGAAGCACTCCTACATCCTCAGCTTTTCCTTAATCCCTGTATGTGTGGGACAGAGCAATTCTTGATTTAAAAACTCAGTGCTCAGTGTTCCTTGCTCAAAACCTCTCTAAAGACAGTTCATTTTACTAAGTTTCATACTCAAAAATCCCATGCTTGTTATGTTCAGGCAGCACATCTATGATTGAACATAAGTAGTAGATTTTTCTTTTATGGATAAATCCTGCTTTCCAATTTATATTTTCTACCACAGAACTTTTTCCCCCAACAACTCTGCAAAGTAGACAGGACAGAGATCACTGCCCTCACTTTACTCCTCAGGAAGCTGAAGCACGGAGGGATTTAGTCCTTAGAATATGTCAGCTGAAGAGGGTGGGCTTTGATGAAGTCCAGAGAAGCAGGACCGTTAGGAAACAGAAGTCCCCAGCTGTCAGGCATCACAGACAGGCCCGGCCAGTTCCCTGCAGAAGCGCTTTCTTCCCAAGTCTCCGCTCATGGACTTCTCTGGCAGCAGCTGGCAGGTGAGTTTGCCTGGCAGAACAGTGGCTTGCTCCCATCCGGGAACAGAAAGTATTCCTGTTCACAAAAGCAGAGTCTGGGGCAGAAGCAACCCAGACTTATTCAGCTCTTGGAAGGAGGTAGGAAAACAACCAGAGGGGAAACGGTTGGGAGGAAAGAGGAGGGAGAGGAAAGTAAGAGACAGAGAAGGAAGAAGGTGTGAAATAATTTGCCCCTAATTTGTCTTTATGAAAAGCTGGTATATGAAAATTCCTACTTGAAAATGAGATAAATAAAGAGGTAATTATTTGCATTACAAATTAACTCTTCACTTCAAAGGAGTATTTGCCGCAGGTGTGATTCTGTGATGTGAGACTTTAGAAAGGAATAAGACTTGGGGGAGGCGAGAGATTTAAACAATAAAATCTTGATTATAATATAATAGGAAATAATCCACTGATAAAGGGGGAGACCTCCAGAGAAGGAGGTGGTTGTACAGAGAGCTCTCTGCAGAGCTCATGTTTTTAAAAGGACAAGAACAAAAGACAGAAAGAGGGGATTATAGATAAGCTCAAACAAAAAGACTATCATGAACCTTGAAGAACAGAATAAAAGCAGGTAAAATCAGGAATAAACCTAGTTTTACGCCAAGTGCCAAAGCTGCAAAGAGGATGTGAAAGTTTTCCTTAGTATAGGGAGGAAAACAAACAGGGAAAACTCGCCCTCTGAGTCCTTGAGGTGGTGTAATGTTCACAGGAGTTAGGCAGTTCTTACTCTGTTCTGTTACTTAATTTTGCTTCCATCTTCTCCCAAGTACCAAAAGAGAGAAACTTGTATTTCTCTTACAGAGAGAGAGTATGAAAAGAGTACACTGATCTTAGCCCAGTTGAGTAAGGAATGGAGATTCCCGGGCCTGGGCATCAAAGACAGGAGAAGATGTGGGAGTCCCCAAGCCGACTTTGGGAGACCGTGGCGAGGAGAAGATGCTGGAGAGAGACAAAGCCAGGAGGACGGTGCCGGGCACTGTCCCCTCCCCCCGCCACTTCCCCACTCTGCTCTGGCCTTGGGTGAATTGCACTGAAACTTATTAATCACTTAGGGTGAGTAGATCTCTTAGGAAAATAGAAGATGGGAGTCAGCTTGGCTCCCTAGGGCACCTGGGGAATATGAAAACAGCCTTTCAGATGCAGGGGCCTGAAGTAGGATATACCAGCTGTACTTTTGAAAGGAAAGTGCTGTGAGAATTGAAGTCCTACATAGGTGAGAAAGTAAGAAAGCATGTGAATTCAAGTCGCTAGAACTAGACGAATTACATGCCAGGAAATTGAAATAATGTTCAGTGCAGAGTGGTTCTGAGAGCCTCTAATTCACTGACAATTACAACAAATGGGAGAGGTGCCTGAAGGCCGAAGGCTTTTCACAGAGGGGATCAGATTAGATTCTACCAACTAGGGTTCTGTAAATCTTGACATTCATTCCTGCAGAGTTATCTAAGGCTAAGCCAATCGTGGTGTTCCATTCCCCTTGCCAGGATGGATTTTAGTGCGCTGCAGGGACCTAACCCTGGTTAATGAGGTACAAGGGGAGGTCTGCTGGGGTAACAGGCAAAGAAATGACACGAGGAAAAGAGCGGTTCTGCTGCGGTTGGACATTGTAGTTGTGTTGGCTGGGACTCCAGGGACTGCCCATCACTATCGTTGCTCATGGAGGTGCGGGGTGGAGAGCCAGCTTCAGTGCCAAGCCAGTACGGGTTTCCTCCACTATCCAAAAGTGGAGAATTCTTATGAAACCTTTCATAGGCGAGATGGTGTAAGGCAAAGAATTAATTGCTATTAATTTACATGGAAAAATTTTGAGCACTTCCAGACCGAAAAATAACCTTTTTCTGATACCTTAGGATACATCTTGCTAATAGATGCACAAAATAAATTGAGATGAAACACAGCTGTTCCCAGACACAGTTTGAAGCTATGGCAGCTTGATGCTGATGGGCTGAGTGTAGTTCCTGGGGAAGGAGCTTGGTGAGGCCACTCTCATTGCTCAGGGTGCTCACTGTCCCCTCACCCTACCCCACCTCTCCCCTGCCCCCAGTTTGTGTCTCCTCCTTCAAGATAGATGCTTTTAATAATTGATCAATATGGGTGTATAAAGGTTTGGTCCATGTGTCTAAAAGAGAGACAAGACTTATGTGCCATCCCAGATTCAGGGAACTCTATGGGTTCTTCTGAAGCCTTTGTTGATTCACTTAATCAGAGTGACTTAGGTCATATGACCCTGCAGAACCTATGTATAGGAAATACAATTGATTTTATCGTAAGCCTCAATAGGATATGGATTTTATCGCAAGCCTCAGTAGGAAAATCCAAACAGACCACTAGAATTCTTAAGCAAGGCAGCAGAGAACTATATACCTCTCAAAGAAAAGCTCCTGGTGTGCTGCTGGGTCTTAGTAGAAACAGAGCACCTGACCATGGGATACTAAGTGTCCATGCAGCCAGAATTGCCCATCATAAGTTCTGTCAGATGCCCAACAATTATCATAATGAGGAAAGTTGCGCATCTGGGATCAGGCATGAGCAGAGCGAGAGAACACAAATAAACTGCATAGTAGGTAGCCCAGACCTCTTATTATTCACAACTTGTGCACAATGCCTCACCCTTAGCTTACACTTATGGCTGCATGGGGTGAGGGAAAAAGCTGAGTTTGATTTATGGATAGGTAAGATCAGTATATGGTTACAAACCAGAAATAGACTATTGCTGTACTTCATGGGTGCAGCCCCACTCAGGGGTGTTTCTGAAGGATAGTAATGAGTGACGGGAACCCGTCAGAACCGCCAGCCTGGTGACACAGTCCAGGCAGTCAGATGGAAGGGACTGCACAGCGGCCTTCCCAGAGGAGCAACCCCGATATCCCTCCTGCTCAAAATGTCCCTCCTAATAAATTTGCTTATTTCGGTTTCGATTCAAGCTGCCCCTTCAAGGAAGAGGCCACATCCAATTCTCCCTGAAAATTTCAGATACTGACCCTAAAGGAAATTGGAAAAAAAACCACTACTGTCCTTGTGACTACCCCCGATGATGGGAAAGTGATACCCCATGAGAAATGAACCCAAGTTTATGGGAAAAAGATGTGGAAAATTTACCTGGGTCAAGGTTCCTTCCCCTGCCCCTACATAGCCTCCAAATAACATATTCAATGATTAATGGCAACAGGTGGGTACAGAGAACAAATGATATTCTTTGGCTAGCCTGCCAAAGAACAGCCTGGCAAACTATAAAACAAATTAGGACAGGGCATTACCTAACACCAGATCAGAAAAATCTTCACTGTGTTACTGAAAATGGGTCCGAGGCACAGTCCATAGAATTTGTCCCTGCCTGCCAAAAAGTCAGCATGTTCTTTTAGAGAGAGCCTCCTTCTTTCCTACTGGAGACGAAGAATGGGAGTATAACTATGAAAGAATGAGGGCCCTACATAAAAATAATAGAATAGTGAACTTTAGATAGTCATCTGTAAAAAAACCCAAGAATCAGGCACCTACCTAACCTTTGTAAGATTTTCTGGCTGCAATAACTAAGAACAAAGCTTACTTAGAAACAATAAGTGCTAAAACCTGCCAAATGACTTAGTCTCATTCTCCAAACTCTTGTAACCGTGCTATGTGTCAATTAAATGATTAATATCTGTACTTTACTTTATGTAATCAAAGAGTATATAATCAAGCTGCTACTTTTCATTAAAGGCCAGGCTCAGCTTTTGCTAGTGTCTGTGTCTTCATTCATTTCAGTCAGTCACTGATGCCGTCCATCCTTCAGGGACTCCTGGACTCTTTGGAGCTGGACTCCGGCAGATGAGGGGAATTGTTCCTAATGGACAAAGCCTCAGGCAGTGTACCTGCCAAGAGAAGTACTTTGAGGTGAGAACATATGTCATTCACAAGCAGTAGTGAATGACTTAGCCAGTAGACTTTACACAACCTTGGAAACAGAATGTCCTAGCTAGCAGATGTCAGCCAACTTCTTTCAGTGCTGGCACAATAAGCACATTAATAAACCAGCAGGTAAGAAAAGGAGCCACCACACTAGCCAGACTAATTGATCTTGATCATCAGGAGAAGGTAGTTCTGCTCTTACATAATGGAGATAGAAAATAATATTCCATTGCCCAATTTTGATGTAATGGGCAAGTATATGACCACCCTGGCCTGAGAAGTGGTGGCAAGGATGGAGGGTGTGTATGGTTCCAAAACACAGGTTCCCACTTGCTAAGGCTGATCTAATACTGCAACTGTTGAATATCCAGCATGCCAGCAACAGACATCAGCACTGAGCTCCCAATATGACTCTAACTCTTGAAGAGACAAATCAGCTTCTTAATGGCAAGCTTATTACAATGGGCTCTTCAGGATCTTGGTAGGAACTGACTAGAATCAGCATATATTTCACTATGGACTTGCCTTTCCTACTCCTACGACCTCAGCCAGATGGTGCTAATACACAGTCAGGTCCTCTGGAAGAGAGTCCTGCCAAACATTGCATCAAACCAAGGTAACTGCTTATATCAACTAAGTATGGCTATGTGCACAGGACCATGAGATCCTTGGCTTCTATCCCATATTACACCTCCCAGAAGCTGTTAGAGTAACAGAATGTGCCACAGCTTTTTGGATGTAATTGAGGCATCAGCTCGAAGATGACACCTTCTGATGATGGGGCACCAGGCTTCAATGCAGTATACACTCTAAATCAAACACTGTTATGTGGTACTTTCCCAGTCAGTAGACTACATGATGTAGAAGTACAAGTGCCCTTGCTTATTATTATTCTCCCTGACCCACTTGAGGAATTTTATATAGTTCTGGACTATGCAGATTTAGAGGTCCTTGTTCTCTTTTTAAAAAATAGTAATTTTATTGGGGCATACTTTTCATTGCATGTAGTTCACCTACTTCAAGTGTATGGTGGATTCAATGATTTTTAGTAAGTTTATCAAGTTATACAACCATCACAATAAATCAGTTTAAAATCATTTATATCATCCCAATAAAATCATCCTATCCATTTACTGTTAATCCCCATTCTCCCCTGCTACCCAAGGCCATCACTAATCTACTCGTTGTCTCTATAAATTTGCCTTTTCTAGATATTTCATTTAAATGGAATCATATAATACATAGTCTTCGGGGGTTTGCTTCTTTCACTTAGTAAAGTTTCTGAGATTTATCCTTGTGATAGCATGTGTCACTAGTTTGTTACTTTTCATTGATTGAGTGTATTTTGTTGCATAGATATACCTCATTTTATCCATCACCAGTGATGGACATTTGGATTGTTTCCAACTATTAGCTATTATGAATAATGCTGCAAGGAATATTAGTGTGCAAGTTTTGTATGGATATTTGTTTTTATTTCTCATGGGTAGATTCTCAGGAGCAGAATCACTGGATGATGTGGTAAATTTATGTTTAGCTTCTTAAGAGAGTGCCAAACCATTTTCCAAAGTGACTGCCCCATTTTACATTCACATTGGCAATATCTGAGGATTCCCACTTCTCTCCTGCCTCTCTGACATTTATTATTATCTGTCTTTTAAAAATTTTAGTCATTCTGTAATGACTAATGATGTTGAGCATCTTTTTTATGTGTTTATAAGTAATTTTTATATATTATTTAGTAAAATGCCCATTAAAACATTTTGCCATTTTTTGGATTAGGTTGTTTGTCTTCTTATTGTTGATTTGTTAGAGTTCTTTATATATTCTGGATACAAGTCCCTTATCAGATATGTGTTTCACAAGTATTTTGTAAGCCAGCCTATTGTTTCCTATGGTGTTTCTGAATGGTGTCTTTTGAAGTGCAAAGTTTTAAATTTTCATAAGGTCCAATTTATCTTTTTTTTTAAATGGTGCTTGTAGTGTCTTATCTAAGAAATCTTTGCCTACCTTAAGGTCTCAAAGATTTTTGCCCATGCTCTCTTTCAAAAGTTTTATTGTTTAGCTCTTACGTTTAATTCTATGATCCATTTTGAGTGAATTTTTGGGTATTGGCCTAAATTCATATTTTGCATGTGAAAATCCAATTGTCCTAGCACCATTTGTTTAAAAGGTTCTCCTTTCCTCAACTGATTGCCTTTGTTGAAAATCAATTGACTCTAAATAAAAGGATTTGTTTCTTTCGTATACCAATGCCATATTCTTGATAACTGTCACTTTATATTAAGTTTTGAAATTGGAAAAGTAAACATTTTTCAAACATTGTTCTCTTTTCAAAAATTATTTTGGTCATTCTGGATCTTTTGCACCCATATAAATCTTACAATCTGTTTTTAAGTTTCTGAAAAAAAAAGTCTGCTGGATTTTTGAGGATTGCATTAATATATAAATCAATTTGGAGAGAATTGTCATCTTAACCATACTGAGTCTTCCAATCCAAGAATATGCAAACTTTAGGTCCTTGTTCTTTGTTATTTCTTTTTAAAATAAAAAAAAAATTATTGAGGTGAAATTCACATAACATAAAATTAACTACTTAAAAGTTCAGTGGCATTTAGTACTTTTCTCTATTGTCAACCACTACCTCTAGCTACTTCCAAAACATTTTCATCAGCCCCAAAGACAATTGTGGACCCATTGAGCAGTTAGTCCCCGAACGGTGAACAGTGAGGATAGGGTTACATTTTGAGTTTGGGACTGTCTCTGATGTGAGTAGGGGGCCAGATTTAAATCCATGTTTAAAGGGAACCTTGTTTGTTGTCCATGGTGATGGTGAGGGGCAATGTCCACGGACAAGGGCTAGTGTTAGGCTTGGGTGTAACTTAAGTTTTATGGGGAAGTTAGGGTTACAATTTGATTTAGGGTCTGTCTCTTATATGAGGGTAAGGACGAGATGGAAGTTTAAGTTACCGGTGAAGCCTGTGTTGACATCGAAGGTGGCGGTGTAGGTTAGATCCATGGGCTAGGGCTAGTATTATGGTTGGTAGTTCTTTAAGGCGAATGGGGAGTTTAGATTACAGTTAGAATTTGGGTCTGGTGTGATGTGAAGTAGAGAGTATGATTGTAATTCAGGTTTAAGGTGAAGCGTGGATGATGTCAAATATGATGCTGAGGGGTCAGGTCTAGTGATCAGCACTAGAGTTAGGGTTGGTGTCCGATAAGTTTTACGGGACATTCAGGACAATGTTTAAAGTTAGAATGTAGCTCTGATGTGAGCCCAAGTGTGAGATTGTTCTTGACGTTTACCGTGAGGTGTGGTAGATGTCGATTTTGACTGTGAGGGTTTTGGTCAGTGAACGAGGTAGGGTTAGGGTTTGGTGTTCTGTAAGGTGTACTGGGAGGAGAGGGTTATCGTTATGCTTAGGATCCAGCTCTGATGTGAGGTGAAGGGGTACACTGAGGATGAGTTTTACAGTGAGGCATGGGGGACGTTGATGGTGACAGTGAGGGGTAAGTCAAAGAAACAAGGCTAGGTTCAGGGTTAAGTGTTTGTTAAGGTGTACGGGGGAGATATTGTTATAGAAAGGGTTCGGATTGGGCTCTGACGTGAGGATCAGGACGAGATTGAACATCAGGTTTATGCTGAAGCCTGGCTGATGTCAATGGTGACTGTGAGGGATTAGGTCCATGGCCTAGGGCTAGGGGAAGGGTTAGGTGTTTGGTAAGGTGTACAGGGAGTATATGGTTTCATTTAGGCTTATGATCTGGCTCTGTTGTGCGGTTGAGGACGAGATTGAACATCGGGTTTACGGTGAAGTCTGGGTGACATCGTTGGTGATTGTGCGGTTTCAGGTGCAGGAGCCAAGCTAGGGTTAGGTTTCGGTGTTGGTTTAACTGTGCATGGAGGATAGGGATATGGTTAGAGTCAGGATCCAGCTCTAATGTGAGGGTGATTGTGAGACTGATATTCACTGTTTTTGATAGACATGCTTGATGGTGGTGTTTGTGGTGAGGGGTCAGAGCGAAGGACGTGGGCAGGGTATCGTATTAGGTGTACGAAATGGTGAACATTGAGGGTAAATGTATGGTGAGAGTTAGAGTCTGTCTCTGAAGTCATTACGAAGACAAGATTTAAATCCATGGATAAAGCGAACATTCGGTGAAGTCAGTGGTGACGCTGAGGGACAATGTCCAGTGACAAAGACTAGGGTTAAGGTTGGGTGTTTCTTTAGGTTTATGGCGAAGATAGGGTTACAATTAGAGTTAGGGTCTGTCTCTGATGTGAGGGTGAGGACGACATTGAAGTTCCAGTTTATGGTTAATTCTCAGTGACATCGATTGTGATGGTGATATTTCAGATCCATGGGCTAGGGCTAGGTTTATGGATACTAGTTCTTTCAAATGAACGAGGAGTTTGGATTATGGTTAGCATTAGGGCCCAACTCTGATGTGACTTAGAGAGTATGATTGTAATTCAGGATTAAGGTGAAGCATGGAAGATGTCAATTGAGATGATGTGTGGTCATGTCAAATGACCAGCATTAGAGAGAAGTTTGTTTGTCACTGAGGTGTATGGAACATACGGGACTACGTTTGGAGTTAGGGTGTGGCTCTGATGTGATGGTGAGGGTGAGATTGACACGGAGGTTTACAGTGACGCATGGGAGATGTCGGTTTTAACAGAGAGGGTACAGGGCAGTGAACAAGGTTAGGTTTAGGGTTAGGTGTCCTGTAATGTGTACAGGGAGGATTAGATTATCGTTATGCTTAGGATTCAGCTCTGATGTGATGTTGAGGGATAGATTGAGGTCGAGGTTTTCATTGAGGCGTGGGGGACATTGATGTTGATGGTGAGGGGTAAATCCAGGGAACAAGGCTAGGGTTAGGGTTAGGTGTTTGTTAATGTGTACAGGGAAGATATGGTTATGGGAAGGGTTTGAATCGGGCTCTGATGTGAGGATGAGGATGGGATTGCACATCGGGTTTATGTTGAAGCCTGGGTGATGTCGATGGTGACCGTCAAGGTTCAATTCCATGGGCTAGGTCTAGGGTTAGGGTTAGGTGTTTGGTAAGGTGTACAGAGAAGATACGGTTATGGGAAGGGTTAGAATTGGGCTCTGATGTGAGGATGAGGAAGAGATTGAACATCAGGTTTACGCTGAAGCCTGGGTGATGTCGATGGTGACTGTCAGGGTTCAGTTCCATGGGCTAGGTCTAGGGTTAGGGTTAGGTGTTTGGTAAGGTGTACAGGGAAGATACGGTTATGGGAAGGGTTAGAATTGGGCTCTGATGTGAGGATGAGGAAGAGATTGAACATCAGGTTTACGCTGAAGCCTGGGTGATGTCGATGGTGACTGTCAGGGTTCAGTTCCATGGGCTAGGTCTAGGGTTAGGGTTAGGTGTTCGGAAAGGTATACAGGGAGCACATGGTTTTGTTTAGGCTAACAATCCGGCTCTGTTGTGAGGGTGAGGACGAGATTGAACATCAGGTTTATGGTGAAGCATGGGTAACATCGATGGTGACAGTGAGGTTTCAGGTCCTGGGGCCAGTCCAGGGTTAAGTTTAAGTGGTGGTTTAGCTGTAAGTGGAGGATAGGGATATGGTTAGAGTCAGGATCCAGCTCTGATTGTGAGGGTGATTGCGAGATAGACTTTCATGATGTTTCTTAGACATGAGTGATGGTGATGGTGGTGGTGAGGGGTCACGTTGGAAGACCTGGGCAGGGATTCAGATCAGGTGTATGGAATGGTGTACAGTGAGGATAGGTTTACAGGTAGAGTTAGAGACGGTCTCTGATGTGATTGTGAGGACAAGATTGAAATCCATTTTTAAAGATAACCTTCAGTGGTGTCAATGGTGACTCTAAGGGTTAAGGTCCAGGGACAAGTGCTTGCTTTAGGGTTGCATGTTCATTAAGGTTAATGGGGAGTGTAGGGTTACTATCAGTGTTTGCATCTGTCTCTGATGTGAGGGTGAGTATGAGATTGCAGTTCAAGTTTACGGTGAAGCTTGGGTTACGTCGAAGGTGACAGTGAGGGTTTGGTCCATGGGCTAGTGCAAGGATTTGGGGTGCGATTTCTTTAAGGCAAATGGGGAGTTTAGATTATGGTTAGAGTTAGGTTTCATCTGTGATGTGAGTTACAGAGTACGATTGTAATTCAGAGTTGAGGTGAAGCGTGAATGATGTCAATTGTGATGTTGTGTCAGGTCAAGAGACCTGGGCTACAGTTAGGGTTTGTGTTTGCTGAGGTGTACCAGACGTATAGGACTATGTTTTGAGTTAGGATCTGGCTCTGACGTGATGGCATGGACGACATTGAGGTGGAGGTTTACAGTGAGGCATGGGGGATGTCGATTTTGTCAGTGAGGATTCAACCAGGAAACAAGGTTAGGGTTAGGGATAGGTGTTTGGTAAGGTGTACAGGGAAGATATGGTTATGGGAAGGATTAGGATCAGGCTCTGATGTGAGGATGAGGAAGTGATTGAACATCAGGTTTGCGCTGAACGTGGGTGATGTCATTGGTGACGATGAGGTTTCAGGTCCAGGGGCCAGGTCTAGGTTTAGGTGTCGGTGTTCAGTTCGCTGTACGTGGAGGATTGGGGCTTGGTAGGAATCAGGATCCAGCTCTGACCTGATGTCATTTTCGATACAGACCTTCATGATTTTTGTTAGACATGAGTCATGGTGCTGTCGGTGGTGAGGGGTCAGGTTGAAGAAACTGGGCAGGGTTTTGGGTCAGGTGTACGAACGGTGAACAGAGAGGATAGGGTTACATTTTGAGTTTGTGACTGTCTCTGATGTGAGTAGGGGGCCAGATTTAAATCCATGTTTAAAGGGAACCTTGTGTGTTGTCAATGGTGATGGTGAGGGGCAATGTCCACGGACAAGGGCTAGTGTTAGGCTTGGGTGTAACTTAAGTTTTATGGGGAAGTTAGGGTTACGATTTCATTTAGGGTCTGTCTCTTATATGAGGGTAAGGACGAGATGGAAGTTTAAGTTACCGGTGAAGCCTGTGTTGACATCGAAGGTGGCGGTGTAGTTTAGATCCATGGGCTAGGGCTAGTATTATGGTTGGTAGTTCGTTAAGGCGAATAGGAAGTTTAGATTAGTTAGAATTTGGGTCTGGTGTGATGTGAAGTAGAGAGTATGATTGTAATTCAGGTTTAAGGTGAAGCGTGGATGATGTCCAATATGATGCTGAGGGGTCAGGTCTAGTGATCAGCACTGGAGTTAGGGTTGGTGTTCGCTATGTTTTACGGGACATACAGGACTATGTTTAAAGTTAGGATGTAGCTCTGATGTGAGCCCAAGTGTGAGATTGTTCTTGACGTTTACCGTGAGGTGTGGTAGATGTCGATTTTGACGGTGAGGGTTTTGGTCAGTGAACAAGGCTAGGGTTAGGCTTTGGTGTTCTGTAAGGTGTACTGGGAGGAGAGGGTTATCGTTATGCTTAGGATCCAGCTCTGATGTGAGGTGAAGGGGTACACTGAGGAGGAGTTTTACAGTGAGGCATGGGGGACGTTGATGGTGACAGTGAGGGGTAAGTCAAGGAAACAAGGCTAGGTTCAGGGTTAAGTGTTTGGTAAGGTGTACGGGGGAGATATTGTTATGGGAAGGGTTCGGATTGGGCTCTGACGTGAGGATCAGGACGAGATTGAACATCAGGTTTACGCTGAAGCCTGGGTGATGTCAATGGTGACTGTGAGGGATTAGGTCCATGGGCTAGGGTATGAGTAGTGTTAGGTGTTTGGTAAGGTGTACAGGGACTATATGGTTTCATTTAGGCTTATGATCCGGCTCTGTTGTGCGGTTGAGGACGCGATTGAACATCGGGTTTACGGTGAAGTCTGGGTGACATCGTTGGTGATTGTGTGGTCTCAGGTCCAGGAGCCAAGCTAGGGTTAGGTTTCGGTGTTGGTTTAACTGTGCATGGAGGATAGGGATATGGTTAGAGTCAGGATCCAGCTCTAATGTGAGGGTGATTGTGAGACTGATATTCACTGTTTTTGATAGACATGCTTGATGGTGGTGTTTGTGGTGAGGGGTCAGAGCGAAGGACGTGGGCAGGGTATCGTATTAGGTGTACTAAATGGTGAACATTGAGGGTAAATGTATGGTGAGAGTTAGAGTCTGTCTCTGAAGTGATTACGAAGACAAGATTTAAATCCATGGGTAAAGCGAACCTTCGGTGAAGTCAGTGGTGACGCTGAGGGACAATGTCCAGGGACAAAGACTAGGGTTAGGGTTGGGTGTTTGTTTAGGTTTATGGCGAAGATAGGGTTACAATTAGAGTTAGGGTCTGTCTCTGATGTGAGGGTGAGGACGAGATTGAAGTTCCAGTTTATGGTTAAGTCTCAGTGACATCGATGTTGATGGTGATGTTTCAGATCCATGGGCTAGGGCTAGGTTTATGGATACTAGTTCTTTCAAATGAACGAGGAGTTTGGATTATGGTTAGCATTAGGGCCCAGCTGTGATGTGAGTTAGAGAGTATGACTGTATTTCAGGATTAAGGTGAAGCATGGAAGATGTCAATTGAGATGTTGTGTGGTCATGTCAAATGACCAGCAGTAGAGAGAAGGTTGGTTTTCACTGAGGTGTATGGAACATACGGGACTACTTTTGGACTTAGGCTGTGGCTCTGATGTGATGGTGAGGGTGAGATTGACACAGAGGTTTACAGTGACGCATGGGAGATGTCGATTTTAACAGAGAGGGTACAGGCCAGTGAACAAGGGTAGGTTTAGGGTTAGGTGTCCTGTAATGTGTACAAGGAGGATTGGTTTATCGTTTTGCTTAGGATTCAGCTCTGATGTGATGGTGAGGGATAGATTGAGGTCGAGGTTTTCATTGAGGCGTGGGGGAATTGATGGTGATGGTGAGGGGTAAGTCCAGGGAACAAGGCTAGGGTTAGGGTTAGGTGTTTGTTAAGGTGTACAGGGAAGATATGATTATGGGAAGGGTTTGAATCGGGCTCTGATGTGAGGATGAGGATGGGATTGCACATCGGGTTTATGCTGAAGCCTGGGTGATGTCGATGGTTATGGGAAGGGTGAATTGGGCTCTGAGTGAGGATGAGGAAGAGATTGAACATCAGTTTATGCTGAAGCCTGGGTGATGTCGATGGTGAGTGTCAGGTTTCAGTTCCATGGGCTAGGTCTAGGGTTAGGGTTAGGTGTTCGGAAAGGTGTACAGGGAGCACATGGTTTTGTTTAGGCTAACAATCCGGCTCTGTTGTGAGGGTGATGACGAGACTGAACATCAGGTTTATGGTGAAGCATGGGTAACATCGATGGTGACAGTGAGGTTTCTGGTCCTGGTTGCAGTCCAGGGTTAAGTTTAAGTGGTGGTTTAGCCGTAAGTGGATAATAGGGATATGGTTAGAGTCAGGATCCAGCTCTGATTGTGAGGGTGATTGCGAGATAGACTTTCATGATGTTTCTTAGACATGAGTGATGGTGATGGTGGTGGTGAGGGGTCACGTTGGAAGACCTGGGCAGGGTTTCAGATCAGGTGTATGGAATGGTGTACAGTGAGGATAGGTTTACAGGTAGAGTTAGAGACTGTCTCTGATGTGATTGTGAGGACAAGATTGAAATCCATTTTTAAAGATAACCTTCAGTGGTGTCAATGGTGACTCTAAGGGTTAAGGTCCAGGGACAAGTGCTTGCTTTAGGGTTGCATGTTCATTAAGGTTAATGGGGAGTGTAGGGTTACTATCAGTGTTTGCATCTGTCTCTGATGTGAGGGTGAGTATGAGATTGCAGTTCAAGGTTACGGTGAAGCCTGGGTGACGTCGAAGGTGACAGTGAGGGTTTGGTCCATGGGCTAGTGCTAGGATTTGGGTTGCGATTTCTTTAAGGCAAATGGGAAGTTTAGATTATGGTTAGAGCTAGGTTTCACCTGTGATGTGAGTTAGAGAGTACAATTGTAATTCAGAGTTGAGGTGAAGCGTGAATGATGTAAATTGTGATGTTGTGTCAGGTCAAGAGACCTGGGCTACAGTTAGGGTTTGTGTTTGCTGAGGTGTACCAGACGTATAGGACTATGTTTTGAGTTAGGATCTGGCTCTGACGTGATGGCATGGACGACATTGAGGTGGAGGTTTACAGTGAGGCATGGGGGATGTCGATTTTGTCAGTGAGGATTCAACCAGGAAACAAGGTTAGGGTTAGTGATAGGTGTTTGGTAAGTTGTACAGGGAAGATATGGTTATGGGAAGGATTAGAATCAGGCTCTGATGTGAGCATGAGGAAGTGATTGAACATCAGGTTTGCGCTGAACTTGGGTGATGTCATTGGTGACGATGAGGTTTCAGGTCCAGGGGCCAGGTCTAGGTTTAGGTGTCGGTGTTCAGTTCGCTGTACGTGGAGGATTGGGGTTTGGTAGGAATCAGGATCCAGCTCTGACCTGATGTCATTTTCGATACAGACCTTCATGATTTTTGTTAGACATGAGTCATGGTGCTGTCGGTGGTGAGGGGTCAGGTTGAAGAAACTGGGCAGGGTTTTGGGTCAGGTGTACGAACGGTGAACAGTGAGGATAGGGTTACATTTTGAGTTTGGGACTGTCTCTGATGTGAGTAGGGGGCCAGATTTAAATCCATGTTTAAAGGGAACCTTGTGTGTTGTCAATGGTGACGGTGAGGGGCAATGTCCACGGACAAGGGCTAGTGTTAGGCTTGGGTGTAACTTAAGTTTTATGGGGAAGTTAGGGTTACGATTTGATTTAGGGTCTGTCTCTTATATGAGGGTAAGGACGAGATGGAAGTTTAAGTTACCGGTGAAGCCTGTGTTGACATCGAAGGTGGCGGTGTAGGTTAGATCCATGGGCTAGGGCTAGTATTATGGTTGGTAGTTCTTTAAGGCGAATGGGGAGTTTAGATTACAGTAAGAATTTGGGTCTGGTGTGATGTGAAGTAGAGAGTATGATTGTAATTCAGGTTTAAGGTGAAGCGTGGATGATGTCAAATATGATGCTGAGGGGTCAGGTCTAGTGATCAGCACTAGAGTTAGGGTTGGTGTTCGCTAAGTTTTACGGGACATACAGGACTATGTTTAAAGTTAGGATGTAGCTCTGATGTGAGCCCAAGTGTGAGATTGTTCTTGACGTTTACCGTGAGGTGTGGTAGATGTCGATTTTGACGGTGAGGGTTTTGGTTAGTGAACAAGGTTAGGGTTAGGGTTTGGTGTTCTGTAAGGTGTACTGTGAGGAGAGGGTTATCGTTATGCTTAGGATCCAGCTCTGATGTGAGGTGAAGGGGTACACTGAGGAGGAGTTTTACAGTGAGGCAGGGGGGACGTTGATGGTGACAGTGAGGGGTAAGTCAAGGACACAAGGCTAGTTTCAGGGTTAAGTGTTTGGTAAGGTGTACGGGGGAGATAATGTTATGGGAAGGGTTCGGATTGGGCTCTGACGTGAGGATCAGGACGAGATTGAACATCAGGTTTACGCTGAAGCCTTCGTGATGTCAATGGTGACTGTGAGGGATTAGGTCCATGGGCTAGGGCTAGGGGTAGGGTTACGTGTTTGGTAAGGTGTACAGGGAGTATATGGTTTCATTTTGGCTTATGATCCGGCTCTGTTGTGCGGTTGAGGACGCGATTGAACATCGGGTTTACGGTGAAGTCTGGGAGACATCGTTGGTGATTGTGCGGTTTCAGGTTCCCGAGCCAAGCTAGGGTAAGGTTTCCGTGTTGGTTTAACTGTGCATGGAGGATAGGGATATGGTTAGAGTCAGGATCCAGCTCTAATGTGAGGGTGATTGTGAGACTGATATTCACTGTTTTTGATAGACATGCTTGATGGTGGTGTTTTTGGTGAGGGGTCAGAGCGAAGGACGTGGGCAGGGTATCGTATTAGGTGTACGAAATGGTGAACATTGAGGGTAAATGTATGGTGAGAGTTAGAGTCTGTCTCTGAAGTGATTACGAAGACAAGATTTAAATCCATGGATAAAGCGAACCTTCGTTGAAGTCAGTGGTGACGCTGAGGGACAATGTCCAGGGACAAAGACTAGGGTTAGGGTTGGGTGTTTGCTTAGGTTTATGGCGAAGATAGGGTTACAATTAGAGTTAGGGTCTGTCTCTGATGTGAGGGTGAGGACGAGATTGAAGTTCCAGTTTATGGTTAAGTCTCAGTGACATCGATTGTGGTGGTGATGTTTCAGATCCATGGGCTAGGGCTAGGTTTATGGATACTAATTCTTTAACATGAACGAGGAGTTTGGATTATGGTTAGCATTAGGGCCCAGCTCTGATGTGAGTTAGAGAGTATGATTGTAATTCAGGATTAAGGTGAGGCATGGAAGATGTCAATTGAGATGTTGTGTGGTCATGTCAAATGACCAGCAGTAGAGAGAAGGTTGGTTTTCACTGAGGTGTATGGAACATACGGGACTACGTTTGGAGTTAGGGTGTGGCTCTGATGTGATGGTGAGGGTGAGATTGACACGGAGGTTTACAGTGACGCATGGGAGATGTCGATTTTAACAGAGAGGGTACAGGCCAGTGAACAAGGTTAGGTTTAGGGTTAGGTGTCCTGTAATGTGTACAGGGAGGATTGGGTTATCGTTATGCTTAGGATTCAGCTCTGATGTGATGTTGAGGGATAGATTGAGGTCGAGGTTTTCATTGAGGCGTGGGGGACATTGATGGTGATGGTGAGGGGTAAGTCCAGGGAACAAGGCTAGGGTTAGGGTTAGGTGTTTGTTAAGGTGTACAGGGAAGATATGGTTATGGGAAGGGTTTGAATCGGGCTCTGATGTGAGGATGAGGATGGCCCCATTCCTTCTCCTCCTACCCTTGGAAGCCACCCGTCTTCTTTCTGTTCTATACAGTTATCTCTTCTGTTTATTTTGTATCAGTGAAACCATGTAATATATGACTTTTCTGTTTTTTTCCATTTAGCATCATGTTTTGAAGTTCATCCACACTGTAGAATATATCAGTACTTATTCCTTTTTATGTCTGAGTGATAGTCCTTTGTGTGTATGTGTGTGTGTGTATGTATCACAATTTGTTTGTCCATTCATCTGTTGATGGACAGTTAGATTCTCTCCAGCCTTTTGGCTATCATGATCATGAATAGTGCTGGTTTGAAAATTTCTATGGAAGTATTTGTTTGAATATTTGTTTTTATTTCTTTGGGATATATATCAAGGAGTAGAATTGCTGGGTCATATCGTAATGCTATGTTTAACTTTTTGAGGTAAAGGCTCTTGTTCTTAAATGAAGAATATGTCCATTAGGGGATAAGAATCCCATAAAACTTTAAATTATGGCTTCCACCTAGCCATTTGGAGTTCCTCATGCCAGGAGACCAACAGGCAAGTGATGAAGAATGCTGGCAAATATAATTGAATCCTGATCATCAGGGGAAGTTAGGGATGTTGTATGCAGTGGAGACAGGGAAGAGTAGATCTGGCACTTGGATGATGCACTGAGGTGTCTCTTTGTATTCATTCCCTTATTTAATTTTGGTGGTACATGGATAAGTATAGCATTCATGACCTGAGAAAGCCACCATAACCTCAGGGATTTGTTCCTCTGCCTGGTAAGCTACCCAGACCAGTGGAGTGCTAATCAATAGTGGGGGAATCTAGAATCAATGGTAGAAGAGGGCTATGATGAGAATTATTTCAGCTTTGAGGACTTGTTGCTTTGGCAGAGATTATAGGCCATCCCACTAAACTTCCACAAGTAGAGGGACTGAATTGATTCCTGATGAAGTTGTTTCTAGAATTTATTTTATGAAGAAAATTAGTTATTTTGCCAAATGGTAAAAGGGTAGACCAGCATGGATGCTGCACCATTCCAATCCCCTCTTCCAGACTGACGAATGTGTTCTCCCAGTTGCTAGGAGTGTTGATGGTAGAAGTTCTCAACTGAAGATAGCCTCCTTGCCTAAGTTATGCCTCCTTCCCAGAGGTATAGCTGCATCCAAGCACTGGTTAGGGCCACAATGGCCTGCCCCCACCCCTTGCCCCCCAAGACCTTCCTTAGGGTCATCTGGGTCTTGGTGTGACTGCATCATAGTTCAGCTTCCCCCTCTGCTGAATCCTACTTCCCTCTGTATAGGTGTGGTTCCGAAGGCATAGACCATTAAACTTACTCATTTGGCATGCAAATCTCCTCCTTAGAGTTTCCATATGAGCTTTGAGAGTCTATGCAATTTGAGTTGGGCCATTAAAAATTGGATATTCCAGTCATGTAGAATAATGAGTCCATGGCACTCTGAACTGGTTAAACACCATTTAGAAAATAGTATTCTATTTGGGGCTTTGTATTTTAAGAGAAACAGTAACAACATGGCTATATCCAAAGGAAAGCAAACAAGATGGAAAATGTCAAGAAAACATTACTTGAAGTAGAGAAACAGGAATTGAAACTTTGGAGAAATGTCTTATTCCCCAAAATTAAGCTGTCATTGGGAAGATGGAGTAGAGGTTTCTGTGCTAGAAGAGAGAACTGGGGCCCAAAGCTAGATTTTATTAGAAGGCAGGTTTCGGCTTAAAGGAAAGAAGAATTTTCTAAACGATAACCTGTCACATTTCTTGGGAAGAAGTAAGCCTGTTCCTTAATACAGTGAGATGAACATGGGTGAGAGATGTTAGAGAGAATTTCTGTAGTAACTAGGGAAGTGGGTTCAGTCCTTTTTTTCTCAGATCCCATGATTATAGGTAGTGATAAACTGCAAGCTTTTTTTTTTTTTTTAAACTGCAAGCTTTTTAAGGATCTTTAATATGGAGTCTTATACAATCTGCAGAAAGCATAATGCAATACTCAGTTATATCCGTTTTTCTTAAAGGGAAAACAGCCTCCTTCACCTTAGTCTGGAGTGGTGCAACCAGGAGAACGCTGTGATATTCCTACAGCTTTCCTCAGCCCCAGCAAGTTTGTTCTTAATTCCCACCCAACCCTTTTTTTTAAGACTAAAAGAAGCAACTAAAAATTGTCTTAGAACAGTTTTTGGCTTTTATTAGTAAGCTTGTTTGTAGGTTTTTAAGGGTCAGAGGATGACTTAATATCCATCTAGAATGATTTTTAGCTTGTCTGATCATAGCTTAGGAATCCAGACTTTTCACTTTTACTGATAAGACAGTTGAGCCCCAGGAAGTTTGCAAACTTGACGCAGGCCGCTCAAAGGACTGTATGTCACAGCTGGAATCTGACGCCTTATATTCGGAATGCATAGATTTTGTTCATTTCCGCAAGTCATCCATGTGTCAAGTCCTCTCACCTTTCAGATCACTTTCACCATGTTTTACAGATTGATTTGTGTCCCCCTGCAAATGATATGTTGGAGTCCTAATCCCCAGAATCTGTAAATGTAAACTTATTTTGAAATAGGATCTTTATAGATGCAATCAAGTTAAAGTGAGGTCAGACTGGATTAAGGTGGGACCTAATTCAGTGACTTAAAAGAGAAGGGATATTTGGACACAGACACACAGGGGAGAGCATGTGAAGGTGGAGGCAGAAATCGGAGTTATGCAGCCACTAACTAAGGAACACAAAGGGTTGCTGGCAACCTCCAGAAGCTATGAAGAGGCAAAGAAGGACCTTCCTCTACAGTCTTCAGAGAGAGCATGGTCTTGCTGACACCTTGAGTTTGGACTTCTACCATCCAGAACTGTGAGAGTACAAATTTCTGTTGTTTCAAGCCACTCAGTTTGTGGTGATTTGTTAGAGCAGCCCTAGGGAATGAAGCTACAAATCCAGTGCACTTCTCTCAAGAAGGAAGAGACAAGTTAGAGGAAAGGGTATTAGAAGTTCAAACATCATGAGCAACAAAGATGGAAAGTCTTGAGGACTATATGTGTTCTGCTCCTCATTCCCAGGCCAGGAGAGGGGCAGGGACCCCAAGGCCGCCTTCAGTGAGCATGCTTCTGCCCTTGACCTGGCGTTAGGTCATGCCACACGTGGGCACTTGGCTGCGTAAGCAGGGTAAGGGTGCCCTGTAAGGGACTATCCATCTGCCTAACAATATGGCTACAAATTCAGCCAAATATCCTGGGCACATTTGAGGAATAAAAGACAAAAGACAAATCAGATTTCATGTGGGAGTCTGAATAGACTGTGCCTGATACTATGAGACAATTAGAGAATCGGCAGAGGAAGAAAGGTGGGCTGCGAACAAGGTAGGTATGAGAAACAACTGCCAAGGGGGGAAATAATAATAATAAAAATGTGATGTCAATGATAATAAAAATCTTCTACATTTGTTAGAGCTTTACCATTGACAGAGCACTTCTAAGACATGCTGTAGTCTAATCTTTTCTGGTGAAGAAGGCCAGGGCTTCTCATTTTACTAAGGAAACTGAGGCTCATAGATGTTAAACCACTTGCCGGGGGTCAGTGGTCTGTGCTGACACTGGGACTCCAGCTTTGACTCCTTTCTGTCCATTGTCTTTCCATAAGGTAGTAAGAGCCACCTTAGGCTCATCCCAGCTCTCTCCCTGGGTCACATGTGTTCGGAGAGGCCTGAGACTAACCTCTTCTCTCTTCCTAGTACTCAGCAGACTCTGCACAAAGCAGGGACTTGATGCACAATGATGGAAGTTGTGTGATTAATTAAGGTGATGTTGGGTGGAGCAAAAAGTCCCAGGTCTTGTGCTTGGCATGGACTTCCAGGTTCTGCCTCCAGGAGTGTGTGCTACAGAGCTGAGCTGACATTGGCATCACCCTCAACTGAATCTCTGTGTCAGGAGGTAGTCATGGAAACTCATTCTCTTTATAAACTGATGAGGAGAGAATTAGGTAGAAAGGAGGAATCAAGTTAATTGCCTGTCATCCCCTCTCTGCTCTCTGTGTGTTGATTCAAATTAAGCTCTTTCAGTTTTCTGATGTCAGCAGATACCAAATGTTTGGAGCACAGACCTGGGCATCAGGACCTCCAGGAAACAACCAATTCTGAGCGAATCCCTTAACCTTTCTGTCTCTCTGCATTCAGGAAAACAATTCTCTTTGCCTGATTTCCCTGGAGTTATGACCCAACTCTCTGAACTGCCTTCATTTTAACCATCTCTGACTCTACATCCATTCAACCAGCCATTCCCCTTCTTGTAGAGAAAAGAGCAAAGAATTCAAATTGAATCCGGCATTTGTTGAAATTCACCATAGCTCAAAGGGAAGTAGTTAAGTAGGTCAGCGATGGATGTTCTGTGATGTGTGTGTGTTGCCACACAGAGGAAAGTCGGGGAAAGACCTAGAGGTCTTTAGCCAGCACCAGCTCAGCTGCCGCCTGAGCAGAGGTGAGGTGTTCTCCAAATGTGAGGCCCCCTTTTTTCTTGTCCTATTCCCTAGGGTCTCTTCTCTATAGCCAGATGGAGTTTTATCTGAGCATGCTCCTTACTTGTTTTTATTTTTTAGTTCTTCAGAGATTTACTTTACCTGGAACACCCATTCTACTACCATACTTGCCAGGGAAACCCTCTTAAGACTGAAAATAGATTTCCAAATGCTATGAATTCCCTTTCCTACAGACAAAAAGCAGGTAATCATGGTACATATAAATTCTACCTTCCCACTGGACTACAAGCTTCTGGGGGCAGGAACCATGTCTTTCTTGGTGATGTTTCCCAGCACTAAGCACCATGCCTGGCACATAGAAGATGATCAATCAATATTTATTGAATAAATAATTGACTTAATAAAGGGAGTTTTGGATGATGGTGTCCTGGAAGAAGGAAATATTTACTTATGGCCCAGAATTAAATGTTTGTAATCTCTTTGGGTTTCCACCATACTGTTTGCATTTCATTCAAATAGTGTGAGCAGTTCTGAGGCTTCTCTGGGCTCCAGGACAGGTTGCCGCAAGAACTCTGCTCTGCCTCATTCAGACCAACATCTCTCCTGGAACTTTTAGCCATGCTGGCTCTGAAAGTTAGCCAGCTCTGCAATTATGTGTTCTGGTTGATGGTGGGAACTGTAGAGGTAGAAAAGATGGAATGAAGAATCCCAGGGTGAAGAGGCTTAAGTGAGTGTCTGGGAGATGTGTTTGCGATCCCCCCAGGAGGCTCTTCCTGCATTTGAAGAAAGCTCTGGGAAGGAGTTATTGGCTCAGATTAAGGATAAGGGTGTCTAGGGAAAAGGTGCCTCGCAGTTTAATGGTGGAGGTGACAAATGACTTTCTCCTTGTATCTGCATGGAGTTTGTAGTTTTTATGGGGCTCTTGGGGAGTGTGGTAAAGCAGAGACAGCACTGACCTAGGATTCAGCAGATCTGAGTGCTTATCTGTCATGAACCAACTGGGATGACAGTTCTGGACCCCAGTTTCCTTTTACATAAATGAGAAAGTAGAACCAAATACTCTCTGAAATCTATCTCATGATTCTATAAAAATAGATTATAGATATCCCATGTGACTATTTCAGAAATGAATATGGCAAGAGTGAGAATAATGCCTTGGGCTGGGTTCTCAGGAAGATCTAAGGGTGGAAGCATGTGAGTTAGGCTGAGGCTCTCTCAGATATCTTCAATCCATCTTTTTCTTGCCTTATTTTTCTTTCTACCCCTTTACCTCTCTGGTGGGAGGCAGTGTGCCGTGGTTGTTAATTGCATCAGCTTGTGTCCCAGCACTGCAAGCTCTCTGTGAGCTGGGGCCGACTCGGCTGTAGTTTCTAAATCTACAAATTTATTTCCTAAGGTTATTATAAAGGTCTAATGACTAATGTAAAGGAAGGATACAAAATACTTGCTATCATTCTTTCTCTCAAATATACTAATGTTAATGCTCTCTGTTTTTATATTTAGAACTCTGATTTAACATAGAATTCTATGATGTTTACCCCACTGTCCCACTTGTTTGCTGCTTATTTTTCATGGACAAACCTAGGAATCATGTCCTTTTACTTCTCCAGATATCTAATTGTCTCAGTCCCCAGTTCTTCTTGCTCCATAAACCTATTAAGCTAGATGGCTTGAGGTACAAGAACTAGTGGGCAGACAGAATTTTCCCAGCGAGTTACAATATAAACACTGTCATAGACAAAAACATTAAAAAATACTGGCGTTAACAGCATTCAGGAGTAACAGGTAATCAATTCACTGAGGGTATATATTTCCTTCTTATACATTAGGGGTTAGAGGAATAAAGATGGAGCAAAGGGAAGCCTTGGATTCCTTGTAAAGTTCCTGTGCACATTGAAGTTTTAACAGCACTGCAGTGGGCATCTGTCATGCCTATGTACTAATAGCTCTTAACAGTTAATTTACTGAAGTTCAGGATGATGACACTTCATAAATGTCCATAAATTGTATCTTGATTCTGTAATCAATAAGAATAGCTTCTGTAGGTGAAAAGGTAAATGGTGAGAATACTTAAGTACCTTCTAAATGCAATTTTGAGTGACACTGACACCTTGCTTCTAGTACAACTTTAATCTCAGTTGTTGGGGAGGTGATGTCAGGGTCCGCACTAGGACTTTCCAGAGACTGTCTGTGTGATGGCTTTGGACAGGCACCCTGCCTGTGCCCTCAGCTCTGAGGTCCTCTGGTAGTCTAGGTGGGTCCCTTTCCCCCTTTGACTAGTAAATGGGCAAACATGGGAGCAGGAGGTTGGGCTCCTTGAAGGCAGGAGCTGTCTTATTCATCGTCATACATCTAGAGCCTGGGACTTTGTAGATATTTAATACTGAAGGCTTTCAGGGCCTGAAAGTACTAGGTCTCTGTTAAGCAGGACGTGGAGATGCCTGGATAAGAAAACTTACCCAGAGTAGTTATGAAGAGCATATCTAAACCATGTTCTGAAACACAAGTTCAACCATGATTCTATGGTGGAAATGCCATTCCTTTTACTCACCTAACAACCCCATCTTGAATTACTCAGGCTTGAGGCTCTGAGAGTAAGGGAATGGAATCCAAGGGCCTGCTTAGCTAGAGCTGAAATACATGAGTAGCGAGGTTTGAAATGAAGCCCAGGTCCCAGTGTGGGCAGTGTCTCCCTCAGGGTGAGGAATTTCCCTCACAAGTGCAGCCAGTCAGATTCTACAGAGAGGTAGAGGCACTGGCCTGTGTTATGTTTCAGTATGCGCTGGATGACAGGAATGACCAAGAGGGAATGGGTCCACAAAGGGCAAGGTCAGCCTGACAGTTAATGAGAGGTTTGAAGGAAGACAGGCTGGTTGTTCCGCAAGACGGCTTACTGGCTGAAATGTCAAGGACTCCTGGCAAGTTGAGAATTATGAGATACATCCATTTTTTCATTCTCTGCAATGAATCATGCCTCTGGTGACGTGTGTGTGTAGAGTCAAGTTTTATCAGCTGCTTTCTGAATTATTGCTTATCACTCAGGGCCCCTCCCATGCCCCCACCAATCAAAGATTGCCAGAAGGAAGTCAGATTTTAGCTGGGGAGGTAGAACATTCTGTTTTGGAGGAAGCCGTTGGTTACACCTGCTACTCAGGGATGTCCTAGCTTCAGGAATCTTCTTCCTGCCGCATGCCATAGAACGCAGCAGTCTTTCTGAGCAGACCCTGGCCAGTGGCCAGTGGCCTGGCAGCTAAAGGTGGGCACAAGCAGTGTGCTCTCCTCTCTTCCTTCAGCAAGACAGGATCTTGAGGAAGGCTTTGCGGAACTCAACATTGAAGGTGGTATAAATCACGGGGTTGAGGGCGCTGTTCACATAGCCTAGCCATGTTGTGGCACTGTAAAGCTCTGGGGATACGTGGCATGCTTGGCAATGGGTATTGAGAACGTGGGTCAGAAAGAAGGGCAGCCAGCAGACAATGAAGGTCCCTGGGTTGCAAAGGAAGAGAGAAACTAGGTAAGAGGTTTGCTTACTCCTTTCATTACAACATGAAAATGGCTCACAGTTGCTTATACCAGCTACTATGCTGAAAATCTTATATGCCTATTTAATTTTTACACCAACCGTTTATAGTAGGTGTGATTAGTCCCCCTTTTTTTATGTGGATGAGAAAACTACATGCTTATATTTTTTATTTATCTCAGGCCTTTGTTCCTAAATCAATTTTCTAATTTAATCCTTAATCCTTAGTTCTTTACTAAGTAGATAGTTCTTTACTAGTCTTTTATACTTCTCAGTTTAATTCAAATGTTTATTTAATGTCTAGCCATGCAAGACATGATCCTAGGTTCTGATAGGGAAGAAGACCTTAAAGATGCACTGGCACATTACTGCTGTTGAAGAGATTACTTCTAGGGGTTCTCATCTGCCTCTAAGATATGAGAAGGTGAGGTTGTCAGTGGCAATGAGAAGGATGAATTGCCTTCACTAACTCTATTTGGTACCTGTGACTTACCAGTTTTTTTCTTTACATCATGGAATACTTGATAAATACAGAAAAATAGGAAGAAGAAAAATAACCACACACCATGCAAAGACAATCACTTTTGATATCTTGGTGATTTAATTTTCAGGGTTTTTTCCTCTGTATTTAAAATAATCTAGATGTTATCATACCATATTACAGTAGCTTTCTGCATTTGTATTTCTTGACTTAATATTTTAGAATAAGTAAGCATTTATTCATTTATTAAATATCCAATATGTGCCAGGTACTTTTATTGAATCATTATCATATTTATTACCCATTATAATTGCACATGACAAATAACAAACACAACAGATAAACACAGCTCAATTAGGTGACTTGTCTAGGTTCATATTTCATAGTCTAGGTTTCATATTTCAGTCTGGGTCTTTTGAATTCCCATCAGAGTTAACATTTATACACAAATCTTTTAAAATTGTATTGTAAGCATTTATAAATACTACAGTCATTGGGTTTCTAATTCTTCTCCAGTATGGTTACCTTTGTCCTCTCCAGCAGCTCCACCAAACTCAACCTAACTGACCTAAGTCAACCCAACCCAGCTCAACCTGACCCAAACTCACCGAGCACAACGGCCAGCATTTGGGTGGCCTTCTTCTCCCGCAGTGGCACTCCCCGAGGCTGCAGGGTCCCCAGCTTCAGGGATGTTGACAGCCTGCCATTACTGAGTTTTCGAACCTCTAAGCTGAGTTTAGGTGCCAGGGTGGGACTGAGTGAGTTCCGAGTGCTCCCCTCCTTTTTCAACTCTCCCGCTTCTGGGAAACCCGGCTGCCCCAATGCAGTATCTTGGCAGATACTGAAGTAGCGCTTCAGCTCCATCTGTGACCCGCCAGGGGAGAGGGGCTGCAGGTGTGACAAGAGAGGGTCCTGACATTTCTGGGGATACTGTTTATCTTCTGAATGTTCCTGGAAAGGAAAGAGAATGCAAACAAGGAAAAGGAAACCAGCTTTGTGCGAAACCTACTGAGGGCATACCTGGTGGTAGGACCATGGAAGGTTAAGGTACATGAAATCTGCTTCTGACTTTACAACTAGACAGCACCTACCAGATACAGAACATCTGAGAACCACAATAATCCCTTGAGGAGGGTAGCACAGGATTATAGCCTGGCCTTTCTGACTTGGAATTACTTGGATATATAGAGGAACATGTTAAATGACACTACTAGATGTAAATAGAAAAATCTGGTATGTGGGAAACTCCGTAAGACAAATGACTCAGTTTCTTCAACCACTGAAGTGCAATACCACCACTACTTAACAATTGCCAAGTATGGGTCTTATTTGAATTTTGATTCAAATAAACCAGCTATAGGAAATTTATAAGACAACTGGGGAAATTTGAACATTGATTGGTTATTTAGTGATATTAAAATATTAATTTGTATAGTGCAATGTATTATAGTTAGTGTTTTATGAAACATTTTTATATTTTATAAACCATAGAAGAAATATTTTTGACTGAAGTGCTATGATATTTGGGATTTGCTTCAGAACAATCCAGTGGGGGCTGGGAAAATAGATTGGCCATGAGTTGAGAATTGCTGAAGCTGGGTTATGGCTACTGAAGGATTTGTTATATTTGTTTTTCTACATTTTTATTGTTGAAATTTTCCATAATAAAAAGTTATAAAAAACAGAAAACCCTAGATTTTCATCTCAGCTTCCCTACTTAGTAGCTGTATCCCTGGGCAAATTAATTAAATGTCTTTGAGTCTTATTTGTAAAATAGAGAAGAATTTGGGGGAAATGGGTTTGGGATGAGTAGACTCTGAAAGTGGAGAACTGAAGATACATGGTTATTTCTAGAATGTTGGGGGATGTCTGTGTGCGCTCAATATCTGAACTTCTTTCCATGTTTGAAGAATCAGACATGGCACCAATCTTGAGTAGCAGATAGGACCCCTCAATTCCCATTACTGAAGCCATAAAAGCCATGCATTCACTCCCCCACCTTCCCACTGGGTATCTAGAACTCTGGCACATGAACCAAGCCCGGTCAATTGGAGATATGCATCTAAGACCTCAAACTGGAGCTTCTAAAGCAGGGAGACTTCAGAAGAATTAATCTATCAGCGGTGGCAGTCAAATGTCCAATGTCCTAGGTCTTCTAATCAGATTCTTCCTTAGGCATGAACAGCGTCTTCTGAAGCTGTTCTTCAGGTTTCTCACTGAGTTGGAGTACTTGATATCCTTACAGTAAATTCCCTTTTCTATATTTCTAGTACGTCAATCAGTATCAGTGACTCTCATCAATCTCTCCTTAGTTTGAGAAATCACCATTTTCCAGACAGGCAGTGCTGGTACACTCTACATACTCAGAAACAATGTTGAATGAATGAATGCAAGTACCTTTAAGATGATACAGTATTTCTAAAACTTCATTCCATGTAGGTATTTGTAGGGGTTTTAGCACAGTGTATTTAAACATTGTTTTGATTTTCACTTTAATGGGGTTTTCTAATAATTAATATAAGCATTTTGTATTTTATCTGAATGAACATTTATAACCAAGATTATGTTTATGATTGTGCTGGCATCTGGTAATCTTTTACAAGTGATTATATTTAACCTCCAATGCATTATTTTGGAAACTAGGGGACTAGGGACAAACCCTTAGTGCCTATGAAATCTCAGATTTGAGAACACTGATCTGGTGCACTCTGTCGGCATTTTACAGATATGGAAATTCAGTCCTATAGAAGGAAAGTGATTCTTCCAAGATTATATATTGGTGAGTTGTATTTTTTGGCTCTCTCTGTAAAACCTTATCACTACCTGCACGACTGACTTGAGGAAACACTGGATTTCTTTGGGTCTGGCTGGCAGAGCTCTGCACTCCCAGATAGCCGGACAGAACCCATTTCTCTATACTTCTGGCAATGTCAGCCTCTTGGTTCTCCAAACTCTGCTTAGTAGTCACCACCTTTCCTCCCTGGAGTCTTCTCAGACCTTGGATCTGCTATAGGAAACTTCAAACCTCTTATCTATTAAAAAAATAATTTATAGCAAAAGTCTCTGTTATACCAGGCTTGTGTACAAGTGGTTAATTAACTCTACAGAGACTGGAAAAGGCTCAGATCTTCATTATTGTGAGTTTTTGAAGTTTTATTCCTAATATTTACTTGGCTGTGGAGTTCAGGGAGAGGAATACTCGTCTTATGTTTAACACCTTAAGGCTACATTCTGCATTCAGCTTGCTTGGGGATGCAGGGCTGACTTGAATTGGAAGGACAAGGATCAGGGTACCATGAAATTGTCTTGGATTTCCCCATGTTCAGTGGCAAATAGGGCACTTGAAAGTCTCACATTAGCCTCCCTTCTCTGCTTTTATTGGTTCTGCCCACATGTCTTTTGTTGATGGCCTGTTCCCTCTGGGCACATGGCTCTGGATAGCACCCTCATACCACATCCAGGAGTCATTGGTTCCAGTCACTGGGATCTAGCCCAATAGGCATATGCTTTCTGAACATTGATGATTCCTATCCTGAAGCTCAAATCAGGCAGGATCTCAGATCTTTTATATATACGGTAGATCAAAGTGTGGGATTGGGGCTAGATTCCATTTTGGGGTGAAAGTGGAATCAACTCAGGCCAGCATCTTGAGATAAGGTCTCTTATTCTATTGCTATAATCAGAAACATGGCTTACTTACCATTGGCCCTGTGGCATCTGATGGGAATCTGGCCCTTATTGAAAACTGCCGCATGGGGTGCAGCCTCAGACAGGAAGACTAGGGTGGGTTGAAGGAGAAAAACTTGTGAGTTAAGCTCTGCATAGTTGAACCACATAGATGCCAGTGCTTAGAATATAATATGTTCATATCCTCAGCCTGAGGTCCTGACCTCCTATTTCATGGGGAACAATATTCTTGTTCTCTCAAAGCCCTGGGACTTTGACTTTGAGAGTCTGACTCTTTCAGGTCTTCCTAGGTTGATCTAGACATTCAAATTGGACCTGCCTTCAAGATCAAATTCAGTTCTTACTCTGTCTGTGAAGCCCTTTCCTGAGCATATTGACCTCACTCTTCTCATAACCTCCATAGCACTTAATATTTAGGTGCTTAATTGCCTTCATGTTACATTTTGCAAACATCCAATCCCATTTGGGGCTGTCTGTTAACTCTGGGTAGAGTGTGTTTAATTTGCTTGTCTAGATTCAGAACTCCATGAAGGCTGAGACTGTATAATATTACTGCTATCCCTTTCCTAGCAGATTGCAAGTGACTGGTATTCATCCATTCATGCTTGAAGGACATATTGAAGCATGTGCCAGGCACTGGGATAAGCAGAATTTACAGCCCAAGCCATTGGAAGATCAGTGCTGAGGCACCCTTCTTTTTCAGAGCCTAGAGAGACCCAATAAAATGCATCATCAGCATCCCATCCCCTCCGCTGGTTAGGGCCTAGATACCAGGTCAGATGGAGTAAGGAAGAGAGGTTTTGATGGACCGCAGTGGTTCTTGGAATGAGTGGTCTGGCTGGAAAGTCAGTCTTGGGAACTGACCAGAAGTGCATGGTATAACTGCCACACTAAAACTTCATCCTCTCTGTGACATCAGAACTGCTGGCCATTTGGGGGCAATGGAAGAAAGCTGAATAAGCCCAGGAACTCGCCTATACTCCTGCCATGTAATGTGCACTCTGGCAAGACTATCAAGAGCACTTTTCAGATGGATTTCCTACCTCTAAAGAACAGACAACACCGCAGATTACAAGATGGATGTCAGCTGTGTGTCCCCAGTGTGGCAGTACAGGCAAAGTATGCGTTGCTGGCCACAGGCTGGGAGGCCACAGCGTGGGTACTGACTTCCCTGCACCCCTGCAGGTGCTCACCTGCTGGGGGAAGCCGGGTCTGACACTGATGCACTGGCTGTTCTGCCGAGTGAGGATCCGTTTCCGCCTTCTCTGTCTCAGCACCACATAGATCCTGGCATAGACAAGGACAGTCACTCCAAAGGGCAGGTAGAAGGACACCACTGAAGAGTAGATGACAAAATCAGGGTTGGAGATGGAGCAGATGCTGGGGTCTCCTGAAAGCGAGAGAAAAGGAGAAAGCAAATCAGTTTGCCAAGTGTGAGCCCTCCGTGGGGGACACAAAATATGGCCCCATAGCCTGCGCGGTGTCTCCACTGTCTAATCCACACAGACCCTTGCAAAGCAGGGGTCCCCCAACCCATCTAGCCGCTTCATCTGTGCGGGCTTCCCCGAGTTCCCTGAGTCAGAAGCAGCTCTCCCTTGCTCTGTGTCCCACAGGCCTTTACCACTGCTGCTCTGCTGCCGCTGCAGCCCCGGCCTGACCACTGAGTCGTGAGGGTGGGGCTGTAGTCCCGGCACCTTGCCGTCATCTCCCTGAGGGGAGCAGGCCTAATTCATCTTCGTATCCCTCACAGTTCACTTACAAATGAAATTTACCCATGATCACGTGCCAGGCACTGCTCTACACTAGGGCCGCAAAGATGGATGGGACACTGTGTCTGTCCCTGAAGGGGCTCGGCCTAGACGGACAGATGATCCCATACACTGCACTGAGTGTCCGAGGAATGCAGCCCAGGGGGCCTGGGGAGTGTCCCAGCAGCAGGCCAGGGGCCTCCTGGAGGGACGTAGCCCCCGCAGGGCCTGCTGGTGTAGAGGCATGGAAGGATGGTGGGAGGCACTGAAAGGAGGAAGGTTTCTTTGCCGAGAGAGACAAATCTCTGAGTTGAATCTGAGTTGGGGGTCAGGTGGTGGCTGACTGCAGGCAATTCTGTTTTTCAGAGAATCCTAGTACTGGTCAGCAGTGGGATGGGAGGAGGACCACTAAGGGCACGGTCACTGTGGACAGTGGGCATTGAGGAACATCCCTGTCCCTGCTTTATGTCCTGCAATGCCCCTGCCACTCCACCTTAGGAGGTCCCTGTAGCTTGCTTCTTTGCTCACAGATGTTGAGATTCCTCCAATGCCCAGGATCGGGCCTGAAAGTTGCCCCATCTTGGAAGAAGAAAGGGAAGAACACAGGTGATGTGCCAAGATAAAATGCACATTATTTTATCTTGTCATTATGGCAACATTATGTGACACAGGTGCCATTACTGTCTCTGTTCTCAGATGGACAGACTAAGGCTCAGGGAGGTTCAGTAAGTGGCCCAACATCACAGAGTCTGAAAGTGGTGGAGCCTGGATACATTGCTCCAGCCACAGTGACCCCCAAACCAGTGTTCTTTCTGTGATGTTGACTATCCCTCTCCCCCTACCACTGGCACATGGCAAACTTGCACGTCCAGCAGTCGGTACCAGCAGCTGGCACACAGCCAATCTTCATAAGGGGCTGGGAATTCTCAACAACCCCAACCCTGGCCTCAGGAGATGTGGCCACAGGTATGGACTGGTAGAGAGAGGGCAGCAGCCATATGGGACCCTCAGTCTGCTTCTTGGTCCTCTGAGGAAGTCAGAGGCCAGGAGACCCAGGTCTGCCATTTAACTGTGTGGTCTTGGGCACGTTACTTCACTGGGCCAAGCCTCAGTTTCACTTTCTGTAAAAGGAATAAAGATATTCTCACATAGTGGTGGTGAGACTAAATGACAATAAATGGTAGCAATTATTGTTATTATTATTATTTATTATATACCTTCTCTGAACTTTTTGAACTTGCAAGGTATCATTTGGAATGGAAATTTAGAGGAAGACCTCTAAGGAAAAATATTTGTAGGGGAGGAAAGGGAGTAAGAAGCTAAGAATTAAAGTGAAAAAAGAAAAAAGAGGGTACTTAGTGAGGCGTTTGAATGACAGCACTGCTACCAGAATCTTTACAAGCTACTCCCGAATTCTCTGATTCTCTTGGGGAGGGGAGAAAATTCAGGTAAGACTAATGTCATGTGACCAAAGCCTGCCTCAGCATCCTTTAGGAAATGGCTGGTAAAGCTTTGAGTAGTGGTCACCTACTCATTTTCTAGTATTGTGGGGGACATGAGGTTGCAGGTGGGATGGGGTGGCAGCTGGTGGCCTTTCTGAGTCTACAAGGAGTCATGTTGGCAGCGCAACATGATTAGCCCTTCTTCTGAAGTCCCTTCCTCTGCTGTCAGTGTCTGACTGAAATGAAAACACCTCCTAGAATAAGGAGGTGCCTCAGCATGTTTTGCAAGTGAGAGGGGGGCCAGGGGAATGGCAGGGCCACTTCCCCACTCCTCATCTCATCATTCTTGGGGTGCTGGGTATTCCCCATATGTCCCTCCACATAAACCTTCTGCCCTTCTCTGCACTCCTCTGGGCTCTGGGAGGCTGACCTCTAAGTCTTACATATTAACTACTACTTTTAAAAATCCAGGAGCAGAAGTGAGTGCAGTACCCTTCTATTTGTGTAAAAATGGGCACACACACACATGTGCGTATGTGTGTGTATACACACTTGTTTTCAGAACTATCTTTTAGGAATATTAGTGTTTGCTTCTAGGGTGGGGCATGAGGCAACCAGATTCTGAAGGGAGACCTGCATAGATATAAGTATGTGGATCCCACATACGTATGTTTTATCATGAGCAAGTATTTATTTTTCCATTAACAATATTGAAAGCATATGTGTGAAGAGAGAGCACACCACTGTTTCAGGTGCCCTGATCAGTGAGGACCCTTAGGGTACAACCACTGAGGCTGTTGGCAGGGCAGAGTGGAGCACTGTCCACCAGCAATTCCAGAAGCTTCCCTCTGTTGAGTCCAAAGGAGGTGTCAGTGAGGGTAGTGGGGCCCCCCAGGAGCTGAGACTTCCCCAGGAGATGAGGTGCCTTGTCTTGATTATTTAACCAAAATAATATTGTGCTTTTAGCACAATAGTTGTTGAATGAATACGTGAATGATGAATAAATGAGCAAGTGGACAAATGAGCATTTTACATCCACACATAAACAGTCACTGACTAGAGGATAACCAGGGGGTTTACTCTTCATCCTGAGACTCAGAATTTATTCCAACTGATCTCAACATTTATGGAGGAAAGAATGATGATCAGGGCTTATCCACTTACCCATACAAGAAAAGTTTATGGAGCACCTACTGCTTTCAAGGCACTGTGCTGGGTGAAAAAAACACTAAATATATCTACTAATGGGTCTAAGAGGCTTCTGTGGGCTAGCCTGGGAACTTTAGTCCTACAGTAATGTGAAGAGCAAGGCCAGAAACAGGTTGAGTTGAGAGATTCATGAACTTCAAGCTCATTGAAGGGTTTGTCTGTAACTTATTTCCAAAGACAGGAGATCCTGATGAATCTGATTTTAGGATGATGCTGTTATTCATTTAATTTTGTACTTCTCAACCAAGCTCCCACCAGCTCCAGTGTTCTGAAAGCCAAGTGAGATGTTCTATTGCTCAAATCTTAACAACTGTCCTCCATTTCTTTGTTTAGAAGGGACATTAACACAGCTGAAGGCATTTTCTTAACCTGAATTTTTTTTCTCCTGTTACTTGCCATTGCTTATTCATTCTAGAACTTTTTAATAACACTGTTTATATCTGATTTAGCATAAATTTAAATACTGGTTATTTTTCTTATCTGTGAAATGAAGGGGTTGGGCTGCTCATTCATTGATCTTTAGGGTTTCCTCTAGCAGCAATACCCCATGTTCCACCACTATAGAGGCTGTTGGTAACATGATATCTGTTAGACTGCTGGGCCTCTGCTGGGAGCTGGTGCATGGCCAGCCAGGCCCCATAGCCCTGGAACTTCTGTGACCCGAGATACTGCTTTATGTGTGCATTCAGAAGTGCATACTGCCTTTCTCTCAGACAATGAGGACTCCATGCAGGAAGAAAATGAAGGTCAGGTTTTCTCTACCTTATGTTCCATGACAACTCACAATCCCAAGTGATAGCCAATGTCATTCAAAGAAGGGCTTTGCCAGAAAGTTCTTTTTCATGCTGCACTTCTTAGTGAAAACCCAGCCACTTCCGATATTGGGTGTTATTGGCAGTATTCTGCCCTTTTATCCTCTACTTTTCACAAAGGAAGTAGGAAAAAATGGGCGAGAGAAGCCACTTCTATTGGGCTTTCCAATGACCTTACAAGCTTCCTTACAGATGGAAGAGGTGCTGAAGGACCCACACTCATCAGGATAATGAAGCTGCAGTGTGAATGCCAGACAGAGGAAGAGAATGATCATTGGGCTTCCCTGCCTTGAGCTCTGCTCGCTAGTCCCTGAAGTGTGTTCTAGGGCGAGGTGACTGGTCTACTCTGTGACTACCAGCAGAACTACCACCGTTTAGATTTTCCTTGGAGCAGGTGCATAGTTAAATGTTGAGGTCCAAAAACTTTTCCTAGTACGTAATTATAAGAACATAACTAGCTAACATCTATTGGGCTATTACAGTGGACCAGATGCTTTGATACAATATATGAATAAATGGAGGGCTTACTATAGTCTGATTAGTAAACTTAAAAGTAAGAGAGAGAAGCAAGAGTGTACATGCTAAGTCACAGGCATTTGCCTTCTCAGCTCTATATTTGAAAATCCTTTCCAAAACATTTTTTATGAGTTTTTTTTCTGGAACAATAATGATCTCACTGATGGTAACAACACTGCAATTAGCTCCTCATTCTTCTTCACGTTAGATGTTGACATTAACTGGAAACTGTCTCCTGTCAGAGTCTGAAGCGGTTTTAACTGTTTCCAGTGTGTGTGTGTGTGTGTGTGTGTGTGTGTGTGTGTGTGAGTAAGACCACCCCCACCAGCCTCCAAGGATGAGCAAGAGGAACAATGCAGCCCAGCAAATGTTGGTGGAGATTTGTTGCTGGCAGGGGGTAAGGAGTGCCATGGTCTAGCAGTGCTCGTGTGTTCCCATACTACAAATTCCAATTTAGAATGCATTTTTGCATAGAAACTAGGATATAGGAGGTAGATTAGTTATCAGACTAACCCAAAGAGCACATTTAATACTCACCAAAAATGATATTTGAGTGCTGCAGTCAGCCTCTTATAGCTGTGTTAGGGAATGTTGCTTTGGGAATGTGTGAGAGTGTGTGTGTGTGTGTGTGTGTGTGTGTGTGTGTGTGTATGAAGTGCACACATTCAGTGAAAATAACAAAGTAACTAATGGTGAAGAGTAATAATGTAATATTTTAGGAAAACCCTGAGTTAACCAAGCAAATATTTGTTGGATAACTTGGTACTTAGCCTTTCATGTGGCAGAAGAAACAAGACTGACCTTGAGTTACTGGTGTGTGTGTGGCCGGTCTACATAGGTTATCCCAATTTCATACTCACTTAATTGTAAAAAAGTTCTATGAAGGAAGAGTGAAGTTGTATCATATGTAAGGTTAAATCTAAAGTCAATGATTAAAGTGAAAATTATAGAGTTGAAATTTGCTTTGAAAAATACCCTGAATCATGTGTAAAGATATTCATGTTTTATGACAGCCCTGAACAGTAATAACTAAAGACGTATGATACAGACATAATATCTCATACATAATAAGGAGTTCAAACACAGCATACAATTTTAGAGTTAAAGTTGCTGGGCTTATTTTCAGGGGGCCATATGTAAAAATAAATACTAAAAACTTCCTGATTAAATACATAGACTTAGTCTATATACGTGAACTTGCACAAATTTATGCTCCACTGTAGTATTATCAATAAGAAACTTAGAAAAGTTAACTAACTTGTTCAAGGAGACACAGCTGGTAGGTAGTAAAACTGGAATTTGAATCTACGTTTTTCTGACTCCAGAGCCTCTGTCTTCCTAAATGTCTTTTGACTCCTGAATCATTGTCAGGAAAATAACTAATTGAAGGCTATTTATAAGTTAGGATTTGCCTATATTTATATGTAATGCATTACATGTAATATCTGTATACACATAAATATACAGTTATGTGACTTAAACATATATACCAGAAATTATATAGGATATAGTAGGAACTTAGTAGGAATCAAATGTAGCAATCCAAATGGTCCAGATAAGAAATCTAGATGCATATTAGAACATTAGTCAGTCAGTTCTCTCTTAACAAGCACTGTTTATTGTTAATACCCAAACTTTACTACATATGGTAATTGTGTTCATTCAACACATGAAATTCCTGAAGCTGAAATGTGGACATGGACCAGACACCAAAGGCAGTGATCCATATGATGTGTAAATTTGGATGGGTGTCTAATGTCTAAAACCCCAAACATCTCAGATATACACATTGTTCATTCATCTGTCTATCCATCCGTCCATTCAGTAGAGCCTATACCATGTACCAACCATCATGGACAGAATTTTTGTATGTTAAAATATAAGAAATACACCCTCCAATAATTTTGGAATCTATACTAATCCCCCAGTGCCAGAAATGATATTTATTGAGAAAAAGTTAGAAATGTATATCCTACTTGAGGGCTTTTATGATGTTAATTTGCACTATTAAGTCCATTTTGAATTGTCATCTTTTCATCAGCAAACCTCACCTAAATTATTAATACAGTTTAGTTTTTTTAACTGGCACATTTCTTCAAATGAATACAATGACACTTTAAAAATAGGGATAAACCCGACTTTTCATTAATCGAGGCAAATTTCATCCCTGTGCCAATAATTGATGAGGCTTCATTTTACATTTTACTTACAATCAACAAAGGTCAAAGTTTTGCAGTCTATGGCACCCTCATTTGCTTACAAAGTACAATGGCCAGGGGTCAGAAATTTCAGGGCTAAGCACCACTTACAAGCACTCAGGTGTGCTGTGAATCACATGGACGTTGTAAGCGGGGCTGTCACAGGGCCATCACTGTTACCTGTGGTGTTGAAGCCAAAGAGGAGAGGGCAAGACACAGCAAAGGCCAGCACCCAGACGGCTGTAATCATGCAGGCCACACGCCGGCAGGAGCTCTGTCCTGTGCCGTGTTGGTAATGGACTGGCATGGCCACTGCAGTGTACCTGTGGAAGCAAGGGGAGAGAGGAGAAACGCAGTGAGAAGGGATGGGGAACTTTCAAGAACCACGTTGAAAGAGGTCACTAGAGAAGTCATCAGGTTGACACAGGTGGCAGGAGAAAAATAATTTTGTTGGAGAGAGAGAGAAAAGGGTAATTGAGTGAAACTGTAGAAAAGTTGAGCTAAATAAATGAAAAACTCTCTGAGGAGGGTGAGCAGAGAAGGGGATAAAGAGTGAAAAAGCTAGTAGAGCAACACTGGGCTGCCGGAGAGCTTTTTCATCAGTGCGTATCTGAGCTTGGTGTTCATGCTCTCAACCCAGCAGACTCTGGTGCTGTCTGCATGCCTTTACTTTATCCTCAGTTTCTCAGATAATGATGGAACTGTGCCCAAAGAGGAAGGATCCCTGCTTGTATCCTAATATAAATTCTAACCCTTGGAGTGACAACTCTTCCAAGTAGCAGAGCTTTTGAAAATAGAGACGAGTAATATACAGTGAAGGCTTATTTTAAAATCCAGTTTTCATGCTCTCTTAGTCTGTTCAGGCTGCTGTATCATAAAATACCATATATTGGGTGACTGAAGCAACAAACATTTATTTTTCACAGTACACAAAGCTGGGAAGTCCAAGATCCAGGTGCTGGTAGAGTCAGTGTCCGGTGAGAGCCCCTTCCTGGTTTATGGACGGCCTACCGTCCTGTTCCTTCAGGGCTGCTGAATCGCTCGCCACCTCCGAGGGCATTGTCTCTCCCAGGGACCCCTCAGTCTCCAGGGCATCCACAAGTCTCTGAGGCCTTGCGGAGGGCTTCCTCTGGAAAGGGGGCACTGAAGGATGGTGTGTACTTGGAGAGCACTGTGGAAGGATCAGAACTGTTTCTCCCCAGTTGGCTTGTGGTCTGTTAACTGCCTGGAGGGTCCTGTTAAAATACAGATTCTCAGATCATGCCCCCTGGATATTTAAATTAGGAACTTCTGGAGTGGAACCATAAATGTGTATTTTTAACAAGTGAATATATTTTATGATTCGACAAGTTTGAGAAAGTCTGCATTAGGGAAATCTGTGTCAACAACTCTGGCTTACTTGGGCAAGAAGTGAGAGATGAGACTGCATTTACCTGTAGGTATTAAAGTTACATACAGGCACTGTTACATTGCATTTTTTTATAATTCTTTGTAAACATGATCAAAGTTTTAGAATAAATGAGGCCCCCAAGTTGGCCTCCAGGGTTTTCAGCTAGAAAGCTTGCCAGAGGTGACTGAGTGGTAGAGGCAGTTCCGGAATTAGCCATAGGAGGGCGCCCAAATGCAGCAAGAGCTCGGCCCTCTCCGCGGGGTGAGAAGTTCACTGCTCACCTGGGGGCTCCCCAGGCGCGGTGGGGAGGACGGAGAGAAAGCTGGGCCCTCCCGGTACCTGACGCCTTTCAGGGACCCTGAATTTCCACCCAGCAGGCTGCTCCATCTCTGGTCTCCGGAATGGCTCGCAGAAGATCCCCCGCCAGCCAGCGCGGGCAGGGCCTGGCGCGGCGCGGAGCGGAGCGGGCGGTGCCCAGGACGGCTCCCGAGGCGGTTGTGCAGCGCGCCCTCTGGGGCGGACTCGGGGCGGCCACCTCGCTGCGTCCTGCCGGGTGTTTGCGCTCCCAGCTCTCTGCGCACCTCCTGGCATGGCCAAGAACACTGGCAGTGCGCAAGGTGGTTAAGGCCGTGGGCTTTGGAAACAGACTGGCCAGCGTCCGAATCCCAGTTCTTCCACTTAACCGGGTGGTGTGGGCCTGAGATCTGGCTTTTCTGAGACTCAGTTTCCTTATCCATATCTTGCTGATAATGATTCAGCTGAACAGAGATTTTTGGGGAGGAAGAAATTTCCCCCACCCCTCCAGGTCCTTCTAGCTAGGCTAAGGACATGAGACAGATTAACAGGAGGAAAAAAACTGGAGTTGAATCATGTATGGTACGGGGAAGCCACAGACATGGATTCCAAAGACAGGGACGAGTTGGAACATAGGTCATTCTGAACCAAGGAGAAGCGGGTGGGGGCCAAGATTCAAAGGAAAAGGGAAATAATCCACAGGAGTATGAAAAGAATAAATGTTTGATAATCAAGTATCCCCTGAGCCACATAGTAACAATGAAGGGGCGCAAAGAGGAATTTTAACAGATTTAGCCAGATCCCCCCCTGTCTACCGCACCTAGTTTATTTACATTATAATGTAGCTATTTGTGGTGATAGCTCTCCTCCTGGAGTACTTTATCTAATTTATTTTTAATGCAGTTGTGGGGCGTGAGGTCAAAGTTCCTTCCTGAATCTTTTGGGCCTTAATAGTTTTCAGCTCCAAATAATCTACACATCACAATGGCACATTTTGGGGTGGCCTGACATTGGTCCCTACAAGCTGTCATGAGTATTGAATGAATTATCTCTGTGAAGATTTTTAACACAATGCATAGTACCTAATAAACATTAAGAAAATAACAGTATCATTATCATTATTGTTGTTAATATATTATTGTTGTTATTATCCATATAATAAATGGATAAAATTGTTATTATCCAAGGGATCTGTGATTGTTCATATCAATGAATTATGAGTGTCTGCCCCTTATTCCTGATTATCAAGGGACATTAAATGTATTTTATTTATCTATCAAACAAACAAGTATATAACACTTTCTATGTGGCAGGCAACTTTTTAAGGTGCTTTACAAATATTAACTTATTTAATCCTTTTGTAAGGAGGAACTGAGGCCCAGAGAGGTTAATGGGCTTGCCCAAGTTCATATTGCTATTAAGAGGTAAAGCCAGGATTTTTAGCCAGGCAGTGTGGCTTCAGAATTAGGGGATCCCAAGTTTGGCTAAACACTTCTGCATAGCAGTGTGCTATAGTGGAAAGAGGCTGACTGAATCCTTACCACCCCACCTACTAGCTGTGTGACCTGGGCAAGTTTACCTGCATAATCTAGCCTCAGATTCTTTATTCATAAAATGGGGATAATACACCTGCTTGTGGGGGTGTTGTGAGGGGTAGCAATAATGAAAAGCTCTTAGTGCCTGACACATAGTACATGTGTGTAGATTCATGCAAATTAGGATTAGCACAGAGGTAGCCAGGGTATTGCAGACAGTGGAAAGTGCTCTTACTCAGAGCAACTAGCTCCTGTAGAAGCGGGTGATGGGGCATGGTTCCTGCCCACCTCCAGGAATGACTGTAACAACTTATTGTTACAGAGTACTGGTGGGGGAGTCCCGGGGCTCCGCTTCTAGTCCCAGAACCAAGAGGCTGCAGGACCCCATGCAAACAAGTAACACTTCTGCACAAGTGAATTAAACTATGATGCCCCTCTGACTCCCAATTCTGTGGCTGGGCTTTGTGGGCTTGTCACCCTACTAAAGGTGTTGGGTCCTTGCAGCATGTGGCTTCTGCCTGCAGCCCTGTTCCAGGGTGGGAGGTGTTGGGGGTGGGGGAACTGATGAGGGTGCCTCTTGAGGGAGCTGGTGGTGGGGGAGGAAAAGGCCTGGGCTGGGTGGGAGGGTCAGATCTAACTACCCCGTGGGTTTAATGAGCCAGAGCTCCGCTTTTCACCACCTTTTATTTGGTCAGACAGGGGCTCAATAAATCTTTAGTTCTGTGGACTCCCCTCGTGGAATTGTTGAAGGAGAAAGCTTTTTGCTAATGACTGGAAAGCCCTTTGCAAATATAAAGTGCTTATTTAGATGCAAACTAAAAATCCAAGGTGCCTGTGACTCATCTGGTACCTATTGTGCTCGCTGCTGAGACGCGGAGGCCTGCCTGTGTGATGGGTGCCGTTTGAGAGCCACTTAAAGAACTCCCGGTGAATGAATTCGGTTGCATTATTCCTTGGCTCCTCGCGGAGGGCTCTGATTCTTACCATTTGATTGTGTCCTCCTCCTCAGACACTTTCTCAGCCCTCTCCCGGAGTTCGTTCTGACCCTGCAAGTGGTGGCAGGGGGCTGGCCCCCCGGGGGAAGCAAGGCGCCAAAGGGTGGGGGTTTGTGATCACCCACTTCGGTTTTTAAAAAAGAACAGGCAGCATTATCCAAGCATCCAGAGCTATGCTTAGGAATCTAATGACAATAGTATTACTTGCTTTCAAAAACCCTTTTTACCATTTCCTTTTCTTTCCTATCTCTTACTACCCTGTTATTACAGACCAGGGCTTCATAACCAAAAAATGCTGAATCCATTTGGTCAAGTTTGTCAGACTGGTGACTAGCATTGTGTGAAGACCGAAGGTCTGCGTGAATGACTGCATGTTTAATGAATTGACCAGCTCTTTGGCATCACATGAACAGAATTTAATGCTGTGTACTGCAAACTGCTGTGAAGGATAATGGCGACAGAATTTCCAAGGCCTATTTTCATTCCTAGAATAGGGAGGAGGCTCCATCTTGAGGTTTGGTGAGGATTGGTTCATACAGATATACAAATCAAGAAGAAAGCATTCTCCTCCCGTGGAGTCTAGGGCATGGCTTGTCCCTTGGGATTCAGGTAGGCGAGTGCAGTGCATTCTGGGCGTTTTCCTGTATGGGACAGAAGTCAATTCTAGGTTTATTCTTGTTAGTTGTTCTTAGGTGGTGAAAGTAGAAGTATGTGTCAAGCATGGCCGTTGCCAGCAAAATGATGCTCTTGTGCAAATTAGAAAAAGACACCCTCTTCTGGCCAACTCAAGGTGTGGCAAACAGAGCATTGGCAGAATTTGGTTCCTGCATCCTTGTTTACAGTGAGATTGGATAGGGACATGGGACAAGCATCATGATTAATTTTTTCTACCTATGATGAAAAATGCTGAGCTATAAATAGTATAGTTAAAATAGGAGGGACTCCTTCTTAAGGCTAAGATTCCATTTTGGAGACCAGGGAGTTAGGAGGTAAGATTCCTAACATTTTTTAGGTAATTAGCCAATAACCTACCCTATTTTAAATCAGGGCAAGCAATACTAAATGATATGTTCCCAGTTCTTCAGGATGACCACTGTCTTGGAGAAGAACAGGATCAATAACTTCCTTGTGTTAAGTTTATCTTAAAGAATATCTAGAGGACTGAATGTAGCTGGTGACATAATGTCTCTTGTTGGAGAGACACATCATGAGATCACATGTCAAGCCTATGTACTCCCTCCTCAGCCTTTTGCCCCATTCTTGAAATTCTTAAAAGACAGAATCCTAAGCCCATAAGTGTGCCTCGTCTCTGAGGTTGTCTGCACTTCCCTTTCTTTGAGTGTGTACTTTTTGCATTAAAGACTTCTCTCTGCTCAACTTACTGTGTTATGTCTCTGCTCTCTTCCAGTGGTAAGCATCTTTGTTACTTTGCTATTTCATTCAATGTTCTAGACTTAAGTACAAGTCTGTACTCTCTCTTTGTTCTATTTCAGACAAGTAGGGAAGGGCTACTGAGAGCTCTGATTTGGGCTTGCAAGTTCCTGTCTCCTGGGTGACCCGGACAGGACTGCAGCTGTATGATCATGCCCTTTAGTAGCTTACTTGAAAATCTTTTTTTTTTTTTGGCCTTTTGGAAGTTCTCAGAACTTAAACTCACTCCATCCAGTGCTCTGCAGCTCCCTCAAATCCTGGAATGGTAGGGGCTTAGTTCCCATGCCCTGCAGATTCAAGTGAACATTGGATGCCAGGTGACCCTGACTTTAGGAGTTGGCAAGGGATTTGCCCTATGTGGAGCAGGAGTTCAATGAACTTCCCTTTCCTCTCTCTGTTCTTCCTTGCTCTCTGCTGCCTGCACAGCTGCTGACATTTGCTGCTACTCTTGCTTTAATGAATTCCTTCCTTACCTACACTTGTCAGACCTGTTCAAGAATTCTTTCTTGTTTGGAGTCAAGAACCTTCCCCCGCCAAGGTTGAGATTTCACCTAGTGCTCAGGGAGAGACCTCCCCAGATGCAGCTGCCTGGCAACAAGAGCACAACTTGCACAGCGTCTGTGTGTGAAGGTGTGTGGGTGGAGTGTACAGGCACATGGTGGAGGATAGAGAGTAGGGTCAGGAAGTAGGAGCCTGGGAGGGGGCTGTCCCAACTTTTGTTTTCTTTTACACAACTCTTACCTCCTTCCTCCAAGGCTGATCTTTTCCCACTCTCTCATGTCCTTTCTGAAGGCGCATGTTTGTGATATAAACATCAACTATCCTCAGGCAGGAACCACTGAATTCAGTTTAATATTCTCTATTCAGGGTCCTGTGAAAGGCACAGTAGGTTGATTCACAGGTGATAAGCAGCTAGGACTAGTGTCAGAGTTTGGGGTGGTAGAGCTGATGACACAGCAAACCAGATGCAATCTGTTCATTCTGTAAATAATATATTTACATACAAAATTTACAGAAATTAAAAAGACTTAGATGTTATAAAAGGATTTATGTTCTTAAGCAGTTAAAAATATTATAAAAATCCCTAACTGTTTTATCATGATATAATTCACAGAGCACACAATTCACTTATTTCAAGTGTACAATTCAGTATTTTTTTGTATATTTGTTGAGTTATGCCACTATATCCCTTTTTTTTTGGGAGGAAGAAATTTTTTTTCTCAACTCTTCAAGGTCCTTCTAGCTGGTTTAGGAATCAAACTAACATGAGACAGATTAACAGGAGAAGAAAACAATGTTTAATTATGTACATATATGCTGAGAAGGCTTCAACATAGATTCCGAAGACAGTCAGGGAGAATGAGGTATCTATGTCATCCTGAACCAAGGGGAAGGGGGTAGCGGTCTGAGAATTCACAGGAAAAAGGAAACAATATGAAGAGTAAGTTTGCTGAGCCACACAGAAACAGGCACAGAGAGGAATTTTAAGACTTAACTATGCTCCTCCTAACTAACACACCTAGTTACATTGAAATGTTATCTATGGAGAGAGCTCTCCTTCTGGAGTAATTTTTCCATTTAAATTCTTTTGGTACAGGTGGGGGAGGTCAAAGTATCTTTTTGAGTCTTTGGACCAAACGCAAAACCAGAATCCTCTTTAGGGGCCTGGGGGAAGGACAGGCTAGGAAAGCTTATACGATAATTATTTCTTTCCTGTCACATGGCTTTCTTCTCTCCTGCAAACCATAGTTTAAAAGAAAACATGAGGAAACAAGGTCCCAGTGGCAAGCTCCACGTGGCAGTGACCCCAGTGCTCTCAAATGCAAAGCTTGGGGCTCAAATACAGCAAGAGCAGCTTCCCCAGGCTGGTTTCCCTCACACTTGGTATAGGCCACTGTGACTCCAGGGGGAGGATATGTTCCCAGTGTGGGGAAAATAAACCTTTGAAGCCGAAATCAGTTAAAGGAGAAATAACATGGGAGAAACCTGTTTACTGCTTACAAGCAGTCATCTACTCCTGCTCGCCCGTGTCTCTCATTACTCAACTGCCAAGACCCCACCACTTCCCAGCACCCTTGCAATCACCTATTGACATGGAGATGGACTACTTGTCTCCACCCCTTGGAAACATCTACTAATAAGGAGATGGGCTAAGTAAGGCCAGGTGAGAGATTCTGGAAACATTGCAATTTTACCCACAGCACCTCTCCCTTAAGCCCGGAAGGAGAACTCCAACCCTACCTGTCGATACTGATAGCACAGAGGTTCAGGATGCTGGCTGTACACATCATGACATCCAGGGTGACGAAAACATCACAACAAACACGGCTGAAGTTCCAGACTCCACCTGTCACCTAGATATCAGAGACATGGATGTTAGTTTTTCCCCAATGACCCAATTAACTCTACTACCACTCTGTCTCAGCTGCCTGTACACACCCTCCCTGTGGTTAGTACCAGTTATTACCAAAGATGTGCAGACACTGAGGGAGTGCCAGGCTGCCCAAGACTAGTCGCCCAAGGAAACATAAACTCACAGAATGTTAGAACATTAGTGCTGGAAGGGATCTGCCAAATCAGTTAGTTCAGTGCTTCTCAAAGTATGATCCATAGTAGAGGTTCATTAGAGATGTAGGTTTCTGACCCCTTCCCTAGACCTACTGAGTCATAATTTCTGAGTCTGGGAGGGAGTTACAAATAGTATTATTATTATTTTTATTAAAGTATCATTGATATACAATCTTATGAAGATTTCACATAAACAACACTGATTTCAACATTCACCCATATTATTGAGACAGGGACCGTGGGTGTAGTCAGAGTAGGGTGAGGGCCTCCAGAAAAAAGCAAGGCAAGATATATACAGTCAAGGCAATGTAACAATGTAAAGTCCTTATTGAAACTCTGTGTTCAGCATTATGCAAAGTTAAGGTCACACTAATTCTCTAGGGTAAAGATACCAGACTAGGAATATAGACATCTTCAGTGAGATCAGTTAAAGGTCAAAAGGTCAGGAGCAACTTTGCCTGGAATGTTTGAGTGTTCCGCAGGGGTATCTCACCATAATCCATGACTTCACTCTAAACAGCTCTAGCAAATAGACAATTACCCAGCCCACCTTGAGGGCAGGGCAGGTGGTACAAGTTCACACCCTAAGCCCTCAATTCCCCAAAATTCTCAACAGCCTATAAATCCCTTAGACAACACACCACCACAGGCTTTCTTGTCCCCTCCTGGTGTGAGCCAGGAGGTCTGTCCTCTCACTGTATCTCTAAATAAAAGCCTCTACTCTGGCTGTCCTACCTTGTGTGTTTGCTAAGTTCATTCTTTGACTCCACAAACAAGAATGGTATCATTATCAAGTCCTCACCCCCTCATTATAGTCAGTATCAGTGTAGTAAGATGCTATAGAGTCATTACTTGTCTTCTCCATATTGTACTGCCTTTCCTGTGACCTACCTATATTGTGATTGCAGATTATAGTTCCCCTTAATCCCCTTTTCCCTCCCCACCTACTCTTCCCAAACCCTCCCCTTTGATAAACACTGGTCCTTTCTCGGAGTATGTGAGTCTGCTTCTATTTTGTTCCTTCAGTTTTGCTTGACTCACCAAATGAGTCAAGTCATTTGGTGCTTGTCTTTCCCCACCTAGCTTATTTCACTGAGCATAATATCCTCTAGCTCCATCCATGTTGTTGCAAATGGTAGGATTTATTTTCTTTTTATGGCTGAATAACATTCCATTGTGTATATGTACCACATCTTCTTTATCCATTCATCTATTGATGGACACTCAGGTTCTTTCCATATCTTGGCTATTGTAAATAGTGCTGCGATAAACATAGGGGTATGTATGTCTTTTTGAATAAGGGATCTTCTTTTCTTTGGGTAAATTCCTATGAGTGGAATTCCTGGGTCAGATGGTATTTCTATTTTTAGTTTTTTGAGGAACCTCCATACTGCTTTCCACAATGGTTGAACTAATTTACATTCCCACCAGCAGTGTAGGAGGGTTCCCCTTTCTCCACAGCCTCGCCAGCACTTGTTGTTTCTTGTCTTTCGGATGTTGGCCATCCTAACTGGTGTGAGGTGATAGCTCATTGTGGTTTTAATTTGCATTTCCCTGATGATGATTAACGATGTGGAGCATCTTTGCATATGCCTGTTGGCTACATGAATTTTATTTTTAAATATCCTTGCTCTTTCCTGCATCACACTAAGGTTTGAGAATCACTGATCTAGTTCAAACTCAGGAGGCAACTAAAGCTCATTGTAGTTAAGTGATATGTCCATACATGTACAGCTGGTGGTGTGAAAGAGCTTGTGTACACTGCCAGATGTGTGCACTGTGCCAGAACTTCTCTGAAGCCCTCCACCCAGTGGAGAGCTCACCATTGTCCAGGAAATAAGATGAAAACACGTTTTTCATAAAACCTACCTCCAAAATGAAAATCTATCTGGCTTCTGGTTTTAAGGCCTGGAAGCATCCTGAAACAACATCTATGAGAACCTATGTAAAATTAACCTGTGCCAGTGTGCTTGCCTTTGACACCCTGGTCCCAGTGACAAAGAGATGGGGAGATAAGTGGGTCGAGGGCATTGGAAAGGGGCCCAGGCCCTCCCTCCCACTCATAGAATCTGTGAGGATAGTCCCAACCTTACACATTTACACCTGTGTTCCAAGCTCCTTAACTTCCTCCCAGTAACACTTACAAAATGTCAGGAATTTAGGTAATTTAATTTGTATTCTAGTACATCTCTAGTTTGTTTAAAAAAATTTAATGTAACCTAATTGAACCAGAGAGATGTGCCTGGGAGATTATCACTTTCAGAATGTCCACAGTACTGTCTTGGGACCTGTGGCCCTTCTGCATTTGCCAGCATCCTGCCCGTGGGGCTGCTGTTCTTGGGGACCTTGGTTCTCAAGGAGAAACCTGTGAAGCTTTGTGCCCCTTGCCTGGGTGTTTCTGCTATCCCTGCCGGGCAGGCCCAATACCTACTTAAGAGGAAGGGGAGTGAAAAATAAGTATTGTTTTCTCTGAATTAGCTTCTCAAGGAAAAAATATTTATCCAAATGAAAGTGTATAAAGTTAAGGTTGTCCCTCTGTCTAGTGTTTCTCATTCAAGATTCTTGTTATATGACCAGGTCACTTACAGTCCTAACTTACTACACTAAAACAAGGTTCTGGAAGGTTCATTCTCCTCCCCCTTCCCTAATAACTTCTTTCCCCTTAGATTTATCTTTTTCAGCATCTGATTTTTATCCCTTTTATTAGTCATCACCAGACTCTATTTTGAGCAAAGATATTTTGTTTAGAAATAACAATGAAAAGTTCAAACTAGCAACGAAGTCGTCATTTTAGTGTACTTGGTTGTGGATTTCTTTCTCTCTTTTAGTTCAATTGTTTAGCTCTATGTAAATAAACACCTAATATGAACTTATGGAAATGCTGAGTATGGAAAACTTTTTAAAGGTAATATGTGTAGTGATAATGCAGAATGATTTAAGGGGGCCAGGAGAATAAAAAATGGCTTTGCTCGGTACACAGAATGATTGTATGCTGTAAGAGCTTCTTACAAATGTTGAATTTTACATACTAAGTCTCATTTTAACTATGTCCTATGTCTACTATGCAATTTATGTCTTAAATTGGGAAAAACCACTTTTTTTTCTTTCAAAATTGTGAGTGCATGTTTGTGTCTGTGTTGGAGGGGGCAATGTCGGTGAGAGAGGGACGCTGCAACCGCATCCTCTACTGCTTGCTGGGTGTTCGTTCACGAAGCAAGTAACTGTGAAGCTCCTAATACGTCACATGTATGTGTGGTATGTTATGAGTTTTAAGGTTTTAAAACATGTACTTGAAGCCCTTTAAGTCCTTTAAGAACTTGTATCTGGAGAAGCAAAGGTACTCTTAAATAAAATAGAGGTCATCATGAGATCCTAATACTGTTAATACACTCTAACATTTATTGAGAACTTACTCTACATGGGTCACTGATCCACATGACTTATCCCAGGAATTTCTATGGCTTTGAAACTTCAGATTCTGAAAACTGAATTTGTTTTTTTTTTTACTGTATGTGCTCTTAAAGCTTTTTGAGGACGAATGATACACTTCCTCGATAGGACATTCAATGACTATATCTTAATCAACTCCAGAGAGCAGGGACCTATACTTGTTTGCCTCCCTGACTCCTTGAGAATGAATGTCTCTGACACAGTCTGTATCCACACTAACAGCTAACATTTATTGAACACTCACTGAGTCTTGATGTCCTGCAAAGCACTTTGCATTCTTGGCCTCTATTGCCCATGATGATCTTATGAGAGAGGACTATTGTTCGCTTCATTGCAGAGAAATAGACTAGAGCTTAGAGAGGCTCAGCACCTTGCCCAGGGTGGCACAACTAGTAGAGGCAGAAAGGGCTTTGGAATGTAGGGTGTTACCTGCCCTGCTGCACAGGAGTGTCAGGCAAGGAAGGGGCAACTGTTGGAAAGGGATGGAAATGGGTGAACACAAGGAGAAAGGAGAGAACTATGTGCTCATCAAGGATGTTTGTACCACAGACTTTATCATCTCCCTTCTAGGAAATGAGACATCCTCCTTCTGATTGTCTACATCTCATGGTTGCAAAAAGCAGTGCAAAAGGCAATGGTGGCTGCTGACTTTGCAGCCTAGTGAAAGTGCATACCTGGCAGGTTTCTTTGGTACCCTGCTTCTTTAGCCCCACCATTAGGCTGTCCTCTGGATGCCAGACCCCCATTGTGCCATCCCTTTCTGGCTGTCCTCTTTTCCTATCTCCAGTTATGCCATCAAGATTCCCAGTCTCTCTTTGATCTCAGTTAGGTGTCAAGAAGAAAGCAATCTGATTAACTGATTAAAGTAAATCCCACTAAGGTGCCACCACTTGGCCTTCCTGGGAGCTTGCTCACTAAAATGAGTTTCTTATTGGTGGAATGTGTCATGGAAATACTTTTCTTTTCTTTCTTTTCTTTAACTGGCATCCTCCACAGCAAGTAAATAATAGTGAGTAATCAACAAAGAGCTGTGTAGGGCCAAGAACGTGCCTAAGTCACTCTCACACATTATTTCATAGCAACCCAATGAGGTAAATATTATTTCCAATTTAGAGATAAAGAAATGGAGACTGAGAGGGGTTGAGTAATTTGCCCAAGGACACATGCCTAGTAAAAGGATCTGGGATTTCAAATCCTTAATATTAATGATTACTCTATTTTGCCTCTCCAAAGTTGGCACCTTGACCTGCTGCTTCTAGGAACTGGACAATTTAACTCCATGCTAATATTATAGGAGGGAGAGTTGGCACTTGTCCATCTGAGATAGGGCAGGGACACGGGACAAGAGACATGCCATTGTAAAATCTACTTAGCCTGCAAAAAAGGCCCAGCTTATTCTTTAACTTAATCTATATGCTGTTCTTCTCTTCTTTTAGCCCCTTACTCAGTTAAGTAACTTTGTAACCAGGACAGGAGATAGACCTCCAGAGTGTAAATGAACATATGTGGATAAAGAATGCTGAGATCTGGACCAACACAGTCCCCTAAATAACCCTATTCTTAAGACAAAACTTCAAAGGAATTATTAACTGCCTGTATACATCGTAACTTACACTGATCCCTACCCAAAAGGCCCTATAAAACCCTAAACCCTAAACCCTTAAGTGTGCCTCCTTTCCGAGGTTGCCTGCATTCCCCTTTCTGTGAATGTGTACTTTCTGCATTAAATAAAGACTTCTCACTGCTCAAATTATTGCGTTTTGTCTCTGCGATCTTCCAGTTTGTTACCTTGCTATGTCATTCTATTTTCTAGACTTAAGCACAAATCTTCACTCTCTCTGTCCTACCTCAGACAAGTAGGGAAGGGCCACTGAGAGCTCTGATTTGGGCTTATAAATTCCCATCGCCTGAGTGGCCCGGACAGGACTGAAGCTGTACGATCGTGCTCCTTAGTAGCCTGCCTGAAAATCTCCTTTCTTTGCCTTTGGGAAGTTCTCAGAACATAATCTCACTCCATCCAGTGTTCTGTGGCTCCCCAAATCCTGGGGTGGTAGGGACTTAGTTCCCATACCATGAGATTTTAAGTGGATGCTGGATGCCAGGTGTCCCTGGCTTTAGGAGTTGGCAAGGAATTTGCCTTATGCCAAACAGGAGTTCAGTGAGCTTCCCTTTTCTCCCTCTGTTCTTCCTTGCTCTCTGCTGCCTGCAAGGCAGCTGCCATTCTCTGCTACTCTCGTTTTAATGAATTCCTTCCTTAACCACACTCATCCGACCTGGCTGAGCATTCTTGTTCAGAGTCAAAAACCCTCTCCCGTCCAGGATGAGGTTTCACCTAGTGCTCAGGGGAAACCTGCCCAGATGCAGCTGCCTGGCAGCACATTCATCCACCCATATATCCAATATTTATTGAGTGCCCATTGTATGCCTGATGCATTGCTTGGGTGGGTGTACTGAAATGAATTAAAACTGTTTTTGTCCCCAGGGCCTCAAAATATAGTGTGTTAAGAGCAGTGATGTGTAAATGGGTGTGGTTGAATTGAGGGCCCAGAAGACAGAGACTAAGAAAATAACCATGATACAATGTGTTAAGTGCTGACAGTGAAATAGCACAAAGTGGTGGGAGAACATGAAAGGTAAAGTGATTTTTAAATTAAAGCAGAAAAAAAAATGAAAAAAATTCTGATAGATTTAAGGCTCTTTAGAGAGGTGATTGTACCTTTCTCCTAAATTCTAATAAATAACTTCAGAATTATACAGCAGCCAGGTGCTGTTACTCTCACTTGCTAATGAATATAACTAACTCCCTTTGACAATACAGAAGGTGGAAATAAGCAAAAAAGTGTCTTCAGGTACTGAAGTTGGCTATTGATTTTCAACAGACACAGCCTAAGGTAACATTTCCCAAATTTGCTTATTATAAGGCAGCATTTCCCAAATCACCTGAGGCTCTTGTTAAACAAAATGATTCTCAGTCCCCACTCAGAATAATAGGTTCCTCCAGTGATTCTTTCTGTGTGAGAGGTCTGGGAAACACTGGTCTCTGGGGTGTGGGTGTGGGGGAGCCAGGGCATGCCATTGCCTTCAGAAACGGTCACCCCTAAAGCAGGGTTCTGAGGCATTCTTTGTTTCCTGCATCCCTTTTGGCTACTGGTCTCCTTCTCAGAAGAGTGTTTTAAGTGCTGTGGGTAAAATTGCAATATTTCCAGAATCTCTCACCTGGCCTTAGTGCATCTCCGTATCAGTAGGTGTTTCCAAGGGGTGAAGAGAAGTAGTCCATCTCCATATCAATAGGTAATTACAATGGGGAGCCAGGGCATATCTGGACTGGAGAGGTTGGGTGGGGTCCCTATTTGCAGCCAGGTCCTGAGAGACATGGGCGAACAGAAGTGGATGCCTGCTTGTAAGCAATAAACGGGTTTCTCCTACTTTATTTCTCCCTTTGTCTGATTTCGGTTTCAAAGGTATTTTGCTCTGGGTGGTGAAAACATATTTCCCCCAGAGTTGCAAGCATGTACAATAAAATGCAATGTATCACAAAGGACACTGATTGTATTGAAATAGTCACCCAAGTATTGTAAATACATGTGCTTCTTTAACAATTCATTAAGACCTAGTGGCAGGTCCGAAATTCCTGTAATTTCAAAGTATTAATAAGTGTAAATGGTACTTCAAGGTGTCTGCAACAACTGCAAAATGATTTGAAAATACAAATATCTGTGATTTCTGCTGATGACACTAAGGATTTCTTCTGCTAGGGGTTGATGCCTGCATTTGTAATTGAAGGAAGTGCTAAATTTCAGCTTAGTGAAAATAAAGAAGTAATTTTACTTTCATCCAAGTGATAGACTCCCCAGATTAAGAACTCCTGCTGTAATCTAAGGGACGGATTTTTAGTTGTTTGGGGAAATATACAGGAGGCAAAAATGAATTTACTTCCTTAATTAGCCTCTGAATTCCATTTTTGTTTAACACATTTTGAATCTAATTTTTGTTTGTTTGTTTCAGAAGGGGACTGCTATGGGGCAAGATAGGGGATTCTCTGAATCCCAATATTCTCATCAGTGAAACAGGGTTTTAGATATTCGTAGTTCCTAAATGTCAGTTTGTAGCAGGCCAGCTGGCTGCACAAATCATGCAGCATGGAAGAGGGGCTGGGGCTGGGGGGGATGGGTACAGTGACTGTAGACTACCAGGGCCACGCCTGGAAATTCCAGTTCAGTAGACCTGGGGTAGACCCAACAGTCTGCATTCTAACAAGCAGCTCCCTGTAATGAAGGTTTAGTTCAGAGCTGCTCATCATTCTGGTGCAGAGTCATGGAGGAGCCCATGTAGAATGCAGATTTTCCTTTATTTTTAATAATCAATATCATTAGAATGCCCAAAGTCTCATCTCTCCCAAAACATGCTGCTCTTTGCTGTCATCACTGTCTCAATCCACGGTGAGTTACTCTGCCTGAACCCACCTGCTCTGTTTAGCTTGGTCTGTATTACTTAACCCTGGAGTCTTTTCTCCTATGTGCACTGGGACGCAAGTATTCTGAGTTTAGGATTCCCAATGTTCCCATGGTGGCTCACATTGCCTTTCTTCCTGATATAAGTGCACTAAACATCGCAAAAGGCGCTCAACCAAGTGGGATGTTCGTGCTTGGAGAGGGAGTTCCAAACCGCAGCTTCTAAAGCAGGAAATTAAAAACTTGAGAGGAAATCAGAGAACTATTTGGTAAGGCACAGAAAACAGTTTTCGGGGAAAATGCTGCAAACAGAATTAAAGAGACAGCTAGGACAGGGCCATCTGGAATATTATCTACTCTGAGGTCACCTGCACGGTTTTTATCCTGACCTTCTCTTCTAGGCCTAAGGACAGAGAAAACTGAAGAGGGTCAGCAACTGGCCCTTACTGCTCCCCCTTTGTAGATGGCTGAAGCCCGGGCTCCTGAGTACCTTAATGATGAGACTGGTCTCAGTGAAAGCCACTGTGGTGCCTATTTGCTGACTGGCCTTTTCCCACTTTCCAATGGCCCTTGGATTTCATGGGTATCTGTGAGATTCCTGAGTAGATCTTTGATGTGCTCGATAGGAGAAACACATAGCCAGTGCTAAAGCAACTCTTCTATTCCATGATTGGTTCTGAGGAGATCCTGTGCCATAATCCAGTCCAATCAAAGTACATCTTGGGCCCCTCTAGTAGAAATTGTAGTACACGAATTTCTCTCTTGCTGTGAATGGCGTGGCTGGCGCATGTGAGGCTTGCAGCTTGCCTTTTGCCTGTGGTTAAGACCAATACAAGGAAGAAGACTGAGCTGAGAGAACTGCAGAGAAATGGGGTTGTAGCCATGTTCTAACTGTGCCTGCAGCTCACCCTACCACAGGATTTTTAACATGTATGTTGTGAAAGCCAGTGCATTCTGTTTATTGGGTCATTCAGCTGGAATGAAGCCAATGTTTATTGTGCAAATCAATTGGAATTAAGTTTCTTTTACTTACAATTAAAAGTGTCTTGACTGAAATTTGTATAGATCATACTTTTTAGTTATCAAAACAGTTCCTTAGCAGATGACAGTTGACTCTCATGTCAAGCCTATGAGATAGGGAAAGTGCTATTGTGTACCTCCATTTCATTCACTGAATTACATGTCCTCTGACTCCCAGTTTGAAGTCTTTTTCACAGCAGAACCGTGTGTTGGAATGACACTCATGCAGCAAATTCTGGCAGAAGCACAATGGTATGTGCCGTTTTATTGCCCACCTCACTGCAATTCCTCATCCCCACATCTTTTTAAAAAATAAAATCCACATTTTTACTTTTTCTTTTCTATTCTCCCTGAAAATAAGAGTGGCCTTATCCTGTTCTGGCCAGGTAGACTTAGGTGAAGTCCCTTAGGGAGATGCTTTGAGCCACTCCACTTATTTCCTTTCTCTGCTGCCCCCACCCATCCAATTTTTTAATATGGCCGTGATGCTGAGGGGTATGGCAGCCATCCTGTGAGTGGATGTGAAAAGGGGGGATCAGAGAGTCTGGTCCTGGATGACATTGTGGCGTAGCTGAACCAACACCAGTGACCGCCTTCTTATAGAATTCTGGTTGTGAGAAGAGTAGCTCCTATTTGTTTAAGCCACAGTTAGTCAAATTTTCCAATATTTACAGCCAAAAACATTACTAACTTGTACATACTGTTATCTGGCAAAAATGAGCCAATTTTCCTTTGAAGGAAGGTATCTGGCCAATATAAACCAATATTCCCTTCAGAGGAGATGGATGCATTCAAATCTAAGCATAGGAAGCTGTGGTCAACACTGCATCCTTTCCTCCTTTAAAGGGAGCTCTTAGGTAAAATCATGTAATTATTGGATCAGCTATTCAAACTGCACCATCATTTAGGACAGATTAGTGAAAATAATGCTTTGTTCTTCTCTAAGACACGTGGATTTATATATTCACAGTCCCTTTAAGGACTCAGAGTGCTCTTTTCTCTCGTTAAGGTACCCTGTTTGCTACAGAGGTCCACAGAAAGCAGGCAGGTATTTAAGATGAGGAAAAGTATAAACTGGAGTGGGACAGGGAGACTTGGTCCTTTGGACTAGAACTTTCTAATATCCAATTAGAAATTCTAATTAATTTCTAATATCTTAACTGGTTTTTTATTAATGATGACTACTTTAAGATCCTTAGTGGACTACAGGGGAAGGTGATACAGAGATGGTAAGTTGCACTGACTAGAACCTTGAAGCCAGGGGGTGGGACCAAAAGCAGGTCCCAAAGCCCATTTCCCCGTAGAGAGGTGATTCTGCAACCCCAAGTCTCCTTCATAAGATGGTCGACTTACTTGATCATGCTCTTGATTGCTAAATACCTACACTAAATAACCCGTTAGAGCACAAATTGGTATTTATGAGGAGGCAAACGAGCTCCACCAGAGCTCTTCTCGTGGGGGAAAGCCATAGATACAGCCCACAGAAAGCCCATTGTGCCTTTAGCTGGCTCTCTGTGGGCTCAGCTGCTCCTCTATGCTGAGCAGTAGGATGCAGACACCATCAATATTGCCAGGTGTGACTAGCAGGGGATGTCATGGATGTCTAGTGTGGAAAAATCCCAAGGTCCATGTCATATACCGGTATCTACAGAGACTTTCCAGTGTCGTTCATCCAGAGTCCTGGAAGCAATCACAAATGGACAGCCAAAGAGTGTCCCAAAGTGGCTTTGTTACACACACCAAAAGCCTGTTTTATTTCAGAGGCAATTAAAATGCTTATTAGAGTGAAGCTCCCTTTTCTGCATTTCTTTCTAACATCCATCCTTCTAGAAGACTTAAAAATCCTTGTAATGAATAGGGATGGACAGAAACACTTCGAGGTGGGAGGATGGTAGTGTTTAGAATCACTGACTAATCCATATTGGTTTGTAGCACTTAAAGCCCATCTCACTCTTGAACAGAAATTTTACATGCTTCTAACTCCTTTTCTGTCTCATTATTATTGAATGTAAAAAAAATAAATAGTTTGTTGCAGGGATAGATATAGCTGCAGATATTATAAGCAGGAATTGTCCATCTAATGCATACATTGCAATACAGATTTGTTTAATCATTCATATATCAAATATTTATTTAGCAAACGTTATGTGCTAGGTAGTGAGTTTGGATTAGAGAAAAAAGAACAAAGACATAGCCTCTGAATTCAAGGATGTCTCAGCCTTATTGTGCTGACAGAAAAGTCAAGATAATTACAAGACTCTTCTCCAGCATGATTATCCTAACTGGGAAGAATTATTGCATATTTTTTTCTCCGACTCTTCTCTTAGCCTTTGCATCAACCCCAATCAGCCTTCTTTTCCTTTCCTTTTCTATTTTCTTGATTTCTTTCCTTTATACCTCCCTGTTGAGCTCCTAAGTCTAATTATAGTTCCCAGTCATTCTTTAATATGGGTTCTAGCCTAGGCAGTCTGTGTTTGAGGTTTTTGCTCTCCTGTGATATGTCATACGTAATTAACTGTCACCTTCACTATTAATATTAACTGAGATATTAATTTGATGAATTTTAATTTCTCTTAATCATAGCATCATTTTGATCCTTCATTGGATGCTTTTTTAGAATGATACACAGTGAAGAGGAGAAATATTAATAGTATATTAACATGTTTTTTAAAGAAAACTCTGGTAATTGCATGTTTTCCCATTAAGAATGTCTTTCTTGAACAGGTGTAGGCACCCCTATTTCCTTGGTAGCAAATGAATGTTTTGTCTTGATCACCTCCTGACTCTGTTTTGCACTTTCAAATGAAAATACTTTCCAATTTAAGAAATGTTTCTCTCCAGAAGAATTCTCCAGGGTCTGCTGCATTATCTGACTGATGGGGGCTCTGTCCTATAAATGGAGGAATCAAAAATATAAATGTGAAGGTTTGGTCTGTTCCTTTGGTAGCAGTGCCTGTGGAGAGCTAGTAGCCAGGAGGAAAGAGCAGAGTCCAAGGGCAACTGAACCATCAGGAGTCTGATCTATCTGCAGATTGTTAAAAAACTTTTTTAGTTTTTCTCTAATTCCTTCTGCCCCAACCACTACCCTGCCCTCATCTTCCATTCTTCCTGCACATTCTCATCCCATATACATTGAAACATGATGAAGATGCCCACTGGACTGCCTGCTCCAACCCCCGATGTCGCTGCTTTGAAACATGCACAGAGCAAACTTGGCACATTTTTAGGATGAGTCCTATCACTCAAGTCCAGCCACCTGGGTGCTGGAGACCCAGGAACCTGGTTCTGATGTGGGCAGCTCCCAAGACCTTCAATTCACTCATGAAAGGGAGAATGACAGGAACTTTCCTTCCTGCCCCAGCCCCCTATCACAGCAGGGAGCATTTTGAAGGCCAGGAGCTTGGGGAAGACAAAGACAAACATAGTCACATGGGCAGCCCACACCTGGGGCCTGCTCACCTCCAGGTATACCACCCAGGGCATCACCAAGGTGGCCACCAGTAGGTCCGCCACAGCCAGGCTCACCACCAGGTAGTTGGTAGTGGTCTGCAGGGAGCGTTCCCTCAGTACAGCCACGCATACCAGACCGTTGCCGAAGACGATGGCCAGGATGAGTGCGCAGTAGGAGAGGGCATAGTAGGCGTGCGGGCGGGCCCGACTGGCCCCCGTGGAGTTCTCTGCCCCACAGGTGGAGTTGATGTGGCCACTCAGCTGACTCAGAGGTGCCATCGACCAGGGGAGATGAGTGACCCCAGTGGGTTTCCTAGGAGAAGACAGAAAACAATATTAGTAAAACCAGACTCTTGGAGTTTGGCTCTTTGGTACATTTTTTTACTTATTGATTCAACAAATATTTATTGAGTACCTTCTATATGCCAGGTACTATTGTATGGTAAGCACTGGAAATACAGCGGTGAACAAAAAGATAAAAACCGCTACCCTCATGAAGCCTCCATGCTGGAGGAGAAGACAGTAATGAACACGATAAATGCAAGAAATGGTATGTTTGGTGAGGATATGTATTTTGGAGAACAATAAATCAGGTGAGGTGGTAAAGAGAAGGGGAGGATGTGTGGGTGTGAGTAGGGTGTCTGAGTGCAGTTTTTAATCAGGGGAGTCAGGAAGTCCTCCCTGAGAAGGTGATAATTAGGTCAGGACCTGAAGGGCATGAGGTAGCCAGCCACACAGATATCTGGGGGAAGCATGGTCCAAGCAGAAGGAAGCAGGCACAAAGGACAGGCTGGTGTGTGGAAGGGAGTAGAGGACCAGGGTGGCTGGAGCCAAGTGAGGCAGGGGCAGAGTGGCAGGGTGTGAGTTCAAGAGGTTGTGGGGGACCATTCAAAGGACCGCATGGATGCCTAGTGAGATGGGGAGCTGTTTCAGGATTAGAATCCCAGCTCTGCTGCTTCCTAACTTTGGAACTTGGGCACATTACTTCACCTCTCTCAGCTTCATTCTCCTCTTCTGTAACATGGGGGAAATAATGGAACCCAACCTATAGGGCTCTCGTGAAGATTAAGTGAGCTATTATATATGGAAGACATCAAAAGCCATGACATCCAGAAAGCTGTGTGTTACCTCTTTTTCTCTTACTGGTCTATTTCTTTCGGGCTCACATGGCCCTTTCTTTGTTCCCTCCCTCCCATTCTCTGTTTGCCCCTCTTTGCCTTTCCTCCTGCCTCCCTCTGTCTCTCTTTACTTCCTTCAATCTCCTCTTCTCTCTCTTGTGTCTCACACAGGGCATGTTGGGTTTGGGAGACCAGTTTGTGGGAGAAAAATCTCAAGAGTAATGGGCCTAGAGGCAGTAGAGTGGTTTTTATACTTAGGGAAAATCCATGTGTGGAATTTCATTTGAAAAGTCCTTATTTTATTTTAATTATTTTTTAACTCATTGTATAGAAGTACAGTTGATATAAAATATTAATTTCAGACATTCAACATGGTGATTCGACAATTATTTACATAGGAAATGCTCACCACAATAAGTGTGTGTACCATGTCACCATACAAAGTTATTACACTATTATTCACTATATTCCCTATACTGTATTTTTCATCCCTGTGACTTATTTATCTGATTAGTGGAAGTTTGTACCTTTCTATATCCTTTACCTATTTTTCCCATCCCTCCCTTATGACAACTACCAGTTTGTTCTCTGTATTTGTGAGTCTATTTCTGTGAAACTTCCTAACTTTAAATGATTGGTTACCAATTAAAAATGTTCAAGCACTATGAAGTCCCTCACTCCCTGGCAAAAATTCCACATCCATGGGCCAATGAACCATGCCACCAGTTGTCAAACTCTGATCTAGTCCGGCGCTCTCACTTTCAAACGGGGAAATTGAGCCCTAGAGAGAGGACTACCATGTCTTAGGTCATACGACTCAGCAGCAACAGAGTGGGCACACAGGTCCTCTGACTCTTCCCAGTGCTTTCCTTTGGCATCTGAAAGTCTTAACTGCGGTGTTGCTGTCCCACTGGGAGGGGTCAGTCTTCAAACTGTGGGGACTTTGCACTTAGAGTACGAAAGGCATCACAGCCCATCAGCTGCCCTATGACACAGTCTGTCTGGCGGCCCTGGGCTCCGGGAGTCAGGTTTGTGTGTGTCTGTGCCTGTGGGGGAGGCGGAAGGCAAAAATCACCGTGTCCTGAAGAAAAATACAGAAGTGACTGTGTGACGAGGGTAGCAGTGCCTTAAAGCCACGTGTGGGGGAAGACAGGCTTACAGCCTGCAACGTGGCCCTGAGACCTGGGCCAGAGTGACTCCGACCCCGCTGTATGCCTTAGAGGGTTCTGCTCTGGATGCCCTCGGGTCATATCCCCCAGCAGCATGAGGTCAGACCCGCCCACAGCGCCAAGGAGCAGGTCCACCACGATTGCACTCCGGCTACCGAGATCACAAATGCTCTGCGCAAAGTGCTTGCAGCCGGTTTTCAAGGCAGCTTGGGCCTCCTAGATCTGTCACCCTGAATGTAGACTGCGCCAGTATATTTGGTGCCCTTGGGCTCCAGGGGCTGCTCCTTGGGGAAGCTCAGATTAAATAGCTTGGATGCAGCCCGAGGAGGAGAGGGAAGAGGACAGAGTCCTGGGGCAGGAGGAGGGTAGGGGAGCTGCTCCTGCCCTCCCACGTTTTGTATTGGAACTCTTACGAGCCTAGGAGTCCTAATGCTCACCTTGTCTTCTAAATTGTTATGAAGGTTTATTTGTCAAGGCAGGAGGATTAAACATTTTATTCAATGGTTTGTTGATTATGACTGAAATATTTGGACATGGGGTATATGGGCCTCCACGGCTGAGGTAAAGGCTGGCCCAGCGGCCAGGAGATGCTCTCAGTCCCGGTATCTGCAGCTCTCCTTTGATGAGGCGATTGGCCCAGTCATGGCTGTCACTTTGTGCCTCACTCTGAAATGTTTCAGCCTGGAATTGTGAAAGTGTTAAAATGAACAAATGATTTTAAGGGTCCACCAGCTTGGAATGAATTCAGAGATTTGTTAAAAAAAATTGTTCTTTGTCTTGGCACATTGTTTGCACTCAATATTTTTTAAAACATAACAATTTTTAATAATAATTATAATTTCCTCATTATTCAGTGAAGGGCAGCTACTATCCCAGAGACACCACTGCTGTTGTCAAGAGCTTTTGGAAAAATGCAATGCTTTCTAATTGTTTAAGGATATTTCCACCTTTGAGGCAGGCTCAAGCCCAGAACGCCTTTCCTTCTGCAGTTGTACCTCTTTGGAACGCAGTGGTTGGAAATCACTTTTTCCTGGGGTCTGCAGTTGGCTAATGAGGTCGTAGCTTTCTTTCCCCTGCCAGTTAAGAGGGAAACATAAGACCTTGGGATGTTTGTTACCATCCTAGACTTTTTATTCTGCTGAGATCTGACAGCTATTTAAAAATAGTACAGCTGAGTGTCAATGACTAATTATAGGAAAGGAAACCCTCAACTCTGAAAATCGATTCTGAGCCTACAGTTGGAATCACAATTGCCATTTGTGATTTATTTATTTTGTATTGTACTGTCTCTGGTCTTAGACTCTTTATAGCAGCAGGTGGGGGGTCGGCCTTGGTTGTCCAAGCGATTCTTGATGAGTTGTGAGTGTGGGAGATGAAAGCAGAAAATGAATGAGATTTTAGGTTACTCCCCACCTCTCAGTTAGCTGTTTCAATTTTTTCCCACCTTAAATCTTCCTTTTTTCCTTTCCTTCTTCATTTAAACCAGCATAGCTTAGATAACACAGAGCTGGGCTTGGCTTTCTTCTTTCTTTCTCCCTCTAATAGATGTGCAAACTGTTCTCAGAGAGGAAGAAGCAAAGAGCCGGGAGAATTCATTAACTTGATAATCACTCTTTAAGTAATTCATAGTGATAGCCTGGTTTCCTTATTAGCCAAATAAGGATAATCACACCCACTCAATAGGGTTCTTGTGAAGATAAAATAAATTTATATATGTAAAATCTTGACAGTTTGGGGTAGATAATTCTTTGTTGGGACAGGGATGTCCTGTGCACTGGATGAAGTTCAGCAGAGTCCCTAACATCTACACACTAGTGCCAGTAGCGTTCCTCTTCCCCCAGGTTACAGGACAAAATTGCTGTCCTCATTGAGAACATGGCTCTAGCATTATGTCTGGCACATAGCACTGGAAATATTATCATTTTTATTGTTAAAGGGGAAGTGGTAATAGGTGAAGGGGTCAAATAAGCCACAGTTGCAGAATGTCTAATGGACTTGGAACTCAGGAGATTACTGGTGACCTTGGCAAAGAAAGTTTGTAGTTAAAAGTAGATGGGAAGTGAGAAAGTGGAAAAGGCACAGACTAGAAGATGACTGCTGGTCGTACTCCTAAGATTCATCGCACATAGTGCTATTCACAAATTTTACTGAGCCTTTGAATTTCTTACAAAGTGTTGATTTATCTTGGTCTTTGTAGTTTATTCTAACATCTCTTAAAATGAGTATAATTTTTTAAAAAGCTGAGAGACAGAGAGAGGGACCCACCAGCTATGACATACGTCTGGTTTGCAGATACTCATGGTTTCAGTGCTGAATTACATCCTGCCTGGGACATTTGTGCCTGCCTCTTTAGCACCTGGTTCTGTACCATGCTCCCACTGAATTTGTTAGGAAGATATTCATTATGATTTACAAAGTTTTAATTATTTGTTCTCCTTTCTTAAGGATAATGAATAAGGCAAAAATCAAAGACAATGAGAACAAAAACACCTTGAGTTCTCAACCTCCTGCGACAATAGTCACTACCACTTCTGGATGCTCCTGTGTGCCAGGCACTAGTACTTATGTGTATTATCTCATTTTAATATTTATTGTAGCCCTGAAGGTAGATATTGATATCCTCCTTTCATAGATTAAAAACTGGGACAGGGAGAAGTTTATTAGTTTATTTATAGTTGAACATTTTTAAGAGTCTGCATGGCCAGCAGTGAGAAGAAGATTAAAAAACTGAGACAGGGAAGTCTTTTATATAATAAATGCATGAACTGGAAAAAATACGTAATTGTTCCTCAGGTTACACAATGTGTAGGGGGCTTTGTTGAGCTCAGCTTTGATCTCGGGTGGATCTTCTTAAATCCAAAACTCACAAGTTATTTAATGCTATTCTGTGCTAAACTCACAACTATGCTGGAGGTGAAAGTTGATGTTTGGGGTCATTTCCAGGTTGAGATGTTTTTCCTAAAACCACAACACACAGGGTTCCATGACCAAATCTTCACTTGTATCACTCAGTTCCATCCTGACCTTTAGTCCCAGAGCTTTTCTAGTGCTGGTCTGCAATGCAGACTTGCTATATTGCCTGAAAAAGTTAATAATTTTCACTAAGATTTATGAGCATTATCATATTTTAACCTCACAACAACTTGATGAAGGAAGTAGGCACTATTATTATCTCCATTTTGGTAGATGAAGAAAGTAAAAGAAAGGATAAGTATCTTGCTGAGGTCATGCACCAGTAAATGATGGAGTTGATTCAACCCAAGAACTGTCTGTTCCCAGAGCTCCTGTTCTTAACTACTCCACTACTGGGGTGAGGGAGAAAAACCTAAAACGGGGACTAATTTTAAAACCTCTTTTTTTCAGACTATCTTGTGCATATCACCTGACCAAGCTCAGTGAAGTCAGCCAGTGCAGGTGCACACTGCACATAGAAAGAGTGGGAGTTACATTGTCATTATTATTAGAGGTAGTCTTTAGCATTTCTATGGCACTTTATTCTTGAAAATTGCTGTCTAGTTTATTTTTCTAACGAAGATGCACAAATGCTTTGAAATACATAGCATATTTGTATAACTGGTTACATTTACATTGTTAGCAAATGAAGAGAGAAAAACCGTAGCTGGTTACTGAGCTCCAGTAACTAAGGTAATATAATTTTTTCTCTAATTAAACCTGCCCAGTAAAGCAGAGCATCCCTACTTCCCATCACAACTTCTAATGACTGAACATCTTATCGTTCTAATCAGAGATAAAATGGGAGACACAATAGATCAGTCAATCAATAAGCAAATGTTAATTGATGACAAACTTCAATGCATTAAAAACTGAATTTAATATTGGGTAAGATTCTATTTGGTGTTTGCTTTAATTCATATTCCATAAAGAAGCAGCCCTTTACATAGATGCTTGTGTCAGGCTTTCTTTTGAATATTATCAGTATTTTCCTTGCTCAATACCCCTGCTCACTGCCAGCCTTGCAGATCCTTGAAAATGTTCAACTATAAATAAACAAATGTTTGAGTAATCATATTGTATCTGCTTCTCTTTGGCTACAAGAGACCCAGTGTTGTGTCAAGTAGCAATTCTTCACTCTTACCCAAGGACAGACATCTTACTGACCTTTTAGTATTGGTAAGCAAAGGACTTTACCTATAAAATACAAACAGGCATGCAGAGTGCATTTAAAACCCAAGTTTCACCTTGCTATTGCTGCATTATTATTTGTGTGTGCATTTTGATAGTATTTGATTAAACTAAATGTATGAACTGGAGAAAATGCCTAATTGCAACAACTTCTGTTGACCCAATAAGCTACAGTAAGGAATGAAAGTCCCGCAATTAAACAACAGTAATACCTTCAAAATTATATGCCATCACTAGAGAAAATATACACAGTCATCATCTCAAGTACTGCATACTTCTGTTGGAAATAATTGGATTTTAACTTGGAAACAGCCTGACTTGAAATAGACCATTGAAAACAGTGCCTCTCCAGAGCCTCAGCCCTGGATTACCAGGGAGCTGATTTGGGGAGTTTAAAATAACAGACCCTTACAATTAAGTAAGACCCTTAAAAGGAATACAATCAACTTCCATATAAATCCCAGGAATAGTGACAGCTTTCCCCCCCACCCCATCTTTTAATTCTGCCTTGATACAGCTTGTAGAGCCCATGAGAATTTGATTTTGGGGGAAAAAAGAGAAAGAGAACAGGTTTCTGCTGTGCAAAAAATGAGGAAAAAAAATGAAAACAGTTTCCTCAGGGTTTCAGGTTTTTAAATAAGAGAGGGTAGAAAATTTTCTTGCATATTCTTAGAGAACCACAGAACCCCAAGCTGATTAAATAAGCTTCCAGGAAAATGCTGCGTATTAAATTAGAAATGAAAAGAAAAATTACTTACTCTGAAATTTTCTTCTGATTTCTGGAGACTGTGGAGTTTAGCACCTCAGCTTCTGCAGCCATTTACTGACAGCAGACATGCCCATGCCAAGCAACCTTTGCCTTTCCCAGGACACAGAAACTGTGGAAATGAACAGAAAGAAAATCACCCATTTTTGCCTCTAAGGTGAAATCACTTGTGTGCTGCTCTTACAGCTTCTCTGTTAAACCTTACTGCATGTTTCATAGCTTTCGAATGCATCCGTTTTCTCTAGAGGATTTGGGAGGAACCCTAAACTGAACGTTGCTTGGGTCAGTCCTTCAGAGGCTCTATCCTTGGTGCTGAAAGAGAGTTGTAGTAGGCAGAAAGAAGCAGGATCTGTTTCTACCTTGCTCTCTTTTCCCTCTTTGCCTCTATCTGCTCCGTGCTATGCTTTTAGTACATGTACATTCCCCCTCAGTGCTCTTTTAAATCCCAGTTTTTCTACTGTCTTTACATCTATGCTTTAATTTCTCTTGAATAACTCTCATGTTCCTCATCTTAATTATCACTGCAGCTTTTGGTGGGTATAAAGATGATTGGTTCAGAAGAAGAGCAGATCAACAAATCAATACCACAAGTGGTTAATAGAAACTGGTACAATTTAAAACACAGTTGACAGAATAATTGAGCTTGGAGGTGTAAGGCTGTCTGGGAAAAGAAGTTTAAAGAAAATATATTACAATGGAAGCAAAACCAAGGCATGGAGGATAGCTGGTGATAAAGATGAAATAAGCTTAATACTGTGAAAAATGTTATATGTTTATTTAGCAGCACTCCTTGTTTTCAGAGAACTTTACAAAAACGTTTGCCCATTCATTCTCACTGCTTCTCTGAGACAAAGTTGAATACTTTTATTAGCTCAACTGTACAACTGGCTAAAATGAGATGCAACTGTGGGCAATGTCAGTGAATGCCAGTTTCTGAAACAACACTAGAACTTAGACAATCTTAATTCATGGTCATCCATTTATGTAACATTTACCATGGAATCCTAACTATTCTCTGTTCTCTTGCTTTTGATTTCTTCTTCTTCTTTCAGACAGGAGTGAAAGAATTACAGTGAAAGAATTACCACTAGTTTCTCTGCCAACAGTGGTTATGCTCGGCAGCTGCAGTGCAGACTGTCATGGGGGTGATGGTCCTAGTTTGACTATGATGGAGACCCCTGCTGGCTGTGAAGAGTCAGAAGCAGAAGCAAAGTCTAAATACTGCTACTACTTAACAACAACCATCATTTATTGAGCATGTACTATTTAATCATTTTAATGCATTCTCTCTCACAATCCTTTCAACAACCCTAGAAGGTATGTACTATTTTTACACCCTAATTTATAGATAGGAAAATTGAGCCTTAGAGAGGTTTAAAATAATTTTTGGAAGTTACACAGCTAACAAATAGTGGAGCCAGGAATTGGATCTAGACATCTTAATTCTGTAGTATGTTCTCTTAACCACTATGCTATAATTCTTCAAAAGGTAGAGAATTTAGATTTCATAGGAGACTGACAATATGTTATAGAGAATAATCATAATGATAAAAATCACAGTATCAATGATACAGTATTTGTATGCTGACTTACAATTTATAGAGCAGTTTCTAATTCATGTTTTTGTATGAATCTTGCATAAATCCTCATGATGCCTGTTTTTACAGAGGCTGTTGTGAGTTGAATTGTATCCATTCCCCACATGCCCAAATTCATATGTAGAAGTCTTAACCTGAGAATGTGACTATACTTGGAGATAAGGTCTTTAAAGAGGTGATTAAGTTAACATGAAGAGGTTATGGTATGTCTTAATTTCATCTGACAGGTGTCCTTATAGAATAGGAAGAGACACCAGGGAGACACATACAGAGTAAAACCATGCGAGGGTACAGTAAGAGGGTAGCCATCTACAAGCTATGGAGAGAGGCCTTCAGAGAAACCAACCCTGCTGACATGTTATGTTGGACTTCTAGCTTCCAGAGCTGTGAGAAAATTAATTTATGCTGTTTAAACCAGTTTAGCGTTTTGTTATGTCAGTTCTAGCAAACTAACACAGAGACTTAGAGAGGTTAGGTGCCATAGCTGAGGTTGCTCATGATTTGTGGAGCATGAATGTATTGTTATATGGCATAACTGTATTGAACATGCCCTAAGACTGAAATTCCTGGCTTGAGTGCGAACCCCCAGGCTCTTCTTCTCCTGGGTTGGGTGACCAAGAGAATATGCTCTGTCAAGGGGTTTGGCGTATCTAATATGTAAATGCAGGGAGTGTGCAAGTAAAATGAAGCAGAGTCATGGAAGGAGGTGAGGGTCTTAATGGCTCATATTCAGCATTATGGTTCTACCTTTGAATATCTTATGTTTATTTTCTTTAACATTGGAAGATGTGTCTAATGATAATGCTGCCTTGGACATGAATGTAGCAGGAAAGGTCATATTTTTAAGCTTTCTTTGTTGATACCACATGGTATATTCTCACAAGGTATATATAAAAATGTTGCTGGCAGAGTTTTCCTCGGTATTTTTATAATGCCATTTCTTGGCAAAGTTCAAGGGAAGATAAAGAGGGATAAAGGCTCATATTCTAATTCTATATAGGAGTAATAGAGAAGTTAACTGATATGCCCAAAGTCACACATCTAGGCGGTGAACTCAGTCCTGACTCAGCAGTCTCTTTGGTAGACTCCCTTACTTCCCTGGTGAATGGAAAGGGGTTGGTTTAGGAAATGGAAGTGGGGTGCTGAATGAAGGGGTCCTTCCTCTCAGGACATCAGTGTAGGTGGAGATCAGCAATTGCTCCTTTGAATCTGACACTTTTCATTCATACTGATGATACTGAACAAGATTAATTCTTTTAAGCAAATGGAAATCTTTTTCACGATTGGCATTGAAGATGTTGAGATGTGCCTTTTGGGAATAACTCCAGGATGCCTACAGAACAGACATAGTTGATCAGAAATCATGAAAAATACATGATTGTTTTCCTCAATTTCCTTCCAGGAACCCATTTCAATAGTATTACTGGAACATTCTCATGCACCAGCCAGCAATGCTTCCTCAGGGAAGACTTTATCTTTTGAACCTGAAGTGGGAGGTTAGAGTAAGGGTGAGTTTCTGATACAGAGGCATGCTCAGTAGTTTTATTTGAAAGGGAATTGGTGTGAAGTTTGTGGTAGAAATATTCTCCTTTAGTTTTTGAAATGCTACTCCAGGGTGGCAATTCTTGGTTTCATCTCAGGAATCTTCCTTTCAGCACCCAAACACTGAGTGTAACATGACTGTCTCATACCACTGTAAACCTCCGCAGAGCTCATGCTCAATGGGACAGCATGGAGACCAAATGTGGCAGTGTGGGGAGTCAACAGGAAAGGCCCTCTTTGAACAGAGGGACATTTTGTCTCCATATTTCATCATAACAAGTGTTTTTCACTGTGAACTGGAAGATTTGATTATCCTAATGATCTTGAATTGCACGTATATACATCTAGTCTAAAGAGCAGCCCCTTGGTGTGGTCCCTGCAATCAGACCTCACACTGTCGAGTGCAAGCATGAGACGGCGAATGCAGTCAGTGGACCAGGGGAGTATGTTGCTTCTTCCCAACCTCAGCCCCCTATTTCTCTCCAGTGACACTGTGGTCTTGCTGTAGGTGAGAACTGTCTGAGAAAGCCCTAGGTTTTATGTTTGAGCTCACTCTGCTGCTGTAATAACCTTATTGAAAGAGAAAAACAGCTCAATTCATTTGTTACTGTCCAGTATTGGGCTCTAATCTTGCTCCTTTTTTACCAGAGAAGAGCAGAAGGTAACAGAGGAGGCTTCCCAACCAATCAGAATGGGATGTGCTCCACTCTCCTACAGGTAGTAGAGGGAGAGCAGGGGAGGAAGTACATAAGTGATATTTGTCTTCATATTCCCATCTACTTTTCTGTGTGCTTGCATCTTACTTCCTTTTCTGTACTTCCTTCTTCACTTTTCCACCTAAATTCTTCCTCTTTTTTTCCCCCTCCATCAGATAATCTTTTATTCTTCTACCCTTTCCTCAATTTCTTCCAATATATTCTATTCTCTTTTTCCCAAAAACAAATATAAATGGGAATGGGGATTGGCCTAGAATTAGAAAAATTCGTGTTATAGTAAACCCATTGCTCAAAAAGGATTTGGGTTGATGAGTATGGCAGATTGTATTTTCCAAAGATGACCGTGGTTGTATCTCCCATCTCTCCTACTCTTTTAGAATCTTGCCACTCCACCATGAAGAGGTAGAGTCTTATGTCTCTCTTCTCAAACCTGGTAGGCCTTTGTAATGGCTTCAACTAATGCATGGCAGAAGTAATGCTGTGTGATTTCTGAGGTGAGGCCATAAACATGCGATGTTCTTTCATTTTGTTTCCTTGACACACTTGCTCTTGGACCTCAGTCACCATGCTATGAGAAAGCCAATCATCCCATGGAGGGGCGCCCATGGAGAGCAGCCGAAACAGTTATCCCACAGCCCTGGCTGGGATTGTAGCTGAAAGCCAGCACCAACTTGGAGCCCTAAGAGTGAGTCATTTGAAGTGGCTCCCCCAATCTCCTATTGAAAGGTCCCAGTTGATGCCATGTAGAACAGGGATGAGCTATCTTTGCAAAGCTCTGCCCAAATTTCAGATTCCTGAGTAAAATAAATGTTTGATATTGTTTTAAGCCAATAATTTTATTGTGTAGTATTGGATAATAGATACACTGAGACTCAGGCTTTCTAGAACTTGTCATATTTAGTGTTCAGAAAACCTCATTCAAATTCTACTAAATCCCTTTGCATTTTGAAGCGATTGCCATTTAATTATTTAGTTTTTTGGAGTCTCAGATGCTGTTTATCTTACAAATCTTATAAAACCATGGAACTGAAAGTTCTGGTCCATGTCCCAGTAGCATCAGCTTCATTTTGGAAATTGCCAGAAATGGAGGATCTTGGGCCCCACACAGACCTACTGAATCCAGAATCTGAATCTTAACAAGATACCCAGGTTATTCATTCAGGTGTGAGGGGCACTGGTGTAAGGGACAATCCTATAAAACAGATGCAGCTATAGATATTAGACCAATAATTTATCATTATTTTCCAGTTGCCTTTATTGCCCTCTTGGAAATGAAGAGGTTATATGTGTGGGGCTGGAGGATGAGGGGAAGGGAAGAGAAGTGTTAAGATAGAAGTAGAAATGGCTGAGAAAGCAAGTATCTGGGAGCCTAAAGGGGGACTAGAGACTCTAGATAAGGCATGTTTCAATAGTTTTACTCTAGGGGTCTAGGTATATTATAAGGAATAAGATGGAGGGGTAGCAGAGGTACTCTAACTTTTTCATAGTTGACAACATTCTATTATAGAACAGACTGTGCTTTTTTTTGCAAATGCCTAAACGTATATGAAAAAAATATGTTTACTTTATAAAGAATAGTTCAAAGTCCTTTAGGAATTCCCAGGAGGAAATGTTCTCTAAGACTGGAAATAGACTATTATTATTGTTGTCATAAGTTGGAGTTTGAGTGTTCACACAACATGCGCCTCTTGGGTAAGTGCTTTTATAATGGTTTGATCCCTGCCCTGGAACACAAAGGAGCTCCTTTATCTTTTTATCTGAATTTTCAAGATACTCAGCATGTATAAAATAAACCTGTAGTCCATTCTCCGCAGGCTGCATTTTCTAATCCTCAAAAATTCATTTCTCCCCAGCAGACAAGGCTTGTAGAACTTTGCATGTTAATGACAATAATCCAGCGTTCAGTGGTGGCTTTTGTCCCCTCCACAGCCTCTTTGCAAACTTGTCATTGATATCCAGATACCCTAGTGCACTGCCATGATTGACATATGGTTACTTCCAGGGTAAAGAAAAATGATAGACTCTTACAAAGTCGCTGGTTTGAAACAGGACAAATATGACCATCCAAACGAGGGCATTTGGTGTCATGAGAGCTCTTGGGAGAGTTTAAAAACTCAAATTTACTGGGATGGCATCCTTATTCCTAGAAATACCCATCTCCCACTCTTCTCCACCTGATTTTCTCTTAAAAGAGAATTACTATCTCAAAGTGGTTCCAACTTTATATTATGTTTTAAAGGTACCATATAAAAGTGCTGATGGTCATCAGACTCTGGTCAAAATAGGGTACTTAGTATAACCATAACTGGTAGCTCAGGCAAATAGATCGTGCTTATATCCATCTTGATCACACCTCAGAGAAGAGACACTAGAAAATTGCAATGTAGTCATGTTGCCTACTAAGGAAGAGGAGAGGAGAAGAAAATATGTGAGTGTACTCCCTTCTCCATGAAGGTGTCCAAGTGTGCTTTCCAAAATACATGGGGGAGAATCAAGTTTATTATTTTGGCTTTGACACACAACATATAACTCCCCCTTATCAACTGAATTTAATGATAAGCAGTTTATTATTTCACATAAGAAGTCCAGAGGTAGGTGGCTTCATGCCAATTTTAGGAATCATTTCTGTCTTTTTGCTCTGCCAGTCTCAGCATATAGGTCACGTCCTGTGGCTGGTTTGCCTCTTGGTGACAAAAGGACTGCAGTAGCTCCAGGTCTTCATATTCTCACAACACCCAGAAGTGGAGAAAGGGAACTGCTTTTCAGATTGTGGACACCCAGAAGTCCCTCAGCAAATTCTCTTTATGTTTCATTTGCCAGATTAACATCACATGTCCATGCTTAAACCAATCACTGGCAAAAAGAATGAGAACACTGTTATTGACAGGTTTATCAGGAAGTTCCTCTGAGTTGCAAGGTAAAAGACTGGATATATGACCAAAATTTGGAGTTTTGTTAGCAAGGAAGAGAGTAAGAAGTGGTGAATGGCTACTTTTGAAATTAAAGTAAGTCCACAGCAATATTGTTAAAAAGAATCACCTGAAAAGCCATATAGAGAATAACAGCATGAAAGTGATTTAAAAAAGAATAACAACAATCATACCAATAATTAATTTCATTTGGTAAATTTCATTCTAGTCTTTGTCCACATGTGCATGTACTTTTACATAGTTGACATCTTAATTTTGTAGTCTGTTCTCCATGCAGAAATATTGTGAATAATATTTGTACATGTTTTGCATTATTATTATCACCATTAATGACTCAATTCTCTTTTCTTCAGTTGGTGTAATGTTTAAATCCAGGCTTTATCATTTGAACCTTTTACTATTACTAATACCATTGCAATGACCCTTTAAAGGGTATATTTTTATTAAGCAAATATAAAGTGTAACGTTGTTACTAACACATTATGAAAACCAATGGCAAGTAGTTGAAAGATCATTAACTTGGAGTTAGTGACAAGAGTTTGTCTTAATCCTGCTACATGTTTATTATGTACCCTTCGACTGGTTTATCAATCTTTCCAGCCTCAGTTTCCTTGCTTGGAAAAGATGAAGTTTGAATAAATAAATTGTAAGATCATTTCTAGATCTAACCATTATTTTATGAGTTCTAAGATCCTTTGAAAGGTGTAAGTGTTGGACCTCAGGCTAGAATAATGACTTAATTGATAACTGGTGGCCACATTATGCTTGTAGAAAATTTGGGATTAGCTAGCATATTTTTATGTAAAATGAATGCAGATACCTTTTAGATAAGAGTATGCACTCTCGATTTAGGCTACACTTTTCTCCGCTCTGTTGTTTTACACTGGGATGCTTTATATTTTTATAGTCCCTGTCTTTCCCCTGAAGGGTTTTGAGTTTGCAACCCCTGGAAGGAGGTGAGACTGTGGCGATTAAATGAATCACCCCCTGAACCCAGCACCTAGGTTTCCATGGAAGTCTTCCTTCTGAGTATTGTTGAAAGGCAGCCTTATTTGTTCGCAAGATCTAGTGATGGTTTCCATGTTATGCACATAAACACCTTGTCAGGCATCAGAGACAGGTTGGAGAGGATGATTGATGGGAGTGGGCTTGTGAAATCACACCTGCTGTCACAGCAGATGGGGGAAAAAAGCCGGAGTAACCTGTGGAATTGCTGATCCTTTTTGAAAATTCACTCCTAAAAACATTATTTTAATTCTTTTATGTACTTTAGAAAGAGCCAGTTTCACAAATGAAACTCTAAGGGAGCCAGTACTATTTGAGTTTTCTGGAGTTTAATTTCAATAAAATAGCAAGAACCCTTCACTAACCAGGTGAACTGGTATTTGAACTCTGGGGTGATGAAGCAAAAAATGTCATTCAAGCTGCAATTGCTGGCTGGCTGCCCACTGGCATATATGCCTGTTCTCAGTGAATGTTACCCCAGTCTATATACAGCATTGTCTCTGGAGTTCAGAATGTATGCTAGAGGGGAAAAGAAGTGATATAGACTTTGCACAGAGCAAACCAATGAATGGGCGATGGGAAACAGGGGCCATTTACACTAACAGGGAATTCGTGTGGACCTGAGCAAGTGTGCTGAGGTCTCTGTTTTAACTTTATTTATTGTTAGCTCTGTCCTGCACAACTTAGCATTATCAATTTTACCTGATATACATTTGAAAATATTGTTCAACAAATGAGCTACTGAGTTTCTGCAATGCTCACTGCACTTTTTTATGGAAGGTACAAAGGAGTGTGTGTGGGTGAGGAGAACATGCACCAGGCTAAAAAGCAAGGGAAGACTTTAATGGATCTCAGCAGCAGGCTACCAGAGAGGCTTTGAAGCAGCATACAACGAAATCCAAACAAACCTTCAGCAGAGCTGTGCAGGAGGAGCAGGGAAAGGCACACCCTCTGATGGAGACAGGAAGACTGTCCAGAGAAGCTGGGGATTGATTTAAGTGTTACAGTGCCTAGGTTTGAGCTAAGGTTTTGTAAGGGAGAATAGTTTCATGTACCTGAGTCCAAAGTCTCAGGCAGCTAAGTCATTCATTCATTCCTCATTCATGCCTTCATTCCTTCCTTTGTTCAACAAATACTTACTGAGCATCAGTTCTATGCCAGGCCTGTCTTAGGACTGGGGATATAATGGATAATCATGAGACAGATCCCTGCTCTGATAAGGGAGACGGAGAATAAAACCAACTAACAGTGGAAAGTCTCAGGTAGTGATGAGAGCTCTGCAGAGAAGTAGAATTGAGTGATGTGACAGTGATGGGGCGACTCTGATGAGGAGATGCTTTCTTTGCTTCCTTGAAGAGGTGATGGCTAAGCTCAGAACTGAACGACAAAAAGCATCCATCCATGCGAAGGTCAGGGGGAAGAGCATTCCTGGAAGAGGGAACAGCTGGCACAGAGGCCCTGAGATGGGAACATGTTTGGCACATTTGAGAAGGCCTGTGCCACCAGAGTGTAGTGGATGATGGGAGGGGTGGGACAAGGTGGGGCTGGAGAGGTAATGTGCCAGATGGCACAGGAGTTTGGATTTTATTCTAAGTGGGATGGGAGCCATTTGAAGGCTTAAACAGAGAAATGGTGTTTTTGATATGCAGATCCCTCTGGATGCTGTGTGAGAATGGATCACAGCAGGAGCAAGAGAAGATGGACAAGTGGCCAGTGTGGCAAACCAGGAGCTCCTTGGTGGTTCCAAGTGTCCGTACTGGCGCTGAGGGAGGAGTGAGTGAGCACATTTGGGTTACACTTAAATACAGAGTTGACAGGACTTAGCTTTAGATTGGATGTGGGCAGGTGGGAAATGGAGTTGCCGAGAAAATGAAAGAATTGGACTGAGGTAAGAGGGTGCTGGCTTCTCTGAAATGTTTACAGAGCACTGATCTCTCCAAACAAAAGCATGCACTTTGTGGAAATACGTGAAGACTAACCAAATGAGAAAACCCAAGGCTACTTATTCAGGGCTTGTTGTGGTGGGGGTGTCAGCCTCTGTCAGAGACTTGAAGGCAGGCAAGCTTCACAGTGAAACAGGGGAGGCTTCCAGTGTGCCCCACTGGGGACTGTTGGCCTGTGGAAGCTTTAGGTGGGCTCACTATGAGTGGAGCATCCTGTGTGCTTGGTTAGGATGCATATAAGTCTGTCTGTGATTGTCTGCAGGCTGGAAGTTGTCAGTTATTAATCAGGTCCTGGCCATTTGTTACCTAAGTTACTGTTTAGCCTCTGGGATTGTCGCTAGAGACAGACATCTAGTTTCCTGCAAGTCTGACTCCCAGCAAATTGGCTTCCTGGGTTGTTAATTGTAGATAAGGGGTTGGTTTCCTGGGAAGATTGCTGCAAGTTTTAGGGTAAAGTTCTATTTTTATATGTGTTTTGACCATTGTTGGAGACTGTATACTCCATCTTTCAATGTATTGATAACACTTGTCATAAATTTCTACATATTTCTTTCTCCAAGCTCCTGCAAATCTATTTCTCGTCACCTCTTTATTATTCCCTCTCCCTAACTCTGCTCCAACCTCCGTCTCCATTGGAGACTAGGCTTTCCTTCGGCTCATATGCCTCTCACCTCTCCTAGGTAACTATTTTATGACAGATATTAGTTGATCCTCTGGTCCTGAGACCCAGGGTTACCTAATGACATTTTATGCCCACCAATGCCAAGTGTCAAAAGAACATTGTCTAGGGTTCAAAGTGTGGGTTCCCAAGTGGTGTCAGTGGGTGAACTTAGTTACTGGTCTGAGGCAGGATAAACACAGAAACAGGGTAAGCATTACAGAAACATTTATGACAATTTGTCAAAATAATTTCATATATCTGTTGAACTTAATGTTTAAATTTTTGGCTAATATGAAGAAATCATTTTACAACTGTTTGACTTACTATAAATGTTAGGTATATATGCCTTTTTTGGTCATTTCATCAATATGATGTATGGAGTGGAAATTTCAGAAAAAGCCCTGGGCTTCACATCATGGGTTTGGGAAGCACTGTGCTCGATCCCTCACTGCGGCCAGCGCTAGAGTGGCTGGAAGGAGGAGAGCAAACAGTTAATGCTTACCCGTGGGGTCAGAGACAGTGGCCAACCTGAATGACAGACTGCTTCTGCAGCCTGAAGGGCTCCTTCTTCCTTTCTCAGAGTTCCTGAGAACCGGGCCTGGGCCTACGCTGGGCTTCTGTGTCTCAAGCTCTGCTGACACAGAGCCTGGCAGGCAGAAGCGGGGTAGGCGAGTGGGGAGTGGAGGAATACACCTTCCTGGTATCCTAACTGGAATCTTTTTCAAACATTTTTCACCTCCCCATCCTGGGTTTATGTGTATCAAAACCTTGGAGTCCCTGATGCATTAAAGAACATAGTGGGATACAATACCAAAGCCTAGAAAAGGAAGTCTTAAAATAAACATCTTAAATTTCATTTTCTCAGTTTTTCTGTGTATAAATGAACATGCACACGTTGTTTGAATGTGTGAACCAGTTTTAGTTAGCTTTTTTGTTGAGTTTGCTGAGTAGGTACAACTGAGATTGTCGAACTGTCTTATTCCTTTGCTACCATACATTCTGGAGTCTTCTGTTCGGTTTTAATTTAAAATATTCTATCCTATAAGCCAATTAATGTCTGTAAGACCATGTGTTCTTATTTTTGATTCATAAAATATGCTCAAGGTGTCCATCAGCTTCCCTCCCTGTTCACCTCAGGGATGGAGGGAGCATACCCTAGACGAAGGTGTAATTTTGTCTCCTTCCAAGTTAGTGTTTTAGACTCAGTTTTCTCATTTTGTCTCCGTCCAGGTGGTGGTTTTCCTGTCTAGTGGTGTTTCTGAAGGCATGGTCTGGGCAGGCCCTCTCTGAATCCTGAGTACACTGTACTTTCTGCCCTTTACATGTCTGATGATGTGTTGGCAACACCAGCATTCCTGATCTTACAAAACCTTGGTGCATTCTGTCATCACTTTTCCACGTGATGAACTTGGACTTTTTCTCTGATTACTGGAAGGCAAGCATGCTGTCTTGACTCACAAAGGTCACACTCCCTGCCTTGCCTCCTTCCACAGGAAAGTCTAACAGAGTCTTGGAGCGTATTACAAAGTCTTTTTTTTTCTTTTGAATTCACTCAAGTAAAACAAAGTCCCTTGCTTTTAAGTTATTTATCACTAATATTCAGAGCCAAATCTGCTTCTCACAGTCATCCACAGTGAAAGAGGAACGACTTTCCTAAGACTTGGGGGAAGCTTGTCTGCTCTCAATTATTAGGAAATTCCCCCAGGCAGATATCTCCAGTCAGCTCTAATCTACTCATCAGTGATTTTCTTTCAAAAGGAACCACTTGAGGCTGAGCCAGAGGCTTTTTAAGTGCTAGAAGCCTTACAGGGAGCAGGGAGGCAGGGAAGAAGTGTGGGTGAAGAAAGGGGGGTGATGGAGGAACTCGTGAATCTGCTACTCAATACCAGTAAAACCTTTTCTGGAGGAAGACCCCCTGAATTCTAAGGGGGAGAATGTTAATTCCTGTAAATTACTTTTGTTTTTATTTTTGTCTCATTTGCAGAAACTGGGAGATAATTAAAAAAATCTCTCTAAAAAGAAGGCCAACACCATGTAGCCCTTGTCTAGTTACGGGATGCCAGGCTGACACTGTGCTGGCCCACTGGGCACATCCAAGGGTGATGATCCACCCCTGAGGAAGTGTGGGCATTGAAGTGAGGCAATGTGAAATGTGTGCAATCACAGTCAATAAAAATATGGAACACAATGAAAATATTTCAATGATTCCCAAGTTGGCTAAGCAACGTAACTAATTCCATAGCCATCTTTATTACTCGTGTAGTAACAGAAAATGACAAGACATAAAAGGACTTTTAAAAGTTATGAACTTGTGGTTGAAAATCTAGATAGTCTCAGTTTTCAGTCTGAAGTTAATTCAAAGTTGGGAGGAATAGCTAGTAAATTGCAATGTTAGAGAGTGCAGTTAGAATTCAAAGGGGTTACACAGAAGGCATTTATATTTAATTGTAAAACATTTAAAATTATAACATATCTTAGTTGCATATAAAATACCGATTTATCTAAGTAGAGGATGGGGAGATCAGATTTGACAATATTTAAGGGACTAAGATTTTGGGGAGAATGGTTGGTTGGATCATAAGTTTAAAAAGATTTAGCAGTCATTAAAATAAAGAAAACGTCCAGAAAACTTTAAAGCTGTGCAACCTTAGGCTGCATAAACAATGATCAAGTCATTTGAAAATAATGAGCTATTTCTTTCCAATCTGGTTGACTTTTCTTTCTCTCCCTTTCTCTCTGTCTCACTCGGTCTGTTTCTTTTTTTCTGTTGCCAGGCAGCCTGGTTTGGGGAGGTCATTCCCTGCTTATTTCTCTCAGTCTGTCTATCTGTATATAAATATGTATAGTATATATTTAAAAATTCTTATTGTTTCTTATTTGATAGTTACTGTTTTTATGTTAGTTTCACTAATCTTCTGTGATGTCTAACCTGCTGCTAATCCCATTCAATAAATTTTTCACCTCCTGGATTGCAGTTTTCATGTCTAGAAATTCAATTTTTTTCCTTTACATGCCTCTTCCTAACTTTTTAATATATAGAATACAATGGTGATAATGGTTTTAATGTCCTTGTCTGTAAAATTTAATGTCTTTGTCAGTTGTGTCATTTTTGATTGATTCCCCCCTCCCCCATTACATTATGAGGCACTAATAACTATTGGAACTAACCCCTGAATGAGATTGAAGAATTTCCTAGTTTAACAATGGATTAGCAGGCCTAAAATTAAATGGTTCAAATTATAACATAAATCAGAGATCCACAAAAAATGTCTTTAAAGAGAGGCCTATTATGAACTGATTATTAAGAACTTGGGAGTACAAAGTACAACAAGGAAGGTAAAAAATATCTCTATGAATGAAAACTAATAGCAGCAACAAAAAAGAATTACAATCAGAAATTCAGGGAAAAGTGAGTGTATTTGAGAAATCATGTTATAAAAATGAAGCAAATTACACTCCATGATTTAAGCAACTGATGGAAATAAGCAAGTTCTGAAATAATGAAGCAAAATTTCAGGTTTTTCAGGAACATGAAGACCAACTGATGTTTTGTGTTCATCTGTAGTTTCTTTGGGTTTGTCATATTTACTAGATTTAACCATATTCTTGTGATAGATTTAGTTTTTCCCTCTTGAAACTTTTTTTTTTTAGTAGGCTCTATTTTCCTTTCAGAGAAGCTTGTGCCTATTAATTTCCTCCAAAATTTCAAGCAGTATTTTTTTTCTTAAACAAAAAATTTTTTTTGTTCTTGCTGTTTACCCTGAAGTGGTATCTTCAGATGCTTAAGAGACAGTTGATCAAGTATTACTGCTCGGAAACTTAAATATATGCCATTAAGAAACATATTTAAAAACTCTCACACAATCACTCAAGCTTCTTAATGTTCTTCCTTAATTTTTTTTGTTACTGTAAAGACAAATTTCTGGATGGAAGAGTTCTCATTTCAAAGAAATAATTTTTTGAAGTTAAATGGTGCCTAAGGTTTTCTTTTAGTTCATTTTTCGTCTTACTGTTAGGGTCCAGGACTCCGGGTTTTCCCAGAGAACAAGACACACGGACACCGAGATGAAAATCCAAGCAAAGTCTTTATTTAGCCAGCAAGCTGGGGTCGACAGCACCTCCCCTGACATGCAGGCCGAGTCCGAGCTGCCGACCCCAAAGCAACTTTAGGTACTGATTATATAGGATCTTCACAGCCGTTACACCAAAGCCCGCGCAGTTCTACAACCAATAGGTTTAAAACACACTCCAATGGGAAACATTGTAACCTTTTTAGGGAACGCGCCAGCTGCCTGACCACTTCAATTGTTATCTCTTGCTTACCCAAGCATGTCTATGTGACTTATCACGGGTTACATCCCCAGGCGTTCCTGGGCTGTTGCTCACTTCTAGTTACCTAACTTAGGGTAGGTGCATTTCTCAGAAGCCTCGGGTAATTTATACAAAAAAACTGGGTGGCTCTCGCTCTAGGCAGTCAGGTTAAGTGTCATTAGTTCTTTTTTCCTGACTCTTTATGCTCTCTGCACTCCGTTACATTTCTCCCCTTTTCTTGATCAGACTAAGGAATCTTCCGCAGCGGTGTCTAGGGCCTGATATTTTTGGCGAAGGACCAGGAGTTGGACGGTGTCAAACCTCTCCTGCACAAACTCAAGCAGCCTGTTTATTATACACGGGCCGATGGTAAGCAAAAACAGCAGGATGACCAGTGGCCCTGCAACGGCCGAGAGGAGGGTAGAAAACCATGGCTTGTGCTCGAACCAAGACTCAAACCAGCCTTCGCTGCTGCTGCTTTCATATTCTTTACGCCGCCTGTCAAGATCTTTTTTTAGTTTGGCTAAGGAATCTCTGACTGCACCTGTCTTATCTACATAGAAACAGCATTCTTCTTTTAGGGCTGTGCATAGCCCACCTTCTTTTAAGAACAAGAGGTCCAGGCCCCTTTGGTTTTGTAGGACCACCTCTGACAAGGAGGTGAGGGATTGCTCCAGGTCTGATATTGACTGTCGGAGTTGTTCTAGGTCCCTGTCGACTGCCAGCCTCAGGGCTGTGAGCCCTTTTTCCCGAGTCACAAGGGCTGCGACCCCAGTGCCTGCCCCTGCTATCCCTAGGGAGAAGAGGGTCCCAATGGTCAGGGCGGTAACAACCTCCCTCTTGCTCTGGTGGGGGCTCGGCCTTTCTTCCCAATAAGAAAGGAGAGATTCATGAGAATGATACATTAGGCAAGGTAGAATGGCCACCAGCACACAAAACTCACTGTTAGCATTGAACACAGAGGTGGATAGGGCCGGAGTGAGGCCTGTCTTTGAGCAGAGCCACCAGCCCGAGGAGGGTATAATCCACTTTCCCTGCTCCCACTTATTGTTATTGTAGGAGGAGCATAACTGGCTCTGGGCGTCGGGACTGTGCCTACACACGTACCAACGACTGAGACTTGAGCGATTGTAAGTCCCCACGGTCTCCCGTCCCAGTAAGTGGGATGGGAGTTGTTGATAGTGTAGGAGCCATTTATCCCGACTGCCTCATAGAAGAGGGGTGAGCCTGGGTAGCATAGCCAACAGGGATCGGTGAGGGAGGAATTGGTGTGGTTAAGAGTCTCTACTACTGCCTGCACCGTTTCCCACATGGGATTATCTAACCTGGAGGGAGTGTGCTGGGCCCATAACCCAGAGGTCGATGGACCTGGTCCTCTCGTGGGCTCTGGAGCAAGCGTTCTGGTCGGCATTTTCTCATCCTTTTTGCTCAGGCCCTTGTCCTGGATTGAAGGTTTCTGGGGATTTATAACTGGGTTGGGACCGACGGCGCCGGTGGGAGTTGACACGGTTAATTTAATGATGAGGGTCGAGCCGGCATGCCCCCCATATTTATAGTACACCATTCCCCACGTTAGTCCGTTTATCCAGCGTGATACCTCAGTGTTTTTGCCCATCTCGGTGAATTGAACTCTTACCCAATCCTGGTCTGTTTTGTCACAAGCCTTGGTTTTGTAAAGGGTCATAGGCTGGTGATGAGGGATGCCCTTGTTGACATAAGTAAATCTGACAGAATTGATTTTTGTAACTGTCCATCTCCAATCTCCATCGTTCGAGGTTACACAGTCCCAGCTGGCACAAAAGAAGTCATGCCCCCCCAACAATGCCTTCCTTTACCTGTTCCTGGGCAAGCATAAAACCCATGGGAGCGAGCCAAATTTGGAGGGACGGATCGGTAAATGGGGTTGATCTGCCGAAAGCAGAAATACAGGTCAGGCCACCAGGTTCCGATTGGGGCACTGTGTTGTGTGGAGTTGATGACTTCCCCATTGTTGCTATCAATCAGCATCCAGGTCAGGTTCCTTGGTTGATGGGGGTTGGTGCCTCTGATCCTCACAGATGTGGCTCCCATGAAGATCCATACTAAGGAGCTTATTAGTAGGATCTCTTTCATTTTCGGCTTAAGTGTAGTTTTAGGGGATTGGCAGGATGCTGCTGCACCTTCCACTCTTCTTTTTGGTTCCTTGGATCGTTACAAGGTAGGATCTGAACGTGGGTGTGATGCACCCATGGAGCGACACCATCAACCTTGAGAGCAGTGGGTAAACAATACAACATAAGGTCCTTTCCACCTGGGCTCGAGAGTCCTCACTTGGTGTCTTTTGACCCATACCATATCCCCTGGGACTATGCCATGTTCCGGGCTCGGAATTTTTCCGCCCTCGTAATATGCTCTGATCAGGGGCCAGATTTCCTGCTGCACTTTAGCAAGAGCTTGCAACACATTCAGATAGTCAGGGGACAGGTCCTCTGCACCGGGAAGCTGCACGCGCCGAGTTATGGGTGGAGGGGCCCCGTACATGATCTCAAATGGAGTTAAACTATGTACATAGGGGGAGTTCCGAGCGTGGAAGATGGCTAAGGGAAGGAGGTTCACCCAGTCCCCGCCAGTCTCTAATACTAATTTAGAAAGGGTCTCCTTCAGGGTCCAATTCATTCTTTCTACCTGCCCAGAGCTTTGTGGGTTATAAGCACAATGTAACTTCCAATCTACTCCCAAAGCTAGGGCTAGTCCTTGCAGGATTTTGCTAACGAAAGCCGGGCCATTATCAGAACCTATGGCTTCAGGGACCCCATATCTGGGGATGATTTCCTCAATTAATTTTTTTGCTACTACCTGGCTAGTCTCATGCTTGGTTGGAAAGGCCTCCACCCACCCAGAGAAAGTATCCACCATAACCATCAAATACTTGTATCCATACTTCCCTGGTTTTATTTCAGTGAAGTCTATTTCCCAATTCCTCCCTGGAGCCCTCCCCCTTTCCCGGGTACCTGCCGGGTGCAGCCCTCTTGGGGCTGGTCTTAGCATTGCATAGCTACTGCATTCTTTCGTGATCTGATGAGCTGCCTCATTCCGGTGGGGAAACACCAACTGCGTGGACTGGAAAAGGCTGAGCAGCTTTTTCCAGCCTAGATGGGTGGACTTATGCAGATAAGCAAGCATGTACTGCCCCAATGCTTCTGGCAGGATCAACCTACCTTCTTGGTCCCTACTCCAATTTCCCTCCCCAAACACTTTCCCCGAGACTTGTTTCCTAATCCACTCAAGATCCTGGGGGGAATACTCAGGTTTGGGTGGCAAGGCGGGCAGTTCAGGTATGGGTATTTCGAGGGCTGCAAGTACAAGTGAGTCCGAGAGGGCCGCCCTCCTAGCTTCCGCATCAGCATGGTTGTTGCTGATAGCCTCAGGTGTCCTCTTTGGTTGGTGGCCCGGTACATGTATAACTGCTACCGCCTTTGGTTTTTCAATAGTGGCTAGTAGTCTTTGGACTTCTTGCAGATTTCTCAGTCCCTTCCCTTCCGCAGAACAGAATCCTCTTTCTTGGTAGATGGCACCGTGGACATGGACAGTGCCAAAGGCATACCTGCTATCTGTGTAGATGTTGGCCCGCTTGCCTTCTGCTCTTTCCAGGGCCTCAGCAAGAGCAATAAGTTCTGCCTTCTGTGCTGAGGTGCCAGGGGGCAGAGCTGCGCTCCAGACAACTTCCCCTTCGTGGGTTTACTACCGCTGCCCCTGCTCTCCTGACCCCCTCCTGCACAAAACTGCTCCCATCTGTATACCAATTTAGCTCACAGTTCGGTAATGGTATGTCCTTCAGGTCTGCTAGCACCTGGATAATTTCGGAAAGGATGTCTCTACAGTCATGGATGGGGGTCGTCAGATCTGGGTCTGGCAGAAGGGTGGCAGGATTTAGGGTCAGAGAATGCGATTCATGGAGAATCTAGTAGGAGCCCTTGGTAGTGGGTGAGTCTTGTGTTCGTCATCCATTTTCCTGGAGGATGCCTGAGGATCCCCTCTACGGTATGTGGGGCTGTTACTCTCAGGTTCTGGCCAAAAGTCAGCTTGTCTGCCTCCTTTACCAGTAGAGCGATAGCTGCTAGGATACGCAGACAACGTGGCCACCCGGAGGCCCCTGGGTCTAGCCGCTTGGACAAATAGGCCACAGGTCTTTTCCATGGGCCCAGCTGCTGAGCCAGGACTCCTTTAGCCACTCCCTTCTTTTCATCTATAAACAGGATAAAGGGTTTTTCTGGGTCTGGCAGAGATAGGGCGGGGGCCTGGAGGAGAGCTTCTTTTAGTCTGTCAAAAGCCTCTTGTTCCTGAGTCCATTGCCAGCCCGGCCCTTCTTTGGTTGCTTCATATAGCGGTCGGGCTATTTCTGTGTACCCTGGAACCCAGAGCCTGCAAAACCCAGCTGAGCCAAGAAATTCCCTCACTCCCCGGGGTGAGGAAGGGATGGGGATAGTCAGGATAGTTTGTTTCATGGCCTGTGTTAGCCACCTGGCTCCATTAGATATTTTGTACTCCAAGTAGACCACTGACCTCTGACAGATGTGGGCTTTCTTGGCGCTGGCTCGATATCCCAGTTCGCCCAGTTCAGCCAGCAAGTTCCCTGTGGCTTCTTCACACTCCTCACGGGTCTCCGTGGCCAGCAACAGGTCATCCACATACTGCAGCAGTGTCACACGGGGGTGGCTCCTGCGAAAGGACTCCAGGTCCTGGCTTAGGGCTTCATTGAATAAGGTGGGAGAGTTCTTGAAGCCCTGTGGTAGTCTAGTCCAGGTAAGCTGTCCTTTTCTTCCCCCGCCCCGGCTCTTGCCACTCAAAGGCAAACAAAGGCTGACTAACTTCAGAGAGTGGGATACTAAAGAAGGCGTCTTTCAGGTCCAGAGTAGTATACCACACATGCGTAGGTGGCGGGTGGCTGAGTAGGGTGTAAGAGTTGGGCACTGTAGGATGGATGTCTTCTACCCTCTCATTGACCTTTTGCAAGTCCTGCACCGGTCTGTAATCTCTACTGCCAGGCTTCCTCACTGGAAGCAGGGGCGTATTCCATGTAGATTGTCAGGTTTTAAGGATTCCTGTCTCCAACAGTCTATGGATATGGGGTGCTATCCCTTTCCTAGCCTCTTCCGGCATTGGATATTGCCAGACCCGGATGGGTAGAGCCACAGCTTTGAGTTGAACAACGACCGGGGATAGATGTTTAGCGAGACCAATTCCTCCGGTCTCGGCCCATGCAGAAGGGAACCTCTGCAACCAAGAGTCCATTTTTCCATGGCCCCCCTTTTCTTGATCTGCCTGAAACAGACGATGTTCGTTGGCCAGGGACAGAGTTAACACATGCGCCGGTTGTAGGGGCTGCCCTTCTTTGTCCATGATCTTTATCTCTTCAGGTTCAAAATGAATGCGCGCACTGACTTTGGTTAGTAAGTCTCTGCCCAGCAATGGTGCGGGGCTCTCAGGTACAACCAGAAATGAGTGAGAGACCTGATGCCTTCCTAGGTCTACTTTTCTACTAGTGGTCCAGGCACATTTCTTGGACCCTGTTGCTCCCTGGACTATGCTGGTACTTTCTGGGTTTAGGGGACCATGGGCCTGGTTGAGTACTGAATATTGTGCCCCAGTGTCTACCATGACCCCAATGGGAGTCCCCTCCACGCACAGGGTTACCCAGGACTCGGGGAGGGGTGCCGAGCCCTGTCCCCGTCAATCCTCCTCTCCTAGGTGCAGGGTCTTAACAGGGTTCCCTCCTCCTTGTTCCCCCCTTTGGGGGCACTCCCTCTTCCAATGTCCACATCTCTTACACAGGACGCATTGATCTCATCCTAGTCGGGATTGGCAGGGTCCTGTTCCTCGAGGTGGCCTAGGGCCCTCCTTCACCCCAGCCAGGAATATCCTGGCCATCTCCTCCCTCTGCTTCTTGTTCTCCCTCTTCTGAAATTCTCTGTCTTCCTTCCTATTTTTCTCCTGCATTACCCATTTCTCTTTCCTCAGCCTTTCCTCTCTATCCTCCGGAGTTTCCCTAGCATTGAAGACCTTCTCCTCCTGCTGCAGCAGTTCCCTAATAGAGATCTCTCCCAGGTCCTCCCACTTGTGGAGTTTTCTCCAGAAAGGCTGCCTGGTTGATGAATGAGAGGACTACAGCTGATCTATGTTCCTCTGCTTCCGGGTTTATGGGGGTATACTGCCTGTAAGCGTCAAACAGCCTTTCCAGATACGTGGCTGGGCTTTCCATTTCCCCCTGAACAATAGTTTTTACCTTAGCCAGGTTAGTGGGCTGTCTGGCGGCCACCCAGAGACCGGTCATCAGAGTCTGGCAGTAGACCAGGAGATGCTCCCTACCTTCTGCAGTCCCGAAGTCCCAATCCGGGCACATAAGTGGGAACGCCTCATCGATGATGGGCTGGAGGGTAGTGGGTCTTCCATTCTCTCTGAGGACATTTTTCCTGGCCTCATTGAGGATACGCTCTCGCTCTTCCGTCGTGAAGAGAGTGCAGAGCAATTGCTGGCAGTCGTCCCATGTGGGACGATGGGTAAACATAATGGACTCCACTAGACCTATAAGACACTTGGGGTCCTCTGAGAAGGGAGGGTTCTGAGTCCTCCAATTATAGAGGTCACTAGATGAAAAGGGCCAGTATTGATATTGTTGAGCGATGCCTGTACCGATGGCACGCACAGGCAGAACCGGCACTGCTCCTTCTGAGGTGGAGGGGGGAGCCTCCCCTTCTTGTTCTCTGGCCTCCCGAGGCCTTAATTGCATTCCTCCTGTTCTACCTGGCGCCCAGCGTGGGGCCAGGGTGGGGGAGTGTGGGGAAGCTCTTTCCGGCCTCCTGCCTCCCTCTGCTGAAGAGTCTGGGGAAGCTGCGGCCGCCTGGTTCCCGCTGGGTTTCCCAGCCTCGGTTTCTATCCTCCCGGCAGCTTCACCCCTCTCCTCTGCATACGGGTGTGGCTGCTCAATCGGCAGAAGGAGGTAGAGAGGAGAACTGTCAGGGAGGACAGGCGGCGAACTCAGGCACACAGGATTTCTGGCCCTGCGATCAGAGGGCTTTAATTCTTCCTGAGCAACCAGGACGGAGGTCTTTAGTGGGTCGGTATGAGGTTTCCCCACCAAAAAAGGGCCTCAGCCAGGATGGAGGATTCTCGGCTAGATTTTCCCAGACCAAGATATAGGGGAGTTGGTCAGGGTGGCCCTCAGGGTCTGGTCGGGAGATAATGGTTTTGACTTTGCTGATAAGGTCCAGGGAAAGAGACCCCTGGGTCGGCCAGCCTACTCCAAAAGAAGGCCACTCGACCGAGCAAAAGGTGTCGAGCTTACCCTTCTTGATACCAAGGCTCATATTTAAGGCCTGTTCCTTGACCTTTGGGAAATGGGAAAGGATCAGACTCTTAGGAGTAGCCTGAGTCTGACCCATAATGAGAAAGAAGAAGAAAAAAGAATATGAGGGAGACAAAGGCAAAGGATGAAGATGCCACTTCAAACAAGATGACTGTTGTATGTGCTTGTGAATGGGTGCCTGTCATTGCACAGTTTTTCTTCTGCGGGGGATGCGAATTTATCTGGGATTCGCAGCTGTGACTCCCTTATCCTGTCATGGGAGTCTTCTAGCGGTGAGCGCCCTAATGGCTCTTAATTGCCCGACCCATGCACATGGGGAATGATGTAGTGGCAGAAAGGAGGAACGGAGAGAGCAGGAGAATCTTAGAACAAGGAAACTTAAAATGAGAAGCACACAAAAAAAATATAAACCGAAACCAAAACACAATAAAACAATCAATGATAACACTAAGCACACACACCACATCTGATCACACTCGTTCGGACCGCTCCTTCTTTCACTCTGGTGCGCACCACCCTCACCACTTTCAGGATCCTCAAAAACTCTCGTGATTCTCCCGAAAGGCGTCCACTCGGACTGCTGCAGGGTGACGAGCTCGATCCTTTCCTCCTCGGGCACCAGGTACCTGCCTATCGGACTTGCTTTCCTAAGTCCAAGTCACTCAGACCCTAGGGCCAGAATTAGTCACCTGGACTTTACCCAGGGTCACTAACCCGGGGACCGGGACTACCAACCCGGACTTTCTCACTCAGGGTCACTAACCCAAGACCATACACGAGATGGCGACTCCCGCTTTATAATGGATTTATGCAGACACGAGGGGGCGACCTTCGAATTACACTGCCCCATTGGGACAAGTAGACCTTGCCTCCATCCGTCCTTTGTTCTCAGGGAAGCCGCAAGGATCCCGGACGAGCCCCCAAATGTTAGAGTCCAGGACTCCGGGTTTTCCCAGAGAACAAGACACACGGACACCGAGATGAAAATCCAAGCAAAGTCTTTATTTAGCCAGCAAGCTGGGGTCGACAGCACCTCCCCTGACACGCAGGCCGAGTCCGAGCTGCTGACCCCAAAGCAACTTTAGATACTGATTATATAGGATCTTCACAGCCGTTACACCAAAGCTCGCGCAGTTCTACAACCAATAGGTTCCCACTCCAATGGGAAACATTGTAACCTTTTTAGGGAACGCGCCAGCTGCCTGACCGCTTCAATTGTTATCTCTTGCTTACCCAAGCATGTCTACGTGACTTATCATGGGTTACATCCCCAGGCGTTCCCTGGCTGTTGCTCACTTCTAGTTATCTAACTTAGGGTAGGCGCATTTCTCAGAAGCCTCGGGTAATTTACACACAAAAAAACTGGGTGGCTCTCGCTCTAGGCAGTCAGGTTAAGTGTCATTAGTTCTTTTTCCTGACTCTTGATGCTCTCTGCACTCCGTTACATTACATTCAAATAAATTTGTATCTCATAGCTTTTATTAAAAAGGACAGGAAACATATTGATAGCCTATGTGTTGAGTGAGAAATTTATCATTCATTTACTTCTTTCCTGTCTCCTCTACCAAGTCCTGGATTTTGTTAATAAAATTGGACATTTTCTACCCATACTATTTTTTTGTTACTCTCTTAGATAATTTATTCTCCTTTTGACTAAAGAATTACATTTGGCATAATTATTACCTCTAAAAAAGAGTAAATAGCAATTCTTTTTTATTATAAGGTGTCTTGCCAATGGGTTTCAACCCTGGGCAAGTTCGCTCTGGATTCAGTGTGACCAAAAAAATTGACGGTAAAACGTTCTTTGGAGTGAAAGGGTTTATTACCTGGCTTGTTCTCCAGCGGTAGGTAGAGACTAGCATCTCTGCCTCCGCCCAGAGCACTGGGCCAAGCTCTCTATATAGCGCAATAATAGCTTATTGCCTAAAGGTGTGGAAGCGGCAGCCCAGCAACAGGCCAGTTACATCATCAGGTGGTTTAAGTTCAGTGAGGATCTTGGCCACAGGAACTCCAACTTCCCCATATAAGGTATCTCATGTAGTTTTCTTTAAGAAGCAGATATGGGGATGTACTGTAGTTAAGCTTGTTCCTCTGCCCATCCTGCTTTCTAGAACTCTTATTATTCCTAGATAGAATTTCCTAGATCCCCTAAAAAGCCACCACCATTCCTGTTTCCTGTAAGTGCAATGTTTTCAATTTTGTTCTTTGGTTTTGTACAGTATTAAATCTGCTGTTCATTTGTTTTATGACTGTTTCTTATTCTCAAAAAATGATTTGCTTGTTTTAATTCTCCTTGAAATCTTTCCTTGTTTTACATTGCGTTCTCTTTATTATTATTGGTTTTGGATTTGTAGAGAGATTCTTGAGAATACTAAAAAAAACAAGAATGTTTTAGGGAAATTTCTCCAAATTTTTTCTCTATTAGAGTGATTCTTTTCTTTGAGATTATTTATATATATATTTAGAATTACATTTTAGTTTACTTATTGACTTTTAGCTATACTATTTGTATTACATTTTATTTATTGCTATAGGGCTTATAATATACATCTGTAACTTTTCATCATCTACTTGGAGTTAATATTGTCCCATTTCACATGAAATGTAGGAATCCTTCAACCATAAAGGTCCATTTTGTCTCACCTGTATTCTTTATGCTATAGTTGACATTATGAACTCCAACAACGTAATGTTATTGTTTTTGCTTAAATGATTCTATGTATTTTAAGGAAATTAGAGGAAAAAATAGTTCTATATATTTACTGAGTATTAATGATTACTGATACTCTTCATTCCTTGCTGAAGATTTTATTCCTATTTGATTTCATTTTCCTTTAGCTGAATAAATTCCATGCCTTTCTGATGGTGTACAGGTACTGCCAATTAATTCTTTCAATTTTCTTATTTTTCCTTCTTTCTTGAAGGATTTTTTTTTACTGGAATATAGAATACTGGTTTGGCTTTTTTTCTTTTGAGACTTTAAGGTGGTTCTTTATCTCTGATATTTAGCCATTTGATTCTGATGATTCTGTAAATTTATATTTCCAAAATTCAGAAAACTTGGCCATTATTTTTTCAAACTTTTTGTGACTCCTTCTCATACTTTTCTCTTTCAGGCTGGTTATATGTATGTTAGCCCTTTTGATATTGTCCTGTGGGTCTCTGAAAACTGTTTATTTTTTCTTCTGATTATTTTTCTCTTGCTTCCTCAGGTTAGACAATTTCTATAGACTTATCTTCAAGTTACCTGATTCCTTTGTCATGTCCATTTTATTGTTAAGTCCATGCAGTGATTCAAAAAAAATGTTTAGTTTTTCACTTCTTGACTTTACATTTGGTTTTTAAACTAGATTTTCTACTTGTCTGCTGAGATTTCCTATCATTTCATTCATTTCAAGCAAATTTTCTTTAACACATCAAGCATAGTTATAGTATCTGTTAATCCAACATTTGGGCCCTCTTGGTGTTCTCCATAAATTTCTTTTCCTCTTGAAAGCAATTCACATTTTCCTGGTTTTCTGTATGTTGACTAATTTTGCATTTTATCCTTGACATTGTGAATGGTAGGTGTGGATTCTGTCATTCTCTTCTAAAGATTTATTTTGCTGGTGGTGTTGTGTTAGGCAATCAACCTGACTGTACTAAAAATATACACTTTGTCTTTTGGGTAACAACTCAAATCTCAATTTGTTTCTTTTATCTTTAGTTGGGGCTTATTACACAGATGTGTGGTACAGGAGTCAATGAGATGTTTAGGCAGAATTTATACACGGAATTTGGGGTTCCCTCACTCTGGTTCTTTCTTTTCTGGGATTCATCCCTCAATTTATAGTGGCTGTGGTTCTCTAACACTGTCCTCTCATTCTTTGGACCAGATAGGTCATAATTTACTACTGGAATTTTAGCTACTCTGAACAGCTACTGACTGCAGACTGTCTTCAAGCTAAACACCATAAAAAAGGGAGACTCATCATATGCTAATTCCTTTTTGCAAGCTTTCAGAATATTTTTATACTCCTCCAAAATCTACCTGCTTTTGTTCACTCTCCAATTCCTCCAGAGAGTTTACTTCTGTGCAAAAAAGAAAAAAAAATTTGTGCAAAGTTGATAGCTGTTATTTACCGGAGAATGAGTCTGCTTGGACCTTACCTTGCCATATCAGAATTTAAACCAAATTCCTTTCTTTTGAATCACAGGATCTTTATAAAATTCCAGTAATTTTCCTTTTCTTATTCATCTTTGGGAAGTCAACTTATTACCAACAATTATTAGCTTACTTAAAACAAAAGTTAGAATGAGTTTTTAAAGAAATTGAAGTGGTCAATTTTTCAACTCCTAAGTCCAAAGTGAAGGAAAAAGTATAAAATGAAAGTTTATTCATTTTGCAAATGTGTGTTACTAGTGTAGAGATGCTGAAGGCTTAAGGGAGTGGAGAGGTACCTGGGGCCAGGTGTAAACTGTAGGAAATTTTGTCTCTGTACCAAGGGTTTCTCTTCTGTATTTGGTATGAGATAACTTTGGCAGTATCTCTGATTTTTACCTGGCAGGGCAATCTATGCCAGATGTTATTTTGGAACTAAATCTCACCTCTACCTAGTTCAGTATATAAAATAATTTTCTAACAATTAGAGCTTGTGATAGTGAGTTTGATTCCTCATAAGTGGCAAGTTTCCTCTCACTGGAAGCATTCAAATGGAAGCTTGATGATCATCCATACTTTACTATTATCACTACTACTTTTATTATGAGTGGTAGTAGTGTATAGTAGTATATGTTGCTGTTTTCTCCCTGGCACATTGTAGGCACTCAGTAACTAGAGGTTGCGTAGACAATACTTACTGAATTCATTGGATGAATGAATTAAAAAAACTTTTCTCTGTGGTGTGAGAAGGTATATTTTGCATTCTGAAGAGCTTGAAGAATTAGGGTAAATATTGTCTAATGTCTTTAATTTAGAATTTTTTTGTGTGTGAAAGAAGGCATGGATAGGATATGAGAAGTTCAAAGGAAAAGCAATTGTTTGATTACAATCAGTTATGTGAATCAATTGGCATATGAAAGTGGCTATGACAATACCTGCTTTAAAATAATTTGAAATTATCCCTGTAGGAGAAATTTGAATCAGGATGGGGTGGCTAATGGCAAGCCCTCAGAACCTACAAGGATTCATATATCCAACTCTACATCTTTCTCTTTCTATTTCTTTATGTTCTTAAAGGAAAAGTATCTGTTGGAGTGTTACATAACTGAACAGTCTACAGGTGTTCCTTTGCATTTTGGTCCAACTATTGAATAGTCATCATAAGCAGTTCCCAAATCAGCCTTATTTCCTACCAAAGAGGGTTAAAACAGACTTGGTCCTCATAATTAGTCGTATTCAGGGAACAGTGTGCTCTATTTAAAGATGTTGTTGTAATCTTACTATCTTTTCAAAAACATTTGTAACGTAAGGTGATCTGGACGCTAGAAGCTACCTGAAAGATTTTAATTGCTCTAGGAATTTAATTCTTACAGTGACTCTAGTCATGACTGTTTTCCAATTCACACCTCCTTTCCCTGCCCCCATTTCAACAGTTGAATGAAGCAAGATCATGTAATCATACAATAGAATACCATTCACATAGTAAGTGTCCATTAAACATTTGAATGGAGAAATGAATGGTCTATTTTATTCATCAGATACCTGGAAACTAAAGTTAAATAATTCTTTCCTCACTTAAAATTCCACAGACAGATGTTTATATACTTTGATAGGAAAGTAACAGTGCTCTAAAATAATATTAGCTGCCACTTACTGGGCACTTTGATATGTGCTAAGCTTCTTAAATCATTTATATGCATTATTTCATTTATATTTTGCTATATCTTATGAGCTAGGTAGGCATTTATTATCCTCATTTTATAGAGGAAGAAATGGACGCATTAGAGAGACTGGGTAACCAGCTTATGATCACTCCCAAGTTGCTGCAGACCTGGGATTCAAACTCCAGGGTACCTGACTTCAAGCCTGAGCCTTTAGCCACTGGCCTGGATTGCATAGGAAAGTAGCCATTATAGGAAGACAGCTGAACAATTTTAGAACACTGTGACATCACTTCAGATCTTAAGGGGATCTGAGGTGAAAAGAGAATGATCAAACAAAGGAAAATTTTGCTTTTGTATAAGTTTTACCTGAGACCACGAGCATATGTCTGTCCCCCAAACAATCATAGGGTAATGCAGTAATCTCTCCTCTAATTCCTTCTCAGATTATCAGAGCTAAGAAATTATAGAAAATGTAGTGCCCCAAAAAATGGCAACCTAGAAAGTAGCTGTTGGTAGTAGCAAATTTGAGCTCCTCTTCCTCCCCAACCTCTGTCACATCCAGATCTGGTAGCATCGTAGTCCAGGGCATTCAAACTATTGCCTGCATTGTCTCTATGGATGGTTAAACAATGACTTCCACAATTTGTTGAGCAGCTACTATACTATATTAATTATCTTTTTAAAAGTTGTGGTAAAATATGTATAACATAAAATTTGCCATTTTAATCATTTTAAGTGTACAGTTCAATGATATTTAATGACATTCATAATGTTGTGCAGCTATCACTGTTATCTGTTTCCAAAGCCTTTCTCATCCCAAACAGAAACTCTGTGCCCCTTGAGCAATAACTCCATTCCTCCCTTACCTCAGTCCCTGATAACCTCTCCTGTATTTTCTCACTCCATGAGTTTATCTACTCTGGATAACATATGAGTGGGATCATACAGTATTTATCCTTTTGTGTCTGAATCACTTCACTTATGATGTTTTTAAGGTTCATCCATGTTGTAACATGTTTCAGAACTTCATTCCTTTTTGTGGCTGAATAGTAGTCCACTTTATGTGTATAGCACAATTTGTTTATCTATTCATCTGTTGATGGAACTGGGATTATTTCTACCTTTGCCTATTGTGAATAATGGTGTTATGAATGTTGATATACAAATACTTGTTTGAGTTCCTGCTTTCAATTCTATTGGATATATATCTGGGAGTAAAGTTGCTATGTCATGTGGTAATTCTATTTTTAACTTCCTGAGGAAAGGTCCAATATTTTACACAGCTACTGTACCATTTACAGTTCCACCAGCAATGTGCAAAGACTCCAGTTTCTCCACAGCCTTACTAACACTTATTTCCTTTTGTTAAAAATGATAGCCATCTTAGTAGGTACGAAATGGTAATCTCATTATGGGTTTTGATTTGCGTTTCCCTAGCAACTAATGATGTTGAGCATCTTTTTATGTGCTTATTGGCCATTTGTATATCTTCTTTGGAGAAATGTCTATTTAAGTGTTTTGCCTATTTTAGAACTGAGTTGTTGTCTTTTTCTTGTTGAGGTGTAAGAGTTACCTTCATTATCTTTAATCATCATCACAACCCTGCAAATTAAGCATTGTCACTCTAAATCACAGAGAAGAAAACCAAAGGTGAGAGATTGGGTTACTTGCCTGTGGTCCAATGATGAATGGCAGAGTCAGAATTTGAACCCACTCGTGGTAGGCAGTCTTCAAGGTGGCTCCTCATGATGCCCTCTCCGGTATTCATGCCCTTGTATAATCACCTCCCTTTGAGTGTGGGCTGATATAATGACTCATTTACAACAGCTAGACTACAGGAAAAGAGATGTGATGTTACCTCTGAGATTATGTTGCAAGAAAATGTTCTCTTGCTTGTTCTCTTTCATTCTCTTGATTGCTTTCTGTGAAGGAAGCTTGTTGTGATGTTGTAAGCTCTGTGATGGAGCTTCTCTATGTCTGTGAATAGTATACTGAAAATAACTTGTGTATTCACCTTTAGATTGTTTAGTTTCAGCCTACCTTCTAGTCTGTCCTAGGAGCACAGAAGAGCTATCTTCTGAGATATCTTTACTTACTTCTCTGGCTTGTTCTACCATTTGGTGGAAAGATACTAGGAAGATAGATAAATAGGTTATGATTTCTTCTTACTTTAAAACTTGTTGGACTGCAACCACAATGTTTATTTACCATAATTTTTCAGGCTTTGGGAAGATTGAATCATAGAAGAAAGCCAATTCAACATTATCATCACCATCATAATCATCAACAACAGTAACAACTATTGATGGCACCTCATATTATAAACCTATAGTTCTTGAGTGAACTCCAAGGGGTTCAAAGAAGCCCTTGAAATTTTGAGCATGATGGTGTACATTTATGTAAATGTACATTTTTCTGCAGAGAGGAGCCATAACTTCATAGATTCTCAAAGAGGTATGGGATCCTTAAACAGTTAAGAACCAATGCTTAGGTTTCTTATGGTATGCCTACGCCTGGCTGTAACTCTATTGCTGTCTTGAATCTCAGATCGGGAGGACATTTTATGCTGTCTAGAGCCTCCTATTGTTTTTCAGATCATCAGACTATGGACCCTTTGATACTGACAGCAGTTCACCTTGAGTCCAGGGCAGAAATAGCCTGGAATGGCCAGGCACCTTCCTAATGGGGCCTTTAGTCCAGCCAACAAGACCCTTTGATGACAAATTCTAATCTCTTTTCTAGTGTCAGAATGATAAACAATGCTGAATGTAGAAGACCTCCAGTCCAACATCTATATTATCTTATCACAGTTTCCTTGAAACTCTCCAGTGTTGAGGAATTTCTATCATCCTTGGAAAGAGCCTATTCATAATTGGATAATTTTTGTCTGAAATACTCTTTTACTTTTAGATTCTCTGTCTTCTCTGTGACTTCAACTCATTGGTCTTTGTTCTCTTCCTAGGACAATCCTAGGCTTGTTCTCTTTCTTCTCTCACATTGGGAGCCATCCCAATAATTGAAGATTCCTCTCAAGTTACTTTAAGAGTTGTTCATATCATGGTTTTGAGCCCACTCATCTCATCCAATGTGAGGGCATTTGACTGTCTACAGATGGGGAGAGGGTTTTTCTCCTCACCTCATATGCTTCTTGAAATAGATTTCATCCATCATGTCTACCTTCTTCCATCATTTTGTGCTGTGGTTTATGGTTGAGGGGTTCTGGTGTTGGGGGAGATACTGCTAATGTTATGTTTATAGACATATGTGTCTATGTTTACAGATGTTTTTACACACACACATATGCACACAGGCACACATATATACACCATTACTCACAAGTGCTAACATCTAATTTCGCCACTCTGAAAGAGAAGCCAGCACTGTAGTAAAGTCTTTCTGTCATCTCCATCATAGGAGTGGTGGCAGAGAGAGTGAAGAACTTACATTTTCCAGTCTCATAGTACAGCTGAGGATGTCAGATGGCAATGTTTATGCTTGGAGTTGATGGGTATCCCCAAAGTGATGGAGAGTGAAATTCCCACTTCTTAGGCTAATGGAAGCTTAGAATAGATTGTATGACTAAAGAAATAAGGAGACACAATATTATTTCATACCTGGGTGTTGTAGAGTAAAATTCATACCACTACTTATGATTATTTAGTCATATATTTTTTATGGAGTTTTTTGTAGTATATTGTCCAATTGGAGTTTTAACACTGTACCAGGGAGCTTGTCTATTTCAGGCAAGTGTCTAAACAGTGAAGATTTTTTGAGATGGTTTACAATCTATATTCCAGTAGCTCCTCTCAGTTTCTGGAACATTATTTTTTGTTCCATTGATCTTATAGGGTGTGTAGGGATCATTACCCTCCATTTAAGAGATGAAGAATCAGAGCCTCAGAGAGATCAAGGGCCTTTCCAAAAGCCACAGGCTTGGTGAGTGGCAGGCAGGGCTGCAGATGCAGGCTTCAGATCCCAAGTCCTGAGTGGGAAGTACTGATGCATACAGGGGGGCACAGAGAGCCAGGATGGAACCCTGGGGCTGCCCTTTTCCAGCTGGTACACGGAGGTGAGGAATATCAGATTTGCCCATCTTGTGGCCTCCTCTAGGAGAAACAGAATAGCCTTTTTAAATGAAAGAAAATAATTTACATACAGCAAAATGCACAGATGCTAAGTGTACAATTTGATCAGTTTTGACAAATGCAGACACTCGTGTAACCCATGGACAATCAAGATGTAGAACACTCCCATCACTCCAGAAACATTTCTATCATTTGATGTCCCTTCTAGTCAAACCTCCACCCCACTCCCCCACCATCACACTCCCTGTGAAATAACTCCAGTTTGTACTTTTTCTGTCCTATAGATTTGGAGAACTGGGTTGACAATGGCTCTGTTCTGGGCACCCACAGGAAGGGCTGGGCTGGCAGCAGTGGCTGTGTCATCTGTTTCGGTCGCTATGGTCAACCTGGAACCAGGCTGCATGTGAGGCTGTTGCATAGATCTGCCAGCTTGTGTCACCGAACAGAGGCAGTGTGTCTGTGACAACAGCAACCTTCTGCATCCACTAGGCAGCGAGTGACATTTGAGGCCTTGCCTGAGGCTTTTGTGGGTGTGCGCATAACACACCACTGGATCAAGTTACTGTTGAGACAAAATAAAGCCTCAGCCCCAGACCATTCCACCTCTGGGGAGAGAGGGTTATAAGCTCAGAGACATCTAGCCTGAGTTCTCCCTCAAGGGACATATTCTGCCCTGCAAAGGGCTGGGAAGACCAAGTCATGCCCTAAAGCCCATTAGCAAACGTTTCAGGTCTTCTGAGGCAGCCACCACTACCCTCATTGATTAGTGGAGAGTCTGCAGGGATTCTGTCAGGGTGAACTGCCTGTGGGGGCCGCTCCCTTCTTGGAAGGGAAATGAGTTCAGGAAATTGGATTATAACCAGAAGGTGGCAGGTAAGTGACTGGACTCAGACACTAGGAGGTACTGAAGGAGAGAAGCCTGGCTGCCTAGTCCTGTGTCCCGTACCTGCGGCCCAGTCTGAGCCAGGGAAGCTCTTTCAGGGTGTGGGGTCAGCCAGGATGGTCCCCCTCCAACCCCCACAACTGTCCTCCTTGCCAGTTCCTTGAAAGGACATTCTGTTTCTTCTTCCTTCACACACTCACCTTCAGCCCACTTTGTCCTTGGAGAGTGATCTCAGCCCTGGTTTTCCCATCCGCCCGGCTTGGGGAAGGTGGTAGGAGTGGCTGGAGGGTGGAGCAGGGCGGTGCACTGTGGGCAGCAGCAGGAGGGGCCATCTCTTTGGACAGTATTTGCTGCATGTTCTTAGTCATGCTGATGAAGGGCAGGGGTGGGTGGGGACTGGTTCACCTGCGCATTCCTGGTCCGGAAGGAGAGAACAGACTGTCAATAACTTGTTTTCATTTGTGATTGTTTATCTTTGCCTGCACCTGGCCACCTTGAATGGTGTGGGCACTCCAGCAAGAGCAGCCAGGAGTCACAGCCTTTTCATGAGTGCCTGGAGAAACAAGGCATCAGCAGATACAGGGGTACAGCAGCTCAGGTGAGGCACACAGATTTTATGATTTAGGAAAAAGGTTCCAGAATCTTCCTTTCTTTTTGCCAACTGATAGTCAGTTTTCCCAGTTGCTCCTTTATTGCCCCCATCCTATTCACAACTGCCCAAATTTAAATAACTCCACTTCATCTAGACAAAAATAATGTAAAAAGAAAAGACATTCAATCAAGATTCTGCTTGATTAATGTCTTGGGAGGAAGCTAACACAAGTCTTGAGGGACGAAAATAAATGGCTCTGAGCCTGGGCTGTGGGCATCGGGTTGACCTTGTCACTACCTAAGTGAGGAAGGCAAAGGAGAGAATTAGAGCTCTGGTCCCAGCGTGATTACAGTTATACTCTTAACAGGACATGGCGGTGTTTTTTGGCATTCAATTATGTTTGCTGTGTGTGCATGCATACCTTCACGCACTCACACACACAGAGCTGGAACTGAAATCATCTCAAGTGAGAATTCTTGTGATGCATTTAAGGGGCCTGCATTTGACAGATTGCTACCCAGTTATGGACTAAAATCTCACCAGGCACCCCCATAGCTTATCGCCTGTCATTTCAAAACAAAGACATCCTGTTCACCCTTTCGGTGTCACATCTCATCGACTCATTCTCAGCAGAATCTTACTTTCATTACACGCTTGGTGCCACCTCCCTGGCTTTCATCAGATGAGAACTTGAAAAAAAAAAAAGAATAAAGAAAAATTCCTGTTCCATGTTTTGACTTGGACTCTAGGTGTTATTCTCTCAGTCCAGCTTGAAGGAAAAAAAAGCCCACCCCACGAGGGGGCAGGCCTGCTTTCCCATCTTCTGCCACCACACAGTCTCTGAAGTGTGTGAAGAAGAGAGGAAGAGACAATTAACACTCAGCACCAATCTGCATTTCCTTTTTAGCTGCCATTTACACGCCGCTCAGGTTTTGAAAACCAGCATTTCATGCTACTCCCTAGAGAGGCAGCACCAGTTTCAGCAGGATCCATCTGCACAGCAGTCACACTGCTGAAATCTTCAGCCAACCCAGAATTCATTTATTTTTTTGAAAAAATAAGAGGAAGAGAGAGAGTGTGAGAGAGTGAGCCAGTGAGCCGGATGAAAAGAACAGATTAGAATCTAGTAATTTTGATGCACCCAACTGACCGGTACCTGCGTTGGTCTAGGCAGGGGTGAGTCAGTGGAGTTTTTCTTGGCTCATCTTCTAGATTAGTGTGAGCAGTGAGTGAATGAGCAAGGACTGTGTGGCAACAGGGAACGACAGGCTGTGAAGTCCGAGGTCGGAAGGACACACTTGATAACTTTCAGAGCTGCTCATGAGCCTCTGTGTCTGCATGCTCTCACGGATGGACAACAGCAGGGAGAAGAGCTGAACTGGGAAGCCACCGCTGGTGTGTGACAAGTTACAAGAGGCTTCTGGAGGAGGGAAATGTGCATCATCGACTCCCCGGGTCTGGCTGACTTGCTTTGTTTCTTCCAGCACCCAAAGGGTTGAGAATTGAAGCACAATAGCTTTGACAATCTTTATTATTTTATCATATTGTTTTTTAAACTGAGTTCACTGTCACAGGACGTCACAGAGTCAGTGGTCACAGCTGGCTTTTAAAAAGGGCTTGAGTCATTTTGTGATTGCTAAACAGAGACAGAGCCTGAGATGAGGGCAATCAAACTTGCAGCTTCAGGGCTTCAGTTGATCCCTACAGGGGTCAGAAAGAAGTGTTTTTCTCAAGCAAGTCCTGGCATGAATAGCTAGGTGAATGCAAAAAAAAAAAATGGTTTGCTTTCTCTCCCTCCCTCCCTTCCTCCTCCCTCCCTCCCTCCCTCCCTCCCTCCCTCCCTCCTTCCTTCCTTCCTTCCTTCCTTCCTTCCTTCCTTCCTTCCTTCCTTTCTTCCTTCCTTCCTTCCTTTCTTCCTTCCTTTCTTCCTTCCTTCCTTCCTTCCTTCCTTCCTTCCTTTTTTTAAAAGAGAACAGGGCTTAAAAGTCCATCCTTACTTAAACAGACCAGTGAGTGCTCTGATTCCATCTAGTTCTGCTCAGATGGCAATCGTGATTCTAGTGTTATAGACACATTTCCCGATGAAGCAGGGCAAGATGGCACTGTCTGTATGGGCACAGATTTCCCATGGCTTGGCAGAGGGGTGCTCAGAGAGGGAAGATACCTTCAGGGCAGAGGTAGGAGGCAGGGTGAATATATGGCAGTTAGAATAGAAATTGGTGAGTTAAAAAAAAAAGACTCATAAGAAATCCATGGTGATCTATGGATGCAATTACATGTCAGATTTACTTGGGATACAAGGGTGTTGTGCATCTCTCATCATAACACAAGTGTGCAGCTTGGATTTCTCAGCCCACCAAAGAGGAGGCACAAATAAGGTTATGAGAAGCGGACTTTGGGTTTTCCAGCTCTGCCCTTACTCAGTGGGACAGTGAGTAGGTGAGGGAACTACAGGGACTGCCAAGCAGCACTGGGGGCCCATTTGAGGTTTGCGATGATGATGGAGGCAGACCAGTGAGCATGGTAGTTTCTCTGGTCATGCTTAGCTGCCAGGTGCAGGCCTGGAGCAAGGGGAGGCTTGGTTTGAACCAGGCTTAGGGTTTTGCTGGCTGAGTACAACAAAGGGTGGTGAGGGTCGGGCAGTTGAAGGTATACATAGAGTAATGCAACAAGGGTGGCCCTCGTTGTCTGAGGTGGGCAAGGAAGGCAGGTGGTGAAGGATGAGGGACAATAAAAAAGTGCCAGGAACAGGGGTTTGTGGGTCATGGTGTGGTCCAAGAATTGTTGGAGCTGTAAGAGTCGACAAGATGAGCTAGAAGGAAGGAGGCGGTGTCCAAGGGGAGCTGAGACAGCAGTTGGACTAGAGTTGATGTCTAAGTGAAATGTTGGGCATGAATGTGGGCTGGTGAGCTGAGTGAGAGTAGAGCTCTGGGGCAGAGGAGGTGAAATAATTGGGGCTGACACTTGGGGAGGAGCATCTCTCTGCCAGACAGCTACTCCTCCAGGACCACCCTTCTTGGTGTAGTTTACATGGGTGGTGCCCCCTCCTTGAAGTCTAGCTGGGTGTTGACAGCACCAAGAATTGTGATAGAAGTAGCTTTGTTAAGAGCCCAACTAAACTAGAATCTTGAAGGGCTGAGTGGGAGGGTTGAGGAGGCCAGGGTTAAGGTGGCAGGAGGGGCCGTTAGGAAGAAGCCCCAGGCCCAGGGCTTGCCTGGAATGCAAAGAAGACAGACTGCATTTGGGTGGTAGCTGGTGCTCTATTAGTTATCTGACCCTGGGAGAATTAATTAACCTGTTCATGCCTTAGTTTCCCCAATGTAAAATAGAACTAATAATCATGCCTCCTTCACAGGGTCTTTCTGAGGATGCAATGAGATAATGCATGGAACATGTTCATCCCTGAACTTGGCCCAGAATGGTTTTGTTTACTTGCTTGCCTTTTCATGGAAGCAGTGTTACCAGCTTGCATCTGGGCCACCAGAGCCCCCATGTTTTTGAAGGGCCAGATGAGCACTTGGCAGGTGCTGAGGAGCTTCTCAAGGAGGGCGAGGAGCTAGACTGAGCAGGATGAAGATGCCGACTTAGCCACGAGAGGCACGGTTCAGAGAGGCGGGTGAGGAAAGCAGGCTCACAGCCGAGATGCAGCAATTAACTATGTAAAGGGCTGAAAGGCTTGACAGAAGAAATGGAAGTAAAACATGTTTCTAATCAGAGCCACGATGAGGGCTGCCTGGAGGCCCTACTGGTAATGTGCCTCTGACAATAATTAGAAACAATTTCTGGGGACTTCCAGGGTAGAGTCACGTAGTGCTGTTATTCACCATGGAGAGCAGTGTCTGGGGTGCAAATGGATGTCATTGTTTCCTCAGAACACACCAGAAGGTGACTTCATGGTGAATAGATTTTTCAAGATATTTGACATTCACTGACTTTCTATTGAACTCCTCTTAGGCACAGAGGCCATTACCGTAATGACAATACCTGGATTTATCTCTGCTAATGGCAGAAAGCATGTGAGAGGTAAATCCCTCCTGTGCGTGTCCCTCAGTCCCTGGGCCGCTGAGACACCTGAGCGATTCTGGGGGTGCAGTCGGCCCGGAGTGCAGCTTCCGTCGGAGAATGACTCACCCACAAAGGCCAAGGGACAGGAGATTAACACAAATGCTGTTGCCTTTTTCTAAGGTGAGCTTTATTTTATGTCTACTTGCGATATAAGTGAGATAATATATACAAGGTGCTTAGCAGAGAGCTTGGTGCGTAGCAATCGCTTGAAAGTGTTGACTCATTCATCATTAAGTTCTTGGGTTTTTCTGTTAACACATAGGGGTCACCCATATTTGGCCTACTCCAAGCCCTAGGGGAGGGGGTAGAGGTGAGGGAGAATCAGTGGCCTTACTGGGCCGTAGAGGTAGTGGGTTATATTCCCATTAGCAGACTAAGGTTCAGTGACCTGAGTTTTTCCTCTTTGGGTCTAAGCCTATAGCCAAGATGCCGAATGGTGGGTCACCAGCAAGGGTACTGCATAGGGGTTTGAAGTTAAAGCTTGATAGATCAGACAATATGCATTTGCCTTCTGCCCCCTTTGCAGTAGCAGCTGAATGAGCACCGATGTGGTGCCCAGGGAAGGAGGCATGGAGTGGACACCTACAGCTGTAACCTAACCTCCAAGCGAAAGGGCAGAGAGGGCCTGGACAGCTCACCCTACATTCCAGGCCAGTTCACAAGGGTGGGAAACAATATTACAGGCTTGTTGAGATCTAAGCCCTACAGGTGGTGCTCAAAAAGATTGTTACTGGCATTTTGGGAAGGACAGCTCTTCACTGGGTGGGACTGTCCCAAGCAAAGCAGGATGCCTGGCACCCATGGCTCCTGACCACAAAATGTCAGTAGAGATGCTCACCTTCTGGGCACAGTGGCCACCCCAGGTTGGCAGCAGCTGTATAAGGTTGCCATGCCTGCAATGTGCTCGCACACCTGTAGCAGGCTAGCTGGATCACTTTGCAGTCCTAGTTCTCGAATGGGGGAGGCTGGCAGAGTGAGCGCTCATAGCTGAACAAGTATTTAAAGATTGCAGGTCCTGACTGTCTCCTCCTTGGAGAGGTGACCCTCTCTAAAATGGCTGTGTTAGTCACACTGCCGCAGCCATGCCTAAGTGTCCCACTTTATCACATGCCACCAGCAGAGGGGAGGATTGACTCTGAAGCTAATAAAGCTTAAGATTTGGAGCCTCTGCCAAGGTTCATGGATGAAAGAAACTTGATAAAATTCCCAAATTTGACACAATCCTAAAATTTTATGTGACATTACCAGTAACACCTCATTTGAGAAGTTTGGCTCTCGGTGGAACGATATTAAGAATAGCTACAAATGATTATGTCTGTGTGTGCCAGACACTGTATACCAGGTGCTTTTGGCAGTTCTGTGTGTTTTTTTTCATCACCCCTACTTTATAATTGAAGAATTGAGGCACAGAGAGGTTAAATGTCTGGCTTAAGATCACACAGCTGACAGGGTTAAGAGTCAGGATTCAGGTTTCTGATTCCGAAGCCCTGTGTGCTCTATGTTTGGCTACACTGCCTCTCAGGCAGGGGGAGTGATTAACACAAGGAGGTGCATGCCAAGTATTTATCTGAGGAGTGTGTGTTCCGGGCTTGACTGACAGCAGAGGGTCCCTGAGGCGATGGCTATTTGGCCAGCAGGGCAGAGAGTGGCAGCAGGCCAGGAGGGACAATGGTGGGGGTAACAGCAGTCAGGAAGGAAGTTGAGGAGTTTGACCAGGTCCAGTTCAACCTGAAAGTTACTCTTTCTATAAAAAACCTAGCAACATTGCCTTCCTTTCTCACTGATGAGAGTACACGGGGCCCTCAGATTTGCCAGCCCTGGGGCAGAGATGCAGGCCAGGCAAACAGGGAAATCAGCAGCCAGCATTCTGTCAAGGGTATTGGAAGGGAAGTGTTGGTAAAGATTTGGTAGTATAAGTATATATTAAACAAGTACAGGTATCAAGAACATACACTTAAAAAATAGCAAATGAAGTCATATTCAAGAAAGATATATCCCGATGTGGACTCATGTGGAGCAGCAGAGAGAATTCCAGAGAGGCCAAAAGAGACACATTTTTTATCCACAACAAGTGAAGGTATTTTTCTGTTTCTTAGTGAAGAAGAGTTTGAACCCCTTTTATATCACTTATTCAGTGTTGTGTACAATTATGTCTAAATAAGCTGTGTGTGATTTTCATTACAGAATGTAGATTTATTATCAACAACTCCCCTTTTTGCTATGGCAAAGAGTTAAAGATCCACTGGATAATCTGAGAGTTAGTAAAATGAAAAATTTTGCTACTACTAGCATGGGTACCTAAAGATATACAGCATTAGTTGACTAAATAATGTTTATGTAGATATGGGTTACTATGTAATCATGAAAAAATGTTTGAATAGATGTTATAATAGGTGGAAAAAAGTAATGTGCAAAATAATCTTATTGTGCAATGTGCAAAAGTCTTATTATTATTTAAAAATCATTGTATGTGTATGTCTATTCCTACACATATCTGTGCAAACATTAAAGAAAAAAGGTAAGGAAGGACACTTCTGAGGGCTAAAGTTAGAAATAGGAAGAAATTTTCAGATTTTACTTTCTATTGTTCCCAAAAGGGTAGAAGCAGTGGGACTGTGGGTGATTTTTTATTGCCTTTTTGTGCCTTTGCAGCATTTCCCCAAATTTCTTATAATAAACCTATGTTGCTTTTATGATCAAGCTTCATTTCTGCAGGGAAGCAGCATGGGTATGGAGGCTAGGCATTTGGGTTTCTGGAGTGGGAAGCTGGTGTTCACACCCCAGCTCTGCTGCTGTCTAGCGCATGATGACTGTGATGGGAGGACTTTGCCTCTCTGTGCTACAGTTTCCTCATTTGTAACCCAGAGATAGTGGAGTTTGCACCCCACGAGGCTGCTGGCAGGAGTGAGTGAGACCGTTCGTGTAGGGGGTGTGGTTAGGATTTAGGAAGCACTGATTGCTACTGTTGAGGGTAGACCTCATTACAGGAAAGAGCAAGCCCAGGGGCACAGGTAGAGGGCTGATGTTGAACTGTGGGCTGTACATGGTCTGTGACATAGTTAGTCAGTAGCCTTCAGATCTTCATCTGAGTGTGGAGGGACAGGACCCAACTGGAGGCAGAAACATGCTGACGAGAAGATAAGGGGAGTGACAGGACCTTGCTGTGCAATGGGTACTTCTGCTTTCTCAGAACCACAGGGAAAAGGTCCAGAACCACCCATTGATTTGGGTTCTTGCCCACTTTTCTTGAGGTCCAGCAAGGCTTTTTCTTCCTTCTGCAGGCCTCACTTCTGCCTGATTTTCTGGGAATGATGTCTGACTGTTTCAGTAGACTTCATCCTACTCCACCCTCACCCTACTCCACTGGGAGGCAGGGATGAAGGGAGCCCACCCTTTCCCCCAAGATCTTCAATCCTCTTAGCAAATCCTGTTAGGTTGAACCTGTCACTGAGTCTTGCCTCAACTTCCTTCATTCTGAAGCTTGAACAAATGATCAGACACCAAGAGCTGGGTTCTGCCCACAGTGCACATTAGTTTTTCAGAATTTACTGTTGGGCTGTAAGGCTGTAGATGCTGAAAATAACTCATGGCCCCATTTGTGGTTCCTTTTCACAGAAATCATAAGCCAGACTAGACCAATGTGTTTGCAAATCACAATGGCCAATATAGATCTTAGCATTTTTAGGCTCTTTGACTTGACTGGTTAAGGTAACAGAAAGGCCCTCCAAATAACTGAAGAAGGTCACCTGGAAGCCATATAAGGATGACTATGCTAATTAACCATTTAGGGCCCGCACCTGAATGACAGATTGTGGTTCTCCTCCTCTTTGAATAAATGGTATACCAGTTCCTAAACAAATATACTGGGGAACTGGATTCTTGCAGTATGTGGGAAAATGTGCTAGCTGCTGTAGTTGCAGAATAAAGAAAGCACTATTAGGCAACAGAAGAAGGAGAAATTAATTTTGACTGGGATAATTAATTTATAGCTAGCAGTTGAATGAAATGCCAAAAGCAAACAAACACACACAGGTGTTCAGGATTGTTTTTCTGACACCATTTGCCATTCATTTGTGTGTTGCCTGCTATGAGCAGGAACATGGGTGTAGCTGGAGATCTGCGAATGTCAATCTTCAAGACAAGGAGCTGCCAAGGAGGACTCTGATATGGTCAAAGAATTTTACTTTGCATTTCAGAACTCTTATTACAATTACACCTTAATAGAGTATATTCAATTTCAAGCCCAAGAACATCACAACATGGGAAATGGCCTTGCAGAGGTTACACAATGACTTGCCTTATAGAATTTTGACATTCATTCCTCAGAAGAAGCATGAAATTATGAAATTCTTATATGACTGGTCAATTCCAGAATAGTGTATTTGGCCCAATAGTGGGCTTTTGCCAATTCTCTCCCTGTAACAGTGTTTTGTTGATGGGCTGAAGATTTAGTCAGAGTTGCTGGGAAAAGATCCTGGGATTTAGCAAGAAACACCACATTTACCTCAGGCTTTTAAATGTTTATTAACAAATTCTAGACCTATTTGTTGAGCACAGACTACGTGCCAAACTTAGTGTCACAAACTAGGAGTCAGTGCTCCGCAACAGAGGCCTTGACCTTACTTTCACTTAGATACAGTCTAGTGGGAGGTGCAGAAAAGTGAGCAGGTAATTATGATACAATGTGACAAGCTTTACATCGGAGTGAGTAGGAGGGCTATGGGCCACATGATAGGAGTATCTACTTGCATTTTAAGTGATCTGTAAAAGTAGCTGAAGACTTTGTTTCGCAGCCTGAGAAGTGGGGGTAATTAGTTCTTTGGGAGAGTCCCTAATAGGACAAACAAGTGAGGAAGGGCAGTCAGGAAACAGAGGAAAAAAGGCAATTCGAGGCAGCAGTTTAAGGACTGTGCTCTGGGAGATCATTCTTGGGAATGATCCTTAAGTCTAGTATCCCTGTAGTCTGGGCCTGGGTTTGCTGTGTGTCTTAAGGTGCTGCCCAGGGACTATGGTCACAGATGCTAAATGGCTTGGGCCAAGAACAAGGCCTCCAGGTAGACTGAAAAAGTCTATGCCTAGTGCCCCAAAGGCCCACAGTTCATTCTTTGAGTTTGAAGCATTCAGCTTCATACCAAAGACACTACTCTAGTGACTTTAAACAGAAATATTACCGGATACTAATATTACCAGACATTAAGTGCATACAAAATTATCTGATGAGTGGAAAATCTGGCTCTAGGATGAGCTTCCATCCTATCTGCTACAGGTGCACATGCCCCCGGGGTCTAGGCAGGTGCTGCTGGCAGATTTGTAGCCCAAAGAACATTGCCAACTCCCACTGTTTTAATGACTAGAATGAGGGTCTTGGGGATGGAATATTGGATTCTTCTGGCCCTGGAGGGTCAGAGATTTGGGGTAACTGGGGTACTCTGTCAAAGTTGCGGGAGCTGGGGGACAGCTGTGGAGTTGATGAGAATGTGATGGGGAGGACCAGCCACAGCCAGCAGAGTAATAGGAGTACAACAGCAGGCATGAGAGGAGAAGTGGAGGTGCTGAACTCAGAGGGAGCGCTGAGTCTCAGTGGCCAGAGGAAGCAGCTGAGATTTCAGCAGGAACTCAGGAGTGGCGGGCCTATGCATACTGCCTTGTGTCTTCCCAGCTTGCTGATCTCTCAGTAATACCAGCCTCAAGATTTTCTGAGACACAAATCACTCAATCTGATTACCTCACTGAGCAGCTTTCCTTCTGAGCTTGGTCTTTCTTCTGTCTTCCCTGGTGACATGGGGCCTGACTGGAGCCCAGTCTGATACAGATCCTGGGCCAATTGTGGCAGAGGCAGGAGGTGAAATAACTCCATCCTTATCATTCAGGAGGAGTCAAAGTGCAAACTAGAGGCTGACAGACCTGGCATGTAGACCTCTGTGGATTCATTCCTTTATTCACTCACTTAACCATATCCACCGAGTCCATGTCATGCAGCAGGCATGCGTCTGCTCTGCATGGTGCTGTAATGGCAAGCAGACTGAAAGAGGAGTCTGACTCCTTTGGTGGAGAAGTGATGGAAGAGCATATCAGGCAGAGAGAACAGGATGTGCACAAGCCTTGTAGCTGAAGTGGCAGTAATGAGAGGCAGTTTGGCTGAACGATGGGCAGGGGCCGGGCATGCTGGGCCTCATAGGCTTCATTAGGGACTTTTGCCCTCTGCTTGGGGTCAAGGGAAGCTGTTGAAAGGCTCGTAGGGGAGGACTGACATGACCAGATCATGCTTTATTATCAGATTCATGCTTGCTTTCTTTTTTGAAGGGTTGCTAATATGGGGAGGGACAAAGTGGATACCGGACATCAGGCAGGAAGCCTTGGCAGTAGTGGAGAAGGTAAGAGATGATAATAAATCAGACAGATTGTAGTGGCTGTAAGAGAAAAGGACAGGACAGAGATTTTAGTGGAGGAATAAGACGGCGTGAGAAAGAACAGTTTGTTCTCTTCTTTCTAGTCACTTCAAACTCCATTTTTACTTTTAGACGTGGTTTCCTTTTCTTCATATTTATCTTTTCAATGTGTATCTAGTATAAGATAATCAAATGGAATAGATTTATATAAGAAAAGTCACATCACCATTTCGATATGCTTACATATAACCCATGCTAAAGACTTTGAGGTAGAATAAAATCTGTATTATATATACTGCCATAGTTAACAGCATGGATTTTACAGACAGAGAAGTAGCTATGTGACCCCAGAGGAGTGATTTCACCTTTCGAAGCTTCAGATTCAGCATCTGTAAAACGGGGAAAATGATAGTACCTAACTTGATGGGCTGCTCTGAGAACTGAATGAGATAGTCCACATACAGCCATTGGCATAGAGGTGGGCATAATGAAAATGCTCAATAAATGTTAACTAGTACTGTTACTCATAGCTTTTAGCTGCCTGTCCCCTGCATGGCTGGTGGATGCTCTTGTGGCTATCAGAGCCACCACTGAGCAGTGTACTAGCAGTCAATGCAGGAAGGCCTTGTGCAGATTGCAAGAACTCTGAAAAGGTGTTTCAATATATTCTTTAATTCTGTCTTTTTGCTCCCAAAGCTCACATTTTGGCTCATTATTGTGGCTCATTTTGTATTAGGGCTCTCATTTTTTTCTTAGTCCTCATTCATTTACTGAACATTGATAATGTGCCAAGTACTTTTACTGGGGTACTGAGGATATAGTCATGAACAAAACCTCATCTTCTATGGAGATTAAATTTTGGTGGGGTTATTTCTTTTGTCAGCAAGTTTTATACTTCTGGAAGTCTTAGTTGGCCTTAACTTCCTCCTCCATGATAGGAATGAAAGGAACCATTGGAACACATCACCTGGTCTAGATCCATATTGAAAAGAAAGTCCTGTTGTTTGGAGTTGGGGACTTAACTCCTTTGTGGAAATTCAGTTTGTATTTTGTAAGGGAGGGGAATAATAGAGAAGTTCACAACTTCACAGAATGCTCCTCCTCTCAGTGTTCAAAATCTCCAAATGAATAATTGTATTATCACAGATGAAGAAAATGAGACTAAGAGGCTAACTAGTTTTCCCAAGTGGAGGTGGGGCTCAAAGATTTGGATGTCACTTCCCATGCTTCATTTCTTTCTTTTATAAATAGGAAGTTATTTGCTCAACTGCAAACAAATGAATTTCATGGCATTAGTCCAATTGGCAGGTGGCTTGCTGTTGGTGGTCGAAATTTCTGGTTGACAGATTTTGCAGTGAGTATGCTTATGGATAGACTAGTCTTCATGGCGTGTGACATAGTGGTTCCCAAATGCTAGTTCATGGGCCAGTCATGGTCTATGACAATCTCAGCAGATCCAAAAAAAGTAAATTTAAGTTAAAGGCTGCTTCTCTCATAATTTGTCTTCCCAACTTTCCATTATGAAATGATGGTGACAGTAGGAGGTAGTTGGGTGTTCATTGTTGTCTTTTAATTGTTACTTTACAAAATAAAAGTTGGCAAGCTATGCCTGCCAGTTCTTTTTTTGTTAAAATTTACTGTTGGGTAAATTCAAAAGGCTGGGGACTGGTATAACTAACTAAATGAAAAATAGAAGTTCTGTTTCTGTCAATATGGAATACTAGATATTAAAAAAATCCTTCTGGTACAAAGCACCTAGAAAGAAAGTAAAATTGGGAAAAAGCACATAATAAAAAAATTCCTAGAAGCCAAAAATGATACGAAGGCACACATCAGAGAAAATGTGGGAGAGAAGAGCAAATCTCAAGGTGTGGGTAAGGAAGGATATAGGATCAAAGTCTCTTGCCTAAAGCTAGTGCTCCCAAGAGGTGACATCCTTGTTGAAAAGAGGAAGTAGGGAAAAAGGGGTCCCTCAAAGGGAGTCCAGCAAATACGATTGTCTATCTTACCCTTGGGATGCTGGGAAAGATAAATTTCTCCTGAGAAATTCATAACCATGTGTCTCTCTCATTGGATTTAAGGCTAGAATTCCCAATACTAATATGAGCTGAAAAATCCCAACCTGAGAATTCAAAACAGTCTAAGTTGGGTAGTGCCTCCAGGTGCCTGATAGGAGCAAATATAAATTTTCTCTGAAGCCATAGACCTTGATTTCAGGCCTTAAGGAATTCCTATAGATATAATTCAATTCATTAGCTCAAAATTAAAAGTAATAAAATAAATGAGGAAATAAGATGTCATGGGAAGAAGTCAAGAGAAACATCAAGAAACAAAATCAGAACTTGAAGAACTTCAGATATTAAGAAATGTTGGATACAAAACATGTAATAAAAGAGGTATTGACAGTATAGAAATTACCAAGCATATTTAAAAAAAATTAAATTAGAGTTTGTATAATGAACCATATAACCACTGGCATTTAAAAGTTTCAGTTATGCAGGTGAAAAGAGAGGTAATGAACTGGAAGATAGATAACAAGTAATTTTTCTGAACAAAGAGATTGAAAATATGGGAGGTAAATTGAGAGAAAGGGAAGATAAAATGAAAAGGTACAATATGTATCTACTTGGAATTATGGAAAGTAGTAATAATGGAGACAGTGGGTAAATACATATCCAAAGTTATAAATAATGAACCATTTTCAGAATTGATGAAATACAGGAATCCTCAGATTCAGAAATTTTTATAAATAATAAACATGATTAACTAGAAAACCACACTTGGACAAGCCATGTTGAAGTTACAGAATATCAAAAGTAAACACATCTTGAAAGAATCTACAGAGAAAGGAAAAATGACCTATAAAAGAATAATAGCTGACTTTACAAACAGCATTGATGGAAATTAAAGAAACACATTCAAAATCCTTCACAGGATTTTGAAAAATAGTCAACAAGCCAAATGTAATATCTAGTGAGTTACATGTTAAAAAGGACTACATTGCATTAGCTTTAAGAAAACATATCTTTACCTATAACTGGAATGAATAGCTCCATAAACTTGAAATATAAATATGGACATTTCCCCCTATTTTTTTCTATTAGCCACTAACTTATTACTGACCTGTTCAAAATACCTCATTATCATGAAGCTCAGCATCTTCTTTGGAGATTACCCCTGCACCTTAAATTGAATTATCTAAGAACTTTTACACTTACTCTAAAGGGGATTAGTCCTCTTCTAATACCAAACAGAGAGAGAAATGAAATTTGGTCAGTTTGTACATCCAGTCACTTCACTGCCATATGTTGCCTTGAAAACTTTCATGGAAATTTGTCCATTACAAGGACACTTTGATGAGTTTAGGTCACTGCATAATCACAGTGAGACCGCATGTGAGGTCTCTTAAATTACAGCTTTCTTAAGTGTCAGTCACAACCTACAAGGGAGCAGTGGATCACATTAACTATCAACACATCCAGCACCACCCTCAGAGGCAAAATTACTGTCCCTATTTTTCAAGGTGACCACCTTCTTTCTCAGATTGGAGGCAGCGTTTCAAAACCATAGGAAATACCAAAGGTCTTAAATTCATCTCTCCCAGAAAAATGAAATCTGCTTGTCTACACTTATAAGACCAGGGGAGACTACTCAGTGATGCTCCCAGAAGAGCGATCTTCTCAAGGTGATAGAAACTGCTGTAACTGAATGTTTGAGTCTCCTGAAAATTCATGTCACCCTCTAGTTCCCGACGTGATGGTACTCAAAGGTACCATGGGATGGGGAGTAATTAGGTCACGAGGATGGAGCTTTCATGAGTGAGGTCTGTGCCCTCATAAAAGGGAATCCACCAAGCTCCCTTGCCCCTTCCACCCGTGAGGACATGGTAAGAAGATGGTCATCTATGATTCAGGAACCAGGTCTAGGTGACAAATCTGCAGGGACCTTGATCCTGGACTTCCCAGCCTTCAGAACCGTGAGAAATAAATTTCTGTTGTTTATAAGCTACCAAGTTTATAGTGTTCTCTTACAGCAGCCTGTGCCAAAACATTCTTCTAAGTTAAAAGGTCTTTTCATTTCTCACTCACAGTCCACTTTTAAGAACTGACCCCGAAAGGACAGAATCTCCTAATGTCATGACACAGCTGCCAACATCTCTTGCTAAAGGAGAACAAAACTCACAAAATCAATTTCTTGTAGGTCAGCTCTACTGGGCAAACTACTAAAACTGAAATCACTGAATAGACCTCTCCCTGTGGCTCACAGGTTTGCTTGTGTGAAAATCCCACTCCTTGTGTATTTCTAAATAAGGAGGGCATTTCCGATGGTATATGGTTCCCAATGAAGTAAGGTTAATAGTCACATATATTATGAGGGAGAAGACAGGCAAATTCTAAGGTGTAATCAGTAGATATCCAACTTGTTTTCCTTACTGGAAAATAGGTCTGATTGCCTGGCATGAACATTGTGTTAGAAAAAAGCAGCCACACTTCTCTTCATTCAGAACAATAACATGTATCATGAAGTCTGAAAGTAAATCCTGTAAAACCAAAACAATTTCGTTCAGCACCAAACACATCAGCTGTGGCCAGCAAATGTGTGTGTGTGTGTGTGTGTGTGTGTGTGTGTGTGTGTGTGTGTGTGTGTGTGTGTGTGTATACACAAAATACATGGAAATTAACAGCAATCAAAGTACTTTCTTTGTGATCAACCATGGAAACAAAAATCTAACACCTAAAACCTAACCATTAGCACAGAGCATTTATGTTACTGGGATTTTAGAGGAAATGAATGTTCACTGAAGAGTAGCTGATGCCAAACTTTCATTTTTTTACATGTATTGTTCTACATGTATGTTGTCTCATCATTCTTAAACTGCCTTATCATTTACTAAATGTGGCCAAGTAGCTCCGGATTCTGGATCTCAGGTTTTTTTTAAGGCATAATAAAATCAGGACTTTAAAAATAATCCTGTAAAATTCATGCTTTATAAGAAATAATAGGAGTCACTTTTACTCCAAGGTGCCATTTCAATTAAAATATATGAAATATTTTAATGCAAATATAATGCATGCTCTTTATGTAAAAAATGCAAACAATACTTAAATATATAAAGTAAAAATTGAAAGTTTTCTACACCTCTGATCCATCTCATTCCCCACTGAGAGCTAGTGTTAACTGTTTTATGTTTCTCCTTCTAGATATACACTTATTTCCTGCAACTTCCTCTTTTATTTAACACTGTATCTGGGAGATATTTAACATCAGTATGTGCAGAGATACTTTATTGTTCCATAGTGTTTCATAGAACAGATGTACCATAATTTATGGCCTTATTGATGGACACTTGGTTTTTTTTCCAGTGTTTCATATATGAAACAAAATCACAGTGATTATTTTTTGTACACATATCTCAGCACACTTGTGAGAATATTTCTGTATGCTAGATTTCTAGAAATTGAATTCATATGTCAAACAATCTATATTTAAATACACTGTATTCATTTTTAAAAAATTTTAAATTTTTCCTGAGTTTTTCATTGGCTTAAGTTAGCTGCATTCTATTGTTTGTTTTAGCTCCAGTTTAACCTCTAGAAAACTGCTGATATGGTTTGGGAGAAACCCCTAACAAAGGAGAAAAGAAACACAGAAAGTGTAGGGGAGAAAAATAAGGCTCACCTGGGAAAGCCACACAGCTACAGCATCATCCCCATGTCCCTGAGAAAGTGAATCAAAACAAACAAGTACACAGAAGTTGAGAAAAATGGGAGTGCTGAGTGTTCAAAACCATTTAAGACATTTCTTTAAAAAAATTAAAGCCTTAAATGGTCTTAAATGATGTGGTAAAATGTGCCCATTCATCTATGGATCCTTATTTCCTTAAATATAACTTTACGTGGCAGCATTTTTAATATTCTAATTTCTTATAAACTTCAAGTTTTTCATGACTTAGCCTTCCTATTTCTTACAAAAAAAAATTGTGCTTTTCAAGACTAGAGACAATGCTTTGGAACAAAAAGTGCTTTCAACAACTCTTTATAGAGCTCACTTGTCAAAATCTCTTGTCATTAGACCAAAATAAATATATATAAAGGACAAATAAAGGGGCAAGGCCTTATTACCTTTCAGACATCCCCAAATAAAGAAACATATTCAAATTTTCATAGGCTTAACTCTCATGGAAGTCTGAAAGAAGCTGTGCATGCATTTCTTTTTCTTTTCTCTTCTATAGCACCCTCCTCCTCAGTCTTTTAAAAATATTCCTGAGATGGCTTAGTGATATAACTTCTGAAGAGAACTGTGACTGAAGTTTCTTCTAAATGCACAATAACCAAAAGGTCTCTCTCCTGGGTAAATTCTCAGATGCCAAGTAAGATATTTCCCATGACCAAAAGATTTTCCTTAGTAATTATATTCAAAAGGTCTTTTCCCAGCATAAGTTCTTGTATGTTGACTAAGGAAGGCCTACTTGCAAAAGGCCTTCCCACATATCTGAATACTCAGAGAGTTTCTCTGCAATGTGAATTCTATGATGCTGAGTGAGAGATGAACAGCAGCCTAAGGTTCTCCTATATTCACTGCACTCAGAGGGCTTCTCTCCAGCATGACTCCTCAGTGTCAAGGGAGAGGAAAGCTGTCACAGAAGGCTTTCCCACATTATTTGCGCTCAAGGTTTTTTTCTTTAGTGTTGATCTTCTTAGGCTGGCAAAAGCAGAGCAGCAGGCAAAGGCCTTTCCACATGCACTGCATTCACAGGGTCTCTCTCCATTATAACTTCTTGTGTGTAGAGTGAGGGAATAGTTGTAATAAAACCTTTCCCACATTTTCTATACCCATAGGGCTTTTGTGCAGTGTGGATCGTACTATGTTAGAAAAGAACAGAGTGGCAGGTGAAGGTTTTTTCATTCACTGTACATGCAGGGCTTCTTTCTGGTGTGAGCCATCATGTGCCCAGTTAAGGAAGAGTTACAGTGAAAGGTTTTCCCACATTCTTCACACCCAAAGGGCTTTTTTCCAGTGCAGTTCATATTATGCTGGACAAAAATAGAATGGTAGCTGAAGGTCTTTCCACTATCACTGCACTTACAGGGTTTCTTGTTGATGCATTTGAGGTGTGACCTACGGTTGAAGACCTTCCCACAGTCTGTGCACTTATAGGGCTTCTCCCCAGTGTGAATAGTTGTGTCAAACAAAGTCTACCTATTCACTAGAGGCTTTCCCACACTGCTGGCATTCAAAAGCTTCACACCAGTGTGAGTCCACTGATGTTGAACAAGTATGCAATTCCTAAATAGTTTCCCACATTCTTTGCACTTTTAAAGGGTCTTCCTGCATGAACCAAGGTGTCTTCACTTGGTTCTTGTGACTCACATTCCTGGAGAGCATCTTCTGCCTGGCCTTGCTTCTGTAAAACCCTTGAGCTAGGTTATCATCTGTTTTCAACTCTCTGTGTTCAAGGCTTATCTTTTTAAGGAAGGTCTCCCTGTGGGAGGCTGTAACTGGCTTCCAGTGTCCTCCCTGCACTTCCAACAACCTTTCCTGACCTCTGGCTTGCCCCAACCTGGAGGACCTTCTGGCTCCTTGAGTCAGTCTTCCTTGGAGTAAAACTAACAAATACAAAGCTGGCAGGTCTTGGGTTTAACTTGTCACTTGGACATGTCCTTCAGGAAAGGTCTCTGTCTCTTACCCATGTTCCCTTAGTTCAATCAACTCTGGTTTAGGAACTGCCTGCTGTCCAGGAGTCTGCAGGTCTCCAGTCACTTTCCAGAACAGGGGTCTCTGGAGTTGGTGCAGCTGCCCCAACTTTTCAACTGAAGGTCATGGACAAGTCCAATACCCCCACCTGGGATGCTTTTGCAGTCTAGCAAGATAAGAAGGCCCACACTGCAGCAAGAAAGACAAACAACTCACACAGCAGGGCTTTTGCTTGTGCAGAGGGAACCTGAGCCTACAGATACCAGAGAGCACTGTGCTCAGCCGCTGATAGACTACAAGTCCCGGAGGGCTCAGTTTTGCTTTTTTCTCCCCTCTGGGAATTGAACCTTTGGTTTTACTGGAAGGAAGTTCCTACGTGTGATAGGAAGTTCACTCCACTTGTGCAGGGAGAACTTCCAAACATGCATGCAACCAATTTGGTCAATGCAGGATATGGGGCAAGTCCCACTTACTGCTTTATTTTACCTGATGACACACATTAAACTGTACCTAGGGGCTGGGTATTAACATCAGTTCAGTCCAAACATTGAGTGTTGGAGAGGCACAGAAAATCAGGATCTCTTTTATGTTTCTGATGGTTCTGTTATTCGTAAAAGCACTGTGAAAAAGTTTGGCCTCATCTCCTCAAGGTCTTTCCAAGGAGAAGCTTTTCCACACATGTCCCAGAAGGCATTGCAAGAATGTTCACAATAGCAACACCTGGAGAGAGTTTAGGGGAGAGGATGGATAAATGGCTTCTGCACAGAATGGACACTTAGTCTAAAAGTCCGAGAGTATTTTAGTCTGTGGCTGCCTTAGGGGAATCGTAAGCATTGTAGTGTACACTGGAGAATCCTCAGCAATCAAGGGCCCAGCAGTGCCAAGTACATCTGGAACCTCTGAAGAGGGAGCTGGAGCTGGTTATTAAAGTGAGAGAGGACCTTAGAACTAGAGGAGAGGCAAACTCGTAGGTCTTGGTAAGCCCTGTGAAGAAGAGGACAGATGGTCACTGGCACTGAGTGTCAGGACCCTTACCTGTCTCTGCTCATCTTGGTAGCTGTTTGGGATGTTCTTCTCTGAGAATCTGACTAGCTCAAGAGGAGAGAACTAAAGACACTGCCATGGCGGGTGTCCAGTGAAGTGCCCTGGCATGGAGGCTTCAGTAAATATGTAAACTTTTATTTTCCTATCTTCTGTGCTAGCCACAACCTTCATCTACAATATTGAAGAGAAGGGGTGATAGCAGATGCTCTTTTCATTTTCCTGTTGTAAAAATACCCTAATATTTCATAATTGAGAATGTTTTTTAAGGATTTTTGTTGATATCACCTGCTTGATCATTTTCATAATATATGTAAATATTAACATCAGAGAAATGAAAGAGAAATGTCACCTGGGAAAATCCAACTGTGTTTTCTCACCCAAAGGATTCAGTAGAATTCAATATAGTGAGGACACAAGGGAGAGAGCTCAGCTGTGTTTTCTAGACAGAGGGGCTCTCCCCAGGTTGGGAGGAACTAGGGGTGGCAGTGCCTTAGGCAGCTGTGTATGAGCTGGTTGGAATGGGTGCTGCACTGTCTCACCCAGGATAGGTGCCTCTGTCAGGATGCTACAAATTTGAAACAAAGTTCTCTCCAGCAGTGGTCTCAGTTGTAGCCACTTGTAAAAAAATTCAAGAAAGGCTGCTCACTAAATGCGGGCATGCTAACTGTGATAACACGGGCACTGAGCTAGCCTTGCTTCTTGGAAAAGTTTAAGTTTTTCCTTAGTGAATTTGCCTTTCAGTATATGGTCTTAATGATATATAGTAGTTTGCAAAATGATTAATACTTTCAGTCATTTGAGCCATCAGTAGCAATGCTTTAAAGTAATCTGAATATCTCAGCAATAAGTTTATATGAATTAGGTCATATCAACAGCTGCACTATCCTCAGCCTGCTCTCTGGGAGTTCTCAGGTGGCCTCTCATGGGGGCGCCAATGTCAGCCTGGGCTCCGGTGTGTGACTTTACCATGTGAGTCTAGACTGTCACCTGCCATCTTTGGTCCTTGGACACACCCACGGGCAGGGTGTTTGCCATGATTCCTCTACCTCCTTTTTGCACTATAGTCTAGGTATGAACATAGACGTGTTCTCTAATATTAGACCAGTTTGTAAATATAATAAGACTTTGCTGAAGGCTGGGGATTCCATAGAGACTTGCCCACAGAGAATAATTTACAACTGACTACTAGCTATGGCTATTCCCAGAGCCCTCTGTTCCCAGCCTGTCCTCCTGGGGCCTCCAAAGGACTATTTTTCTGTTCAGAGCCCACTTCTCCCCTTTAAGGAGAAGACAGGTTTCCTCTCCCACCCAGAAACACCTCAAACATGCTTCAGTTCCTCAGAGTCTAGGCCCAAATCAAGGTTCTGAGAGAGCAAAGTGTTTCTGTCTCAACCTCATCTCAGGCTTATCTTCCCCATTTTCCATTCCCATCTTTTACCTTTAAGGATGACTGACTGTAGTATCTACTTCCCTTCCTGGAGGCTCTGCACCATTCATACAGTATTGGCCTTACCATATGTCTCTGATAGTATATCCCTTTAAGACAGAATGGAGCAATATTAATACAAGATATACATACCTACTGTTATGGGTTGAATTGTATCTCCCCCAAACAATGTTGAAGTTCTAATGCTCAGTACCTGCAAATGTGATTTTATTTGGAAATAGGTCTTTGTAGGTGATCAAGTTAAGATGAGGTCATAAGGATAGGCCCTTGACTAATATGACAGTGTCCTTATAAAAAGTTTTAGAAAAAAAAGAAAGCTGCTTTCATTAGAAGGAATGATCATGGTGGGAAAGAATAATGTTTTCAACAAATGATACAGGGCACCTGGATCCACATACAAAAGAAAGAACTTGGACTCTTCATATTACACACAAAAATTTACTCACAATGGATCAAAGACCCACATGTAAGAGCTAAAACAATAAAATTCTTAGATGAAAACATAGGACCAAATTTCTGTGATCTTGGGTTAGCCAGTACTTTCTTAGACATGGGACCAAAATCACGAGCAATGGAAGAAAAAAAAAATATAAATTGGGCTTCATCAAAATTAAAAACTTGTGCTTCAAAGGACACCACTGATAAAGTGAAAAGACAACCCGTAGAATAGGAGAAAACATGTACAAATTGTGTATTTGATAAGGGATTTGAACCCTGGATATACAAATAACTTACAATTCAATAATCAAGGTACAAAAAGCCCATTTAAAATAGGCAAAGGATTTGAAAAGCTATTTTTCCATAAAGGATACATAAAGAGCCAATAGCACAAGAAAATATGCTCAATGTCATTAGTCATTTGGAAAGTGAAAATCAAACCACAGTGAGGTACCACTTCACACTAAGCAGAATGACTAAACTTAAAACGTATTATAAAGTATTGGTGAGGATGTGGAGAAATTGGAAACCTCATACATTGCTGGTGGGAATGTAAAATGGTGAAGCCATTCTGGAAAGCAGTCTGGTAGTTCCTCAAAAATTTAAATATAGACTTACCGAATGACCCAGCAATTTTCTTCCTGGGTAGATACCTTAGAGAAGTGAAAAAATATGTCACACAAAAACCTGTCCATGAATGTTCATAGCAGCATGATTCAAACTCTTTGAAGATTTAAAATCCATCCTTAGAAAGGATATATTTCTCCAGACACATTCTGCCAAGGTACAATTCTGTCTGCTATGTAGATAAATTCCACAGGACTGGGCAGAAAATGTAGCTCTTCGGAATCACAGCTGCTCTTCACCTTTACTTCTCTGTGGCCTCCACTTCTAGGGGGCATATCCACAGGGCTAACTTTCCACTGGTAAAAATGTGTGCTTTATTTTCCAGATCTGTTGTGTTGCCAGTTAGTAGAAACAGAATATTCCCATCATTTCATCTTAGAGTCCAGCTTTGGCAGCAAAGGTGTCTCACTGAGAAGACCACCTGGGAAATCCCTGAGCATGGCAGGATGCCCTTTGATTTCTTTCCCACCCAGCACTAGGTCCTTCCTGGGTTCATCTGTGCTAATAGGCCTAGAGCCTTCTCCAAATTTCTCTTATACAAATGTTCAGGTAGGTCAGAGAGATTGTCCCTCCTCACATCGGATTCGTCTTCCACAACTGTATAGGGCACAGAAGAGGAGGAGGAAGACGAGGAACATGCGATGTGAACACACCCAGGGCTGTGCTGTGGAGACAGATCTCTCTTCACTTGGTGCTAATTTGATGAGGGGAGCAGGGGGTTCAGGAGCCAGGCTTGAAAATGGAGGAGGACCAGGTGGCACCTCACCCTGCTCAGATGCACCCCTCCTGCTGCTGCCAGCCCCACACCCTGTTACTTGGTGGGGCAACCACTCCTGCCCTCTGTTAGAGCCCACAGATAACCTGAATGCAGCCACGTCCTGCTCCTCCTGCCATAGCAAGCCTGGGGAGCTGGCCCTTTAAATGCTTCAGTAAGGAGCTCCTGGAAGAAACAAACAAAAAGCTGATGGAACTTGGGATCTTAGCAGCAGGGTCCCATGACCTGCATGCAGGATTGGTGACTGCTGGAGACTGACATGGTGATATATAATGGCACATTTTCTGCCTTCAGAAGGAAAAACAAAACAGAAAGTCCAATAGAAAGGCAAGGTCTTGAAATGGTTTAAAGGTGAGTTAAAACAGCTTTAAGCCCCTTTGGTATTTTGATTGCTCGCCCCCACAGCTCCAGGCTCCTGGATGGGGGAGGCCCAGATGGGAGCTTAGGACTGTATTTAAAGCAAAAGGCAGCAAAGAAATAACTAAAATCTCCATTGGCACTTCTGGCGGTCCAGCCAGGTTTTGGAAACCTGTCGCCTCATTTTCCTTCTTCCTCCTGGGGGCTGGCTGTGGAAGCACTCGTTCTTTCCAGACTGACCTGCGACTTGCATCCCCTTTTTGCCTGTGCCTTGCTCCTGCCTGGAAAGGTTTTATTCTTTTTCTAAATGTCCAAGGCTCAACTAAAGTGCCCTTTCCTCTAAAAACTTGGCTTCTCCACATTAGGAATAAACTCCCTATTCTCTCTCCTTTTATCATCACTCTTCACTTCCCGCCTGGTGATAAGGCTAATGGTGTGCACAGCTGGACTCTCTTCCCAGACCCTAAGTTCAGAAGAGCAGAATTCCTGTTGAATTCATCTTTATATCTCCCAGGGTAAGAAATTAGAAACACTATGCTTTCAATGTGGTCCATGAGCAAATATATGTCTTGTCTAATTTGATTCCTTTTATAACTCAGAAAAAGGTGTTTTTCACCCTTTTTTAATTGAAGTATAATTGACATACAGTGTCTTATTAGTTTCAGGTGTACATCAGAATGATTTGATACTTTATATATTACTGAAAGATCCCCCTGATAAGTCTAGTTACCATCTGTCATCATACAAAGTTATTATAATATTATTGACTATATTCCCATGGCCCAAAGGTCAGAATGACTACCCACACAGAAGTCTTTCACCATCACTTACTGCTTCAAATATTGTTAAGCCTAATAGACAACAAACAAAATGCAACATAAAGCTCAGTAAAGTGTATCCATGGGTCATTTGTTTCGGGAGCCAGCTTCATTTTGGGTGGAACAGTTCTGTTTCTGCTTTGTGAAGGAGCAGTCCTCTTCCAATGCAAAAGCAAATCTACTCCTGCTACAGTTTGGGACCAGTTTCTTCTCCTTCTCTGCTTGTGGGAGTTGCCTCTGGGCCCTGGAGCTGCTGTGATGAACTCAACACCTGTCTGTCAGATGCCCAAGGGATTCTGAAACCCCTCCCCATGGTGGTTGTTGTAGGGAAGGATGAGTTTCTGTTTTTCTCAAGAAGTATTCTTTCCTGACTGGAGGTTTCCCATGTGTTTCTTGTCTGTTCTACTTGTCTACCATTTGCTGACAGGTTGCCTGACTCCTCAATTATTTATATACATGTATATTTAAATAAATAAGTGTTTATTTATTTATTGGCATGTTGCCATTATCAGGCCAACAGAAAATCCTTCAGAAGTTCTTATAAGATGTCAAAGTCTCATTCTGTAATATCCCGCTAAAAAGATTGAGGAATAGAAGCAGAGAGAAAGCTTCATTGTTTCGTGGCCCAGGAGGGGTTGACAACTCAATGTGGGGAGGCCTAGGTTTGAGATGGGACTGACTTGTTGAATACCTTGGGAAATTCACTTCAGCCTTCAGTTTCTGCACCTGGAAAATGAGGGATTAGATCAGATTATCTGAATCTGTGAATTTTCCCCTTTACCACTTTTAGGCTGTCTCAATTAGTCTGTAGTGAGACTGTAGGGTATGGGTCATATAGGTGTGAAAATATGACTAAATCTTAGAGTGGGATGGGAATATTAAAGAGAAAGTGCTATCAGAAACAGAACTTGTAAATTCATAGAACTGTAATGACATTTACAACTCCAATTTGGGATTTAAAGGGCAAATATTAGGTGGACCACTGGGTTCCATTTATTTCAATGTATCTTAGGATTCCCCACCTCAAAACTCTCAAAGTCCTTTGTCAAAGTGTCTGGTCCTGTTTTGGCAATCTGTAAATGTCTGGATGGATGATTATTCCATCTCTAAAAACTCATCAATTAACTCCTCCCACTGCTATCTTTCCCAACAAGCCACTCCCAGCCACAGGACGTGGCTAAGGTGAGGAAGGAGGGATCCTGAATACAGTCCATACTAAAGCCTAAGTTGGGCTCTACCAAGTATGCCTTCTCATTTGGGCTGTCCTAACCCTTGCACATAGCTGCTTCTTATTTTCTTGCCTGATTAAAGGCTGCTCGATACTGTCACTCAAAACTGCCAACTTGATGTCTCTTGTATTAATGGCTGGACAGCTTCAGCTATCCCCCTGAAGGCTTTTTTGGCCTCCATTCCACAAGGGAATGTTGTAGAATTTTTTTATCTTTGGTAGATTACATGGCACTGCTCTCTGAAATTAGCCTTTTACAAGACAGCCTGATTTATTCCATCCCACTGTCGGTCCTCAGACTCTTCAAAAGATTATATTTCTCAGATTTATGGGTTTTTATTATGCCTACAGTTTGAAGCTCCTCCCTAGGAGTTGCTAGAGAATAGCTTGCCATCACTCTGACATTCAGAGTATATCCCAGAACCCCAGAGCAGGGCTTCTCTGGGGAAACCCTTCTTCAAAATTGTCCATAATAGAGGATTATGCATCCTTCAAAATACCCAGCTGGTCTGGTCCCTAAGTATTTCTCAAGAAGCCTCTTTGATTTATTCATTAAAGCTTAATTGATGGACTATGGTTCTGGCCAAGACAGAGTAGGTCCATTTCTCACCAGTCCTTGTTCTTACAACTAAAAAACATAACACAACAAACAGGAAGACTCTGAAAGGTGGAAAGATAAAGGAGTATTGCCTCAAACCCCAGGATTCAAGGAATGACACACAGTGAGTTCCCTGGGTTTTCCTTTTGCTTCCAATATATCCCAAACTTCAGGGTGGTATAGAAGCCTTCAACTTGGAACAAGCAAAGACAAAAAAGCCCCATGAAAATTCTTCTCTCTCTAGTCAGAAGACTGGGAAAAGAGGGGCCCAGTAGAACAGAAAATCTTTTGGATAATACCTGGCTTACTCCAGCCAAATAGTCATTACATTGGGAAAACAGTAATGGATTTGTGGTGACAGATGTGTAAAATACAAGAGTGAATGAAGAGAGGTAAGGCTGAAGAGAAGGCAGGGGCTACTTGTGTGGAAGACCTTAACAGTCAGATGAAGCCCCTTTGTTAAAAATCTTTGCACTCTATTTTATAGATTTAGAGGGACCAGGGACATGATTTAAGGAAAGAACAACAGGCTCAGATTTGAGTTTTAGGTGGGTCACCACAAGGGCTGACGGGAGGCAACTGCAGTATTCCACGTGAGAAACGATGGAAGCTTCTATTTGGGCAGGGACAGTGGAGACATGGAGGTGGGGAAAGATTCCAAACATTAAAGACATGGTCGTTGGATGTTGCTGGTGGTGGTAAAGAAAAGCCAGGTGTCGAGAATGACTTGTAGGTTTCTGACGCGGATGACTGTATGGATGGGATGCCACCTGCTGAGGCAGAGAGCACAGGGAGTGAGCACTTTTGGGATAGGAATGTTGAATTCAGCTTTGCATGTGGTGAGTTTGAGGTGTCTGTGGGACACCCACCCAGCGAGAGAACTCCCCCCATATTATCAGTTGTACAGGTGAAGCAGGTCTTAAAGTAGGGAAGGGAGCAGGTCTTTCAGTTTTTATTTAAAGCCCTGTCTCTCACTAGGATCCGGGATCCAGGCTGTGTCTAAGGGACTGGAGCTAGGATGGATCTAAGTGATGCACATAATTCAGGATCTGATCGGAGCAGAGATCCTGAGAACTTCAGCTTTGCACCTAACTCAGACTGTCAGTGCCTCATGCTATCTTCTCTTAGGGAAATGTCTCCTGGGCTTTCCAGACTCTGCAACAAATAGGTTTCTGGCAAGACTGTCCCTCTAGGTCAGACATACCCAAATTCCATTTTTTACAATAAATAAAAGGGCCCAAGATGGGAGCAGGGTGAGTAGCATGCAAGGTATAAAATGGTAGCTCTGAGGTGTAGGAGTGAGAAGTCTGAGCCCACTGAAATAGCTCAAAAAGGGAAACAGAGGGCATCACAAAATATCTTCCAGGTGTGATTCAAATATGGGGTAGGGATGGAGGGAAGTCAGGATGTCCTGTGACCAGGAAGCCAACTTAATTAAGAAGGATCCACCACTCTGAAGTAGGAGTGTTTGGACCACTAGGAAAGAATCTGAAGGATTTACGAGGTTAGATGGTAGGTGTGACCTCAAAGGCACTGTTTTGTTCTTATAAACGTGGGCTACCTCCACCAGCCCTCAAGAAGCAGACGGGAACCAGAGGATTGAGGATGCTTGTAGTGTTTCTTGAGCCCTTCTCTTCTGGGTAAAGATGGCTAAGTGGTGGGAAACTTTGTGGATGATGTGGCTGAACTGCAAACTGCTTACAGCAACTTAGAAAATGGCCAAATATTCTTTGAGACTGCTTCCTTTGAAAGGTGGGGTCCATGTCCCCTCCTCTTGAATCTGGGCAGGTTTGTGACTGCTCTGACAAGTAGAGCCTGGAAGAGGTGGTGCTGTGTGATTTTTGAGGCTAGGTCATAAAAGGTTATGCCCCATTCTCTTGGAGCAACAGTCTCCATGTAAAATATCTGACTACCCCAAGATGGTTAGGGTGGGGATGCCATGGGAAGGCTCTCAGGTCAAGCACAGCTGAGCTCAGCCTTCTAACCATCCACACCAAGGCATCAGACATGTGATTGAAAGCACTCCCAACTTTCTAGACCATCCTATCTGCTAACTAAGTTGCATTTGGTGACATCAGGGAATGCACAGGGGAGCAAAAAACTCACCATTATGACCTGAATTGTATCCCCCCAAATTCATATATTGAAATCCTAATCCCTAGTGCCTCAAGGTGTGACTGTATTTGGAGATAGTCCTTTAAAGAGGTGATCAACATAAAATTAAGTTATATGAGTCCCTAATCCAATATGACTGGTGTCCTCACAAAAAGAGGAAATTAAGACACAGACACCCTGAGGGAAGACCATGTGAAGACATAAGGAGAAGATGGCCATCTACAAGCCAAGGAGAAAGCCTGTTAAGAGGAAAATTTCCACAGACAATTTACTGATCCAGTAGGCTTTTATTGAGCATTAATGATCCAGGCAGCATCCAATCTAGCAGATAGACAGGAGCCCCAAGGAGTTGTACAAAGTGAGACCAAAGTGAGCAGGAGCGGTAAGTTACACTGGGCATCTGCTGATTGGCTAAAGACGGTTTGCTTTCCTTATACGGAGGGAAGGGGAAGTCTTGGAGTCAGGACAGGTGCTGAGCAAGCAAGCAACGACTGGTTGGCCTAGGTCTTCCTTTGCTGGGAGAGCTGAGCATAGAAATTTAGTGAAGTTTTTATTTGCTGATGCAGGGTTTAACATGAGTGGCTTCATCTTGAGCCTAATCTGGTTACTTTAATAAGCCTCAGAAGTAATCAACCTTCCTGCCTACACCTTGGTCTTAGACTTTGAGCCTCTAGTGTGTGAGAAAATTAATTTTTGTTTAAACTACCCAGCACTTTGTTAGGACAGCCCACTCAGCTAAGAATTTGTCATCTACAGAGATTAGGAAAGATAATAAAATGGCTGCTGTTTTAAGTCACTGAGGTTTTGGGATATCACCCACAGCAGTGGAAATAGCAACAAGCTTGGTCTTCTAAAGTTCCTCTTTTGGGATATCTAATCTTCTAATAATGTCAGGTCAGGATGGACCACAATGGGCGACCCTGAAAAGCTAGTACTACTAGAGGGAGAGGATGGGAAGAAAGGACAGAATTCAGGATTAGGGCTTTTGTGGCACTTGTGAATCAGAAAATTTTAAAAATATTTTCTCATTAGCCTGAGAAAAATGGAAAAAACTGTGCATATAAGGCAGTTTTACATAGTGATTTTATGGATATGTCATTTGGTCAGGTGGGATTCCTTGGGAGAGAGAATTACAGCACCAGATTGCAGGCCGAAGGCCCTGTCTGACCTAGATTTTGATTTTTTAAAAGAGTGATTATAGCTCTGGAGGCAGGGTTAGGTCTCATGGCCTCTACCAGGAAGCACTTTTCTTAGCCATGGGGGATATTACATTACAGCTAATTACAGGCTGTCTGCTAAGATTTTCTAATTACTTCATTTAACATTTGTCTTATATTCTGAAGAATCCTAAAAGTTTTTGGAAAGCATCTTGAGGGCAGGGGCACATTTCTCTGGGTTTTCTACCCAATACAGAGCCTAGTTCAGTCCAGCCACCCAGAAGACATCGGATAGTAGAGGTAGGCTGTAGAATGTGCGTCACTCTAAGTGTGGGCTCTGGGCTCAGCCTGGTTGGGTTCGAAATCAACTTTACTTCTTACTAGCTATTTGATCTTGGGAAAAGTTATCTAACCTCTCCAAATGTGTTTCCTCATCTGCAAAATGGGAATACTAATACTAATACTAATGGGAATGATAATACTAACCTACCTTATAAAGTATTTGGACCTGTGCCTGCCACCTAGTAAATGCTACATTCACATTAGTAAGCACTCACTTTAATAAACATTTTTACTTTCACTGGGCTCTAAAAGTTCAAGAGCTCCTACATACTGGCTACTGTCAGGTTTGGGATTTGTATGTGGAAAGGGAACAGGAAAGCAGATGCTACTGGAGTTAAAGAGCAGGGGTTTGGGGGAGATCTAAATCCCAGCTCCCCTTTGTAAGGCTGGGTGAATTTGCATAAGCCTATGTCTTTGACATAGGGCCACATGGCAAGGATTTCCAAGCCTTCACTGTCACTGCTTCTCTTACCCCCAAGTGGACAAATCCCACGTGACCGTCTGGCTCCTGTATGAGACCCAGAGGCCTGCACCAAAGCCAGAAGGACTAAAGATCTACCCCAGCCATAGCAGGGGCTTTGAGAAATTAAAAGGGAGCAAGTTAATTAGAAAATGCTTAATTAGGAAACCAGTCTTCTAGAAGAAAGGGAATTAACTGAAAAATAGAACTTAATCAAGACATTTTATGCACAAAAATCCAGTACTGGAGCTGGCTTCTGCTGGCTCGTACTGGTTTGTTCAAAACACCTGTTCACTTTTCAAATTTCACATTTAGGGACATCATGTTGGTACCTGGAAATCAGCTGCGATGGGAGTATTTGCACCACAGACACTGACAAAGGCTGCAAACCTCTGACTTTTTCTAAATCTGTTGTTTACCATTTACTATCACCCAAGCGCAAAAAGCTAGCTTGTACTCTGAGAGCGCCCATGTGTGCCTGGGTATAGAAATTTTTAGTGGAAGCACAGCCTAACAGTAGTCTTGATTCCTTCAGATCTGGTGTCTTCCCTATAATTGGCACAACATGATTCGATGGGTTGTGTAAAGAAGATCTCATATTTATTATTTGAATATTTTTACCTAATCGCTAATGTTTTTCTATTCTCAGTTTTTGTTTTATAATGTATAAAATATATTACTATAGCCCTGTGTCTACAGACTTCATATAAATACACACATTGAGGAGGTCACTGCTTATATTTTTTAAAACTGATGATATATGCAATTAAAAGGAAAGAATCTGAAGACCATTGTTTTAGGGTAAAAGGAAAGAAAATTCGTTCTAACAAATTCAGAGAGCGTGACTCAGGAATGGTGTGTGTGCGTCAGATGGTAGCATTAGAAGTTAGAGGTGAAGGGAAAAGGTAGAAAATGTGGCCTTGTTGCTGGTTTACGGCGGGATATGCTAAATTACACGCAAGAAGGAAGGTGGCCTGCTGCAGCCGTCAAGGTAGGGAGACAGGCTGCTTCTCCAGGATCTGCAAGGAGAGTCCTGCAGCAGAACCTCACATCTGCTCGGTCACCAGGACAGCTCATCACAGGGTAGACCGCTGCTGCCCCAGCCCCCACCCCACCCCAGAGATCCAGAGTCAGTGGGCCTGGGATAGGGCCTGGGAATTTGCATTTCTTCCAAGTTTTTAAGGGATGTGGTGCTACTGGTCAGGGCTTACACTTTGAAACTGGTGATTTAAAGAAAAGTTTGGAGATAAGAGGGATACTGCTGTTGACAATCTTGAGAGCCAGAGGGTAGAATGGGAGAGGTTGGAATGGGGGAAGCAGGAAGGTGGGAAATCGGGTCAGACTGGAACCTCAGAGAAAGAGTAAGCCAGGAGACAAGCATTAACCTAGGCATGGCCTTGGGGTGCTGGATAAGAGAGGCAGGGATGTAAGCCATGCTGGGTGTAGCCTGCACAAAACCTCCCCAGAGCTGGTGGTCTTCACGGCAAATTGTTTTGGGAATGTGGGAGGTTTTTGGCTTGGGGGAAGGGCCGGGGCAAGGCCTTACTGAGAGCCAAACAGGGCTGTGGAGGCCACACCTCAGTTTTAACCCTCCTTTCTCCCCCAGCAGAATTTTACATGCCCCTTGTTATTCATACCTCAGATCACGTCTCAGCTCTCTGAAGTCTTTTTCTCCAACCCTGGAAAGGTAGCTTCATATCTGTAAAGCAAAGAGAACATGTATCTGTTAGAGCCCGGGTGACTGTGTGGTCACAGTCTGACGCTGCAGCCCTCTGGCTCCGCAAGAAACGCCTCTCCCTTACAGGAGCACCAAGCTTTTGTGTTTACTACTTGATCTGCTTGGCCTCAGGAGCAGGCTGTACACATCAACCCCTGTAACACCAACAGGGGACTTAGGAGTTGATAATCCCCTTTTCCACTAAGACTTTGATCATTCCTGCCCTTGACACCATCCACATGCATAATGTTTTGTTTTCATAATGCATGTTTGTAAAAACTCGGTCTAAGCATGCCAGAGCGTCCCATCATATTTCTGAGGTGTTGCCTAGGAGCACTCGAGTCTGGGTGTGTGGGTTAACACTGCCTTCGCACCTCCATCCTGGCACTGGCGGCAGGCCAATGGTTGTCACTGCTTCTGCATTTGCCTTTATATTGTTTAGGTATAGCTCCTTTGCTCTGAGGTTAGACATCCTTGCTTCATCTACTTAACTAACTCTTTCCTTTTACTGGGTACAAATGATCATCCTATAAATCTACCTTCACTCATCTCTACAGGTCATTCACTTGTCCATCCTGCCTAATATTTTATATTACTTTTGTTTGGGTCTAAAGCTTCAAAAATGAGATCCTAAACTCCTTGAGCAAACATTTTTCTTCTTATGTATCAAACATTATGCTTAGCATAGCAGTTTTGCAAAGTGCTTAATATTTGTTGATTGATTGACATGAAGAAATGTGTTAGGGCTGTAGATCCGTTATGACAGAGACTCAAGCAGCCTCAGCTCAGACTAGGAGCTGCCTATCCAACATGAGGAATTTGGCTGCACACTGAAATGTTCCTTTATTATGACACTTAAAATTAATTCTATATTTCCAACTGTACTTTTCAGTTGTATGCATAATTATTATTATGCTACATGATATTTATACTTAAATGTTTAGTAGTCATGTAAGTGAAGAAATTAGTAACATATTGCAGCCAAACCAAAGTCATTTCTAATTGTATTCTTCTCACAGCCTTACTATTGGCAATTCTTCTGATGCAATGTGCACTTGAATTCTAATCACCTTATATCATGTTCATGTGGGTTAAAAGACAGAGGCCCTGAAAAAAAAAAATGACAGAGGTCCTAATTCAATCCCACAACAGGCAGGGGTTCCTTGTAAGGAGTCTTTCCCCTGGGCTCTTCATCCCTGTGTCCCACCCCTCCATCCTACCTGTATGTCCCAGCTACACTTGAATGCTTCCTTCCTTTTAATTTTGACTTTTGACTATGAATTTTGAATTTACAGAGAGGTAGAAAATTCTAAATACCCATATTCCTGTCACCTTAATCCAATAATCAACATCTTGCCACCTTTATTATTTTTTAAGGATTTCAAAAGTCTAGACAATAGGATATATCATAGTTGAAAAGTTCATTGAAATCTCTAAAAAAATGTTCCAGCATAAACACAATGTCATTATCAAATGGTTAGTCTGCTAGGGCTGCCAAAACAAAATCCCACAGACTGGGTGGCTTAACCAACAGAAATTCATTTTCTCTCAGCTCTGGAGGCTGAAGTCCCAGATATGGGTGTCAGCAGGTCTGGTTTGTTCTGAGGTTTCTCTCCTTGGTTTGCAGACGGTTGCCTTCTCTCTGTGTTCCTAGTTCGTTTTCCCTCTACCTGCATGTCTCCCTCTTTCTGTCCTAATTTTCTTTCTATAAGGACAGCAATCATATAGGACTAGGGTCTACCCCAAAGACTTCATTTTAACTGTCATCTCTTTAAAGACCTTATCTCCAAATATAGTTACATTCTAAGGTACTGGGGGTTGGGACTTCCACATATGAATTTGGAGTCAGGGGGATGGGACACAATTCAGATTATAACACACACTTGACAAGAGTTGATTAATATAATTTAATGCCCAATTGATATTTGATTTCTTACAATTGTCCCCAAAGTGTCTTTGTTCAAACCAAGAGTCAGTCAAGGACTATGAACTGCATTTGGCTGTTATATTTCCTACATTTATTTTAATCTAGAATAGGCCCCTTCCTTCTTTTTTCCCATGACATTGTCCTGTAGAAGCAGTCGCCCCATGTTTTGTGTGTCTCTGCTTTGCAGTGGGGGTGATTTCACTTGTTTATCTGCCATACCAGGTTTCCTAGAAACTAGAAGGTAGGCCTAAAGGTCTGAATAGATTCAGGTTAAACATTTCAGGCAAGAATATTTCATCGATGATACTGTATTCTTCATATCGAGTCCCATTAGGTGGCGTGGTATGTCTAGTTGTTCAAATTTAAGTGATGTTTAGGTTGGCCACTGGAATACGGTGGGGACAGGTTGATCCTCCCTGTCACCAGCGAGCAATCCATGGGGCTACTTTAGCTCGCCGAATGTCCACTTTGCCATCGCATTCACCTAATGGTCCTGGTTTCCTGACGATCTTAACTAAACTGACGATTTCATGAGGCTTTACAAAATGTGTTCTGTACTTATTAGCTGGAAGTACCCTGTAAAGAAGCATTTCTCCTTTGCAACTGGGGTGATTTAATTATCCTTAAATATAGTTCCAAGAAGATAAGATAAATGCTCTTAACTTTAATTACCAATTTTCAGAACAAGGAGTTGGTATAACAACAACCACCACTAGTGACAAATGAAGTTTGTTTTGTTTGGGGTTCTTTGTTTTTGGAGTGTCATTTATAGATTTATGGCCTTTAATACATTCTTTTAGCCATTTTATTTTTTCACACTCTTAATGGCCCCATTTTGGTCAGCTGTGGCCCCTGCAAATTGGTATGGTCTTTTTGATATGGCCCCATTAATCTTTGGACGATCCTTTATTTCCTGAGAGAATGAGATATCCCATGTTTGCCTTGTAGATTCCTTGTCCCAAGCCTGTAGTCAGTCATTTCTCTAAGAAGCCCTGGGCTCTCAAATGCAGAGTGGTTTTAGAAACTGTATTCTGGCTCTAAACTGTATTTAGAAACTTGTTGCTCTGAGAACACTGCTGTTTTTTAGTTTTTTCAGTGGGCCAAGCTAGGCTATATATATATGTTCTTTCAAATCATGGCTTTGTACTGATAGTTCAGATTTGAATTTAACCTTAAATACAGGGTTTTACTAATTTGCATTTATACTTCTATTTCCCCTTACGCTGAAAAAACTTGGTTTCCAACAACATTAATGCAATTTACCTGTTGTACTGTTATTTCAAAATAATAACACAACTGAATGGCTAGAATATATGTTTTATCCTAGAAGATAGCCCACCAAGGAAATACAAAGTGTTCGTTTTAAACTCAGTTGATTATTTTCTCTCTGTGATTATGTCATTAATTTTAAGTGCAATTTGATTAATTCATTTCTTTTTTCCCTTTAATTTTAGGGATGGCTTTTCTCTTTTTGTTTTTATATAACATATATTTTAAAAATATGTAAACAGTTACATGTCTTAGGAATTAAAAGTTTCTCTTCCATCCCAATCCCCTCCCTCCCTACCCCCTTTTCTGCCACCTATTAGTATCCAATTTTTAATTAATTTCTAATAATTCTTACAGTGCTTCTTATTACAAATATAGGCAAATTTGTACCTCTTACTCCCTCTTACCTCTTTCCACAAAGCTTGCATACTGTAGGGCTTCTGGCACCTTGCTTTCTTATTTAACAGTGTGTTCGGGAGATCACTCCTTATCAGTACATTGAGATGGATACATTGTTCTTTTCATAGTGGCCTACTACTCCATCATGTGGAGGAACCATAGTTTATTCAGTAAGGGTCTGGGTGTTATAGTTATTCAACCAGTTTCCTATTGAAGGACATTTGAATTGTTTCATATTTTTTTTGCTAGTGCATAATGCCTCAATAAATAAGTGTGCATATGTCCTTTTACATTTGTAAAGCTATGTCCTTAGAACAAGTTTCTAGAAGTGGGATTCCTGGGCTGAAGTGTACACACAGCTGTGATCTGGATAGATATTGATGAGTTCCCTCCCAAGGAGTCGTATCATTTTGTATTCCTAATGACAGGATATGACAATACTTGTTTCCCTGCAACCTTCCCAATACTGTTAAAATTCTGATTTTTGCCAGTGTAGTGGGGGAGAAATGTTATCACAACATAGTTTTAATGTGTATTTCTTTATGATTAGAGTTGAGGAACTTTCCATATGTTTAAGGAACATTTGTATTTTTTTCCTATGAACTGTTAGTTCATGTGTTTTCACATGTTCAAGATTGTTTTCTTCTTCATTTCTAAGAACTCTTTATGTTAAGGAAATGAATCATTAGGCTGTGAAATAAGTTTCAATATTTTCTTCTGGCTTGTCACTTGTTTTTTGAACTTTACGATTCTTTTAAATGTAAAAGACTTAAAAAAAAGTGTATGTGTAGTCAAGTTCTTCACCAAATAGTACTTATTGATTCCAGATTTTAAGTCACAGTTAAAAAAGTTTTCTCTATTTCCAGGTTTTAAAGGAATTCACCCATGTTTTTGTTTAATATTTGCATGGTTTCATTTAAAAGTACATTTCAATAGCTGATTAATTGAAGTAAAGTTTTTTCATATGGCTTTGCACCTTTTTTGTCAAATTTATTCTGAAGTATTTTATCATTTTTGCTGCTTTTGTAAATAGGGGTACTCTTCCAAATTTCTTCTAACTGATTAATTATTGTATATAGGAAGACTATTTGTTTATTTATACTAATTTTATATCCTGCCAGTATTACAGAACTCTATTGTTTATGGTATTTTTCCCATTGATTCTCTTGGGTTTTCCACATATATAAGCATTGCTAACTAGAGACGGATATAAAACCATTTAATTTCTAATTCTTATAACTCTGACTGCTTCTCTTACTAACTGAATTGCTAATACTTCTGATAACTTGTTATCTAGTTGTGGCAATAGTGAGTATCCTCTTCTTAGTCCTGACTTCAGTTGGAATACCTCTAGAGCTTTCCCATCAAAAGAGATGCTGGTTTTAGGGCAGAGGTTTATTTTTTTGTGTGTGTGCGTGTGTGCATGTAATTATCTTAAGAAATAATTTATTGATTTTTATTTTGCTGAGTGTTTTTTAATCAGTCACGGGAACTGAATTTTCTTTTCAGCATTAAGGGAAATGACCATATAATTTTTCTATGTTGATCTAGTATTTAATATTAATAGATTTTCTAGTGTTAAATCATCTTTGCAATCATGGAATAAACTCTATCTGGTTATTGCATATTTTGCTTACTATATTATTGGAGTCTGTGTGACAATATTTTATTTAAAATTTATTTAAAATTCCTCAGTATTTTTGAGATTAGGATCTGGTGTTTTTTATCGTCTGAGATCTTAGTCATTTTATATAAATTTTAAATTTACTTCATAAACTAATTTGGCAATTTTCTTTTATGTTCTGTGTCTGTATATTTTAAGTGACACTGAAATCATCTGCTCTCTAAAAGTTTGTTATGGTCCCCCTATGAAACTGCTTAGGCCTGGCCTTCTTTTTGTTGGGGGATGGAGAGCTCTTGATGATTAGGAGGTTGTTTAACTGATTCTCTCACTTGTGCATCTACCCCAGTCCTAGCTGTCCTCGTGCCAAGGGCCCCAGAGAGCAGGAAGTAAGAAGTAAGGTTCCAGGCATAGAGGATGCCTTTCCCAGAAGGTGGCGCTAGGGGGTGGATGGATGGTGTCCCGGACTTCAGCCAGGTTTTTGGGTTCCAATGTCCTAGAAATGTGCAGACTACCCCAGAGAGTTTAAAACAGGAAAGGTTCATTAGAGAGCTTGTGCGCAAGAGAGTCAACAGGAAGGAAGGCTGGCTCTCATGCTAGGCTTTTAGGGATTTCAAAAATGGGGTGAGGGGCCAGGGGAGGGGAGGCTGATGAGTAGTTTCATGATGCTTATCTCTGGTGGCAGACGCATTATGTTGCCACCCATGGTCAGTCCTTTAGATGTTCTGTATGATAAATTTACACAGGGAGTTTATTAGTCCTGTTCTTTTTCAGGGTAATGTTTATGCTCAAACAATGAAAGCATACTATTTATATTTTGGCTAATGGAAGCATACTGTAATTTTTTGGCTGGGTTGTTGGCTAATCATTCCTCAAATGTTAGGAATCTTACCTCCTAACATCTTGTCTTTTAAATGGCATCTCAGCCTTAAGGTGGAATCCCTCCTGTTCTTCCTATTCTAGGTCAATAGTTCATATAGTCACACCTAGAGTGTGGGCGGGAAAAGGAGGGGAGCAGGGTGGACAGGTGGGTGGGAGGGGTGTGAAGAGAGGCTACAGGAGAGGCCGGAGCTGAGGAGAGAACAGCTGCTGCCTCCCAAAGACTCCTGACTGCGTTCCATCCTCTCCTTGGGAGTCTCTGTCCTATTTTCACAGCTGGGAAGGCAAAGGAAATTTCCTGTAGTCCACTGAACTTCTTGCAGCCTTTATAGGGAAGGCCTTCAGGGTCACCTGTCCTGAGGAGGAGCTGGGGCTAATAATTGTCAGCAATCCCACCCCCAAATTCTCACCATTTGCATTTGCTGTGAGCCAGTTGCAGTCAACAAGCCCAGTGGCTCCCAGACTTCCAAAGCCTGAGGTCATAGACAATCCCTTAATGTTGAGTCTGATTTTCTGAGGCAGCTCTTTCTACAGGGCGATTCGGAACAACCTCCCTGTTGCTCAGACGGCTGTGCCGTGAGGTGGCTTTGCTATGGCAAATGGTGGATGGGGGAGATGGGACACGGAAGTTCTTCCACGTGTCCTGAGAGGCCACGCCCCATTCTCTTCCCTGCTTCCCGGCTCCCTGCTCCCTTGGCCTCTCCGTGGGCCTGTAGGAGGCAGGGGCCAGCAAGATGGCAGGGCCCCAGTAGAGCCTCCCACTGGGAGGCGCTGGCCGGAGAGGCGGAGAGTGGAGGAGCACCGCTGGGCTGAGGGGTCACGCCGCTCTCGCAGCTGTGGGATGTTGCACTTGCTTGTGTAAGGCAGAAGAATAGATATGAGCAGGTGGAGAGAGAAGAAGGCCAGTAAAGCCCACTAACAGGGTCTCAAAAGAGTTAACCAGTTAAAACTAGAGAGCCAGAAAAGACTCAGCGTTAAGGAGTTAATCAGCTGAAGCTCCAAAGTCCAGGAGGAACTTGGAAGTCCAAATATTCTCCAGATAAAGTATCTGAGTTCAGCCCATGTCTTCATTGTGTCAATTAGATCATGCCATTTTAAGATGTACTTTAGCCTTCTAAAAGGCCCAGCTTATTCTTTAACTTAAACTATATGCTGTTTTTTTCCCTCCTCCAGCTCCTAATCAAGTAATCTGCAACCTGGGCAGGAGATGAGCATCATGATTAATTTAGCAAACAAACCCAGACAGAAACAACATAGTAAAAACAGGATAGATTCCATCTTAAAGATTCCATCTAAGATTGCATTTTAAAACCCAGGAAGTTAAGAAGTAAGATTCTTTACATATTCTTTAGTAAACAAACAATAACTCAGCCCACCTTGGGGGCAGGGCAGGTGGTCTTGATCAGTATGTTCCCAGAGGGAAGCTGCTATCCTGGGAAGGAACTGGGTCAGTACATTTCTTGTGTTGTTAATTTTGTGGAATTACCTGGAGGACTGATAATAGAAGAAACGTAATGTCTCTCATCAAAGATAAACATCTTGATACTACTTAACAAGTCTACACCCCCTAGCCCTTTGCCACATTCCTGAAAAAATCCTTAAAAGGGGGACCCCCAGTCTTTCAGCACACCTCCTCTCTGAGGACACCCGCACTTTCTCTCTAAGTGCGTAACTTTAAATAAAACTTTTACTCTGCTTCACTACTATGTCTCTGCCCTTCAATTCTTTGTTGTGGCGGGGACAAGAAGGAAGAAAATAAACAATGCCCCCTGCCTAACAGTTAGAGGCAGTTAGAGGAAAAGGAGGGAGAAGAAAGTTGTAATATCCCGGAACTGCCCTACCACTTCTGACCAGAGGGAAGGCTCTGCGGAAGCTGAAGCCCAAACGCACTGCTGAGAGACTGGTTTTGCCCTGAGAAAGCCCTAGGCCATGTTTCTCGAGTATATGTCACAGGCCTGGTGGAAAGTGTGACTGCTGTTGGCCCCCTTTGCCCAGCTCTGCCATCCCTGTCAGCTCCCAGGTTTCCAACTGGAGCTGGAGGAGCCAGCTACGGGCTCCTGTGGGGCTTGCAGGGCATGGGGAAGGCTGGGCTCTGAAAGGAAGTGAGGGGCCTGGGGAATTTTACATTCTAGGCCAGCACTTCGCCCGCTACATGCAAATGGAGTCCCTTCCTCGGCACCTGCACCCCCCAGCTGCATCGGGGATCACCAGCTCTGTCCAGCCCAAGCGTGAAGACTCAGGGGAGAAAAGGTGTGGTGCCTTCTTTCAGACCTTTCAGATGGAAATGTCAGTCAACACCTGTCTGACCCGGTGGTTCACTCTGTGCTACCGATTCACCCCAAAGGCTCAGGGTGGCCCCGGAGCTCTAAGACCAGACCGCTTCTCACAGCTGCACTGCTCAGTTCTGGCTGGGCCCCTGCTCAGTGGGTGGTCTTACCAGCCACGGTTAATGATGGAGTCTTCCTAGGATGCTCCCTGGATTTCTGGAAGGTTCCCTGGAGTGTCTTTATGTCATTCACCTTCCTCCAAGCCCTCCTCAGGGTCTGGCTGGTGCAGTGGCCGCTTTTCTGAAGGAAGATTTTATTCTTATGCTTACATCAGATGTATATGACAGAATGAAGAGGTTAGGTAGGACCTTGGCCTTGGAGTCTAAAGACCGGAGTTTTACTCCTGGCAAAATGTATTAGATAGAGATATTCTCTGATTTTTCCTTTCACTTCATTAATTAATACTATCATCCATACTATCATTGATGTACTGAATCCTTCCTGGGTTCTAGGCACTGTGTGCTAACCACCTTACTAAACATTCGTTCACTGAATTATCACAGCCCTATGGGTTGGGGGGCACTGCTGCTCTTGTTGGCAGAGGAAAATGAGGCTTAAGGAGGTTAAGTAGTTTCCCAAGGTCATCAAACAAGGATGAATTTGGACCCGGGCATTTCTAACTCCACAGTCTGGTCATCACCACCTCAGATCTCTGCAGAGCACCACTGATCAAAATGGACTTGACTATGTTCCTCTTTGGATTGAGTGCTTAGTAACAAATAGAACAATTCTTTAACCACTTTAAAAAAGAACTCAGTCCAAGTTTCTTTGGATTTCTCATTACCTAAGACAGGTCCTGCCTCTGGTTTGTACCTGTCCACACTATAGGAACACAGGCTGTGCATTTTTTGTAGCTGAGTGCAGTGTCCACCTTTCTTGGTGCTCTATTCCCACTAGTGGCTCTTGGTGTCCCACTCCTGGCTCTTCTGCCTTAGCAGCCAGTTTTAGAAACACACCACCAGTTCAACCTCTGCACCCTCCCCTGGACACACGTTTGGTCATTACAGCTCCTGTGACTGCAGGGACTGTGACTGTTGGAAAAGGGTAGGGGAGATGGATCTTGAGGTGAGCCTTGAAGGGCAGGTTTGATTTGGGCAGGCAGAGAAAAGTTGGTGAGGCATATATTTTCTAGGGCTGGAAGCAGGCTGTGCATACATAGGTCATGGTATAGAGTCAGGAATGGGAAGAACCCAGGGAGGGGAGGAGACTGGTCTGAGATGGAGCATCCTGATGATGAGTTGGGAGCTCCAGACAAGTGCAACCGATTCCTTAGCAGGGGCAGGCAACTGGCACTCAACTTTCTCTGCCTTCCTGATTTCCATGGGGTCACCGAGCACAGGAAAATGCACCCTTCTCATCTCCTCTCTTTCTGCTGGGTCAAACAGACTAAGTCAGAATTCCACAAAGTCTCAGTCCAGATAAATAGGACAGAAGAAATAACATTCAAGGAGAGCACCTCATTCAAGGGAAAGTTGCTCTGTTTTTCCAAACTTTTGTCCCACCCATGCTTGTCTCCAAAGTCAATGTCTCTTCTTTGCTGCCCCATTGGATTCCAAGGGTAGTTTCTGTTATTGCACATTCTTCTGAAGGTACAGGGAACCTCATTGGTAACAGGTTCCTCAGAATCTTGGGTGTTCCATAGAGGCCTTGAAACTCGTCAGATAGAGGCTGATTAAAAAACGTACATTAAGACAGAATTTAAAAACCATAGATTGACTAATAGCGATCCAAAGACCAGTATACATCTAACCACCTTTTTGTTTATTTTAAAATGTGTTTCCTTCATGGTCTTTTTTGTGGCTCGCCCTATGCAGTTTGTGTACTTGTTGAGAGCTTTATCTGTCTTTGACACTGTTTTTGCTGAACTCGGTTTTTCCGAGACCCTTTCTCCTCAGAGGCTCAGTTTCACCTTGCCATCTGCAGTCGACCAGTTTCTGTGGCAGAAGAGGCCACATCTACTTCCTGTAGGCCGCCTGGGCAGAAGCATGCAGTGGTGTCTCCTCCTGATCTGGGCCCAGGGGCTGCGGCAGGCTCCCCTCCCAGCCTCAGGTAAGGCCTGAAAGTCTAGCCTGCAGCTGGAGAAAGAGGAGAGCAGGGAGGAAGCAAGGGGAGGCCGGGAGTGAAGGCCGCGTCTGTCTGAGGGAAGGCGAAGCAGTTTTCAGAGCCCAGTGTCCTGTGGTGTGAGAAAAGGCAGTCTCTGCGAAGGAGATGCAGCTCTGTTTAGGGTGGCAGATGAAGGGCATGGGGTTGGGGGTGCCTGGCTGGCCAACCCAAGAAAGGAAGCTGGAGGGCAGCAAGGGACTCAGCAGGATGAGTGAGCAGCTTGTAGAAGTTCACTCTTGGTCCATCCTCCTTTCTTCTGTCCTTGAGGAAACTTCTAGAAAAACACAATGTTTTTTTTGTGGATCAAAAATGTCTTCTTCACAGATTTCAGAGCTTCTACCATTATAGACTGAATTTCTATTAAACCCATTTCCTTCTGTGTTAAAACTCAAAGACAAATGTTCTGAGGTGAAGCACAGATATTTAAAATCTACAGTATTAATTTAGTTTTTGTTTTGCTTTCTGAACCATCTGTGGGTGGAGCTGCACCCCAGGGTGCTGTGGGTGGTCACTGCTGAGGATGGCAGTTTTACCCAGGAGAGACAGTTTCTCTCAAGCCTCCTTTCCTGTGGATTTTTGTGACTCTCTTGAAGGTTGATCCACACATGCCAAGTGGCAGTCAAACAGAGAGGTTTTCTTTCAAAGGACATGTCCAGCCCAAGGAAGGTAGGATAAAGCAGAAGCAGTGGCTACAAGGGTTTATATTTCTAGGCAGGGAGACCAAATAAGCAAATGGGAATAACCAGTGAGCTCTGGGACAGTACAGGGTGGGCTGCAGACTGTCATTCCCCAACCAGTTCTGGCCTCAAACCCTTGCAACTTCTACAGGCAGCTTCAAGGCCAGCTATTGGCCTGGCTCTCATGAATAATTCTTCCCCTTTCCTAGGAGCTGTGACAGGAAGAATAGTCACAATGGGCAACATTTCTGCAGAGGAAGGTGGCTCTGTCACCTTACAGTGTCAGCTCTCCTCCACCACTGCCAAGGTGACTCAGGTCAACTGGGAGCATCAGCACCGAGTGCTGGCCGTTCATCACGCCAACTTGGGGTGGCACATCTACCCAGCCTTCCAGGAGCGAGTGGCCCCAGGTCCAGACCTGGGCCTCACCCTCCAGTCGCTGACCGTGAATGACACAGGGAGCTACTTCTGCATCTATCACACCTACCCCGACGGGATCTACAAAGGGATGGTCTTTCTGGAGGTCCTTCAAGGTATGCCTTCTAGAGCAGGGTGGCTGATGAATCTCATCCTCTAGGACAGAAAACGCATTCCCACTGAACACTGCAATCTGCGAAACAGTGCCTCTCAGCCCTGGTTTGCATTCAGATCACCTGGAGCTTTTACATGAGACTGGTGCTGGTGCCCCATCCCAGGCCGATTCAGCTAGAATCTCCAGGGGCAGAGCCGGAATGTGACAGATTTTAAAGGCACCCCTCATCCCCAGAGAGTCGAATGTGCAGTCAGGATTGAGACCCACTGTTTGGGTAAGAAACACATCTTATGTATATTTATTTGTGAGGAAGATGGGATGTCATTTATTAGTGTAACACCATGCAGATTAGAATTAGACTGTATGTTCACAAGGATTCAAGCACAGTGTGTGCCAGGTGTAGATGTACAATAATTTACGTTTGTGGGCCACTTTATGTTTCCAAAATGTTCTCACATTCATTATACACCTGGACACTTAAGCCAGTTCTCTGGAAGGTGGGAAAGGATTATTGTATCTGACACAGCATAACAGAGTGGTTACGAACTCAGACTCTGACACCAGACAGCCTGGGTCCAAATCCTGCTGCTGCTGTTCATTTCAGGCAAGGTTATTAGCTTCTCTGTGCATTGGTTTTCTCACCTGTGACCTGAGGACAGATGTAAGACCTTATGAGGCACTAACATAGGATTGAATAACTTACTAGAAGAAAATGCCCTTAGAACAGTGCCTGGAGCATGGGGGGGCAGTAGGTGAGTGTAAGCCTCGAGCACAGTTCCTCTCTGCCTGATGGATGGAGGTGGAAGTCGAGGGACACAGTTGCTCAGAGTGGTAGAGCTGATTTTAACACAGGTGCTCGGTTCCACTAAACCATAGCCTCAGAACTTCTATGCTGCCATCAGTCATGTTGGTAGTGAAATTTTATGAGTTAGCAAAATGCCTCAGTGTGAACTGAGAAGATAAAAAGTTGCCTTAAAGTTTCTTTTCAAAAGCTCTTGCCACTCCTTGGCTGGCTCCCACCTAGACCAAAGCAGACAGCAGGCGAGAGCCTCTACCCTTCTCTGGCTCTGTGGACAGTTGTCCACAGCCCTCGGAGCCTCCGTTTTCTCCACGGCTGTTTGGCTCCCCATCTGCCCTCTTTGCCCACCTGTGGCCAAAGCAGGGGACTGAACCCTCAGGGCAGGAGAAACAGATTCTGGGGAATTGGGCTCTGCCTCTCCTGCCCTGTACCAACAGGCCGCGTGCATACTGGGGGCACTGCCCTTGTCCTAGGTGATTGCCTTTCTGAGCCACCTTTCCAGCAATCTAAGCCCTTAGAGGGGAGAGTGCCCAGTCTCTGCTATACCCTTCTTTCAAGTCTTGCCTGGACACCTGGGTTCTGAGCTCCCGGCAAGGAGGTGGAAACCCATCCAGCACAGCACACATCTAGGCAACTGTCCCGCTTCTCACACTCTCCTTGGATCAAATACCACTCATTTCTCAAAACTACCCCCTGCCTCTTCCTCCTTCTAGTTACATTTTATGTCTTACTAGCAATTCACTTGTTGATGCTTTAAGTCATGTCACAAGTACTTATTAAGCACCTGTCATGTGCCAGGTGCTGGAAAAACAACAAAGAATAAAGCCCCAGAACCTTACTCCTCTAGGGTCTCATAGCCTAGATGGAATAAGCATAATAGGTTTAGGGTGAAAGGGTATTTCCTTTTTTCTTTTTTGTACCTGAATATTAGTTTATTTTAATTTTTAGTTAAACTTTTCTTTTTACTAGTATGATTATAAGTATGAAGTTTAATGAAAGAAAATGTTCACTTTCTGTTTTTTTTTTCCTGGATGTTACTATTTGTTTCATTTCATGATTATTACTGAAAGTGATTTTGTCAAATAGAGAAAGGGAGTGACAAGTGTGAAAGGTGTACCAGTGCTCAAAGATCAGCCACTGATTTCATGATGAGCCAGACACAGATGCTCTGCTGTCCGAAGAGCTGGGCCTAAAGATCCTAGTCCTGTGGTTAGCGACAGGCCTGGCAGGTCCCCATCTCTGTGCCCTGACACTGAAGCTTCCCAGGGAAACGGTTGCCCCTTGCTTCTGGCTGTGCCCGTTCACCCATATTTTGTCTTCCGTCTAGTTGCTGAGCACAGCTCTGGGTTCCGGATCCCATGGCTTGGAGCCATGGTCACAGTGCTGGTAGTCGTCTGCACAGTGGTCATCATTGTGGTCACACTGGCCAGAAAGGTAAAGGCTGCTGCACATCTCAGTCATGGGCATCCTGCCCCTGCCACCCTGGCCCTCTGTCCTTTCATGTCCCCTTTCTGTCCAGAGAGAAACCTAGATGTGATCTCCCCCACTGCTTTTGGTGCCTTTTTTCAAGGTCCTTGTTCTGCCTTCTAATAAAGTTGTTTATGGTTTTCTGTCCCTTCCCTTGTCTGGGAGCTCCTAAAAGTTTGGCCCTGTATCCTTCCCATCTTGCCATCACCTACAATCCTGTTTGTACCCGTCCCTTAAGCCACTGCCCTGTCAGCTGATTCACATACTGGGGGTTTGTGCATGTTGGGAAGCTTCTCTGCACTAGGGAATTTTGTACATTAGCTCATTTTATTTCAACAACCCTTCCATAGTGTTGGGCTACCAGTACTCTGTAGGATGAGAAATAAACATGCCCCGAATTTAGGAATAAAATGTTCATGGCAAGATCAGTAGGTTGTAAATCCTGTTTCTCTAGTTTAAGAGGTCAGGAGGCTAAAGAGAACTGGAGGGGGGTTTTGACGTTTTGGTTTCTAATCTCAGTATCGGATATGTGATTTTCAGAAAGTTGTGCCATCTTCCAGATCTCCATTTCTTCATACATAAAATGGGGATTATGAGTCTGCTTATTTTACATCAAAGTTGTGATGAAAGGGTTGCATATTGCAAGTGAAAGTTTTGCAACAATGAAGAAATATATCAATGCCCTTGTGTCAGTTGTTAGCTATTGAATAGGGTGAGTGAAAGAATCTCCACTCCTTGTTTTGTCTGCCCTCTTGGGCCTTTTAAGCTTCCTCATATTGCCTTAATTCAAGTCACCAAACAAACATTTTGGGGAATGTGAGCCTGTGATCCCCAACACTGTTTTCTGCCTCATCCTAAACCCCCCTTCCTAGCTCCTGACTCACTTTCCCTCCATCTCTGGTTCTGCTCAACTAAAAACTCTGAGGCCCCCAATATTATTCTCTCTGGACTGTGTACTTAGTGCTCTTATTGCTGATAAATGTGGGTTTACAGCTATCACTTTATTTTCTTAATATTTGTTTTGCCTGTTTTTTCCCCTATTCTTTCTTGCCATCTTTTGAATTAACTGCTTTTTATTATTAAAAAGATCTATTTGGCTGTTATGCATTTTTTTTGCTATTCTTTTAGTGGTTGCATTAAAGATTACAAAATATATTCCTGACTTAGTAAAGTCTAATATAAATTAATACTTTGATCTTTTCTTGGATTATGCAAGAATCTTAGAACATGTCAGCTCTTTTTAATGACCTCCCCTACTTACTGCTTTTATTGCTTTATATTTATTTTAGTTTTCGATATATTTTCAACCCCAAAAGAAATTAGTAATATTTTGTAAGTCAATATTCATGAAGATCTACCATTTCTGTTATTTTTCATTTCTTCCTACATGTCCTATTTTATAATCTCTGCCCAAAAAATGTGCTTTACTATTCCCTTTTGTACAGTTATAGTGGTGATGAATTATCTTGGTTTTTGTTTGTTTGAAAAAATATTTATTTTTCTTTAATTTAAAAATGATGCATTTGTTTTGCTGGGTATAGAATTTTATGTTGATGGTTATTTTCTTTCAGCACATGGAAAATACATTGTCTCTGGCTTCCTATATTTCTGTTGAGAAATTACATAAGGGTCCTTATTTTTGTTCTTTCGAAGGTATGTTTTTTCCTTCTGTTTTTAAAAAATTTTCTTTCTCTTTGGTTTTCAGCAATTGTACAGGGATATAGTTAGATATAATTATCTTTGCATTTATTCTCTTTGGGGTTTGGAGTGCTTTGTGAATTTGTGGCTTGATGTCTTTTGCCATTTTAGGTCATTCCCTAGATCATTTAAATCTTCTTTTAGCACATCTCCATCCTTGTTTTCCTCTCCTTATGAAATTATAATTGCAGGTATTTTCAATGTTTTTACTTTTTCCCATGTCCCTCATCCTCTTTTTTGTATTTCCATCCATTTGTCTCATTAAGTTTCATAAAGAATGTTTTCTTTTGACATACCTTCCAATTTACTAAGTATCTTTGATGTTGTAATCTTCTGCTAAGCCCATCTATTAACTTCCTAACTTCAATGATCATATTTTTCATATCTAGGACTTTCAATTTTTTTCTTTGAATAATTCACAGTCTGCCAAAATTCTCAGTCATGTCTTTCAATCCATTGAAAACATATATCATAGTTATTTGAAATCTGTGCCTGATAATCCTGTTAGCTGGGCCCTCTGTGGATCTTTTAGTATTGTCTATTTTTGGTTTAATATTGTCTGTTTTTGGTCCTATATTATCTTCTTGACTGTCTGGTTACTTTTCATTGAGTGCTGTGCATTCTACACAAAAACCTGTAGCAATAATTTGAGGCTCTAGATAATATCATCATTCTCCAGAGAGAATTCTTTTTGCTCCTATAATGTGACTAGTCTGGAGGCCCAAGCATTCCCAAATCACCTTAATTAAATCAGTAGTGAGATGATTTAAAGCTGGACTTAATTTATGGTATTTCCTTACTCATAGTCTGTGTGTTCATTGGGGTCCCAACTAAAAGTCTGTGGTGTTTGCTGAAATCTCCCCTCCTTAGTGGTTTCTGAACTCCAAATTTTGTCCCTCCAGCCAGAAACCATGTAGGTTATCTGCCTTTCAACCATAACTTTCAGGCAATTTCCTCCAGGAGAAAATGTCCTCAGGTGCTCATCTTCTCTCTCTGGGCTTCCTTCTCTTGGATCTCGCTCCTGAGTCCACAAATTTCTCACTGATTTGGTAGATTCTTGATTACTACAAATAGATGTTTCTAATATTTTCTTCAGCTTTCCTAGCTGTTCTCAGTGAAAGGGTTCAAAGCAACACAGTCAATTGTAGTTCTATCAGAGGCAGAACTCCTAATTTTGATGTTGTATTTCACATTTGCATTCAGAGGTTGAGTTTTACAAGCAAAGCAGATTTAGTTAGTCCACCCACTCTGTACCTTGGGCTCTACTGGGTCAAGACCCCCCCACCTGACTTCTAGCACTTCTACACCCGATTCCTGACCAGCCATTTAGCCTACATCTGGCTGGGCCACTACCATCCCAGAAAGGAAGGATTTGGACAGCTTCATGCTCTTAGGTTCTGGTTCCATCTTGCTTGCTTATTATTAGTTCTTACCCTCTTTTTCTATATCTCCCTCTCCCAGAAATGGACCATCATTTGAGTTTTCCCTTCTTTCTCATTTGACATCTATTTGGCTTTTTCACTCCTGTTATTCCCCTGAAGAGCATGGACTTTCCAGGACTCAGAGTTGGGATGAATTGCGCAAACTAGGATTGCTTAATAAGAAAGTGCCATTGTAATGTTCTTCAGCTTAGACCTCATGGTATTTTGCATTTTAAACAGCCTTATTTCTCTGTCCATGACTTGACTTCTTTGTGTATATTTTCCTACTATGAATTCTGCTTATGGAGTTATATATACTTTTTCTGCATGCAAATATCTATTATCAGTGACTGACCTTTAGTTTTTAGCCTAATATCTTAAATTCTCTTAGTTTTCTGTGTAGAGAAACCCAATGGCCAGTAGGGGAGGTGGAGGTGGTCCTGACAGGGTCCTATCTTGCACCAAGGGGAAGTGGGACACTTCTGCAGCTCCTGATGATACAGGAGAAGTAGGTGGCTTAAGGATCTCAACTGCCTCTACCCGGAGATCCTCCTCCCCAGTCACCGAGATTCCTCCTCTCTTACCAAGACCCTGATTTGGGCATAGCAGACTTGCCCAGGCTTAGAATTCAGCCTCTTTGAATTCTGTCTCTATTACAATCATGTCCTGTCCCTGGCCTTCAGGGCTGGAGATGAGTATTTCTTTAACGGCTTCCGTGGAGGAGCTCTGACTCTCACACTTTGCTTTCAGTTGTTGACAGATGTGAGCCTATCATGTTCTCTCCACAGGGCATCAGTAAAATTTAGTAGAAGTCGCTCAGTCCCACACTGTCCTAATAATCACTATCTACCCCATGCTTCTCAAATGTCATAGATGTTAAACCAGCTCATAATCCCCTTCCATCTGTGTCCCTTCCCCTTTCACGGCCAGTAGTGAAAAGCATCTAGGAAATGACAGTACTGGTCAGGGAGAGAGCATCTGAGCAAAGGGGCTGACAGCATTCCCTACAGTCCCCGAGAGCTGGCAGGTTGCATTATTTAGGAGTATGGCCTTTGGAGTCAGACAGACCTAGGTTTGGATTCTGTGTCACCTAATTTTGCTGAGCCTCAGATTTCTCATCTATAAAATGGGAATAAGTGTGGTGCTTCCCTCATAGGGTTTTGGGAAAACTTAGATCAAATAATTCACACAAGGCATTTGGCATTTGTCCTGGCACATATTAATAACTATTATTTATTAAGTTATTACAATAATTACACATTTTAATTACCATGGCACCTCATAATACATGATGCTTGATAAATATTTCTAATTGCATGTGTTGATTAAAACTAAATGAATGAATATTATTTGCCAAACAGTTATTGGGAAAAAGTGCCCTTCCCCTCCCCTGAGAATGTCTTTTGGTGAGAGAAAGGAGAGACGGGTGTTTCCAGCTCTGGGATAGTGACTACCAACTCTCTGCTCTCCTCACGTTTTCCCAGAGGACTGTGTTGATCCTGGCAGGACCCAGCTGCAATCTCTGTAGTTCCCTTTGGTCCTGTAGGTCAGTTAGGACAGGGTTGGTGCATTAATCCCAGACTTGATTTTCACACTGATTACAATTACAGAGTCCCCTACACAGAGTGGAATGAAGGCAGAAGAACAGAGAGACCCACCTCAGGTGTATTTACATTGCCCAGAGGACCTTTGGAAGCTAAAATAGTTTTAAGATTCCAAGGCAAGGGTGGCCAGTCTAAGAATGGGAAGGAAAACACACCAACACAAAAGGTCACAATAAATTCTTTGAGAAAGCATTGGGTATTCATATTTTAAAAATGGACTGGACAGAATCGGCATGACCAGTGATAATCACACTTCTCCTTCATACCTGTGGTAATGCAGCCACTTCCGTGGGAAAGGAAGGAATGAAACAGTATATGGGGAGAGACCAGCTGCTCAGGGCCAGCGGTGTGGCACCAGACCTCATTTTTGATATTCATTCATGATGCACAGCCTTGTGCATCTTGAGAAGCTGCAAGATGAGAGGGAGCTCGGCTGAGAAGAAAGAGCAAGGCCTGAAGTCAGATGGACCCAAGTCAGAACTGGATTTGTCCTTGGGCAGGTGATTGCACTGCTCTGTGCCTATCAGCCCATTCAAGGTGGGAACTTCAATAGGGTTGTTACAGAGATTACACCGAGAAGCTAGCTCAGTCCATGCTCACAGCAGATTCTCCATGGATGGTGCAGCTCTGGCATCCAGGCCCTCTACCAGAAGTTGGAGTGTTGGCTGGGGAAGCATGGCAGGAGATGAAGCATTTTGGGGGATTCACAGTCTCCTGTGGGGAATGTAGTGCAACTAGGGACTTTCTTCCCATAAGAATGCACCCTTACACAATGTTTTTTATACAAATCCCTTGAAGTCCACCTGTGGCTCTTGTAGGAGGTTAAGTCTACCCCTCCTATAGACAATGGGAGCCAGTGAAGGGAGGACTTTTCTAAAAGGTCAGTGGTGTCAAATGCAGTCAAGAGGAACAGAGGATTGGGACTGAGGCTGCCTGCCAGGCTCAGTGGGTAGGAAGTGATGGGCAGTGCCTGATGCGCGTGTGGCAGGAGTAGTGTCAGTGGAGTGGTTAGTATGGAAATGTAGCTGTGACAAGGGTGAGAAACTATGAGTGGAGGAGCTGGTGATGGTGAGAACATACCTTTGCCTGTTATACATCTGTGTGCCTGTGTGAGAGAGAGAAAGGAGGGGAGAGATAATCACAGCAATCTGTCACGTTGGGGAGTAACTTTTGAATAACATCCCCACATACACACTTTGTGGTTGGTTTGTTTTTACAAGAAATCTCTCAGAATCCATTCCATGGAAAGTGGCCTCGGGAGAATGGCATCTGAACAGGAGGAATGGTGCCCGGGCTTGCCGCCGCCCCCTGCAAGCGATGTCCAGGAGGAAGATGTGCCTGCCGGCCTCTGCGGAGAGCAGACGGATGATGACTACGCTGAGCCCCACGACTACTTCAACGTCCTGAGCTACAGAAGCCTCGGGAGCTTCAGCTTCCCAGCACAGACCGGTTAGCTCCCAGAGGTGTCTTCTGGGACACCTTCCTGTCTTTGCTCTAGCAGATGGGTGTGTATAGCGCCTGCTCTCTCATCCCTGCTGTGCGTGCGTGCATGTGTGTGTCTTCAGTAGAGGGACTAAGTGCATCTTACTTTCTGTCTGCATCTTTTCCACCCTTCCCTTCTATCTCATTTGGGAGACCTGGGATGAACAGCATGTATCATGTTTATTAATGCAAAGTTAAGAACACCAGCCTGACCTGGTTTGCAACCTGGCAGTTTGAGCTGCCCCACCGCTCTGAGAAATGCGTTCCTCTTAGCCCAGGGCAGGGGTTGGGCTACAGGCTTTGTGCTGGACAATGATGGTGTGACTGCAGAACTACCTCATCTCCTTTCTCATTGTCATTTTCATCAACATTCACACATGCGAAGCAGTTTGTCAGTAGGCATGGCACCAGCTCCTAGGGGAGATTAGAGGGTGACTACACTATAGCGTTGGGTCTCAGCCCTGTGAGAACTTGAGGTTAAGTACAGAGACAACATTCACACTGAGCTAATGGAGGTAATACAAGACACAGGCCTTTGCAGGAGAGGTGGTCAGAACAGGCTTCTCTGGGGTGCAGTGGCAGGGGTGGATGAAGGGAACGGATAGACTGATTTGGTGAGAGCAGGTGTTTTGTCTAGGGAACTCAGAGAAACTCAAGCTGGGAACAGAGTCTCACCCAGAAGACTCTGGCACCAAAGGAACCAATAAGATTTCACAGTTGATTGTCTGGGAAGACAATTCAGGTCTTCTTTTGTTGGCTGTACTCAGAGTTCAGTGAGGGCCTGATGCAGAGGACTCTGGGCCTGCTGGCTGCACTTGCTGGGGGAGCCCACAGAAATGGTACGTGTCCACAGCAGGAGCTGCATCGTAGCCCTGGGGCCACGAGCAGCCTTCTCTCTATCACCGAGCCTTTGAAGAAAGAATCTGTTTCCCACCAAAAGCAAAATCTGTATTTTTAAAATAGGGACCCTTTCTAGGGAAAAAGGAGGGTGATAGAGGGTTTAGAAAATGGTCGCCCTCCAACTAGCTGCTCTGAACCCTGAAATTCACCCCCTGACCTCTTCGCGGGGACCTTGGGGTGGCATCTGAGCTGCTCATTTCTGATTAGCTGGCATTTATCCTCCCACCACCTCTCAGAGGAGTGAGGAGGAAGGTTGGCTTTCCAGATGATGGATTTTCTTTCATAGGCACGGGAACTGAGAGAGAATGCGAGGCAAGGCTGTCGTTTGCCAACAGTTAAAATAAAGCACCGCCCTGCTGCCCACGGACAAACCAGGCAGATTGAGCCAGAAGACAGCACAGCTCCTCCTCCTCCTCGGATTTTGGTTTTTATTTTTCTCACTTCTCTACCAAGCAGGTAGGTAGTTAGGAGCAATGAGCTAAAATCTGTCCAGAGAGCCAAATCCTTTGGAAAAAAGTTAGATAGATAACAACATAAATGCTGTTATTTTCCAGGGCAATTCACAGCATTTTTCTTGCAAAACTGGTGCAAAGTGGTTGGGCGTAGAACACAATCCATGAATTGGAAATGAACTAAAATGTAATGACAGAAAGGGAGTGATGAGTTGGTTTGGAGGAGATGTGTAATGGGCCAGGGCTGGGAGGAGAGCTGGGTGTTTTTTAACATGATTATGGCAACAGTGAAACATTTACAAACACCATTTGGATGGTGATAAAATACAGAAGGACCCATGGATGTTGTAAATGGGTCAGTTCACTAAAATGAGATAGAATTAGAAAATACATTTTAAGGTGGAATTCATTGAACTAGTGGAATTTAAAGTGGACTTCCTTGGAGAACCAGACAAGATAATCCAGTAACATCCAGAATCCTGGAGACATGCACTGTCCAGAACGGTAGCCACCCTCCACATGTAGCTACAAGCAGATGAGATGTGGTTAGCGCTGTAAACGTAACTGAGGTGTGCTGTGCTGTAAATGTAAAGTGCATACCAGATTTTGAAGATGTAATGTGAATGATAAGAATATAAACTATCATACTGGTAATTAAAAAATATTGACTACTTGTTGAAATGATAGTATTTTGGATATACTGAGTTAAAATATATTATTAAAATAATTTCACCTGTCTCTTTTTATTTTCTTAATGTCGCTACTGGAAAACCTGAAATTGTATATGAGGCTCCCATGGTAGTCTCATCGGACTGTGCAGCTCTAGGCTCTAAATTTGAGCCAAGCTGGTACCTGGGGAGGAGGATGTGTACCTCTGACTGGTGGTCTTTTGTCTCTTTCTCATTTGAAACAGGGTTTGAGGAAACTTTTCTCTCTTATTATGTTTTTTTTTTTTTGAACATTATATAGGGAAGGGTCACAGGGGAGATTGAGGTAGGGGACCAGTAAGTGCAGACCAGAAGGAGTCCTAAGCTCTCTTAGATCCTCTCTTGGATTCCATGATAGGAAGGGGAGAGAATACACGAATCAATGAGAGTTTGGGGAGGAATATATCTAGGGATTCCCTACCCCTTATCACTCATATTACAAGCCTGGGCTTGTACAGTCTGATCTATAATCTCAAGAATCATCCTGATCAAATATGAGAAATTTTGAGCCATGGAGCTTTGAGGTAGCTGATCTTTGTGAGTGGGCAGGACCTTCCCATGCAATTTTATTTCATGACTTGTCTCTGAATCATCATACACTCAGGTTCATGCAGACTTTGACAGTGTTGGCTGGGCAGGCAGGGTGACTGTGCATGCTGTGCAGGAATGGCAGCATCCTGGTGGGCACCCTGCACTCACAAAGGGGAGGGAAGCAGCAGCGCACTGTGGCTGCCAGTTGTCGGGAGTGAGTTTTTGTTCTGACTTCTGGTTCTTCTCAGCCTGCTCCATCGCCGTGACCAGTAACGCCCCCATCTTTTCCAAAGCACACTGCCAAGAGGCCCTGGGGATCCTCACGTGTGCAAGAGCCTGAGTCTCTTGGAAATCAAAATTATGTGCTTTAATGTCTGATAGGATTTTTGTTTGTATAAGGTAGGGTCTAAGATAATACTACCCAACAGAACTCCCTGCAATGATGGAAATGTTCTGTGTCTGTACCATTCAATATGGCAGCCACGAGATATAGGTAGCTACTGAGTACTTGATTTGTGGCTAATGTGACTAAGGAACTGAATTTTTACTTTTTATTTAATTTTAATAAACTTTAAATGTAAATGGTGGCATGTGACTGGTGTCTAATATATTAAATGTCATGATTCTAGTAATTGCCTTACATATGGAGAAAACACAGAGGAAGTGTGTTTATAAGCCCTGGGATGGGTCTACAGCTGCTCCGCATTTGAAGGGCTGTCACCAAGAAGAAACGTGGGGGGCCTCTTCTATTCTGTGTCCTTCATTCGAGCAAGACAAAGCATGAGGCCAAAGCAGGCTGTGCATTTCTTTTTTCAGACTCCACCCAGAAGGTATCTGAGGCAGCTAGGTGGTCCAGTTCACATGAACAGGGCCAGGACTGTCAAGGAGTTTCCAACACATTGGTGTTATGCAGGAATAGACTTGCATCGTTGGACTGCAGTCACTCTGACTTCATGTCAGAATGTCGTGAATACCTTCTCTGGTGCCAAAAGTCTGATTTTACAAAGGAGAAGTATCTGATGTGCCGTGGACGGGGAGTCAGGATACTTGGTCCAAGCACTGAGCGCAGCTGTTCAGCTTCATGTCATGGAAAAGCTGCTTAATTGCCCGATCCTCATTACAAATGTTTCCTCATTTGTAAAATGGGAATTGTAATATCTACACATTCAGGTTTGGGGAAGATGAAGTAAGGTAATGTTGCTGAGTCTTTGTAAGCTGTGAAATGCTGATTAATGTTATTAATATTATTATGCCTGGAGCTGCTTATGATGCCACAGAGGTCCCCAAGGGGACATCAAAACTTGTTGGGAAGCAAACAAGGTATCTGGGATTATCAAATTTTTAAAAACTGGGATTTAAAGAATGCTAACAGTGACAGATATATCTTTGGGGTCTGCAAGTTCTCTGTATTTACAAATTTTGTGTTTTAAGTGAGATGATAATCTTTAAAAAGGTCAAGCATGTCTTGGGTTTTGATGACCTTTTTATAACAGGGTCCAGTCATTGTCTTCAGTCTCCATATTTGTGTTTATAATTAAGCTGATTTCAAAAGACATGGAGGCCTAATTCAGCAGTGATTCATTGCCTTTGGAGAGTGAAACAGTGGAGGATTTTGCAGTAGCTGAAATACTAGGGAAGTGGTGGGAGCATTGCCTTCCCTTTCCGCACGTGGCCCAGGGGTTCTGCACAGCGAAGGACACGTGCTGAGGCAGGCGGTGCTCCTCTTTGTGAGCAGTGACTTAGGTAAAGCAAAGCATCCTTCAATATACTAAACTGACATAGTTATTTTAAATTGTTAATTTCATAATCATACTTTCATTGATTTTTTACTTATATTTATTTTCATTTTAGTCTTATAATTCTGTAAGAGCTATAAGCATAAATAGGTTTGCCTGTCTTATGTTTGAGCATATATAAGAAAGATTTTAATAAAAATAGTTATACAGTCTATTAATTGTTCATTAATTTGTTTCTAAACATTATAATAAAAATAATCACAGACTCTTCCCAGGGCGAAGAAGTATATTTTTTCTTTGTAAGTGTATACTCATCACTCAAGGTTAAGAAACACCAATGTGGTATACTTATGATTGGATTTCAGAAACCCTGACTTCAATCACTATTTACTGTTTTATATTTGGAAAAACCACATTTCTGAAACTTTGTTTTTATAAAGTGGTGTAATAACAGCTACCTTACAATGTTCCATAGGGTAACTGTGAGGATGGGTAAAGTATATGAAGGAGAAACTTACAAACTGTTAAGTGTCACATGAGTAGTCTATGTGCCATTTACTATTGTTACAGCTCATATAGAAACCATATGACTACATTTCCAACAGAGAGGAGGCCTCAAGAGTTTGTGGGTGATGTACAGACAGATCAAAGGCTCTGGGTGAAGTTGACTGGCATCACTAAGCTAAGCTTCACAGAAGTCAAATAGGGGCAAATCATGCAACATGAAAATGTTTTCTTCCTTATTTTCTTCTTCCTAGAATATCAGGTGCACTTAGTGGTTCAGTGACTGAATTGCAAGAAGTCACTATTTAAATTCAAAGGTCACCTTTAGCCCAGAGTTCTCCTGGAGACTCTCCCCATCCCAAGCCTGCACCTAGGTGTCTGTGTTCCTCACACTGGTTGGAAATGTCTCTCTGCATTCACTTGAACCCAAAGCCTGACATCCTCCGGAGTCCCCCAGCTAGAGTGCATATTCCTTGGACCCTTCCTTGGCGTATCCTGCCCATGTATTTTTTGTTAGTTTACAAACTTCCATGGCACTGGGAATCTGCAGAGTACAATCTAGCTCTTGAATTCATATTAATCTTTATTAAATTCTAGTTGTTAAGATTTTAAGGCTTACCAGGCCTGAAATAATTTTCTCCATTTTCTTCATAACACTGCACAGTGTTGAGTGAAATGTAGATGCTTACTGAAGACTTAGTCTAATTCAGTTAGGTCGACTTTTGCAGGGACAAACAAGATGTGCGTTTTCTCCATCACTGGTAATCTCTGTGAGAATGATCAGGCTGGAGAACCCTTAGGGAAGGCTGCATATGAGAAAGGGCCCATGGAGCAAGTAGGAGTCCCTTAGGGGTCCCCAGAGTCTACAAATGAGGACATATTTTGAGTCATGACCTTTCCTTGCCTCAAGAGTCAATGGGCATTGTGTCACATGGGATTGGTTATTTCCACAGAATGCAAGACAGATACTGATTTGCATGTGGGGAAGGAAAAAAAAAGGTCAATTTAGATATCAGTAAATGAACCATGTGATTCTTTGTGAGGTGTGGACAGGAGAGAGGAAAAAAAAAACACCCATTAGTCTTACAGTTGCCCAAAGTGATTTCAGTATCAGAATTCTCACTCTTTTATCAAGGGGAATGATATGTTGAGAATTTTTCTGGCCTTTTAGGTATAATCCTCAATTTAGATGCTCTCAGGCTAGACCTAAACTGCAATGTATGAAAGAATGTGGAGAGCTCTCTGAAGCAGAAACACTGCCACAGCATAAAGAAGACACACTAGGAAACCAAGAGAAGAGTTTTTTTTTTAATTATTCCTTCATATTCAAACTTCACAAACAGTGTGAACTTGTACAATACCTCGGAAAGTGAAACTTACAAAAAAAGTGCTGGTAACATTTAAAAAAAAACAACAAAACCCCAAAAAACAAACATCATTCTTAGCAACATCAATTACTCTTCCACACAAAACAGAAACCTTGTAAAATTTATTTTCGTATTTTTAAGGCGTAATACTTCCGTATAAAGTATATGCAAGAGATAAAACTTCACAGTATTCCAAAATGTCACAATAATAATAATAATATAATAGTATAATGAAGCGCTACAGTTAATTTTTCTTTTTTTGAATGTTTTTTTTTCCTGTTTAAATAACAAATACAAGTCACAGGTAAATATACGTGAGAAAAATACGAGGCTAATATTAAATGGCAGGTAAGGATACTGTCACTGTAAGAAAAAACTGGCAGGATGTGTGTATTTAGTCTATATTTTAAAGCACTTGATAGAAAAGGCGTATGCAAGGTTTTTCAAAACAATTTTTTGTTTGATAACTGACAACAATTTAAGAGTATAATGAGGAAAAAAAAAGGAACAAACTCCCTCTCAAAACTATTGACCTGCTCATCCCAAACCATGTCTATACTGATGGATGGATGGATGGATGTGTGTGTGTGCATACATGGGGTTATACGGTACACAGATTGGTAAATGCAGTGTTCCATGCCCACCTGCAAAGATAGGAAGGTATAATCTATGCAGTCATTGAGCCCAGGTTCTTGTTGGGAAATTATTCTTTCAATTTAAAGCTCTTTCTTTGCCTCTCCCTCTTTCCAGACTCTTCCCCAATTTCTAAGTTTTCAGTCTGGAAAGACAATCTAGTTAGAAAAGCCCACCATTCAGAATTCACTGGGGAATAGAAACTGCATGAACAGTGTCACCCACACAGACATTGAAAATTCCACTTGGACAAATGAATATGTATGTGTGTGTGTGCGCGTGTGCACTCATGTGTGTGTGGCCAGTAGCAATTGCAAAAAAGGGACCATATTCCTTTCCATACTAAGATACAATGTGATAAGAAACATTTCTGTGCAGGGAATAGGGTTTTCTTAGAATCTTATCACAACACTGTGGTGGGAAAATTAGGAAATGGGTTCACCTTTCAGCAGTCACCACAATAAACATCACTGAGAACACACATGCCCAGACGTCTGGTCTGTGCACTTGTGTATGTTAACAGCTAGCCATTCAGCCAACAGGTAACAGAAAGACAGCAGACAGCAAAACACGTCAATAAGGTGCTCAAAGAAAAAAGTGGCACCCACTCCTTGAATGGATGACCACATTAAGGTGCTTCAAAAAAGTTTTTTTTTTCAGTTTCTATTTCAGACGTTAAGAGAGTACTGATTTGTACATGGTAGTTCTGAGCCAGGCCAAGGGTTTTGAGATCTCTGACATCTTCCATTGAAAAGGGCTTTCACTGTAGTTTTATTCAGTTTGTTGTGGATCACTTGAATGAAAAAAAATGTTAAGTAGCCAAAAACTGAAATCAAATCAATATGACTAAAATAAATAACAGATAAAATGGTATAGAACATTACTGCATTCCCATTGGATCAAGATGGTTTCGCCCATTCTTTCTCTTTCTCTAACACTGTTCCTTTTTTCTTTGTTACAATCCATTCCTTGTGAACATACAGAAATGACCAAAGTCACTGCAAGTGGCTGTTTTTATTTTTTGTGATCTGTTCCAAGAGTCCAACCTTGTTTCCTCTGCTGCTGTTTGTGTAGCATCTGGTTTTGTAATGAGCATCTGATTTTGTTGTGTGCATGTGTGTATATATGCACATTTACACATCTATACATGTATAATATATACACTATATATATCTGGATATATATATATATATATAGGGAGTGTGTATATATTTATACATAATATAGTGTATATTGTTTCAACTGGAGATAAACTGAACTGGGTTCAGACACTAGCACATGTTTATCTTTCCCCTGCTCCTTTTATACATTTTGAACAGTCTGGAGCTTTAATTTATTTTTTAAAGTGCATTTTCAATGGAGAATAACTGTAATTGACTGATTCCTTGGAATATATTTTTGATGAGAAGAATCTGACAGTTCTCAGCCCCAAGCAAGAGAAATCTGGGTCCGCTCGTGCCGGGGGCTGATGTGGCAGCGCCAGGCCTGTGCCTGAGTGACGACTGGGCGTTCTGGACTCTGGCCACCTTAGCAGCAGCACCTTTAGGAGGAGGTGGGGCAGAAGAGGAAGAAGGAAGGAAAGCTCAGATGAGGAAGGATGAGTTTGCGATGTGTTGGCAGGTCGAAATTGCTAACTTTGTGTGGACTTGTGCAGTTCCTGCTTGGGACATGCCATCTCGTCCCTTCCCCACCCACTGACACCAACCTCCCCTCGCTCCCGCGTGCTCAAGCCCTGCCTGCTCCCGAGGCTGATTTCCGTGTCGGCTCCCTGTGGGTATGTGAGTGCCAGCATCGAGTAGGAATAAGGCACCAGAGAAATCAAAATGTTACAAAAAGATGCAAAACCCCGTTTCAAAGAGCCTCTCCCATCGCTCCATTAAAATATTGCATGTGATACCATTCATTTGTGTGTACTGAAATGTGTCAAATGCAGTCTCTGGAAGGATCTCGAGGCCCTTCAGCACCAGAGATCTTTAGGAATGCACCCTTTGTCTAACACGCCCACTCCCCCCACCCCCACGCCCACCCCATGCCACATGCAAAAGCACCAAATCGGGAGAACAAGGCTGCTTGCCGTTGCTCACCTTATTTTTGATAAAAAAATCAAAAAAGTCTAGGAGATAGAATTTTCAGGAATTGCTCTAAATCAGATGGGTTTAGGCTGTCATGTATCTGGTTATTTTAGGCCCTAAATGTCCAGGAAGCATCGTGAGGGGATTGAAATGTTTGTGTTTCATGTTCAGGGGGAATGTGTTAAGCAAAAATTACTTCTCAAATGATGCCCAAGTCCTGCATTAACACCTCAACCTCCCCCTTTTTAAAAAATAGTGTAAAAAAGAAGAGGTTCATCTAACTATAAAAGGAAAAATGAAGGCACATGATTTTATTCGGTCCCACAATCCTTAAGAACAATGCATTTTGTAAGTTTGTGTGTGGGCGGCGCATGTGTGCGTGTGCACACACATGAGATGGGAGTCCAAGGGCCTTTGGGGCAGTAGTCCAAGGAAGCTGGAGAGGGAAGACAGGAGAGCATTCTGAGACAGAGAGAAGAAAGGAGAAAGGAGGAAATGGAGGCCTCTCTTCAGCTTTCTGTCACTGACAGTCTCCAGATTGGGCTGCTTTAGGGTCCAGAGTGGAATTCGTTTGTCTTGGTCTAGAAAGTTCCCCCAGTTAAATATCTCCAGTTAATCATGTTACAGCTTATGGTGTTTCCCTTTTCCCTGCCCTCCAGCCAAATGATTTTCTTAAAAATCACAGTTTTTAAAAATTATTTTTTCAATGTTGAAAAAATACGGAAAAGCTATTGAACAGCCTTCAGGCACTCTGCCTCTCCATCTTCACAGTGAGCAGCTGGATGGACAGTCCACAGATCCAAAGACAAGGCAGGCAAGATCCCTCACGTGCTGGGCCTTGCCCTACCTCCAGTGCTGGGAGGGCCTTCACTGCTTCCCCAGCCATTTCTTTCAGCTGGATCCCTCCTCCCCTGCCCCATCCATGGAATGGAATGTGGGCTGCTGAGAAAGGCAAAGCTATTCTGGAGACCACAGTAAGGAAGGGCTTAGAAGCCCAGGGTGGAGGCCACAGGAGTCTCTCTGCTCGGGTGGCATAAGCAGCGTGCTCCTGGGGCAGCCCTGCTGCAGGATGGGACAGAGCAGTTGCCCACAGAGAGGCTGAAGTCCCACTCACGTTGACTTCCTGAGATCTCAGAGGTCAGGCTCACCACCTTGATGCCTCTCTTTGCACCCGAGTTGGCCCCCCGGTCCTTATGAAGGCAATGATCTAAGATGGAGAGGCTGAGCCGAGGGGCTGTGTCATACAAAAAAGGGCTACGGACAGTGGGATTTCAGAAACAAATTTAACTTTGGTTTTCTGACTTTTTTAACCGTAAAAATTAAAGCAGGGTTTCAGTGGCTTAGATCATCTGACAGCTGTTAGGTTTTACTCATTTGGCAAGGCTAAGGCAGGAGGGAAGAGAAAAGGGGTTTCCCATAACTGGTCGAAGACACAGGGTGGTAAAATGCTTCCACACTTAAACTCACAGTCCAGTGTTTTTGACATTTCATAAATAGCTTTTTTTTCTCTAAAAAAAGAATAAAACAAGAACAATCCCTTTAGTTACTCATCTGAAACAAAATAAACAGCAGTGGGTACAAACTTCTTCTTGTAACAATTACAAAAAACAACAATATAATCCCAACTTTTAACACGCATCTTGAATCAGTTATTTTTTTTTAACCTCAAAACTGCAGCATATCCTTAAGGGCAAACTTTTCAATTAGTTTTTTTCTTTTTTTTTTAAATAATGTCTTCACCAAAAAAACAGTCTTGTACCAATAAAATGCATTCAAAAATAGAAAATTATTACACAACAAAAATATGTATCCTTCCTTTCCAAAAAAGATTCTTCACAAAAAAATGTAGAAAAACTTCCAACAATTTTTTTTTTTCCTCTCCTAAACATTAACTTTCAGTCTAGGGCACAGTTATATTTATTGATTTAAATGTTTGTTTTTGCATAAAACATGGAAGATGCAAAACGATTACTGTATTAGGATTGTGAAGTTACATCCTCTCCCACCCCTTCGCTAAAACAAAACAAAACCAGAAAAACCCAGCAAACTGTTAAATGAAAAAGCCAGTGGGCTGAGAAAAGCGTGTCTCTTTCCTTTCCTTGTGCATTTGCACAGGTTAGCTGGCTCTGTTGGTATCTGGGAATGTTAAAGAAGGGAGATCAGGTAGGAGTCAAAAAGTTCTTCAGCTTTAGGGGATGTTCACATGAGTCATTTACAGTCTCTCAGGTCGCAGGACTAACTGCAGCAAGTCCTCATGGAGAAAAGAAACATGTGAAGTAGTACGTGGGCAGACACTAAACCGTGTCCACCTATGTTCAGTACACATGCCTCTATACAAGCCACTTTCTCATTGCACTTTTTTTCCCCTCAGAATGGAGCTCCAGCATAGGATAAAAGGCAACGGAGCACTCCAATGGTATGAGGAAGGCTGGGGTTATTTCCTCACAGTCACCTCTCCCGCTTTTCACATGTGTGGGCATTAACGGGGACAATGACCAAATCTAGGTCTCAAAGGAATGCCCTATTTCTCCATCCCCACTGAACCCAGATTTCTTTGATATTTTCAGCATTGTAGCTTAAATGACGTCTTTTTTTCTTATTTGATGGTATTTCTCTTCCATGTGGGATATATTTTGTATGTGTATTCCGTATATATAGATTTCTTTTCATAGCTTTTTTTTTTCCTGTTGCTTAATTGATTGCTGGTTTTTTCTTTGTGGTTTTTGTTCTGTTTTGTTTCTGATTTTTTTTAAACAGTGAAATGTGTCCAATTTTATTTCCAGTGCATTAAACAAATTTTAAATTAAAAGAAGAAATAAAACCTTTCCCCATCCTTCTAAAGGAAATGACTGATTAAAGTACAATATAATAAAATCAGGCATTGCCAAAAATAGCATGATGTGCAACCTCAATTACATCAAAGAAAAACAAACAGACAAACAAGAATTAAAGAACATAAGCATGAAGGAGCCAAGACTATATAATCCCAACTATGGTATGATTGGCAAGCACTGGTTAAAAAATAGGTAAGGCTACTCTTAGATTTCTAACTCAACATAGTTAACCACTGCTCTTCTGTCTTTTCCTTCAACTCTTAATCTTTTACTCACTAGTTCTTTATATCTTTAAAATGAACAAATTTGTTTTTATATTTTTGGTCTACAGTAGAATTACATATTAATAATATAATAAAAAGATATTTCATTAACAGGTTGGTACTGCATCCATGTGGGGAGAATAGAAAAAAAGTACTCAAATAAACATAGTAAATGGACTCTATTCTTATAAAAATAACCACAAATATAATAGAAATTATAATCAGGGCAACAGTTTAAACTGAAAACAGGTGTAGAAAGATATATTTTGGGTAATACAAACTCCTGACAATCTGTGCCCTAGAACTGCAACCTCCAAATCCTTCCAGTGATCTCCACCATTCCATAGGATCACTCAAAATTCAAATGGAAATGGAAACAAAATGAAAATAAAATGGACGGGCTGTTGAGCCCACCAAAGCTCCCCAGCTTTTTTAGTTGCCCAGTCAAGACCAGGTACAAGCATTTGAGAAACTGGTGGGCCACAGGGGAGACGCTGGTGGTGTCTGGTTTTAGTTTGGGAGGAGTTCCCAGCTCACTGATAAAGAGAGAAACCAAGAAACCAAATCATTCTTCTGGTGACATCTAATACATGAGATGAAAGGTAATTCTGACAGAGCAGACGTGGAGGTGAGGTGGGAAAAAGAAAGGAATGAGAACGGGACAACATTTGGGTGCCACCTGCCTTTGTTTCTTCCTCACACTGGTTTCCTTCTCTTTCCGAGCACCCTTTAGGATTAGCTACAGACCCTAGTGTCCTCTGAGCAAATCTGTATCAGCTCAGCTCTCTGTCTGCTATCTGTGCTATTTGGTCTTCATAAGAGCTGGTTGGCCCTGGAGGATCCCTGCCCCACTACTCCATGCCCTGATGAAGCAGAGTAGGGGGGGCAAAGTTATACTGACAGAGGCCCTTAATGTTAACCATTCCTATCAGATGGTTAATCCACACTGATGTTTCAGTGTGGGAAAAAATGGGAAGGAAAAGAATTGACAAGAGTTGAGTTTGGTAATCAACAAGTATGAAGTTTACTTCCAGAAAAAAAGAAGAAGAAATGGCATTTTTCACAAAATACTGCTTTTGGTTTCTTTTAACTTTGAACTATCCTTGGTTTTTCTCTCATTCAGTTGCTCCAGTTTAAAGTAGAGTTTAGAATCTAGTGCAAATATCATCAAATCACATCATTCCAGGAGCAATATCCTGTCCCTTCATCCTAAGTGAGGACTATCCCTTCAGACCGCCTCCAAAAACTGGGGGAGATGGTCAGGAGAGCCTAACCAGACAAATTATTAATCTCGTACTCACCACCACAAGAAAGGCACCATCACAACACATCAGCCTCAGCATTTTCCTTGCTGTGGGCATGGACACCTTAACCACTCCAGCAACCACTATGAAACCCAGACCGTGGCTTTTTCAGTACTTGAATTCATTGGCCAGGTGTCTGACTCCCCCACTTGCCCCTGCTATTGGCTCTGGCCATGCACAGCACTCTGTGTCTGTGCTGGCCCTCATTTCCCTATGGTCCTTGTTTGGTTCTAACTGACTGAGCTCACTCTCTCCCATGGAAGTTTCTTTCTCTCCATCAGTCTCCAGGTCATGACTCTAATAAGACTAGTTTTCAGTGTCAGGTACTATTATTTATTTTGTCCCTGTTTTTTTAAACCTCTGACCAAACCCTAAGTCAAAAAGACAGTTCAGTAGCACCTCTAGCAAGTCTCCTATAAGTATCATTGTGAAGAGAATGAAAATCAAAGGGTCATCCCTTGACCACCGAAGCATATCCCTTGAGCTTGTTATATTACTTTTGTCTGGGAGAGAGGAGATTGAGCTCCAGGGATTAAAATCTTTGGTGACATAACTGGAATGGGTCTGCAAGTTTCAAGGAAGGAGTTGTTTTTCCAAAGCCTCAAGTGAAGTCTCCTAGGACAGTTAATGGGAACATATTTTAAAAGGTCAGTTATTTCTTTCTATAGCTTTGGTTTGGCGCAGTCAATATCCTCTTAGTGCTTACCCAATACACATCTGTAAGTACCTATTAAGAGCTCTGAATTTAGAGTTTCTTATTTAAAATTGAGATAATGCTTTGAATGCTTAAGGGATTGCTTGTGTTAGTTCTGAGAGCTTGAAATGGGTTTTTCTGACTAGCAAGGCTGACAGCTTCCTTAAAAATTTTTTGACTTGTAATAGGAGACTTGGATGGATGCTAAGGAGGAGAGAGAATGAGATATTGATGTTGAATCCTAGGAAAGAGGCCTCAACTGAGGGTCTTCTGAATGGCTGCCCCCACATTGTGGTGACATTCAGAGAAATCCAACACCAGCCATTTGCACGGGTTGTGACCCTTTCTTACTGAACCAGTCTTCCATGCTGTTGCCTTGGATTCTGGAATAGTCCTTCAGCATCTTCACTCTTCGGTTCTTAGTTTCTACATAATCTATTGCTTTTTCTGTGGTGCAATATTCTTTTATTCATAGTCACTAAAAAGCTGTCAAACTCAACTACTTCTAAGATTTAAAAAGGCAATAAAAATAAATCCAAAAGAGAAAAATTGAAAAAAAATCCAACAACTTCAAAACTAAACTTTTAGGCACTGTTAAGTTCTTCTGCTTAATTAAGATAGTCTATGACGGAGCAGCTAGTAAGTAGGCTCTGATCGATCCTGCCACCCTTCCTTCGGTCTCAAAGTTGGCCTAGCTTGTTTGAAAACAAAGCTTTCAGCTCACTGGTTTTCAGTGTTTATTGCACTGTTCCCTTACTGCCATCTTAAAGGATTTTACCACCTGCCTGGCCTTCCTCTTTGGTTCGCCTGATCTAGGTTTACCCAGGGATGGAAAAGCATGCTCAGGCCGAGAGGCTATCTCCACTAGGGACAAGGTCAGATTTTGCTGGGAAGGAGGACATACCAGTCACCTGCCACGCTGGAATGCGCATGAGCAGAGGGCTGGCCGGCGCAGGCCGAGGCGGGCTGCCTCACCGTCACACCTCTTCCTGAAAGCCTAGCTGGAGACAACAATGGTGAGCTTCTTACCGTCTTCAATCTACTGTACTGACACAGCTTCTTTGAAAAACAAAATAGATGCTAGCAGCACGGCAGTTTCTAGGCCTGATCAAGAGTCAGCAGATTTCCCAGATTCTCACCAACTCGGCTAAGACCAAACACGATGGAAATAACCCTCCATGTTTGTGATGCTTCTAGTTTCCTAACTTGCCTCCTTCTCCCCCACCCTCCTAACACACTCCCCTGGCACACGTCAGGACATCTCAGTAGTGCAGTGCAGTGCAGTCATATTTAGTGCAAAAAAAAAAAAAAAAAAAGCTCTACAACAGACCCAAGCTCAACTCCTAAACAGCTCTGACTAAAGGTTACCAGTGCCCCGAAGTGGGGAATTGAGTCTTGACCTCACGCTTCTGTAAGCCAGTCATCTCTTGCATTGCCCCTGTTGGTTTCAGCTCAAAGGAGAGAAATAACTAGCACGCACCTATGTGTTATTGTTTTAAAACATTAAGTCTGTAGGCAGAAAATAAAGGAAAGTAGGTGAGTTGAAACCAGGGGTAGTATTTAGAAGAGGAAAATAGCTATTTAATGCAAAGGTCAGTAGTGGTTTTTATTGAATGGTTTTCATCATGTCAAATGGCTCCGGTGCTGAAGGGAATGAGTACAGAAAAAGATAAAGCTTTTCTGTTTCCCAAGATATGACCCTAAATTTAACAGTGCTGGGCTCTTATTTTTGAATAGTGCAATCAGCTATTCTTCTAGGGCTGCAGGCAGCAGCCACCTTACTTAACATAAATAGGGACACTAGAAGCACTCACTTCTTTACACTGACCACCCTCTCCCTCCCCTCCTTACTCTCCTCCCCACTTTTTTTTTTCTGACTACACATAAATACAGATCTACATACACATACACAGAAATTCACAAGGCCCCTCTCAGGATGATTGAAAATTGGTACAAATAGCTCAACAGCACACTCACATAAAAAGTACAACTATTAAATATAAAAGTGAATTATTACATCAAAATTAAAGAGTCTGCATTGTACCTCTTCTTGTATTATTCTGTAAGAAAAAAAAACATTCATAGTAGGATATCTTATGGAGCCTACTTCTCATTTAAGATTAATCTGGAATTGGTTTGGGATACTGTAGTATTGAGTGATTCTACAGAAATGCTTTGCATTTGATAATCCTCAAGAATCAATCCCTTCATTTTGTCTGGGTCTCCACTCTCCAAATGTAAATCTGTCTGTCCGCTCATACCCACCACACATGCATGCTGGAAGTCTCAGGAGTCTCAATACTTAGTGTAGAATAGATTATTGAAACAGGCATTTCGCATAGTGGAGTCAACACCCTCAAACTACTTTCAAATGTAAAGTTACTATACATTTTCTTTATACTATCAACTTCTTGACTTTGTTTGCCATGATGAAGAGACCCTGCTTTCATTTACTCTGAAAACCACAATTCTTTCAACAATAGTGCAAAAAACAATGTTAGTTAGAAATATGAAAATTACCCTTAATTTGTATCTCAATTGGCCTCTCAAGAAAACTGAGGTTCAAATCAGTGGGATGAAGGAAGGAATTTAACTGCTGACTATGCCTTTGAAAATTTCCTCCTGCAAAGCTACGTAAGAGATGGTTCCAAATCAAAGTTGGTCCCAAGGAGAGCAGGAGAAGAGTTGACTAGATATATTTTTCAAAGAACCCTTTGGCAGTGAATGTACACAAAGCGTCTAGATTATGTCTAAATCTTGTATTAAATTTGAAACCATTATTTTATTTTCAGTTATCTCTCTGCATATGCCCTGGAGAGAAAATTAGATATAGGAGCAATCAAGGGTTTCTACAGTTTCCCTTATATGGTTTTGATAGTTATTAAAAGAAGTCTTAAGTCACAAAGAAGTGAGGTTATCTTACTAATTCTCAGGACTGTAATAGTGAGGATGGGCATGAACGGCAAAGGGTGAGCAGCGTTAACTTTAGCTGGTGACCCTGAGAACTGGCCTTAGGAATCCAGAACTGTATCAAATTTAGTCCTATCACATTGTCCTGTCTCTCCTCTTTGCTTTTCCTCTGTTCACTTAGTTGACATTGCAATTATTTTAAAGATTGAGCAAGAATGCGAAATATAGCACAAAAGACAGGTTATAAAAAGGTTGTCAGGCTATCTGTAAATTGAGTTGAAAACAGTATGCTTTCAAATGAAGCCCTATAATTTCCTTCTTAAAAAGTTTCTAATTGGGTTTTTCTTTCCCTGTCTTGGGGGTGGGGGGTATGGGTGGATGACAGATTGGCAATGCAGTGCTCATCTCCCTCTGTGACTATCGCTTCCAGTGCCAGGTGTGGGAGATAAGAAGTGATGGAGAAGCAGATGTTTCTCTTTTTAAGATCTCACAAACATGTACAAGTTTGAAATGCATAGAAAAGAAATTGGAACAATTGTAGAAACCTATAAATCAATTGGTTTTGACATTTTAGGAGCATTCTTTTTTTTCTTTCCTGGGTATTCTGCACTAGATATTAATAAGAAACATCCAAATAAGTTTTTCTTTAAATTAATTAATTCCTAGCCTTACTGCAACACCTTGAGGAAGCAATAAGGATTTGTAGTGTAAAATGCATGACCTTCATCTGCCATCAATTCCCATTCTTTGGCCCCAGACTGGTTAGTTTAGGTAAATAGGGTTTCTTTCTCAAGGAATAGTTTTTATATTAACTCTTTTACCCTGAAAATGCAGAGAGAATTTCTCTTCTCAAAGCTGTCAAGTGCTACTTGAAAAGGAAGAAAAGATTTTCATGGAGAAAAGACTCATGAATAGTAGAATGGAAGGCTCTTCATTCTAAGGGGAAAAGGAGGCTGATAAGGGTGGGAGGTTATGTGACTGATGTTTATGGCCATGGACCGTATCAAACTGAAGGATCAAAACCTTTCACTATATTGAGAAGAAAGAGACAAAGGAAAACAAGCAAATCAACAAACAAACTCTACTAAAATACACATTCCTCCAGTTTCAGGTTTCTAAAAACTAATAATTATGTTTAAATCAAGGTGTACAGATAGCAAACAACTGTTTTAATGTGTAAAAGTATTATCCCTTTGCTTTACTATGTTAGTTTCACTTTCTTTGAAGGAATTGCATCTGTGCACACTTGTCCTAAAGTCCAGTGCAGAAAATAAACTGGTTTGCTACCAGCCTCAATCTCAGAACATTTGCTAAGGTATATTTGCAAATCCTAAAACTAAGTAACTGTAAAATGAGATGCAGATTTTCTGAAATACACTGTGGTGGGAAGGGGGAGGGAAGGAAGCAAGCTTTTTATGGGGGAAAAGAAGAAAGAAATCCCTTCTTGTCCTCCCAAATACATACTATAATGGTTTTGACCATTATTTTGCTGCATTAGTTACTGTTAGGGCGATTGGTGCTCCTGACAGCTGTCAGCTTAGAAAAGCAGGAGGCTCATAAGCAACAAGAAATTCATATCCTGGAGTCTCTAGAATAGTAAACAGGATTTAGACATTAAACTGGACTAATGCAGAGGTTGTGGTGAGAAATCCTGAATATCAGGGCTAGAACTCTTCTCGGGGAACTAGAAGGAATGAGGTCAAGAAAGCATCCTGGAGAAATCCTTGCTGGACCAGATGGGACCTATCAGAACTAGATCCTCTCCACGCTGCACTTAAATGATAGTATTTAGGATTTAAAAGAGTCTTTTATTTCTTCAGAATCCAATGTCTGAGAAGAGTACTTTTGAGGAGAGTACTTTAAAAAAAGATGGAGTCGGAACGGACAAAGGAAGAGAAGGAGATAGGATTGATTAGGAGAACAAACCAAGTGATCGCACTCTTAAGCATCATAAATACTGACTTTAAGAAATGTTGATTTCCTACTAGAGGTGTGATTCAGGAAGGCTTTTGAACCCTCTCTTTATCTCACTGCTGTCTGCAGTGGGAGCTGATGTTATTAGCTGGTTTGATTAAGATGAAAGCTAGGTCAGGCCTCAAGCCAAATTAAGAATAGATTTCTGATATTAAACATTGATTCTGTTTGTCAGTGGGTAAAGCAAGAAATGAAAGGATATGCCTGCACACAGAACCAGGTAACACTCTATATGCCACAGAATCTGTCCTCATAGGAGACAAAAGGCAATGCAAGAGAGTTGGGCTAGGAAAGACTACTACAGGGTTGCTGTTAAGATCAGGTTATGATCATCCTGTAAAGGGACAGATATAGAGTGGTATCAGTCTTTTAGGCAATGATCTGGCAGCCGGACAGTTGTAACTCATTGAAATAAGATGGTCAGATTATATGGTGAATATTAGATACTAAGGAGTGTATTACATGGTCTTTCAAGTATTTTTCCAACTCTATTATTCTTTCATTTAAACACACATTAAGTTTACATTTTAAAAAGAGCTGGTTGCAAAGTAGAAACTTTAAAAACTTTATAGATATTTTCATCTCTTAGTAAACTGCTTAACATCCTAAATCAATAAAGAATTATTTTTTTAAAAGGTAATAAATGATAAAAATTCTTCTTGTTTCCTATAATGTGTTTGAGTGGAAGTAGCTTTCCTTGTTGTAGAAGAGCTCAATTATGCTGGAGCAGTTACCAAGATTATTTTGAAATGGTATCCCTTTTGTTAGATTTCTATAAATCTAATACCTGGTAAATACATCATTCAGCTAAATATTTGCAGGAATTGAAAGAATTGACATTGATGACTTTTTTTCTCCCTCAGAAATGGTCTACTCATATCAGGAATTTGAACACTGTGGTATTTAAAGAAAAAAAAAACCAGAAAATATTTTTCTCTTTATCTTTGGCCAAATGTAAAGGTGAAAGGAATTAATGACCTCAGCTAGTACAGTTGACATTTAAAACTGTGACTCAGGGCCTCCCACTCTCAAAAGTATATTGATAACTTCTACAATAAGAGGTTTAAAGTAGTCTTAGAGAGAAACAAGAAATAAAGGGAAAGGCTTAGCAAGAGAAAAGAGGAAAAGAATAAAGTTGGTACAAGCTGGGGATTACCTGATCCCTTGGAAGAGGAACAGCCCCACTACCTTCCAATGTACAATTATGTCTGTCCTGTTGAGATGTATTTAGTTGACATATTGTCAAGGCAATACTGGATAAACAAATTGATAATTTTGCTATTAGACTCGATATAAGTTAGCCCTTTCAAAGTAGACTGGAGGAGGGAGTTCTTAGTGAGTACCAGACTTCACAAGTGGAGGGCACTGAGAGGGTAAGGAGGGTGGGGAGGGACTTGGGCAGGGGCACAGTCGAATGGGATGGGATTTGAAAATAAAAACATACTAGGAAAGATGCAGGCTAGGAATTGGTGTTATTTACATTGAGAAGCATTAATTTTGGTCCAGTGTGGGAGGGTTTTCACACTGGGGATTATGAACACATTTTCCTTTCGTCCTGAATATAGAACCAAGAGAATGAGACTGGCTTTAGGCACCCAGGATGGATGTAAGGTTAACCAGCTGTGGAGTTTTCCAGCATTAGGTTGAGTAGCTGGGGAAAGCTGAGGAAACTCTTTATCTGAAGATGCTATTTGAAAATATTTCTTGCTAGGAAGACAAGATACCTAATTTCTGAAATTTCCATGATGGCCTGATCAAAGAAGAAAGGCAACAAACCCCCACATTAACAGGCAAATGGAGATACTGAGGGCCAGATACCCACGAGCCACCATTTCATGGATTCAGCAGACTGAAAAATGAGATTACATATTTCTGAGTTCTATTTCCATCAGCTTCTGTCATGAAAAAGTTCCTCAAACTCTGGTTTTATTTTAAAAATCTCATAGGAAAATGAGTATTCTATTGCCAAACTGCCTCCAGGGAAGGACTGAAGACTAGTTAAAATTATCATAAGCATATTAAAAACAGACAGTAGTCAATAAAAAAACTATTAAAATCAGAGTTAGGGACAAGTTGAGACAACAGGCATTTCACTGCCCTAAGCTTCTCAGATGAGCAGCCCTTTCTTTCAAATGCAGCCTCTAATTGTTGGTTGGACCATATAGGGTAAGCAGCCCCCTGGTCATATTTTAAATTCAAATATAGACAGTGACAGTCCGAGAGGGGAAATCACAGATACATTCATATGCACTTCTTTTGTTCTTCAGATACTGAGAGGGTCAGCTAAACAAGATCACTTTGAATATGAACCTCTTTGTATTGCCACACCAAAAAAAAAAAAAAAAAGAACCATTTTCTTAAAAGTTAAGTTTTCACTTTCCTACATGTGTTAAGTCTGAGCTCTTAAAAAAAAATCTATAATCCTATAAAGACAATACTGAAGCTGATAGTATAAAAAGCAAAATAGAGCAGTAATGATTATTATTAAATGCACCAGATTAACTGCAGTGGGTTGGTGATGGGTGATAAATGCAAAGAACCAATATTTCAATCAACTCATGTCATAGGCAGAATTCCAAAGTTAAAATGAATATAATGTAATATATATTTCAATATAAACTTGTTATATATAATGTGTATGTTCTAGCTTTCAGAAATACTGCAATGTAGTGTACTGTACTTAAGTAAGCATACCTAAATAGTAACTCATATTCCACAAAGTCACTAGAACTGTTAATTAAAAAAAGACAAAATCATTATTTTTTCCAGTAAAAAGAAATACCTATGGTTACAGTCACAGACTTCTTTTGGATATAGAAAGACAATATACATTTTTAAAAATAGTAACAACAAAAAGATTGCAACTCTAAGTAGCCTTACTTAAGGGGGGAGGCAGAAAGTCACCAAAATAGAAGAGGAAAGAAAATGTCCTCTGAATTCTGTAAATTAGCAGAAATAATCTACATGTCATAAAAAGTAATAAACCATCTAGAAAAAGAAGGGCATGGGAGTGAAAAAGCTGAATCCCAACTGTTTCCAGGCCACCTTTCAGAGTCAACTATAAGAGCCAGGGCCATTTGTTCAGGATTGTACATGAGAATGGCATTCTACTCTCACATTAGAGATGGGCAAGAGCCATGCATTTGTAGAGAATTCCAAAAACTATTCCCTCGAGTCTATTGGTTTGCTAGACATGGTAAACAACTCACTCCTGGAAAGACTTCGGCAAAGGCCACATTGGTTTCAGGAGACACAGTCTGTGAATCACGATGATGTCCTGCAGATGTAGACAGGACTGGGAATCTTTAGTTTGGGAGTAAAATGTACAAGTGGGTGGCTGTGGCTGTTCGTGTGCACACACTGGGTTGCATAGAGGAAAGGAATGGAGGCCTTTAAGCCTCGGGCTGGCTTAGGCCAAAGTCTGTACAGGCCTGCCTGGCCTCAGTGCTCCCTCCTCCGCAAGAGACCCAGACTGCTGCTCCCCCTTGTCTGCTCGCCAGTTGAGTACTTCTGTTTTACCTTCTTTGGGAGGAAAACAGCCTGTCACTGTAGGTTTGCTGTGGATCCAACAAGCTGCCTTTGTTTCTCCCAACTCTGAAATGCTACAAAAAGCAACAGAGTGGGCAGGTGACTGCTTCCTGGGAAGGGTGCCACAAGTCTTGAGCACAGTGGTGGGAAGAGGCAACCGTATCTATGCTCCAGGGCCAATGCCTGTGTGTGCTTTGAGACACGCACCCTCCTCCCTGCCAGGACTACTGGTAAGCATGCAAACACACACGTGCGCACACTGGTAAACCCAGGAGAAGGGCAGAGTTTGTTAAGTGTGCTCTACTCCACACAAGCACATTCAAGTTTCTCATGAAGGGGGCAAGGAGAAAATGACTGACGGTTAGGCCCCTTCACAATGCCCTAAAGCCTCAGCGCACCCTGTGGACGGCATTGATGCGCCAACTAAGGCAACAGAACAGAATAAGGTATGTGAGACCTTTGACTAATCAGAAATTTCAGAATCTACCCTGTTGTCACTGGCGAATATGAATGTGTTACAGTTTTGCACTGAGAGCACCTCGCCTTGCCTGTGTACCTGTGTAACGATTCTCATTTACAGACATTTGGGACAGCAGCTGTGACAAACTAGATGGGTTAAGTCCCTTTCATGGCTAGAATCTATATACAAATTGCAATGATTTTGCTGGGCAGGAACAAATTGCTGTTGCAACATTAGTAGACACAGGTGTCTTCTATGGGGTTAACTTCTTTTTTTTTTCCCTATCTTGGGTGTATCAGAATCTCAGCTAGGCATTTTGAAACAAGGAAACCTCTGAATTTGAAAGAGGGCTAGTTAGGGGACTTTTTACCCCTGAATTAGGTATCTCAAAAGCCAGGACTCCCATAATGGTGGTTAGATTTTCCCTATGATCTGCAAATTATTCTCCATCATTGGAGAGTTGAAAGTTGTGAATTTGCATTTAAACAAAGAACCACCAGACAAACCAGATGCTCACTAAACCGAGAAAAAAAAGCTTAGTGATACACACTGTACAGGGAAAGAAAGCTTCTTGTTGAGATTGTTCTCTCTGTGAAGGAAATGATCAAAAGTGGCATCCCAGGTACCTATGATCCTGTCTTGTGGGATTCACTATTTAGCTAGTGTGATGTCTGTTTTACATCCAGCCCAGATTTAGGCCACTGAAAAAGAATAGGAAATAGCAGCCACTTCTTGAGAGCAGCCAGTTCCAGGCAAGCTGGGTACCTCCCCCAAAAGTCACTGTTTCCATCGTCTTCATTTATGAATAGGGCTCATTTTTGTGATAATGCAACCATTAAAGAGCAAGAAATGTCCACGTCTTCACACCCTTCCAATTTCTCTATCTTCTGTCCTCTTCCCTGGGCTTTCTGATTTAAGGTAATAATTCTTTCCTCTAAGTGGCTTCTTGTGAAAATACTTTTAACAGAGGTCACTTCAGATTAGATTTTAGTCTGAAAGCATTCCGTTTATGGAGCCACAGGCTGAAAGCCTGAAGAACCACTGGAATCTGGGTCAGTGGTGTGGAAAGACGACGCTTCCTGTTTCCACCCAGGGCACTTTTAACCCTCCTGCCGTGAAACATACTTCCCCTGCAAAGCAATTGAAACAAACCCTTGTGTTTCACACCATCTTCTGGGATCTGTTAATGTACACCTGCTCATGTGGCAGCTATGGAATCAGTGTTAAAGGAGAAAAAACTGATCAGAGACTTAGAAAAATCTCTGGAGTATTTTGGTTAGGCTAATCATCCTAATATCTAGTCCTAGAAACGATGCTTTGGGTCAGTAGTTCCCACCTTCTGGGGGTCCAGAACACTCAGTGAGTCATCACAACTTTCCTTCTTGTGGAGGGTTCAAGCAGTATCAATAATGGCAACTGTCAGAGAGCCCTTGGGAATAGGAAAACATTTTCTCTCTAAAGCAACAGCTCTTCTGTGCCCCTTGTCTCTGTGTGCAGCCTCGGCACCAGGCTAGAGACTGCTTTTGAAAGTTTGCCCCATGTAATCTATTTCCTGGGCACCTAAGAGAACAGCCCTTTTCTCCATGAAAACACAGAGAAGAGAAAGAAGCTGCCACCGTCCCAGTTGGAGAGTTGTGTCCAGCCTCAGAAAGGCCCATTGGCTGGGCTCTTAGCACGCTGCAGATGGAGAGGCACTGGATTGCCTTGTTTTTTCTATGGAATTAGGGGGTCTATTGAAATCCTAGCATGCCCTTCCTTTTGTTAGTCACCAAGTCACATGGTTCTGTCTTTAGTGTCCTATTTTATTCTGTTAATTTCTTTCTCTGGGGGACAAAACTGGCCATTTAAATAAAGTTCTTTTCTTGTGAGTAAAGAGGTTTCTCAGAGCCAGAAATCACTCAAAAGAGAGTCTGTCAACCCTACCCATGGAAAAGCCCAGACGTTTCTCTAAACCTCTCGCCAAACTTGCTCGTGTTGTGATTGGATGTTTTTCGGTTTCACACTATTGGGTGCTGAATACTTTGCAAACCCTTTGTTCTCTCCCCCAGGGCTTCCATTACCCCAGACTTCAACTCGTTACTAAATTAAACAATTCTTTCAGAAGATTTCTTTTAAGAGTCAGGTCACAACAGAAAGGGCAGGCTTCCTCGTCCGAAATCCCAAGGGCATCTCAGGTTGTCTGCTCTTCCTCCGCACCTTCCTTTTGGGTCCTTTTCCTCCGGGGCTACAGCAGAGGCAGCCCTGATCTGCATCTCTGATCTGATACCTTTGCTGAAGAATCACATGTCCTCTGTTCTCAGCCCTAACTAATTAAATAACATCTTCTACAGCAACAGAGGAAGGCTCCAAACCTACTTCCTTACCCCTTTAACTCAGAGCAACAGTGTTGGGAGTTTTATGGAGGAGCCACAACTAGATACAAGCCTTCATTATGTTCTCTCGGGGCCCTGAGGGATTTAATAAGGGGCACATCTCATTTTCAATTTCTGTGCTGAGGGAAAACAATGATTCGGGGCCTAGGCTGGCACACATTCTTTGTGTGCTTGTGTGACAGAAGTACATGTAGGTCAAGGCATTAGGACTTTCGTGAAACAGACACACCCAGAGGAAACCTTTACTCTCTTCATATCAGAGTACACAAATTCTAACTGTTCATGGGTTGGAAAGGGTTTTCTTGGTCCTTATAGCGTACTGGGATGATACAAAATAAAACCACTATGACTTTTAAACAAAGCAAATCTGCCTTTTTAAGGCCAAGAGCTACAGTGACCCCTAAGATGCCTGGGAGGGAAGAATGGACTGCAGCGGAACATGAGCAGGGAATCTTACTCATGGCACAGATTCAGAGCATTAGAATTTGGGGAGGAAAATGTCTATAAAACTTACTTCTGCTCAAGGTAACAACTCAATTAAAATGCATAGGAAAAAATATCTTGATATAAAGACTGATTTTCACTTCATATTTTTTTTTGTTTCTCAATCTTCTCTCATATGTAGATTTGTATCAGATCTATGTATTCTATCTCCTTCCTTTTTTTAGGGCTATATTTTTTCAGGCTATATGTGGGTATGTTTTGGGTACAAATATTGGCATTATGTAATTAGGGGGAAAAATCCACTATACTGAGATGCTACCAATGTTTTTAGTGCTAAGAAATTTTATTTTACATGAAGTATGTAAACATCTTGAGATAAATATTTTCCTTTAACTTTTTTCCTTTCTCTTGTTCAGCTAATTGAGGCTGAAATCATAAATTGCTAAAACCTACCAATTCTTGTTCCCTGTATTTCTCCTAAGAGTCTTACATCTGGAACATTCGCTTTCATTTTTATCTATTCTTTTTTTTTTAGCTTGGCTACTGAAAAAAATGTTGTTTAGCACTTGTAAGCATCCTTGTATGAAGTTCTGAATGTATGAAGCTTGTTGGATTTGAAGTTAAAAGATAAAGGAATCCATGCTAGTTCTCTAGTCTTCAAGCAAAGTATGTTTCCTCATTTCCTAAGATGCTGGTGATTATTTAATTTGAAGGTAAGGATTGAGAAGCATCTCTAGCCTTTTGAAATAGGTACAGATAGGTTTATTTTCTAAAATGCAGGCCAGTTTGGAAAGCAGCCCTTTCAGATGCCCAAACATTATAGTAATGGCCCCACAGCAAGTTCATTGCTCTCTTAGACTGGATCTAGCTCTACATTACAATCTAGCTCTTCCTTTCTCCAGAGAACAATCTGCCAGTGATGTTAGATTAGGAGATGTTTGGGAGGAAGATATATACAGTAAGAAAAAGTCTACCACTATGCAAACCTGGACGGTCCACTTTTTTATAATGATTGCATCACCTCACCAAGAATTCTTTGGGAATCCTCAACATTTTTAAAAAAGATACTTCATTTGAAGGGAAAGCATGAATATTAGGATTTCAAACCCTACTGGAACTTCTTCCCCTACATGTTCACTAACAAAAGGTTTTTAACCTAATTGCCTAGCTTTTTATGTAGCAAAGCAGCGTTAGGCAAGTAAGTTTCCCTCAGATTTGAGAATCAGATAGTAAGTGGCCCCAAACGGCACTCAAGATCCACTTTTCTGGCAGTACTATAAATGTTGTCTACTTTGTTAAGGTTTGAATAAGAACACTATTTTAAATGAGCTACTGTTGAATAATTTAAAACATTTTAAAGTGGCTTTTGGCCTTCTCTCATTTATAACTTTATGCTGAGTGATTTCATGTCATTTTCCTCTAGATTAAAACATTTTTTTCTTAATGCCAATTTTTTCTTTTTGATATCATGGGTTGAATGGCTTTTCAAAATTTCAAAACAATTCCGTGACTTGGTTAATTAACTAATGCTCCCTCTGTTGGTAGTAAGTGGAAATATTAGAGTGTTACAACATTGCTATTTTTAAAGAAAATCAGCAAGAGAAAATGGATTTTTGAAATTTCTGAAGTTATTCCTCACCAACTGTTAAAACAAGTAAGTTTTGGACACATAGTTCTTGGCAGGAGTCTCTTTAGAAATCATGACGGGTGATACCCAATAGTCAACCATCCAAATCTACATGAACACTTTCAGCAAAACATTCACTGAACTGAGGGCCACAGGACCAGAACAAACTCACATGTACTGTAGTCGCATTAACCCTACTAAATATCACCAAGAACTCGTGGAAAAGATCCAAGTTATTAACCAATGTCTAGAATATATGAGTAAAACTGATGGGGTCATCAAAGAGTTCCTTCCTTTGGAAGATTTCTCATTTGTTGCAAAGACATTTTGAAACTAAAATACTCTCTTTGCTTGTTTCTTTAAATTGTAGTTGGGCATTCTGCTCTATTTAAAGATTTACTTTTCCTCTGAAGTGTGCTAAAATATGCCCAGCCATGAAATCACCTTTGGAGTTTTGAATAGACTTAAGAATTTTTCTACATTTGAGTTGGAATCCCTTCAGGACATGGTCTACAGGGGAAACACCTCTATGACAATACCTTGATCAGGACTGAGGAGAGAAATCCCAGCTAGGAAGAGAGAGTGGCCCCAAGGATGATGCAGGGGGTTGGTGGCCTTTTGAATGATGGATGTTGGCATCTGGGAAATTTTTCATTTCTTGAAAGCCTTTCCAAAAAGCAAAGGTTAATAAATCATCTAAGAACAACAGTCTTAATTTAGCCCTCTCAACCATGGTGGAAACAGTCAGAAGGTGATATTTGAAAGGAAGAAACTAATTTGGGCATCAAGGCATCCTGATCTGTTACAGGCTTCTGATAACACCACTCTCTGTAGTTGTGAAGGGTGAGGGAGGTATGGCGGTGGGTGTTGTGAACAACCCCTCCCGGCTGACCACAAAAGGAAGAACCCACTTGTCAAGACCGCTAGACCACTAGTGTTTCATCAGAGAAAAAAAGTAAAGTCAATAGAAAAGTCTAGAATAATAAGTCCCAATGAGTTTTTAGAGAAGCAAGAAAATTGTTGCTGAAAGATGACATCCCTCCCATGAAAAAGAACAGAATTCTAAATGAATCGATGGAAAGAAATATTCAGTGGAGCAACTCAAGCTTGCTAAAAGTCAAAGTACTACCTATGTAAATACAAAGCAGCAGTTCAAATTACAGCAGGGATGGGCTGGCCATAGAGGCCCTCATCAACCCAGGCAATACTTAAAATAATAAAAATTAAGAAAAATTAAAAAAAATATGAAGAAAATATCCTTCCTCTCTTTCAAATATAACTTTAATTGCCTTTTATTCTTTCTATCTGGAAGCAGTATCGCTAACCTTAACAGTCTTGACTTACCAAAAAATATATATATGTGTGTGGAATAAAATAAAAGAGAAGGGATTGGTGGCAGTGTATGCAAAACCAAAATGAAAAAGAAAAATTACTTTTAACAATCTCAACTTTTTTTTGTTTTTTTTTTACACAAATACTGTTGTAAATATATTAAAAAAATCAGCATTCTATCTGGTAAACGTCACTTTTGCCCCTCTATAAAATTTTGAATTAAAAAAGCCTCAAGAACTTTTTATTATTCCCCCCACCCTCCATTTCTCTTCTTTTTCTCTTCCACAAGAATATATCCTGACACTTTTTTTTGTTTTTTTTTTTGCAAAGATTGTTGGAAATAATCCTTCTCTTGTACCTAGAAACGTAGGTGCAAACCTCTGATATCTTTGTTTAATCTGCATTCCTGCCTTTCATGAAAGTCCCTCTTGATTGTGCTGAGGCTGTGGCTCAGCGAAGACACTGAATAAATACGATAGCCACTGTTGCTTGATGCTTGTCCGAGTCTTCCTGGCTTCTGCTGAGAGGGGGATATGGAGGAGGTGGGCCAGGGTGTGTGGGCCCCAGCAGAATCTGGGGGAGAAGCCTGCCATTCGCCTTTCCCACACCACCAAACCCACGGCCCCTTCCCACCCCCACAGCCCTTTTATGAAATCAGACAGTGTGGTAGGTGGAAAACAGCAGGGCCTTTTCCTCTGGGTTTCCAACCAGAAGTGATATTCCACAGTTTTAACTGGTTACTGTGAAGTCCAAGCGGCCAGAATTGTGAAAATGTCCACTGAAACACTGCAAGCGGTGTACTTAAAGACAGTAGGCCTTATAGATTTTGTTATATATTTTTGTAGTGCTCTTCACAAGTGAAAAAAAATTTTTTTTTAATTTTTTTTTTTTAAGATTTTTTTGTAAAGAAGGGTTGTATTTAGAGGCCAGTAGCTAGAGATCCAACCAGTGGACCTCTTGAAGCACTACCAGGCCTTAAGGCCACCATCCGAGGGAAGCTGGGAAAACTATTAGTCACCCAAACCTCCGGAAATGTAATGTACCAGCAGGCAAAAAACAGTTCTTCATGTAGTACAAAATGAAACGAAACAAAAACAAAAACATAAAGTAAAAACGAAACCAAAACATTTCTTAAATTCTAGTGCCATAGCTTTTTTTTTTGTTTGTTTCTTTGTTGTTGTTTTGTTTTGTTCATAAGAAAGAGAGAAAGGTACTACTTATCCGTCAGACACATGCATCCTCATGTGGTCGTTGAACTGCTCGATTTGGTCAAACTTTGCTGGACAGACGGAGCAGACGTAAGTGGTCCCCTCCGTACAGGCCACCACACCAGGGGGGCCAGAGCGGGCACCTGGGGGTGTACCCGCAGGAGGGGTCCCGTTGCTGGCGCTGTGCAGGGCCACGTGTCGTTCCAGGAGGGTCTTGTGGGAGAACTTCTTTTTGCAGATGTAGCACTCATAGGACTTCTCCCCCCGGTGGAGGCGCATGTGCACGTTGAGAGAGCTCTTCTGAGTGAAGCGCTTGTTGCAGATGCTACACTGGTACGCCCTCACCCCTGTGTGGGTCACCATGTGCTTGATAAGGTAATCCTTTAGGGAGAAGGAGCGCCAGCAGATGCTGCACTGGTGGGGCTTCTCGCCTGTTGGTGTGGGCGGGGACAGCAAGCAGGACAGAGCGAGACACAGCGAGGAGGGGGAAGGAGAGACAGAAAAGCAAGACGACAAAAAAACAAAAATGGCAAAATTAAAAAAAATGTCTGGTTAATGGATTCCCCTCAATGGGGAAGATCCAGTACATCCTGGCCTCTACTGTTCTGAGGTGCCTTGCTTTCAGGTGATGCCAGGACAGTCTAGGTTTCCATTTCCTCATGCCAGATAGTAGCTCTCTTGGAAAGCTATGAGGTACCCCCACTAAAAGTCCCCAAAAGTCATTCTGTGGGAAAAAGGCAGGGCTACTTTAAGGGGGTCATTTTCAGGGTCCTCATTAGGGGATTAAACAAATCCATGTTAGAGTTCTTTGATAAAGTTAAATATAAGAAATAAGAGAAAGGAAAGATCTTTGGAGACATAGGGTTTTCTAAAATCTTTGGGAACTAAGAAAAGTGGTCACACAGTCATGCCCTTTGGGGTCAAGTCTCTATTTCCAATATTGTCTATTAAATACACTTAAGCCATGATTATAGGTCTGCAAAGTATTTGCCAACAGAGGAACAAGCCATTCTGAAGAGCTATACTTTGAACTGCAATTACTTTAGACAGAAACCGTTCTAAAATATAATTGAAAGAGTTGGTTGGCTATTCTGTCTCAACTGCACTGAGCTGAAGATTGGCCAGGTCTGGTGTGGAGGCTGAGTAGGTGGTGGACAACAAGATGATCTCAGAGTCAAATGGTCCTGTTTAAATCCAGGAGCAACATCAGCCAAGGCACTCTGACAAATCTCCAAATGCCTCTGAGGTACGCAGTCCTACTTACCTCACTGGGCTCGTGCTGACATAAAATACATATGAAACCACTTTGCAGACCACCAAGAGTAGTGCGGGAATACTTGCGTGGCATTCTTATTACAAGACTGTCCATCTTCCCGCTCCCCCAGTAAATGCTTCCATAGGCTTTTTTTGGACTCGTAGGTGAATTTTAAAAACACTTTTTCTTCCTTTGTTCTCAGTCTGTGGCTGAAGCCCTCCTTTCTCCTCAGCTTACTGCTTTGGTGTGCTGTTGGCTTAGAAGCCAAATGATCAAGCTTGTTAACAACAGTACGGTAAGTAAGAATAATTTTACTAAATGACCACATGAAGTACTCTTTTGAAGCAATGCCCATGGACCTGAAACATCTCTTTGAATAAATAGAGACTTGATTTTGTTACTGCTGTTTGTTCTCAGCTCTGCTCTTGACAGGTGAGATGACGTACATCTGGTGTTTCCACCTCTCCTGCCTCATTACTGGCTGCCCAATGTAGGCACCCACCTCAGAGAAGTAAGTCCTCCTGTCTGCTCTTCCACAACCCAGCCTCAAGCCCAATGACTTGAAACTCTCTAGCGTAATAGTTCAACATTTGGACTATGCATCAGGGTAGGAAACCTATTTCTTACATTTGAATTAACTTTCAAATAAAATATGTGCCTTGACTGTGTCTCCAGTTTTTCTGTCTTGAAACAGAAAGTTTCGACACGCCTTGTAACAATGGCAGTGAAAACAATCACCACATATTGACTGCTTATCATGTGCCAGGCTCAGTGTTAGCACCATATGTTCATGATCTTTTTATGAAACTTTACCTCATCAGAAAGCTTTTTCATTGTGTTTGTAAACATAAAGGGATGCGTTTTGAAGCATATGATCGTAAGACATGACTGTTCTATTCAGGAATTATTCCCCAAACTTCTTGAACAGTTTCATTGGTCTTTGAACTCTTTCTCCTTTAGTTATTCTCAAGCATTTTCCCCTGACTCCCTCTCCTCTCAACTCTCTTCTGGTTTCCTCTCCCGTCATTCTCCTGGGACAAGAGGTGATGGGGCAGCATGACTCATGGGAGCTCAAGGTTAGAAGAGAAGAATTTCACTTTTAGACTGACGTGGAGGAATTTAGAGAAGCCTCATTGTTTCTAAGCAAAGGGTTCAGTGTGCAATGTTTATGTAGGTACATTTTTTTCCAAAATGAGAGATTCCCTAAGAGAGGCATGTTATTTTTAGTCAAAACATTTCTATCAGCCGTAAGTTGTGCTTGGGACTCAAGCTGGTCTTTGCCATCCTCATGATTTCAGTATGCTTTCTAGAGGTGATGATAGGCTGTCCAACTTATCTTTTAAAACATGTCCACCAGTCACCTTTAGTAGGCAGCATGCCTTCTTAAGTTCCAGAGGGTATTCTGGCTGGTAGGAAGTTGAAACTGTATGTTAAAATGCCCTTGTTGTTTGGAACCTTCACCTTCTTCTAGTGTGTTTTCCTCTGGGCAAGATCACTGAAGGCTTTTTGCTTTCATACCTTTTGGGCTATAAATTGATCCTTCCCAGTAGTCATGTTTCCCTCCATAGCACAGACATGTATGCTGTTTGTAGGCATGTAGTACTGGTCCAGCTTTTAATGATCTGTGTGACTCTGAGCTTTCTAAGCCTCCCTGGATTCATTCTCCTTCTGTGTGAGGAGCTGCACCAAGCACTTGCCATGGCCCTTTGCAGACTTAGGGGCCTTCTGCCCACCATGGCCCACAGCCCCTGAGGATTGAGTCCAGGCCTTGTCAGCGCAGGACCTGAGGGCAACCTGCTCAAATCGCTCAATGCAGTGGCAGCCCCACATTTTTAATAGGGCAAAATATCCTGTTCCCTCTCCTGTCACAGAACAATGGTATGATAGTTAATGAGGAAATATGTCTGTAAAGTACTTGGGAGCTCCTTAAAGGAAAGTGCTCTCCATAATTATTAAGGTGCTGTGTTGGGGAGTATAGGCATTTCAGGAACTGCCTTACTCAGTGGGGTGCATATCCACATTATTCAGGTGTCTGCAACTTTCATTTCTATGTGTATGGATTTGAAATAATATCACTCAGTAGAAATGTTAATATTTTTCTTTCCCATTACTGCCAGCATATTATTTATAGGGATCCCAAAGGCTTTCAACATCATATATGACGTGGATGTGGCCTGCTGGTTGTTGCATCCAATGTGGAGAAATGAAGAGGATAGATGAGTGGCAGCAGATGGCTTTTCAGGTCTGAGCTATGGCCGGGAATGGCAAGTCTGATTTGCTAGAAAGAGATATGAAATAGAAAGCAGACACAAGACTTGTAGCATGAGGGGGAGCATCATATAAGCCCCTCTTCACTTTAAAATGATCCATTTTTAGGACTCTACAGGGGCAGGAGTTAGATACGAACCCCATTTCCTTGGCTGAGTGGCTTGGGCATGTTACTTAACCCCTCTAAGCCTCAGTTTCCTTATTTGTTACTGAAGAGTAACACAGGAAGAACCTGCCTTGTGAAGGTATTTTGAAAATTGAAGAGATAAAAGCACTTAACACAGAGTATGGGATCATTTTAAGAGAAAAATCCTTCTGTTCCCTTAGGCACAAAGGAACTGATGATAAATGAAACCAACTGAGAAATAACTTGCATGGCTTGAGGAAGCCAACTCAGGGTCAATGAAAACTGTTTTGGATAATCAATAAGCAAGTGATTATATCACAGCTGTATACTTTAGAGTTAAGGCTATAGTCTGCTCTCAGTTACATATGTTAATGGGAAGAAGTCATACCATGAATAAACAGTCAGCAAACAGCATAGACAGAGGATTTCTTAGCAAGCTGCAACTGAGCTCCTAAGGCCGAGAAGACAGCCCTGGGAGACACCAGAGGGAGGCAGTGCCTTTCACAGTTCTGAGGGTGGGAGGGGGTAGTGAATGTGTGTGCTTTGCTCCATGTTTTGATGCCTGCTCTCTGAAGAGAGGCTTGTAAACCCCTCCCGGGGGACTATCGCAGACACTTACTCTACCATGACAGTAAGCATCTCTCTAGGTGAGGAACAAAAAGAGGAGGGGAGAGCTGCTCAGTCGGTAGATGCAGAGGGTCTGCCTGAAGTTCAAAAGATCCCCTGATGGGCTGAGACACCCTGATTCTGAATAGTGTCCTCTGTCTTGGGGGTTCAGCAGGAACCTGTTTATTCTGCTGATTCTCATTCTGACCAGCCTCCCCCCTGGGCTGCAGGAAGGACAGCGAGCGCTGTTGCCAACATGTGGCCACCGCTGGGAAGTACCGCTCCTGGCCGTGTCTCTTGTTCCCGCGGCCCCTCCTCCTTCACCTGCTCTGGCACAACACCTCCTCGCCAGGTGAGTCGAGTGAGAGGCCAGGGACCAGCACTGGGTGCCTGGTGAGAGGGAGGAGAGACGAATATGGGTAGAGGAAGGTGGCTCTGTGTGCAGAAAGCAGAATGGGCCCCTGAATGGAGAAAAGCAAGACTGGAACAGAAAATGGGAAAGGTACAGTGACCACAGTGGCACATGATCAGACACGATTATGCAGGGCTTCCTCTGGTTGAAGAGCTTGCTCTCCACCACAGGAGTCTAGTTGGAGGAAGGCCTGCACATCTGAGATATGTTTGGTGTGCCTGCCTTTCAACCTTCCTCTGCAGTTCCAGGTGTTATCCTGATAGGCTGGGCCGTGAGGCTGTCTAGCGGGGGCTGCCCACTCACAAAACACCTGTGGCTTCAGTGATGACTGAAACACTTCAGTGTTAAGCAGATTTTGAAGATCTCAGGGAACTTCATCCGTGTTACTTGACTTTTTTTTTTTATGACTTTATGAGTGGGATAGATGGTAACACCCCCAGAAGATGGTATTTCCATTAGGGAGGTACAATAACATCCCTAAGGGTATGCAACAAGTAGTAATTGCTGAGAATATGATACCAGCTCAGCCAGATTATCACCTCCTTCCATTAACAATGTCCTCCCCCCCAGGATTATGCTGTGAAATATATATGCTGCTATAACATACAACATATATGTTCCAAAATGGCCTTGATAATTTTACAGTAACTTCATTTACAGTTAAGTGCTTTCACATAAATTGAGTCTCAAAGCAACCATATAAACTAAGTACTATTAAGATCTATATTTTATGTAGCAACAAACTGAGGCTCAGATTGATTGTAGACCTTACCTAAGGCCACTCAGTCAGAAAGTGGTAAAACCAAGGCTTTCTTACTTTAAACTTTATACTTGTTCATTACTCTACTGGCTTGATATAATTAATTGCCTGAATTCTGTATGAGGATTATCACATTATCATCTTGATCTCAGTATTATAAACTATTGTTAACATTACTATGTCACTATTATTGCTATACCTATTTATGTCAAATTATGCTGAAATAACTGAGCTTCTCAAGGTAACAAACAAAATCATTGTATGTGCAGAGGACACTAATGGGTTAAAAACAGTGACCAATGAATGGACTATTGACAATATGTTTCAGAAAAAGCCTCAAATATCTACCATTTGTTGGTGAAGAAAATACAAGTGGGAATGCAGATACAATATATTTTCCAGCAAAAAAAAAAGAAAAAGAAAGGAAAGGAAATTTAAGTCTTGCTGAGAAAATAATGCACTTATGTATAAGTCCTTTGAGTTAAATTCTAGAAAGCATGCCCACAGTTTTGAACATTCATTCCCTAACTCAACAAATATTTATGAAGCAACTACACATACTACCCTGTATATTAATCTGTGTATTTTAAAGCAAAAAGTCCTAAAATTAGGTCTTAAAAAAAGCTCTACCAGATAGTATTGCCAGATAAAATACATGACACTCAGTTAAATTTGAATTTCAGATATACAATGAATCAATTTTTAGTATCAGTATGTCACAAATATTGCATGGGACATACTGAGACTAAAAATATACTTGTTGTTTTTCCAAAATTCAAATATAACTGGGCATCTAGTATTTTTGTTTGCTAAATTGTGCTATACTTGGTGGCAAAAAAAAAAAAATACCCTGAATGCTACTGTGGTCAGTCTTATGTGTGCAATTTTTTTATGTAGAGCAAGGCAAGAAAAAATACCATGTGGTACCTGAAACATATTCAGATTCTAGGATAATGTACTCGATATATAAATATGCAAAGTATTTTTGCATTACTTCTATGGAGTTACTTCATGCAATAAACAAACAACTCTGTGGAAATGGAACACTTCATTCTTGTGGAAGTGATCAGACATCATTAGAAAAGGATTCAATTCATTCACTGATCAAATATTTATTCAATACTTATTATGTGTAAGGTATGTGGAGTACACTGGAGTACAGGATCTATCTATCTGTCTACTTGTTTTTACTCTTACGGAGTTCATTAGAATGGGCAGGTGTAAGGATGCCCATAAAGTGATAATAAAAGGCAGTACTTTCAAGTGCCAGAAGGGTATATTTGCCATGTTACTTGTACAGTTTGAGAGACCAAGTTCACTTTACGTATGTGAGATATTTACTTTCATAACATAATTTATCCACTATAAAATCAAGCTGTTACTTTCAACTAAGAAAACTGGTTTATTTTTTCCAAACACATAGATTCTTCTAAGTGCAATTTTAGAGAACAAGGTTATATAACCTGATGCTATCCTCCTCCTAATCACCCGGGGCCTTTGGGGAACTGATTCCCAACTTAGTGTAAATCAGGGCTAGTTAAAACACAGATCAGAGTTTCTGGTGGGCCTGAGAATTTGCACGGTGCTGGGCTGGGGATCACACTTTGAGAACCACTGCTCGGGTCATCTTTGAGTTTTCCCTGTTGCTTGCTGTCCAAGTTCCCACGGACATCAAGGCTTTCCTTCTCCGCCCTCTGTCTTTCCCTGCCATCCTGGTTCCTTTCCCTTTTGTTTTTTTTCTTTCTGGGGGAAGGGGACGTAGAGACCTGCTTTGTTGCAGGACAGGATGGTTTGTGTTGTCTGCTTTTTTTCTCTAATTCTCAAATATGTCCTTAACTCTTGGTTTCCTTTCTTACAACTTCTATGAAGCCTCAGTAAAGTGAACGTGAGAAACTTTTAGAAGAAATGAAGTACTATTGTGATTTCTTTGGCAGTGGACAGAATGGTTAGGTGAGGGATTCTCTTTTCCTTTAAAAATATCATTAAGGAATGAGAAAACATGTTATGAAGGAAGTTCAAGGGAAACCCAAGGAGCATCACATTTCTTCAGCATTTGAATTCTACAGAGGAAAGAAACATGTCAAGAGCTTATTACTCAGAGATGGGAACTACAGCAAAGAAATTCAGTGTTTCCTGGGTGGAGGGGGCTAAAGGAATAATGATGGTGACTTTTTTAAAACCTTTTATGAAAAGCTCTTAAATGTATCATACCTTAACAGCTACTCAAAAGGCAAGAAAATTATTTCCATTTTAAATTCAAAGAAACTGAGGGTTAGAAAATTATTTGCTTAATGCCATACAACCAATGAGAGGTACCAAGATTAAACCCAAATAATCTAATTCTAGTACAGTTGTCTTTCTCTTATGTCCCAACCCAAAGTTCTAAATTCAGAATCATTACAGAATATGCTTTGCAACCAGGGCTTCCTTGGTTCTCTAAGGCAGAGCTTAGCTCCAAAGTTAATCTAATAGACAAATTTGTCTCAAACACTTCCTTTCAGACATTAATATAGCTACACAGAATTTTATTTGGAATCTGGAGGTATTGAAAACAAGTACCATTTACATTAAATCTTGGAGTAACTGAAATGCAAAGCCAGCTACTATGCATGGTAGCTATGATGCAAAGAACCCACATTTCTCTTCTTTTACAAGCTACTCTTCCTAATAAGATTCTTTTCAGTTAGAGTATAGATAAGAATACTGAATACATCCCTACCCTTCCAAGTATCCCCAGTACTCTCTAGAATCTTTTTAGACGAACATTTGGGCTTTTTCTCTGGATTTTTATCATTTCCACTAGGCTCTGTAAAGTTTGGATGTCCCATTTAAAAAAATATTTTCCCAAGAAACTGGAGAGAAGTTTGTTTTGAAATGTAGGCCACAGTGAATCCAGGTCCTGAACTACTTCCATATGTCCAGGCTGTCTTGCCTTTTGAAAATCTAGACCAGTTGGTCTTTAACTTTGGTAGGTTGTGGATTCCTTCAGTTAGACAAAAGTCTTGGTAGACACATGGCCCTTCCAAACTGCCACTGCCAAATCGTTCTGAGGTGAAAGGGAAGAGTGTGGCTTCATTTAAATGAGGTGCTCAAATGATACATACACATTATTAATTATTCCCAGATGTAGCCATATTATACAAACCAATATAAAGACCTTCATAATTTACAGAGGCTCTTTATTGTTTACTAGATATCTGAAGGCAACACTGAGCATAACTCAGATTTATAAAATGGCTTTACTTGTAGCTTTTGTAACTATGATGTCTAAATGTGCAATCCCACTACTAGTTTTCTCATGGGATAATACTTAGGTTAACCACAAAATCATTTAGTGGATTCATTGGTTAGATGTGTTTATACACCAAAAAGACAATTTTTGGTAGAACACGGAAAATTTTATGTGATGAATTTAAAGCCTTATTTCAATATGTGTTCTACTCAAATATGGGAATTTTATATCCACTAGATCGACTGGAAGAGATGCACAGAGGATGGAATAGTAATGTTTACAAATCCAAACTAGCAAGTTAACCTTGGCTAAGCAGATACTTCTACAAATGGTCTCTCCCCACCCCACTAGCCCCTCCCCGCCACCAAATCTTTAATTTGATGGTGTATATGATAGCTATTCAGAGGAATAAAGCAATACCCTGTAAATCATAAATTGCCACATAAATAAAACTACTACTATTTGATTAACTTACCAAATAATGATCCTACCCATATCACATGAAAAACTTCCCTTGATTGATCTCAGATTACTAGTGCATTCATATTTACCCCAAATGAACACAGTGACTTACACTACGTGTTTTTCTTCCAAAATTAAGTAGTGAATTGCTATGTTTATTTGGAGATGTGAAAACTGTCATCTTGGAGAAGAATTGATTCACGTAAAGGCACATACATATATTTGCATAGTGTCTTGACTTAAGATGAACTGCAAAGAAGGCCAACTTCATTTCAAGTTATGTCCTATTTCAGCTGTTCACTTCCATGCTGTCTACCTTGTCTCAGGGTCTGTTGCTCTCCTTCCCTTCTGTTCCCCAGTTTAAATTTATCTGGTTTATGTCCTGTCCCCTAAATTGCTGCTAGCTGATCTGAGAAACAAGGTTGCTTTAGGGAACTAAATTGCTTTTGTGTATTGTAATTCAAGTATGTAACTTCCCCTTAGCAATTTACTTGTCATTTCACAGAGGTACTCTGGAACTAGAGGTTTACCAGAAGAGTGACTCTCATGATAGGAATTTCATATACAGTGATTAGCCCTGGGATGGGTATTTGCAAGTAAAGAGAATCTATGTGAAATCATATCATAATAGTGGTCACTTTTATGGAGGAGCACTTGGGGATTTCTCACTTCTTTGTCCCCTTAAAGAGCTAGGAAAGGGCACTGGCTAGGAGGTCAGGAGATCTTAGCTCTAGAGTCACAGAATTCAGGAATGAAACATCATTTTGATGAACAACTCACCTGATGATTGAATCATCTCTGCAACATCCCTATGAAATGATCATCCATCCTCTCCTTGAACACTTCTAATTATAACCCACTCCTTTAGAAGGCTATCTATCCCACCTAAGAGAAGCTCTGTTAACAAACTTTTTCTTCTATTTAGTTGAAAGAATCTCCTTATAGCTTCCAATCACTGGCCCAGTACTACCTTTTGGAGTCAAAGAGAACAAGCTTAATGTCTTCTTTCCTACCAACCATTTAAATAATGCCAGCCTGAAAGGAGGCCTGCACTCACCTCTGTAAATAGTGCTAAAAATAGCTACTATTTACAGAGAGCTTATGATGTACCAGGAATTGTTTTAAGAACATATATATTAATTCACTTAATACTCAAAATGGCACTATAAGAAAGATGTATCACTATTATCCTCATTATATAGACAAGGAAATGGAAGTATAGAAGGTTAAGAAATTTTCCCAAGGTGACAAAGTTCATAGTGGCTAAATAGAAATTTAAACCCAGGAAATCTGGCTGCAGAGATCCAGCTTAACTATTACACTGGGGTGTGCGTGAAGCTCAAACACTTGAATATGGCTTGTATGAGTCTTCTTTTCTGCTGGCCAAGCAGCCCTAAGACTTCCAAGTCCGATTCATATGCCTTCGCGTCGCTCCATCATCCTGATCACAGTCCTCTCAGAGTGGCCCGGTTAGTCTATTGTCTTTTTAAAAGGTAATACCCACAACAGACTGTGGTCTCTGGATGTTGAAAACAGAGAATAAGCAGTAGAAAATAGAGTGTATTTATCACTCCTCTTCATTTCCGCTCATTCTTGAATCAGGCTAGTTGCGGTCTTTTCAAGCTGATGGTTCAAATACAGTTTACCACAGACTCGAACCCTCAGCCCTGCTCTGCCTGTAGGACTTTGGTTTGTAAGATGGGTGACTGGAGTATATAATCTCCAGGGACTTTTCCAATTCTAAACATGTAGGGTCAGAAAATATATTATAAAGTTTAATGTACTTAAGGGATATTGTGCCAGCCAATTCTTTATCAGGCTTTTCCCCATTTGGCCTTTCTCCATAAAGGGTTTCTCTGATTTTATAATCTGGTGGTAGGGTGCTTTGTTACTATGATGTGGGCACAGCTGGGGCTTCTTGAAGATGCCTTACAGTGGGGTCTCCTTAAAATCTGAGAGGTGACCCCAAGCCTTCCATTCTCCCTGCTGCCCTGCCCCTCCCTTCCCACAGCTGCCTCATACCCGCCTCGTACTGCCAGCCTGGGAGGAGGCCTGCACTCACCTGTGTGGACGAACATGTGCTTGACGTAGTTCTGTTTGGCGGTGAAGGTCTTGTTGCAGAGAGTGCACTCATAAGGCTTTTTTTCGCCCTGCCCGCTGGCTGTGCTGTGGCCTGCAGAGGGGGCCAGGGGCTGTGGCGCTGGCAGCTGTGCAGTAAATGTCGACAGGCCGGGCTGGGATACTGTCACAAACTGGGTCTGCTGGCCTGCCAGGGGCTGTGGCAGGCTGAAGAGGAAAGGCTTGGGGCCGCTGCCCGCGGGCTGGGTAGTGAAGAGGGCCGGCAGGTAGGTGTTGCCGGCTGTGCCAATGACCTGTGTGTTGCTGGTCAAGGTCAGAGGCATCCTCAAGTTGCTGGTGAGGGTTTCCGTCTGGCGTAAGTAGAGCTGGGTACTTGGTAATGGCTGCCCAATTGATGTGTTGACCGAAGGCTGTTGCAGGACGCTCTTGTCGGAGCTGTTGCTGACAGAGATGACCGTGTTGTCCATCTCCACCTCGCTGCTCCTTTCTGGGGAGGAGGCTCCTGTCTCTGGCTGGTGCGGTTGCTGACTGCCCTCGGCAGGGGCTTCTGTGGCCTGCTCTGTTTGGACAGGTTCTACCTGGCCATCCCGAGCCACCCCGGGCCCGAACTGCTGCTCCACCGAGTCGGGTTCCGTGCCTATGGAGGAACTGACGCCCGAGTCGAAGCTTTCGCCCTTGGGCTCACTCTCGGTGCCCTCGGCCTGGTCAGTGTCTTCCGTGCACTCCTCGGATTCGTTGCGCTCCAGGATCTGCACCCTTTGCTGCCCATAGTAGTCATAATCGTCCTCCATCTCCTGCTTGATGTGGATGTTGCCCACCAGCGTCTGGATGCGCACGGGCCGCGGCTGCTTGCGGCAGTGCGTGGTCTCGGGAGTAGTGGACAGGTAGCGCTCCATCTGCTGTGAGCGCTCGTGGATGCGCGTGATCCAGCTGGGGTCTTCCATGTGGTGGTCACGGGGCAGGCCCAGCGCTGTCTCGTGGTGGCTGACCACTGCCCCACTGTAGAAGGAGCGCTCACCGCTGCCATTCTGCATGGAGCATGCGTATAGTGCTGAGTAGATCCTGTCCACACTGTGCTGCGAATGGCTCTGCAGGTAACCTGACTCAGTGTCGCTGCTCTGGCCCGATGTGCCTGACTCTGGAGTGCCCCGCGGCGTGTCCTGGCCTGAGTCCTGGATCCCCGGGAACACATCGCCCACGTTCTGCGACACGATGCGCGTGCACTCATCGATGACCGTTTTGATCTGCAAGATGCTGGCGGCCGTGAGGATTTGCAGGGCTTCCGACTGCGAGACGCGAAGCACGCCGCTATACATGAAGTCAATGAGCTTTTGCACTGACTGCACTGACACCACGGATGGGATCTCGATGTCGCTGTAGCCCAGTAGCAGCTTGTCCTGGAAGAAGGGGCTGCCGGCTGCCAGCACGCAGCGGTGTGCGCGCAGCATACTCCCGTGGATGCGCACCGTCACGTCACAGAAGTGGCCACGGTTGCGCTGCTCGTTGAGGGTCTCGAGCACAGAATTGCTGAAGTTGTGAAGGTTGATGCTGTGAATGCGCTCGGTCATCCCCTTGCAACTGATGTCACCTGCACCGCAAGACAGACACAAGACAGAGCATGGGTCAGAGCTAGCTGACTGCATTTCTAACACCTAGGTCTCAGGTGGGTAAGGCTCATGGCTCCAAGGAGCACTTGCCATGCTGTGGCAAGATGGTCAGCTTTGCTCAGGGGTCAAGCTGCTGATATGGTGGCCTATAGGAAGGAGACCTTGGATTTTGTCCCAACAGTGCCCCAGCTATTTCAGGTATTGACTCCATACTAATCCCCTAGAACTTTAGCCAGGGTTGTCAGTTGAAGCAGAGCAGCCTAAAAAACAGATGGTTCATTTGTTTGCTACCCCTACAACTTCTGCAATAAGAACAGAAAGGCAAATGGAAGACTTGTTCCTACCTCCATTTTATATAGCCTAGTCCAGGTCCCTTGGGAAAGTTTACATTCAGCAACAGTATTCACAGTTAAAAAATAAATTCCCTCCCTATTAATTTATATGAGATAATACCAAATCCACACCATTCAAAAATTCTTGGAAAATTCAACATAGACTAAGATGTCCACCCAAGACTACCACCATGTTTTCCTGCTTTGGGATGGGCTGTAGACTGCGATCTGCTAGCTCACGGGGCACTTGCTGCTGCTTTCCGTTATTCTTCTTGACAGCTCTGACAAAATGTTTGAGCACCTTCTAGGGTGTTTGTATGTGAGATGGGTGGTTTTTTGAATTTTCTGAAGCTTAATGAAGAACAAATGTTAAAAAGGACAGAGATGGCAGCACTAACCTGGGGGACTGGAGTACACTAGGTGGTATTTGTCATTCAGACAGGGCACTTCTGAGAGGGAAAGGGAGCACTGTTAATAATTAGGTGAGGACAGCAGGAGTAAGCCAGGAGTGGGATGTATGATCACCCCAGACAATAGGGTGCTCTATGGACTTGCTAGAGTGTAGTATCGAACAGCTCCCAGTAGGAAGGTGACGTGGAGCTGCATGGAGGCTGTGGATAGCCTGACCCGTGACACCCCAGGCTGTGCAGACAGGGGATAATATTGGTAACATTTGGATCACAGACTGAGAAAGAAAACAGGTGGCTATAACATTAAGTCTTAGGGCTTTCCTAGTTTTCTACCTCTGAAATGGCTCTGAAGAATCCCTCTTTCCAATCATTCTTCACTCAGATTCCCCAATGTTTCCTTCACAACTGAACAATCGACTTCAGAGAGGCCAAGTAGGTAGGCTTTCAAAACGAGGTGGCTTTGACTGTTGGCCTGTGACCGGGATCCCTGTCTTGTCAGAAGTAGCCCCAGAGGTAATGGCCTGCAGCCGGGAGGAACACCCACTTCTTCAGGTTCTTTCTGCTCTGCCTTTGGAGAGAAGACCTGTTCAGGGAAGGGTGAGCTCAATTTGCTTTTCTCCCTTGCTTCACTCAATCTCATGCTTTCCCACCTCAGTGGGTGTGCCAAGTCCTTTTATATACTTACTCATTTCTGTTGTTCCCATCTTTACATTTGGTCAGCCTCCCACATATCCACTTAACTTAATAAATGCCTGCAGGATCTATGTTCACTCAGTGATACAATTTGCACTAATTTTTGCATAAGAGAATTTCCTCTTGTTCTGACTTCCATCCGGTCTTTTACATGCCTAAAATACTGTATTAGGCCATGGTTTCCTGTCTGTCATTTTATGTAAAACAAATTTTCTTTGCCAGATTAAAGAATCATGGTGAATCCTCTGTAACTGTGCTAATATAGAATATAAATATAATAAATAATTTATGTATTACATATAATACTAACTATTGCATTTTATATCTATGAAAATAATAAATATAAAATAAAATATAAATATAAAATATGGCCTCAAAGGAAGGCCCCAAGAAACCAAGAAGGAATGTTCAGGAAATTAGTCAACAGACCAAATTCCAAGTTTTTGCTAGGTTCCCCATGCATGGGTGGCTATAACATTATGTACCATGATAATAATAATAATAATAACAAAAATATTTGTTAGAGCTTACCACGTGTCAAATTCTAACTACTGTTAGAACTGTTCTAACTACTCTGAGAATATTATTTCATTTTAATTCTCACTATGAGCCTATGGTATAGATAGTATTATCCGTATTTTTCAGATGAGGAAATGGGGCCAGAGAAATTAAGAAACTTGCTTCTAGGCAATTGGTGGTAGAGCTGACATTTGAACCCAGGCAGTCTAGCTCCAGAGTTCACACTCTTACCTGCTTCACTATACTGCCTGCTTTGCTTAGAATGAAGTTTGGCCCTTAGGTGTCCATGGGATTGCTGTAAATCTATGGGAAGATTTGTCCAGTATGTTCTCCAGCAACTTCTATACCTACCCATGAACCAAAAAGTGTTCATGTTTCTAGCCAGGCCTTGGGAATTCAACATATGTTTCAGTCATCAAACTTAAAGAACATCTCTCTTTTAAGTCTGGAAATGGAATAATGCCAAGAGATAACAAACCTGTCCCAGCACTAAAGTGTAGTCTTCTATATACCATTTTATTACCACCAAAGTCTCGTTCATTCAGTGAAACAGTAAACACTGAAACAGATTGCATCTCTGCGAGAATCATTATTTCTTAGTAGGATGGATTTATTTATTGTTTTTCCCTACAGGTGAACATACTCTTTAAACACACATTTACTCATAGCACCAGTCACAATGGTATCACTAGAGATTATTTGTGATGAAGTTGTCCTCTTCTGATTATTCTCTATCAGAATGATCTGTTCCCAAAACTTATCTGCGAAGAAGCTCTACCACAATAATCATAATTAATATCCATGCAGCATTCTACACTGTATAAAACTCTTGCCCATGTAACATTTTCTCTCCTTAAAACCACCCTAGTCTACAAGCCAAGGAACACCAAGAATTGCCACAATCACCAGAAGCTAGAAAAGGCAAAGAAAGAGTATTCCCCAGAATGTTTGAAGGGAACATGACACTTTGATTTGGGAATTCTGGTCTCCAGAACTATGAAAGAATAAATCTGTTTTGGGCCAAAAAAACCAAAAAAAACCAAAAAAAGCCACCCTAGATGTTTTCAGGACAGGTCCTATTCTTACTATTTGATGCAAGAGAAAGTTGAGGCTTTCCAAGGGTTTAAATGACTTGACCAAAGTTTTACACAGCTAGGAAGAGGCAGGGCTGGGATTAGAGCCCATGCCCCTGGATGCCCTTTTCATGGCATAATACAGGATGGCTGAGGAGCGAAACTCAGATTGCCTAGAGATCTAGGGCCATCCTAATTCTCAGAACATAGAATAAAAGCTAAAGGCACCGAAGGTGATAATGGAGGCTGCTTTTGAGATAGAAATGGTCAACATCAAAAGCTGTCACTGTATCACACACCTTCATCAATACACACCACACACATACATTCACAAGCTCATGAGAAAAAACTCAAACTGCTTGTTTGACTGAACTTGCCAAGTCTATCTAAACCACCAGGTAACCCTATAGAAGTAATCACCAAAAATTGTTAAGTATCTGTTATGATTATTGCAGTAATTTGTCACCAAGTTCATGCAAAACCAGAGACAAACTCAAACCTGCACACATTTACAACGTGACCTGACAAGCCTCGTTGGATTTTTATAGACATAATTTTGAAACATCTCCCTCAGTACATTGGTCATACTCTGCAGTGAGCAGTGAGCAGCTGTGAAAGGCTGCATTGGTTTTGCTGATATGGGTACAGATGCTATGGGGGACCCTGCCCCTCCATTCAAGCACGCCTCATTCCTTGGGCACACAATGCTGAAGTAATTCCTTTCCCAGGCTTTCTTTTATTTTTAACACTAATACAGTGGGAAAAAGTTTCTGCCACAGCAAGGCAATGTTCAGGCTTTTGTGAAGCAGGTCCTTTTCATCCAATGGGCATTAATGTATAGATTCCAATGGAATAAATCTGAAATACTCTACTGTAGATGATTTGTTCCCCATTGAAAACAAATCTTGATTAGATGGTTATTCAGGAACTGTATAGGAAGGAATGGTGTGAAAATGCTGACTCTATTCTTTCCTAGATTGGCACTGAATAGGCATTTGGGCTATTCAAAAAAAAAAACCCTCTCAACTCTACAAAACCATACAACTTTACAAAGATTATGTGTATCTGGGGACGCCACCTCACCCCAAAACCACCCCACAGTGGTGTGAACATAGAACTGATGGGGCAAAAGGAAAAAAAGTGCTAAAAGTAATTCTCTGTTTGCTTTAAAATAATAACCTATCTCCTTTCCACTAGAGGTAAAACAGGGAGTCAGCCTGTAATGGTGTTCACAGGAAACATGTAAGGGATTCTCCCACAGAAAATAAGTGATTGTGTTGCATGAGTGAGCACCCTACAGATGGGCTGAAGCAGAAGTGACTCCTGAAGGGAAAATCTGCTTCTGGTAAAATAGCTGAGAGAGGGACTGGCTCTCTTTCTTGTAGGAACTAGTCTCCTGCCTGTCCCTTCACTGTGGGTATCCAAGGGTATGACTTAGCATGGGAATGAAAGGCTGCCCATGTGCAAAGGAAAGTGAACAAGAAAGGAAACAGCAGGCGATACAATCTCCTTTAACTAAGTGTGAAATCCAGTTCTTTCTCAGTCAAGTTATATAAAACCAGACTAGTCTATGGGTGAGGTGCTGTAGAGGGAGATGGAAATTACAAGTCTCTGTGATTTGAGAGGAAACACCAGCTCTCAAATTAAAACCAGTGCAAATTTTGGTCAAGTCAACAGGTCTAAATCAAATGACAGGGCTGAAAAGCCCTTGAGCTTTCAATCTGGGCCACCAGGCTCACACGAGGTAAGTGGGTCAGCACAGGAAACAGGGCCAAGGTGGCCAGGCCTCCCAGCCTCTCCTATCACACTTCTTCACATTGCACCTGGACAACTTAAGTATGCTAAGGCTGCTCTTCCATGTATTGTGATCGGTGATAATTTTACCCAATCGCCTGTGGGTGCTGCTTAGCAACTTGGTCACCAGTCAGGTAGGACAGGGACATGGGACAAGCATACGATTAATTTTTCCTTCCTATGATTAAAAATGCTGAGATGGGGTGGAGCCAAGATGGCGGCATGAGTAGAGCAGTGGAAATCTCCTCCCAAAACCACATATATTTATGAAAATATAACAAAGACAACTCTTCCTAGAATAGAGACCACAGGACACAGGACAACATCCAGACCACATCCACACCTGCGAGAACCCAGCGCCTCACGAAGGGGATAAGATACAAGCCCCAGCCCAGCTCCTGGCAGGAGGAGAGGAGTCAGAGAGGGGAGGGAGAGGGAGCCCAGGACTGCTAAACACCTAGCCCTAGCCATCCAGACCAGAGCGCAGACACAGTGCATGCGTGGGGACTTGGATACTAGGGAAACAGGACAGCAAGACCTATGAGTGGGTCCCTTAGGCTGGTGCCCAGGGACAAAGAAAAGTGAGTGGCTTTTTTTAAAAAAAAAATTAATTAATTATTTATTTTTTTGTGAGTGCTTTTTGGAAGTCTTAAAGGGACAGGGACCCCAAAACCAGATGGAAGCGTCCCGGGACAATTAGTCCAGCAGCAGGGAATCTGGGGATCTCTGGACACTCTAACCCCCTGGGCAGCAGGGAGCATGGAGGCCCCTCACAGAGATAAATAGCCTCCCGGCCGCTCCCCCTCCAATGCGGCTCCACCATATTGGAGCAGCAGCCTGAGGCAAGCCACACCCACAGCAACAGTGGAGATAAAATCCATAGCAGCCGGGCAGGAATCAGAAGCCCTGTCTGTGCTCAGCTGCCCAGCACAAGCCACTAGAGGTCGCTGTTCTCCCAGGAGAGGAAGGCCACAAACCAACAAGAAGGAAAGTTCTTCCAGCCGTCACTCATGCCAGCTCTGCAAACTATCTCAATCACGATGAAAAGGCAAAATTAAAGGCAGACAAAGATCACAGAGGCAACACCTGAGAAGGAGAGAGACCTAACCAGTCTTCCTAAAAAAGAATTCAAAATAAAAATCATAAACATGCTGACGGAGATGCAGAGAAATATACAAGAGCTAAGGGATGAAGTCTGGAGGGAGATTACAGATGCCTGGAAAGAGATTACAGAAGCAAAACAAACTCTGGAAGGATTTATGAACAGAATGGATAGGATGCAAGAGGCCGTTGATGGAATAGAAACCAGAGAACAGGAACGCATAGAAGCTGACATAGAGAGAGATAAAAGGATCTCCAGGAATGAAACAATATTAAGAGAACTGTGTGACCAATCCAAAAGGAACAATATCCGTATTATAGGGGTACCAGAAGAAGAAGAGAGAGAAAAAGGGACAGAAAGTGTCTTTGAAGAAATAATTGCTGAAAACTTCCCGAAACTGGGGGAGGAAATAATCGAACAGACCACAGAAATACACAGAACTCCCAACAGAAAGGACCCAAGGAGGACCAAGATACATAATAATTAAAATAGCAAAGATCAAGGACAAGGAAAGAGTTTTAAATGCAGGTAGAGAGAAAAAGGTCACCTATAAAGGAAAACCGATCAGGCTATCATCAGACTTCTCAACAGAAACCTTACAGGCCAGAAGAGAATGGCATGATATATTTAATGCAATGAAACAGAAGGGCCTTGAACCAAGGATACTGTATCCAGCACGATTATCATTTAAATATGATGGAGGGATTAAACAATTCCCAGACAAGCAAAAGTTGAGGGAATTTGCCTCCCACAAACCACCTCTACAGGGTATTTTAGAGGGACTGTTCTAGATGGGAGCACTCCTAAAACTAAACAGATGTTATCAGAGAAAATAAAATCACAGCAAAGAAAGCAGACCAACCAAATACTAACTAAAGGCAAAAAAATAAAATCAACTACCCACTAAAAGCAGTTAAAGGAAACACGAAAGAGCACAGAATAAAACAACCAACATATAAAGAATGGAAGAGGAGGAATAAGAAGGGAGAGAAGAAAAGAATCTCCAGACAGTGTATATAACAGCTCAATAAGTGAGCTAAGTTAGGCAGTAAGATACTAAAGAGGCTAACCTTGAACCTTTGGTAACCACGAATTTAAAGCCTGCAATGGCAATAAGTACATATCTTTCAATAGTCACCCTAAATGTAAATGGACTGAATGCACCAATCAAAAGACACAGAGTAATAGAATGGATAAAAAAACAAGACCCATCTATATGCTGCTTACAAGAAACTCACCTCAAACCCAAAGATATGCACAGACTAAAAGTCAAGGGATGGAAAAACATATTTCAGGCAAACAACAGAGAGAAGAAAGCAGGGGTTGCAGTACTAATATCAGACAAAATAGACTTCAAAACAAAGAAAGTAACAAGAGATAAAGAAGGATATTACATAATGATAAAGGGCTCAGTCCAACAAGAGGATATAACTATTCTAAATATATATGCACCCAACACAGGAGCACCTGCATATGTGAAACAAATACTAACAGAACTAAAGGGGGAAACAGACTGCAATGCATTCATTTTAGGGGACTTCAACATGCAACTCACCCCAAAGGATAGATCCACTGGGCAGAAAATAAGTAAGGACAAGGAGGCACTGAACAACACAGTAGAACAGATGGACCTGATAGACATCTATAGAACTCTACATCCAAAAGCAACAGGATATACATTCTTCTCAAGTGCACATGGAACATTCTCCAGAATAGATGACATACTAGCTCACAAAAAGAACCTCAGTAAATTCCAAAATACTGAAATTCTACCAGCCAACTTTTCAGACCACAAAGGTATAAAACTAGAAATATATTCTACAAAGAAAACAAAAAGGCCCACAAACACATGGAGGCTTAACAACACGCTCGTAAATAGTCAATGGATCAATGAACAAATTAAAATAGATATCAAGGAATATATGGAAACAAATGACAACAACAACACAAAGCCCCAAGTTCTGTGGGAGGCAGTCAAAGCAGTCTTAAGAGGAAAGTATATAGCAATCCAGGCACACTTGAAGAAGGAAGAAAAATCCCAAATGAATAGTCTAGCATCACAATTATTGAAACTGGAAAAAGAAGAACAAATGAGGCCTAAAGTCAGCAGAAGGAGGGACATAATAAAGATCAGAGAAGAAATAAACAAAATTGAGAAGAATAAAACAATAGCAAAAATCAATGAAAGCAAGAGCTGGTTCTTTGAGAAAATAAACAAAATAGATAAGCCTCTAGCCAAACTTACTAAGAGAAAAAGAGAATCAACACAAATCAACAGAATCAGAAATGAGAACGGAAAAATCACGACAGACTCCACAGAAATACAAAGACTTATTAAAGACTACTATGAAAACCTATATACCAACAAGCTGGAAAACCTAGAAGAAATGGACAACCTTCCAAGACTGACCAAGGAAGAAACAAAAGTTAAACAAACCAATTATGAGCAAAGAAATTGAAACAGTAATCAAAAAACTACCCAAGAACAAAACCCCGGGGCTGGACGGATTTACCTCGGAATTTTATCAGACACACAGAGAAAACATAACACCCATTCTCCTTAAAGTGTTCCAAAAAATAGAAGAGGAGGGAATACTCCCAAACTCATTCTATGAAGCAAACATCACCCTAATACCAAAACCAGGCAAAGACCCCACCAAAAAAGAAAATTACAGACCAATATCCCAGATGAATGTAGATGCAAAAATACTCAATAAAATATTAGCAAACCAAATTCAAAACTATATCAAAAGGATGATACACTATGACCAAGTGGGATTCATCCCAGGGATGCAAGGATGGTACAACATTTGAAAATCCATCAACATCATCCACCACATCAACAAAAAGAAAGACAAAAAACACATGATCATCTCCATAGATGCTGAAAAACCATTTGACAAAATTCAACATCCATTCATGATAAAAACTCTCAGCAAAATGGGTATAGAGGGCAAGTACCTCAACATAATAAGGCCATAGATGATAAACCCACAGCCAACATTATACTGAACAGCGAGAAGCTGAAAGCTTTTCCTCTGAGATTGGGAACAAGACAGAGATGCCCACTCTCCCCACTGTTATTTAACATAGTGCTGGAGGTCCTACCCACAGCAACCAGAAAAAACAAAGAAATACAAGGAATCCAGATTGGTAAAGAAGAAGTTAAACTGTCACTATTTGCAGATGACATGATATTGTACATTAAAAACCGTAAAGACTCCACTCCAAAACTACTATAACTGATATCGGAATCAGCAAAGTTGCAGGATACAAAATTAACACACAGAAATCTGTGGCTTTCCTATACACTAACAATGAACCAATAGAAAGAGAAATCAGGAAAACAACTCCATTCACAATTGCATCAAAAAGAATAAAATATCTAGGAATAAACCTAACCAAAGAAGTGAAAGACCTATACCCTGAAAACTACAAATCACTCTTAAGAGAAATTAAAGGGGACACTAACAAATGGAAACTCATCCCATGCTCGTGGCTAGGAAGAATTAATATCGTCAAAATGGCCATCCTGCCCAAAGCAATATACAGATTTGAGGCAATCCCTATCAAATTACCAGCAACATTCTTCAACGAACTGGAACAAATAGTTCAAAAATTCATATGGAAACACCAAAGACCCCGAATAGTCAAAGCAATCCTGAGAAAAAAGAATAAAGTAGGGGGATCTCACTCCCCAACTTCAAGCTCTACTACAAAGCCATAGTAATCAAGACAATTTGGTACTGGCACAAGAACAGAGCTACAGACCAGTGGAACAGATTAGAGACTCCAGACATTAACCCAAACATATATGGTCAATTAATATTTGATAAAGGAGCCATGGACATACAATGGCGAAATGACAGTCTCTTCAACAGATGGTGCTGGCAAAACTGAACAGCTACATGTAGGAGAATGAAACTGGACCAGTGTCTAACCCCATACACAAAAGTAAATTCAAAATGGATCAAAGACCTGAAGGTAAGTCATGAAACCATAAAACTCTTAGAAAAAAATATAGGCAAAAACCTCTTAGACATAAACATGAGTGACCTCTTCTTGAACATATCTCCCTGGGCAAGGAAAACAACAGCAAAAATGAACAAGTGGGACTATATTAAGCTGAAAAGCTTCTGTACAGCAAAAGACACCATCAATAGAACAAAATGGTACCCTACAGTATGGGAGAATATATTTGTAAATGACAGATCCGATAAAGGCTTGACGTCCAAAATATATAAAGAGCTCACCCACATCAACAAACAAAAAACAAATAATCCAATTAAAAAATGGGCAGAGGAATTGAACAGACAGTCCTCCAAAAAAGATATACAGATGGCCAACAGACACATGAAAAGATACTCCACGTCACTAATTATTAGAAAAATGCAAATTAAAACCACAATGAGGTATCACCTCACACCAGTAAGGATGGCTACCATCCAAAAGACAAACAAGAACAAATGTTGGCGAGGTTGTGGAGAAAGGGGAACCCTCCTACACTGCTGGTGGGAATGTAAATTAGTTCAACCATTGTGGAAAGCAGTATGGAGGTTCCTCAAAATGCTCAAAATAGACTTACCATTTGACCCAGGAATTCCACTCCTAGGAATTTACCTAAGAATGGAGCACTCAAGTTTGAAAAAGACAGATGCACCCCTATGTTTATAGCAGCACTATTTACAATAGCCAAGAATTGGAAGCAACCTAAGTGTCCATCAGTAGATGAATGGATAAAGAAGATGTGGTACATATACACAATGGAATATTACTCAGTGATAAGAAGAGGGCAAATCCTACCATTTGCAGCAAAATGGTATAAAGGGCATATCAAAGTGGTTATTATGCTCAGTGAAATAAACCAACAGGAGAAAGAGAAATACCAAATGATTTCACTCATCTGTGGAGTATAAGTACAAAGGAATAACTGAAGGAACAAAACAGCAGCAGAATCACAGAACCCAAGAATGGACTAACAGGTAACAAACGGAAAGGGACTGGGGAGGATGGGTGGGTAGGGAGGGATAAGGGGGGAGGAAGAAGAAAGGGGTTATTATGATTAGCATGCATAATGGGGGGGTGGGAGAAAAGGGAGGGCTGTACAACACAGAGAAGACAAGTAGTGATTATACAACATTTGCTATGCTGATGGACCGTGACTGTAAGGGGGTTTGTGGGGGGGGTGGGTCCTGGTATAGGGGAGGGCCTAGTAAACATAATGTTTTTCATGTACTTGTAGATTAATGATAACAAAAAAAAAGTAAGAAAGAAAAGGGGGATTACTCCCTGATAGGATAAAACTAACTGCAAATCACCGATTAATGCATGCTTTAAATATCCTTAATTTTGGTAATTTAAAGGTTGTCAGATGATCAGCTATGGAAGTACATTTTTCTGATAATATTCCTTTCTCTTAAAAAAAAAAAAAGCAGTTCCTATGTGGTGATCTCCAATAAGTTCTTCACAATGGTATAAAGGGCATATCAAAGTGTGGGCAAAGGGTTTGTTTGTGTTTATACAGAGGATCAAAACCTAATTTGGTACCCAGAAAACGAACTAAGATACGATATGAAGAAGAAATTCCAATATCAACATTCTCTGGAAGAGTCATTCCAGAAGATGATCATCAAAAAACTTCAACAATGATCCTGGTGCTGTTGCAGTTGTAGCTGCATTCATCCCACCAGTTCCTGGACTTGCCATTGGAATGAAGAAGGAGATATCTAAGCTGGCCTGTGCATACAGTAAAACAACAAATTTGACTGGATCTATACTGTCGGAACTCAACCAAGAATTAGGACAAGTGCAAGTTGCAGTGCTCCAAAATCTTGTGACTATAGACTATCTACTGTTAAAAGAACATATGGGATGTGAACAGTTCCCAGGAATGTGTTGTTTTAATTTGTCTGATTTTTCTCAAAGTATTCAAATTCAGTTAGACAATATCCATCATATCATTGATAAGTTTTCACAAATGCCTAGGGTGCCTAACTGGTTTTCTTGGTTTCACTGGATATGGCTGGTAATTGTAGGTCTGGTTTAGTTATGTAGCTGTATTCCTATTATGTTAATGTGTGCACGTAATTTAATTAGTAATTTAAAACCGATACATGCTTATGTTACACTACAAGAAGATATGTCAAAGAAATAATCAATCTTCCCATGTTTTCTTCCGTCTGCTAGTTCTATAGCTTCTCTTCTTCCTTCATAATTACAACCCCTAAGTAATATTCGTGCCTCATATCGAAATTACTGAGTATCATAATTCTTCCAAGTGGTAAAGATACCTCAAGACAAAGGCTGGGCATAGAAGCCACAGGGCATAAATCTGCAAAGATGTAAAAAGCTAACCTTTTCAAACAATATTGCTTCTCTCTCACTTACCAACTTTACATTTCCCTGTATGGCCCCGGAAGATGACTGGTTAGCCAGAGACGGGTAAGATTCCTCAAGGGAGGAACAACCTAAGACAGGGGGGCCATCAGGTGAGAAATTGGGGATCAACAGAGGTGAGGCTTAGAACCTCACCCCCCTGTTTTGAGAGAAATCTTCTGCATCTGTGGATGTTTTGTTGCCCTTGTCTAGCTTGGATTAATACTTAGTCTATAGGCACAGACCTGATCATCTACATTTGCCCTCTTATAGCACTAAACTATGTTTTCTACCTTTATCTTGCATCTACCTACCACTTCAGCATTTTTTAAAAAAAAGTAATAATAATAATAAGGGAGAAATGTGGGATTCACATATAAATCAAGTATAAAAATCAAACGAATAATCATAATTGACCTGATTGTTTATAGTTCATGATGCGTGATCAAAACTGAAAGTTTCTGTGATGAATGCCCTTGCACTGTTCACCATGTAAGAACTTATTCACTATGTAAGAACTTGTTCACCATGTAAAAATTTGTTCATTATGCTTCAGAAGATTGGAGACTGTTGAGAATTAGGCTTGGGGTTGATTAATGATTGTGCATTGAGTCCCCTATACATAATTTTATTGTTGTTAACAACCATATGATCAATAAATATGAGAGATGCCCTCTCAAAAACAAAACAAAACAAAACAAACAAACAAACAAACAAAAATGCCGAGATATAAACAGTATAGTAAAAACAGGAGGGACTCTATTTTTAGGCTAAGATCCCATTTTTAAAAAACCAGGGAGTTAGGAGGTAAAATTCCTAACATATTCTTTGGTAACAAGCCAACAACTTATCTTAGGGCAGGGCAGGTCCTAATTGTATGTTCCCAGTGCTTAAGGGTAACCACTCTGTTGGAGAAGAACAGAATCAATAAATTTCTTGTGTTAAGTTTATCTTACAGAATATCTAGAGGACTGACTGCAGATGGTGACATAATGTATCTCACTGAAAAGAGACATTATGAGACCACATGCCAAGCCTATGCCAACTCCCCTACCTCACAGCCTTTGCCCCATTCTTGAAAACCTTAAAAGACAGAATCCTAAGCTCTTAAGCGCGCCTCCACTCTGAGGTTGCCTGCACTCCTTTCTTAAAGAGTACTGTCTTTTATAAAAAAAACTTTCTTGTTGCATAAGCTGATTGCACTTGTCTCTGAAATCTTTTCCATGATAAAGACAAGAACTCTCCAACCTCCGCCTCCGATGGTAAATGCTTTTGTCACTTTGCTATTTCATTCAGTGTTCCAGACTTAAGCACAAGTACTCACTCTCTTTGTTCTACTTCAGACAGGTAGGGAAGGGCTACTAAGATATCTGATTTGGGCTTGCAAGTTACTGTTGCCTGGTTGACCCAGACATGACTGCAGCCGTACAACTGTGCTCCTTAGTAGCTTGCCCCAAAATCCCCCTTTTGTTTTCCTTTGGGAAGTTCTCAGAACATGATCTCACTCTATCCAGTGCTCTCTGGCTCCCCCAAATCCTGAGACGGTAGGGGCTTAGGTCCCATGCCATGCAGATTCATATGGACACTGGAGGACACCAGGTGACGCTGGCTTCCGGAACTGGCAAGGGGTTTGCTCTATGCCAAGCAGGAGTTCAATGAACTTCCCTTTCCTCCCTCTGTTCTTCCTTGCACTCTGCTGCCTGCATGACTGCTGACATTCACTGCTACTCTTGCTTTAATGAATTCCTTCCTTACCTACACTCATCAGACCTGTTCAAGGGAATTCTTTGAATTCTAAACCTCCTGGGTTGAGGTTTCACCTAGTATGCAGGGAGAGACCTCTCCAGACACAGCTGCCAGACACTAGGAACGAGTCATTCCTCTCTGGAGAAAGCAGAGATGTATGTGTATCTATCCATAAAGTCTGGCACTTTTACTCTCTATAAAGACTTATAAGGTCCCTTACTCTCCGAACTTATATCTGTTGCCCTGCCAGGGGCCAGATCTCAGTCATGTATTCTTCACTACACTGAGGGGGACCTGCTGAGCCTCTGCACTATGGGGCAGAGCGTTGTTTGCTCACGAGTTTCTTCACCTAGCCCAGTGGCCTTACGCATCCCTACTTTCTCTTTCTATGTCATTGACATCTTCACAATCTCTGGAGGGGTGCTGGTGGAACAGGGGAAAACACTTCTGCAAATGGAAGGCGGCAGGCAGAACAAGACCTCTTTCTCCTACCCCGGCTCCATAAACCTAGCATATGGCAGCTGCCATTGCCCCTGTAGGCGAAGCATGGAGGGTCACCAGCCTCTGGGAAGGAGAGTTGTACTGTCTTACTGACCCATTCCTGGCTGAGAAGGGGGATGCTTTGGGCCATCTCCCAAGGACAGTTCTCTATCTTCCTGATTATCTAAGCCCAGGGTACAGGAACCTGTAGAGATTTCTTTTCTTTTTTTCTTTTTAACCATTGGTAACAGAATTTTTCTCATAAGACACAAATCAATTATTCAACTTTCAGAAAACTGGCAAACATATTCTCAGGAAGACACCCTCCTAAGAAAGTTGGGAACAGTCTGCATGTACTTTTGTAGTCACTGCTTATACTTTTAGCTGGACAGAGATAGTAAAATTGCTAACTTGTTTAAAGTGTTTACACCACCATTCTATTTATAATCTCAGCACTGTAGTTGGGCATGTCTTTCATATTACTGAAACTTTCATTTATACATATAATGAATTTTCATTCATTCTGGAACACAATTTAAGTATGTAAAGCTCTTATGAAGTGTATGTATGGGCTTTAGGGAGGTATCTACATTTATTCATTAGTGGTCAGTGGTTTTCATTAGAATCTTAAAGAGGTCTATGTCCACCCACCCCCAGTTTAAGACCCATGAACTGAGAATTAAGTATCTTTCTTCAGGACTGTATCTGATGCAGCAGGCCTGTTGAGCTATTTCCCTTTTACTTTAGTTGAACTGGTGTTATTTTATATGATAAACTGAACAATCAGAAGTTACCTTTCAGAAGAGAAAAACAAAAATAGGGTTGAAAGGGAAGAGAGAAAAAAGAGAAGAGAAATGCAGGTGACAGAGTTCTAATGCTAGCTGAAATCTAGAGGAATATGATGGAAGCATATGGTTTTACAATTATTGAAGTCTATTATTATTCAGCAACTTTTGGTTTAGATCAGTTTCTCATCAGAGTGGATCCCCTTTGACAGTTAACACAAACCCACAGAAGAACTAGGTAACATGTTTTGACTTTTTTTTGACTGTTAACAATTAGATATTGCAGCATACACTGAATAAGAAATGAATACAGACTCAATACACACTTCTAATTGAGCCAACAAGACAGAGTTTACCTGAAAGCTCTGTTCCAAACAGGTAGCTTGCTTATGTGTTTCTTTCCCTCTCTCCCTCCGCCTCTGCCCCGCTCCTACCCTCTGTTACACCATTAAGTCACACTAAGCTTCAACTTGGGAGACCATGGGGGCATCACTGTGAACTAGGAACACATATGCCTATGACCTTCGTTCCCATCCCCAAATCTGGACTGTTCTCTACTCCTGACCTTTGTCCCGCTCTTCATTCTACCAAAAAGTAGGAGCTTTAGAGTTTGTCTGAAGGAATGGAGGAGACTGATATTACTACTGGTATGTTCAGGGCCAAAAGAAGAAGTAATTCCACTGAAGCCTTTCCACATGGCTCTGAAGGCTACATAGATTTCCTTGGTTGCCCAGGTCTTTGGTTTGCCTGGTTTCAAATTAAGTCCACTGTTATCTCCAAGAAGGGGCTAAGAAATGCCTGGCCATATGTGTAACACTGAAAATACAACTAATTGATGGATTTTTGGGGTCACTTGAATTTTCACTAATTCATTAGTGAAATATTTACTGAGATTATCCCAGTGTAAATAGACCCATAAGGCCATAGATGGTCTGAAACCTAAAACAGTGGAAGAAATTCATCCATAAAGACCTTTGATATTTGGACTGTACATTAACCATTTATCTTCTCCCAGGCCTCAGTGCCCAGTGATTATCTAAGCCCAGGGTACAGGAACATTTGCCAATCAGGTACAGGTATGTTTGCCAATCAGTTTTCTGATTCTGGTTCTACTTTTATCTTTTTGGGCTCTGTGAATATCATAATTGGAGCAGAATCCAAATTTAGGTCACATTTTAGCAACTATACAGGAACTCATGGTATACTTTTCTATACAAAATTTATCCCCAGCTTTATTCTAGTGTCAGTCCCTAATTTTACTTTGACTCTGATTTCTTTTTTTATAGTTACATATAAATATTTTTTCCTCATATTCACTAATGTACGGAGTATTCTTTTGAGTCAGCTTAAATCCCTTTAGCTATGAAGTGAGGATATATATAATTAAACAATCAATAACTAATTGAACTTCAGCTTTTCAGAAAAAATCCTAGATATAAGTTAAAACTTCAGTTTGGGGGTATTATCAAGCTACATGCTTTATGAATTTCTATACTTTGAGTATCATTCCGGTGGAATAAAACATTGAAGTTCAAACACTTTCCTTACTCTCTAATAGTACAGCTTGTGAAAGGTAAGTTTTAGCTCTGTTAACAAAGGCATCTGAGAGCTGTAATTCTAGACAACATTCTGAAAAACACCTATGCCCTCATTCCAAAGCTGAAATGAAATGGCTGCTCCTCGAGGAGGGCGGACCTGCTGTGACTAAGGAGAAAAGTCAATGAAATCTGGGGTTGATGCCTTTAAATCCTCTTATATCATAAACCTTTTGAGACACCTTTTAGGAGTTTGATTTTTTTTATTTTCTAAAGCTCTTTCCTTACAAATTTAGCTGCTGCCCTATTGTAACCTTTTCTTTTGTTCACTAAATCTGGGGAACAAAAACAGAGATGCTGCATCTGTGGGTGGGATACAAAAATGAACAAAAGGACCTACTTACATTTACCGTTAAAGAATGCATTTTGAACTTGCTTTGGATAGGGTTAAAGAAGGATCTACATATTCAGATATTCAGTTAATAAGGTAGGTCCTTTATGTTGCTTGAAAGGAAATTATAAATTTAAAAAGTGTTTATATAAAAACCAGCATGTTCAAATTAATCTGTTCTTCTTTTGATCTTTATATCATTTTACACTTATTTTAAAGGAAAAGCAAAATTTTAACCTTAGTGAGTTCAAAAATTCAGTTTAAGTCCCAGGAATGGCATTCCTTTGAAAAATATCAACTGGCATTGAAGTATAGTTAAGAAATAAATTTTTTGACATCGGAAAAACTTGTATCTAAACTTCAATGAGTGAGAAAACAGAATCCCATAGTGTCACTTTTAATAGCTTTTTTAACTAAACTAATCAGAGAGCTTCCCAATTTACAGAACTTCTTTAGTTTTCTGTTGTTGCACTGTTTTGAAACTGTTTTTGAAGCAGATCTTCAGATTCATGCTCAAATGTTCCCTTTGCTTATGTCTTCCTAGAAAAAATGAGTGGCTTCTAATGTGACAACTGGTTTTTAAGTATAGCTCTGTTTGTTGGGAATGGGGGTGGGCTACACTCTCACTCTACAGAAGGCATGGATTTGAGCCATGACAGATTATTTTAATGGGAGATGAAGGTCTTCTTTCTCAAAGCAGCAAGGAAAAGCTAAGGAAAAAGGTAAATTTGTTTTGCTGGATAACTGGCCAAGAGATGCACAGAAGTGACTTGATGTGGGGCAGTTTAAGAAAGTAGTTGACGCTACATCTAGACAGCCCTCCTCGGGTGCTCAATTAAAGAACCAGGCACAAAATTTCCTTAAGTAAGAATAAGGTGTAGGTTCCTTTCAGGCACATGCTGAGATGAATAAGATCCTAAATAAGTGTTGTCAGAACTCAAAACCTTGGGATGCACTGGTAAATAAATGGAGTAGAAGGCAAGCTTTGTTAATTATTCTAATAAGGAGTAAGATTTTTATTTTGTTTACTTTTATTACATTCTTTTATAATATTTTATTACATCATTTACTTATAGGAAAAATATATTAAGCTGTAAGAGTCTCCTACAGCTATAGGTAACATTCTAATGATCTCATTTCACATCACTTATGTGATTTTCTTGTTTTTCCTCAAATAAATGCAAGAAATTGGACATTTTGTCATCCCTTGCATGCATTGCATTTATTCTTAATTCTCTTTTAGTGCTGGGTTTGTCCTGAGTTCTGAAATACTGTGCTTTCTCTACTTACCAAATCTTACGTACTATTTGAGAACTCTGTTCAAAGTTTTTCCTTCTCTGTGGAGCCTTCTTTGATTACTGGCATCCACCCTGAGTTCTCTCTTAGTTCCCAATGGTTGATGAGGTAATAAACTGAAACAGAAATTAATTTCTGTTTTTTTCCAAGTGGGTTAGAAAACTTTCATAATAATTAGGCAATTAAGGAAGGTCAAGCCTTTCATGTACCCAGTTCTGGGCACACTTGCCCTGGGGAGTTGTGGCTTCAGAGCCCTAAAGAGAAAGAGTTTTGTTTTCAAAATCTGCATCCTTTAGGGAGAATTAAGCAAGGTTCTTTATGGGGTGAGGAGGGGGAGGCCAGTGCTTTAGAATTAGATTGAGTTGCCTGACATGGTAGAAGAAGAATCAACTTCTCAAATGGGAAAGGTACCACGACCTGAGGTCTTTGCTTGCAGATATCTCTAGTTGGGGTAATTGCTTGGCACACTTCTGGAAGCTGGCCATAAAAAGGCCATGAAAAAGTTCCTTGAGAGGAACCCTCATGATCTTGGTGTTGGACCCATGCTCCGTTGCAAGGGCCAGTGTGAAGGGCATCTCTATGTCCAATGAATGTGTAGTGCCTGGCTGACAGAGGGACCCCACTCAGGGGCGTCATGGGGCAAACAACACTGACGATGGAGACCACCATGGACTAAGTATCGGCCCTCCCCAGATCTCATGAATCTTGTACAATTCTGGGCAGAGGAATGGAGCCCTGAAACCTCACTGAATTCCTTGCTAACTTAGTGGTAGGAGTCTCTGGATTAGTTTGCTTTAGAAAAATAAGGAAATGTTTTCTTGTTCTGAATGTTAAGGAATAATCTGAACCTCTTTCATGTAGCACATAATTTAGTGTATAACAGCATACAATTGGCTATTATCTCTTCATTTGTTTTTCCATTTGTGCCTGTCTTTTCTCCATAAGAAGACTCCAAGTTTTCTGAAGGCTAATACCCTGCCTGATTGCAACTACAACTACAGATACAAAATATTAGAGCCGTCACACTGCCCAACACTCTACACCGAGTAGGTCCTATTAGGTCAACTCTGCACTGCACTCCACAAGTATGCTGACGGTAAGTGGGGACCTCTGGGTTTTTGTTTCTGAGGTATGCGCACATGTTGAAGGGGTGGGGGGGCTTTCTGCCCCTGAGGGTCTGTGAAATATTCTTCTCCCTGTCTTTTACTGCCTGTCTGTCTCATCAGGGAATAGCCACAGTTCTTGTTAGTATGAGTTTAAGGTTTAAGCAATTGACTTTTTATAGTTCATTGAGTTTCCCACAAACTTGCTAGTTCACTCACAATTTCTGACATAGGCCATTCTCTCCCCATCTCCCTGATTCCATTTCCTTCAAAAGACAGCTCACTGGGTCCTCCTGTCAGCTGAGGATTCAGTGGAACTCCAAGCAGAGCTATACCCTGTAGCCCAGAATGAGTGAGAGGACCAGTCTGTGATGTGATACAAAAGTGACTGGGCCAGATGCCCACCTCTCCCTCACCTTAGTGAAGCTGAACTGCTGGATAAGACATGTTCCAGAGCTCTCAGCAGCTTTGGTAATGGGTATTTGCATAAACAGTGTCTGGGATTGTTTGAATATTTTCACTTGGTGGCCACTGGGTGTCCTCATTTACAAAGTAAATAAGTAAATATGCACTATTTAGTGTAGGTCATGAAAGAGAATAAGGACATTAGTTTTCTCATTGGCCTTTCTCATATTGGGTATAAACTTATTACTGAACTCACAACCAGGGCAGATATTAGCACTGTTTATAAACCTTCCAGCCAAACTATTAAAATTTATAACCAAAAGTAACTTTTGCAGGTTCTAAACATGAATTTACAAGGCTATTTCCTCAGTAGAGGGGACTGTGCTCCAGCTATTAAATGAGCCCTTATTCATTTGAAAATTGGCATGGGATTTTGACTATCCGGTGGGAGAGCTAGGAGGGAGGAGCAGAGAAGGTATTAATTTATTCTTGTAAGAAAAGAGAACACCAAATTTCTCCATGGGATATTTGTTAGATTCTGTTTTTATCTTAAATTACTGAAAATCAATTAAAAATAATAACGAGGAAGAAAAAAACATGTCCTTTGCCTGGAAAACATAAAATAATGTGAAAAAATTGTACACAGAGGTGGGTCGTATGATTGTTATCAATCATTTTGTGTTTAAAGATAAAGAAGTAAGTCATTTCTTTGCAGACCAGTTAGCCCACCTGTACAATGAAGACACTTATGCTTCACAGAGATGTTGTAGGGTAAATAAAACAGGATAAAAGGCACATAAGATTCCTAGGAAAAGAAACTGTACACCAGGCAGATTTAAGGCATTACTAATATTCTCATTGTGGTGAGTCACAGTTGTGTGACTTATCCTTGATGGCACACAGAAGTCAAGGCCAGCGTTCACACAGCCAACAAATATTTACTGATTTGATCACTCCAGTGTGACACACTGCTGAGCAGTCACCTTCTGCTCCTAAAATGATTTTTGTATGCCTAGGGTTGCCAGTGCTTCTATATTTACCAATGCTTCTATATGCTCATACACCTCTGATGAGATTCCTTCCTTACATGGCCAAAAGGATTTCTACCTCCCAAACTTGAAAATTTCTCAAACTTGAGATACAGAACCATTACTGCATATATAATAATACTTGCCTTCAAATGTTATACTGAACCAACTAGCTAACTTTTTGCAAAAGCAAAGCTAACTCTACTGTAATTTTTTTTTACTAGTGTATATATCCCAGGTTAATTATTATTTTTCTGGCATGTCATTTCAGCATGTAAATTATCAATATGATTCTGTGCCATAACCAACAATTTATACAGTTACTATCAGGGAAACTAGGAAGCTCTGTGAGCTATTCACTGCCTTTCAGAGATGCTTTCTGCTCTTACTGGCTTTGCTTAACAGCTTTTTCTGTTTTTAAAGGACTACCCTCCCTTGCCTCTAGTACAGCTGTCTGTAACTCTTAAACTCTCAACTGTTTAAATCCTCAACAATGCACAAAAGCCAGGTGACTTTCACCCTGAGAATCTACAAATGGATCATGATGTACTCAGAGTGTATGTAGAAGTGTCTCATTTCTTCTAAAGATCCTTAAATTCCTGGGATTTATAGCACTCTCTTTAATTAGCAGATTCATTTTTGAACTACTGTAACCCTGAAGACACATATCTGCAGAACCCTCCTGACTGTGTTTTGCCCTGAGCCTCTTCTCCTTTCAGTTTGCTCCTTTAATTTCACTTTTAGAACTTCTTGAGGCTCTGTGGCTGCACTCCACACAGTGCAGGTCTTATCTGATGTGCCGGCGCCTGGTGTGGTCTAAGATACACTGGTGTTTTGTTCTTGGAGTACAGGACTGATGTTCTCAAACCTAGACTCCAACACAAGGGAGATCATTGGCTCGTTTTAAGTGTCTCTTTTCTTCCCTCCTGGTCTCCTCCTACCTACCCCAATGCTTCCTTAGTACTATGCATGGGCCACAGATGGCAACCATATTCCAAAGCTGAGCATATACAAAATTGTGCCATGGAGAACAGAGTGGCTTCAAAGTTAGCTTTCTATTCAAGTGGGATGGTGGTGACTCTGGAGGAGTGAACTCATCTCTCATTCATCTAACCCTCTGTTCATTCAGCCAGAGTTTATTTTCTTACCCATGCTTCTACTGTCCAGCCAGTTGAGGGAGGGTGGGCTTGAAGAATTCTCTTGAGGGCCCTTCCAGCAGGAAGACACTGGGATTCTGTGCCAAGCTCTTGTTTCCCTGGGCCAGCTCTGCCTGCTGCTGATCAAATCATGTTATTGCCGTGAGTGGAGCCTGGGAGCACTGCATGGGGGTGGATTTTTCAAGGATGGTTTCCTCGCTAGACTGACAAGTCACATGCTGAATTCCCTAGAAAAGGATTAGACCTGGGAAAAGGGTGAGACAAGCAGGGAGGGTGTGGGGTTGCAGAAAACTGCAGGATGGTACACTAATGGGAGGTGGGAATAGGAAAACCTTTCCTTTTTGTTGTTTCAAGGTTTGTTAGAGTTTTTCCCTAATCATCTGTTTGAGCATCTTGAAAATAAGTATCTATTTTCATGATATCTATCAAAAACCAGGCACCAGATTATACTACAAAGTTGACCTTAACCCTACCATATTGTTACTAAATCAAAACATGTAGCAGCCTACATGCAACAGAAAGTGATTCTGTTTTCCCAGCATAAAAAGCAGAGGGTATCTGTGATACACTTTGTTTTGTAGGTCTGCTGAATGAGAAAAAATCAAGTAAAAAATCGGTACCAACACTTTTAGAAATGGGTGAAATGCTCACACACACACTATTTCTTTCCTTTGGCTCAGTTCTTCCCCCACACATTCATTCAGTATTTATTCATTCAGTAAGTATTTGCTGAGCATCTACTATGGCTAAGTACTCCTTTAAGATGCCAAGAATCACGCGGTAGACAAGTTAAAAAGAATTTCTGCCCTCATGAATTCTTAAGCCTGGCCAAAATAAGCATTTAATAATTTAAGTGCTAGAGTATTATTTGAAGAACAGGAATAATTCATCTTACCTAGTATTTCCTCTGAATCTTTCTTAAACATATGTCTTGAAGGTCCAGACTCCTTTCACTGAAAATATTCTGTCTCAAGGATCTCTCTCTGTTATAGTCATTCCCTTCGTGGCTACAATGTTGAGAGTTCAGATTGCAACCTCTGCTTTTTCTTTTTTTTTTTTTTTGCAGGGAAGGGTATGGGGGGAAGGGAGGATGTAACCTTGAGGATAGCCACTTTTCAAGCTACATATATATTTTCCCTGCAAATATTGTACTATCTAATTTGGGCTTTGGATTCTGTTGATCAGCCATCAACATCTGATTTAAGGAATACTGCATATGAGATGCAGAAATCATGACTTAGTAAGTTATTATATTAAAGCTCTGACTTGGGATTTATACACACTTGCACACCATTTAGTTTAGCATTTGATCTGCAGCTATTACTAAGAGACTTATAGCTCCAGTTTCATACCCATGCGTCTCTGGAATTCTATACTCAGCAGCAAAAGTGCTCCAGAGTTAAGAGATGCAAATGTCCAAAATTATCTCCACGCATTACCAAAAACTAGACGGGCACCAGAGGGCAGAAAGACTCACTAGGTACAATGAGCCAACAAGTGCCCCTGGATTTAAGATTACATTTTCTTTTTCAACTATTGCAAACTGCTTCAGAATACAAGGTAAGTGAGCTAAGTGATTAGGAGCAATCCTCCTCTGCAGTTAAGTACATTTACTCTTCTAACCTCTGTTAGAGGTCACCTCTGTTTGGAATTATTTCAAAATAGTCTGAAGCCATCATGAAGGCTGTTTTTCAAAAAAATACGTGTATTTCTTTGGTTGTAAGTATGCCTCTCTGGAAGGCAGCACAGCCGTTTGCCCATACTAAGGACCTGATTAGCACGTATTAGGGTTGGTAGGTGCCCAGTGAAAAGCCCCCTATATGTGCATGACAGGGGTGTGTACAGGGTCCACCACGGCTTCTGAGGTAAGAGAACAGGCAGATCCATTCTCTATAATCAGAAAATCTCTCACTCACTGGAATGTACTTGACGACAGGAAGAAACGTAATAGGTTAATACTATAATACTATACTATACTATAAATCAAACCCTAAACTTTCCCCCTACGAAGAAAAAAGCATTCAGAAAGGTTTTTTTAACTTCTCTAACTCACAGTGTCCTTTTCTGTAAAATGGGGTGTTTTTGTCATAATGGTGTGATGTATGTGACACAGAGCAGATGCTTAGTAAATATTAGTCCTCTTCCGATTTTAGAAAAGGAAAACCACAAGACAGATGGGATAAGGAAAGAAAGCAAACAGAATGAATAGAGAGGCTCCCCCGTGCAGTCAGGCCTGAGTCCGCAAAGGGACAAGGCCAGGCCCTCTGGCCTGGCCTGCCATGGGGAGGCGGCCCTTCCACACGCTCCCCTCCCGTTGCTTGGCGCTTTGGTCTCCACCATTCTCAGGCGGACGGATGGGGCACCTGCGACGACCACTATTTGTGTTACATCAATTTTATTATGTACTTACTTAATAATATAAAACGCTCAAACTATAGCTGGTGCTCAGATTCGCCGAGTGCTGTCTGTCTGGCTGGTGCTGCTTTATGGCCTTTACATAGAGCATTTATCTAGTCCTTATAAAAGCCCCATGAGACAGACACTATTTCCATTCTCATTACGCATATGAGGAAATGGTAACAGGGAGGTTAAATAAGGGCATGTAAAATGCATTTGTAGGCGGAAGGTCACATCAGTGAATAACCAGACTGTGGAGGTGAGGAAACATTTTTTGAGCAACACGTGGTCCTGCCTCCATCCCTGCTCACAATGTTGACGACATGGCTTTAGAAGTCTGCTCTCCTCCTCCCTGCCCCTGCCTAGTGGATGTAGCGAAGGACTAAAGGGCCTCAGGTGTTAGTCTGTCGTTGGATGCTTTTGTCGGGGACTGCTTGCTTCTCGGGGTACTTGTGGGGGCCAGCTTTGAGGGTGCAGATTCTGACTGGGGTATGCCCTGGGGAAGTGGCTCTTCCCTTCTCTTAGTTCCCTGACCCTAATCTAATGAAAGCTCTGCACTTGTGTCCCAAACAATACACACACAGGCATGCATATGTGTGCACATATCTTCTCTCTCAGCCTCCAGGGCAAGAGCTCCTCTTCTGCAGGGAGAGGGGTGCCCTCCGCCTAAAGCTTCCATCCGTATTACTGCCCAAGGACACCAGGTATGCCTGTGGGTGCCTCTCAGAATTGTAGCCCAGGATTAGTAAGGCCACTTCAGGAGCCCAGGATCCAAGCACTCGTTGGTACCTTTAGGTCAGGAATAAAATGGAATAGGCTAGATTTCTGGGTGTTGCCTTAAAACCGAAAACATAACACCCAGTCCTCTACTCAGAGACCTACAATATTTCCTTGAAGAAAGGCTATGCATCCTTTTTCCCTGGGGCTACCTTCTAGTGGTTGAAGTTCAGAGTTTGAATGTGTATTTCTCAGGAGACAGGGATGTTCTGAAGCTCAAATTTATATCCACCTTTCTTCCATTACCTCCTTTATATCCAAGTGCCCAGTTGATATTTGAGGCAGAGATGATAAGTAAGGATACAGGAAAGGAAATGATTAGAGTCAAAACCTGAATGGCAAAGTTAGCTGCCTTTTCTTGAAATTCTTCATATGGTTTTCCTTACGCCATGCCAAGTACTCTTAAAAATTATGTATGCCCTGATTTAATACTGCATGAGATCTTGGTATAAAGCTGGCAACATGAACCTAGTTAAAACCACTGGGGTTAAGTGAGTAGGAGGTGACTGTTTTGGAGTTAGAGAAGAAAGGAAAGACTCCTCACGTTCCATTTTGACATCAACTATGGATTCATTCTTCCTTGTGAGATTATGAAGACTCATATTCAAAATTCTTCCATGTGGTTGTTTATGTAATTTCTTATAGTAATAAATAATTTCCCTATTTAGTTTTGTAGATAACTCGATAGCAGAGCAAAGAAACATTTGATTTAGTTGTTTTAGAGCACCAGCCTAACATAGAAGTAATTGCATATATTGTGTGACCAGGTGACAGTGCCCATAGGGGGCATCTCTTTAACACCAAAGAGATCAATACAGACTAAGTAAACAAGTTAAAATAAAATTTACCCACAAAACAGACTAAGTAAACAAGTTAAAGAAAAAACAACCCTTGAGGATGTCCTGGGACAGTGAAGGAGAACAACACATAAGTTTGTTATTAGTAACTGAAGAGCTATTTGATTTGGACCTGTCATGAAAGAAGTTCACAGAATGTGGCCTTTTAAACAGGATTATGCTTTGAGATAATTTGTTTAAAAAATTTTTAGAAAATTAAAATGCTCCAAGTATATGCTACCTGTCCTCTGACTGATGCTTAGAGATTACTGAGGGCCAGTGAATATTTGGGAAGGTGTCCAAAAAGAGTTGTAACAGCTCTTGCAAAGCACTCATTCTTATTGGCTAAAAGGAAGAGGAAGTAATGTTGGCAAGACATAGAGAAAGAAGGACTATAATAAAATTACTGAATCACTGGGCATGGGCAGTGACAACAACAACACAAAACCCCAACTTCTGTGGGACGCAGCAAAAGCAGCCTTAAGAGGAAAGTATATAGCAATCCAGGCATATTTAAAGAAGGAAGAACAATCCCAAATGAATAGTCTAATGTCACAATTATCAAAATTGGAAAAAGAAGAACAAATGAGGCCTAAAGTCAGCAGAAGGAGGGACATAATAAAGATCAGAGAAGAAATAAACAAAACTGAGAAGAATAAAACAATAGAAAAAATCAATGAAACCAAGAGCTGGTTCTTTGAGAAAATAAACAAGATAGATAAGCCTCTAGCCACACTTACTAAGAGAAAAAGAGAATCAACACACATCAACAGAATCAGAAACGAGAAAGGAAAAATCATGATGGACCCCACAGAAATACAAAGAATTATTAGAGTATACTAGGAAAACCTATATGCTAACAAGGTGGAAAACCTAGAAGAAATGGACAACTTCCTAGAAAAATACAACCTGCCAAGACTGACCAAGGAAGAAACACAAAATCTAAACAAACCACTTACCAGCAAAGAAATTGAAGCGATAATCAAAAAACTACCCAGGAATAAAGACCCCGGGACAGATGGATTTACCTCGGAATTTTATCAGACATGCAGAGAAGACATAATACCCATTCTCCTTAAAGTTTTCCAAAAAATAGAAGAGGAGGGAATACTCCCAAACTCATTCTATGAAGCCAACATTTCCCTAATACCAAAACCAGGCAAGGACCCCACCAAAAAAGAAAATTACAGACCAGTATCTCTGATGAATGTAGATGCAAAAATACTCAACAAAATTTTAGCAAACCAAATTCAAAAATACAACAAAATGATCATACACCATGACCAAGTGGGATTCATCCCAGGGATGCAAGGATGGTACAACATTCGAAAATCCATCAACATCATCCACCACATAAACAAAAAGAAGTTAAAAACCACAAAACATAGATGCTGAAAAAGCATTCAACAAAATTCAACATCCATTCATGATAAAAACTCTCAGCAAAATGGGTATAGAGGGCAAGTACCTCAACATAATAAAGGCCATAGATGATAAACCCACAGCTTACATCATACTGAACAGCGAGAAGCTGAAAGCTTTTCCTCTAAGATCGGAAGCAAGACAGGGATGCCCACTCTCCCCACTGTTATTCAACATAGTACTGGAGGTCCTAGCCACGGCAATTAGACAAAACAAAGAAATACAACCAATCCAAATTGGTAAAGAAGTGACTTCAGATTTCTTTTACCTGTAGTTTTCATTTCAACTGCCCTGTACAATGGGAGACCTAGTTTTCTCTCACCTTGCCTATTTAACTGCAATCTTCCTTAGCACTATTTTATCCTCCAGTCTATAAATGGACTAGGGCCTCATGTTTCATAAAAATAATTAGTGTCTGCTTTTGCATTACCTGTGCATTATTTTTTGTTAAAGTATTAACTTCCTTAAAAAGTTTGTACTTGTCACTTTCCTATTCATTCTCTGTTTGCTCTTGAGCCCCATTTTGTGGTGTTTCTGTGATGCATCTGACTCTGCTCTCTCAACAGCCACCAGGAAGTCACCAATCCCCGGTGTCTGAAGTGCCTGCGGCACTGACCCTTCCCTTCCCCGGTGGTCCCTCTGCACTGCCCTGGGTTTCCTACAGTATCTCAAACCCTCATTTCTATTCCTCCTTTGATGGTGCTTCATCCTCTTTCTTGTCATTCAATGTAAATATTCCCGAGGTTCTATTTTCCTTTTTTCTCTCAACAAGTTCTTCGAATTCACTCCTACATTCATGGCTTAAAGTCTGGCCTCATGGTAAGTTATTTGCTAGCCCTAATTTCAAGTCTTCCTGCTGTACTCTAGTATCTTATCTTGGATTCAGTGTCAGCTGTCTCCATAGGGTCTACTCCTTGGCACTGTACAAAACTGAGTATGTTCTTTCTGTGCCTCTTCACACTTCCCTTCCTTTTTCTTCCTTTGATATCTTGGGGTTACTTTGATGACTTCCTCTCTCTTACCTAGCACTCAGTCAGTTCCTGGAGCTGTCCACCCTCATCCACAAAGTCAGCTGAACCAGGCTTCTCCTCATTCCTCTTGTCACTAGTCCCCTTTGGGTTAGCAAAAGTCTGAACCACTGACAGAAGTTACAGGGCTTTCTCCTTCATTCAGCCATCCCTTGTCATATCCATGTAGTTTCCATATCCTTGCTGGTAAATTAGATCTTCCTATAGCAAAGTCCTGATCATGGCAAACCCTACTTAAATCCCTTGCACAGCTTCATCAGAAGGCAGACTTCTCATACCTTCCCCTAATGCCTCGATGCCAGTGGAATTCCACTCATCTTTCAAGAGAGGTCACATGGAACCTTTTCTAATAAACTGAACTGGATATTACTGTTAATTGGATTATAACATATCTTATGAGCTCTCTAACTTCTATCTCAGATGATGGTGATTTGAGGACATGTACTAAGTGTTTAGAATCTTGGGGGCAGAGTCTGTTTGTCTGCACTTCTGTGACTACGTAGAACTCAGTGTGGTGCCAGGCATAGCAGGTGAACTTTACACATTTGTTAAGTAAGTGAGTCAATGCCCTGGTGCATCCAAGTGTTCAGGGACATACCTTTACCACTCTGCAGGGTGGTTGTCTGCGAATGTATCTGTATGAGGCTGTATGTCTCTGAGCACAGGACTCCAGTTTATAGAACTGTGTCCTTCACAAGACCTATAGTTCGCCCTCCACATGGAAAGCTTTCAGTAAATTGATAGATGAATAGTCCTGACTCCCTTTCATTTAGTGAACCTAAGTTCTCTTAGAAGCAGATTTGGTAGCAGGCGCAGTATAATATAGTGGGAGGAGGGGAAGAGTTCTATTTTTGGCTCTTCCACTAACTATGCTGGGAATTTTACTATGACACTTGCTCTCTGTAGGCCTTGGTTTCCTCATCTGCATAAAGATGGGTTAGATCAGGGAAACTTTAATCTCTGTCAGTGCTGATAGAAAGTTCTAAATGGCACACATTCTTTAAGATAACAAAGGATGTAGAGGCAGAAAAAAGTATAAAAGAAAGCAGAAAGTGCTTATTTAGCAAATGAGTTAATATGGTGTTTGACTATGATACCTAGTGGGAGGTGACTGGTAGAGGAATCCAACTTAAAATTTCTCTAAAGCAAGAAATTCCTAGAATCTTCATGCATGGTCTCAACTGATCCCAAATGATCCATCTCCTAGGGCAATAGTACATATTTTTTTTTTTGAGTCAGAATGTGAAAAGTCCTGACAGATACAGAGGAATACTAATTTTTTATCATGAAATTTGCCATGAGTGGAGGAAACACATGAAACTGTCCTAAGCAGCGAAAGATAAGTATTGAAGAAGTACTCCAGCAAGATATGTGGTGGCGAGATGAAGAACAGAACCCTGAATATTAGCAGTCGGTCATAGTAACTATGTGTGGACAGTCATAAGCATATTCATGCAATATTTGGAGAGCAGTATGGCTGGTGTAACTCGAGGCAATGGGCAGTGAGACCAGGTTTGTCAAGGGACCTGGGAGGATTCCATAGGAGGACAGATGGCTATAATCTGGGGAGACCATGAGTCAATGACATATTTCCTGCATTGGCACTGTGATTCTGTGGTTCCAAGAATGATCCTTTCTCGGTAAGAAAAGTTTATTTTGAAATACGTTAATCACTAAATTATCAGTAGGTCCCTCATAATACATTTCTATGCCTACTGCTCACATGCAGAGTGACTTTTGCCTATTAGAAGATAAGGGAGTGTCTTGTTTTCTTATTTACTTGGAAAGCAAACGTCTCTAAAAGGTCCATACGATTCAGCACAGCTGAATTTTAATGACAGGCAATGTTACTCACATAGAAAGCATCCTGTGAGCATAAGAAGCCTAAGAAAGCCTGAGTATTGTAACTGAGTTGTTCGTTGTTCTGAAAACATCGTGTTTTTTTGGTGCTCTGTGGTTTGGTTTCTGCTCCTTCTGCCTGGAATGCCATTCCCTACCTCTTCTACTTTACATGCACCTGCTTCTTCATGATCCAGGTCTAATGTCATGTGCCCTGTGAAGCCCTTTCCCCTGTCTGAGGCTCCCTCCTCAGGAACACTGGAATGCTGAATTTGTATGTCCCCCTTTCCAGGTATAGTTTTAGGGGAGTGTTTGGGAACACTGTGAGTTCCCATATGGAGGGACCAGCATCTTGTTCCTATCTTTACCCTCAGTCATAGCAGAGGACATGGCACAGAAGCAGGGAAATGCATGAGTGAGTGAGGTGAGAGCGACCATCCCGGATTACTGCATTCGGTGACCACAGAAGACAGCTCATTAGATTGGCATTGTAGGGAGAGGCCAGGTTTATAAAAAAAGGTAGTTTGTGGCATGAAACTTCAAGAAATATGATTTTTAAAAACAAATGTGTCTCCACTTAGTCTAAGAAGACACTCTACGGAGTTAGAGCAAAGAAAAAAATTAACTGGCCTTCTAATGTTTAAGTGCTTGATTAAGTATGGAAATCTCTAAATAAAGGGCACCAAAGGCAATAAGAACAATTCCAAAGAGATTATGTATCAATTAGCTCAGCAGCAGAAAGGTGACTTTTTAAAAAGGAGGTGGCTATCTTTAAAGAAATGAATCCATACTTAATAGATAAGAAGTTTACTTGCTTAATGAAATAGCAGAACAGTGTAGACTGTTAGCAACAAAAAGGTAAATATGTAGTCCTTTATGGGAAGTAGAATAAAGAAATGTAGGACACTTTGGGGACAATGAGAGCACTTAAGTTACACTGAAGGTGCTTTGTTTACTGCTTAAATGATGTGGAATCTACTGGAAAAATGAATAGCAGGCCATAGGATAATAACTCTCTGTGATTGTTTATTCCATCCCATTTTGGCTCTGTTTCTTCTGCAAATTAATTAGTGTGACCCCAAAGTGTTTTCAGGATTGTCCAACTTGTCCTAAATTCCATAAATAAACTCTTTCAGAGGATGCTGTTTTTTGCCATGTCTCTATTACAGTTCTTCACAGATGGACCATTTTTGTCCTTCCAAAGTCTAAGAATAACTCTTTCAGTTATCAAGACATATCCAAATCCAGTTCAGCTGCTCCTGTGGGATTCCAGTTAGTTTAGACACATCTGCTGAGATACATGCATTTGAATCCAAATGAAGCTTTTGTTTGATTATACATTTTGAACATTTATGGAGGTTTTCTGGGGGCCAAAATGTTTTTCATTTTTTTGGCATTCTGCACAGAGAGCTTCAGTTATAAACACTGCCTTCTGAGCACCTCCAGCAGAAATCCAATCTTTTCCTGTGAACAGGTGCCTTGGGAAGTTTTTGGAAGGTTTTACACTGAATCAGCTTTCTGATTGGAAACTTTCTGAACACGCAGTCAGATTTGCCAAAGAGACCTTCAAACTTGCTTGAGCAGTTTTCACTCCTACAGACATACATTCACACATACAGACAGCCTGAGTAAAAGCAAATCAGAGCCCTGTGAAACTCAAGTATCTTTCTTAAAGGTTAAATACCATACGCAACCAAACTGAACAAGAAGGAATACATGGCAGGAGAGAGAATGAAGAAAAGAGCAACAACCGACGTGCAAATTCCTCATGAGATTTACCTGGGACTTTAAGCGACACGCCCTTTCAGGAAAAATTCTATCTCCCCCAGTTTTGAAGGAATGCTCAAGCATTTGTGTTTCTAAACACTGTAACTTTGAGTATTACAAGCAATTCCCTTTCCTCACAAACTTGTTCAGTTATTTTGAAATACTTCTCCAATACAAATAGGCCAACCAGATTCAAGTCCACAGGAAGGTAAGATGCTACTCTCTAAATAAGGGGTTGTTTCGGCAAAGTCCACATCTTGCCTTATTCCCTACCACTCTCCTCTTCCAGTTGGCATAGAAATTGAAAAGTTGATACAGAATAAGATAATTTGTTAAGCCTTAAGCCTGAAAAGTTCCTAGAGTCAAATCGCTCCCCCATTTGGGCATGCCTGGGATTCAGGGGGAAATCTGCTTTCAAGCTGTTTGTATGGCCCTGGACCAGCTGCCCTAAGGTGGCCAGAAACCTTTGTCTACACCCACTTAGCAGATTTCTGGCTCTTTACCAGGGACTAAGAGGTTTATTTGCAGGAATGAATCATTTCCTTCAAAATATCCTTTACCCTATTTACATGCTTGCATATTCCTTCCATTTTGTTTTCCCCCTACAGCTTTACTAAGGGAATTAATTATCCAGAAGAACAGGAACATACAGTAAGTACATCTGAGATACAGGATGAGACACAGTATGTCATCTATTAGGCCTGGCTAAGACCAGCAGCTGATGCTAAATGGGAAGGAACATGCACCAAATGTTTTTTAATCACAAAGTTAGTAATTAATTGCTCTTTAAAATACATTTTATGCCTCTTTCTGTCTGTGTACATGAAATGCACATTTATTACATGCCAAAAATTACAACATTATGGTTTAAATGTGACTGGCACGGAAGTCCGGAAATCAGAGTTAATGTTCCCACAGCAACTTTAATTCTGTCCGTGTGCACATGTAGAGCGATAACAGTCTTCTGTTCCAGGATTACACATATAGATGGCTCGGGGAGGGGACCTAAAGACCCATATCCTCAACTGTAGTTACAGGAAAAAAACAGGATAACAGCTATGCTCCTTTCCACTTATGTGGATAAAAAACAAGGTCCCCCTGCCTGGTGTTGTGTAATCAGGGAATGAAAGAATCTGCTGTGATGGCGGCACTCAGGGGACAGTTTCTGTCACTGTGGGAACCTGAACTTTGTATTTCCTGACTTTGGGGTAATTAAAATGTCAGCCTTAATGTGGCATTAATGGAGTTTGCTATAAAATATCCTCTTTGTTTTGTTCTCTAAAAATTGCTTGAAAGTTAAAACTGAACCAAGAGTACTAAAAATTTTAATCGTGGGGACTTGGACTTGTGGAGCAAAGGGTTGGGAGGGGGAAGGCCAATGAAGGTAGACGGCAGGAGAGAGAAAAGGAAGAGCCCACCAGGCTCCTTGACAGTGTTCAGCCCCAGCAGAGTCATGCTACCTACAGAGCTAAAGTTAAACCCACCCACACAACAGTTTGGTAATGTGTAAAGGTTAAATTAAAAATAAATAAAAACTGTTAGTGCATAAAAGCATCTTGGCAAGGATGCAAAAAAATGAGACAGCCTGATGAGGCCAGTGCAAAATGTGGGAAGGTAAGTAACCACGGATGTCAGCCTCCAACAAAACACAGAGCAGATGAGGTGGATCTCCAGCCAGAAGCAGGGGGGTCTGCCAAAGCTGGGACCATCACCTCTCCCTTCAGCTGGAGCCTTATTTGGGGGAAAAGAGAATGGAAGGAGGATGCAGGTGAGAATTCCGGTCGAGTCCATCTCACACATGTAACTGTGATGTGCTGGCGCTTGACGGCTGTCGGACCACGGGCAGCTTCATCTGCTCTGCTGACTTGGCTTAGTCCTGTTTTAACATTCGAAGGGAGCGTGGCTCAGCTTCTCCTTAGCCTGTTGTGGGTAACTGTTCTGTCAAACAGGGTTTTGTACCTTTGGCGTTGCAAAACCCATCTTAATGCCTTTCATTATCATCATCTGGGTTTGTTTACCATTAGATTTTTTGAAATGCTGAAGAGATGACGAGCTCAGAGGTAATGGGGGACTGACGCCGGAGGTGACCACTGGCAGGTGCACAGCAGAGCGGCACACATTTCAGCAGCAACGTGAGCTTCGTCATCTCATGGAGGCAAGCATTTCTCAACCATATTCTTGCTTTGTTTTGAAGATTAGTGGGATCTTTTACCAAAGTGGAAGCGGCTCAGCAGGTTGAAGAGCCCACTGATAATTTAAGGGGTCTGACTTGTCCTCTTTGTCTAAAACATGGCTGTGTCTTTCAAAGGCAGTGACACTATGTCTTACCCACCCTTTCGGGTTCACATGCAGAGCTGAGTTTTCTTTTGTGTGGATGGTTATCCATTGTGTTTTATAACCCACCAGCATGAGTCGCAGCACATTCTCAAGAATGCCATCTCTGAGCTTGGAACAGAGAATTCAGGCTGCTCACAGTGAGAGCAAATCCATAAACATCTCTCGGTATCTGAATGAGTTAACTACCGAGCTAAGTCATTCATCTACTGGAGTGTCAATTTTCTCAGTTTTCTCATCTGCAAATTGGGAAGAGTTGTACTGACTGAGGAGAGATGGGCATTAAGGCATGACCAAGAATAATTTTGCTAAGCACATGACAAATAAGAGGGTGCTATAAAAATTCACACACCTTGTGAAAGCCCGGAACACCACACACTGGTGGAATGGTTCTGAAGTTAAAGAGACTAACAAGTCAGGGGCACTATTTTTAAATGCCCCAAATCTGTTAGTTCTAAATAGAAGCTGAATATTTTACCTTAAAGAAATTAGGCTTTTAAATTAATCTATGGTAAGAATGACATTTGAAACTTAAAAAAAAAATCTTCTTGAATGCAAGAAGAGCATCCAAAAATTTTAACAGCTTAAAATAAATCTCTTTCCTGTCTTCTCTCAAGCAATCTCCAAATGGACAGATTTCTGTGAATCTTTCCTAAAAAACAATTTTCTTCTAAGTGTAGGCTCAAATCAGGACACACTACAATACAAATATATTTGGAGGAAAGTATAATCAATTTAAACAGCAGGTTAGAGCAGAAAAGACTTACACATCTTAATGATAAAATCAAAATGACTTTCTAAACAGCTGGAAGTTAGGTTTCTCCTCCCTATTCTTCTTCCAACTGCACTCAGACTCCATACTGAGCTCAGATCTGCTGGCTTCCTCAGGGTCACCCACAGTTGTACAGCAGCACCTTGTTCGTCCAGTTCCTTGTACACATTCCATGTTAATGCCAAGGCCTGGCCAGAGGATGCCTATGGTAAAGTACAATAAGTGAAGCCCAGTGCTTTTTTTATTCACAAAACATTCATTTTGTTGCAACAGGGGTTTTCTGGACCAAGGCCCTTCTATATAATCTTCCCCATAAGGTGTGGCAGAAAGCCAGGTGATGAAGGTCTGCGTGCAGGAGCTCCAGGCCCTTCTCCACAGGAACAGGCTACCTTCCTGGTAGGTATGGACAGTGTGCACATGTCTACGGGCACTGTGCCATGCTATATTCCAATTCTTCCTGTAATTACTATTAGGCTGGAGACTGCCAGGAGAGAAAGGCCAAGGATGTTACCGTTACGACGTTCCGCAGCACACAGTGCCAGCTTCTGAGCCCCAGGTTTCTCTACAGAAGCAGCAACTTTGAACAAATCACACAGGCTCTAGAGACTGGGATCTCGGTATTTCTCATTTCATTTTTAGTGATAGCTGGAGGGTAGTCTCAGCCCAACACGAGTAGAAAAAGTTCCCTTCACCCCACCCCCAGCCCCTAGGTCTTGTCCCCTTATCTAGTGACGGTTACGATGAAGAAAGGAGGGAATGGAATCTCCCAGACTCATTCACCTCTTGCCTTCTTTGCAGAGTTTTACGTGGGTTTTGACAGAAAAATAACAATAGGAGCTTCTGAATCTCATTTCCTAATGTATAATTTTTGTCTTCGTGGACAGGATAAATGGAGTCTTTATTTTTTTGGAAATAAAACTTTCTTGGTCCTATCTTACTCATTCTAAAGAAGAATATGCCAGCTCTTTGCCTGTTAGCAGACATCCCTTATGGAGATCCATTCAGAAAAACCTGTTGGGTATCTCAAGACTAAAAGGAATATTCTTTCGTATTAGATCTCAAAGTCACTCCATACCTTTTTCATTGCCACCACGCGTGTTTTTTCTCTTCGAAGTATTGGGTTACATTTCAGGAAGAGAAAAACCTCCTCAACGGGATTTATCAATTTTCTTAAAATAGAATTTGAAGAAGTGACTCCCAGATTAGTGGGGAGACAGCAAAAATAAATAGCAATGGAGTGACTTCAATAGCAACGATCTCATTAAGCTGCCCATTTCCAAATTTAGCCCGTAGGCAGTTTTTTTAATTAAAAAATATTTTTGACCTGAATTCTAATTGGCTATGTGAAGTCTGGGTGGATTCTGAATTCTTGGAAGCCATTCTCTTTTCTCCTGTAAACTTATGCTATCCTTTAACCACTTCAAAATAAATTAAAAACTGGAAAGACAGAAATTCAGCCAAGCTACATGAGACTCCAATAACTAATGGAAAGCTGACTTGTATCATGTAATTTCAAAACGGATGTTTCCCGTGTCTAACCGGCCTGGTGAGGTCCGTATATTTGGTCGTTCCATTTAGTCATGGTGGCGGGGCCATTACTCAGATCACGGCGATGAAGTACAGTTAGAAAGCAGCGACGCAACTTTTCTGGCGGGAGGGGGGCTAATGTTATGAAAGAGAATGTGGTTCCTGTCATTAAACAGCTTGTTGAGGCCAAACGGCTAGTTACCTGGTACACCCTAGCTTTGAAAATAGAGATGTTGCCTGAGTCAATATGGTGGCAAGTCACTTGGGGCTACTTCAGAAGACCCAGTGCAAACAGCTCGCTCGGAAGGCGAGGGAGCCAGAACCCGGGGCAGAAGCGAGCTCTGGGCCCCGCGAAGACACCGGCGCCTCACTGGTGTACTCACAGTCAGATGACCCGGTGTGAGCGTGAGCGTTTGTCAGTGAATGTGTTGAGTGGATGAGGGCTGGGTCTGCAGACAAAACAGCTTCAAAGTTCAGGCAGGGAAGGCCCGGCTTGGCGCTGGATCCACCCGGCTGAGTAATCTCATTCTCCTCAGATGCCTTCTGGTTTTCAGCTGTCTTGGGTTTCTTCCTGAAAATAAACAAAGGGCCCTTTGAAGGAACTGACTGCGTATTTGGGAAAAGGCATTTTTAGAATCTGTTAAAGATAACTTGATTTTTTTTTTTCTGAGGGGGGATGGGAGGGAGTCCAGTATGTCCCTTGTTTTAAAACAAGCTGAGTCTTGTTTTTTTCCCTCCAGTAATGGCCTAACTGGGAACACAAGAAAGCATATGGGCCAAGCAAACAGCGCCACATTTGGACTCTGTTGGCTGCATAAAAAGACCCTGTCCCAGAACTTTAGACAGCTTGAGCTACGTATGGCTGACATTATCCAAGAAAGCATCCTTTTTTTTCCCCCTTAAGAATTTTAACATGGTCTGGAAAAATACCAGTGGAGGTTTACCGTTCTAGCATTTGTCAGGAAGCTTAGAGACAGGACCCGTGGAGTAATGGGAGGAGCACTGGACTGGGAGTCAGGAGACTTGAGCTATGGTACTAGCTGTGCCTCTAACTTGCTGTGTGGCCTTGGGCACCTCACTTCACCTCTCTGGGCTTCAGTTTCCTCATCTGTAAAATAAAGGGCTTGGATTAGAAGGCCTTAAAGGTTCCTTCCAGTTTTAAGTTTCTATTCATGGAACACATTACGGCACGTTCAACTTTCTTGCTGTTGTTAGATTTTATTTCTGATCAACACATAATTCCAAATCACAATGTAAATTTGCAGGATGTACAGATTAGAGGGGTAGTGATGGCGGTGTTTGTTAAAGTAGCAAATGAAAAGTGCTAAGAAGAGCTTATGTTCCAGTAGGTAAAGAGGAAAGGTGTCACACAGAGATCCTCTATTTCAACCCTTTATTCATCCAAAACTTGTGATGCCTTTGTTCAATGATTCAGCTCATGATGCTGGAGTCTGCGTGTGACTGTGGGGTTAGGGTGCGAGGAGGAAGGGGTGAAGGGAACTGGAAGGTAATCACTGCTAACTGCTGCTGGGGTCAGGAAGAGGAACAGCTCAGCTCTGGGTCAGCTCTGGTCTTCTCTCCCTAGGACAATGCAACTAATATAAATGAATCAACACTTAGCTTCTGCTGGACCACAGGCCCCAGCCAACCTGGACTATTCATCATATCCTGAACATGCCCTCCAGTTTCTTTGGCTCTGTGCCTTTTTTGTTATTATGTGTATGGTGACCAGAGAAAGTATTTTATTTAGTTTTTGGTAGAAGATTATGTGCAGTACAGAATTTGTTCTAAGTAGATTTGTTTCCATGTTTCCTTTGTTTCTGTAAGCATGGCAATGGACTTGGTATACAGAATATTTTGTATTGAAATTTGTTATACCAGGTAGTTAAATCTGCCTTCACAGAATATGGTGTTAGATTAACATGCTGTGTGTTTGTTCCAACGGGTTGTGAAATCAAATCTGCCGTTTCAGAGGGCAGGAGGCAGAGATGGTATGGTAAAGATGAAAAGAGGGGAAGCTTTTAGGCATATTTTTTAGCATGGAGGATGCCAGTATAAGATAAGCAACAAATTGCGATGCTCTCTCGACTGTCTGTTGAACGGGTGACTACAGAACCGACCCCCAAATCCTGAGTGTCTCCATGGAGCAGCTAGGAGCTGGTTTCTGGTTTTCAGTTTAAGGAAGTGGCCAAGATCAAAGTCTCCCAAGCCCAAATCTTCCTTTCCATGAAAATAAATGCCTCCTGTAAGGTCCCTATTTGCATTATTGTTGTCTGTCACAGGCTTGTCATTAAGTTGGAAATGTCTGGTCATACACCTTCCTCTGCCTTAAAGACAACTCATCCAGTCCTCACAGCTCTGCTTCCTTTGTATTTTTCACATCTAGGTTTCCTTTCCATTTCCATTGCTATCATCTTCACACTTTTTATTTAGACTGTTGTTTACTTACTGGCTCTCTATCCTCCTTGACTCCTCCAGTCCTACTTCTTTGCCTCCACAGAATCTGAGACGACCATGTTAGCCTGATACAGTGGGTTCCATATCTGCCTTAGCTGAGCTCACGTGCCCTACATACTGGCCATACTGGACTCTTAAATTTCTTGAATGTTTCCAGGACATCTTGGAGAATCTACATTCCTGGCTCTACATCTTTATTCTAGTTATTTCCCTTACTTTGAATGTCCCTTTTTGAACTTTGTTGAAATCGTATTTATCCGTTGTACTTATCAAAGGTTGTCTCCTTGTAACTGTTGTGATTCCTCCCTACCAGATAGGACTTCTCTCTTCCTGAAATTCAAGCCCTTCCCACCATTGTCTGAAATGCCAAAGTATATTTTACTTCTCTACTTTACTCACTAAATTTTGTTTCAATAATGGTTGTTTATATGTTTTTCTTTACTCGGAGACTCTAAACTCTCTGAGGGTGAGGAGATGTTTTAGTTTTGAATTCCCTGTGTTCATCTATTCTTTCCTTCTTCCTTCCCTCTCACAATTCATTAATTCACATTTTCATTTTATGAATATTTATTATGTGTCTATGATGTGCCAGGATAGGTTAGGGAGTAAAACAAGCCTGGTTGCTGCCCTCCCAGAGTTTGCTGTCTAGTGTATACTGTTAGCAGAGTAGATTAGACAAAGCTGTCATTCAGTACATGTTTGTTGATGGAATTAAGGGGAGCTGAAATTAAAGTATATTTGGAGAGTAGTCATAACTTGAATCCCCACTAAATTTCCTACTCTTTATGCAGCAGTGAAATCTACTTTGGCTGCTTTTCATTTGAGTCCACGGAAGGTATTTGATAAGAACAGGACCTCTATTTTGCTCAATAAATCTAGGCTGGTCCTCCTGAGTCATTTATATGTCAAGATGAAACACTAATGACAGATATCACTTAACAGAAAAAAATATTTATTCTGATGCCCTAGATAAGGCCTAGGCTAATGAGTGTATGGCCAAACGAGTAACACTACTTTTTAATTTTTAGCATTGCAAAAATTGTTTGTTCTTTATATAAATGCTCTTGCATAGAAATGCCCTTCCTTCCCGAGATTTGACATCTTGCTTCCTACCTGACATCTTGCAACATACCCTCCTCTTTCTTGTCTCACGGGTCACCTTGGGAGAACATTCATAGCACAGAGATATTGGAGCTACGTTTGTGACCAGAAAATACTGAAAACTCAATCTTTTTGCTCGCCCCTTCATTTGCCTAATATTACTTTACTTGTCCTTATACCACTGGACCGTTTCCCAACTGCACAGATAACAGAACGACTCACTGTCCTTAGGAACTCACAACCCATCTCACTCCCTCTAATAGCTCTTTTGGGCTCCTTTTTTCTGGAGCTGAGAAACACTAAACACAGTCTGTGTCTAGACATGAACAGGTGCTGTTACTTTGACCCCATTTTTGAAGTTCATAGTTTATTAAGGAGGAAACAGCAAGTCCTGTAGTAATTAACTGAAAATGCTTTCTTTGGTTGTGTAAAAAAAATTATATAAACAGGGCACATCTGCGGGCAAGCCTCTCCAAGCCTCTCTGGCTGTGCATTACTCCCTGGCGCCTATAGAGGGCAGCAGCACACAGGCCGACTCCAGGCAGCGTTTGAGAGGCAAACTCCGGACCAGACCAGAACCTTCCTGTTGGTCACCATGCCAGAGGCTGGTTTGCCAAACTCTGGCCGCTCAGCTTCTTTCTTCTCAGTTCCCGTCGTCTCTCCCTTCCTCCGCCACCCCCCATGTTAAAATTACACACTGATGAAGTCGCCCCTCAACAGGAAAACGAAATCTCCAATGAAAAATTTAGACTAGCCCATAACAGCAGAGGAAACAGGAGAAAAGGGAGCGGGCGCTGGTGAGGGGGAGGATTTAAGAACAAGAAAAGGGCAGATGTTTCGTAAATATATGCAAAGCAAAACGGGGTGTACCCTGAACTCTTCTACAGAGAAACAGACCAATCATTGTGCACTTCCTCCCGCCCAAGGGGCTCCGCGTTCAAAAAAGAAGGAAGTGCGGCCGCAGGCACCTGCCTTGCAATGGTCAGCCCTGACATTCTGAGTGACTATCTCCCTGCTGTCCAAAGGGAACAAAAACATTTTCATCACCCCACCGCAAACATGTCTGTTAGGAGAAAAAGGCTGCTTCAAGAACTGGAAAGGCGTCCTCAGGTACCGAGTTGGCCAGCAGGACCTACTGCTTTTTAACTTTCACTGTGCTAAGTCTGGAGACAAGTTTTGGGCTTAAACATAGCAGTGAGTGAGGTTGTGGATGATGTTGGCTCTTTCCTCACTAGACCATATTGTATGTGGAAGGAAATATGCACTAAAACATATTGATGAGATGGTAGGTATAAGCATGTGAATGCATGGAAATTAACCAGATCGGCGGCATTTGATATATATATTTCACACTTCTTTGCACATACTGCACACATACAGTGATGGCAATGTTTTCTGCAACATATGGAAAATAAATATTTTATCTGTGTGAGCTCTTATCAGTCTCCAGGGGCTGTTGGGAGGAGAATGCTCTCTTCTATCTCCCCCAATTTTCTCTCTTCACTGGGCTCCCACCCTCTCCTGCACATTAACATGCCTCCACTTCTCAGCCTGGTTGGATAGGAAATTAGAACCTTGATTTGATAAATCATTCCTCATTCATCAAATCTTAACAATTTAGACCATTTATGCTCCCCTCTCGTCCCAATCTTCATAATAGTAACCATTTCCTTATTCTCTTTCCCAATAATATATGGACAAGGCTTAGTGGAGGGTTTGGGGAGGAGGGTGAAGAGGGGTTGGTAGTGAACCACCCCGGTGGGGGTTGATGGTAGAACTGAGCTCTACCATTTTAGTAGCTGCGTGTCCTGAGAAGATTACTCTGCTTCTCTGGGCCTCAATTTCCTCACTTGTAAAGTGGGAATAATATTACCCACCGCCTAGGGCTGGGGTGAGGAGCAAAAGAGACAGATAATTCATGTCAAGTGGTTGGCACATGGCCAGTGCCCAATGATGGCAGCTCTTTCCACAGAGAGCAAGAGTTCTGTGGCTTCCATCATTTCAGCTTGAAGGAGCTTCCATTGGCTCAGTAATCTTTTTTGATATCTAGGTTCGGGCAGGAGCAAACGCATGGTAGTTATAGCCGAGGCAGAAGGAATGCTGGGGTAAGCAATCTCTTTTTCAGCACTTTGATCTTAGTATGCTATCTCCTGACACCTTCTTTCTGTTCACGTCTGTCCATTGCTGCTGCTATACCAAGAGCTCCTCTGGAAGTTGAGGGTCAAGCAGGCTACACTTGGCCTATAGAAGCCCACCCAATGTGAGCACTATGGTCTGTTCACTGAAGCCAACCTTTGACATCCTTGCTGCCATGTCTTCTTACATTCACCCTTTCACTGCAGGGTCTAGTGTTCTCAGATAAATTTAAGATGTTTTCATGATTAAAACAGTTTATTCACTCAATTTTTTATCTTTTAACCTTCTGGGCAAGGCTGATTTTGAGTGCTTCTCAGTGTATTTCTCCCTCACTCTACCAGTCAGGATCCTGGCCAGAGAGAGGTGGTGTGCTCCAAGGGTTTGGCTGAAGACAGTTCATGAAGAGACTGCACATGAGGTAGAGGGAAGGTTAAGGGACCTCAGGGATTGGTCAAGCCCTGGACACCAGCAGTGGTGGAAAGCTGTTAATCTCACTTTAGACTATTAAACTGAAGGGGCACGGGAAGGTGTCGTGCTCTCTACATACAATCAGAATTGGACTTAGGAGCGCGGGCTGGACTGATAAATACCTGGACTCACTCTCCTCCTACTCACACATCTCTTGCCCATGTCTCCTTTTGGCCAAATTCAAGGGGAAGCCAGAGGAGAAGCGAGCCTGGGTAGTGCAGTCCAGAGAGGCCATGCTCCTTGGCCACATAGCAGGACAGAGAATGGTTCTGGGGTTGTGGGTGTATGTGGGGGGAGACTAATCTGTCTCCATTTCCTTTGCCCTGTTCCTGTCAATTTTACTTTCTGAGAGGAAAGGCACAGCAAAAGAAAATGAAATTATGTCTCTCCTCGCGTCCATGTACCTACTTAGTCTATGTGCCATTTACTGGGAAAGAAAACTGAATGTAAGCTCCGTGAGAGCAGGGACTTTCATTTTTTTTGTTTGCTGCCATGTCCCTCATCCCTAGAACAGTGCCTGGCACATAGTGAATATGTAGTTGACTGAGTAAATATACTCACTTTGGTTGTGCCACACATAGACATTCTCTCATCGGTTATCACAGGTAAGTAGTCAGGGCTGCTGAGCATGGCTGTGTGGGTGGTGTGGAAGTGGGTAACACTCATCCCCTCCCTACACAGCCCCAAGCCTTGAGACCTGGCCAAGGGCATTGTCAACCCACAGGAAGGGACACGTTGTAATTAATCCATATTTTTATGCTTTATTCACCATATTAGTTGTGTACCTAGCAAGTCTCTGTAAGGTTCATTTGTTTCTTCTCTATGTACAAGGGAGTTTCTGAAAAGCAGAGATTGCAAAGATTAAAACCCAACCTGTCCACTCTCTAGGACCTGTGAAATGTGAAAGCAGGCACAGGCATTCTGCACAGGTGAAATGCCTTTTAGGGCAGAAACAGCTGCTCACTTTTGGCCTTCCCTATGATTTTCAGGAGACCTTAGGTCCCGACTTCTGGGTCCCAGGTGCTGGATCTGGGTTCTCTGCAGCACAGGAAGGTAGGAGTGGTAAAAACTCTTTTCTCTCCCAAAGGATATAGAAACTTTGAAACCAGGCCATGCCATTTGCATGGTTGCTCTGAAGAACAACTCAGAAAACCATCTAGATGTAGGAACTTCTAAGGCACTCTTACACCTGAACTTAGGAATGAATGAAGGTACACAGTGAGTTCCTTGCACAGATATGGAGTGAAGACAGTCTATTTTTGATCTCTTGTGTCTTTAGCACACAATCCCTCATATCTATTAGTTCTGTCTAGATCACTCAAGGGTCCCATCTCCATTCTGGCCAGACCAGCTGCCAATCACCTACATGTATCTGCTACTATCAACTGCAAAATAAAAAGCAACCAGAAACAAAAACTCTGGCTTCAGCTCTTTGGGTTTGATTTATGCCAGAAAAGCTAAAGACATCGCAATAGGCATGTGAAAATCCTACCTGAAAGCCTAAGACATTAGTCTCCCATGGTTAGCATTTTTCAGTAACAGAGATGTCTGTAAAACACATCCCATTACCTGCCTCAGACTATATAGGAAAAGTTGTGAGTGCAACAAGAATTGAGTTTTTGTTTTAAAATGTATGATTAAGTTATTTGGCATGCATTGCCTCTAAATAATTTAAACTTCTGGCATTTCTCGTAAAAGAAAATGTTCATGTTACTTTTAGTCATGATTAATGAACACTTGATATCAATCTTTCATCAGTATTTTCCTGTAGGCATTATATCTCCTATCCCAACTTATTTCTGCACATTGCTTTGCCAGGGCTGTACTTTTACAAATATGCTTGACATGGTGGGAACTAACCCAAGTACATGGGGACATGCATCCAGAGGGCAGAGCTGAGCCAGAGGCAATGGCTTAGGGATATGGCTGAAGGAGCCCAGAGCCCAAGGGGTGGGCCTTAGCCCCCTAGAATAGCAAGTAGGCAACAGCACGGGCTCAGAGATGCAGCTCATGCAACAGGTAGACATGGGCAAGGGAGGCTGGCTCATGGATTTGACCAGGGTGTCAGTGACATTCAACAGAGTGGCACAGAAGGATGACAAGAGGCAAACAGATGGGGCAGGAGTGGCCACTGCGTCAGGTAGAGGGCATGACCAAGCAGAGCAGCACCAGTCCCTGCAAGGTGAGCTTAGGGCCAGCTCAGCACAGCTACCTGGCGAGGAGGGCATGGTGCTGCGCAGCGAGTACATGGCAGGCTGGGGGCTGAGACCAGTCGGGCACCTCAGGACTGAGTCTGGTTACCCAGCTGCGTCCAAGGGATGAAGCCATCTAAAATTTCATCTGCTTTTACAATTGTGTATGTATGTTTAATTAGACAGAATGAACTAAGAAGCCTTTCACTAGAGGCGTAACGTACTCACAGTAGTTTCCAGAGAAATGGTGTCACTCTTCAGGTAAGTCACTCCAAGGCTGGGGCCTAGTGCAGATGTTCATTGGGACAGGGAACAGAGAGCGGCTGCATCTAGATCAGACAGGAAGCAAACAAAAATAAGGCTGTTAAGTGAACAGGTGATGGTGATTGTTCATTTCGATAGAGACAGAACGGTGGGATGCCGTTGACAGTCTGCTCTTACACCTTAGCCACAGAGAACGTCAAGTCAGGAAAGGCAGTAAAGAGCATGTGGTCCAGGCTCCAGTTGGGGGTATCTACCTCACTGCCCGCAGGTCTGAGACCATTGGCAGCACTCTGTCAGTGCCAATGGAATTGATTTTGTGGTTCTGAGATGGAGCTGAGGTGGAGGGTGAGGCTGGGGAAGCAGGGGCAGTATCCTTCAGCCTTGCCACCGCCCACTCATCTTCCAGTGCTCTTGATTCCATTGCTGGGTCTCCCTTTTTAGTGCTCAGTTTCTACCTAGTCTAGAACCCCCCAAAGACTCAGCATGTTTCTGAGCTCTTGCCTTCTCTCTGTCCATTACTACAAAGTCTAACCCTGTGGAGTCCAGCCTTAGGGGCTACAGAATTGAGACTGTCTGTCTCAGAGCCTCATACCTACAGGTCTTTCCCAGGTCTTGCCCCTCTGGCCACACTGGGCCCCAAAGATGATATTATTCCTGAAACTCCCCTCTTCCCATGGGAGTACTGCATTATCCTGACTTCTCTCCTACCTCTCAGTTTTGTCTTCTGCCTCCTTCATGGGCTTGCCATCTTTCTCATGTTCCCTAAATACAAGTATCCTCACGATTCCATCCATGGGCTTTGCCTACACCTGCCCTCCTTGAACTCAGCCCTCACTTCTCCACAGAGAAGACCCACATTCCATCCTTAGTTACGTACAGAGCTTCAGACCCATAGTCTAAATAATTGCTGGTTATTGCTTCATTAATTCATTTGCTCATTCATTCGTTCATTTACTGTTTACATGGCATCTACTAGGTACCAGGAAAAGATGAATAAGATGAGGCCTCTGACTTTGCGATGCTCACATCTCCATAAACTACTGCACAGGCACTTCTAATTCAGAAAGTTGAAAACAATTCATGGCCTTTCCCTCACAATCCTTCTCCAGACTCCCCATTTCCTGCCATTGGTAACCATTTCTACCCAGTTTCTTGGGCCTACAAATGAGCAGTCATCTTTAATTCTTCCTTTCTTTTGGCTCCCTGTATCTGACCAGCTGCCAAGGCCTGTGGGTTTCACTCAGGCTGTTTCCTGAACCAGTACCCACTTTCCAGCCCACCACCTATTTATCCCTTAATCACCTGTTGCCAAGACTTCTGTGAGAGCTTCCCAAGTGAAATTCCCAGATGCGTGACCTGTAGGCCATCTTTCACACCAACAGTACATTCGTTTTTCTGAAGCACCATTCTAAACACATTACTCCCTTGCTCTTTGCTCACCGGACTGAATCCAAACTTCTGAGTCTGGCATCAGAGGACCCTACCACATTGCTCCGATCTGATTTCTGCCACCTATCTCTGTAGTCCCTTCTACCTTGCAGCCAAGGCCCACTCTTTCCCACCACTGCATGGTGTTGTCTCCATTTTCCCAACTTTAAGGGCCAGCCAAATGCCACCTCATTTAAGCAGCATTTCACAAAGGGAAGTGCCCTCCTTGAACTCCAAGGCACTGTTTGCACTGCTCCCTCTGCTCGCTCTACAGAGTCTAATAATTACTGAGTAACTTGTCTCTCCTCTCTAGAAGTTTCTTGCAAGCAGTGACCATTTTTACTTTGTGGACACACAGGTTTGTGCTCAGCTGATGGCTGCTAAGCAGAATTAAAAAGATTCTTGCTCAGAGTCATGGAAACTAAGACTGGATTGGAGAGGTCTTGAAGCTCATCGACTGCAACCCCCTCATTTCTCAAATGAGGAAATTAAGGGTACTGATTTGCACAAGGACACATCCTGTTAGTGGCTGAACGATGATAACTGATATTAAAAGGCCACATATCTCTAAATATCTGTCGGTGCTTGCTCAGGACCTGTGTGAGGGAGAGTGAGGAGTTAGGTGCCCAGCTGGCAAGGAGAAGCTGGGCTCCGAAAAATAAAGAACTCTGTTTCACATATTCACTTTGATAAACTGAACCTTTTATAGTTAATGATGCCGACCAAGGAGGTTGGATTAGAAGTACAAGGAAGTAAACCTTTCCACATGGTCAGTAGAACAACTATGACAATATTGCAAATACCACTGGGGTGAAAAACTCCTGTGAAAATGGGAGTGAAGAAATTTCTCATGCTTTGGAAAAGCAACTGGTTTGGTGGCATTCTCGGGGAGTACGTGCTGCAGTAATTCTGTTGGTAAATTCATTACTTTACAGAAACACAGGCCATTGGTGATTCTGCTCTTGTGCCTCACCAACACTTCTTCTACCTGGCTTTGCCCAGTATTTATCCTACAAATTAAAATTTTTACTTATTTTTCTTTCATCATATCACTAATTTACTTGTACAAATGCATAGATGACTGCTCCCAAGTCTGTCCTAATTTTCTTCCCTTGTTCTCCTCTTGTCGCGAAACAAACATTAATTGTTTAATGTCCTCTCTATCCTCAGCCTTAATCAGGATCATTTTTTCTCACCCACAGATGAAAAGCCCAACAAAACACGTAGTGGGGATAACTGTGTTTACCCAGGTGAGAAAACCAGACTCTTCCAGGGGATCTCAGTAGTTTCCCTTTGCCAGAAAAGCCCAGCTCTTAAATGTTAGTCTGCAATGCTGCAAGACTTCACCTGCCTCTCCTAGGGAGCCCTTTACTCATTGTTACTCACCAGAGAAAAAGTTGCTACTGTTAATCATGTTCTTTTTGGCCAGTAAGGTGGAGCCATCCTATGCATTGGGACACCTATTAAACAGCAACACCCAGTAGCCACCAAAACAGCAGATTGGGCATGAGAGCTCTTCATGGTTCTTTCTAAACCATCATGAGGTTGCACAGCCTATCAGCACATCTGGATGGAGCTACTTCTCCTTTGCCCCCCTGGCAACTATACTAAAATGATAAAGGAAATCCCTGACCCGTATGTCTAGTACATTGCAGTGAAAACTCACTTGGAAGCACACAAATCCATTGTGTAATTAGATAAGTGTATATTTTAAATATGCCTAACATTTTATTTAATTGTATATTTTATAATTAAGTGGAGACATGATTTTTCTGTCCTTTAATCAAACCCCTCTTTCTCAGCATCACACCCTATTTGCTATGATCTTCTCATTTTTTGACAAATCATTACCCATCCCCTTATTTTCCCTTTTGCCTTAGCACATGCCTGAGGGTCTATTAATCAGAACTACTACATGGTGTGTCATGTTTTATTGCTTGAAGGGTGGCTATACTCTAAAAAAGACTCAGTGAAAATGACTTCATGAGGTTTCTTATTTATTCTTTTTCAGTGACTTTCATATCCAATGTGCTCAGTTTTTAAGTCAAAAGAGAATTTTGAGAAGCTGCTGAGGTCCCCCATTTTCCCCAGGATCTGGAAATCCAGCTGTCCTTTCTGTCTTTTACATCATCACTGTAATAAAGAATTTGCTCTGGGTAGTTGGCAAAACTCTTGATGGTGTCAGAGGCAGAGGCAACAGTGGGCCACCTCCATTCCAGCCCATTTTCCTGCTGATATCTCTGCAGATACGTCTTGGAAGCCTTGGAGAGCAGAGCTGTTATGTAACGCACTGCCACACCCCACTGAAGGAACTTTCTGCGGAGCTCTCATTTCAGTATGGCCCCTCTCGTTCTTTGGAAAATGACACCAAATCATTGTAAAATGACAGATGGGGCCTTCATGACTAGAGCTTATGAAAACGACTATAGGAACAGTAACAGCTACCTTCACTGGACAGCTGAATTGCATTACAGATTGCATTTATATGTGAATATATTCTTATCTAATCCTCACAGCAACGCTGTGTTGGAGGTGTTACATACCCATTTTACATATGAGGAAAAGTGAGACTCACAGAACTTGCATGACTACTCCAAGAATAGAAAGCTGTGGATAGCTATTCCAGAATTCAAACCCAGCTCTCTAACTCTAAATTTGTGTCTTTTTTTTTTTTCAGTATACAACTGCTCCAACACTGCACGGACAGATTTCTAGTTCTCAGCCCAAGATCTCAGCACAAGAAATATGCTATTTCCATGATGGTTCAGGGCCACTGAGAGATCTGGTAGGACAGATCACAGGTGAAGGAACTTTTTCTGAAACTATTAATAAATATAATGCCTTCCCCTATTTGAAGATGAGAATGCCTTATGTTGGTCTTCTCAAAACTAATGAACAAATGAATCACCCAGGATTTCTGACTCAGCATGTATGGGATTGAGTCTGTGATTCTGCATTTCTAATAAGCTCCCAGGTGATGCTGGTGCCACTGGTCTAGGCGTCCCAAGTCCAGGTCTGACTTGCTCCTTCCTACTGAGGGTTGTTTTTGATGGAGCAGTTCAAACTAAATAACATGGCTAAGAGCTCACACAGCACGAATGGCTTCTGATTCTGGGCCAGTTTGTTAGGTCATCAGGCATTAGACAGAATTCAAGGAGTTTCTGGCATAGAGCACATTATGAAAAAAAAATCATTTCTAGATCCTCCAGGGCTTTCCTCCCCCTCACTGGAAATTAAAATGATAATGTCTCTAACATGTAGAGTTCCTATTTTTTACATTATTGTTATTTTTAACAATAATTATCTGGTAATAATTCCAATAACACCTTTCCTTTGAGAAATTCAATGAGCTTTACTAACCTTAATTGTCTAACAGCAATTCCCAGGTGTAGATGAAGCTGTCTCAAAGATCACAGTAAATTTCAAATTGCTCCACTTCCCTCCTTTGCCCCACATGTGGTGAGGAATTTGTGGTGAGGGGTTACTGATTGGTGAAGACCCACTATCTCATAATTTGAGGCATGGGAAATTTTGCAAAGCAAGAGTAAATCCAAGAAATAATCAGCAGAGAGGTAGTTGTTGGGGCCCAGAAGAGGAAAAAGGAGGGAGAGTAAAAGGATTAAGAGTAAGAAAAGGGAAAGCAAAACCAGAGAACTAGCTGGGTGACATTGGATGAGTCATCGAACTCTAGGGGGCTCCGCTTTTCCATTTGTAAGAAAAGGAGGTGGACTTTAGGACTTTTAAGGTGCCTTAAAATACTCTAATAGTCCCCTGAGAAGAAGGATGTGGGAATTAAGTAGCTCATCAACCTGTTAAACCATTAAACCTGTCACAGAAATCTATTTGACTTTTAACTTTTTAACTAATTACCTGAAATGAATTCTCAAGTCTACATCACTAATCCCACGTCTCTGAAAACTAGTGAGAAAACCATTTAATGGGTAAGTACCAAAGGCACCATGGCCAAACTAATCAGGAACCTCATCTTCAGCTTTCTGATGCTACAAGAAATGTTCTACTTTTACATTTTTTGGCTCCTTAATTAACCACTAGTTAATACCCGTGTCCAGAAGAAATACCTCTGATGGCTTAAAGACCCCTGGGATGGCTCTGCCAATAGAAGGCCCCACTATTTGTCACATTAAATCTATGTTAATTTTCTCCATAGAGACCTCTTGATTCCTCTATGACAATTCACAAACTCCAGTAATAAGAGTTGCACATCCCAGGAGCCTTAGCGCTATCAGGTACAGTTGAATCTTGTTTTTAAAATAAGAGATTTTTTGGAGAGATATATATCTCAGTATATAGATACACATGCATATACACATGCATATACACACACATAGATATATATATATACACACATACATATGATATGATATATAAATATATATATATAAATATATATATATATATACACACACACATATGACAATGATTTTTCTGGCTTTGGTAACTGGTAATGCAAATACCTTCCCTAAGTCATTGTACACTGAAATCTTCCTGTCCAGAAAGCCTGCCACAAGTCCTGGTTATGAGGCATTTTAAACTCTGCAATGAGGATTCCAACATGTCACAATTTATGGTCCACCATTTATTTGGTATTGTATCAGCTATCTATACCTTTCTCTTTGCACTGAGTATGTTTTCAGGAATAATCATTGCAGTTTGTGGCTAAATGGAAAAACAGGTACCAAGAAACATCAAAATAGCATTACCTGAGGGAACACACTTGACACTCTTTCCAAAGAGAATGTGTCACCTCCCTTGCCCCACTCCCACCACCTCCATAGTCATTTGGCTACTGGTAACTTAATGCTTACTGGTGGCCAGGTATTGTGCTTGGCACATATCATACATTACTTAACTTTATTTATTATAGTCACTCTTTGGGGTGGAAATTATATTTTGATTTTGTAGATGAGGAAACTGATGTTGAGGGAAGGTAGTTATATGCCATAGATCATGAAGCCAGAGGGTAGCAAAGCAGGGCTTCAAGGTGAGTTGTAACCACAATGCTCTGTGTTAATCTACACCTGTCTTGTGGTCACTAAACTACTGCTGCCTCATTCCAGTCATGTTCATTTGAGTACAGCTTATACTGTACACTAGATTCTCCATCATTGTCTTCTAATGCCTCCTTGAACCTGTTTTTAACCTTCTCCAAAACTCCTATATTTGCTATTTTCCCTCTCTATGTTGATCAATGCTTCAATCTAAAAACTGACTACCATATTTTTTCAACAGATCTTTACCACTGTCTTCAGCTACTTCCCAGGCCTCATCCTCTTTCCAATTTACTCTTCTGAGGACTCACATTTGATTTCATCTGTTACAACCCGAACTTGAAAACCCTTTTTCCTTAATGCCTAAGGAATCTGCTCTTTTCATCTAGCCCATTAGTAGGTCCCTGTGGCTTCACTGGATATCTGTGTTCAGTATGACCTAATGTCATGACCAACTAGTTCAACACTATTCTCATAACCCCCCAGAATTCTCTCGCCCTGATTGTGTATACACAGGTCCTCTTATATTCTTCAACCATGAATCTGTACCATCACTTCCATTCCTTCCTTCTCCCATCTCCTTTTCCAGTATCTCTCAGATTTTATCAATGTTTCCTTAAGATAGATCTATACCTCTTTCACATTCTCTTCTTATTTTGGAGGTCATCTGCTCTACTTCTGATCTTTATCCTTCCCTTTGGTTTCATCAGTGGTATGTCCCTGTAGCTGATGACGTAGCCACCATTAGAGTACTAGATTACTTCCCACAACATAGTGTTCTGCTCTGCCTTCAATGCCTGTCCTTCAAAATCTTTCCCAGTGGTATATCTCAAGTGAGTTTTATAGAACATGTCTCAAAATAAATTCCTTAGTCAAAGAAATACAGGAAACACTGTATGCTCTATGTTCCTCTTGCACATTTATAATGCACAAAAGGATATTAAAGGTGCTGAAGACCCCACCATTGTCCAAACTTATTAAATTACACACCCACCCTGCCTTTTTAATCGAACACTTATAACTTCAGAATATACTTAGAGAAAAGATGATTTATGGATTTCCCCATTGGTTCTAAACTCTTTAGCATGGGTATGTAAGTTCATTGAATCTATATCAAATAAGCTCTCTCAGATTTCCTTTCCACCAATACTCCATTTGGTTTAAATCAGTTCACTTATGGTGTCAGAAAGACTGAGCACATGTAACTGAGTCTCTAAAATTGCCATTTTGGCTGTGTGGAATGCCTTTATCACCTTTTTCTCATCTAGTCCTTTTCCCTTCTTCAAGCCCCATATTAAACCACGTGTTCCTTATGAAACTTTTCCTTGTGACAAATGCTTTGGCCTCTGCTGACCTTTGCCACTCACTTAGCACTTAGGTAAATGGATATATTTTAATGCCTGTTTCCTACATCATTGGTGAGAGTAAGTTCTCTAAGGCATTGACTCTGTTTTATACAAGACAGAAATTCTAGCACCTAGTGTAGCCCTTTGTGCATAGCATGGGGTTAGAACCATGTTAATGGATGATATCAGGGCATGGTAGATCAAACATTGATTTCTGTAGCCAATGGGACCATACAGTATGCTTAAGACTGAGGTGGGATGTACCACCACTTCGTTGGGAAGAAATACCACCACAATCACCATCATTACCTCTGCAAACGATAACATGTGTTTTGAGACAAGGAAGGCTAGATCTAGAAAAGCAAATTTGGCTTTGTTCTTGGGTGAAAATGAGAATTTCTGATAGTTGACAGCAAATGGGGAGAAGAGTAAAAATAATCTAGGAACATCAAAGTACTCATGAAGGGAACCACTGGAATGAATGCCTCTCTCCCAATGATGAGATTACCACTCATAGTCATTAAATCATGGTGATGTGATGAAAAAGAAAATGTTGTTTTCCTACACAAGGAAGTCAGAGGCAGTCTTGTGAGAAGGTCCACTGCTTATCCCCATGCCTGGTATATGGAGTCTGCAGCAACCACTTGCAGAATATCAAAGACTGCCTGTCCTCCTACCTTGAGGCATAAACCCACATCTGTCTCTTCGGATCAGTATGGAGATACATTACACTGGACGTCAAGGCAGCTTGGCAGCCACCAGACAACGTGTAATCTCCAAACAATGAACTGCATCTTTTTCATAAAGCTCTTTTACTGCTACATGACGTAAGAACACAGAGCAGGTGTAAGTCTCAGTCGGGTGTGCAATAACCAGATACTAAAGGGCTTTGTGTTTTTCAGATGTCATCTGAAGTTGAGGCTTAATGGGTTCCCCAATAGTGAGTTTGTAGTGAGGCTAGGACTAGAAATTTGGTTCTTGATGCCTAGTTAGGGAGTTTTATTATGTGAGAGAAGAGGGTATAGCTTTCTTCTTTAAAACTGTGGCAACAAATGATTTTCATGTTTTAGCAGAAGAGAAAAGGCATTTCATTAAAGTATAGTCTGTGAAATATTCTGCTACCTTTTTGGATAAAAAGTGTTATACAAACAAAAGATTTAATTAAAAACTATTTATAAATGAGAATGTTTACTTTAAAATAAGTATAGACTATATTATGTAATGTGTGAAAATAGGATAATGGTAAAAATTCTATAACAGAAAATTCTGTGTTGGTCCTTAGTCAATATTCATAACAGCACATTAGTGTACTAGTAGTAATCAATAAGTAAGTGTTTTTAAAACTGAAATTTTAATTGTGGGAGATTATTGGGTGGATGAAGCTAAATGGCTTAGATAATTTTTTGTCGTGCCCTTGTTTAGAGTTGTGTTTCTGGACAAGTTACACATTTGGAAATGAAAATGAAGGGCGGCCTGCCTTTTGGATGTGTTAACAGGCCACTGAGGCCGCTTTTCTGAGAGCCACGGGCAGTTTCTGCAGGCAAGTGTCTTACTTTCTTTTTTAGTAGTAAAAATAGGTAGTTTACTTTTATGTTCTGGGTGAAGTCTGAGCCCTCGGCTCCCCTCGCCTGGATGACCCCCAGGGTGGAGGCATGGGGACAGTGATGGCAGTGCTTTACATTGATTTAGGCACATTAAAGGTTACATGGTGCAGTCTCTAAAAACAAGTTCTCCCCTTCATGAGTTACAGAGATAAAATTGAGATGGGGAGGGAGGTTTAAGTTGCCCAGCTATTGAACAGCAGAGCTTAATCTAAAAGGAAGGTTTTCAGCAGAAAACCCTTTTTTTCTAAAAATGACATGGCTGCCAACAAGCTTTTTAGCAATTCCAAGAAGCAGAGCACTAGATGGAGAATCAGAGACCTGCCTTGTCTTGCTGCTGCTTCTGATAAGGACTAGCCATGTGACCATGGTCAAGTCACTGCCTTTTCTGAACCTTGTAAGATCAGGGGCAGGGAATCAATGAATGGCAGAATTACCTTCCAGCTGTAAAACCTCTCACCTATAAAGTGGTATTGATTAATCATGTATGCTTTGCCTAGCTCATAAAGTTGTGAGGCTAAAAAATAAGCTGATGCACATGGAAATGCTTTGCATTTCCCGAAGTACTGAATCAATGTACTCTCAAAGAATGAGTGCTGGATGACTTAGGAACTGGGTCTCTGTGGGTGTAGGTACTGACAGCGAGTCCACTTCCATTCAGGTTTGGCGAGAAGCCGTACTAAATCAGCCAAATCCCACTCGCTCCTTCCCTTTTCCAGAGTACTGCAGAGCAGCACTTGAGCCAACTTACAGGAGTGGGCGAGCCAAACACTCAAGTTCCAAGCTTTCTGATAGAAGCTACAGAGACTCGGATCCAGTGCAGGTGACAATCACTGCTCCTCCAGGTGTGCCTGAAATATTAGGAAGGCCCCAGGGAGGGATGTACAGGGAGCTGGGGAGGGAGGTCAGGCATTACTGTCCCCAGGCTGTTTTCTCTTGTATAGAGCTCTAGACCACATTTTACCTGGCAGCCCTGGGAGACAGAAAGGACCCTGAATGAACAGGAGCCCCCTCTCCTGATAACCCAAGTGCTCTGACTGAGAGGCAGAGGGTATCAGCAGACTGGCTATGCCGAGTCGGCATTGATCTCTCCAGCCTTTGTCTGCGTCTGGTTTCTGTCTCGTTTGGAGGTGGTTACTGTTACTACAAGCAGCATGAATCATGTCTCTGTTAAAAAACAGAGCTTCAATTGTCTTACATAACCCCTGGTAACTGAACATCTAATAATAGCAAGCCATTTACAGGTAGGGAGTCTGTCTTCTTCCCAGACACACACACACACACACACACACACAAACACACTCACACACACCCAATACCTCACAGTCAAATGAGACAGACAGGGAGGGCACAGAGTGAGAAAGGGGACAGTACAATTGATTTTCTTAAAAAATTTTAAAATACATTGAATAATCATGCATCTCAGGCCTAATGACCAAAATATTTAACTAAGCTAGTTTAATAAACTGTAGGAAATAAGCATTCTTCTTCTTCAAAATATTTGAAAAAAGGAACCCCCCAATGCACCAGACAGACACCTTCTCTAACAAACCCAATCCCCAAACACAGTGGGTAGGGGTGGAGGGGGCAGGTAACAGGGTCGGAGTTTGCTGGATTGCCTACTAACTTGCACCAGCTAGGTTCAGTTTTCAAAAGATGTTTTCTCCTTTCTTTTTCGTTTGACCAGAGAGAGATATCCCAGAGATTCTTGCTTCAGTCATTGTAAACAATTCCAGAGAGTGAAAAGCATCTGCAAAATGGCTGCAGTGTCCCACTCCGCAGGCTACAGAGTGTTGGGTGCTGCTATCCAAGCCACTCACTCTGGGGGAGGGAACTCTGCATGGGAAGGCTTGTATTTTTCGCACAAGCAAATCTTTGCCTTGTAAGACATGATGAGGTCTTTTCATACATGATCCCCACTTGGCCACCTGTTAAGGTGATTACCAAAAAGCAAAATAATAGGATGGGTGACTCAAAAAATTATGGGGGTTAAGTTTTCCTTTAAACTACTCCTTTGGTTGAGGGGAAAAAGGCTCTAAATAGCAAGCTTAAAAGCACATGAGGAAAAAATATGAATTTGTAACATACATGTCTCCATTTCCTCACTGCCTCATCACAGCCACTCTAAGAAAAATCACTACAGGGTATATTTTTGAGTGGGCATTCCCAGAAGCCTAGTAGCTCCAGAAGTCATGTAAATTGAACTGGGGGAGGACTTAGTGGAAAATTACAGATGGGAGGCTATATCCTGCCACGCATTTGGGCTGGGACCACAGAAGGAAAACTTTCTTCTCTGTTTTGATTGTTCAGTAATACGAAGCAGTGGACTAGGCAAGTTCAAACCAAAGAGTGGCCTAGGACACAGCCCCTTTGAAGACTAGCACCTGGGCTATTCTGCATGCTCTTGGGTTGTTTCGGAACAGAAAAAGGCACATACATATATAGTTCTACACCGAGATGGTGTGTGTTCCCTCAAAATAGGATTTACTCTGCCTATATCCTTTTGAAATACTCTCCAAATCCATCAGGAAATACTTTTGAATAGAAGAAGGAGGAAGAGAAAGAAGAGGAATCAAATAATAAAAAAGAAGAGGAAGGGAAATTACTACTGTCCTACCATCCCCACCTGCAGACCTGGCTGGAGGGGATAATGAAACCTCCACTACTGTTCTCTCATGGTCCTTGCTACATGCCATATGGATGTGGATTCTGAAGGAAATGAATTCTAGATTTTTCTCACAAATATCTGAATATAGGGATCCTGACCAGTAGATCACCCCACATAACAACAGGACCACAGTGGTGGATCGTGGCTGATGGGACTAGGCTCTTCTGCTTATTTCATTCATTTTATGAATTGAATTTTTTTCTTAGAGTTGGTGGACTAAATGTTTTAACAAAAACAGCCATAAAACACTACAGTTTTCTTCAGAAAATGCTTTCCCCTCTAACTATTTTGAATATATTTCTGAATGGCTTGCTTCTGAAAGAGTAGGAGGTTTGCCTCTTCTACTTCTCTTGGCCTCCAAAGACCTTTTGAGGAAGAAGCAGCTCCAAGCTCTTCTCTGTGTCTGTCAGGTAATTACACTCACCTGAAACTTCACTATGTCAGCCAGTTCCTTCCCAGTGTGTGTTTGGCACCTGAGTAAAGACTTGGTGGACCAGACACATTTAAAATGTAAAAGTGGGTTATTATATTATTTTGCATTGCAAAAATCAGAGTATTTCTGGATAGCTGCTGACAAGTGGATCATAATAACCACATGTGGCACAACAAACCACAGGACATTGTATCAGAAGCTTGGAGTTAACATTTGCAAATGACCCAGAGATTTTTTTTTGTGAAAAAGAGGAATGATGGATGTTTTTTCTCTCTTTCAACAAGCATCTATTGAATGCCTATTGTTGGTGGTAGAGTCTGACTATGAGAGCTGGACTATGCCAGACTCTCACCATGTATTTTCCTCTAACATTGAACAAAATATCAGTTAAACACCAAGGACAGCTTTTTTTTTTTGATACCAATGACAGCTTTTTTTTTTGAACCTGATAGATAATCATTATGTAGGAACTGGTCATGCTGATGATATAGTGACTGGTAGTATTGATGACAGTAGGAAAGACATCCTTACAAAGACACAGCAGTTCAGTGGCATTTCAGGGACAATTTAGAGGGGGGGAGGTAAATGAACAGATCTTGTCTGACCTATTTATGTGTTCCAATAAATGTTCAAAACTCTAGAAACCTTGAAAAATCTAATATGATGATGCCATTTTAATAGGAATGATAGGATACTTATTAGAGGCATATATGTTTAAGTGAGCATCTCTGTATTTGTAGATACTCAGAATATTTCTGAGAACCATCTTCATTCTTAGAATAATTTATAAGAATCTGATAATTTATTATTATAAAATAAATTCCAAAGCAATTAATTGAGAAGCTTGCTGACAATCAAGATACACAAATCAACGTTGGTGGTTCAAGGCAAAGTTGGAGTTCTCTAAAATGATTACAGAGAAACTAAAGAAATGACAGAGTGGTCTGGCTGAAAGGCATATGACTATAAATTGGATCTGGGTCCCCAGCCGCGGTGGTCCACTGTTGCATGATCTTACAAGTCATCAACCTTCTAGTCTCATTTTTCTTATGTGTAAAGTGGGAGTGTTGGATTAGATAGGATTTTAAGATTCTTTCCAGCTATAACATTTGCTGACTTTAAAGTAAGAAGACAGAGTAATTCCCTCTTCCTCTTTTTGGCAAACATGTTGCTTTCTTCTGATTTGTATCTATGTGGTTTACATTGGGTATTAGATTTCTCGGTTCTAGAAGTCACATGGTAAATACTCAAGTCATTTTTCCTTGTATACATGGGGAAATGATAGAGGAATAATTCTCCCTTTCTTCCTATATCAGTGTCTCTTCTCAAATCAGACTTACATGCCTAAGATAAAAACATGATCATTTTGGCACTGATGAAGATTCTCATTCTTATCTCAGGCCCTCCCTCATGCAAGCTTATCTGATTGGGTTATTTCTATATTCACATACTCGCTATTTTTTCTCTTTCAACTTGTTTATGAAATCCCTGGTAAGCATAAAGCTGCAAAAACAAAAACAAACAAATAAAATAGCTCTGTTTGAATAATTTACTTCAGTGAAGGCAGTATAAGAAAACATTCTAACACGGCAAAAAAAAGAAAGAGCTTTTAAAAATACTCCTCTTAAAAAGACAAAATATTACATCAATGATAGGTTCATATGTCATTCCTGGTTTTCATTTACAAAGAGAATGCTACATATTGGCTTTCTAGTCTGGTGTACAGACGTGGCTCTTCCTCCCAATATTTCTCAGGCCACTGCACGCACAAAGCCAAGAGGTCCCAGAGTTTGCCGAGCTAGCTTTGCACAGACAAAGAGCCACACAGAAAGCCCAATGCCTGCAGCTTCTATCATATCCTGACTAGGCACTCCAGTAACTCATGACTCTCTCTTTTCCATCCCTCTCCTGCTTCTCTGCTGGTTTAATTCCCTTCACCTAGAATGCCCTCCATTTGCTTGCCTTTACTGTTCTAAATTCTCCCTCTTTTATAAGACCTACTTAACTTAAGCTCCATTTCCAAGAAGCAACTTAGATTGACCAAACTTGGGATCCAGTGATAATTTTCATGGCTAGCCAGTGATAATTAGCCCTTGTGATAACTGGAGTCAGTGAGAAGACATACCTAGGAAGTGTTCAGAGAACACCGGAGAAAAGGACTGTTAAGAGTTGCAATGTCCTCATAAAAGGAAAAGCAAATACTAGCTTTAAGAACAGGCCCAATATAGAAGCTGTGGTACATAAGAGAAAACTAGTAGCCTTTTATAGAAGGGATTGTTTTAGAATGACCTAATGATTGTTTTTTTAATAAGGGAAAAGAGATATTCCTTTTTAAAAGGAGTTAAGACATTGGATGTAGCAACACACAGTATCATAAAGTTTGACTATATTAACTATGAAGCTGATACGTCACGATTTGAATAGAGTAATAGAGTATGCGGCACAGCTAAAATAAGTACAGAGTATGTGTATAGAATATGAACTTCATTTGCCCCCACCTCAGTCTGATGACCACACTGTGCATTCTGATAAACTCTGACAGTACCTAGCTGAGCTTAAGTGATGGGCCATGATATAGCCTGATATTAAAAGAGTGAAGCTCAGAAATGCTGGATGCTGTTATATATGTATATGATTTTATTTATGTGTATATTTTTATATCTATATATACAAACATATATATTTGTGTGATGTTTGGCAACCTCACTCATGGTATTCCTGTGAAGAAGGCATGTGGTAAACATAATTAGCCCATTAAACAGATGGTAGGGCTCTGGCATATCTCACCATATTCTAAAATGGTGGAGCTGTGAGCAGAGACTGAAGAGAGAGTGCAGTTTGCTGTACAGTTAACTGCAAATCTCTGTGAATTGCTACTTTCCTAGAGACAATCTGGGTAGGCTGCATTTGGCTGAGAACTGGGGATGGTTTGGGAAGCTTTAAAAATATACAAGGGGACAACTTTCCACATTCATTCAGATACGGTATCTTCATTTTTACTTACTAGAGACATTTTTTGAAAAACAGCCTTTTATCTTAACTGTATTCCAAGCAAACTCCCAAAATGCTGAGCATATTAAAAAAAAAAGCTGCATGCCAAGTTGAAACACTGGGCAAATTTTTTTTTTTAAACGGTCTTAACAAAAGTGCACTATTGGAAAGGATAAAGTTGAAAACAGGTTTGGTACCATAAATATGAGCACATAGCCATCAGTGTGACACAGAATTGTGCAGAGGCACATGTGATAAACTTTTACCCTGCTGAATTATGTGGCGATGGCCTTTCCACTCCTTGGTACAGCTTGCTTCAGAGAGAGCCCGTAATGCAATACTCTAGCCCGATTCTTTAGCAATCGAAATCGGGGCTAGCAGAAGTGAAAGGGTTACTAAAAGTTAAGACTTAAGTTTACAAATATATTTGAACTGGCTTCAAGAAGACATGAAACATCAATACATCTGGAGAATAGAACTTGCAATTGACTGTTCTTTACCATCTGGTCTCAAGAACATTTTCTGCTTGGAAGTTGCATAAGCAATGCAAAAACACACAAACAACTTCCTGTACTATGTTTTTGGTCACTTATAATGATGCATTACAAAGTAAACCAGTTAAATATGAGCAACTGTGCCTTATGAGATGATAACATATATTATATAACTAAGATCAATGACAGAGAACATCTTTATTTTAAGAAATCTGGACTTGAAAAAACATTCAAGAATATTTTCCTCCTAAGGTGTTTGAGTAGTTTTGGCTGGATTGGTTTTTCATGTCACTGTAAAACCATCTCTAGTTTTTTCCTAATTAAGAAAAGAACAACAAAAAAAGCTATACTGGGGAAGGAAATGTTCCTTTTAGGTATTTTGTTTAATGACATAAACTTGCCTCTTTAAGCAATAAAATATATTTTACACATTTTTAAAAATAGAAAACTTCTACATATTCCTGTTTTCTTAAATGGAGTGTGTTTATATCACTTATATATTTTCTTATGGTATGGGGTCAACTCTATGAATATCCATCGCTCCTGTTTTTCAGTAGTACACTTTCATTTCTCTTGAGAATCAGCCTCATCCCTCATTGCTCAGTCTAACAGCCACAGGAGAAGCTGCAGGCCATTGTCCACTGCCATAGCTTGCTGGCATCACTGTCTCAGTTTTTAAGAACCATCTCTTTCCCACCCTTTTTTGCTAGGTGTATTTTCTAGTATGCTTTGGATTGGAAAATCAGATAAATGAGTGCTACAGAGACAGTATTGCTTGAAAGCAGGGTTTGGTCGGAAACTGTGGGACACTCATTTGGATGTTCGAAAGTCTTTATTTACTTCTTTGTTCAGGGTTGTAATTCAGAGGTCTGAACTGCCAGAAATCAAACTTTGAGGTATTATTGTGTAACACAGAGTACAACATTTATGCTCTTGTATTGCAAGGTTTCTTATTTTCAAAGGGGTTGCCCAGAAACCCATTCACGGTTACTTTATTTGTAGGTCTCTGATCCATTCTATTTCACTCCCTTGATTTCTGCAGGCAGTGTAACTAACATGAGAACTTTGAGAAGTAAAGAAATAGCAGACTTTTTAGGATAAGGTGATGGGAGTACTGACTTCATCATGGGGAAGGAAGCAAAAGTATATAACCAAGTTAGAATATGTCTCTGTACTTGCAAGTTCCTCCTAGATTCTGAACAGGACTCTGGCCTTACTGGCATAAAGAAGACACAGAACACAGACACAGACACACACACACAGACACACACACACACACACACACACACACACACACACACACACAAACACACACAGTTTTTGGTGAAGCTGTTTATATTAATTTAAGTGTTCAGAAAAGTAACACCTGATCATATTTTCTCCCTTTCCCTAGAAGGAGAAAACAGCATAATTCACAGTCTGTGATCCTTACAATAGGGATTATGTTGAAATTTACCTTTTTTCCTCTCTCTGAAATTAGAATTTTTAAGTAAACTAACAGTATTAAGATTGTAGGGAGGAAGGAGAAGGGAGAATTCATGTTTCACCTGTATGAGGGGAGAAAAATAACGTTTTAAATACTTAAAATATACATATCTGATAAGCTACTGACAACTCTTATTTTGAAGGCAGTGCTCAAGAAACTCTACTTGTTAACACTTTGAGATGTCAGTTCAAACTGCATAAAAATATTCTATGATTCATACTTTCAGCAAGTTCGTATCAGTTGTCTCTTTCCCAGTTCATCTGAACTAGTGAAATTTTACAAGATAAACATCTTTAATTTCCTCGAATCACATTTTTACTCATTTATTTGTTAATTTTTTTAATGAGTTTATCTGGTAAACAATGCTCTGCAAATGCTAGGTCTACTTGTTGTAGATTATTTCTGAATAAAGAGAGTTTTCAAAAAGTGTCGATTGTATAGCAACCAAGGGTCCTGCAGACTGATGTAGAGAATCAGACACAAGCCGGTCCTCTACCAGTTTTCCACAACAGCATCTTAGGACATGGTTCATGATTCTGAAATTCATTCACAACACTGCTGAGCTCTTAGGAATCTCAGAATCTTGCCTGACCTTTTCACTACCATGGAAGAAAATTCTTGACCAAATCAGAACCAGCTGTCATGTCCTTAGCCTTCCTTCCGTCTAGTTATTCACGTTCCTTTTTGACCTCTTTTTGGGTATTTGGACAATCAAGCAACTCTATGGTTTTAGATTTCATAGAAGATTAATGATTGAACCATGTTCTCACATCTCTGTTTGCACTTTTCGCTGTCTGGTCGCATTGATTTGTGTCTTCATAAGTAGACATTTCCTTTGTGGGTCACAAATCAATGTTATAGAACAAACCTGCCAGTACACTCCCACCTCCCCAGTCGCCCTTGCAGTTTGAAAAACAAAGCATAATTTAAAAAATTAATTTCACCAGTTGGTAAAATACTGAATGAAGAGAAAACCCCTGAGTTAAAAAAAAAAAATAACTAAAACAACCTGTGGGGAAAGAGCTCCTCCCAGGCTGGTCTCTGCTTCTTTCTGACCGCCTGAAGCAGAGGACTGCTTAGTGGGAGGGCAGCGCTCGTCTGCCATCCGCCTCTGGTGTGCTCTGTTAACCCAATTAAGGACCTTGCCTTCAGACATCGCAAGGCTGCCCAAAGCGACACACTGTGATGTCACAGTCAGAGATGATTTCATGGCAGGAAAAAAACAAAAAAGGCAGAAAAGGCTGAATGTATTTGGCTTTTATTCAAATCTTCTAAGAGGGGGCAAAAGGGAAGGTAATTTTTTTTTTTTCCTAAAAGAAAATGAGCACAAGCTTTCTCCTGTGAATGTGAAAACTCAGTTCTGAAAATACCCTGGTGCTTTTACCCCAAATGAATACGTATGAATAAAGCAGCACAGAGAAGTACTGTCATCAGTCCCTGTGCTCTTGCCTACACTTAGCTACAGGTAGAAAGCAAGCAGGCATGATTTGATTTACCTAGATTAAAAGAGCAATTTTCTGTCCTCGTTTTTTCCTTTTAAAAATAGCCGATCGATTTTGGCCTAGCTATTGCTGACTGTACCAGGTCCATTTTAATACACCACTGATTAAATGGTGTGCTTATGGCTGAAGGCAGTGTGGCAGGAAGAAGCAGGAGCTGCTGAAGGAATGGGGCTGGGGGACCAGCGGCCGCAACTCCAGAGATCCCCGGGTTTACACTATGTTGGGCACATCACAAAGGCAACAACTACTAGTCCTTCACTACTGGCCTATCAATAGCCCATTTTAGATTTGAACTAGCTGACATGTAATGCTGAGAGTTTGAAGCCCGGAATTCATTTAGTTTTTAAATTCTGACCTTAAAAATTAAAGGGAAAAAACAATGTCCTTTGATTTTTAAAAAATATGGATGGGGGAAATATTGTGTCCTAAGTTGCAATGACATCTGAAATGAACATGGGAATTTGCTTCTCAGGAACTAGCCTAGTTAACTGTCTTTTGAAAAAGTTAAATTTTCATAGTTACAGAGTTAGAGTTATTTACCAAAAGGGGATCATTTGTATACCCTGGTTGGTGACGTTATGTGCAAAAGAAACACAGAAAGTATACACGGCTTTTACATAGGGTGACTGTATGTTGAGATTCACTTGAGCAGCCCTCAGAAGAGAGAGAAGATTTCTACTGGTTTGGGGAAATAACCATCTTGTTTACTATGAAAAAGTAAAACCTTAACCAAAGTCTGTGGCTGGAAAAATATATTAGGGAGGGACTCTCTTGGGCAACTCTTACAGAGACCCAACATCTACAGATATTTCTTCAGAAAAACACCAAGTCCATCTGACAGGTGAGGCTAGAGTTCAGTAATGGATCTGAGGACACAGGAATTAGGTCTGGAGATTAGTGAAATCCATTTTTAAAAGGTGAACCTACTTTTTATTTTATTTTCTGCCTACTGCTTCCTTTCCCTTCTCCCCTGTTTTTCTTGCCCATTATTGTCTATTTAATGTGAATCTGCCTTAATGGGGATGGAACTGTATCCAGAGTACTATTAAGATAAGAAATATTAGGAAGGAAGATTGAAAGTGAGGGGTTTAAGGATTTGGGGAGAGGGAATAGCAAATTATTTAGAGAGAAACAAGGGAAAAACTAAGAAGTTAAAATATCAGAATCAGCATGATGGCTGCAGACTAGCTTCTGAGAGACACAGATGGTCTGCATTCTCCAGAACAAAAACAAACAGGAAGCAACAGGGCCAGAGCCCCCTCTCCCCTCCATTTCTCCCTCCTGTGTAAATTAGAAAAAAACCTCTGAAATATATTCAGATCATAAAGTTTCCTTCAAACACTGGAAAGGGACCAAAGTAAGAGAAATAAGAAAGAACTGGCACTAGCAGGTAAAATGCCAAGGGGACATCACATTTTGGAGGTGGAAGGGAAATCAGGGATTGAACTTGCCTAGTTCGGAGAAAAGTCAGACTCTATAGTTAACCACTGGTAAATTTGTCAGAGGGGTGGCAAATGTGAAGTCTGGAGAAGAGGAAAGCCTCATTTTGGGGAGTCCATTTTCTGGAGTTGGGGTGGGAGAAGGCGATGCAGATGTGGAGGGTGGTTTGGAGGAGGGCAGGGACGGAAAACCAGGGAGTCGTCTGGGGGCACACTGAGTCAGTCAGGGTTTCAGCTTGGGTGATAACAAGCTCTCAGGACATGGCTTTTCTCTTAGAAAATGCTGTCGCTGGAATGGATGGCTACTTACAGGTTAAAACACAGTAAGAGCTCTTCCATTCCCAAATCTTAATGCTAAATTAGTGCCTAGAGCAGCACGTGTGTATAAGCAAAACATCAAAAATCCACAGAATAGGGTTCAGGGGCAGAGGGGAGGTGTGTGAAATGCACTCCTCATCTCCTTGTCCACAGGCCTGAACAGCGCAGAGCTCTTGGAGGGGAAATCGCCGGGGGTAGTGGGGGGGACCCGAGACTTACAAGCCATCCCATAGAGATAAACCGCCCAGGTCCCCTGTGACTGTGGCAGAGTGAGGACAGTTTTCATGTTCCAAAACTAACTGGACATTAAGGAGTGTCTGTAAGAGTAAAAGCGGTGGGAGTGGAGGATGGAAATAAAAAGAAAAAAAAAAGTGTTCTTGTTGAAAGTTTTAAATTACAGGCTCAGTAAAAAACTGGCATTCCACCACATCCGGTCTAGTTACCAAATGGAAAAATAGGGTCATTAACATGTTTATTTGAATTACATTAGTCCTTCTCTTTCATATTTAATTTATTCTGTTAGAAAAAAAAAACAACACAACACTCTGCATGCTGGTGAAAGACAGGAGTGTAATGGATCAGGGAGCCAAATGCCATGATCTGTACCCATTGTCTACCCTGCTAAGGCTTTTCAGAACTTACCAGGTTCATTCAGGGATTCTGCCTATTGGGAGGAAGGGTAGGGTACAGAAAGATGTAAGGTACAGATGCCACTGAGTCATTAAAATAATATTGAAGGGCATTTGAATTAAGGAGTGGGTGTGGGATTTTAATATGGAAAGGAAGTTCAGAAAAAAGTAGAAAAGGTTGGGATAAACGACCTTTTCTCTGGATTGAATGTCCAGACATAGGGTCAGTGCTGAGCATTTCACACATGATGTGGGTGTTGTAGAAAACAGGGAAATCTGTGTTATTGGTGTTCTGGGTGTTAAAAGGCAGAATCTTCAGGATGATCTCAGAGCCTTGCAGTTGTCTGAAACAGTTCAGATCAACTTCCATACAAGCATGGATAATGCCATAAATACATTTAGAGGAAAAGGAAAGAAAGCATATTTTTTAGGATGGTGTCTGGAGATGACCTGTTTACCGTGGTCGTGTTGACATGGAGAGGACATAAGACTTGGTATCATAAGAACTATCCTTGCTCTACAATTTACTGGCTACACTAGGACACATAATGTAACTGAATCAGTTTCCCTCACCCATAAAATGGGAATATGAACAGTCACCATTGAGCCGTGAGGATCAAATGACATAATCCATGCAACAGTGTGCTCTAAGGCACACAGGGAAGACATTCTTACTTCCTGGTGACTGTGGTGCCAAGCAAAGGCCACACAATGTGCCAACTGTCCTTAGAAGCAGGCTTGGGAACCAAGGTGGAGGTGCTCTGATGAAGCAGAGGAGGATGCAGAGCTCCACCCCAGGGCTGACTGGCTGTATCGCTCACTATTTGTAGGGATTTCTCACCTGGATGCTGACTTGGGTTCACTGATTGCCTCCACAGGAGGCTGCCACCTACTCTTGATGAGTCACCTAAAGTTCAGATCTTACCTGTGCTAGTGATGCTAATGTAGAGATAAGCTCTTAGATTTTTCAGCTAACACTGTCAAATGGCAGTGCCAGCCACGCTCCATAATGCAGGCCAGCCCGCCCAGCCTAGCCTTGGTTCTGAACCCACTGGTGCTTCAAGTCCAAGCTCTAGTTTCAATGGAAAAATTGGCTAGGTAAGCATTGCCTTGTACCTCCTCTTTAGGATCTCCAAAATAAGTAAAAATTTCAGTATCTACCTTTTCCTTAAGGCAAGTCTCTTATTTTGCCACAGACATTTTCTGTTATGATTCTTCCTTTGATCCTGTTTGTTGAAACATTTTGCCAGCTGCATCTAAGCTGAACTTTGGCTCAAATATAATTGCATTCATGGTAAGATCATTCTGGCTTCAGCCCAGAGCATACTTAGGATGTAATTTTGACAGAAGAAGGGGAGAATTAAATCACAACAAATCTAGTAGATAATGGCAGCCCATGTTTGGGGGACACTTTCTGGATGAAGTACTTCAATAACTAAATCACTAAATACATAAATAAGGATAGGAGAAAGCTCAACATCTATTAAAATAACCATAATATAAGGTGGAGGCTTCTATTCACAATGATCAAATCCAGGAAGGAATATGGTAAATGCCTACGAAGAAATGAAAGGCCTGGGTAAAGTGAACACAGATTTGTTTATCAAACTGTAGTATATGTGAATTAGAAGTCATCTTATTACTTTTAAAATAAACAATGTAAGGCAAAGTAAAAAAATGCTTTATACAGCAGGCAGTAAACTTATAAAGTTCATTAAAGTTTGATAACAGAAATAGTATCACAAAGGTTTAGCTAAATTCATGGAAATAAGTCTGTAGTTGTTTATTCTGGGAAACTAGGACATCTGGAGGAAAGTAATTCTTGAAGTTAGTAACAAGGACAATCGTGTCTTACACGACAACTGCCCCCTGAGCTGAAAGGTCCACAGGCCTGACCCACTGGGGCTTTTCTTGTAACTATATGCTCATAAGAAACGAGGGGCGACTGTAGTGCTGACATTAGCTGTGTCAGGGATAGAAGTGCCACAAATTCTCGAAACTACAATCATACATGTGGTATTGCCTAAGTCATGTCATGCCATCCTTCTTGGCAGCAAAGAGTAATTTCCTCAGAGAGGAAAGTAATTTAACAAACATCAAACAGCTGTTAAGTGGTAGACTTGGGATTTGAACTCAGGATTATGTGCTTCCAGTTATGCTACCACCCCGCTGCTATTTTCTGCCCAGCTGCCTGGTATATTCACAGCTTAAGATGACCTGAGTAACCTGGTAAAGCTGTATGAAGTCTTGTTCTTCATTTCCCTTAGTATCTGAACTGTGTCTGCAGTAGCTTCTTGCTAAGAAGCCATGTGAACATCTGTAGTTTTACATTAAGATGTCTCCAGCTCTCATTAAGCAGGAACAAAAGAAGTAAGCAGATCATAAAAAGGTAAGACTTATGGCTAGCAACACATGCAGCTATGGATTATTACAGAGTATCACAGACTTCAATGTATAGTAACAGCAACTCTCTCTTCTCTACTAACTCACCTAAAGATTCATTCTCAGTTTTCCTCACCTAAACTCACATATTTCAATAAAAGTAACATCTAAGGATTGAATGAGTACCACGGACTCCAACAACCTGCTTGCCTTGCTAATTTTTATAAGGAGTGGGTGATCAGAATGGAAGATGAGAAATGCAGGAGGTATCTGGATGGTGGGACGAAGCATGGTGAAGAGGGGAACAGAAATTGGACAAAGAGCTAGACTCTTGGTGGTTTAATGCTCATGAGGTTGGTTTCTTCCATATTTGGAAGAGTTTAAATTCAGTTGTAGGAGATTTTGTGATGCAGGGTGTTGCTAAACGAAAGACATACTATAGGAGCTTTATGTCCCTCACAAAAACAAAGAGCATTTCAAAATTATTCGTGCCTTTGAATATATTGGTAAATACTTGTATCTTCATTTCTGTCCTTGTAAAACAGGGCCACTTACTTTTTATATATTTATAACTATTGTATATGTTTACAAGTGAATAGGAGCTATTTATGTGTATTACTGAAAATTCAGGTAAAAGTAAAGTCATCCATAATCTTTTTTGCCAGGGTTCTTTTTGCTTTCCTTCTTTGATTTTCTGCTCTGTCTTCTTTTTTCTCTAGGATTTTAGCCCATTTAATAATGCATTTATGTAACTCTGACTGGCAACCCATCGCTTTTACGGACAGTCCCCCGGAGATGGACTGCCCCGAGAGTGACTGTCACTGGCCAATGAAAAAATCAGGGTGGTGTGATATTATTAAGAAAGGATTAAAATAATTATCTGAGCAGATTTTTTTAACTATTTAAGAACACTTCCTACCTAAAAACATACTTTCTCCTAATACTAATTTGACAATCTCACTGCAAATAAGACCTGGGGATGTGGCATTACTGAATCTGGCAAAGCTACATCATGTTGTGTTTGCTTAGCTAAACTAAAGAAACTGGGAAGTGCCAAGGGAGAAAGAGGATGTGATGAAATGTCAGTGGTTATTGTCTAGACCCAGAGAAAAACTTCTCAATGAAGACATTAGATTTACTAAAGACTCAGCATCATGTACTGACTGGGCTCTCTTTTTCTTGTGTGCAGCAATCTTGATTATAATACTTAGTTTTCATGGCCTCTTCCTACTGATAAAACTCCTATGAGCTTGGATTTAATCCTGACAGAGCTATTTGCTGGGGTTGATCTCTGCTTGGTTCATCCCCTTTGACGGGGGGAAAAGGGCAGGTAGTGGACAGAACATCAGAGTGATGGTCAGCGGCTCTGAGCTCTGCTTCTGGCTCTTGATTCTAATGAGAAGTGTTGAGCTGGGTAAAATGACTGAACTGTCTAGATCAACATGCCTTCATCTGTAAATTGAAGGACTCCTTTCACAGCTAAGTTACAATTTTGTGAGCCTTGTCTGGCTGGTTTTCTTGGTTAGAACGTGGGTTTAAAGCAGTTAACATTATACATTCAGTTATACAGGTACAATGGTTCTGTATAATGCTTTACATATAGTACTTCCTCAATAGATGTTTGTTCAATGAATAAATGTCTTGCACAGAGAAAAACTATACGTTAATACAAAAAAATCCAATTTCATAACCAAAGATCCTAATTTAGGTTAAAATAGAGAGATGCTAACAGGGACCATAGGGCTTGTATTTGAGCCTCTGGGCAAAATAATTCAAAACAAGGGTTGCACTAATATTGAGTCTGTGGTATTGCTACAGCTATCTGTGGCCTAAGAACAAGGTTATCATTTGTTACTCCTCGAATCAGTTGAGAGTGCTCTTCCCAAAACATTCTTCCAAAAAGATATTAATCCTAAGAGAATTCCTTGACTTTGAGGTTACACAAGTGGTTCATCAAATCCTGAAACCATTCAGTTGAGGTAGAATACTCCAGATATTTTTCTCTCCATTTTTCACATGGGAAAGATTAGACTGCTTCCATTGCCGCCATCCTAATTCCTATAGCAGTGGGAAGTAAGTCAACCAGTACTAAAGTCTGAGCCACTAGCTCTTTGTAAAATCTTTGAGCATAGACTTTGTCCACGTGTAGGACACACACTGATTTAGGCTGTAGTCACATGCCAGAATTTTGCCTTCGACAGTGAGAATCATGTCATAAAAGGACGTGTAAAAATATAAGTTGAGACAATAATATTAACGACCTGATCTGTGTGGTCAGATATAACATAATATGAATTCTTTAGCCATACTTTTAAAAACCAACTAAAAACAGGGATTAGATGCTGGAAGACAAAGGATCTAATATCAGAACAAGTAACCTCAGCTCATAAATCTCTGATATCTTTAATTTGCCTCCAACATCTAGAGTTTTGTTTTGTTTTCCATTAGTGTATTGCGTTCCCTGTCTCCCCCCCTTCTACAATCTGGTCAGTCATCGTTGCTGAGAGTGAAACCCAGTCACGGACAGGGCTCCTCTCAGGGCCTGCAGAACAGATCTACTGAGTCTCACATCTCCTGGTTGCAGGGACAAGTAAACACGGTTTTATTTTAGTAGCTCTGTTGTAGCTCCTCGAGCAGCTGTCTGTATTGCACACAAGCAGCTCCTCTTTTCAGGGGGTTATAACTCAACCATCAAAATACCAGAATATGCTTTGGTTTGAAACTTGGTGTACAGAGTCCCAAGCCCAAAATGACTGTGGTTTACTTCCAAATTTAAGAAAATACTGAGCTTTGTAGGTTATTTATTTACTGTTTTCAAATTTGTTTGAAGAGTCTTTTAAGCTTGCCATAGGAAAATGTACTAAAAAAGATGCCATTTTAGTACCTTTAGTAATTCATTCTGAAATGCAGCCTACCACTGAAAAGGACAAAATGGTGGGAGAATAAGAGTTTATTTATTTTATTTTCTTACCAAATACAGATGTTTTGAACACTTCTGTCCCCATCGGTGTTCAAAATATTGCTGTGTTGTAACATAAGAAAATAAAGGCGTTAACTTCTCTCTTTTGTTCCTCTCAGTGATGTGCAGAATGGATTAATGAGTCCTTGTTGTTGGCCCTTGTATAACTCAAAAACTCATTTCAACTTAAATAAATTAAGTAAGTAATTAGTTCATAATATGGCCTAATCACCTCTGGTATTTTGAAACAAACAAAAACACAAAAATGGCTGTCGCACATTTGCACTTAATTACTTCCATATAAAAGACCCGTGTGGCTTTTATTACAGGTGACATAAGTTTTAAATCTAAGCTTTGTTTGTGATAGAAAACCTGGGCTATGGTATTGTGTAGACTCTGTACCCTTCCCTACTCTTTTCCTAAAGAAAGACAGTCTATGAAACCACGTTCTTGCTCTTTTAATTGGCAAAAGCAAGGACTTTATTTTAAAAACTCTGGAGAATAAGTTATTTCCTACCGAGGCTCAAAGGATGTTAGTTAAAAAAAACATACCATTTCTAGAATTTCTGCAATGTTCAATTTTTGCTCTTGGAGTCTGAACAGTTCTTGTTTGCATACATGTCTATCTGGGGATTGCTCTTGGTGCTAAGGACAGCCGTATGGAAATCATCCCAGAAGGATATACCTAATAGAGCAAAAAACCCTTGCTAAGTCTCTAATGTAAAGGAATGAAAAAAGACTTCTTAACAACTGTGTAATTGTGAGTTCTAGCCTTAAAGGAACTTTCTTGGCTTGGATTTCTTCCACCCTCCCCCTCAGATACTTAATAATCAAAGTATATGCCAAGAAACTAATGATGCAGACCAGAGTATTACACATGAACTTGGACCTCTTTCCCACCGTGTAGTGTGTAGTGTGACCAAATAGGTACTAGGAAATTAGTGATAGAAAATAGATAATACCCTATGATCTACAGCAAGGTACCACTTCCTAGCCTTAATGAAATGGGTAAAAAGAGCCCCGGGATAGGTTCTGAAGTTTCTAGGCTAATCTGACAACCAGTTGCAAAAGGAAGCAGGATCAAACCTCCATTTGTAAACATCCAGGTCATTTGCTTGGCATGAACTCATGAGCTGTATGTCAGCTGCACACCACACTGCTCTCTAGGTGACATCTTTTATTACCCTGCTTTTGTAACACTTTTTCAGTTCAATACAGAAACCTAAGCACAAATACAAATTTTCCCAAGCTGTGACAGCTTTATGGATATCAGTCATTTTAGAACTTAGACCAATTTATCTTTGGATGTTTGACCTGGGAAAACTTCCCCTTTAGTTTCCTGACTCAAGCAAATCCATCTAATGAAGTGCTGCATGCCTTGTTGGTTGTGGCCATTCATTCACTTAGAGATGTCTTACACATAGTAGGAACTCAATAAATATTTGCTTTCCAGAATGGAACTAGCCTTATTGTAAGGGAAAAGGGTATATACATAAGAGAGTTCTAAATGAACTTGATAGAGGACTAATAGATCTTGAATATATTTTTAAAAGTTCAAGGGGTGAAAACAGTTGGGTTTTGATACAGCTTCCCGAGGGAAGTAGTGGAAGTTTCATTACTCAGGGCATTTTAAACTAGAGTAGACAGAACACTAGTGGTGTATGTTGAAATAAAATATGCGTAGTCCGTCTGTGGATTAGTGTTTACTTTCAATATAATTATAAGTGAAGCAACACTGCAATGGGAATTTTTCATACACACGGAAAGCTATGGCTACTATGTTTCCACATCGACCATATGTTGCACATATTGGTTGGTGTGGATGCGTGTCTCTACTGCCCTCTAGTGGATGAAATGTAAGACCTACCTGATCAGACCAATCTGACAAGCTACTGTGGTTTGGGGGTATATCAATCCTTAATCATTTAGGGTAGAAAGGAAATAGCTGTGTTGATGCATTTTCCATCAAATTATAAAATTGAAGGGCACTAAAAACAACAGAGTCAAACTCTGTAATTAAGACTGCCATTTAATGTTTGTTCGCACACGGTATTCATTTCTGTGTATCCCTGCCAAAGATCCATTGTGTAATGTTGTCCTCACATGACATTAAAAACACCAGTTCCCTGGAAAATGTAAGAAAGAAACTGTGCTGCCTCAAAATATATGGAGTCTACTTTTGGAAACAGAAAATTAATACAGATGCAGTAAGATTATTTGGAACACAAATAATGGCTAGAAGAAACTTGAAAAGCAGGACTGCTCTTAAACCTGAGCAAGCATAGTAGCAATCTATGGGTGTGTTGGCTAATATTCAGAAGAGGGCAGGCAAAATGGGTTTCAGAACAGGGAAGCTGATTTGAAAAGGACTGACTAAACACACCCTTATCTATACTAATGGGGCAGGCAAATAAGTCTAAACACACATTTGGTACGGGGAGCATATATTTAATGCTATCATATTTAGGCTGCTTTTCAGGCGCAGAGTCCAGATGCTCTACTCCACAAAAGAGAGACGTGGATCTGTATAGTTCATTAGCATTTTGTCATTAAGACACAGGATAAATCTGAAGGTAGTTCTCTTTGTATAACATCAATTATTTTAAAGGATTTAGGCTTTAATCACTAAATTTTAGTCCCAAACTTAGCATGTAAGATAATTCTCCTACAATATGAAGAGGAAACAATTGTAGAATTTGAGCTGTGGAAACTGATATGCCGGGTAGAATAAATGAAATCTGAATGAAAAGAAACATATCCTGTGCATGTTGATGCAGCAGGCCAGTGGCCATTACTGTGAATGTGGGGGAAAGAAGTGGACTAAATCTTTAAATATCCTAAGTTATTAGAAGCTGGTGACGTGGGGTTAGATGCACCTCTGAGGAGGAGAGGAGAATCTGGACAGGCATGGGGCCAGACTGCGTCTTTTGAGTGAGTGGCGATTTTCACAGTACATGATTTGGTAAGGAGTGATGATGGCTTAACAGTCAGAGGTAGGTTCCAGAGGATTTCTCCTCGTCAACTTAAGAAAAAGCAACAGACCTACCTAGGAAAAGGTGAAAAATAACATGAAGTCTCTCATTACCTGAGTGGCCTAGAAGAAAACCTGACCCAAATAAATACCCTGGAAGCTTGGTTTTCATCTCAATCAGATTTACTGCTACAGCAATAAGCATCTTTATAGACAGATGACTGGAAGTCCCCAGGAGAGCTGGGGGTAAATAGTATGGGCCACATGAAGAAATTCAGCCCACCTCTGACTTAGTACCATGGACAGAGCTGCCAGCCAGAAGGACAAAGAAATCAGTGCTGCATTTAAAAAATGCTTCTTATCCCCAGTATGACTGGCTTGTGGAATTGTGTTGGAATTGTGTTCAGATAGGGAAGCCATTGGAGCTGAACAGGACTGGCTCTGAATAAAAAGGTGTCTTGTCCACCTGTGCACATGGAGGAAGGAAAGATATAGGAGAATGATGTCCCCTTGACCTTTCTCTGCCACTTTCTGGATTTTGAAAAAATTACAGTACTCTGAAGAATAATACTTAGGCTTTCCCATGACAGGATGAACCTACATATATTTCAGCCTTAGGATCTCTAGGGCACAGAGATTGCTATGGGGTAGAAGTAAGGGAAGAGAGGTAAACAAAGACAACTTTAAAAGGAGGTCAAGAACCTCTGTTCTATCTCCTGTCATGGTGCATCACAAATCAGATCCTGTTTTTCCTCTCAGTTATGGCCTTTGCAGGGTGAAAGGCATTGTTCAATTCTGCAACTGAGTAACAGAATTAGGGAAATTAATGCGAGCCCTCTCACACTTGAGCAGTGAGTGGGTCTCCTTTTCTGCCCTGCTGAAGCCTGAGGTAGAGACCTAGTTTTATGAAAGAAAGCCACCTGGAACAAATTGTCTGACTGTTACATTAAATCTCACTGTCACTTGCTGAAAATAGGGAGTCAAAGTTTCTCCTATTTGATTATGAACCAGAAACTTATTATTTCTAAAAGAACTTAATTGTAGGGAACCTCTGGGTTGTAGTTTTAATCATTTTTTAGAATTTTCTTTTACATCTTTTGTGTCTTGGGCCTTCATGTCCACAAGGGAGTTAATGGGGGCATAAGGGGAGCTGGAACCTGGAATTTCTATCAGTTCACTGCACATGTTCACCAAACGCTGAAGTCCTGACTTGAAACCTCAGCAAGACAAGCTCAGCTCTGTCTGCCCAGCAGCCTTTCAGAGGCACTAAGGGTAAGAGAGAAGGTAAGTAATTCACTATGCGTCCCCATTTCTATAATGGGGAAGGACTTCTTGATACATTTACAATACTCCTCTGGGGATATTTCATCAGTTATACCTAAACTCTAATGGACAATAATTGATTTGAACTTTCCACTTAGCACAGAGCTGTAAACAGCTTCACTGCAGCCGGCAGCAAAGAGCCGACGTTTTGTAAAGTGGAGAGAGATTCACAAACTTTTGTATTGGGTCAGGCCGTAGCCTAACAGCTTTTGTATCCAGGGAAGAAACAGTTTGTCCTCCTGGTTTTAATAGCTGGGCTAATCGAGTTTCAAGCCTGCAGTAGGTATAGGTTATCTTTTGAAGGCAGTCCATTTTAACCCCTCACTATTATGATGGGTTTATAACCCAGCCATAAAAATGCACTTCTGATTGAGACATACATTAAGACCCACTCAAAAACATAACTTTCAGAATGCTAATTTCCTGCTGAAGGGAAAAATAAGACATTAAAGTCATTTTAAGACTATAGTGTTGTGGTTTTTTGTTTTTTGTTTTTTGTTTTAACTCTCTGTGGTTGGTGAACCTCTCACAGAAAATCTCTCTTGGTCAATGTCCCTCATCCCGTGGACATCAGTCTGCGTCTGTCCCTCTGTCTCCCCACCCTGCTTTGTTTCTGGACATTGTGTAGGGAAGTGTCTCCCAGAGGGACCCTGCAGATGGCCTGCTGCAAGGCTTGGCTGAGCAGGGGTGCGGCTCTGCTCCTCAGCTCCTGCCCCTCTCTAGCCCCACAGAAGTAGAGGAAGTCTGGAGGAATCCTTATTCTATTTAAATCAGTTTTTCTCTCCCCCTCAGGCATGACAGCAAGGTAAAAAAATGAAGAGAAAGGAAAGACTAAGGGCATTTTGCTTAGACCCCTGCATCTCTGCTCTAACTGCGGCTTTCCTACCTTTTCCAGGTTGATTTCTTGCACTGGGATTCAAAGCGCCCCTGGCAGCGGCCCAAGGACAACAAAGGCCCCTTGGAGTGGCTGCTGCTGCTCCTCTGGTGTCAGAGCCCCACCAGCCTCCTGGCAGTGAAGTGGGACCTTATATAATCCCAGTTAGAGCTTTGTAAAAGCCATTTTAGTCTGACATGTGAGGAACACACAGCAAGAAGGCGCAGTTTGTGAATATATTGCTACCTGTCATTACTCACCTTATGTGAGTTTGACACAGAATATGAATTTTCTGGTAATTCAGCTGATGAGGTTGTAAGTGCAAAAACATTTCATTGTCAGAAAAACAGATTTGCCCTCCACCTCCAATTGTAGCTCTTTTTTTCTAGAAATCTACAGGAAAAACAGGATATGATCAGACATTCTGTAAGATGTTGTCCAGATTCTGAAATGAATTTCAAATCAAACTAAACGTAACTTGCTCTGCTGTGCCCTGAAAACAACCACCTGTAGATTCCAGACATCAAGCCTAGGTCTGGTTTTGATTCTAGCACTGATTACAGGTGACACTCAGGGAAACACTTTATCTTACAGAGCCTCACCTTTCCCATTTGGGAAGAATGATACCTGCACATTCATATTCATTTATATTTATTTACTGATAAGATGAATGAAATGATATGATAAGCCACTGGACAAAATGTTGTCATACATCTTTAAGGCCAGTCACTTTTAAGGTAGCATGACCAATGATTGACAGTAGTGAAGTTCACTGCATTTTATCCCCTCTTAAGCAGAGTGCAATATGGAAATGGTACTGCCTGTCTATTGGCTGCAGTATTCTTCTCCTGACAAACCCTTTTCTTCCATGGTCAGAGGGCAACATTATCTCTGAATCATTTTTAGCATCCTCAATTTGGTTTCACCTATGTTTAAAATTCACCTAGCTTTCAGTTGAGTCACCAACACCTTTCAACATCAAGCTTCCACAGAACACTCTTTAACCACAAAATTTCATACAATGATTCCCAGTGACTTAAAATTATTTCCTCAAAGATCAATGGTTTAACAATTATTACTCTGTGAGGTATTTACATTGTAGGCCATCACTGTATCAGGTTCAGCTCTCATAAATTTCACTAAGCATAAAATATGCTTTAAAAATAAAATGATGACAAAAGTTAATAAAGGAGTGGCTAGCTTAAATTCACCCTGTGTTTTATATCAACCTTGGGATTCAAAGTTCCATAATTAATGGAAATGGAAAAAGCTTAGAGAGGGTTCAGGGCAAAGGTCAAACAATTTTCCCTCCTTCCTTGCCCAAAATATTTTAAGAGGTGATTTGATAATGGTTATCAGTACAAAGATGTGTTAATAGATGTTCTTTATCTCTAATTTCGATTAAACATTTAAAAAGGGTGCTTAAAAAGTAGCAGGGATTTAGTTTAGTTATAAAATTCTGACATATTTCAGGAGCTGTTAAATCCTCATATGAAATACTGTGTTGTAAATTTTGTGAAATGCATTTGGTCTCCTTTTGTCTGTGACAGTTCAGGTGAAGTGTTGCTACAGGCAGGGCAGGTGAGCCAAAGGAGTTCTAGACTGTGGCTTTTTACAAAAGTTAAAGTGAGTTGTAGAGCTTATCCTGAAACACTCTTTCACAGTAAACATGTGTGTGATATGACTGAAATGCCCTTTGTCCTATGTTGACTACTATTGTGGGAACCAAGAACATATGAACTCTTTGGTCCCGTGATTGGTCAGTCCTTAAAAATGCTTGGCAGAAGTCAAGGGAGCAAATCTAGCACCTTTAAAACAAATAGAAGATTTCCTTGTTTGCTTTTAAAAATGACATTTACTGATTTTTTTTTTCTTTAGAGTATTCAGCTGTATTCAGCTATATTATAATTGTCCTATAATAACCTAATTCAGGGACATATCTTTAAAAACAATGTATTATTCAGCAACCTCAGGTAAACACGCAATTTAGTAGTGGAAAATATGCACACAGAGACAAGTAATCATAGATACAAAGCATGGTGAATTTCTGTGCCAGGCACTTCACACCCCACCTCATCTCGCAGGGAAACTAGAGAAGGGGCAGAACCATTTGTATTATGATAATTCACAAAGGGAGGCTATATAGATATGCATGCAAAGTCTCTCCCCACCTCTCCATTTACATGCCAGGATTTCAACTCTGCCACACTGAGTCCCTTCATTTAGCCAATTAGTCTTTCCAGCTTCATGTAATGCACGCCAAGAAGAAGGAGAAATAGAAGTGCTGACGTTCACTGCTTTGAAAGTTGCTATTCTAATGCCAAAGCTGCCTCTTGAGCAATTTCCAGAATGTATTAACATGGGAGCAAAGCTCTATTCCTAAAGACATGGATCACATTATGCAGGGGAGCCCCTTCAATGTGTCACCATTGTACAGTATCTCCTCCATCCCTTACAAGACCTTTATAGTTGTAGTTAGCATGGGCTCATGTTTATGGTCCTTACTCAGGCAAAACCTAGGAGGTCTTCCTGAAGAAAAGGGGCCAATTTAAAAATATTTAGCAAGCAAAGCATGCTTTCTGGACGATAGCATTGGCAGTCTTTGCATGGCTGTTCTGAAGAAAACCAGTCAAGATCCAAAGCGAACCAGTCTCTCAGCTTAAGTTAAAATGATGGATTCTTCAATTTTGGTCTTTTTTTTTTAACCAGCTAAATCTAAGTTTAATTCTAATAATTTAATTTGACATGCAACGCCTAGAATTTTCCCCTAATATTAAGGACCAAGTTGAAGAGTTGATATTTAAAGGAAATATGAATATGCTTCCACACTTGCAAAATTGTGTAGCTGTGTGTCTAAGTGCCCCTTAAACATGTGATTCTCATACTCCGCAGGTAATAAGGAGTTGCTCTGAAATACTCAAAACGATTCATTCCCCTTCTGTTGACTCTCCTGGCCACAGATGAAACAGTGACTGAGATTTACATACCACTCTCCCCTTTTCTGTCATGAAGGGATTTGCATGAGTCAGTTTGTGTTAGCCTGGCCCAGTATGAATTCGCCCTTTCTTTGCTTCACTCATGACCTTTGCAAGAGGTGTTGGGTAGATCCTTCACTGAGGAGAGTGGCAGAGTGGGCAGAGCACTTGACTGTGACCAAGTCCCTGAGCCTAAGTCCTACTCTTCTACAAGTTAGCTCTGCTTCTTGGCCCACTTCTCTCTTGTAGGTCTCCTCTACCCCCTCCACAGAATTTGGGCATTAACTGAGACAATCCTGCAAAATTCCTTTGAACTTGTTGTTTCCCTAAAAAGCTTCTCAAAATGTCTTCTTTCTTTGCCTTTGGTTCTGTAGTTTAAAATCTGGGCTCAATTTATCCCTTGAGTTTTTCCTTCAGCCTTCCTTTAGAATCTCCTAAGTTTGCAGTACCTCAGGCCTCCAGTTTTTTCTTTTAACACTCATGCATTTGAGGGGCTGATGCATGCGTTCATCTTTTCCTCTAACCTACCTCTCTTAGGGAGGATTAATCAAGCTAATTTAGTTAACACTTCCTCTTCAGAATACAGCTGACTAGATGTTAGGCTAGCACCTCAAATTCCATGTAGAGCATTCTCCCTTCCCTTTTAAATCATTCTGCTATCCAAATTCTGTGTAACCACAGTCCATGACACCATTCAGTGCTCCAAAGCTCTGATAAACGTGCACATTTTAAAATACTTTGCTTCTCATATATAGCCAATTATCAGAGCTAGAGAACTTATTATGATCTTAACTCAAATAGACATGTTTTTATTATTATCTGTGGCCAGCTCCTGACTACCATGTACCTAGGATGTGACTGCCTCCTCCCTCCAAACACATGCTCAGTGGTGTGCCTGTCATAGTTCCTCTGCTCTCCTCCAGTGGATTTCTATTCCACTTCAGGTCCATTGTGAGATGCAAACTCCCGGCACTGGAAGCCCTCTGGAGGTTTGCTCACCTGATCTGTCAGAAAATGGTGCTACTAAGGCCCACCTAGATCCATTAAGCAAATCCCCTTTGCCTTCTGGCTTCTTCCCACTGAGAGTCTTCCTTTTATGTGGGAAAAGCCCATCTCTGAACCTTTCCCACATAAGCCTGCATCTGAGGAATTATGCTTTATGCACTGAAGAAGATCTTCCCTTCCTTCAAGTTATAGTTTAAGCACTGCTTCTGCCAGATTTTTATCAGCCAATTGCCAACTCTCTAAAACAAAGTAAAACCTACTCCATCCGCCTTGCCATCCTTAGAAAAAACTGTTGTATTTTAAATGTTTATTGTAGTTGCTTGTAAATTCCACTAATGGTAGGGAAAACAGTGGGTACTCAACCAATACAGTTTGGTTAATTTATTGCCTTGCAAGTTCCGGTCTTGGTTTCAGATAGTTATATATAAGAAATCCCAACTGTCCTGTTGTGTAACAGACAAAGTCACTTAAGTCCTCTGAATCTTGAGAACTATCAACTGCTATGCATGTGGTAGGTACTGGTAAACGCTTGTTGAATTGGATTGTGGAGGAATCATCTTAACCAGTTTACTCATGGAGGAGGGAGTAATCAGAAGATTATTAACATAAATACTCCATAGCAGCATCTAAGTGTAATGAAAAAATAATACTTAAATGAGTTTCTCAAATTTCTCATATCCTCTTGATTATTTAATATCATATTGATAAAGACATACTTTTAAAAATAGCTTTGATTTTAATACACTAAATTTACACACCAGGAATCAGACACTAGCAAAATCTCATAGACTGATTTATTTCTCTATAATATATCTGTCTTGAGAACATCAGCAGGAATACACCCAAGAAATACGCCCCTCATGGGATCAACTATATAAAAAGACAGAACACATCACCAGCATAAAAAATCATTATCCATCTAATTTCTCCCATTCTGGATGGCTCCGGTGAGCCCCTCCATCATTACTGACTAGGGTTAAGATAGACCTTAATGGATTAATTAAAACAAAGTGGAACTGCAATGCAGACTGAAGAGCAGGAGATCCTGACATAGATGAGGCAACAATCCTATTCTTTCACTTAAATGTGCAAGACGTGGCTACCGCCAAGGGCCGTACATTTGTACTTTAGTCTGCAAAAATAAGATTTGGTGTTTGTTGTCTTGGTCTTCCCCTCAGCACACATCAAAATCTAGTACTTGGGTGTTTATCAAAATTATCATATAAGAAATTAAATGTTAGAAATTGGGGATCAACAGAGGTGAGGCTTAGAACCTCACCCCCCCTGTTTTGAGAGAAATCTTCTGCATCCGTGGATGTTTTGTTGCCCTTGTCTAGCTTGGATTAATACTTAGCCTATAGGCACACACTTGATCATCTACATTTGCTTTCTTACAGCACTAAACTATGTTTTCTACCTTTATCTTGCATCTACCTACCACTTCAGCATTTTATTAAAAATAATAATAATAATATTAATAATAATAATAAGGGAGAAATGTGGGATTCACATATAAATCAAGTATAAAAATCAAATGAATATTCATATTTGACCTGATTGTTTATAGTTCATAATGTGTGCTCAAAACCGAAAGTTTCTGTGACGACTGCCCTTGTACTGTTCACCAAGTAAGAACTTATTCACTCTGTAAGAATTTGTACACCATGTAAGAACCTGTTTGTTGTGCTTCAGAAGATCCGAGACTGATGAGAATTAGGCTTGGGGTGGATTAATGATTGTGCATTGAGTCCCCTGTACAGAATTTTATTGTTGTTAACTGTTAACAACCATTTGATTAATAAATATGAGAGATGCCCTCTCAAAAAAAAAAATAGAATTAAATGTTAAGACTTTCTTTTTCTTTGGGACTGTGGGGAGCACCTGGAGGAGAGGTAAAGCGACAGAGGCAGCGAGGTCAACTTGGTAACCAAGAAGCACCAGGCAGGGGAGAGGTGATTGTCTGAATGCCAGTGTGACTCTCAGAAGAGCCAGGACGCAGCATATTCACAAAGAGCTGAAAGGGAGAAGAGCCGACAGCCATAAAGTCACCCGGGATACACCGAAAGGCAGCCACTGTAATGGAAACCTGGAGAACTTTCTTTTAAAAAACATTTCAAAATTCAAATGTGAAAGAAGAAGACAAAAATCCGAAGGGCACAAGTTAGGGTCTTTTCCTTCTTGTAAAAGGGACAGAAAAAAAACCCAAAGCAATACCCCAGAAGTCCTGTACTATACTGGCAGTTGCCTCTTTCTTCATGAGGCAAGTCAGCATATCCATGACATGAATACCCACTTTCCTGATGGTGACAACCAGGATCCATCACACACAAAATTAAATATGCAGGTATTAAGAGAAAAAGAAAAAAAGAAACATAAGAAACTCTGACTCTGGAACTGGTGAGGCTGACTAAGGGAGACTGTGTCATTAATATCAAGCACATCCTCTGAGTCTAGAGAAGCATCTATGAAGCTGGACTGGAACAAGCAGGACTCATTTCCACCAAAGAGGAGATGCCCTTAAGGATTCCAGAAATGGGGATCTGGGCAGCTTTCAATTTCTTTTTCGAAACAACAGAAGAAAGGCAGGATCCTCTGGGGGTCATGTTTGGCACCACCACGTTGCATCCTGGTATCTAAATGGTGAGTAATTGAAATGAAAAGACACCTATTCAGGGACTGCCCTGGGGTTTAGAAGCAAGTACAAGTTCTGAGCCTTTTAGTAGATTCCATCTGTGATTCTTGCATTAGGGGAAAAACTTGCAATAAGTTCAAACGAGAGCACACCACTCAAAAACACACGGCATTTCTCACTAGAGAGAAAGAATAGAATTCTGGAGATGGAAGCGTTTTCCTACCATGGTGATTATTTCGTCTAGTCATTTTGTAAATGAGGAAACTGAGGACTTGCCAATGGTCACAGAGTTAATTATACGGCTAGCAATTTTCTCAGTAATGAGGCCACAGACAGATTCAGGGTATCAATGATCCAGTGGAATTGGGTCTCTTAAGGCCTTTTATTTAAACAATTATACATACAACTACACACACACACACACACACACACACACACACACACACACACACACTCACAGGTGGAGAGATCTACAGATAAAGAAATTTATGTATAAAATATATTGCTGGGCAGTAAAACTAGGATTCTGTGTTGTACTCTGGTTACTATTATGGTCAAGAAGCCACTGGCTAGATTCATGTTTTCATTTGACAACTATTTATTGAGCTCCAACTAGGTGCAAGTGTTACAAAAGGAAAAAATATATATGTTGTTTCAAAGAGTTTACTCTATAGCTGTCTTACATCTGCAACACAACCACCTAAAATGATCAAGTAGCCAAACTCATTCCCATTGGATGAATATAAAACATAATCCTTAATCTTGAATCAGGAGAGAAGGCACAGAACTCGGCACTACATTTTAGCCAGAGACTGGAAATAATTTGGAATGGTTCCAGTACCCCAAATCTAAAGGTTGAGGTATTGGTTTCAGCTGTTCTATGCAACTGGACATGTTTTTGCCTTCATAGTCTACCCTAAATCACTGCCCACAGTAGCTCAGAAGAGGGCTCTCTAGACTGCTGCTCTGCTTCTGTCCCATCTCTGAGAGGGTATTTAGGTCAAGCATGAGGGTGGAGCCAGAGATAAAGCCAAGAACCTGGCTGAGCCACGTGTCTGTTAGCTCTAACACAATACCTAATCTCCAAGTCATTTCGCTTACAGCTGTATTTTAGTACATGGCAGAGCAGTTATTTCCTTTGAGATGAACAAAAATTGAGTGGCTAACATCTGATGAATATGACTTGTTCCGGTAATCTGGAGATGAGGAAAAACCACTAATAGTAAATTTAAGACCAAAGAAGTGATCATGACACCCAGGTATTTCTCTTAAAAAGAAGAGAGGAGAGAAATCACATTTGAGAGCCTGCCATGTTTCAGGTAGTATGCTAGGGGATTAAAATATACCTAATTTAATCCTTTTAAAAACCTTCCAGGTTAGAGATTATCACCCCCATTTCTTCAGGTAAAGAAACTGAGGCACAGCAAGATTGTGGTTTGATCAGACTCACAAAGCATAAAATAATTAATGGATCTATATGTGCACCCAAGGTTATTGATGTCCAAAGACTATGCTCTTTGCCAAAGTTTGCTAAGAGGGAAATCCAAAGATGTAACAAGTATGACTGCTATCAGCAATATTTTTAGGGAGTATCTGCTATATGGTGCTAAGTTTATACAACTGTGCAGAAGTTTATACAATTATAAACACACATTTTCTGCCACCTTGACATTTAAATGTACTAACTTGAACCAACTGACATTGACCCACCAAAAAGAATAATAATGTGGAAAATTCAAATCACATGTAAAAAAAGTATTTTTTTCATTTATAGAAGACAGTTTACCTGACATTGCAAAGATTTTCCATAACTAATGCTTAAAAAAAAACAAACAAAAAATCCCAAACCTCTTCCAACACCAGACCAATACACACACTCTTCCCCTCGCAAACCTGGCACAGTCTATTCTCTATTAATTGCCGATAGATTGGGGTTTGTCCTCAAAAATAGTTAAAGGTGAGCACACAGTTTATGCATGAGGCTCCATTTTCTGTCTAGGGTTGACATTATGACCATCTCTGCTTACCTTGTCTTCTGTAAAGTGTGGAAAGGGGAAAGGTTTGAGTCTTTCTTCCACATGTGAGGGCTTAGCTGTGGAGAAAGGTCGTTTAAATAAAAATCCTGAATTTCTTTCTACTGGTAGGCTCAGGCATCAGGAGAGCCTCCTCCTTCATGCACTCCACCATCCCCACAACACCCCCACTCTGCCCCCAATTCAAGCTTGCTCACCTACTTTGATGATGGGTAGAAAAAGGGAAGGAAAAAAGAGGAAGAAAGTGGAAGGGAGAGGAAGAGTGTTTCTGGAAGTAGTGTCATTCCCCAGAGGGCTCCAGAAAGTGCAAGTATATGGAGAGCGAGTCTAGACAGTAGGGCACCTCCCAGCTTGTTCCAGGTGCTCCAGGACTCAAACCCTCTGTGGCCAGGATGGCACTGGAAGAAGGACAGGGTTGCAGACTGATGCTACAGAACTTTCTGGCCCGTTCTCCACCACAGAACATGACAATGATTCTCTAGAAATACTGTAACTTTCCATAGCATATTCAAATGCAAGAAAGAGGTACCTTCTAAGATGAAATGCGACATGAGAATTATTTATTATGTTACAATTATTTATTTATAATTATTATCCATCTACGACACTGCAATCTTTCACTGCTACTTGATAATCAAGACTTGACAACATGCCACTTTCAGGGCTTTGTTAAAGAAATAAAAAAGAGCGATTGAGGCAGACAGGAATTGTACTGCAATAACAAGGCCACATGGCCAACATCCCAAAGTCAACCACGAAAATGTCAATAGTAAGGTCCTGACACCCTGGATGGTTGTTCAATTTTTCCACAATCCGAACCTAAGGTGAAATTTAGGTGGCAATTAGGCCAACAATGGATGTTACTGACAGCCACTGCAGTTCAGTTTTTTTTTTAATGCAATTCAGGGATTCCAAAGATACACCCAAGCTGGAAACAGCATCCACATTAGCTTTAAAGGCGAGCCACAAGTGGGAGGGAAAGGGTAGAAAAGGAAGCATTAGCACCAAAAATCTCCAGTCATTTTCTAGCACATGGACGTGGGTTAGCTAGAGGCCATGGAAATAACGGATGTGCAGTCGTCTCTTATACAGACAGCAGAGGTGGGGGGAAACCACACACTTGTATTTTGCTAATGTAAAAGTCCCAGTGGAAACATTAGCACTCAAAGACATTAATGTGGATTTAGGACACTCCCTGAAGGATTTTGATTCCATTAGAAAAAAAAAAAAAGACGGTGACAGATATAATCCTGCTTTGATATGTTTAATGCCATTTAAAGAGAAACTGCACCCATTTACTTCAGGCCGGGACACTAAGAGTTCACAAAGTAAAATATCATTTCTCAGTGCAACGGAAAAGCTTGGAAAATATTATGTGAAAATTAATTTGGCATGCTTCTTTGAAATTTTAGATTTCTGGGATGAGCAAATGGGTACAGTTTTCTTTTAACTGTTTTTGAACACCATGTGTTGAGAAGAAAACAACAGAATGGCAATTGCTCATCCAAAATGCTAACTTGTGGCATGGCACAGTCAAGATGGCCTGCCACAGCCAAAAAGCAGGTGTGTGCTATGCCTCTCACTTCAGTAGCATGCGCGCCACATGTCCCTGCATTCGGCAACCTCTTGCATTTGCTTTTGGAACCTTTCTGAGGGGGACAGCAAACATGACTCAACAGAATGTCTACCCTAGGAGGGACTGGCTCTGCCGGCTCTTTATGAGACTGATTCTCTGAGGAAGAACCAGGGAAAAGCTGGAAGAATGTATCTATTTTGGAATTCTTTGCTGTATCATCTCCTGTGACCTAGCATGAAAGTGACTGGTTTCAGGTCATTTTGTGTGGGTGAAATTTAGGATCTAATCAGGTTGGAGAGTAATGGTGAAGCTTCTGTGTGGCTGGGGAGGACCTATTAAATCAGCTGTCTCATTTGGGCAGAGGACACAGTTAATGCAGCTTGTACATATCGAATGCACCTAACCTAAAATCTTAGAGTAATGAATCCCTTACCCCTCAGCTCCATGAACAAGTTCAAAACACAGGATGTGCAAAATTATTTGGTGTGTTGGGAGGCCAAAGCTTCCTCAATTGGACATTTATGAATGTGATACTATGTTTCTTTCAGGAACTAAAAGATATTTATATAGACACAGGTCTCATTCAACTGTTTAACAGTTCTATGAGGAAGAGGAGGAGACAGAAAAAAAAAAGATTTTCCATCTGCCTTGTAAGAGGTCTGATAAAGAGACCAAATTAAAACTCCTGACCATTAAGCCTAAGCCAGATACCACTTGGAATGAAATCCCAGGATATCTATGTTGCAGGGGTTGACAAGGTCTGAAGATAAAGATGTCAATGGGGATCAAAATGACTATATTAACAAAATAACTAGATTAACATAAAGAAATGGGAAATCATGCCTTTATTCTATGATTTAAATTAATAAACCCAGAACCATTTATTAAAAAACTACTATGTGCAAATTCTGTCAGCCAAGGGTAGGGAAGAATGAAACTAGTAAATACTAAACTGGAAAAGAAATCCTTAAGTTTTACACATATAATTGAGTGACGTTCTCTGGAGTCTAGCTTCTGGGTAGCATTTATGGTGTTTAGAAAGATAGTTTGTTACCAAATACTTAGATGCTAGTACTAATGTCATTAGTTAAAATTACAATATTCACTGTGTATCTTTTATTTCTGATGGTACATGCTAGGCTTTGAAGAGGACACAAGCCATGTATTAGGAATAAGGCAGATAAAAACAGCCTCTAGTACAGGACAGTATGTAATCAGGGCCACATGAGACATACAAAAAGTACCTCACCAGTTCAATGGACACAAGACATTTTGGCTATGGAATAACCCCGTCAATGACTTACTAAAATGGCTCAATGAACAGAAAGGAAGGGATCTAGACCAAATTTTAAGTCAGCTAGCCATCAGTGTGCATAGGGGTTTAGCTACGCTGTGAGGGGGGTGTTATATATTCTGTGTCCCCAAAACCCCTCATACCGACTTGTCCTGTACTTAATGTTCACTGAAAGTAGACATGGATGCATGAGGAGTCGACATGGATATTCAGTGGGTCTGCATCAGTCCTAGATATTAAGATGACTTACCCTGTTTCAAGTTGGCTTTATAATAGCATAATTACAATGACCAATACTAGTGTGAAAAGTTCAGTCGGTTATCCACCACAGAGTGATGGGAGGTACAGGCAGTTCAGGCCTTCAACCTCCCAGGTAAAGGAAACATCCTGCCCATGTAAAGTGCCCTAGGTACAGGTACTACATGTTTTTTTTTTTAAACAGCAACAAGTGAATTCCCTGCGTCCTTAAGGAGGGTGCGTCAGAAATCACACTCCCTAGAAATAATGACAGTGGAGTTGGGATGCGTGCAGCAGATATACTGTGATCTGTACAAGAAGTCAGGTTGTCATGCAGTAGGAAACAGAATTTGGATGTCCTGGCTTCTAGATCTGGGATCCATCTATAGAATCACCTTCTTTTTCAATTTTTTCTCCCTTTTGGGCACTCTAGCCCTTTATATCATGAATAGTGGCCTTCTGTAGCTGTGTGTGTGTGTGTGTGTGTGTCTTTTTAAGAGACGATGGCATTACTGATGTGCTTTTGTAAAGGATTCAAGGTTGTCTGGATCCTCAAAGAATGCAATTGAAAAAAAAAAACTGTTTCTTTGATTCAATGGTGCTTACATTTGGGCAGAGTTTTCTTTTTCCACCCTCAAATACAGTATTTGAGACAATCTGCCCACAATGGAAAGCTTTTAGAGCTTCAAAAGTGTAGGTGAACTAAATCAGAATTAATCTCTGTGAAAATGGAGACTCAGGCACATGGAAAAAGTTTAGAAAAAAATCTGGGCTGGAGGCAATCCCACAGAAAGATGTCTGATAATTCCCCTCATTCAAGGTGAGCTGGAGTAGGACAGGTAAGAAAGGGGCATGGAGAGTTCCAGCCCCTCATATGATCTACTGACTCACCTATGCCCAGTTAACTTAGGTCTGTGTTAACAGGGGGTCCAGCTGATTTAGTTAAAATGTGTCTTACGGTCTGACTGCACAAACTCAGAGGAGGCTAAGAAAGGGAAGTCTAGGCTGCCTGGGGCCAAGGTGAAGTGGTCAGCATGCATTCACTCAGAAAGGGCTGACCAGATCAGTCTGCGGGGGATACACAGAAGCATTTCCTTTTGTTATCATATTAAAAGTTGTGCATTTTACTGGAAAAAATTAATAAAAAAATAGCTTTGCAAACCATCTGAGCAAAAAGGGTAGAAGATGACAAAGATTACCTTTGAGCACTTGGTACATGCCCAGTAATGTTCTTTTTATGTGGATTTCTTTACATATGTTATCTCATTTGAGCATCATACTAACTATGGAAGATTGACAATTTGCCCATTTCCCTTGTGAGCAGCCTAAGGTTCAGAGAGGTTAGGTGAACAGCCTCTGGTCATACAGTTAGTAGAGGCTAAGCTGGGATTCAAATCTGAGCAGTATGGTACAAAGCCGGTGCTCTTCACCATGCCTTGTGCTTTTCATGGCATGAAATCAGTGTTGGGGGAACTCTGCCCAGCATCTCTGGTTAGCGGAGTGAATCGCTTCTATCATTTGCCAACATGTCATAGGAAAAAACCAAAACACAAAAAAATTAAAACTCCTAGCTCTAGGAGATTTCCTATCAACCACCTGAAGTCTGGCTTGGTTACATATTATTTGAATATCTGACAATCTTATAAAAAGTCGAACAAAAATAAAGAATTTTGCATTTGTGCTAGCTCCTACATTAGTTTGAAACCTCCTATTCCTCCATAACATTGTGCCTGGGGAACTCTGTCACTGCCAGAAACTCATCTGAAAATGCTGAAAAGTCTGAATTTGGGGACTATATACCGACTAATGTTACCAGCTGTGCGTCGGCTTGAACATCAGTAATATGATATTACCCACTATAATTTGATTTGGTTAAAATGTGTTTGAAGTTCACCCTTTTATTAACTAGAATGACCACCTCCTGTACCTGGAGGGCCCCTGAGAGCAGGCTGCTAGTGCAATCCTACCTCCCACCGCCATCAGTGCATTTCCTGGCAACAAATACTATTAAATTGACAACTACAGAAATAGGTCAAAATGTCTTTTCAATAGTTGCTAATGTTCCCCTAATGCTCCATTGCCTCCCTTTGATTCTCAGGCTCACATTTTCTCTCACATCACAGGATCAACAACTAGTAAAGATAAATGACTAGGGGATGGAGAAGCTGGCAGGGGTGGATGGAGGTGCTCTTAGGAGTCCCACAAATTCCCCAGTAGAAAAGCTAAACTTCCCTAGGGGCTGAGAGCACCAAACTCAACTCTATAGGTGAACTGGGTGACCAGGAAAAAGAGCCACATCTCATTTTAGGCTTAACCCTCCTCTTCAAAAAAAGGAAACTCAAGATGACTGATTAGTCAAAGTCTCAAAATGTTCAGAGTTCACAGGAGGTAGAAGCCTTGACTTATTACAAAGCAATTGGGTTTTAAACTTACTTACACTCCTTTCATAGCCATATCCACTAGGGCCTTGCCTATCCAAGATAGAAACTAATCTTCATAGTAAAAAAATGATATTGTGGCTTATTTTTGTAAGAGAGAACCTCTACAATCATTCTGGGTTTGATTATTCACTGTGTAAACCTACATTTTTTCCCTCCATTCTCTCTCTCCCAGGATGAAAGTTTGCTTTTCTGAGTTCACATCACAAATGTGACCAAAGATGAAGAATTGAGGGAGCATCAGTACAGCTGCATCAGGGCGTGGCTGATTCCAGGAGGACTAGTTTGGCTCAAAAGGGATAGGACAGCCACCTACAGCAGGAAGCAGCATGAGAAGCCCCCTTGTTCATCAGATACCTTCCAATTTGCAACACTTTTTCTAAGATGCAAACGAGGGGGTGGGGGTTGTTAAGCCATTTATGTCTTGCTGCTCTAATCATTTCAACCCCAAGAGGGTTACCTCAGTGTACAGGAGTTTTGAATGGGAGCTGGGGGAAGGGATGTGGGTAGTTTTGGAACTGGAGAAGGTGAAGGAGAAAATCAGATAAACATCAGGACCCTGCACCATGGAGACACAGAAGAAGAGGAAAGGAGTGGCCATGACTGAAAAGGACTCAATCTCCTTTGCAGTTTTTGCCCTGGGACTTGTCTGGAGCTGGTAAACCACTGAAAAACCCCTTAGTAGATGGCATGGTTTCTGAGTAATGCTTTTGGCTCTTTTGCTGCGATGGTAGTGCTGTTGCTAGATAGGAGGTCAGTGGTGATTTAAAAACTTGCAAACTTCAGCCTACCTGGCTCAGGCAAGGATGGATTTATTCTAATCTCCTACAGGTGAAAACTCACAAAGACTGCACAGCCTGGCCCCTCTCCACCAGATTCCTTTCAGAGTGGAGGGGAACACACGCATGGAAGAGGGTAGGGAGGAGGAGGCAGTGTAGGGGGAAGAAGTTAACCATTCCAGAGTTTCTGCTGTGAGTGAGGCTTAGTATTAGGTGAGCATCCTCCCAGTAACCCTGGAGACTTTATTAGCAGTGGGGAGTATCTGACTGACTCAGAGAGGCAAACTAGCCAGTCAGGCTCCTTCTCACATGTGACTCCCCCAGCTCCGAGTTCTTCTACCGTATTTCCTCCTCTTTCTGGTTATGGGTGCTTAGAAATTGGTTTAAGGGCCGAGCACCCGGAATGTATCTTTTACGAATGTTGAGGAGGCCTTAATCATCAAGAACATATCTGGGTGGGAGTCAGAAAGCTTGGATTCTTCTGGTCAACGCTTGGTCCTAGCAAACTGTCACTATGCACAGGCCCCATGCACCTGTCTGGGGTCTGACCCAGACTTTACAATTCTGTCGTTCACACTCAGCAAGGTGGTGACAAGGGTAAGTGTGTATGTACAAAGTTTAGCATAAATCATTCTCACTTGTTGCTCTATGTAGACTGAAGAGAGGAATTCCCTCCTCCTAATGCTGGTTTTGAGTGAGAATGCTGAAAGCACTGATATACGTTGAAGGCAGAAGGGGAAATGGGGAGAAGGACATAGAACACATAGCAAGCAGCAGCAAGGGCGGGAGTCTAACAGGGACAGAAACCCAGGGCCAGAGCTGGGAGATCCACTTGTTTTTAGAATACACTGTTGTCTTTGATCACACAATGGCTAGCAAGTCCTCGTCGAAGATAACCTTAATGTTAGGTGTCCATTTTAAAATCTCAATTTAATGGTTGAAGCCTATTTTAACTATCCAGTCAATAAAGGGCAAAGACTTCACTACCAGTATGATTTCTCTCAGGTATTAACTTCTAGCAAGAAGACACTTGGCTGAGACAACTACTGAGTTTCTGTTTACAAAACAAGACCATCTTGAACATAGTCATCTCAGGGTATTTGGAAGGAAGGAATGGTAAATTCTTCTCAGCCACATTATATAGAAGATGGAAATCTTCCGACTTTAACAGGAATTAACTTCTGAGGAATGTAAGAAAAGGATCATTTTTAGTAAGAGAAGACATGTGACCGATACCTTCAGTTGACATGCCAGAGAAAGATAAATCCCAGGCAGGACCAGCTACACAATTTGTAGGGCTCAAGGCAAAATGATGACATGGGGACCCTTCTTTAAAAATCGCTCAGGATTTGAAGACAGCAAGAGCAGAGCATGAAATGAAGCACCAGGCCCCCCTCAGTGTGGGGCCCTACCTACAACTCAGGAAGGTAATCCTGTTTATAGTCATTGTTTTTACCAAGGCATTCCAGTCCCATGGTCACCAAGACCGAAATTAAGAAAGATATACCACCACTCTCAAAACTCTCAATTAACCCTGTCTTCGTAGCGTAAGGATGCAACTGCATTCTGCATGTAGCGAGGATCAGAAAAACCTGGGGTCTGCCAACGTGTTTGATGGACTGCAATTGCACTGATTTCTGCTAAATTTGTCACGGCCACTAATCCCTACATCTGTGATCACCCAAAGGTATCCAGGATATCAATGTCTGGGATTTGAAATATATTTCCTAAAAGCACAAATTTCCCTGGGAAAAAGCCAAGCCAAAATAAAACAAGCAGAAGTGACTAAAAAGGAGCTGAGTTTCTGGGATGTGAGTCCTGTCCCTGATTTCTTTCTGACCTTACCTTGAGCAATTCTTGGGCATGCGCACACAGGCTCAGAAGCACAGGTGAATTACCACAATAACTCTTTTCAGTTTGGGGAAAAATAGAGGAAATAGGAGAACCTGGTCATAGCCCAGTAGAAACTCACTCGTTTGGCTAACAGTATGCTGGCTCTCTCTCTCTCCTGTTATTATGCTAAGTTGGAGTGATGACTTCACTCTCCATGGAAGCTAAGTTTCTCTTTCCTGGATGCTTGGAATGGACCAGAGAAAAGCTATTAGAGGGTAATGGTCATGTCTAAAAAATCACATTTATTTATCTTCACCTGTCTTCTTCACATCATTATCATTCCACTGAAGTCTGTATATAGAAAGCAGAGATTAAACAGCCAAGATGAACATCAAAGGAATATATATATATATATATGTATATATATATATATATATACACATATATATATTGAGCCTGATTCTGCTGGGACAGACTGGTTGCCTGGATAGATGTCTAGGATGTTTGTACAGGCTGAAGCTTATATTCTGTTTACTATATATCTTTGCCCCATTTTCTAAAAAATACATGTTTAAGACAGAGAACCAGTCTATTACTACAGCCAGAATTATACCTTGATTGTATACCTTGATTTAGGATTAAAAAAAAATTTTCCATTGGCAAAGCTAATCTTTAATTTTGCTTAATAGGTTTGTACTGCCATGAGTAAGGCCACTAGGGTCCATAAGTAGATGGAAATGTGTTTGAATCTCTATAATCATGCTTAGAGTTCAAAAAGCTTTCCATTTCACAGAGGTGATAGAGGCTCAGTCATCATTTTCAAGTGTTTTAATAATTGGTAATTAGTAGAGAAGGTCTTAAAAAAAAAGTGATTGACCTTCATAACAGATGCATATACAAAATCCTGATTCATTCATTTTTAAATCATTCTCCCCTGCTGTAAGTAGATAGCTGTAATATATACATTTATATACGTGTGCACAATCAGCCTTAGCAATACCGCTGTGAAGGAGATGAGGATAGATGGTTTTCTATTTATTTGACAAATACACTATTGCATAGACAGGTCAAGTGATTTGTCCTGTAAGGAAGGGTGGAGCTGGGGAAAAAAACAAACCAGCCTACGCCATCCTCTCATGTTATACCACTCTGAAATTGGGTAGCCATTATTGTTTTTGAGCTACATGATATAAAAGGGCAAGGCAATTTTCCAGAAAAAATATTTAACCCTTTCTCTCTCTCTTGTGCTTTCTCTCTCCCAGTCTTTTTCTCCCCTCTAGGGTTATTATAAACTATTGATAAATGTGGCTGCTGCTCTAAGTTTGTCCTTGCTCTTTGTGGGGTCTGATGGATTTTAGCTCTTAAGAGAGAGTAAGAAAAAAAAATCACCTCAGAAATGTAATAACGATAACGCTGAGAGTTGGAGTTTGAGTTAACATCACGGTAAAAGTTGACATTGGTACAAGTGAGGTCTTGGACTTCCCTTTTACAAGAGCTTGTCCCCTGGCTCTGAGGTGATACACATGAAGCCAAGGTGTCTCCGAGGCAGACTTGCTCCTCAATCCCCCACTGCTCCCAGGACCTCAGACAGGGGCTGGAGCTTCCTGCCGCGATTTTCTATGAATAACTTCAGCTTGGAAGTGTTCTCCATTGTGCATTAAGGCTGCACCTTCTAAGTTCCTGATCTGAGATAGTTTTTCTCTATGTTGGCACACATTAGCCTGTCATGCACAGTACTGTATTTGATAAAAAATGGGCCCAGCTGTTATTTGGCCAGGTAAAGACTTTTTTTAACTCCTTTTTATCTATTTTGTTGATTATTTGTGTGACTAAAAACTAAAATCCTACATTTCTTGTCTTTTGTCATGCTTCTGGTTAATGTTTCCCCATGTTACCTGGCCAATGCTTAGGAAATACAATTTGATTTTAATAAATCCTAAACAAAACCTAATTGTGAAAGAAAACCAATAGGGAAAAACATATAATGAATTTTGAAGCTAAATGTTAGTAAGTTACTTAATTCTGAAATAGCCGCCACTCTTATTCATTAATATCAGAATGTAACATTGCCAACAAATCAGTTATCCATGCTGATTTTTTTTTAAATGAGGAGACAAAATTAGAAGTTTCTTTCCTAATGATAAGAACTGTAACCCCGGCGCCACAATAACACCTGAGTAACATGGGCCGCATGCACCGGCTTCAGTGGTTCCTCACGGAGACTGCCCTATCATTACCTTCAGGAAAGCTGCTTCTGTTTAGGACCCAGACTCCACAAAGGAAGCCCCTGCTCCCCTCAGAACCTTAGCTGGCTGTCACCCCATCCGGCACCCAGGCTGCAGTTGCCACTCAGACATGTAGAGTATGTATTTGGGGACGACACCCAGTGGAACTGGGGAGGACACAGGGCTCTTTCGTACCACTACATTGATTGTAAGGAGCTGGTTATGCTCAACTGCTCTGCTCTTTCATTTTTTAGGCAACACACCAGTGAATAAAATTCACAATGAACATATTCAACACTTTTCCATCAATTCCATACATTATTCATAAATATTAGAGATGGAGGAGACCTAGAAGATTACTGAGCTTAAACCTTCTTTCCGCACCTCTCTATCTCCCAACTATTGATGCTAGCTCAAAGCAACAACAAGAAGCCACAGAAGGAAAGCAACACATTCACGACTTTTGCAAGTAAAAAGGAAGGCTCCCAAGAAGCGTGCATGGAGGGTGAGTAAGTCCGAGGCCTTTCTTTCCTGCTGGTGGAGCTCACTGAAGACTAAGAGGATGGGCAGCACATTGCTGTGAAGACAGGCCAGTGAAGGCAAATGACAATTTCTCCTCTTGAGAATCATCATTCAGGGTAAAGCCTAAGAGGTAGTAACATGTCTTTGGCCAAGTGCTTACTATCTGTCTCTACCACCTGGGGTGGACTCGGGCACTCTTCTCTCCAGTTAGAACTCGAGAGACTGAGGATAATGATGGAAAGAAAATGTATAAATGAACAGAGAGTGGAAACTACTAGAGAATGCTCCCTGGGATTATCTGTACTATCAAGAAAGGAAAACTCTGCAGATGCTACTGTCTCTCTAGAGGAATAAATGCTTGCATTTTAATATTCTCAGCAGCTGGTTCCTGTTGAATACCATCAGGATGATTCAGCCACCCACCAGGAACGCCAGCAACAGCAAGTGCACACACAGAAATCTGCAAAACTTTCTTCTCTTGATGCCAACACCATTACTCTGGCAAACTTAGAACCCTTTATTGAATCACCAGTTCTACTAAATGTGACCTTGGTCCCCTTAGAAATACCAGCTCACTCCCAAAGAAGTGGAACTTCTGGCTGATGGAGATGCAACGTTCTTCCTAGCTTGAGCACACCCTGCTGTCAGCCTCTCCTTGGCCAATGGTCACGTGATCTGCCCCTTCAAATTTTTCTCATTATTTACTATAACCTTTAAGGATCAGCCAGAACCACACACATCCTTAGTCCACCTTCTATGCCATCCAGCTACTGCTGAGCCCGTGCATTTAATGCTCTATCTCTACCCTGACATTCCTCAAGTTATTTTCTCATTTCCCTTTTTCAGAAGTGTCCCATTTATGCAGAATGCGGTTGCATGCCAACAAAAACAGAAATGTGTAGGTGAACTGCATTGACCATAGACCTCATTAATAAAGAAATATCATTCCATCCTCAAGTTAAATAAAAATTCTATACTTGTCCCCTTCTTCAAACAGACCAGATTAGCCAGAAGAGTAAGAAATGCCAAAGATGACAGCTAGCTATCAAAAATGTCTCACTGCCTCATTTTCAGGTCCCCAAAGTAAAATCTAAGGACATTCACCATGGATTCAGGTGCTCTCCACAGCCATGAAAATATATGGCTAGAGAGGGAATCCATAAATTTAATGAATACACAATTGGCTTATAACAGATGCAACTAAAATTAAATTCAATATCTTGACCTGCTCTCCAAAGTGCAAGTTTCTGGTACAGGCTACAGACAGAGCTATCACAAGCTCATTAATCACAAGAACCAGAACTATAAGCTGGAAACTCCTGGGGGTGCTGCAAAGAACATCCTATGTGGCTGGAGGGTCTGTGGGGAACCTGAATGAGAATGTGGCCCTGACAGTCCAGAACTGAGTTGTACTGAGATCTTTCATGGTGTACATAGGTCAGCGTTGGCCATCACCATCCACTGTTGTAAACTTCCAGAAATCAATTTAAGGATATTTTTAAGGAAGTAATATGCTCTATGGAGTTGCCTAAAAAGATCAATATATTTTAACTCAGTGCCTATTATGTAAAAGGCATTGTGTTTGTGCTTGTTGCTTGAGGAAATAATGAACTCACTAAGATCAATATATGATCTTAGGAATAATATTGTTAGTGGTCAGGGAATATTAATAATCATAGTAGTAGTAACAATGATACTCAGAGATGACCATGTACTAGTAGTTGTGCTAAGCACTTCATATATGCCATTTCACGGAATTCTTACAATATCCCACCCAGCAAAGGAGTTATTTTCCTATTTACAGATGCGGAAAGTGAAACTCAGTGAAATTATGTGTATTGACCAAAATCACATAGACCTGTTCCTTATATTACAAATAAATACAAAAATGGCCAATCTATAAGACAGAATACGACAAGAGCCATTAGAAGATAGAGTACTGTAGAAATAAGGGAGGCAGGATTTGCTTCTATTTGGGAACACCAGGGGAAAACGAACAGGATGTGAAAATGTGGTGTGTGCGTAGGAAACAAGGAGCAGCCCATTTCTAATGTGTTTAAACTTGTTAACTCTGCATCCTCTGATAAGAACTCAGAATTTTGTAAGATAATAAGATACGCTAGTCTGTATGGGAAGATGTCTAGGAAGAATGACTTCTTTCCAAAAGATCATCTGACTACAATTCCTCAGAAGTTTTTTCTTCTTTCTTTCTTTTCTTTCTCTCTCTCTCATTTTTTTTTGTGTGCATAGAGGGAAGAAGAGAAATGAGATACAAGGTTACCTTGCAGGGGATATGAGGGCCTGGGGAGTTGTTAACAGCAGATGGTGTCCAGGGAGTGCATGATCTGGGTGCATTTTCTGTAATTTCCCAGAATGTCTTATTCTTACCATACATATTTGTCCCTGCCTCATCTAGGAAAGGGTTATGGTACAGAAATAGGAACCCTAAGGGCTTGGTATCTTTGCTTTCTTCCTCAGTTACGTTCTGTAATATCATCTACTTTTTATTTTTATATTTTTAGGGGTCAGGGTGGTGGTGCAGGATTAGTAGCCTGAAAACCAGAGTTCTAGTACACTGCTGGATTTGTAGTAGACCTTATCTTGAGAATTTTGTTTAAATTTTATTGGCCAAGTAAATGGTTGAAGCCCAAATAGCATTTCTTAATCTGTGAACCACTTTTGATGAAAATAAAATCTTGTGCTTTTCTGAAATTTTTCCACTCTTCTCTACTTAGAACCCCTGGTTCATGGACTCCAATGTATAGATAGCACCACTAGTCAGGATGAATTTATGGAGTTTTACTTTTCTCTTTTTTAAGTTTTTCTTTTAAATGGAATATCCCAAATATATGTAAATTACATATTAAAATTTTTTTAAGTGGTCCTGCACCAGATATTCTATATTCCTTTCTGGAGAGTATGCTAACCCACTCACCCATATTGAAATACCTAGGACTCCTTCAGGTTCTAAGATGCAATGGTTATGATTCTATGATGCTGACATTTGCTTTGTCGACACTTAAAGCAGAGCTTTTCAACTTCAAACAATAGCATAACAAGTTGCTATAACAATTACACTTATATGAATCTTTAAGCAGATATGAATAACAGCTCTTTACAACTATTATCACACTGGACAGCTTAGGAAGTTGTTCAAATTCTCTGCAAAAGTGATTTCTATAGTTGATTACATCCTATAGGAACAAAGTACTGCCTTTTTATTTACTTTTGAAACTGATTGACTCTCCTTTTCGGTATCGGTTAATTTTGCAGGCAGCTACAGCTTTAAGCACCTCTAATAACTTCACCCATTAGCCCTCACTCTGTCACGGCTCCTGTGTCTCACCCTTCTGACCTTGCCCACTGAGTTCACTCTTACTGATGTAATCACACATGCTTCTTTGTAGTTACATTCGTCACAGTGCTCATTAGAATTTTCATCATTCCTGCTGCACCTTAGGTCAAAGAAATTAAATGTGCTTATGCAATTTGTTGTCATTTTAATTTTTTCAGCTAGGATTTCCCCCTCCAGAAGGACAATTTTATTTTATCTGATCAATAAGTAACTAGCCAGTCAAATGACTTTGAAAAAATTGGTAGATCACTCATTTGGGCAAAATCTTAAATCTAGAATGGTTTGAGTAAACCTGGACTATGGCATTTCACAGACCTTGAATCCAGAGGTTCAAAATTTGTTAGTGTCAACTTAGTCTTTCAATCTATTAAAGCAGTAAGTATAAAATACCCACGATTTACATTATGTATGTTTAATATATTAGTCAAGAGTGAAGGTCTTTTTAAAGAAATAGTCTGCTCCACACTAACTAATTCACTGACTTTCAGTGACAGCCTATATACTATCCCTATAGCTTAAAACTTTTTAAACAAAAAAACAGTGCATAGAGTGTGAAGTGGCAATGTAGCTCAGTGTGTCACTCTTTATATTCCTTCACCTTTGCTCTTTCTATGGTCAGGGTATACACAAATAAATAAATTCACAATATCTTAAGACTAGGAACTTTTGTTTGGCCAAACCCTGAAAATGTAGCTTAAATAGAGTTGAGAGCCGGCATCTCGTCACTGCTTTATATTATAAGGCTTAAAATGCCACCTTATAAAAGATATATTCGTTTATTTTCATGTTCAATCAAAAGCGTAGGGTTTCAGGTCTGGGAATGGATTACAGATCGTTCTCTCCCGGTTATTTTTGGCTTTAAGTATATTGATCATTTTATCATTTTCTTGTTTTAAACTGCTTTAAACACAGCACAAATGTTATTCTCATCATGCCAGAAATGGGTTTGGAATTGATTTAGAGTTTCCATCAATTTTATTCTTTGCTCTCTGTGAGAAGTTTTTCACTTGCTTAAATTCAAAAGGACAGTTTTGTTCAAAAGATGTCAGAATACAACATTTAGAGATCCTCAGCTAGACAAGAAAACTCACATTTTCAACTTTGCAAAAAAAAAGTCATTGTATTTATTACTATGGACTTTATTGAAATTAATTAAGAATCATAGATATGAATGCAGTTTCAAGGGCTTCCTCCCTATTTCTCTTCATGTAGGTGTTTGACAAAAGCATGCATCTTCTGAGAAGTCAGCCTGATTGGTCCAGGTTGGCACTGTTTCAGTGCTTGGCCTACGGTGGCTGCTTAGGAATAATTTTGTCTCATCCTCTCTATTTCCCTGGACTGTATTGGGTTCAGACACGTGGTATGCAAAAGAAATCCAAGTCCCTTAAAAATGCTATTTTTTTGGGAACTAAAGCCAAGCCCAGTTCTTCTTTGGCCAAATGATCTTATCAAGATTAAACATGAGATATTCGGTAATATCTCCACTCTGTGAGGAGGCATTCCACCAAGGAAGATAATTTATTACATGCAGAATAGATAATCCTTCCCTCCTGGTACCAGGGAGGGACATGATCAAACTTATTCTATTTGTGCTGAGAATAATGTACAACTGACATAAATTTAAGGTAATTAGTCATTTCAATTAATTTTAAAAGAAATAAACAAGTAGTTCTTTCCATATGAAAAGAGATACTGGATATCTATTTTCAGTTATTACTGGAAATATTTTGGCTTCTATAAAGACACCTTACTAACACAGCTGCTTTGCCCTTCTCTGCACAACAACAATTCAGAATTTGTAACATTTCAGCCAGGTTCTCTAAACTAATTGGATGAAACAACTGCATTACAGCATTAAGATCTCTTTGCAGAATCAAATGAGAGGAGATCTGCATAGTTCAACTAGCCTGGAAGATTTGCAATGAATACAGCCCAAATTTTATATGTTCCATACATTTTCCCACATTTACAGTAATAATCACCTGTACAGTAAGTGCTAGCATTTAACTTCACACTTAAGACTATCAACAAATACAAGGAGAAATTTAGATATGTAAACTTCGTTTCCCACCCCATTCTCACTTCTTTCCCGCACTGCTCTGTGTTTCAGAACAAATACTTCATCTTTTTTGAAAAGTGCCAGGAAATCTCTTCTTCAGCTATTTAGACCCTTGATTTTACATGTGTAGGATGATACACCTTGAAACAGAAAACCCCACAGACTAGAGTGGGACGGCAGTTTAAATACTTAGGGGGAAGAGCTCCATCTACTGAATCAGTTAGATTCTAGTTTGTACCCTATAGTTATCCCATTCATTACTTTCAACCCTCTGAGGCTCTGGAGCGAATAAAAAAGTTACAGATGCAAAACCAGCTTTGAGTCTGATGCCATGTTGAATATTTCTTAGATGCTCTGATACCCTTGCCTTTGCCCTTCCCAATTTCCAAAGCTTTCCATGTTCCAATATAGGAGAAAAATGGGAGGCTTGACTATATAAACGGTCCCCAGAAAGACACAGGAAGCCATTGGCTATTGAAAGAAAAGCCTCAGATAGCTGAAGGAAAGCTATAGGAAGAAAATCGCACAGCCTGGCCAGTTGCGCAGCGCAGGTAAGAAGGAAAGTGAAGTGCAGCCTACTTACTTCTGCCCTGCATCACTTCTGGGGAAGTCTGCAGCCACCCAGAAGCAGCTCTTCTGGGCTCTCCCCAGCTGCACAGTGTTGTTGTGGCATTGGGAATTTGCTGTGGCTTCGTGAGATTATGGAGATATGCTTCAGCAAGCCAAAACAGTCACAAACAAAATTCAGGAGAGAAAAAAACCCTACAAAAACAGCTGATCTTACTGGAGAAGTTCTTGGCATTTTCCTACATGTGCCACAGTTTTCTTTGGTATTTCCTGGTCCTGTGATCAGAAAAATTATCACATCGTGTTTATTATTGTTGTTTTTTCTGGGTGGCTGGTGGTGAGGGGTGATAAAGTGAGGGCAAACAGCCTGGGGAGCAGCAAGGTAAAGCTTACTTCTCCTATTTGTTTGAAAGCTTTCCAGGAGATTGCAAGGTTGAAAAGTTTTTTTCTTCAGAATATTGAAGACTTATAGAAATCATATATAGGAAAAAAAGGCCACGGTCTTTCTATATTAGGAAAGGAAAAACTTCTTAACACATTAGCAGATATGGAGCAAAGTAAACCATATCTGAATGAACTTGAACATTAATATAGCTGCATAAAATTCAGGGGTGTGTAAGACTTACAAAAATACTTCACAATTAAGCTATATTATTAGATTTATATAATTATATATAATTATAAAATACACATTAATAAGTATATAAATATATTAAAAAATCAGATGGAGGCAGCAGCTAATTAAATTTTTAAATTATAGAAAAAAATATAATAAAGTGATACAAGTTTGTGTTGATTCAAATTCTCTTTTATGCAAAAATAGAATTAATATAAATGTAAAGTGGAATCGTGTCTCTGTGTGTGTGTATGTGTATATATATATATATGTATATCTGTATGAAGTGTTACCGACTGACATTGAAAGGTGATATGTTGATAGAAATCAAAACTTTGCATTATTTTAAATTGGGCATTTAAAATGTCAGCATTTAACCTGGCAGGTTTAAAAAATTTTTTTTATACAGTTAAATTTCAGGTTCTGTTTTAAAGCATGAAGAGGAAACAAATTAGAAAAGCATTGCATATCAATATGTATTTTGTAAAAACTCATTTGCATTTATTAGAATGAATATTTAGTTCTCTGTATTTTTCTCAAGCCTTTGTAAGACGAGTTCAGTTCTAAGTCAAGAATAACTATGAGAAATTTCATCTCAAGATGAAATTTGTTTGGATAGGTATAAAGGCCTGAAAGATGAGATTATATACACCATAACTATAAAAAACAACTAAAGAATAAATACATTCTGGCAAGAATCCATAAGCATTGCAAAGCCTTAGAGGGTCATCACAGACTCGAGAAAGGTAACCAAGTGAGGGGACACCAAACTGACTTAACAGAGGTAAAGCATTCTGAAGATGCGAAGTGTTAATCATCACTGACTGGAAACAATATACTTCAACACTGATGACAACAACAAAACAAAACAAAACAACCAAAAACAACTGGAATTATAGACTCCAGAAGCGAAGTATGACTACTTATTAAGCAGAGGAGAACCTTGTTTGTCGTTCCCTTTGGAAACCTGGCTTAAAAAAAAAAAACCCAAGAAGGTAGCATAAAAGATACATGTGCTCCTTTTCTAGTATTATCATAGGCCCACCTAGATTTAGCTTTCGATTCCAGATGAGATCAGGCATGTTCAGACTAGCACATCTTTGCTCTGTAAGCACAGAGCTGCTATCATTTCACTGGCAAATGTTCATATCCCCAAATTTATGCACAATAGATGCCCTTCAAAATCTGCAAATTTGCTACTTCGGTCAAATACCTCACTGAGTTAATTTTTTTTCTTAATTTACTCTGCTAGTATTAAGCCGAAAAAGTTAAGGCAGGCGACTCCTATAAGAAAGGAAAGTTGAATAGTACTTACCCTAAGTATAATGTGCAAGCCTTAATGGGGGACTCTACTTTTGCTTTATGGTTTTTAGAAGGGAGTCCAGGTCTAAACTCAGCTCTCGCCCTGTTCCCTCCTGGAAAACTGAGTAGACTCACTGAAGGTGGCTCTGAGAAAGATCATACAAATCAACAGCCTTACCTGTGGCCATTCAGAAGACTGCAATTTGGTGTGTGTTTAAAACTATGAATAAAGTCAGATACAGCGCATGCTCAGCAGGGAATTTAAAAATATTTATAACACTGTTGTTTCAGAAACAAATTTCTTCAAACAAAGAAAAACTCACATTTCTTATCCATGCCAAGTTTAACATTCTGAGACAAAGCTGTGTTGGAGTTTTCCGCTGGGGGAAAAAAGGCTCCTAAAATTTTTTGTTGAACGAAAAATAGTTCTCCCTTTCCTTTTGGGTACTCTTAAAGGGGTGGAATAAATTTTCCTCCAAGTTTCAACAAAATTCACCTCTGGCTAGCTAAGATAAGGCATTAGAAATTAAGGTCTGTAAAAAATAATTTTAGAGAAGATAGTAAGGAATTACAAACCATGGGTTTAAAGAATATAATGGTCATCTGAACCTTTAAGGCAGTTTTGCTTGCTACTACACAAGAAAATTCTGATACAAACAGGATATATTATGTTATGCATATGTGAGTTACACATCGACAAGAATAATGTATAGGCAGCCGTTTGCATACTATGAAAAGTTACGTTTTTTCCTTGGCTAACTAAAATCTGAACTCTTCAAAACTGAAAAAGAAATATAATAAATATAGGAGAAACCCAGTAATCATGTCAGTATAACACCTCTGTTTTACACAGCAAGGATGGAGAGGAAAGCAGTCACATAGCAGTTGGTTAAATTTTGAGTTGTACAAAATAAAAATTTTGATTAAGTACAGTTTTTACAGTACTAATTGTAGCAGGAATGCCTGTGTTACCCTGGCTGGGAATGTCTTTCTTACTTCTCCTTGAGTGTCCCTAAGTATTCCATTTTACCCTCCATCACCAAACCCTGCAGAGCCCACAGATCTCACAGATCTTATTTAAATCTCTCACTTAATTCTTAAGTCTCTGAATGACTTTCAGCCCCTGCTCTACTTTCCAGGGGTGCTCAGATGACCTCACAAAAGCTCCACAGACACATCGTGCACTACCTCTGATGCTTTCAAGCTCAGCAGAGGGTGCCAAAAAAAAAAAAGATTAAAAAAAGTTTATCAAAGTGAAACTAGGAGTTCAGAATTGAAGAAGTTGCTTCTACTTTTATTTCCCTCTCAACTCAGCACAGGTGTTTCCTAACTTATACTACTGTGCATGCTGATGAGGGAGGGTTAAATTAAGGTGAGGGAGTGGGCTAAGGGCCGACCAGCAGGCATTTAGGATCTCCAGCCTCCTGTGTTAATGGATGTTTCAAAATGGACCCCCCAAAAAGCCTAGAATGAGGTTTCTTTTTGGCAAATGATGAAACCAGTATACTGAAATAATTAAAGCTTTGTCCTTAATAAAGCATCAGATCAACAGAACAAAAACAAAGATAAAAATTGCACACACATATGCAGGCGCGCACACACACTCTCTCACACACACAGATACACAAAACTAGCGGGTGAGGGGAGAAGGAAATTAAATAAAAGAAAACAAACAGAGTCCTAACAGGCCATTCTCCGAAAAGGAATCTAAATAAAAAGTCATATGATATCTGATAGTGCAGGACACGTCGCCAAGAACTGGAGCGGATTGCCTACAGGAAGAAAGGGCCAGTGTATTCCAGCTCAAAGAGCTTTTCTTTCCTCCTCCTCTATTTTTTTCCCCTTTTCTCCTCCACCGTGAATGTGTTACTCTCAGGTCAGATCCACGAAGAATCCCAGAATGACAGCTATCACCTTTCCCTGCACTCTTGGTGGCAGAACCTGCTGACAGGGGCTGCCTGAGCTGGGCTCAGGGGGGTTAGTCCAGCTTCCATGAACAGCCTCTTGCCGTAGCCCCTCTGCCTATTTCATGGACCCCCTTGGTCACATACAAAATAGACCAAAAAAAACAAAACAAAACTGGAGCAGAAGCAAAAACAAAACAAAAAACAAGAAAGCAAGCACAACAGCCCACAGCAGCAAAAGAGTTCAGAGGGGAAAAAAAATAGAAAAAAGCCAAAAGGGGAGAAAAAAGCTCTTGCCTTCAATATAAAACTTTTTAAAGACCGAGTTTCTTTCTCCTTATTTCGGTGACTTTCTTTTTGAAGATTTCTTTCTCCCTGCACACTATTAAAAGCACTAAAAATCTTTACAAAAAATATAGGAAAGTCTGAAGGCAATACAAGAATTTTCCTGAAGAAAACACCTAACTGTAAGAAGTGAGCTCTCCTAGAAAATTCTGATTTTGTCAAAAGTTCCCCTGATTCTAATGTCTTTCAGCGAGTTCCAGTGCAGACACTGGCCACCTAGCTCTTGTTTTTTCCCTGACGGTCATTACTGAGGCAACACATACACAGTAAGGTTTCCCGAAAAGACTCCTTATTGTCAAGTTCCTTCAAACATAAGACGCTCCCACCTCCCAGCCAGAAGGGTTTACTGACTAGACATCAAACTCTGCTCTGGTACAGATTACACCCTTAAGAAGCAGTTACATAAATGCATTCTAAAAATGTGGAAAAGTGTATATATCTATATTTTCCCTACAGTTTCCCTCCCTAGGGGCAGGAATAGATTATATTTTCAGTGAATGGGAAAAAAGAAAAGAAAGAAAAAGAAAAGAAAGGAAAAGAGTTTCTGAATCTTGAAACAACTGTTGTAGCTTCTATGCACTTAGTAAAATAGTTATCTGTAGTTAGGTACTGTACACGATATATTTTCAAGGATTTTTTTGGTGCTCGTGCATTATTACCTTGCTTATTTTTGTCCATTATATACCTTAAAAAGATTTCTAAATGACAATCGAAATATTAATGCATTAGAGGAGAACTTCAGAAAGAAAACATTTTCTTGAGTTTATAATTCAAGAATATTAGTATAACAATGTAAAGGTACTGCATATATAAAAGATGGAATTGTTTACTACATTTTGCACATACAGCTCACAGGCTGGTTTCTTTTTTCTTTTGCTGGAGTATTAATTTGAAAATGACAAACATTCTGGAATGTTTGTTACAAACGCAAATTCATGGGAAAAATATATATGCACAGGCAAAAATCAAATGGAGACCACAAAGCTACATGGCAATCAGAATTGGTGAAAAATCTCTCTAGACTATATTACGTTTGAACTAGTGTTTACGGCTGGGGCAAGGAATCTCTCTGGGGTTTTCGTCGTTTATATGTAATTAGAAAGAATCAAAAATGAAATACAAATATCTGTTCCTTTAGTACCTTTCTTAATAACTGACAAGTGACACAAACTGTACCTTTTAAACAGATGCATGCAAAACTTGTAAGATGGAATGAACTAATGTACCCCATTGGTATTTTGGGAACCCAAATTCTATAATTAACTTTTTACCCAAGTAGCAAAAGTAGATGATGTTCTCGCCACTAAACTGATTATTGGGTGGACTCTTGCTCTCTCCTCCACGGGATTCTGGGTGACGATGTGATAAGAGAAGATGCATCCTGAGCAACTTTTATTGTGCGTAGAAGAAAACAGCATAGAGTGAGCATAGGAACAGTTGGATTTAGAAAGATTAAAAGAGGAGAAAAGAGCAACATATCCAACTTAATTAGTCTTTTTCTTTTTTATTTTTTTATGTAAATGTATAGGGGTGATGGGGAGAAAAGAGAACTGGATTTCTTTTGAATGTCTTTGTGTCTTTATAGAGTGAATGTTCTGTTCCTGTCTCTTTCTTTTTAGGGGAAAAACTAATAAAAATAGAAAAACATATATCAGACATTAAGCTCACTCCCCCCCACCCCCTTCCCTTTGTAAAGAACTCTTTGTTCTCTAGTGAAAATGCTGAAAAATCCCCGGGCAGCTACTCCCTGAAACAAGTGCAAAACACTTAGAGGCTTTTGGGCTGGCTGAGAGCCAGGAACCCTCCCGCTGTCTGGTTAGAAGAGGAAAAAAAGAAGAGAGAGGGAGAGGGAGAGAGGGGAAGAGGGGTGGGGGGGGCAGAGAGAGAGAGAGAG